>NC_092375.1:137754534-139082034 GCF_030028105.1 Mobula birostris | reverse complement strand
AGGACAGGCTGCTTCCGGGCCTCCGGCCGTCAGTAGACTTGCAGACTCAGAGCCTCAGCAGCTCGACAAGCTGCTTGGAGATCCAAGAAACCTACTCCATCTGGAGGAGTACCTCGATTGTATAAATGGTATCTTGTTTCATCAAGCGGTTTCCAGGTCAGCTGCAGTCCAGTCACCGAGAAAGCACCATGAATTTCTTCTTTGTTCAATAACCTGTGTTAATGCCAGTCTTGGAGAATTCCCTGCACCACCAAAGCAAATTTTCTACTGTAGCAGAGGATACCTCATTACAAATTTTATTTGTGCTACGTGTAATGCTGTGGCACATAAATACAAGAGATTCTGCAGATGCTGGAAATCCAGAGCAACACACGCAAAACTCAGCAGGTCAGGCAGTATCTTCCAAGAGGTCTGATGAAGGGGCTTGGCTTGAAATGTCACTGGTTTATGCCTCTCCATTGATGCTGCCTGACCTGCTGAGTCCCTCCTGCATCTTGAGTGTGTTGATGCTGTGGCATTCCGGTCAATTGAGCATGAATTCAGCCTGTCATTGGAGCTGACGTATCACCCTAAAGCGGGAGTCCCCAACACTTTTTATGCCATGGACCAATACCGTTAGGCAAGGGATCCACGGACCGTAGGCTGGTAACCCCTGACCTAAAGAATGAACCTTCCGATCTGTGTGATTCAAACTCAAAAGGTGAGCAGTCATCAATTGAGCAAACAATCCTAACAAAATACTCCTTATACACAACAGACCCAAGACGCACACTCAAATGTGCAAGTGACACGCACCAGGCACACGCATCACACACATACCACACAGACTCCCCACACACACACATGTACCTGTAGCAAAGCACTGTATACTGTGCACAACATTAGACACACGCACTGGAGCACAAGTGTGCATGCACAAACATATGCACACATGCACGCATCTTAATTCTAGAGACATTGCTTCAGTTCGTTAGCAATGTAAAGGAGCGCAGGTGAGAAGGAGCCAGTGTTGCACTGCACAGGAGACCAGAGCTACTCTGCTATGTTTCTGAGCACCTCCTGTGCCAGCACTGAGTCTGAATTAGGTCAGGTTCTGGTGCAGATGGAGCTGCAGATTTCAGGCAGCATATGACGATTCTATACACCTCAGCAGGAGTCAAAGCCCAGAATATCCTCCCACACAGTCTAATGGTTGCTTCAAGCATGAGAGGATGAGTTATATAACACTTCTTTCAGCATTATATGTGGTTAAGAAAATCAATGGGAAATGTGAAGTGTGCAGCAAATGAGTTTTCTGAATTCCAAATGCCAAGGGTGAATTGGGTTGTGTAAAATGAGCTCGCTGTCTCTGCATTGTATGATATCGTGGACACATCCACAGTCGTTGAGGTGGCAACGCATGTCAGCTGCAGGCAATACTGGTTCAAACTAGCCCAAGTGGATGGGCAGTCACTCCACCGGCAACGGCTGTCCCGTGAGTGAGTGCAGAGTCTGTCCGCAGGCCCTGTGCTGGCAAAGTGATACCACCGCGTTCTTCCCCCTTGCCCCTTTCCTTTCTCAGTGGCAGGGAGAGGCCACTGGGTGTCTAAACATATCTCAGATAGAAGCAAGTCGAGTGTGATGTTCTGCTAAGGACTTGTCAATTGGTGAGCCCTCAGGTGGCTGTAGAGGCTGATCAGGGATCCACATATTCTGGTACGGTGTGGGCAAACAAATGGTGGCTGTGGTTAGTGGTTGGGTCTTTTGGTTGTTCAATCTCTCCTTTCACAGCTGCCGCTTGTTCTCAGTGGCACAGCAGAGGTCATTCTCACATAGCGCAACTCCTTCCTGAACAGACTTCCTCCAGGTGTATTTAATGAGTTTAACGTCTTCCCAGTTTTTACATGTGATGTTGAATTTCTTCAGGATAGTCCCGCTCCCCGGGTTTGCTCTATTAAATGCAGGAAATGGAGGGTGGGGGTTGGAATCAGCCAATCTCAGCTCTATGGAAAATGATTCAGTAGAGCTCCCATCACTGATTGTAACTTCTGTGATCAGACCACTATGCACCCCTGCGTATCCCAGACATCGCTGTCTATTGGGCAAGTACCACATGACTGGTGCCAACAGGTAGGATTCATGAACCCACATCACTTTATTTTCTCTCACTAGCACGGCCACCTTTTCTGTTAGTGCACTATGGCTGCCATGGGAAGAGCCCACGGAAAGCACTAACTTGCTTCCTACTGACAGTGCGGAAAACACCCTGTAACCAGGTGCTCAGCATTTCTACCTCGCTTTCAACAAATTGCACAGGGCGCAATTTCACAGGATACCTGGAAGCATGGTGCACTGTGAGACTTCACAGGGACAAAAGAAGACCAGGCAAATGGACGGATGGTGACAGATGAAATAAAGAAAAATGAAAAATGGTGACGTTACACTTTGGAAGGACAAATGAAAAGAGACCTCAAGTAAGTCTTATGTGCATAGTTTGTTGAAACTGGCAGGGCAGAGAGATAGAAACGGTGAAGACATAAACAAATGGGATACAGGACTTCAGAAATAATAAACGGAGGGACGGAACAAAAGAGCACATGGATGATAGAAAATGGTGCGTTATGATGGAAGAAAGGGTTAGATTGAACTTCAAGTGCTTTAAAAAGTTGGCATAACATCTTGGGCTGAATAGTCTGGACTGTGCTGTAATGTTCTATGTTCTATGTTTTAAGTCATTGGGAACCTCAGAAGATACCATTGCAGCCACAGTTGGAGTGTTGCATCCAGCTCTGGCCAACGCATCTTCCAGGAACTTGTGAAGGCATTGAGGAAGTGATCTACCAAAATGATTCCAGAAATGAGGAACTTTGGTTGCACAGATGGACAAGAAGAGCTGGGGTTGCACTCCTTGGAATGAGATTGCAAGGAGATCTGATGAAAAAATCCAAAGTTCAAAGTAAATTTATTATCAAAGTATATACAGTACATGTCACCATACACAACTCTGAGATTTATTTTCTTGTGGGCATACTCAGTAAATTGAAGAAACATAATTGGATCAATGGAAGACTGAAAGACGACGTCCAACAAAGCGATCAAACAGCCAAGGTGCAAAAGACAACAAACTGTGCGAATACAAGAGAAAAAATAAATAAAAAGGAAATAGTGATAGTAAATAAATAAGCAATAAATATCAAGAACACAAGATGAAGAGTTGTTGAAAGTAAGTCCATATATTGTGGGAACAGTCAGTGATGGGGCAAGTGAAGTTATCCCACTGGTACAAGAGCCTGATGGCTGAGGGGTAATAACTGCTTCTGAACTTGGTGGTCAGTCTTGAGGCTCCTGTACCTGCTGGCAGCAGAGGGAAGAAGGCATGACCTGGATGGAGGGGTTCCTTGATGATGGATGCTGCCTTCCTGAGACAGCACTCCACGTAGATCTGCTCAATGACAGATGAAGGATATCATTATTCAAGAATAATGAAAGAAGCTAGTGATGGAAGATCCAATTGTAGTGTTCAAAAAGGAGCTGAGTGAACTTGTGAAAGGAAATAGGGAGAGATAAGATGAGATAGGACAGTTAGAAGAGTGGGTTGAAAGATGGCAGATGGAATTTAATGCTCATAAATGTGAGGTGCTACATTTTGATAGGACTAATCAAAATAGGACATACATGGTAAATGGTGGGGCATTGAAGAATGTAGTAGAACAGAGGGATCTAGGAATAATGGCGCATAGTTCCCTGAAGGTGGGATCTCATGTGGATAGGATGGTGAAGAAAGCTTTTGGTATGCTGGCCTTTATTAATCAGAGTATTGCGTATAGGAGTTGGGATGTAATGTTGAAATTGTACAAGGAATTGGTGAGGCCAAATTTGGAGTATTGTGTACAGTTCTGGTCACCGAATTATAGGAAAGATGTCAACAAAATAGAGAGAGTATAGAGAAGATTTACTAGAATGTTACCTGGGTTTCAGCACCTAAGTTACAGAGAAAGGTTGAACAAGTTGGGTCTTTATTCTTTGGAACGAAGAAGGTTGGGGGGGGACTTGATAGAGGTATTTAAAATTATGAGGGGGATAGATAGAGTTGAATTGGATTGGCTTTTTCCATTGAGAGTGGGGGAGAATCAAACAAGAGGGCATGAGTTGAGAGTTAAAGGGCAAAAGTTTAGGGGTAACATGAGGGGGAACTTCTTTACTCAGAGAGTGGTAGCTGTGTGGAACGAGCTTCCAGCAGAAGTGGTTGAGGCAGGTTCGATGTTGTCGTTTAAAGTTAAATTGGATAGCTATATGGACAGGAAAGGAATGGGGGGTTATGGGCTGAGTGCAGGTCGGTGGGGCTAAGTGAGAGTAAGAGTTCGGCATGGACTAGAAGGGCCAAGATGGCCTATTTCCGTGCTGTAATTGTTATATGGTTATATGGAGATAGTTTGTTCTTGTGTAGAACTGGTACAGGCTGAATGGCTTCCCACCATGTTATAACTGTTCTGTATTCCACAAAATGATTTAGCCATCAATATTTACTTCTCCTGTTGCCTTCAGGGATCAGAGGACTTACCCTCCAAAGGTCCCTGTTTTCCCCAGCACTCTACTGTGCCTTACAGTTTATTGTGGGTTGCCTTCTCTTTCAAGTGCTTACTCTTCCCTGGACTGAATTTCATTTTCTGCTTTCCTGATCATCTAAGTCCATTGGTATCTTCCTCACTATCAACCATCATCTATTCGGAGGAATAAACAGTTGATGTTTCGAGGCATGACCCTTCATCATCTCAGCCCGAAACATCAACTCTTTATTCCTCTGCTTGGATGCTACCTGAGCTACTGGGTTCCTCCAGTAGTTTAGGTGTGTTGCTCTGGATTTCCAGCATCTGCAGAATCTCAGTATCAACTATTCTGCATTTGTGACTGCTTGAAACCGTGAGAAACAAACCACTTTTCTCTCCATCTAGGGTAAAGTTAAAGCCAGAAGTCGCACTGTGCAAAAATTAGTGAAGAAATGGTTAATGTGTCTGTTGAGAATCTATTTCCCTGCTCCTGTAATGGAAGCATTAACATTTAAAATAATCAGGCCAGGAGAAGATAAAGGAATTGTTCACAGGCACGTTAAGCATTTATGCACTAATTGTCACAGAATGTACTTCCAAGGCTACAAAATATTTGTTCCTTAGACTAGTAAATTAAGCATTTTTTTCCTGTAAAACAATAGCTGATTGAGTTTGGCCTGACGACATTGCACTGGCCAAAAGCCACATCTTTAAGGCTTGTAACACAGTTGGATAGGCAGTTACATGGCCTGAAGAGTGTCATGCTTAATGTTAGACTAGGGCACAATAATTATTTCTATTTTTTTTTCTTAATTGCCTACACCTGGAGTCTATTAATGTGTGAAAGCTCAAGTGTTAAGCCTGGATATTAATCGTGCATGAGAACGTAAAGGCACCTTTCCTCAGTTTGAGCAGTTATACAGTTAGCACCGGGGCCTGCAGGGGAGGAGGGAATTTTCAGGTAGGTTCCCTGCATCGTGTGTATAGAACTGAGAGCTTAAGTAAATCAACAAGGTGCTGCATTTAGGGTGGACTGGGCAATTTCACACAACCAGTAGCTGAAAGATTACCTGGAAATATGATCTCCAGACAGGTTCTACCCATCATTATCAATCAGTTATGCTCAACGCTGTATGTCTATGTGACAGTCTTTAAATAGGTTCCTCAGCAAGTAACTTTATTGAGTTTCTAACAAAATCCAGCTCTCAATCCTCTGTTTCATGTCATCTTTAGGGAACGAACCACAGAGTGCAGCTAAGTTATAGCCTCCAGAGGATGAATGGCCTACCTCTCTTTATTTTCTTTACCGTTAAATCGAGGCTGCCTAAGGAAGTGCAGCATTGGCCACAGTTCTACCTACTCTCTCAGAAGGACGTAGAAACAACACATATCCCATAATTAAAAAAAGAAACATTACATAAATGCAAATATTTCTCTTTTTTCAGTGTAGCTTGACTTCATCAGGGAACAATCAGGCGATTATATCCATTGACAATAATGTTATTTTTGAAATCATATTTATCTCCGGGGATTGGTCTCAAGGACCACTTTGAAGCAAATGAAGAACATGTGGAAAATGAATTCTTATTTAACACTTGAGAAGCTAAATAGCCTGGATTATTGAGGGAAATGGTGGCACTTACACACTCGACCACAGGCACCTCCCACAAGAGTGCCAGCAGGTTCAGAATTCCTGCATGCACGTGTGTGTACATCGAAGCCCCAAATGTCCTGCTAGCTATTTCTCTGGGAGTAACTACTGTGCTCTGGGGGCAGTGTATGCAGTTGCAACAATTTCCCAGCTCCTGTGTTTGGGACTCTACCTGAAAGATATGCAAATGGATAGACCATGGCAAAAACATCTCTGTTGAACCTTGAGGGAAACATTGGCTATAGCAGCTATGTGGGATGCTTGTCAGCATTTTACATTTATATCATTGTCTTAATTCATTTGAATGCTTTGAAGAGTTTTAAATATTTTCACATGTGTTTGAGTTTTGTTTTTTAACTTTTAAAAATGTTTAGTTTATTTTAAGCCTCTTGGATAATCAGAGCATTTTAATAGCATTGGAATGCATTCGAAGATTCCCAATGGCAGAAGGATTCTAGGTTGTTTTGACAGCTGGTTGAGCAGGAACATGCTTTGTTGTATTTTTTGTTGCAGCATTTTTGGAGGCAAGGCCTAATTTACATCCCCTCCTTGCCACCATTCATGAGTCTAATATACAAGGCTATCCTGAAGAACGACAATACGCAGTTAGGAGTTGGTCAGTAATTGGACCTAGTATCATAACTGGGCAGAGGAGAGATGAAGGAAGAGGATAGAGGAAGCCCCATAGATACATTGGTGAATTGGTTTATTATTGTCACATGTACCGCGGTACGGAGAAAAGCTTTGTTTTGCATGCTATCCATTAGGACCATTTCATTACATCAGTGCGCTGAGGTAATACAAAGGAAAAACAATAACCGAGTGCAGAACAAAGTGTTAACCATACAGAGAAAATGCAGTATTAGGTAGGACGATATAGTGCAAGGTCATAACGAGGTAGATTGTGAGGTCAAGAGTCCATCTTTTCATACCAAAGACCATTCAATAGCTTTATAACAGTAAGAAAGAAGTTGCCTTTGTGCATACTTGTATTGCTTATCTTAATTTCAAAAAAAATTCTGCGGCAAATAAAACTTTGGTTTATAAAGAAGTACAGGAATAGTGGCAGTTTCTAAATAAATGAAATGACATTTGAGGCACCCCAGTGATAAGGACTGGCACTGATGTCATCCCTGTTGCCTATCCACAGATTTGGAAGCCGGGAAAGTAATATCACTGTTAAGGTTTTATCACCTCGGTAAGCAATTAGCAACACAGACCTAGAAAAACAGAGAAGTGAGACAGAGAAGTAGGAAATGAAATTCTTTATTCATATGTGGGACACGGGGGAGAAAGAGTGTCATCAGCCTGACAATGTGGAATTTTTTCCTGTTCGCAAAAAGTAAGATAAATTCAATCCAGCTACTCTAAATCATGATAGGTCTCATTAATTACTATCTACTTAGGATTCAATATCCTTCAGGACTGAGGATGATTTGCTCCCACTATAGTTTTGTGGGTTCAGAGTGTCTCACGTGGGACATCAGGCTCTTTCTTCCGTTCATGGAATGGGTTGCTTGTGAGGCAGTACGCACCAGGCATCCCTTAAACAGAGCTCCTCTGTGCTCCTGATGCATGGACTTGAGGTTCCCAGCATTACTCTTAATGCCTCTTCTCAACTTTGAGTGGTCATGGGCCAAAGGTTCGCAGGAGTTACTGGGAATGGTGCACTCCTTCAAGGAAAGCTTGAGCACATCCTTGAATCTTTTACTCTGACCACTTGGTAATCTTCTCCTGTGACGGAGCTCAGTCTGAGTGCCTGTTTCAGGAGACTGGTGCTGGCTGGGTATGACAACAATATGCCCAGTGCCAGACTCCTGAAACAAAGTTCAAAGCAAACTTAAAATAAATTTATTATCAAATTACACATTTGTCAACATATACTACTCTGAGATTCATTTTCTTGCAGTATAACAGAGAAATACAATAGCATCAGTTGAAAAACGACACACAAAGGCCTACAAACAACCAATGTGCAAAAGTTGGCAAATGTGCAAATGAAAAAAATAAATAAACAGGTATCTAAATAAATAGATTAATAGATGGGTAGATAGATACTTGCTAGTATGAACAGGAGGTGCTGCCTGGAGAAGGCAACATCCATCAACAGATAACCTCACCATCCGGGCCATGCCATTTTCTCACAGCTACCATCTGGCAGGAGGTGCAGAAACCTGAAGTCCCAAACCACCATGTTCATAAATACCACCTTCCTCCATTTGGTTCTTGAACGAAGCCCTAATCATTTTAGAAACATTATGATCATTTTAATCATTTTGCACCACAATGGACTGTTTTGTCTTCTTTCTTGTAAAAATGGAGTATAATTTATGTTTTTCTTGTTTTACATTAATGCCATGTGCCAGTGATACTGCTGGTGTGTTTTTCATTTCACCCACATATGCCTGCAGTTGTGTATATGACAATAAACTGACATTAACTTTGAAGTCTATTATTCAGGTACAGAGAGAAATTAGATGGAAAGAATGACAGAGCTACTCAGCATGAAAATAGGTCCTTTAGCCCAACTTTTTGTAACCACTAAGTTGCCATACTGACATAGTCCCTTTTGCCTGCATGTGAACCATTTCCCTCTAAAACTTTCCCAACCTGTCCACATTCTCTTTAAGTGCAGTAGCTGCTTCTACCACTTCCTCTGGCAGTTGCAAGTTTTCACTACCCTGTGTGTGGGAAAAAAATTGTTTCTCAGGTCCTTTTTAAAAGTTGGACTGCGCCCAATCAGTGAATGGGATTCATTTGAAAGAGTAAATAAAAATAAGGCAGGGGCAAGCGGAGTGGCCATTGCGTGAGTGGGACACTGACGGAGTAGCTTTGGCTCATTAGGCTTGGGTGAGGTAAGTATCCGGTAAGTTTCTTCTTCATCTTCTTTATTCTTCATTCTTCATCTGTTAGGGCAGAGTTAGTGCAGTGAGAATGGCTCCAGGAGCAGTGTATTTTTCTGTGTGTGAGATACAGGAATTCTGGGAGACCTCCAGCCTCCCGGATAACCACATCTGTACCAGGTGCACTGAGCTGCAGCTCCTCAGAGAACATATTAAGGAACTGGAGCTGCAACTCAATGGCCTTCAGCTCATGCGGGAGACTGAGGAAGTGATAGATAGGAGCTGCAGGGACGTAGTCAACACTAGGCTGCAGGAGGCAGTCAGGTGAAGGAAGGGAAATGGGCCGTTCCCCTCAATAATAAGTACACTGTTTTGGATACCGTTGAGGGAGACAACCTACCAAGGGGAAGCTGCAGTGACCAGGTCTCTGGTGCTGTGGCTAGAAGAAAAGAGGTGAAGAGGACTGCAGTAGTGACAGGAGATTGCATCATTAGGGGAATAGAGACGAGATTCTGTGGACGTGATAGAGACACCTAGGTGGCATGCTGCCTCCTAGGTGCCAGGGTCAGGCATGTCTCAGATTGGGTCCACAGCATTTTACAGGGGGAGGGAGCAGCCAGAAATCTTGGTACATATTGGCAGAAGTGGCATAAGTAGGAAAGGTGAGGAGGTTTTAGGGAGAGATTTTAGGGAGCTAAGTAGAAAGCTGGACCTCCGAGGTAGTACGCTCTGGACTTTTGCCTGTGCCATGCACCAGAGGATGATCAGGCAGATGAACGTGTGGCTGAGGTACAGGTGCAGGGGGCAGTGCTTCAAATTCCTGGATCATTGGGATCTCTTCTGGAGAAGGTATGACAAAAGGGATGGGTTACACCTGAACCCAGAGGACCAGTAGAGGCACTATGTAGTGAGATTGCTAACAAGGACAAGCAGATGACAGGGTGACATTGCAGTCAATGGGATGAGTTGCAGTGTAAAATAGAGACAAAATCAATAAGGGTGATGAATACAGGACTGAAGGACCATTATATCTGAATGCACGCAGTATACAGCAATAAGATAAATTTGTAGCACAGTTACAGATTGGCTTGTATGATGTTTTGGGCATCACTGAATCTAGCTGAAAGAAGATATTGCTGCCAACTTAACATGCAAGGATACACATTGTCTCGGAAGGACAGGCAGGAAGTCAGAGGGGGCAGAGTGGCTCTGTTGATAAAAATGAAATCAGACCATTGGAAAGGAGGTGCAGAATCATTGTGGGTAGAGCTAAGAAACTACAAGGGTAAAAAGACCTTGAGTTACAGTATATATAGACCTCTGAAGATTAGCAAAGGTGTTCTCTACAAATTACAATGGGAGATAGAAATTGAATGTCAAAAGGGCAATATTACAATAATCAGGAGATTTCAATAGACAAGTAGATTGGGAAAATCAGGTTGGTGCTGAACCCCAAAAGGGGGATTCTGTAGGATGCCTACAAGATGGCTTTTTAAGGCAGCTCGTGGTTGAGCCCACTAGGGGATCAGCTATTCTGGGTTGGATGTTGCACAATGAACCAGAATTGATTAAAGAGCTTAGGATAAAGGAACACATTGGGGCCAGTGATCATAAAATGATAGAATTCACCCTGCAATTTGAGAAGGAGAAGCTAAAGTCAGATATATCAGGATTATAGTGGAGTAAAGGGTATTACAGAGTCTCCGTGGATTGTCACTTTGTCGTGGTGGAGAAGCGTGTGTGGTCCTGAGATCCCCAGAGCGATGCCGTCTGGAGCTATGCTCCTGGTAGGGTCACCCATGGCGGTATGGTTGAGGGTGAGGTCCCAGACAAAGAACAATCCAACCAAGACCTCAGCGGTGGAACAGGCGGATGAAGTTACTTTGAACTCAACGGCTGTGAAGGCAGATGAAGGCTGCAACAAATCCATCAGCTCCAATCGTCGTGGTTTCCATGCCATTGGAATCAGTTGGTTGATTTGTGAAGTATCATGTGTTTCTTGCAGTGCAACATCAAGTACACGTTAAACAAATACATGCACAGGCGTCTTCGTTCTGTGGGCCACTTCTTCAGAGTAAAAAACATCATCCTTGACCTCAAGGGATAGCCACGACGACAACAGAGTCATGAAAGAGAAGCTGGCCCCAAAATTGATTAGAAGAGAGCACTAGCAGGGTTGATAACAGAGCAGCAATGGCTGGAGTTTCTTGGAACAATGTGGAAGGTACAGGCTAGATATATCTCAAACAAGAAGTATTCAAAAGACAGGATGATGGAACAGTGGCTGACAAGAGAAGTCAAAGCCAACATAATTGCCAAAGAGAGGGTGTATAATATAGCAAATATTAGTGGGAAGTTAGAGGTTTGGGAAGCTTTTAAAAACCAACAGAAAACAACTAAAAAAGTCATAAAGAAGAAAACAATGGAATACAAAGGTAAATTAGTCAATAATATTAAAGTGGATACCAAAAGTTTCTTCAGATATATAAAATGTAAAAGAAGTGAGAGTAGATATCAGGCCATTGGAAAATGATGCTGGAGAGGTAGTAATGGGGACAATGAATTGTCAGATGAACTGAATAAGTATTTTGTATCTGTCTTCATGGTGGAGGACATCAGCAGATCGAGAGTGTCAGGGAACGGAAGTGAATGAAGTTACCATTACTAGGGAGAAGGTTCTTGGGAAACTGAAAGGTCTGAAGGTAGGTAAGTCACCTGGACCAGATGGTCTATACCCTAGGGTTCTGAATGAGGTGGCGAACGAGATTGTGGAGGCATTAGGAATGATCTTTCAAGAATCAACTGATTCTGCCATGATTCCAGGGGACAGGAAAATTGCAAATGTTACTCCACTTTTCAAGAAGGGAGAGAGGCAGAAGAAATGAAATTATAGGCCAGTTAGTCTGACTTCAGTGGTTGGAAAGATGTTGGAGTCATTTGTTAAGGATGTGGTTTTTGGATACTTGGGGTCACATGATAAAATCAGTCTAAGTCAGCATGGCTTCTTTAAGGGAAAATCTTGCTTGACAAATTTGTTAAAATTCTTTGAAGAAATAACAGGCATGTAGACAAAGTAGAAATGGTGGATGTTGTGTACTTGGATTTTCTTTGGCATTTGACAAGGTGCAACACATGAAGCTGCTTAACAAGGTAAGAGCTCCTGGTATTACAGGACAGATACTAGCATAGAGAGACCATTGGCTGATGGGCAGGAGGCAAAGAGTAAGAATAAAGGGATCCAGTTGGCTGCCGGTGACTAGTAATGTTCCACTGGGGTCTGTGTTGAGACCGCTTCTTTTTATATTATATGTCAATGATTTGGATGATGGACTTGATGGCTTTGTGGACAAGTTCGCAGATGATACGAAATAGGTGGAGGGCAGCTAGTCTTGAGGAACATGGGAAGTTAAGTTAGACAACTTCTCCTCCTCCACTCTCACCCTGAACACCGGTGTGCCTCAAGGCTGTGTACTGAGCCCTCTTCTGTACTCCCTTTTCACCTATGACTGCGTTCCTGTACATGGTTCTAACTCCATAATCAAGTTCGCAGACGACACCACGGTGGTTGGCCTGATCAGAGGGGATGACGAGACAGCCTACAGGGACGAGGTCCAGCACCTGGCCGTGTGGTGTGCCAACAACAACCTGGCCCTTAACACCCAGAAGACCAAGGAGATCATTGTGGACTTCAGGCATGCTAGGAGCCATACTCACGTCCCCATCTACATCAATGGAGCTGTAGTGGAGCGTGTATGAATCTTCAGATTCCTTGGTGTCCACATTTCCAAGGATCTCACCTGGTCCCTGAACTCCTCCATCCTGATCAAAAATGTGCAACAGCCTCTGTCCCAGGATACTGATGGACTTTTACCGCAGTACCATCGAGAGCATACTCACCAACTGCATCTCAATGTGGTATAGCAATTGTCCCATTTCGGACCACAAAGCACTCCAGCATGTGGTGAAAACTGCCCAGCGAATTATCAGCACCTAGTTGCCCACCATTGACAACATCTACCATAAATGCTGCCTGGGCAGAGTGAAAAGCATTATCAAAGATGCATCTCACCCTAACCATGGACTTTTTACTCTCCTCCCATCTGGTAGGTGCTACAGGAGCCTCCGCTCCCGCACCAGCAGGAACAGGAAGAGCTTCTTCCCTGAGGCTGTGACCCTGCTGAACCTCACATCACTGCGCTAAGCAGTATTGCACCCATATTGTACTTTTATATTTGTGTGCTGTAGCACTTACTTTTCATTCACAGTTAGTTTGTAAATAACACTATTCTTTGCATTTCTGGTCAGATGCTAACCGCATTTCATTGACTTTGTATCTGTACTTGGCACAATGACAATAAAGTTGAATCTAATCTTTATTTTGTGATGAATCTATGGAATTTGTTGCCACGGGCGGCAGTGGAGGCCAAGTCATTGGGTGTATTTAAGGCAGAGATTGATAGGTATCTGAGTAGCCAGGGCATCAAAGGTTATGGTGAGAAGACAGGGGAGTGGGACTAAATGGGAGAATGGATCAGCTAATGATAAAATGGCGGAGCAGACTCGATGGGCCGAATGGCCAACTTCTGCTCCTTTGTCTTATGATCTTATGGTCTAATCTAATCTAAAGAAAGACTTAGACAACTTAGGAAAATGGGCAGAAAAGTGGCAGATGGAATACAGTGTTGGGAAATAAGAACATAGACTATTTCCTAAATGGAGAGAAAATTCAAAAATCTGAGGTGCAAAGAGTCTTGGAAGTCCTCTTGCAGGATTCCCTAAAGGTTAATTTACAGGTTGAATCAGTGGTGAGGATGGCAAATGCAATGTTAGCATTCATTTCAAGCGTATTAGAATATAAAAGCAAGGATGTATTCTTGAGGCTTTATAAGGCACTGGTGAGGCCTCACTGGGAGTATTGTGAGCAGTTTTGGGCTCCTTATCGAAGAAAGGATGTGCTGACATGGAGAGGGTTCAAAGGAGGTTCAGGAAAATGATTCTGGGGTTCAAGGGCTTATCATATGAGGAGCATTTGATGGCTCTGGGCCTGTACTTGCTGGAATTGAGCAGAATGGGAGGGGGGAATCTCACTGAAACCAATTGTATATTGAAAGGCCTCAATAGCGTGGATGTGGAGAAGACATTTCCAGTGGCGGGGCAGAGTAAGACCAGAGGACACAGCCTCAGAATAAAGGACCATCCATTGAGAATGGACATGAAGAGGAATTTCTTTAGCCAGAGAGTAGTGAACCTGTGGAAGTCATTGCCACAGGCAGCTGTGGAGGCCAAGTCATAGGCATATTTAAGGCGCAGGATGATAGATTCTTGATTAGTCAGGGTATGAAGGGACAGGGAGAAGACAGGCAATTGGGGCTGAGAGGGAAATGAATCAGCCATGTTGAAATGGTTCAGCTGGCTTGATGGGCCAAATGGCCTAATTCTGCTCCTATCTTTATGGTTTTATGGTCTAAATCATTCCCCTCTCACTTTAAAACTTTGCTCTCTAGTTTTGGACTCCCCTACCCTGTTGAAAAAACATTGGCTTTTCACCTTATCCACGTCCCTCATGATTTTATAAGCCTCTGTAAGTTTTTCCCTCAGCCTCCTACATTCCAAGGAAAAAATGCCACTGTCTATCCAGCTTCTCCTTTTTACCCAAACCCTCCAGTCCTGGTGACATACCGGTAAACCTCATTTGCACCCCTCTAGTTTAATGATCCCAAGGAAAGTTAGCAGAACGTCACAGTTTATTGAGAGAGGAATTGAATGCAACAGTATGGAGATTATGCAAGTTTATATGGTGTCGCTGAAACCCATCTGGAGCACTTAGAATAGCATTGGTCTCCTTATTTAAGGATCTTAGTATGTTGGAGGCAGTTCAGAGACGGTTTACTTGGCTGAGAGTTGGAACAGGAATGCTGCCTTATCAGAAAAGAACATGGAGTACGGAACACTACAGGCCCTTCGGCACATGATGTTGTGCCAACCTTTTCACCTTCTTTAAGAACAATGTAATCCTTCCTTCCCACATAGCTGGCTACTTTTCTCTATCACCCATCTGTCTGTCTAAGAGTCTCTTAAATGTCCCTAATGTAACTGCCTCTACCATCAGCCTTGGCAGGGCCTTCCACCACACTGTGTATAAAAAAATACCTCTGACACCCTTCCCCCCTACTTTTCTCCAATCACCTGAAAATATACCCCCTTGTAATAGCCATTTCAGGCCTAGAAAATAAAATCTCTGGCTGTCCACTCAATCTATGCCTCATCATCTCGTACACTTTGATCAGGTCACCTCTCATCCTCTTTTGCTCCAAAGAAAACAGCCCCAGTTCTCCCAACTTACTCTCGCTGGACATGCTCTCTATTCTTGGAAGCATTCTGGTAACCCTCCAAAGGCTGGAGTGTCTGGGCTTGTTTCCAGCTTGGACGAGTGAGGGGGACATTACTGAAACCTAAAGGATCCTCATAAGTTTTGATAGCTTGGATATAGAGAAGATACTATCTATTGTGAAAGAATCAAGAATTAAGATGGAGGTGATTATTTTTCTACTTGACGGAAGTGAGTCTCTCTCAAAGGGCAAAGGAAGCAAAGTTTGTGAACAATGTTAAGGCAGAGGTAGATTGAGTCGTAGAATCATAGAACACTACAGAAACAGACCTTTGGCCCATCCAATCCATGCTGAACTGCTGTTCTGCCTAGTCCCATGGACTTGCACCTGAACAGTAGCCCTTCATATCTTTCCTATCCATGTACTTATCCAACTTCCTCAAATCAAACCTGCATCCACCACTTTCAGTGGCAGCTCGTTACACACTCACACCATCTTCTGAGTGAAGAGGCTCCCTCTCAGATTGATTTTTGATGCATATATAGAGAGTGAAAGGTTATCGGAGGTGGTGGGAACAAGGAGGTGTGGATGCAATGAGATCAGCAACTAACACTAAATGATAGCACAGGCTCGAGGGGCCAAATGGCCACCACCTGCTCCCAGTTTGTAGGTAGATATGCTCAATGAATGTCTTCCAAAGGAAAAGGGAGGGGAGCAAAGGCTAGAAATGGTGCACTGAATGGAAGGGTTAACTTAGTACAGGCAAGAATATTGGATGCAGTGAGGAGAAAAATAGAAACTGCTTGAACTGAGAACATAAGGAATATTGTCACTTTGGAGGGGAGACAAACAATTGAATAAGTAGGGCTGTCCAGCAAAATGATCCTCAACTCAATACCCCCTCTCACCAAGTTGAAGAGACCATGGATGAAACCAGCAGCTGAGCAGCCGTTTGCAACTTTATCGACAAAGTACTGTATGTCCAAGTGCTGATGCCTTAGAGATCCACTGTCTAACATGCTACAGTGTATTTTTTTCCCTCACTCAGAAGCCAGATCTGAAGAACTGGGTACTGTCACAACATTAGCACTGAGATACAAAGCGCTTGTGATTATTCTGCTTGCTGCCCACACCTATTGTACCTGGAGATTCGGACTTCTGGTCATGCCTCTCTCACTCATCGCTGCCTCCCCCATTCCACCCAGCTTACATCTTCTGCTTTCATTGCTTCTAACAGTCAATTCCTTCTCAGTGCGCAGTTATCATGTTTGTCAAGTTGCAATTAAACTTCAGAACCAGGGTTTGTAAAGAGGGAGCTGACAAATACAAGTAAGAGCACACAAAACCAATCTTACTTGCTTCTATTTTGTCCAAGAGCCTGGCAGCCACATACAATGAATGACTTGTTTCTGTTCACTCCCACTCAGTGTAAATGTGGCCTTCATGCGCATTAAATGGGCAACATCTGACGAACCAATATCTCCACAAGAACCATTTCCTTTTAATTTAATTTTCTGCAATTCGGTTCAGCTGTCAGGCTCAAGTCAATTATTTTCATGGCTCTGTTGTGCGGCTGGAACTTCACTCCATTTTAATTAAACCTGCAAGATCTGACAAGCCTGTTGATACCAGAGGCAAAACTATTTCAGTTCCAGTCAGGGCAATCAATATAATCAGGAAAAAAAAAGTTGCAAAGAGTAGGAGGAGTCTGAAAAATATCAGGTATTTTCTGAACCTCCTGACCCAGTGAACTTCTGGAATAAGTGAATCATTTGAGGAAAAGGGGGAGGGTGATGTGGGGGGAGGGACTATGATCTGTACAGGGAAGAAATTTGGGAGAGTAGCTGGTAGGAGATAATAACGTGGGAAAATCATCAAATGATAATTGGGTGTTGAGGAAAAGTGTAGATCAGGTATTACAGGAGTAGAGTTAAGGAGGCTCCAAACTCAGTGAATGAGATATCATGAGCTTGATCTGAAACTTCAGGTAAGCCCCATTAATGACAGAGAGCTGTGGTGGGAAACCAGTTTGAATAAATCCAACACTGCATTACGCATGCAAAAATTAAACTATTGAAAGAATTCAGCAGGTCAAGCACATCTCTGAAGGCAAAGGAATGATCGATGTTTTGGGGTCAACACCCTGCACCGTGAATTGGGGAGGAAGAGGATAGATGGGCAGTATATAGAATTGCAGGTGAGGTCTGGGACAGGTGTAGGTGGGTGATGGATGGAAGCAGATGGGGGGCGGGGGTGATGAGTGAATAGAAACAGGTAGGGAGGGAAAGGGCATGATGGAAAAGGTGAGCAACTGGGAAAAAATGGGTGTTTTGAAAACGGGGAAAACCCCAGAGGGAATAATAAACACATGAGATTCTTCAGATGTTGGAAATCCAGAGCAACGCACACAAAATGTTGGGGGATCTCAAACAGGTGGGTGAGTGAGGGAGGGGGATGAATGGAGAAGCTGGGAGGTGATAGATGGAAAAGGTAAAGAGTTGAAGGAGAAGGAGGCATACAATGAGAAGCTTCTGTCTGCAGACAGATCACTTCACGCATAAATGGACTGAGGTAGGAAAAAGGAAATAAAATCAGAATACAATGTTATAGTTATAGAGAAGTACAGTGCAGGTACACAAATTAAGTGCAAGGACATCAACAAGGTAGATTAGAAGATCAAGAGTTCATCTTTCAGTTTATTGAAGACCTGTTCAAAAGTCTGAATATGGCAAGATGGAAGCTGTCCATGGGTCTAGTGGTACATGTCCTAAGGCTTTTGTATCTTCTGCCCAGCAGGAGAGGGAAGATGAGAAAATGAGCGGAGTGCAATAGGCCCTTGAATATGATGGCTGCTTTCCCCAGACAGCAGGAAATGTAGATGGAATCAGCAGAGTTTGTGCAAAGGACTGGGCTCTGTTCACAACTCTCTGTAATTTCTTGTGTTCTTGGGCACGGCAGTTGTTATATCAAGCTGTGATGCATCTGGATAGGATACCTTCTTTGGTGCATCTGTAGAACTCGGTGAGAGTCATCAGGGACATGCCAAATCTGCTTAGTCTTCTCAGGAAGTAAAAGAGTTGGTGTGCTTTCTTGGCCATACTGTCCATGTGGTTTGAGCAGGGCAGATTGCTGGTGATACTTACCCTGTACATCTATGAGCTTGTACATAGCTCTCAACCATCTCCAGCTCAGCAACACTGACACAGGCAAGAACGTACACTCCACTCTTCCTCCTGAAGTAACTGACCAGCTCCTTTGTTTTGCTGGCATCGAGGGAAAGGATTATCCTGCCACCATTTAGCTGGGCTCCCAGTCTCCTTCCTGTACTCTGTCCTGGCATTGCTTGAGATCCAGCCCACCAAGTTGGTGTCATCTGCGGATCGGCAGACTGAGCTGGTGCAGAGGTTCACCACACAGGCATGAATGCATAGGAAATAGAGTAAGAGACTGAGGACACAGCTTTGTGGGGCAACAGCACTGAGGATAGTCACAGAGGAGCTGTTGTTTCTTATCCTTACGGAATGTGGTGTGTTGACCAGGAGGTCAAGGATCTGCTGAGACCCTCGGTCTAGAAGTTGGTGACTGTTTTGCATGCTTCCATTCAGCCCACAGGGGTGATCAAGCTGCCTGTCCCACACCTATATGATCTCTCTTTTGCCTCTTAAACTGTTCCAACAGAGTCCAAAGCCAGCTCAAGGCGAAGAAAATCTTCTTCCATTTGGTCACACTGTAGCCTGCAGGAATAAACACAAAATTCAACAATTTCATAAAATCACTCACTCAAGTCTGGGTTTCTCAAGTTTCCAGCAGTTTCCTTCCTTCTGTTCCCGTGTGTTCATTGCAGATTTCTTTCATCACCTCTCCCATACGCACTTTCACTGCTCCCTTACAGTCGGGTGCTGTGAACAGACTGATGTGCAGGGAGGCAATTTGCAATGCTGCAGACAGCAGAAGGCATGAGTGCCAAACCCGAAAGTTAGGGATACCCATTGCTGTGAGCTGGAAGAATACAGATACCGAGGATGGTTGTGGACCCAGATAAGATTACAGAGGCAGCAAAAGTAAACCCAGAGAAGGACTAAAACCAAGACTGAGAATTGCAACACGGCCCAGGAGATAGGCAGTTTCCTTGAATCCACTGACGGTTTTAGTCTGTCTGCTTTCTGTGGTAAAAGGTACCTGGCAATTCAGATAAGTAACGTTCTGTTAAGAGCCTCTATTTTGCTGCCAAGCAACAATACTTTGAACAATTAGTGGCCTGTATTAGACATACACATCTCTAAAAGGCTACAAAATATCAGTGTCAGCAATGGCCATTATAGTCCATGAGCTTACTAGGCAAACCTCATGACAGAAAAAAATGTCTACACATTGATATCTAATATATCCTTCCTCCCAGGTGTCCAAATATCCCAAGGATGATGTATGGCTCTCCTTAAGACTTGCAGTCTTAAGTCACATCAGCAATACTCCAGAATGTCAATTATCCCTGACTCAGTGCTGAATGCCATGATTCAATTAGGAATGAGATGAGAGACTGAGTCTCATGACCTGTCCTGCATTGCGTCATCATCTAGCTGGCTTTAAAATCCATTGTATTTATGAGAAAAAAATGTTAGGAACAGACATGATTTCAGATCTAAATTGAAGAGGGAAGATTTGCTGCTGGGCAATATAAAATCATACACCCAGTTATCAGGAACTTTTTCAATGCAAACTGATTACCTGAGCATTACAGTTATATAGGGTTTTATTCTTTATACCTCTTAGAGATAATCTTTCCTTCAACACACCCCAAGAGGTCTTCTTAACCATTTCATTGATTTTTTGAAAGCCTTAATAGAATATAAAACTTTAAGATAGCTTTAATAAAATAAGGTCATTGAGCATGACAGATTAGTAATAGAACTCTATTAATTAATCAGCAAGTATGTGCATTTATATAATATGTGAAGCAATAAAAACCGTTGCAACATTATTCACAGTGAATTCGGGATAATTAATTTTTATTCAAATGATAGCAAGGCCAGAATTTCATTGCCAATAAGTGGAGTAACTTGCTGAGGTGTTTCAAAGGACAGGTGAGAGTCAATCACATTACTTTGGGTCTGCAGGCATAAGTGGACAGACTGAATAAATACTGCAGATTTCCAATCCTGAACCACATTACCAAAGCAGATGGATTTTTGCACCAATCCAGTCAGTTCATGGTCACCATTTTTAATTCCAGCTTTTTCAAATTACTGGAATTTGAAGTCATTGCTGCTTTGTGAATCTGATCTCATGTCTCCAAATCTGTAGTACAGGCACCAGTATTTTGAACAGAGTGCTACAGTGGAAAGAAGACGGCAGTGACATGCCTCCTTGAGCCACTGGAGTCCTGATGAGTGAAGGTACTCCTATCATGAGTAGCAGTTTTCATGCGACTGAGTTGTTTTGCTCAATGAGGTGGCTACATATCAACCTCGCTGCTGTGGGTATGGGTGACGCACAAGGCAGACTTTCTTCTCCAAGGGAGATTAGTGCAGTGACACAAGAAAATCTGCAGATGCTGGAAATCCAAAGCAACACACACAAAATGCTGGAGGAAATCAGCAGGCCAGGCAGCATCTATGATAAGGAGTAAACAGTTGACGTTTCAGGTCGAGAGAAGACTCCTTCCTTTCCACTTGTGAACAAGGGTCTCAGCCTGAATCTTCAACTGTTTACTCTTTTCCATAGATGCTGCTTTACCTGCTGAATTCCTCTAGCATTTAGTTAGTGCACTGAGTATGCTTCTATGATTACACATAGTCATCATTACTTCAACTAGATTTTTACTTGAGGTTTTATATAAATTAATTCAATTTAAAGCCTACTGTAGCTGTGGTGGGATTTGGATTTATGTATGTGAATCATTAATCGAGGCCATAGGGTTACTACCTGAAAGAAGGGATGGATCATCATAAACTAGCTCTTGGAAAATACCCACCTAAACATTATCAAGTGGCTATAAATACACATGATGTTAGGCTACTATAAAATGAGCATAGGAAATGAGCAGCTAGATTCAAATCATTTAATTGAATAGCTTCTGGTTATACATTCAATTCTACAGTGACACCTGTAAAGTACGTGGCCTGTCTATGTTGCAGGCTGTTGCTGTTCTCAGTTTCTATAGTGAAACAGATTTGAAGGCACCAGGCCTTGTGGAGAGTGCCTAAACCAATGAAATGAGTAACGCACGTAAAACACTGGAGGAATTCAGGCATCTATGGAAACTAGTAAACAGTTGATGTTTCGGGCCGAGGCCCTTCATCAGGACAGGAAAGGAAGGAAGAAGATGCCCGAATAAGAAGGTAGGGGAGGGGGAGGGGGAGGAGCACAAGCTACATGATAATAGATGAAATCAGGTGGGTGGGGGAGGAAGTAGAAGTAAGAAGCTGGGAGGTGAAATGTGGAAAAGGCAAAGGGCCAGAGAAGAAGGATTCTGATAGGAGAAGAGAGTAGATCATGGGAGAAAGGGAAGGAGGGGGGGACCAGGAGAAGGTGATAGGCAGGTGAGGAGAAAAGGTAAGAGGCCAGAGTGGGGAAATGAAGAAGAGGGAAGGGTGACGGAAAGCAATTACAGGAAGTTGAAGAAATCGACGTTCATGCCATCAGGTTGGAAGCTACCTAGATGGAATGTGAGATGTTACTCCTCCAACCTGAGAGTGGCCTCATTATTACATGGACCGACATTTCAGAACAGGATTGGGGAATGTTTTGGATTTCCAGCATGTGCAGGACTTCTTGTGTTAATGAAATGAGCGCCCAATTTGGCCATTCTCAGTGGAAAAAGAGCAGCTGAGAAGGGTCTGAGCACAAGGATTCCCTCTGACTGGAACATGGACGGCCCACCACACAACCCACCACTTTAGTGTCCTGAAGATTGGTACAATTTTTGGTTCACATTAAGCAGTTGAACAAAAGCCATTATGCTAAATGCATCAATTTGCTCTTAAAACTGAAAAGAATGAAACAACCAGTATAGTCTGGGATCAGTCAAGTCTTCAATGGTCACAGCACATTCAGTTCTTTGAAAAACAGGCAATCATTTAAAATAGGATTAGGTTGTAAGTTTGAAAAAAAAATGTAAGTTTATGCATCATTGTATTACGAGTGAAGCAACAGTCTTGTCTGCTTGGAATGAATACATTATGGTGTGAGCCAGTGATTTATTTTATGGTCTGATCCTTTCCAGCTTTGCCTTTGCCTGGACGTGGGATGTTACACTATCCTTTGAAAGCTGAACTTGATGACGAGTGGATAGGCCATTACTTGTTAGAGTGTCTATGGACCCAATCGCACCCAGCTGAGTTAAGAACATTAGGATTGATGTAACAAGAGAATCACATTATGCTCTCTCCTTCATCTAATTTATGGATAATTGACATTGCCAACAACTGTCCTCAGGTCATTTAATGGCCAGAGGGAGATTAGAATTTCCAGGAAGATGAAGCCCCACAACCTTTGCACACTGGGAGCAATCAGGCAAAGTCCTACACACATCAATCTGACATTACAATCTACATTGTACAATGATAATTACAACTATTCAACACACAATATTCTTGTGGTCTCAGCAGCAGATGGCTCAGTATTCCTTAGAGTATTTGATTATCTGAGTTTCTACTTACCTTTATTTCCCTTTCTACTATCATTACTAGAGATTTATAGAGCTCTATTTCTTAAAGCACAGAAGTGTGTTCCAAGACAACAACATTTGGCATTACATGACTTGCTGAATTTCTGTAATTTCATAATTAATGCTCAGATTAAATAAAGAGGTATAAACCAGAACATTGTTACAGAAAAAGTCTCACACCCCCTCTCTCTAAGAAGCAGTCAATTTTCAATAGGTTTCAATGGTTTCAATAGGTGCATTTAATGTTAGAGAAATGTATACAATATACATCCTGAAATTCTTTTTCTTTGCAGACATCCACAAAACCAGAGGAGTGTCCCAAAGAATGAATGACAGTTAAAACGTTGGAATCCAAAGTCCACCCCAATTCCCCCTGCCACACACAAGCCACAGCAAGGTGATGACCCCACTAGCAAAAAAAGCATCAGCACCCTCTACCAAGCACTCAAGTGTACAGCAAAGCATTATTAAAGGCACAGACTTGCAGTACTCAAAAACCACACACTCACCTGATAATTTGACATACCACAGGCACTCTCTCTCCCTAATAAGGGAAAAAGAGGTGTCCCCGTTTCACAGTGAGAGGGGAGACATAACAAACAATGCGCTGATTTACAATGTTAAAAGCCCGTTGCGTCGCTTTTTACAAGCTCTGCACCCAGAGAGTTGACACCAAACAAGCGCAGCTGTCCGGGCACGCAACCCCCAGCAGCTAACTCGCTGCTCCCGACGTTCTGTGTTCTCCTGCAGTGCTTCAGTCAGGGGCACCGGCCTAGAATCAGCACGTCCCCAGAGCCGCAAAATCCCAGAACCCCAAAGGCGCGCTCATCTTCCAGGCCGCATCCTTGGGATAGCAAAAAGCAGACGGTCGTGAGGCGCTGAGAGCGGGTCCCATTCCTGCAAAGAACCGAAGTCGGAATGTAACTCCAGGTCAGGATCTTCAAAAGAACCCCCCACACCTTGAAAAGGAAAAAGTTATCAAAGACAGATATAAAGCTGTTTCTGAAGACACAAGCAAAGGAGTCGCCATATTGCGCCATCTTAACTCCGCCCCCACCTCTCACTGTCTACCCTTACACCACAGTGTGGGCAAGAGGGATGAGAATATCTCAAGAGGATAATACCATAGTTCTAATGCTTTCATAGATTCATGGCGCACTCCAGCACAGAAACAGGCCTTTCAGCCCATTTAGTCCATGTCAAACTCTTAGTCTGCCTGGTCCCATTGACCTGCACCTGGACAGTAGCCCTCCATATCCTCCCATCCACGTACTGTACCTATCCCAATTATGAAATCGAATCCCCATCTACCACTTCTGAAGTAGCGCAGATAGACAGATTTAAAGTCATTTTGGGTTCTTAGACGACTAGACTCTGTCCAGGGCTTGATTTGTCTGCTGCTGTTCAGGGCCCACAGTGTGCCTTTCACAGAGTGTGCACACTACAAATGGAATACACAAAATGACGGCTACTGTATCTCAGTCATCATCAGATGCTAGAGTCTATAAGCTGGTGCCAGAATGAGCCTGCCCCCAGGCACA
The DNA here is from genome assembly GCF_030028105.1 of Mobula birostris. NCBI lineage: Eukaryota > Metazoa > Chordata > Chondrichthyes > Myliobatiformes > Myliobatidae > Mobula > Mobula birostris. Next base: position 139,057,478 of record NC_092375.1, on the reverse strand, counting down.
GCCAATGGTCAGGAGTGTCATGCCACAATAAGGGAGTAATAGATCTCATGCCCAGGGCACTGTTTCAGATCTTCCCCACGGGACAGGATGTGGAACGAGGCCCTCTACGTCACCTCATCATGATCTTGCACTTTACTGGTATCGGCTTATTGTTGTCACTTGTACCAAGATACAATGGAAAACTTGTCTTCCATATTGTTTATACGGATCAAATCATTACAGGTGGATTGAGCTAGAATAAGCTAAAACAATAACAATGCAGAAAAAGTGTAAAAGCTACAGAGAAAGTGCAGTGCAGGTAAACGATAAAGTGTAAGATCACAACAAGGTAAATTCCATCTTACTGTACAAGAGGTCTGTTCTAGAATCTATTAACAGTGGGATAGATGCTGTCCTTCGGCCTGGTGGTATGTTGCTTTATTGTTTACCTTTCTCTGTAGCTTTTACAATTTATTCTGCATGTTATTAGCTTACCTTCTTCTCCCTCAATTTACTGCGTAATGAATTGATCTGTGTGAACTGTATGCAAGACAAGTATTTCACTGTATTTCGGCACATGTAACCGAACACAGTGAAATACACCAATACCAATACCTATCAGCCTGTCAAAGTTACCTACCAGAGGCCTGAAACAAGGGCCAACATACTTATGCAAAGAACATATTTGAGAGAAGTTGCTAATGGCTCAACTTCAAATGTGTTTGTAGTGAGAAAGGTGAGCAATCCATAATTACGTTTCCATAAGTGAGGTGAGCCAGCTTCTGAACCATAGGTGTATCCAAACTGCAGTTAAGTAGGGCTCAGTATTTAGGCCCACCAGTGAGATAAACAGTACCTATGAGTGATATATTTCCAATTTCAGAGGGTTTATGTGTGGAATTCCTGTGTACATCCTGTGTAACTTTTCTCCTCCCAGCATAAAAACTTCTTTATTCATTTTTTATTTGCACACAAAATTCAGATCTGCGGCCCAGCAGCCTAGGAAACCAAGGACCAAAGGCCTCTCCAAAGATTAAGGACTGCATTCTTCAATGGTAAATTCTCTGTGTACAGTGAAATTGAGAACCCCAAGCTTAAAAAGCCCATTCGGTTCAAAATAAAAATAGCTTGATCTTTGCTGTGGAATTGCCTGCCACAGAGTAACAGTTTTAACTGGTGGGACTGCTTTAGTTCTGAAATGGTGGCCAGACAACAGGAACTTATCCCAGAGACAAGGGTACATCTCATTAGAAATGCCCATTGAGAGTAAAGAATAGAACTTATCTGACAACTACACAATTTTGGACCTTTTGAGAGAAATCAGGCCACCACTTCTGCTCAGGTAGGATCAAGTGCTTTAGCTTACACATATACAACCCTTCACCCTCACCACCACTGCAGCTGAGGCTCCTACCAACCACAAGCTACATTATGCTTACAGGTTTTGCCATCACAGCACTGAGTTCAGATTTCAAGCCTTTGATAGAAAGGTATCATACCCAGAAGTTTCCATAGCAAACCTGCCATATACACAGACGAAGGAGTGATGGGAAACTCCCCCCAGAACTACAACACTGAAGGGAGTTTCCCACCACTCTGTTTTCAGGTAAAGTTTGGCTATGTAAGACCATGGCGATATTTTGCAATGTGAGCGAATTTGAACACACTTCCATTTTAACTCCACGTGATAACATTAGCAACTCATCACTCAGACAAAGGACCCAAAATGTCCTTTAATAGCTACATTACTTCATTAGGGTGATAGGTAGAGATATGTCTCCACCAAAGGAGGTGTAAGGTGCTCCTTCTCTCCGCTAGCCTGTAGGTCACCCTTGGGAAAGCTATAGCACCTGCTTAGCCCCCTGATCAGGGTTACATGAAACCATGGGAGCAGGTGGTGGATGGTCGTATGAGCAGCTGATGCATATCACAAATTCTTGTGATGCAACCACTGACGCCGGACAGACAATCCCTGAAGAGAATTGATGATGATTATCATCACCGGTCTTGTAAAGACACTGTCTAGAAGAAGGCAATGGCAAACATTTCTGTTGAAAAATTTGCCAAGAACAATCATGGTCAAAGACCATGGTTGCCCACATCATATGGGCACAGCACATAATGAAGATGATGATGATGATGACTGCATCCCAGATGTTCCACTTGTTCCACTCATCACCCTATCCCCATCTCCTCTGCCACATTGACAGGCTTCCTTTTCTCTTTCTTAGGTCTAATGAAAGGTCCTTGACATGAAACATGATCAATTTCTCTTTCCACAGATGTCTAAGCTGCTGAAATTTTTTTTAGCATTTTCTGTTTTTTTTTAGTTTTAGGCTCCCATGGTTTTTGGCTTGGAAGACTGAAATGAATCCAGTTTAAATGGATCAGAAATGGTTTGAATTTATGCCAATGACAGCATTTCTGGAGATATGTTCATTAAATTAAGGAAAAGAGGAGCCACAAAAAGAGTCTTAAATCTACCTCCTACCATTCAAATCATGAAATGTTCTGCAGCTGAATAGATTTATTTAAAGTTTGCAAGTGTGTAGGTCAGTCAACCTTTAAGCAGGTTTAGTAATGATGGCATGAAGAAGAAACTGTTTTAATTTGATATATTGTATTCCAAGTTACCTTAAGGCCACCATTGGCAATAATAATACATTTATGGTTTCATTATCACTCACACAGTTATACTGAAAGCTTTCCCTCATTACTGTGATTGTAACATTTGTACAAAACCTGTCCACAGAGACTCATTTATTTATGATTTCTTTTAATCTAAAATGGACAGAAGCTGATACTATGTGGCCTGGTAATAATGTTCATTATTTTCTAGGATAATTTTATCCCCAGTAAAGGCACTGTGACCTCAAGAGTCACTCAATGCATCTTCCAAGCTGTTCTTTTCTTTTAAAAAATGGTCTGTGAAATTACATAAAAATCCAATCCTAGTAGTAAAGGACTCAAGATATGAAAGAAATCCCAGTTAGTGGACTGGAAAACAAAATATTTACTTAACTTTATCAACACGAGCAGGATGTCACTGTGCCTACGCTGCCCATTTATTGTCTTGCTGCTGGGACAGCTTACAGATGTCTGGAAAGCAGAAGGTCGCAGTGAAAAGGTAGATATGTCATTAGATAATTGGATTATTGCCACATGTACCAAAATAAGGTGAAAAACTTTGTTGCATGCCATACAGACAGCTCAATCCATGCATAAGTACATTGAGATTATACAAAAGGAAAAAAAACAACAGAATGTAGAATATAATGCAAAGAAAATGCAGTGCAGATCATCAAATTAGGTGCAAGGGCGATAAAACTGGGGAATTTGATTGATGATACAAACAAAGGCAATGTGTAATGAGTACAGGCTGCTGATAGGGCAAAATTGCAGTCAACAGAATGAGCTGAAATGTAAAATGAGGACAAAATCGGAAAGGGTGAATACAGGACTGAATGCGTGCAGTATACAGGATAAGGTAGATGAGCTTGTAGCACAGTTGCAGATTAGCAGGTATAATGTTGCTGGCATTACTAAATCATGGCTGAAAGAAGATTACAGCTGGGAGCTTAATGTCCAAGGATACACATTGTATCGAAAGGACAGGCAGTAAGGCAGAAAGGTGGTGTTGCTCAGCTGGTAAAAAAGTGAAATCAAATCATGAGAAAGATGTAGTATAGAGTTGTGGATAGAGCCAAGACTACAAGGGTAAAAAGACCCTGATGGGAGCTGTACACAGACCCACAAACAGTAGTATAGATGTGGTCTAAAAATTATAACGGGAGATATAAAATGCATGCCAAAAGAGCAATGTCACAATGGTCATGGGGGATTTCAATATGCAGCGACTATAGATTGGGAAAATCAGGTTGGTGCTAGAGTTCAGGAGGGGGAATTTCTAGAGTGCCGACAAAATGGCTTTTCAGAACAGCTTGTGGGTGAGCCCACTAGGGGATCAGTTATTCTGGATTGGGTGTTGTGCAATGAACCAGAATTGATTAGAGAGCTTAAGTTAAAGGAACCCTTAGGGGCCAGTGATCATAATATGATTGAATTCACCCTGAAATTTTTTTAGATTATGAGGACACTCAGTCCTCGTTTATTGTCATTTAGAAATGCATGCATGCATTAAGAAATGATACAATGTTCCTCCGGAGTGATATCACAAAAAAAACAGGACAAACCAAAGACTAATACTGACAAGACCACATAATTATAACATATAGTTACAGCAGTGCAAAACAATACCATAATTTGATAAAGAACAGACCATGGGAATGGTAAAAAGAGCCTCAAACTTCCAATCGACTCCTGATAGTCCCGATAGCAGGCAGCAGAAGGGAGAAACTCTCCCTGCCATAAATCTCCAGGCACCGACAACTGTCGATGCATTGGAAGCACCCGACCACAGTCGACTCTGAGTCCATCCATCCGAAAACTTCAAGCCTCCAACCAGCCCTTCGACACCAAGCACCGAGCACCATCTCTGCTGAGCGCTTCGACTCTGTCCCAGCCGCCGAGCAACAAGCAAAGCCGAGGATTCGGGGCCTTCTCCTCCGGAGATTCAGGATCACACAGTAGCAGCGGCAGCGAAGAAGGCATTTCAGTAGTTTCTCCAGATGTTTCTCTGTTCTCTCACATCTGTCTCCATCAAATCAGGATTGTGCACGGCACCCTACTTGACAGATTATAGATATCATTCACCAAAGTGGCCGCGCAAGCTGCGTTGCGTCGCCATCTTCTCCTCCTCCTTGAGAAGGAGAAGTTAAAGTCAGATGTATCAGTGTAACCCTCAGGCTTGCCGAGCTCGTGTTCATCTAGGGGAAAACAGCCTTTGGCCCCGCCAAACTGGGAAATAACATTTGTGTAGCTGCTGTGTAATATACTGCCCAGTTACAAACCCACAATGCAAAATATCAGACAGTACACCATATGCAATTAAATGATTGAACTTTATGAATCTTAATCTGAATATAGGGTTAGTAATGAAAATAAAAAAAAGACTCAGTTCAAGGAAAAGTCAAAAGTGTACATTGGAGCTCACTCAGTCGTCATCCACCATTGTCTCCTCCGAGCGTCGCTGACCTTTGGACCCTCAGATCCCAGCTCATTCCGTCCGGTGGTCAACCAGCTCTCTCCACACGCATCTTCCCACTTCATCTCTCCTCGACAAAAGACCGCGAGAAACCTCCTTCCAGATTCACAAAGCAGAGAAACAATCTCTGATTAGCTAACATGCATAACCACAGTCCTGTTATCTCCAGCCATAACCCAAACATTGCTGCTACAGAGAAACTATTACTTCAGCAGTGAACATTACAGAGATGCCATTACATTAGCCTTAACAGTGAAACATTACAAAGAAGCCATTACATTAGCAGTGAATCCTTACAGCGCATTACATCAGTATTACAGTGGAGTAAAGGGAACTACAGAGGCATGAGAGAGGAGTTGGCCAGAATTGATTGGAAAAGAACACTTGCAGGGATGATGGCAGAGCAGCAATAGCTGGAATTTCTGGAAGCAATTCAGAATGCATAGGATATATACATCCCAAAGAGATAGAAGTATTCTAAAGGAAAGATGACACAACCTTGGCTAACATGAGAAATCAAAGCCAACATAAAAGCCAAAGAGAGGGCATATAATAGAGCAAAGATTAGTGGGAAGTTAGAGTTTTGAAAAGCTTTTAAAAACATACAGAAGACAACTAAAAAGTCATTAGGAAAATAAAGATGGGGGCTGGCCGGTAGCACAATGACATCAGCGCCGGACCCGGGAGCAGAGGTTCCCGGGTTTGAAACTAGTCGGGTCCGCTCCCAAGTAAGCTTTCCATCTGTGCCGGGTTGAGTGTCGAGGTCGCAACTCGACCTGATAAAATAAAGGGAAAATACTGCGAAAATGTCTGTGTGAGGACTGGCGCACCACACAGTCTCTCTCTCTCGCTCCGCGCCTTGTAAAAGCCATGAAAAAGGCATCATCACGGATGCACGCACGGACATGCAGATGCACACGCACAGGCGCGCACGCATGCACATGTAGGCGTACACGCTTGGACTCACACGCACGCAGGCACACACCAAAGAAAGAAAGTAAAGATGGAATATGAAAGTAAGCTAGACAAAAATATTAATGAGAGAACCAAAAGTTTCTTCAGATACGTAAAGGGTATAAGAGTGGCCGGAGAGTATATCAGACTATTGGAAAACAATGCTGGAGAAGTAGTAACGGGTAACAAGGAAATGGCAGATGAAATGATTAAGTATTTTGCATCAGCCTTCACTGTGGGAGACACTAGCACTATGCTGGAAGTTCCAGGTGTCGGGGGGCAGAAGTATGTGAAGTTGCCATTACTTGGGAGAAGGTTCTTGGGAAACTGAAAGGTCTGAATGTAGATAAGTCACCCGGACCAGATGGTATACACCCCAGGGTTCTGAACGAGGTAGCTGAAGAGATTATGCAGGCATTAGTAATGATATTTCAAGAATTACGAAGTTCTGGAATGGTTCCGGAAGACTGGAAAATTGCAAATGTCACTGTACTCTTCAAGAAGGGAGAGTGGCAGCAGAAAGCAAACAATAGGCCAGATGATCTGACCTCAGTGGCTGGAGAGATGTTGGAGTCGATTATTAAAGATGAGGTCTCAGGGTATATAGAGGCACATGATAAAATAGTCCATAGTCAGCATGGTTTCCTCAAGGAAAATCTTGCCTCACAAATTTGTTGGAATTCTTTGAAGAAATAACAGGCATGATAGACAAAGGAGAATTAGCTGATGTTGTATATTTGGATTTTCAGAAGGCCTTTGACATGGTGCCACACATGAGGCTGCTTAATAAGCTATGAGCCCATTATATTATAGGAAAGATTCTAGCATGGATAAAGCTATGGCTGATTGTCAGAAGGCATGGAGTGGGAATAAAGGGAGCCTTTTCTGGTTGGCTGCCGGTAATTAGTAGTGACCCACTGAGGTCTGTGTTGGGACCGATTCTTTTTACGTTATATGTCCATGATTTGGATGATGGAATTGTTGGCTTTGTTGCAAAGTTTGCAGATGATATGAAGACAGGTGGAGGGGCAGATAGTTTTGAGGAAGTAGAGAGGGTACAGAAGGCCTGAGATGGATTAGGAAAATGGGCAAAGAAGTAACAGATGGAATGCAGTGTTGGGTAGAGTATATTCATGCACTTTGGAAGTAGAAATGAAAGGGTTGACTATTTTCTAAATGAAGAGAAATACAAAAAAGGCTGAGGCTCGAAGGGTTTGGGAGTCATTGTGCAGCATTCCCTAAGGGTTAATTTGCAGGTTGAGTCTGTGGTGAGCAAGGCAAATGCAATGTTAGCATTCATTTCTAGAGGACTAGTATATAAAAGCAAGGATGTAATGTTGAGCCTTTAAAAAGCGCTAATGACGCCTCACTTAGAGTATTGTGAACACTTTTGGGACTCTTACCTTAGAAAGGATATGCTCAAACTGGAGAGGGTTCATTGGAGGTTCACAAAAATGATTCCAGGATAGAATGGCTTGTCATATGAAGAGTGTTTGATGGCTCTGGGCATGTATTCACTAGAAGTAAGAAGAAAGAGGGGTGACCTTTTTGAAAGCTATCAAATGGTGAAAAGCCTTGATAGAGTAAATGTAGAGTGGATGTTTTCTATGGTGAGAGTTTAAGACCAGGGAACACAGCCTCAGAATAGAGAGGTGTCCTTTTTAGAATGGAGATGAGGAGGAATTTCTTTAGCCAGAGAGTAATGAATCTGTGGAATTCTTTGTCAGAGACAGCTGTGGAGACCAAATCTTTATGTATATTTAAGGCAGAAGTTGTTAGATTCTTGACTGGTCAGGGGACGAAGGGATACGGGGGGAAGGCAGGAGATTGGGACTGAGAGGAAAATTGGATCAGACAAATGTTCTAATTCTGCTCCTATATTTTATGCTCTTATGTTCTTGGTGGATTAGGTTTCAATGCAGAATTTCCTCTCAAATTAGTAAACTACTATATAGAATCTTTGGGTAGATTGCAATGGAGTTTGATGGATTCTTGTTCCCTTTTACCTTGCTTTTAGCATTCTGATATGACGGTGTCTGAAAAGCCACTTCTCCTTTCCTTTGTTTTCCAGAAACATCATGGTACATCGAAGCCAGTGCATTAGAGGACTGTATGCCTGCCTGAACCCAGCTCTTCCAAATTGGAAGCATTCTCATGTCATGTTCCTTCATGTTAAGACAGGAAATTACTTGCTGTATTGTGTTTAGAACTGTCACTGGAGAGCAGCACTTTGTCTGTGCACGTTGGCTTTGAAGAAGCAAGTCTCACCCACCGGCTGTTGATAAGTCACTGTCATCTCTAATCTCAGGGTGACGTGCAAACATGGCCTTGCATTTCCACCAGTAATCTTTGTCTCAAGACGGGAAGAATTGAATGTTATTCAAAATAACAGCATCCTTAACCTTGATGAAGATAATATTTTCCCCTTCCTCCATCATCATATGAAATGAAACACTGTTTCATTGCATTTAGAAGATTTTTTTCAATGGAAAGATTATTGCTGTTCTCTCTGTGTTGAGAATTTCCAAGATCCTGCTAAACAGTAATAGTTTTGAGCTACCTATTCACAATTCACTAGGAACCAGATTATTATTGTTCCAACTGATTCCACGTTTTCCAGCAAACCTTCAGCAGAGTCCTGAATGGTTTCAAATCCTGGTTTCAGGGACCAGATCCCCTATCCAATTCATTATTAAATCTGGACTCTGTCCACTGGAATTATTATTATTAACAGGTTCCCTTTCACTTTCATACACAGCATTTTCTATTTCTAACGCAGTTGGACTTGAAGTGGAAAATCATCTGGCTTAGATGGGATGCATTGGGGTTGAATAGTGGAGCCAAGAAGGAAACTCTGGCTGTAATCTTCCAAACATCTACGGATTCAAGAGTGGTGCTTGAAGACTCAGGCACTGCAAATGTTGCACTCTTGATCAAGAAAAGGGCATTGGGGTATATCTGGTGCTTACGGACCAGTCAGTCAGTTTAATCTCATGGTGGGAAACACTGCAAAAACAACAATTGGTGGAGAATTAGGGGTCACTTCACACAGTTGTTGACTGATGAGGAAAACCAGCATGGAAATTCCAAAAGCAAATTATGCCTGGCTAACTTTGTAGAGTTTTTGGATGAGGCAGGAAAGAGAGTCAATAAGAAAACGGGATTGATATAATACAGATGGACTTCTAAATATGTTTGAAAATATGTTATTCAATAGATTAGTCACTAGGACTGAAGGCCATGGAATAATAGGGACTTGAGCACTGTGGATAGAAAAATTGGCTAAGTTTCAAGAGTAGCAACAAAAGTTTGTCTCTTGAATTAGAGTGAAGCACATAGTGGAATTCCCCTGGAATTTCAATCTATTTGAAACTTGGTATGCAGATGAAAAAAATGCAGAGTACACAAAACTTGGAGACTGACTGAACTTCAAGGAGAAAGTGAGAGAGACAGGCAGGTGGGTGTCTGAAAGTTAGTGCTGAGAAAGGTGAAATGTTAGGGTTAGTGGAGGCAGGTTAGAGTCATAGAGCAATGGTGTCATACAAAACAGAAACAGGCCCTTTGGCCTACCATATCCATGCTGACCTCTGTGCTTATCTAAACAAGCCTGATCTACCTACATTCAGCTGCACATTCAAAAGCAAGCAGTATAAGCATTTAAGAGGAAAGAAAATTGCACAGCCAAAGAATGGGGGAGGGGTGGTAGTGAGACTGACTTGATTGTTCTTGCTTCTTTTGGTGCTATTATGTGACTATGCCTCTTTATTTGTTATTTACTCCATTATATTTCATTAACACTATTTTACAATCCAATTTGCAGTTAATTGATGACAGGAGCATGATATTCAGCCCTTCGGGCCTGCTCTGTATTCAGATCATAGTCAATCATATACCTCAACTTCACGTTCCCAAAGTTACTCCATTTCCTTAGTGTCTAGAATTCTATCATGCCAACCTTAACTCTGTGCAATGATGATTTTTTTTACTTTGGTAGAGAATTCCAAAGATTCATAATTCTCCATCCATGTCCATCTCTCTAGGCCTTTCAATATTCCGTAAGTTTGAATGAGATCCCCCCCTCATTCTTCTAAACTCGAGTGAGTACAGGCCCAGAAACTCTCCTCCTACATTACCATTTCATTCCCAGGATCAATCTCTTGAACCTCCTCTGGTCTGTCTCCAGTGCCAATACACCTTTTCTTAGATAAGGGATCCAAAACCTAGATACCTTCTTCGTCTAAGGTCTAAGATAAAGTATAAAGTATAAAACTGCTCACAATACTACAAGTGCAGTCTGACCAATGCCTTATAAAATCTCTGTATCACATCCTTGCTTTTATATTCTAGTCCTCATGAAATGAATGCTAACATTGCATTTGCCTTCCCTGCCACCAACTCAGCCTGCAAGTTATCTTTTAGGGAATCCTGCACAAGGACTACCAAGTCCCTTTGCACCACTGATTTCTGAATTTGCTCCCTGTTTAGAAAATAGTCTACGTCTATATTCTTGCTACCAAAGTGCCTGACCACACACTGCCCTACACTATATTCCATCTGTCACTTCTTTGTCCATTCTCCTAATCTGTCCAAGTCCTTCTGCAGACACCCTGCTTCCTCAACACCACCTACCCTTCCACCTGTCTTCATATCATCTGCAAACTTGGCCACCAAGCCATCAATCCATCATTCAAATCATTGACATATACCATAAAAGCAGCAGATCCAACACAGATACTTGAGGAACACTGACAGCCAATCTGAAAAGGTCCCCTTTATTCCCATGCTTTGCCTCCTGCCAGTCAGCTGATCATCTCACAAAAGGCTCGAGGAACTCAGCAGGCCAGGCAACATCTATGGGAAAAAGTACAGTCGACATTCAGGCTGAAACCCTTTGGCAGGACCCTGGGCCCGAAACGTTGACTGTACTTTTTTCCATAGATACTGCTTGGCCTGCTGAGTACCTCCAGCATTTTATGTGTGTTGCTCGGATTTCCAGCATCTGCTGTTTTTCTCTTGTTTGTCTGCCAATCATCAATCCATGCTAGTGTCTTTCCAGCAATACCATTGGCTCTTATCTTGCTTAGTAGCCTCATGTGTAGAATCTTGTCAAAGTCTTTCTGAAAATCCAAGTAAACAATATCTACTGACTCTCCTTTATCTATCCCGTATGTTAATTTCTCAAAGAATTCTAGAAGATTTGCTGGGCAAGGTTTCCTCATAAGGAAACCATGCTGACTTTGGCCTTTTTTAATATGTGCCTCCAAGTACCCCAACATCATATCCTTAATAATGACCTCCACCATCTTCCCAACTGCTGAAGTCAGGCTAACTAGCTAATAAGTTTCTGTTTTTTGTCTCCCACCCTTCTTAAAGAGTGAAGTAACACTTACAATTTTCCAGTCGCCTGGAACCATTCCAGAATCTAGGGATTCTTGAAAGATCAGTACTAATACCTTGACAATCTCTTCAGCCACCTCTTTCAGAACCCTGGGTATAGTCCTTCTGATCCAAGTGATTTATCTACCTTCAGACCTTTCAGCTTCCCAAGTACCTTATTCTTAGAAATAGCAGCCACACACCTGACATTCTTGAATTTTGGGCATACTTCTGGTGTCTTCCACAGTAAAGACTGATGCGAAATACTTACTGAGTTCGTCCCCCAGCATTATTTTCCAGTGGTTCAATATCTACTCTCGCCTCTCTTTTACTCTTTACATATCTGAAAAACTTTTGGTATCCTCTTTCATATTTCATCTTTTCTCTCCTTGTTGCTTTTGCAGTTGCCTTCCATTGGCTTTTAAAAACTTCCTAATCTTCTTGATTTTGATATATTTGTGCCTTCCTTTAGAATACTTCCTTTTCTTTGGGATGTATCTATCCTTCCACCTTCTGAATTGCTCCCAGAATCTCCAGCCATTGCTGTTCTGCCGTTATCCCTGCTGGTGTCCCCTTTATTTTTCAGAGGGTAGATTAAAGTGGCTTGATGCCTTACAGATTGAAAATCACGCAGATTTTTGTATTGTAAACTGACTGTTTATTTACTGACTGTAAAAGCTTTTATAGATATGTAAAAAGGAAAAGACTGGTAAAGACAAATGTAGGTCCCCTACAGACAGAAACAGGTGAATTGATTATGGAGAGCAATGACATGGCAGACCAATTGAATAATTACTTTGGTTCTGTCTTCACTAAGGAGGACATAAATAATCTTCCAGAAATAGTAGGGGACAGAGGGTCCAGTGAGATGGAGGAACTGAGCAAAATACATGTTAGTAGGGAAGTGGTGTTAGGTAAATTGAAGGGATTAAAGGCAGATAAATCCCCAGGGCCAGATGGTCTGCATCCCAGAGTGCTTAAGGAAGTAGCCCAAGAAATAGTGGATGCATTAGTGATAATTTTTCAAAACTCGTTAGATTCTGGACTAGTTCCTGAGGATTGGAGGGTGGTTAATGTAACCCCACTTTTTAAAAAAGGAGGGAGAGAGAAACCGGGGAATTATAGACCGGTTAGCCTAATGTCGGTGGTGGGGAAACTGCTAGAGTCAGTTATCAAAGATGTGATAACAGCACATTTGGAAAGCAGTGAAATGATCGGACAAAGTCAGCATGGATTTGTGAAAGGAAAATCATGTCTGACGAATCTCATAGAATTTTTTGAGGATGTAACTAGTAGAGTGGATAGGGGAGAACCAGTGGATGTGGTATATTTGGATTTTCAGAAGGCTTTTGACAAGGTCCCACACAGGAGATTAGTGTGCAAACTTAAAGCACACGGTATTGGGGGTAAGGTATTGATGTGGATAGAGAACTGGTTAGCAGACAGGAAGCAAAGAGTGGGAATAAACAGGACCTTTTCAGAATGGCAGGCAGTGACTAGTGGGGTACCGCAAGGCTCAGTACTGGGACCCCAGTTGTTTACAATATATATTAATGACTTGGATGAGGGAATTAAATGCAGCATCTCCAAGTTTGCGGATGATACGAAGCTGGGCGGCAGTGTTAGCTGTGAGGAGGATGCTAAGAGGATGCAGGGTGACTTGGATAGGTTGGGTGAGTGGGCAAATTCATGGCAGATGCAATTTAATGTGGATAAATGTGAAGTTATCCACTTTGGTGGCAAGAATAGGAAAACAGATTATTATCTGAATGGTGGCCGATTAGGAAAAGGGGAGGTGCAACGAGACCTGGGTGTCATTATACACCAGTCATTGAAAGTGGGCATGCAGGTACAGCAGGCGGTGAAAAAGGCGAATGGTATGCTGGCATTTATAGCAAGAGGATTCGAGTACAGGAGCAGGGAGGTACTACTGCAGTTGTACAAGGCCTTAGTGAGACCACACCTGGAGTATTGTGTGCAGTTTTGGTCCCCTAATCTGAGGAAAGACATCCTTGCCATAGAGGGAGTACAGAGAAGGTTCACCAGATTGATTCCTGGGATGGCAGGACTTTCATACGAAGAAAGACTGGATGAACTAGGCTTGTACTCGTTGGAATTTAGAAGATTGAGGGGGGATCTGATTGAAACGTATAAAATCCAAAAGAGATTGGACAGGCTAGATGCAGGAAGATTGTTCCCGATGTTGGGGAAGTCCAGAACAAGGGGTCACGGTTTGAGGATAAAGGCAAAGCCTTTTAGGACTGAGATTAGGAAAAACTTCCTCACACAGAGAGTGGTGAATCTGTGGAATTCTCTGCCACCAGGAAACAGTTGAGGCCAGTTCATTGGCTATATTTAAGAGGGAGTTAGATATGGCCCTTGTGGCTAGGGGGATCAGAGGGTATGGAGGGAAGGCTGGTGCAGGGTTCTGAGTTGGATGATCAGCCATGATCATAATAAATGGCGATGCAGGCTCGAAGGGCCGAATGGCCTACTCCTGCACCTATTTTCTATATTTTCTATGTTTTCTATGTTAATATAAAACCTTAGACGAAGAAGGTATCTAGAAAGGAAATTATACTGGGAAAGTGGAGGTAACATTACAAATAATAACTTTAGTACTTGCTTATACCGTACGTATCCTGAATAACATGCAACATTATTAAAATAATCTCTGACAGCACATTTTGTACTGCTGAACTTTTAATCACACATCTTACAGATAGTTAAGCTCTATGAAACCACTGAGTTGCATATTGTACAAGGAGAACTGTATCTGTATTTAATTGAAACTTTAAGGTTTATTGCTGTAAGTCAATCATTTAAATTCAGTCAATTAATAAGGAGAACTCCCCTTGGCCAGGTACAATAACATTGTCATAATAAGATGGGAATTGCAATGCAATGAACCTGTGTTGATGCAGGCAGCTGTTGTTTCTGTTCTGTTTAATTTTAACTTACATCTCAGAGCCCATAGATTTTATCTCCCATTTTCAGAATTAACGTTCCATGTGTAGAAGCCAATGCTGTCAATATCGAGCAGATCTGAGGCAAGTGATGTTCAGATGAGCTAAACCAAGATTTCAGCTTCAGACATCTCTTACTCTGCTGTCAAAGTTTTCTGCAAAAACTGCTCCAAAAACATTAAAGAACAAAGTCTGAAAGGTGTGCAAACAACTTATGAAACATAACAATTGGGGGGATGCAATGAGCTAGGAGAACCTTGACCTCCCAACATAAACAGTGTCCTGCCTCCTTCTCCACTCCTCAAACCCTGCCAATGGCACTTGCCATGTCAGGGCCAGCTACGATTTTTGAAGGAACTTTGACGATATCCAGACAGCAGAAACAAAGTGGAAATAAATACCTCATTTATTATTCAGAAATGTGCTAATTTTGTTAAGCTTGAGTCACATTTAAGCTGGCGACATTGAGCCAGGACACCAGCTGCTTCAAAATCAGAATCAAGCTTATTACCAGGAGATTGGGGTTGAGAGGCATAATGAATCAGCCGTGATGGAATGGTGGAGAAGATTCAATGGGCCAGATGGCCTAGTTCTGCTCCTATGTCTTATGGTCTTCTTATTACTGATATATGTCATGAAATTTGTTGTTTTGTGGCAGCAGGACAGTGAAATCTATAAAAAAAAAACACACAATAAATAAATAAATATTGCCAAAAGAGAGACAAATATTGAGGTAGTGGGTCAAGAAAGGGAAAGGTATTTCCCTTTCCTGAGCCACAACCAAGCTGGAACAGTCCCATCAAATCAAAACCGGCCAACTCATGGCTTTGCTTGCTCCATCCATATGCAGCCTGGTTTGTCCCGATACGCATGTGATTCCTGTGCTGTGTGTCTGCATGGTGCTATGATTCAGACACTTCCAAACAGAAGTTTAGTCTGAGGTGACACTGCAACCTTAAACTGAGGTCATATGTTAAATTCTCAAGCGAATGTAAAAGATCCCAGGGCACTATTCTGAAGATAACTGGAAGGATTATCTGGCCTGTATTTGCCTCAACTACCATTACTAAAATGGAACATTATTAACCCAGTTATGTAGAAAGCTAGCTGTCTGTGAATTGGCTCCTCATTTGTAACAGTAACTGAACTTCAAAAGTGCTTTGGGACTCAGTAGGGATCTGAAAGATGCAAGTCTTTCCTTATGAAAAAATAGAAAACAGTAGAATGATGCTCCCGTGGAAGGATAGCACAGACAAGGGAGAGCCACTTTCAATAATGAACTATACGCTCAGTGGCTACTTTATGACGTACCTCCTGTGCCTAACAAAATGGCCACTGAGTGTATGGTCGTAGTCCTCTGCTTCTGTAGGCTCATTGTGTTGTACATTCAGAGATGTTCTTCTGCACACCAATGTTGTAATGTACGGGTGTTTGAATTACTGTTGCCTTCCTGTCAGCTTGAACCAGTCTAACTTCTCTCATTAACAAGGTATTTTCACCCACACAACTGCCATTCACTGGATATTTTTTTGTTTCTCAAATCACTCTCTGTAAACTCCAGAGACTGTTGTGCATGAAAATCCCAGGAGATCAGTAGTTTCTGAGATACTCAAACCACCCCATCTGACTTCAACAATCATTCCACAGTCAAAGCCACTTCGATCACATTTCTACCTCACTATGATGTTTGGTCTGAACAACAACTGAACCTTTTGACCACGTTTGCATCCTTCTATGCTTTGAGCTGCTGCCATGTGACTGGATGATTAGATATTTCCATTAACAAGCAGGTGTACAGGTGGCCACTGAGTGTTTATACCAAGCAAGCATTTACACCTAGAGACCTGTGTCCAAGCTCTTCTCAGCATGGGCTTTAATACCCCCTTCTAGAGTGCATTTGATATAAGAGCTCTCTATACTCCCCACCGGCACCTTACACATTGTTTAACAAACCTCAAGACAAATTTCAAGAACAATAATTGTTCTTTCACATGGACTCTCTCCAGCTCTTTGCTTTGTAAGTTAACTTCAACACTTAAATCCATTTATTTCATTAGTTATATATTTTTCACCTGTTTTTTTTAAATTGGGGCATAGAGAGCTAGTTGTTCCACCCACCTGCACTCATTTGGTCCAGGTACCATAGAGGGTAGGATTGGAGATCAAGATGGTTTGCCTCACCTTCAAGTCAACTGATAAGCACCTCCCTGGTGGCAGAGCAGATGCCCCTCTCTTAAACGTCAATAAGAGGCTTTAAAAAAAAAGGCAAGGTAACAGTGGAGCATTGGCTTCTATGAAAGCTATAGGCACTTTAGGGTTTTCAAATGCTAAAACCATGTAAATAATATTTACAAATTTCAAACTTCAAAAGAAAGTCATTAAATTCTCTAGAAGTTAAAATGATAAGAAATATTTACAAGATTGAGTAGCAGAAAAACAATGTGCATGAAATTACTCTTTGCTTCATAACTTGCAAGCTGAATTTTCAAAATCTAAACGCCGAAAGTCTGAAATAAAAACCATAAGATGCTGAGAACTCATAGCAGGTCAGCCAGCATCTGTGAGAAGAGAAGTAGTCAACCTTTCGGGTTGAAGAGGCTTTGTCAAAAGTTCCTAATCTGAAACTCTTTTTGCCTGCCATGACCTTAAGCCACCATCTTGGTAAAGGAATTGAAACCAGGGATTTAAACAAACAGCTTAGAGATGGTTAAACTGCCAATTGCTGTTTTAAGCACCTCAATTTCATCTCATGGAGTTCACCATGAGAAGGATGCAGTGTGGTTGTAGGTGTCCTGCCTGAATAGCCCTGGGTGTGGATCATGGATGGAAGGATGAAGCAAGACTAATGGCTACCCTGGCTTCACGAGAGCAGTCCAGGAGTCAGGGGAAGGTGGATTTGAATTCCTACACCCACACTGACTCTTGTGTTTGCAGGGTATCCGCCCTGCTCTGCATCATTTTCACTAGTGACATTCCCAGCACATTTGAAGATAGTTCTGGTCCTGTGTGATATAGAATGCCAGGCAAGAACTTCCACAATATCTGTGCAAGGAGGTCACGCATGAAAATTTCTGGCAATCAGTGCTACATCTGCAAGCATCTGTTTATATCTCCAGGCGAATTCAAATCATGGTAATCAGCTCACAGAAAAGAAATTGGCTTGGAAATTGGAGCATGCAGCTCTGCTTCATTTGGGGATACGGGTGCTGATTTAATCAGAACTTTGATTGTGAAATGCAATGGCAAAGCTGTAGCCTGTTTTGTGCATGCTGGGAGTTTGTGGAGTCGGCAGTTGCTGATGGCAATTCCTGTACAAAGCTGATTGTGCTTAATCAATTGAGATAGGATGCATCCATGTGGCTAATGTGCCGTGTGAGGGATCGCAGAACAAAGTGGAAGTTTTCTACTCAGTGAGCCAGGAATCCAACTCCCGGTACTGTACAGGAATCCATCTCAGGGTACAGTTTAGGAAGAGGCCCTTCAGCCTACAATGTCTGTGCTGAACACAATGCCAAATTCAATCTCTCCCTCTGGCATGTGATCCCTATCCCTCCATATTCACATGTCTTAAAACACTATCATATCTGCCCTTACCACTACCCTGGCAGCCCACTCCAGGCATCTACCTCTTCCTGTGTAAAAAAAACTTGTCCTGCACATCATCCTTCAATTTTCCTTCCTCGTCTTAAATGTATGCCCTTTGGACTTCAACTTTTCTACATGGATTTACCTTATCTATGCCTCTCAAAGTTTTATAAACTTCGATCAGGTCTTCCCTCAGCCATCACCACGCCAGAAAAACAAAATCCAAGTTTGTCAACCTCTAAATGTAAAAGTAGTTCATACTCTCTAAACCACGCAACATCTTGGAAGGCATTTTGCATATCCTTTCCAAAGCTTGCATATCCTTCATGTAATGGGGAGACCTGAATGGCACAAAATACTCCATGACTTCCTTACTCTTATACTTAGTGCCCCGTCCAATGAAGGCAAGTGTGCCAAGTGCCTTCTTTACCACTTTATCTACCTGCATAACCATTATCAGGGAGCTATAGACTTATATATAGCCTATAGCTATATATAGATTCAAGATCCCTCTGTACAGCAATCCCTTTGAGGGTCCTGCCATTAACTGTACACTTTCTCAATACGTTTGACCTCCCAAAGCGCAACACCTCACACTTGCCTGGATTAAACTGCATCTGCCATTTCTCCTCCCAGCTCTGTATATTTTGCTGTACCTTTGACAAACCTTTTTCACAATCCTCAACTCCCCAATCTTTGTGTCTTCAGCAAACCTACAAACCCACCCAGCTGCATAGTCAGTCAGAGCACAAGCAGAACATTGGTTGGATGTGAAGAGATAGCCTCAGCAGAACAGGACAGATCTTGAGTATGCCTGACAGGATTGACACAGAAAGGCCATTTCAGGCCATTTCCCCGGGTAGTGTCAGGTGGGGGAGGGGGATCAGACATGTTAGCTGGAAATGAGGAGGAATCTCTTCTCTTGGATGGTTGGGAACCTTTGGAAAGCTCCAACATTTGGAAAAGTGTTGGTAGTGGGTTATTGGGGCCATGGTGTTCTCAGCACTGAAGCAGACACATATTTTTGAACTAAAGGAGATCCTAAGGTAACTGGGCTGGGAAAGAGAGTTGATAAAAGTTCATGATTCTGGCACCTGCAGTCTCTTGTGAGAAAATAATGGCAGAACAGGTGTGAAGGGCTGAAAGGCACTCACCTGGTCCAACGTCTTCATTTTTTATTAGTGGTTTCTAATAGCAACTGGAGCACTCATTCAGAAGGTGCAAGCATTGCCATAGGTAGCATCAGTTGGTTTTGTCTGGTATCAGGCATGCCTGCAATTTGCCAGGGCATAAACACTAATGCAAATAGCTACATAAGAGGTGCTGAATGGATGTGACAGTTGTGAAGCAGGAGCATGAATTTCGTGTGTTCCCTGCACCTGGTACACCTGCCACAGATAAATCATCCATTGCAGCTCCAGTACATAATCTAGCATCAAGTGCGTCTTCAAAAGACAATGCCTTAAAAAGGCGGCATCCATCACTAAGGAGCCCCATCACCCAGGACATGCTGTCTTCTCGTTACTAGCATCACAGAGGAGGTACAGGAGCCTGAAGGCACACACTCAATGTTTTGAGGAACAGCTTCTTCCCCTCTGCAATCAGATTTCTGAACGGACAATGAACCAACCGATGGAAACTAGCTCACTATTTTTGCTCTCTCTTTCTCTCGTTTTTGATTTGTAATTTACAGTATTTTTATGTATTGCACTGTGCTGCTGCCACAAGATGACAAATCTCAAGCCACACAGTATGTCATTGATAATAAACCTCATTCTCATTCTGACCTCCACCTCACTTCCTCAAGATGGTGTTGACCCCAGCAAACAGTCCACTTCTCAGCAAGCGTCCACTAATTTGACCAGCATGAGAAGCCAAAGTGGCAAAATATCAACTGGTTTCAAATGCTTATTTGCTACAGTCTGATGCTCTTGGTAGTCAGAGCTGGAGGGGTGTAGAGCAGAGGGAAATGAGGAAAGAAAGGAAAAATTACTGTAGAATTTTAGACCACTTATCTAATTATCTGCCCAATAAATGCATTTAAATATGGCATATTTAAATGCATGAAATTAACTTTAATGTTATACCATCTAAAAGGTATACCTTCTGTGGTCGGAGCAATGATGGCACTTGCCAGCGACTTCTTTGAGCTCATTTGTGGAAATAGCTTAATTTCTACGTCTAACGTCTCTTATTTTCCTTTTCAAGGTGGATGGGGTTCTGTCAAAGATCCTGACCTCGAGCTGCACTCAAACGTTGGTTCTTTACAATGTTGATTCCCACCCTTGGGGCTAACCAACCTGCTGTTTTTCGGCATCCCAAGAACGCTGTCTAAAAGAGGAGCACAGCTTCGGGGTTCTAAGTCTCTGTACGTCTGGGGACAAGTTGATTCGATGTGGGTTCTGCCGACTGAAGCCTCACAGGAGAAAACGGTATATCGGTTAAAGTGGGTCATCTACTGGGCTCTGTACTCGATCGTGCTCTCGTTTTCTCTTGTTGGTAGGGGAGAACTAGTTGCCGATTTTCGAGTCAGAGAACTCAGGAAAAAGGCGACACAGCAGACTTTATCATGGCAAATCAGCAAGTTGTTTTGTTATGTCTCCCCTCTCGCTGGGTGATGCCTTTCTGCCCCTTTGTTAGGGAGAGGAAGAACCTGTGGGACGTCGAAATGTCAGGGTGAGTGATTAGTTTTTGTTGTACAGCAGATCACAATCATGGAGGCTTTGCTATTGCTTGCTTGGTGGGTGGAAGGGTGCTGATGCTTTTTGGTGAAGTATGGTGGAGGAGGGTCGGGTAGGTGCCTTGCTGCTGTTTGTGCATGGAGGGGAGTAGGGGTGACTTTGGGGTTCGACCATACAGTGGCACGCAAATGTTTAGGCACCCCAGTCAAAATTTGTTCATTGCAGCCAAAAAGTTCTATTTTAACTTCATCAGTCCACAGGACTTGTTTCCAAAATGCATCAGGCTTGTTTAGATGTTCCTTTGAACCTTTTGAATAGAACCTTTTGGCTGCAATGAGCAAAGGTATGTTTGGAGAAAAAAGGGTGCAGAATTTCATGAAAAGAACCCCTCTCCAACTGTTAAACACAGGGGTGGATCGATCATGCTTTGGGCTTGTGTTGCAGCCAGTAGCAGGGGGAACATTTACTGGTAGAGGGAAGAATGAATTCAATTAAATACCAGCAAATTCTGGAAGCAAACATTACACCGTCTGTAAAAAAGCCGAAGATGAAAAGAGGATGGCTTCTACAACAGGATAAGGAACCTAAACACACCTCAAAATCCACAATGGACTACCTCAAGAGGCGCAAGCTGAAGGTTTTGCCATGGCCCTCACAGTCCCCTGACCTAAACATCATCGAGAATCTGTGGATAGACCTCAAAAGAGCAGTGCATGCAAGACGGCCCAAGAATCTCACAGAGCTAGAAGCCTTTTGCAAGGAAGAATGGGCGAAAATCCCCCAAACAAGAATTGAAAGACCCATAGCTGGCTACAGAAAGCATTTACAAGCTGTGATACTTGCCAAACGGGGTGTTACTAAGTACTGCCATGCAGGGTGCCCAAACTTTTGCTTCGGGCCCTTTTCCTTTTTTGTTATTTTGAAACTGTAAAAGATGGAAATAAAGAAGTTTTCTTGCTTAAAATATTAAAGAAATGTGTCATCTTTAACTTTATGACTTTTGGACATCAATTCATCTTTTACTCGCTTAGCTATTCACAGCAACAGAAATTTTGACCAGGGGTGCCCAAACTTTTGCATGCCACTGTATTTACTGTCACTCATTCTTTGAGGCACTCTTCTGCTTTTGTGGACGTCTGCAAAGAACAAGAATTTCAGGTTGTATATTGCATACTTCTCTGGTATTAAATAGAACTATTGAACTATTAAACTATTAAAAGTCTTCTTGCAGGAAGTCAAGTAAATGCTTCAAAAAGCAAGATCCAGAGCTGTATACTTGGGCAAATGAGTCAGTTTTGGATCAGTTTAATGGCTTTTTGATCACAAAATAATGGTGTTGACCTTGGTCTGTATTTGACGGGCTGAGGCATAGCCTAAGTTTGGATAAAAACTTACTTTTGGTTTCCACAGATAACAACAGGTGGAAACTGTTTGTGTTGACATTTAGGCAAAGAATTATTAGCTGGATAAATGATTGTGGCACAAAAAATGCACACAGACTTTGAACAATATAAGGGGTCCTATTTGTCAATTTTCAGGACAGGAATCGGAATTTTGCAAGAACTAACTGTACTTAATAATGCTGGTTCAGGCTCAATTCAAGGAACATACAGCTATCCACAGAAATTTATCTTGTTATTGCACAGTATCAGTACTTTCAGTTTGCACTGATTGTTTATTTTTATTTCATGAGTGGCACTGAATGATTCTTCTTTCCAGTTTCCTCTTCCTCCACCCACCTCCTCTTCAACCCACTGATGTCACCTCTATCGCTATAGGATATAAACATGTGCCTCTAGCTCCTGGTACCTTTGCCAACGAACCAAACCTGATAATAGGACAAAGTGATCCAATCTCAGCTTACTTTTTTACTTTTAATATTTTTCAGTTCAATGTTAATCTAATTCATTCTTACAATTGATTTGGCTTCAATGGTAATGCAACCCAAATGTTTAAAACGTTTTGACTGAGAAGTTGCACATCCCCCTCTTTCTGATTTCAGTATTAAATTTAACTGCATATCCATGTGCTGTCAGTTCACCAGCAAGGAGAAACAACCTCTCATTATTCTTTTCAATGCTTTTACTAGATTTTCTTTAACCTCCTCTGCTTTCAAAAACATAATGGCTGTTTCCTTCATCACAAACCGCAAACTTTCATTGCAGTAAAAATAATTTTTTTGCCTCTAATGTGGCCACAATATTCTATCCGCAATACAGCTTGCAAACCTGTGCCCACTGCTACAATGTAGAATCCCAACTCACATTTTCTGCCCTACCTTAAAAGGCAAGCACACTCTGTGTCTTTTTCATGACTCCATCTACCTGTGTTGCCATTTGCAGGGAACTATGGACATACTCCAAGGTCTCTGATCATCACCATTTCTTTGGGTCTATATATTTATTTATTTATATCCTATTGTTATTTTACTTCCCAAACTGCATCATATCTTATTTGTTGAGATTAAATTCCATCTGCCAATGCTCTGACCATCTCTCTATCCAATAAACATCTTGCTGCAGAATTAGACAGTCTTCTTAGCTAACCATAGCAACACCAGCTTTCGTATTACCCACAAACTTATTGACCACACCTCCTACAATCACATCCAAGTGGTTGATATTTTTCATAAACAACAACATTCCCAGTACTGATCCCTGCAGTACATTGGTCACAGACTTCCAATGAAAACCATTCCTCTAATGGAAGGCCTCAAGTCCTTGGCCTTGGCAGTCAGAGCTAAGACACTTGCCAATATTCAAATTAATAAATGTTTAAGCTAATAAAAATAAAACACCCTCACGTGCTGTATTTTCATAAAAATGAAACATTTGAAAACACTTGAAAACTCTTTAAAATAATTAAATAAAGGAAAGGTGTCAATGAAGATTTAAATTACCATTCTCCCTCAAAGCCTTTCTTCCCCATTAAGTGAACATGGTTGCTGGGCAGGTCTAAGCCAGTACAGGTTCAGTACGGATTGCAGCTGGGGATCACCAACAACCAGTTCAGTGCCCCAGAATCTCAACTGACTTCACACAGCTGGAGGCAGCATAAAAATGGGTGTTCTGAATAAATGGATTACACTTGACATTAATATCAAATACAAAAAGTCTTTCACTAACATGATCAATAGATAATACCACGAGGTTTTTTCGACAGACTGCATCTTTTACAATATTGTATTGAGAGCATTCCCTTCACCAGCAAATCAAATCGTGTGCTCAGTTTCAGTTATTTCCTGCTAGAAAATGGGCTTACAACGCCCTGTGGAATGTTGCTGACCCAGATGCCTGGCACATTTTACCTTTGGCTTTTCTGTACACTTTTCTTCGAAGCAGTGCCAGCTGTGGCTCAGAGGGTAACAGCCTCAGCTCTAAGGTGAAAGATTGTGAAGTTTAAATTTCACTTCAGGGTTCACAGACATCCCCTTCTAAAGGAGTGCAGGATGAATAGAAGAGCCATCTTTCAGATAAGACTCTGAGCTGAGGCCGTACCCACTCATTCAGGTGGCTGTGAATGACCCCTTGGACCATCTTTAAGGCAGAGCAAGGGAGTGACTCTTGGTGGGTCCAAACTTTGCCCTGCGGTCACCATTGATAAAATTCATGTTTGTGCAGTATCACACTCCCAATTGTGGAACCTTGCTGTGCACAAAGCTGCTGTGTTTCCAACATTAAGATAGAGACCAAAATCGTGAAATACATTGCATTCTCTCTACTGTGAGTAGAAAAAAACCCTGGTTGAAATATAGCAAGTGCAACTGCTGGTGGTTGCTCTTAAGCACAATTAACATAATTTGATATTTACTGTTCAGTAACAGCCTTGCAATGGCAACAATGGGATTAACAGACTGCTGCATAATTGAACTCTGTATTAAAATGGTTCTCATTGTGATCTGTTCATGTAAACAGACATCAAATCATTTCAGGTAAAGCAAAATATAATTAACACATAGATTTCATTGGTTAAGGAGAATTCTCTTTGGGAAATTCAATTAGTTCAAAGATAGCTATTAATCTTTTCCCCAGCTGCATGTACAAACAGAGCATTTAGGAAACCCTGCTCAGTGAAGGATGCTATATAAAGTCTTTCCTTTTGAAAAACTTCAAGGTTAAGAACTGAGAATTGGGTATTAAAGCTGAGGCAGGTCTGCCAGGAAGGCATTGACATCTGGACTGTCACCAGAAACTGCCTGAATAACCCTGTCAATATCACTATTGATATTCAGATCAAGGCTCCAGATTTTTCAAAGATGTTCCTTTCATTTCAGCTGCATACAAATCAGCTTGCTCTGGTTTCAGACTATCTGATCATTGCTACTTCTGACAAGAGAGGCCTGAGCTTTCTCAACATTGGCCCATTTGCTTTGATTATAGTGGGCTACTGCCTTCTTATTTTTATGCTCTTTTTCCTGCCAAGATCTTTGACAACGGGACCTATCTTGCATTAAAAATAAGAGTCTATAACTTAATGCACGTGGTTAAAATGCTGCCCTAAAGTTGGATCCAAAATTGGCTCAGTAGTAGGAAAGAAAGGGTAATGCTGTTGGTTCATTTTACATCTGGGTAGTTGTCTGTCATGAGGAACCATAGGGATAACTGGCAGGTCCCTTGCTTCTCGTGATGCACCTCAATAATTTAGGGTTGACTACCGAAACCCTGATTAAGAAGCTTCCAGAGCATACAAAATTAGAAAGAAACATATGGATTGCGTAGTAGTGAGGAGGTTGGATTACAGAAAAAAAATGACACTAGAAGCTTAAACTGACACAGAAAGAGGCTGTTCAGTTCTTTGAATCTATGCTGACCCCAGTCAATTCCATGTGGTCCTGCCACGTATTCTTCCGAACACAGGCCCATCAACAGCCCATTGATTATTTTTTGGCATTAACTGACACTAAGGGATGATTTACTTTAATCAATTAAACTGCCAACATGTCTTTGGGATGTGAGAGGTGAGGGGGAGGGGAAGAAACCAGAGCACCTGAAGAAAACCCAGGTGGTCATTGAGAGAAAATGCAAACTCGTCACAGACAGCACTCAAGGTCAAGAACAAACTCGATGTCACTAGAGCCGAGGGGTAACTCCACTAACTGCCATGCCATTGTGCAGACTTCCTAACAAGTGTGAGTCAAAAAAGGCAGGCAAGATAAGAAAATACATGTAAGTGGTAGGAAAGTGTCTAACGTCAAGGACAAGAGGCTCCTTGGAGTGCATTTACACAGAACCATGGAGATAGTAGGACTGGAAAGTTGCTGTGAAATACAACAAGAAGAATTGTCAATTTGGACTATATCAGGAAGGAGGTTTTCATTAAATTATATAGCATTGGCAGTTATGTGCAGCCAGAGTATGGTGAACATTTCTGCTCATTACAGTACAGGAAGGATGTGATAACACTAGACAGCATACAGATGTTTGAGGATGTTGCCAGAGCTGGAAACTTGTAAATGAGAGAAAACATTGGCTATGAGGAATAGAGGATAGATGAGGATTTTAACAATGCCCATATCCTGAATTAATATTCCACTGAAAGGTCAAAGCTTGGACAATACTTGCCTGATCAAACTACTAATTCCACATGGAAACAAATGTAAAATTACATTTCATGAATCTTAGGTCCAGGCATGAACTCAACACACCCCTATACCAATAAAGGCACTTGATAAATCGACATTTTCATTGTTGAAGTAGTTGAAGCCCGTCACCTGAAGGGTCTCAGGGCCAACTAAATAACAAAGAGGCAAAACGAGCCTCTGGGCCAAATTAAAGGTTGAAACTATTCCTGCCATGACCAACCTGGTCTCACCTATCAGCATGTACTACTCCCCCTCACCCCAACTTCTTATTCTGACTTCTGCCCCCTTCCTTTCCGATCCTGATGAAGGGCCTTAGCCCGAAACATCAACTGTTTATTCCTGTCCATGAATGCTGCCTGAGCTGCTGAGTTCCTCCAGCATTTTGTATGTGTTACTCCTGCCAAATGTGCAGGACCTGAACTTCAATATTTTTTCTCAGAGTAGTTAACTGAATTCTTGCCACACCGTGTCAATATGGCACTGGACAAATTTCTCAAAGGAAATGTACAGTTCTTTCCTCCCACCACATTGAGAGATAATTAAGCTGCTTTGTTTCCAGATGAAATGGTAAACTCATATGTTCAGAACGATAGGGCCACTGAGCACCTTTGTAATGTCAAAGGGTCACCAAAGCTCTCTATATGTTTACACTTTCCAGGTACATTTACTCATTACATGTACTGTACAGTGAAGTGCATCATTTGCGTTAGCAACTTAAGGATGTGCTGGGGGCAAACCACAAGTGTCGTCATACATCCCAGCATTAATATAGCATGCCTACAATGTTCAGCACAACAACACAAAACACAAACAACAAAAGCACAATAACAGCAAAACACAGAACTTTACCTCCCTCCCAACCACACACACACACACACACACACACACACACACAGACAAGTCCTCTAACCACAGGGCAGGCCATCTCTGGGCCTCTAGCCTCCAGTGGACTTGGATTCACAGACAATGGACCTTTGATTTCCCCAGCGGATTCGCAGGGGTTTGCACACTCAGCTGTTTATTATGCACAGATAATGGTGAAATATCGCACGTACTGCCTCAGGATCGGGTGGTAGTGGGGGCAGGTAAGTCTCCTTCTTCTCACTGATTTTTAATGCTGCTCCCAAGAATGGGAAGACCTCCATCTTTACTTTCGAATTGGCTGTGTTGGGGATGTGTGGCTGACAGCACCTCTTTCCTTTTAGAGTAGGTACTTTTCATCCGATTTCAGAAATGATTTCAGTGTTAACTGAGCTGAAGCACCAAGGCTTAAAGTTCCCTCACATGTTGCACACTCTCGCTTCGAAAACGTTGCTGCTGCTCATCATGTTGAACTTAATCAGACAGGGCACCGATCCTCATACAGCTTTCTCAGCCTTGTCTGAATGCAGCTTTACAACACATGTCATTGAGAACAGGTTCTGTCTCGTTTTTGAAGAGGGTGTCCTTTCTTGGGGTTAGGGGACTGCGTATGGGTGTTGGTGAGAGGGACGAATAGGGCTTGTTTTGCTGCTTGTTGTTTTATGTGTTGTTCTGAGCATTGTGGACATGCTATGTGGCCACTGGAATGTGTGACGACACTTGCAGGCTACCCACAGCACACTCTTGGGTGTGTTGGTTGTTAACTGCAAATGGCACTGTATGTTTCGTTGTACATGTGACAAATAAACTTGAATCTTGAATCTTATACTGAGCTGGAGCTAAGCTTTCTATCCAACACGAGGAATTCTGCAGATGCTGGAAATTTAAGCAATACACATCAAAGTTGCTGGTGAATGCAGCAGGCCAGGCAGCATCTCTAGGAAGAGGTACAGTCGATGTTTTGGGCCGAGACCCTTCGTCAGTCCTGATGAAGGATCTCGGCCCAAAAAGTCAACTGTACCTCTTCCTAGAGATCTTTGCCATCTAAGCCTGCTTCATTGTGAGTGTCTCATAGTATTTGTGGGCTTCAGTTGTTCTAGTTGTACCCTATCTCTCTCCCTCTTCTTTCTCTCCCCCTTCCCTTCTCAAGCTCAATAGCTGCGTCCCCGTAAAGCTAGTGACAGGAGCTGGGCTCTCATGGTGCTGTGCTGATGCAGAGAGTGGTTCTCCACAAATGGTGGCTCTGCTGACTATTGTAGGGCTCTTCCAAAGCAGATTAGGCAGCAGGACCACGTCCTGTCAATCATATTTTATGTGGTAGCAAGGCTCGTGTTGTGTCATGCTGCCTAGTGCATTGGTTCCGCCTTGGACCCATGAACTGTCTGCAGTTGGCCTCTACCCAGCAGACGCCATCTTTCGTATTGCCAGTGTGAACCAAGTTCAGATGGAAAACCCGGATCACACTGGCAAAGTGAAGGAATCCCGACTGTCGGCATCCACCTTCACTATTGCTCACAGGCCAGCTAAACAATGGGGATGAACGTGCTGTCAGTTGTGGTACATCTAAGAGTTCATATTTGATGTCATCGTCTGAGAGCCTGTAATTCTTAGAAAGGTTCAAGCTTTCTTATTTGCCGCTCTGTCAAAGGAGAATGGAGTGCATTCATGTCCTATTGAAAAGAGGCTGTCAGTCACTCATGCAATGATGGAGAGAGTGGAGGGTGTGCGGAACGTACTGCCGGGGTGCTGGTAGAAGCAGATACATTAGGGACATTTAAGAAATCCTTAGATAGAAAAACAAGGGCTATGCAGAGGGGAAGGGTGAAGTTAAAAGGTTGGCACAACATTGAAGGCCAAAAGGCCTGTACTGTGCTGTTATGTGCTATATTCTTAGGGACCTTGTAGCAAGCAGCTGGTTAAA
Organism: Mobula birostris; assembly: GCF_030028105.1. NCBI lineage: Eukaryota > Metazoa > Chordata > Chondrichthyes > Myliobatiformes > Myliobatidae > Mobula > Mobula birostris. The sequence continues at coordinate 139,028,470 of NC_092375.1, read as the reverse complement.
AAGCATTCAACTGTTAACCTGGCAGCAGTGGGATTATCTCTTTAATTATTTTTCATGGGGTGTGGGATGGCCATTTTACTGCTGAGATTAGGTGGTTAGTTATACGATGGGAAGATAGTGTACTTGTTTAGAGGATGGATGTGAGGGTGGCATGATTGTCTCAGTAATGGATATTGATTGATGCCAACAGTTTGCTTTCTCCTTGCTAGGCAATGCCCCAACACGTGCTGACTCCCTCAGTAATATGACTAGACATGTACCAAAAATGTATACATGAGGATCAGGTATCATCTTAGCTTAAATTCAGCACCTATATCATGCATAGGTCACATTTGCACCAGCCTGGATAACTTCACTCACTTCAACACTGAATTAATTTTTCAACCTATGAACTCACTTTCAAGGACTCTACAACTCATGTACTCAATATCATTTATTATTCTTGTTATTATTATTTGTTTTATGTATGCACAGTTTGCATTCTTTTGCACGATGGTTGCTTGTCAGTCTCTGTGCATAGTTTTCCATTGATTCTATTGTACACAGGAACATAGAAACATAGAAAACCTATAGCACAAAACAGGCCCTTCAGCCCACAAAGCTGTGCTGAACATGTCCTTACCTTAGAACTACCTAGGTTTACCCATAGCCCTCTATTTTTCTAAGCTCCATGTATCCATCCAGGAGTCTCTTGAAAGACCCTATCGTTTCCGCCTAAACCACTGCCGCCGGCCCATTCCATGCACTCACCACTCTCTGCATAAAAAACTTACCCCTGACATCTCCTCTGTACCTTCTTCCAAGCACCTTAAAACTATGCACTCTCATGTTAGCCATTTCAGCCCTGTGAAAAAGCCTCTGACTATCCATACGATCAATTCCTCTCATTATCTTGTACACCTCTATCAAGTTACCTCTCATCCTCCTTTGCTCCAAGGAGAAAAGGCTGAGTTCACTCAACCTATTCTCATAAGACATGCTCCCCAATCCAGGCAACATCCTTGTAAATCTCCTCTGCACCCTTTCTATAGTTTCCACATCCTTCCTGTAGTGAAGCGACCAGAATTGAGCACAGTACTCCAAGTGGGGTCTGACCAGGGCCCTATATAGCTGTAACATTACCTCTCGGCTCTTAAACTCAATCCCACGATTGATGAAGGCCAATGCACCGTATGCCTTCTTAACCACAGAGTCAACCTGTGTAGCAGCTTTGAGTGTCCAATGGACTTGGACCCCAAGATCCCTCTGATCCTCCACCCTGCCAAGAGTCTTGCCATTATTGCTATATTCTGCTATCATATTTGACTTACCAAAATGAACCACCCCACACTTATCTGGGTTGAACTCCATCTGCCACTTCTCAGCCCAGTTTTGCATCCTATCAATGTCCTGCTGTAACCTCTGATAGCCCTCCACACTATCCACAACACCCCCAACTTCCCCAACTTTTGCGTCATCAGCAAATTTACTAACCCATCCCTCTACTTCCTCATCCAGATCATTTATAAAAATCACAAGAGTAGGGGTCCCAGAACAGATCCCTAAGGCAAAACCACTGGTCACTGGGCTCCATGCAGAATATGACCCGTCTACAACCACTCTTTGCCTTCTGTGGGCAAGCCAGTTCTGGATCCACAAAGCAATGTCCCCTTGGATCCCATGCCTCCTTACTTTCTCAATAAGCCTTGCATGGGGTACCTTATCAAATACTTTGCTGAAATCCATAAACACTACATCTACAGCTCTACCTTCATCAATGTGTCACATATTCATTATAGCTACTGGGAATGCCTGCAAAAAATGAATTTCAGGGTAGTATATAGTTACATGTACAGTACTGTGCAAAAGTCTTAAGTACATATATATAGCTAGGGTGCCTAAGACCTTTGCACAGTACTGTAGTAATTTTATGTATTGCACTCTACTAATGCTGCAGAAAAAACAAATCTCATGACATATGTGAGTGATGATAAATCTGATTCTGATACGGGTCTCTATTGTGGACTGTGAGTTTAAAGGGGGCAGGGAGAGGGGAATCATGGTTGGGTAAAGGGGAAGGGAGAAGGAAGGGAGGAGGGAGGGAGCAGGAAGCACCAGGGGGAGATTCTATAATGATCAATAATCCAAATGTTTGGAACCAAATGACCTTGCCTGGCGATTCAGGGTTGGGTATGTTGCATCTGCGCCACCCTCCGCCCCTGGCACTCCTTCTCTGCCACCTGTCCCACACCCCTCCCACAGCACTCTACCCTTGCCATTCCCAACATCCTTTGCTCTCACCAGATTTACAAACTTGCTCTCTGCTCCACATTGACAAATACAGTACAGTGCAAAAGTCTTAGCTATACATGTGTGGGTGGGTGTGTGTGTGTGTGTGTGTGTGTGTATCTAAGCTTTTTACACAGTACTGTACAGTAATGTACTTTGATAGTAAATTTACTTAGAACTTTGAACTCCAAACATTTTGCAAGCTGATTTTTAAAATTAATTTTGTGTTTTGAGTTATTTAAGGCTTTAGAGACACTAAACCATCAGCAAGCCAAGATTCATGGTCCCGTGTGTATTCTAATAACCTAGCTCTATTCTATCCTTTCTTTTGATTTGGATGTGGGGAACACTAATGGTAATGTTTATTTTACAATAGTAGTCTTCTTCTGAGGAGCCTCGGGCCCTTCCACCGCACAGCTTGATCCAAGTAGCAATCCAGAAGTTATAGGAAAAACAGTTGCGTAGTAAGGTGTTTCATTTTCAAGTACATATCTTATTAGGAGTTCTTGGCAATGGTGTGACAGCATGCCATGTGGGATAATAATTCCTTTTACCATAACTACTTAATAATCACTCTTTATTTTCATATTACAAGCTCCTGAAAGGTAATGAATGGCTGTCAATGAAACACATAGCTGATGAGAAGAGCTGTCAAAGCAGCTGATAATGAGGGCTAGCTAATGTAGAAGCAATTCCACTTAGAACCTGACTAACCAAACCAACAAAATGTTCTAACCAAAAGCAATACTACTCGAGCCTCGCATTTCAAGAACCCAAAACTGTTCATGAAAATTTATGCAGAGTATGTGTTTCAAGCACTTTTTACCAATCTTCTAGGTGTGAATTATTTCATTACTGAGTCATTTGAAATGACTAAATTATATAATAATCACAATGTTGTAACAAACACTTAATTTTGTGTTTCCTGTGCATAATGAAAGTGTGAATTGTGTTGAATTTCCTTTTTTTCCAAATGTGTTTTATTTCCTTTGAAGTATGTTCCCACATCATCAGGGTCTCATCAGAGCACTCTGCAAGGGCAATGCAAAGCCTGAAGCCATATTATTTGTCTTTCAATTCTGGCTCTCAATCCATGGGACCTGTGGCTTCATGCATTCCTGACACCGCTATCTACTCTTCTCCCTCGATACACACGTCATCCAGTCCCACAAAATTTCTGATGACTTCAGTCCATATTTTTGGAACATATTCATTGGACCACATGATATTGATTCAAGAAGGTCATACGGGCCTGTGACACACAGTGAGTGGTCCTATGCTTGTCTTTAGCTGGTCTAATTCCAAAGGTGTTACCTTGATGGTCCAGAGAGTCCTAGGCTCCAGCAGAAACCTGAGCTGTTGCAGTGTTTCAAACAGTGCACCGCAAAAAACCCAGCCTCCACTAACCACATCACCATTGAAAATTTTGAGAGGAGGTAAAGCGTCACCCTCAGGATTGCTGGCTATGTAAACCATGAGGAATCAATGCTCTTAAAGGTCTTTAACATTCGGATACATTAAAGATTAAGTTAATAATGTAAACATTTTTAACATTCATTATTAAACAAAAACTTTACTCCAAACCTAAATAGTTGAATAAACAAACTAGGAACTTACAGCTGTTTGTGTGGAGTTCGCATGCTCTCCCTGTGATTGCACAGGTTTCTTCTGGGGGGTCCAAGTTCTGGCCACATCCTAAAGAGGTGGGTTATTGAGCATGTAAATTGCAAATGGTGTATCGATGAGTGGCAGTATCTAGAGAGAGCAGAAGAGAACAAGGGGAGAATAAAAAATGGTGTTAATGGTTGGTTAATGGTCAGTGCAGACAGTGGGCTGAAGGGCTTGTTTCGGTATTGTATCTGCCTACAGCTCTTTGCTTACCATCCACAGCCCTACATAGAGATGAAATTAATGGAACTCCATTTGGATTCCAATGACTGAGCCAGAGAGGTTCAACAAACTATTTATGATCAGAGTGTTATCCAAAGTGAGGGGAATATTTCTTTTGATACATTGACGTGCAATGCTTCTAGCAATGGAAACAAATCCTGTGTGTTGTGTATTTAATATTTCAATAGAAGTTGAGTCATCTTGTATATATACTGTTAGATCAAATGTTCTTTTTTATTTAAAGAATTAATTACAGATTACATGTAAAGATATATTAATTGCCTAACATCATCACGTTACCACATGATACGAGCACACCTTGCTTAAGGTAAAGATGAAGTTACACCCACATTGCAAACCCTGTGTCTTCTTTTGAATTAGTTTAATGTTTTGAGGTTACAAAACAAAACATTGGCGACAAGGAATTTTATAATGAACCCGAGACAGCTACCGACATGTTAAACACAGCGAGACATTTGAAATAAAATAAAACGCAGCAGGAGCATCAGTGAGCAAAAAAGGCACCTGAGCACGAGAGAGATGGTTGAGTTTAACATAGAAGCAGCCAATACATGTTCTTTGGAAGAAAAGACATGATCAAGTTTTTTTTTAAGTCAGTAAATGGAAGAGTTCAGGGTTCATAAACTGTGAGTACCGGGTGATACCAATCATTTTTAAAAAGTCAGAAACAGCTGGATACATTGGAAAGATTGACATCAAAGATTGACAAGTTTGATTACACAATAGGTAATTGACTCATGTATACTGAGCTATTGGAACAGTATTTTGAAGCAAATGAAATAGCCAGTGAGAAGTAAGTGCCATTTTTTATGAGAACATTAGGTTTAAAGTCATACAGCTTGCTTCATAGTTTGACTGCCCCAACCAAGCCATCAGAAATGAGCTTTGCTACAATTGTAAAAGTGATGCAGGAACACTTAGAACCAAAGCCATATTTGATGCAGAACACTTTAGGTTTCATAAGTGGAATCAAAAGGAAAGGGAGTCCATTTCAGCGTATGTGTCTGATTTGAAGAGATTATCTATGCATTGTCAGTTTGGTAGTGGACTTAATGATACACTAAGAGATTGTTTAGTTTGTGGAATCCTAAAAAATAAGCATCCAAAAACGGCTCCTAACTGAACCACAGCTTACATTGAAATGAGCAGTTGAAGTCGCTGTTTCAATGGAAACTGCAGACAAAGATGCAATTGAGTTCCAGTCGGGAATAAAAATCAGCATGAACAAAATTACATCGTCTAAGCAGAATCCCACCTGGCTGAAAGAATTATGTTACCATTGTGGCAGGGGCTCACATACACCAAACAACCACAAATTTAAAGGTGAAACTTGCAACAAACTAAGACACGTACAAATGGCTTGTCGGGAAGGCAAGTAAATGGGCTCCACGGAGAAGAGAAAATGCTAAAAACTCAGGTTGCAGTTTGAAAAAGAGCACTAATCTGAATGCTGTTGATGAAAAATCTGATAATGATGAAAGTGACACAGAACTGAATAGCCTTGAGATTTACAGTGTGAAAGTTAACAATAGACAAACAATATGGCTTACAACAGAAGTGAACGGCAAATTAATTAAGGTGGAATTAGACACTGGTTCAGCTGTTTCAGTCATTCCACAAAATGAGTTTGAATGGCATTTCAAAGATATGAAAATGAAGCCTGCAGATAATCCAACTAAGAACTTTTACTGGAGAAAAGTTAATTCCTGTGAAAAGGACATTCATGACAGTGAAACACAACAACCAACAAGCCACATTGGGCTTGTATATGGTAAAAACGGAAGGACTAGCATTGTGGAGGCATGATTGGCTGAGACAACTACCACTGGATTGGAGATCCATCGACCATTTGCATGCTACATCCCCTGCAATGAAACCAATTGAAGGCGAATTAAGAAAGATACTTGGATGATGCCACAATTGTACCTCTGGTTGGAAAGTATATGAGGCCATGGAATGCTCTGAGCATTCTGTATGCTCAGAGGAAGCATCAAAGTGATGAAAGCACTGGTCCAACAACAACAGGTTTTGTAGGCAATATGAATGAGAAAGCTTTTGATATGTTAATCAGGCAGTTACTTGCAAAATGTGGCTATGTTTTAAGCTTCAGGAAAGTTGCAAACATTCAGCTTTTGTGAGTATAAGGAATCAGAATCTACTCCACATGCAATAAGGTTATTACATGAGCTTCAGGTGAGAGACAAAAAACTGCTTATAAAAGTAAATGCAAAGACAAAAGTCCAGCTAGAGGAGTGGAAGGCCAAAAAGAAAGGAGTCAATGGAAATACGAAAACAGTGGATTTGTCAGATGATGTTGTAGGTGAGGAAACCAAGAGAAGAGATCAGATCAGATCATAAAGGGAGCAATGAAAGGATTAATAGGATAACACTCCAGTGAAATGAATGGACCCTCCCAAGATCAAGATGTACAAGTGAGAAGAAAAAAGAAGGAAAAGATGGAAAGAAAAAAACATGAACAAGAAGGAAAGAAGGAACATGAGAATGGAAAACAAAGGGATTGAAGTAGATCCAGAGAGAGAAAAGAAGAAAGGGTCCAGAGCCTTCAGACCCACTTCCTGCAGTCTCAGAGTCAACTCCTACAACCACCATGGAGGAGGCCCCAGAACCTGAGATTGTTTTCACAGCCACATCTCACCTGCCAAGCAGAGTGACCTCCCTTGTCAGGAAAGACATTATTGTCAGGAAAAAGTAAGAAAGCCTCAATAGTGATTAAATCTTTAAGCCTGGCAGGGACAACTTAAAATTTACTATGCTGGGGATGTCAGTATTTAGTAGTTGTGTTTTAATATACTGTGTCTATATTTGAGATGTATTCTATATAGAGTTGAGGTTTTTAGCTAAACAGGGAGGAGTGTTGTGCATTTAACATTTCAATAATATTTGAGTAATCTTGTATATACTGTATATATTGTCTGATTAAGCATTCATGTTCATTTAAATAATTAACTATTGGTTATATGTAAAAGTACATTAATTGCCTGCATCACCATACTAGCAAGTGATAAGTGTGTGCTTAACTTAAATGTTACACCCATATGTTAACCCTGTCTTCCTTTGTATTAGTTTAATGTTTTAAAGTTGCAAAACATAACGCTGTATCAATAGTTTTGACCCATTAGTATAAATAACTGAAACTGTTAAACTGCATCTTAATATGAAAAGAGAGGAAGGTAAGTTTGGGGAGGAAATTCCAGAGTTTACCACTTTGGTTGCTGTGACAAAATTGCAAAAGGTGAAGCCACTGGTGAGGCAATTACCACTGAAGATGCATAAAAACACTGAAGTTGGAGGTACCATGGGGCACCACAGTAGCACTGTGGTTAGCGCAATGCTGTTACAACTCGGCGCGTTGGGGATCAGAGTTCAATCCCGGCATCCCCTGTAAGAGTTTGTACATCCTCCAAGTGGAACGCTCTGGTCTTCTCCGGGTGCTCTGGTTTCCTTCCACAGTCCAAAAATGTACCGGTTAGTCGAATGCTCCATTTGTGAGATGTGGGATTTCAGGACACCTAACGGTTTCCCCGGTGACTACATCTGCAGGAAATGCATCCAGATTGAGCTCCTGACTGACAAGGTCAAGGAACTAGAGCTGGAACTGTTTCTAAGGATTTGATTCCATTTTTTACCAACAAAGCCACGCCACCTCTTTTGTCTGCCTGCCTGTTCTTTTGATACAATGTGTATCCTTGAATGTTAAGCTCCCAACTATGATATTCTTTCAGCCACGACTCTGCCCACAAAATCATCCTTGTCAATCTCTAACTGTGTTACAAGATCATCTACATTATTCCAAGTATCGTGTGCATTCAAATATAACACCTTTGGTCCTGTATTCATCACCTTTTCAATTTTGTCTCCCTGTAGCACTGCAACTCATTCCACTGACTGCAATTTTGCCCTGTTATTTGCCTGTCCATCCTGACAGTCTCACTAGACCCTGCCTGTGCTTGTAGACCAACTGCCCCATCCTTAGCCCTATCACTCAGTTTCCCAACCCCCTGACGAATTAGTTTAGATCCTCTCCAACAATTCCAGCAAAACTGCCCGCGAAGGTATTGGTCCCCCTCTGGTTCAGGTGTAACCCACCCCTTTTTGCACAAGTCATACCTTCGCCAGAGAGCTTCAATGATCCATAACTCTGAAGCCCTGCTCCCTGCACCAATTCCTCAGCCATGCATTCATCTGCCAAATCATCCTATTCTTACCCTCACTGGCATGTGGGACAAGCAACAATCCGGAGATTACTACCCTGGGGTTCCTGCTTTTCAGCTTTCTACCTAGCTCCCTAAATTCTCTCTTCAGGACCTCCTTCCTTTTCCTACCTATGCCATTGGTGGCAATATGTAACAAGATTTCTGGCTGCCCACTCACTCCCTTAGACTGTTGCGGATCTGATCTGAGAGATAACTGACCTGGCACTTGGGAAGCAACATACCATCTGGGTGTCTCTATCACATTCGTGTCTACTCCTCTAACTACGGAATCCTCTATCGCTACTGCAGTCCCCTATCCCCTTTCCTTCCGAGCCACGGCAGCAGAGAACCAATTGCTGTGGCTGTCCCTGGTAGTGCCCCCCAACAGTACGCAAAGTGGTATACTTATTATTGAGGGGAATGGCCACAGGGGTACTCTGCACTAACTGCCACTTTTCTTTCCTTCTCCTGACACTCATCCAGGTGTCTGCCTCCTTCACCCTAGGGGTGAGCACCTCCCTGTAGCTCCTAGGTTTTCCACATGAGCTGCAGCTCCAGTTCCTTGACATGTTCTCTGAGGAGCTGCAGCTTGGTGCACCTGGTGTAGATGTGGTTATCCAGGAGGCTGGAGGTCTCCCAGAATTCCCACATCTCACATAAAGATCAAGTTGAGAGGTGACAACACAGGCGTGGATGAAGGTTAACTAGCACATAAAATGAGGAGGTGAAAAATTCATGACGTGATGGAATTAAAGTATTTCATCTATTTTCTTCTTCCAAGACATTGCACAGAAAGACAGCAAAAATATCTAAATGGTGATGGTTCAGCTTTTTATTAGGTTCTATTCATTGTACAAATCTTTGTTGTTCTTCTTACTCGTCCTCATCATCATTATGAGCCATGTCGGATGATGTAGGCGATCATGGTGTTTGACCATGATTGTTTGGCAATTTTTTCTACACAAGTGGTTTGCCATTGCTTTCTTCTGGGCAGTGTCTTTACAAGACAGGAGATCCCAGCCATTATCAATACTCTTCAGAGATTGTCTACCTGGCGTCAGTGGTCATGTAAACAGGACATGTGATATGCACCAGCTGCTCATATCCACCACCTTTTCCCATGGCTTCATGTGACCCAGTCTGTGGGAGGAGGCTAAGCAGGTCTACACCTTGCCCAAGGGCGACCTGCAAGCTAACGGAGGGAAGGAGCGCCTTACTCCTCCTTTGGTACATAGAACATAGAAAAGTTCAGCACAGTACAGGCCCTTCGGCCCACATTGTGCTGACCCTCAAACCCTGCCTCCCATATAAGTCCCCACCTTAAATTCCTGCATATACCTGTCTAGTAGTCTCTTAAACTTCACTAGTGTATCTGCCTCCACCACTGACTCAGGCAGTGCATTCCACGCACCAACAACTCTCTGAGTAAAAAACCTTCCTCTAATATCCCCCTTGAACTTCCCACCCCTTACCTTAAAGCCATGTCCTCTTGTATTGAGCAGTGGTGCCCTGGGGAAGAGGCACTGGCTATCCACTCTATCTATTCCTCTTATTATCTTGTACACCTCTATCATGTCTCCTCTCATCCTCCTTCTCTCCAAAGAGTAAAGCACTAGCTCCCTTAATCTCTGATATCTCCATATCTCCACCCCACCACCCTCCTTATTACCTTTTCCAATTCATGAATATTTTTTGGAAGAGATCTGACCATTTCTCAGATGTCTTCAAGGTTTATTCCAGTATTTGAAAAGTTTCTTTGCTTAATCGCTATCGATCGCAGTTCATTGATTTGTCCATAATCAATAATCACTTTCATGTTCTTTCCCTTTGACGTTGAATATTCCTTCATGTATAATCTTATGCCTTTCTATTTTAACTAATCCCGGATTTTAATCTGCCCGTGAGTTCCAAGTCTGAGGGGGGCAATACCTATTAACCTCTGCTCAACATAAACCAAACTAATTCATACACTGCAATAGGCACCTTTAGCCTGCTTGTTATTTTCTGATAGTCTACAAAATAGGATGGAGTGAATTTGATTATAGCTGTATATTCAGTAGTAATCCATGAAACATCTGTTTTCCTTTAACCATCTATTAATGAGTATATATCCTTTTTTATCAGACTGTCTATGTAATTTGATTTTCCCTCTGGTTCGCAGAAAATAATTTTTCATGTAGACGAGGACCCCACTGGTTCCTGAGCCCTCTTGGTGATTCAGATAGTCATTAGGAAGCGTCTCATTTCTAGATTATTTTCCCCCTTCCACAAAGGAAGTGCACAGCTCTTTTTGACCTTTTCCCTCTGATGGTCAACCAAGATTGAGAACTGGGCCTTTGGGGAAATCACAAATATGAATCCATGTCCAAATAATCCCTCATGCAAAGCATCACTTCAGGCTTGAGAATGAGCTCTCCTGTAGAGTTCAAGGGAATAGCTGCTACCTTTGAAAAGCTAAGCTGGCTTGATTTCTTTGTGTCAAATCTTAACTGCCCTTTTTAAAATTCTTTCATTTCCCTTCTTCTCCATTCATCAATTAACCCGCCTGTTTCAAAATGTACAAAATGTCTGATCCTTCCCTGTTTAATCATAAAAATCTCTACCGAGCCTATTAGAAAATTTGCAAAACACAGAATAACCCGAGTAATGCTAAGTGTATTGTGCTTTTAAAATCCACCTGAAATATCCATCAACAATGGAATTTCTATTGTTTCATACAGAACACTAAGAAGATCGATAAACTCATGGTAAAATCATATCTATGTTTCATTCATCCAGTTAGAGCTCACTTACTTTCATTACTATATACGCAAGCAGCACATTTATCTCTTATTCCTTTTGAATTGAAACAGATTCTAGCTGAGAGTGGTTTTGCTGCTGCCTTTTACTGAGATTCTGATAGCATGAGACACCTTGCTATATTTGAATGAGTCTGCAGTTGTTGATAATATCACACTACTGATGGCATGCTCACTTTATTGTGATCCAAGGAAAAATGTTCAGAATCACAAAGTTCTGGCAGATACTGAATGGAGTTTCAACTATAGAGACTTGGCTGTCGTTAGAATGCTATGAAGATGGTACAAAAATGTGTGGTTATCGAGTCATAGAGCACCACAGCATAGAAACTGGTCCTTCCACCCGTCCAGTCTATGCTGAACTATTATTGTGTCCAGTTCCATCAACCTGCACCTAGACTGTAGCTCTCCAAGCCCCTCCTATCTAGGTGCTTATCCAAGTTTCACTTAAATTTGAAATCAACCCCGCATCAGCATTTATGGTGGCAGCTCGTTCCACAATCTCACCATCCTCTGAGCGAAAAGCTTCCCCCTTAAATATTTCACCTTACACCTTTAATCTATGACTGGTTATGTTATAATTTCACCCAACTTTGTTGGGAAAACACTGCAAGCATTTACTCTATCTATACTCCCCTCATTCTCCTATGCTCCAAGGAGTAAGGTCTTAACCTATTCAACCTTTCCCTGTTACTCAGATCTTCAAGTCCCAACAACATCCTTGAAAATTTTCTCTGTAAAATGTACAAATTAGATCAGAAAATGGAGTCTGACTGTATTATTTCAGTCAGTATTGACAACATGTGATATTTAGTTATTCATAATGTTAATCAACTAATATCACGACCTATTCTTCTCATAGATCTAATTGGATCAGAATTGGTGACTTATGACGAAACTGGCTCACCACATACTTCAGTAGCAACGGCTCAGACACTTGAACTGTATCTTCCTTTGGTTAGAGCTCGTTCTATCCTTCTTAGCATCAGTCTTGTCCAAACTGGAAGCACTAGATTTGCCTTGATTGGAGAAAAGTGCATTTGGGCATCTTGGGATCTCAGCAGTAGAAGTGACGTTGGAAAAGTACACCAGTTAAAGCAAGTTGCTGTAGAGTTTAGTTTTTTTTTGTTTCTGGATGATTTTCACTTATAGAAATTCCTTTGTCATTCCTACTGTCAGTGCTAAGTGGCTGGTGTGTTGCATCTTGTATTTGACCTTTCTTCCAAAGGAAGACAGCTCTAGAATGAAAAATACATGCCTTGGTCAGCCAATCCCTGATCTCCTCACTCCACTCAAAGACCACTTATTATTCAGACAGCCACTAAGGAGAAGTGGTAGCAATTTTACTATAAGTCAGCTGGAGGTTCTTCCCTCCCATCTGAGAGGAGAGAAGTGAGAGAAATATTGATTTCTCTAACTTCTGGTAATTTCTCCCTCCTCCCCTTTCTCTATTTTTCCATTCCCAATCCTGGATCCCCTTTTACCCCTTCTCTTCTCCTCAGCTGTCCATCATTTCCCTTTGGTGTCCCTCCTCTTTCCCTTTTTCCCACGGTCCACTGTCGTCTCCTGATAGATTCCCTCTTCTTCAGCCCTTCAGTTCTTCCAACTATCACCTCCCAGCTTTTTACCTCATTCCCGTCACCCACCCACCCACCTACCTTCCCCTTCAGCTGGTCTCACATATCATCTAGCAGCTTATACTCCTTCCTCTCCACCCACCTTCTTAATCTAGTTTATCAAAAATACAGGATTAATAGTGCCAGAGAAAGTAGGGAAATACAGAGGATTATGCCTGATCGCCCCACATTCTTGCTCCTTCTGTACCCATCTGGAGAATATGACTTGAGGCTGCCAAGAGCAAAGTTATTCTGATTCTGGAAATTTGAAGAAAAAGCACAAAATCCTGGAATCACTTAGCATTGTCAGTAAGCATGCAGAGAGAAAAACAGATTTAATAGTTTAGGGTCATGATCTTACATCAAAACTGGAAAACATTAGAAGTAAAATGAGGCTTAAGTTGCAGAGAAAGGAGGTGGTGAGGTAACAAGAATAAAAGGGAAGGTATGTGACAGGGTGGTGAGCTGAAATGACACAAGTGATCGTGGTGTCTGCCGAGAAGTAGCAAAAGAACTTGAGAAAGCATGGATTTTGGGCCAAATACGGAACAGACTGAGATAACATGAGAAGGGCAGCAGTTCCAGCTAAAAAATATATATATTTTGCACAGACTGAGACTCTTTCCTTTCCCCTTTGTTAGCTTGCATGCTGTTACCAGTATGACAAAGATTAAATTGTATCCATATTATTTGCCAAAATGGCCATCTGCCCAGTCTGTTCTAATAAAATCCAGCCCTGCAAGGAAACCACATCACACACATATATCTGCAGGATTAAAAGATCAATTTACTCTTTGTATTGCGGCTTCCTCCTCATTATTAAAAACGTATGGTGTAGTTATTGCTATTATGAAGACTGTTAAGTACAGAATAACGAGTGAAGGATTTAACTAAACTTTACGATCTAGTCCTAATGAGGGTGGCCTTGTTGGTTATATTACTCTTTATAAGCAACCTAAAGGCACTTGGAGATGACGAACTCAAGCAATGGAAAACAGCTTGACATAGAACTGGGTGTGGCATAAAACTTAACCCTGATTCAATGTGAACTTATTTTATGCCATTGGTGTTAGTCAATTCAACTAGGATTCAGTGGTCTAAATAATTAAATAAAACTCTCAAGTATTTAGCAAAACAGGAAGTCAAACTTGCTTAAAATGCTGGCCCTAAGATTGTATTTTGTTGCTAATCAGGTAGGAATGCCATAAATAGAACTCATAGCTGGTTTCCTAGCCTCTATTCTCACATTCCCTGGTGGTGTGACAAAGGGTCTGACCTAAGTACACACTCAGTGGCCACCTTATTGGGTATACCTGTACACCTGATCACTCATGCAAATATCTAAGCAGCCAATTATGTGGCAGCAACTCAATGCAGAAAAGCATACAGGCGTGGTCAAGAGGTTCAGTTGTTGTTCAGACCAAACATTAGAATGGGTATGATCTAAGGAACTTTGATTGTGGAATGATTACTGGTGCCAGATGGGGTGGTTTGAGTATCTCAGAAACTGCTGATCCCCAGAGGTTCTCACACACAGCAGTCTCTAGAGTTTTCAGAGAATGGTGTGAAAATCAAAAAACATCTCATGAGTAGCAGTCCTGTCGTTGAAAATTCCTCGTTACTGACAGAGGTAAGAGGAGATTGGCCAGACTGGTTTAAGCTGACAGGAAGGAGACAGTAATTCAAATAACCATGTGCTACAACAGTGGTGTGCAGAAGAGCATCTCTGAAACTTGAAGGGCATGGGCTACAGATGCAAAAGATCACACTGGGTTCCACTCCTGCACCTAACAAAGAGACCACTGAGTGTATGTCCCAAATTGGCAAAACTGTCTGAATGTTAGATATTTTTATTGAAACTAAATTCCTAAAATTTTACTATTTTTGTGCTATAAGTTTGTGGAGCTGTAGAAACAAAATCAGTTTTGGAAAAGCAGCAGACATTTCTGTAGGGGTTGGCCAGGATCCACTGACAGCTGTGTGGTTCAGTAAGACAGCAGATGTTTGTATCTGCTAGCATGGTATCTATCATGGAGAGCTTCACCCCTTCCACCAAGAGAGGACAGCCTGAGTGTCATAAATACGTGCCTTGGTCACCCAATTCATGATCTCCTCATTCCACTCAAAGGCCACCTATTACTCAAAACATGTCAATGCCACCAAACAGGAAATGGTAGCAATTTTAGTATAAAACAGATTCCTCCCTCCCATCTAATAGGAGAGGGCAGTGGACTGCCTGTTGATTTATTTAACATCTGATAATTCCCCCCTCCCTTTCGTTTTCCATTGTCCATTCTGGCTTGCCAATTATCCCTTCTCTTCACCTTATCTGCCCATCATCTCCCTCTCTTCCTTCCTTTCTCCAATGATCCACTCTCTTCTTTTATCAGGTTCTTTCTTCTTCTTCAGCTCTTTACCTCTTCTACCTGTCACCTCCCAGCATTTCACTTCATTCACCCTTCCCAACCCAGTCACCATCCCCCTCACTTGGTTTCACCTAACACGTGCCAGCTTGAATTACTTCCCTGATCCTACCTTCTTATTCTGGCCTCTTCCTCCTTCCTTTCCAGTCCTGATAAAGGGTTGTGACCGGAAACATCAACTGTTTATTCCTCTCCATAGACGCTCTCTGACCTGCTGAGCTCCTCCGGAGCTGGCTATTCATTTTTTTTTTTTATTTTTCAGTTTCTGTTTCATTTTCGCTTGTTCCTTTGCCATTCTTAGTGTTAAGTGATAGGTAGCTGGTGTGTTGCATCTTGGACACATTCCACCTTTCTTATGCACATCTGCCCCTTTTCCAAAACTTTCAATATCCTCTTCTGGATTCTTCTCATATTCTCAGATTATTCTCCAGATTCTTTAAGAGAACAAGCATATAATGTCTATTGATGAGGGAAAAATATTATTTCTCTTTGCTTTATATTAAGTTTTGTTACAACATTTCCAATGTCACATTCTGAAGTCATTCTAACTGATCTACAGTATTACACTAGTAAATCTGAGCACTGGCATTTTGCATTCGCTGCCTGTGACTTTATGATGTCCGTCTTAATTCACGGTTGCATAGTGGTTTGCACAATCACTTGGTGTCGCGGCAGGAACCCTGCACTTAACGTCAGTACGTCGAAAGAGCTGGTTGTGGACTTCAGGAAGGGTAAGATGAGGGAAAACACACCAATCCTTAGGGAGCATTCTGACAGGTTCTATCACTGTCTGCGGAAGGGGGGGTGTGGGTTGCTACAGCACAGGACCGAAAGGAGCTACAGGAAGTTGTAAAATTAGTCAGCTCCATCCTGGGTACTAGCCTCCATAGTATACAAGACATCCTCGAGGAGCGGTGTCTCAGAAAGGCAGCATTCATTATTAGGGACCCCCATCACCCAGGACATGCCCTCTTCTCATTGTTACCATCAGGAAAGAGATACAGAAGCCTCAAGGGATACATTCAGTGATTCAGGAGCAGCGTCTTCCCCTCTGTCATCCGATTTCTAAATGGACATTAAACCCATGAACACCAGCTCACTTTTTTTAACATTATCTCTGTTTTGCACTATTTTTAATTTGACTATTTAATATGCATATATACACTTACTGTAACTGATTTATTTATTTATTTTTCTTCCTGTATTATCATGTATCGCATTGAACTGCTGTTGCAAAGTTAAATTTAATGACATATGCTGGTGATAATAAACCTGAGTCTGATTCTGAATCACTTTACATTGCCAGTGATCACTGATTAGCGTTCGATTCCCACCACTATCTGTAAGGAGTTTGTACGTTCTCCCCGTGTTCAGAAGCCGAAGATCTCGGGGCTCTAGAGACGGGCGGATCGAGGGTCGGTGTCACAGCAGGAGACTCGTGTGTCATCGGGGAGGCTGGAAAATCTTTTGCTGTGGGCCTGAAGACCCGAGATCTTTGCAATCTTCGGACACAGAGCTCGATAAAAGTGACGAAACAGACTTTTAACATCATAAACCAGCGGATTGTTGTTACGTCTCCCGCTCGCTGTGAAAATGGGGGACACCTTCCTCTTCCTTGCCAGGGAGAGAGAGAACTTGTGGTTTGTCGAATATCAGATAAAATGTGAAGCCTTTGGGCTAACTTTGGTCTGTGTCTTTGCTACTGCTTAGCACACGCTTGAGCTCGGTGATGATACCAATGTGCTTATTTTTGCTGGTTGGAGGGGATCTTTGCTTGCTGCCACTTATGTGCGGGGGGGAAATGGGGGGACTTTGGGGTTCTCACGTTCAACTGTCATTCATTCTTTGGGGCACTTCTCTGATTTTGTGGATGTTTGTGAAGAAAAAGCATTTCAGGATGTACATTGTATACATTTCTCTGATATTAAATTCAACCTTTGAACCTTTGACTACATGAGGTTCCTCTGAGTGCTCTGATTTCCTCCTACATTCCAAAGATGGACAGTAAGGGTTAGTGAGTTGTGGGCATGCCATGTTGGCACTGGAAGCACGGTGACTCTTGTGGTCTGTCCAGTACAATCTTTGCTGAATTGTTTGACACTAACGATACAGTTCACTATATGCTTCAATGGACATGTGACAAATAAAGCTAATCTTTATCTTTAAGTTTATTTTCTTTTCCAATCTCAGCTCCATTTTTAAAAAAAATTATACCCTTAAAGATATTTTACTATTTTGCTCCTTGAGAACTTAATTTCATTGCTTTTTTTCAATTTCCCAGGTTTTTATCGTCCATTTTTTAAATCTCTTAAACTGCTCCTGTCATACTCTTTCCTGATGTGCATTTCGTGGACAGTCCAAACCTCTCACTGAGCAACTCAGTACCCGAGGTTGGAGCCTGCCTGCCTACGCCAGGTCTGAGCGCCTGAGCTCCCTCCAGGAAGCCCCCTTCCTCACTCCTTCCACCTAACTGATGAAGACATGCACCATGGAGTCCCTTCCAGTTGTAAATCCCCATGAAATGCTTTCTAAAAACAGTTAAGCCAGGCCCAAGGCTAAACTAGTTGAAAAGTTTGTTAATATTTCAAACAATCACAACCACTCAAAAACATTCAAAATCTAACAAAAGTAAAATATTCCATATTTAAAATGTAAAAAAACTGTTCAACTAATTATAATTCAACTTAACTTTCACTTAACTCTGGTTATTTCCCCCAGAGTGATTCTCCTT
The DNA here is from genome assembly GCF_030028105.1 of Mobula birostris. Taxonomy (NCBI): domain Eukaryota; kingdom Metazoa; phylum Chordata; class Chondrichthyes; order Myliobatiformes; family Myliobatidae; genus Mobula; species Mobula birostris. The sequence continues at coordinate 139,010,509 of NC_092375.1, read as the reverse complement.
TTAAAAAAAAATGTTTTTGCTTTTTCTGCACCAAGTGTGGCGTGGCACAGAAACACTGGACAGATGTCCCAGCACAGGTGCTGGCATGGGCAGAAGTTCAGATTCCGCGACAGACACCAACGTCAGAACACAAGCTGGAATTCCCTGGGTGTCAGCTGAGTTGATTTTCAGGACCTCAGTATTTCTGAAAAATAAATATTAGCAGTGCTTAAAATTCCATGTGGAATTGCTGATGTTTTTGCAGAGGCTATATGCTGACACCTCAATTTTTCTTTCACGTTCTTATTCATCCATGAGATTTACGCTTCATTGGTGTAGACAATGTTCTTTTTTTCTTCAGAATCAGAATCAGAAACAGGATTATTATCACTAACAAATGTGAATTTTATTGTTTCACGGCAGTACAATGCAATACATAAAATATACTGTACAGTAAGTTACAATCAGAAACATACAGTATAAGAAAGAGTACGTAAGTAGTGCATTAACAGAGCAAAATACTGGGCTCATGGATCATTCAGAAACCTGACAGCAGAGAGGAAAAAGCTGTTCCTCAAACACTGAGTGTGTCTTCAGGCTCCTGTATCTCCTCCCTGATGGCAGCAATGAGGAGAGGTCACATCCAGGGCAGAGGGGATCTTTAACGATGCATGCCGCCTTTTTGTGATAATCACCTTTTGAACATTTCCTCAATATTGGAGAGGCTAGTGACCATGATGTAGCTGGTTGAGTTTACAACCCTCGGCAGCTTTTCCCAATCCTGTGCATTGGCACTTCCACACCAAACGTCAACGCAACCAGTGAGAAGGTCAGAATATTCTCAATGGTACTTCTGTAGAAATTTGCTTGAGTCTCTGGTGACGTACCAAATCTCCTCAAACTTCTCATGAAATATAGCCGCTGGAATGCCTCCTTTGTAATTACATCAATATGTTGCACCCAGGATTGATCTTGGTAGGAATGGTTTTTTTCAAACTGTATCGAATGCTGTAAATGTTTCTCGTTTCTGTTCCATGCTATTCTTTTTCAGTATTGTCATTCACCTTACTTATTCAAATTCAACACCACAAACCCAGATCTTCGTCTCTGTATTACCATAGCCTTCAGCTTACTTATATCCTTCTGAGTTACTTTCTTAAAGCTTATTGGTCCAGTTTTAAGGTTTTTGGACAAGATATACAGAGAGGATTTGAGGAAGCATTTTCCCATGCAGTCAACGGTAATGATCTGGAGATGATCAATGATCCTCAAAGGAAATTGGACAGATCTTTGAGGGACATTAACTTGCAGGGTTATGGAGTTACAGCAGGGCAATGGAGCTCTTTGGAGCTCTCTACAGGAAGCTGGCATGGACTCAGCGGTCTGATATAACCTTTCTGTTGCTGCAGTGATCCTTGAGCACAGATGCATACAGAGACCCCAGCATGGGCTCAGAGAATACAGCTCTGCCATGAGTCCTTGCTTGACCTCCTCTCTTGTGTAGACAAGGGAGTTTCATGAGAGGCAGTCCAAACTCGCTCCATCCAACAGTATGAAGGTAACATCCGATCATTGGGAAAATCATGTCCAGAGACTTAGCTGAAACTTCTATACTCTTAAATCTTTAGTATTCTATATTTTACCTACCTTCCTAAGTTGACTGCATACTTCTTCCTATATCAGCCTTCCATTGTAGATAGCACCTATTGGTGCAATTAATCCTTTACTTTTATATTTTATTTCATTTGTTTCTGTCACTGTTGCATCACATTTGGTTGCTGGACCATTATGTTCATTCTTTTTGCATATAAACAGACCAATGAGGAGATGTAAAAAGACGTGGGAAAGATGAGTTCTTTCCAGGTGTACAGGCTCTGGCATTGGAACAGCAGGTTCAACCTGAACCAGTGTGCTAGTGTAAAGGCTAAGTAAGGAAATGACAATGGTTTAAAACTTGAGTAACACACACAAAGTGCTGGAGAAACTCAGTAGGTGAGGCAGCATTTATGGAGAGGAATAAACAGTCAATGTTTCGCGCTGGGACCCTTCATCAGGTTAAAATTCGTAAGATAATAGAAAGGATCTACATGAATGAGCCTAAATGTGGATAAAATAGATAAGATACTAGAACAAAACTATGAATGGGATTAAATGATCAGAAAAGTAAAATAGTGATGGAAAAATGACTAATAATAAAATGAAAGGACAAGCCATTAAAATTAGAGAAACGGTCAATACAATGATGTAAATAGCATTCATTAGAAAACAAGATTCTGGGGCTATAATAGATTCTGAGGAAACAGTTGTTATCAGGATTACTGAGACAGAACTACAGAAAAAACAAGATTGAGATCTTTCAGGATACAGTATGTCTATTTATAAAAGAATGAAAAGGAAAAGGGAAGTGGTGCGAAGTGGAAGGTTGTGGTGTCACTGATAGGGTGACATTTTCAAACGTTCATCCCCAGTTGTCCTTGAGCTGATTGGGGCAAGCCTTCTTATTGAGCTGCTGCCATTCTGTGATTTAAGGATTCGTATGATGCTTTTGAGTGAGGATCTCCAGGGTTTTCAACGAGCAGTAATAAGATGAAGCCAGTTTGGTAACTTGGAATGGAACTTGAAGGCATAGTGATCCCAAACTCTTGTATGCGTTGAAGTAACAAGTGATGGACATGCAGAGTATGTTTCTAATTGCACAAATCACAGAGCACTAGACACATATCCTTTTGCAGCATAGCTCTCTGATCTCAGAAGAGCTTCTGGCACTAAAGTTGCTGACATCTAAATTACGTCTGGTCCAAGCAACAGAGAAACAAAGTGAAATTATTTATTACAATCACACGAGCAAGTCTGAGAACAGAACATTCTACACAGATTTACTTAACTTTGCAATATACTGTATCAGTAAGAAACTATTAGCAATCCTTAACATTCTCTTATGGGGAAATTTCACAATATACTTTATACTAACTGTGCCAATTCAGCCCACTGAATCTGAATTGAATTGACTTTATCTCTTACATCCTTCACATATATGAAGAGTAAAAATCTTTACGTTACGTCTCCATCTAAATGTGCAATTTATAGTAATTTGTAATAAATATTATGTATAGCAGGACAGTCAATAAAGCATAGAAATGCAATTGTATCAGTGTGAATTAATCAGTCTGGTGGCCTGGTGGAAGAAGCTGTCCCAGAGTCTGTTGGTCCTGACTTTTATGCTGAGGTACCGTTTCCCGGATGGTAGCAGCTGGAACAGTTTGTGGTTGGGGTGACTCAGGTCTCCAATGATCCTTCAGGCCCTTTTTACACACCTGTCTTTGTAAATGTCCTGAATACCCTGGGAAGTTCACATCTACAGATGCGCTGGGCTGTCCACACCACCCTCTGCAAGGTCCTGCGATTAAGGAAAGTACAGTCCCCATACCAGGCAGTGATGCAGCCAGTCACTTGTGCCCTTGTAGAAAGTCAATAGGATTTGGGGACTCGTGCCAAACTTCTTCAACCATCTGAGGTGAAAGAGGCGCTGTTGTGCTTTTTTCACCACATAGCTGGTATGTACAGACCACGTGAGATCCTCGGTGATGTTTATGCCGAGGAACTTAAAGCTGTTCACCCTGTCAACCCCAGATCCATTGATGTCAATAGGGGTTAGCCCGTCTCCATTCCTCCTGTAGCCCACAATCAGATCCTTTGTTTTTGTGATATTGAGCACCTGTGCATAGGTAAGTATTTAAGTCTGCTCAGTCCAGTATCTACATATCTATTTGGTACTTTTTGAATTCACTTTCAAGTACATGTGTACTTTCTCCTTAAAAGCTGCATTTGTGGATTTTGGTTCCAAGATCTTATTGCCTGTCTGTGAAAAGAATATACTCCTCGACCTTCACTCAGAAGCTTAAGATTTGCTCATGATGAAAACCCTCCACACTTTTTTGATCCACCAGTCAAATCTGTTGCAAACATAGCTCTCAGGATAAATTGGTTAATTGGAAGATTTTTTAAAAAGTAACTATAGGTTTCATGAATCTACTTATCATGCTGCAATGCACTATACTGGTGTCTTAGTTTCTGTTTTGGGGTTCATCAGTGATCTGGTTTCCAAAGTTCTATCACTTTGAAAACTTGGGTTGCTTTACCACCAATTAAAGACTACTGCTTCAGGTGTCCGTAGCCATAAGTATTAATACTTGTATTAAATAAAGGATATTGACTTGATGCTTTGATTCATTACATGTTCTTTGAGGTGACTAATGTCAGTAATAGAAGCAACACACACAAAATGCTGGAGGAACTCAGCAGGTCATGCAAAGTTCATGGTACTGAACAAGCAGTCGATTTTTCGGGCCAAAACTCTTCTTCAGGACTGAAAGGGAAGGGGGAAGATGCCAGAATAAAAAGGTGGGGAGAGGGGATGGAGGGTAGCTAGAAGGTGGTAGGTAAAGCCAGGTGAGTAGGAAAGGCAGAGGGCTGGAGAGGAGGGAGTCTGATTGGAGAGGAGAGTGGACTACAAGAGAAAGGGAAGCAGGAAGGAACCTAGCAGGAGGTAATAGGTAGGTGAGATGAATGGGTGAAAGGTCAGATTAGGAAATAGGAGGGGAGAGGGGGGAGGGAAAAAATTTTCAGTAATAGGAGTTGAAATGCTTTCCCTGTTTTAGCCACTTATGCCAGTGATTTCCTTTCGAATCACCTGTTGTTTACACCCAGTTCCATGATTCCTACTGAATCAGGAATCCTGTATAAAAATGCCGTACTGCTGTATTATAGCTCAGGCATTCCGTAGTTACAAATGAATTACTTAAGATCCATAGTGAATCAGACTCTCTCTGTGGGTGGAGATCGTACAATTTCAAAGGACCACATCCTACTGCACATAAAGCCGATATTGTCCATTTCTGACATGAGTCAATCTATGGCCTTTGTTGATAACTCGTAGAGGATAATTTTGTATGTGAACTGTTATGATCTGAGTATAAAGCAAACATAAACACATTTCATTTACAACGTCATCGGAAAACAAGTGGTCAACACCTTCATTCCATAACCCACTTGGGGCTAGAAGGTACAAGGTTAACCTTCTGGTTTTACCTTCAGATTTTTCCATCACAAGCACCATATGTTTGTGAGGTAGATTGGATGGCCCTTTTAGAGGGACTCTTGTTGGAATAGTGAGTTTGAGTCCTTTTTTTCAGGATTTGTCCCTTACCCAATATATCTAATTTACGTTGGAACCTCTTTCCATCCTCACAACTCATATTCCCCACTTTGGATGCGTGGACTTCCTCAAGGTACTCTGGTCTCTTTGCACAAAGGAACACATCAGAGAAGACATCCAATATTTGGGTCAAAGAACTTAATAAGAACATAGAAGGAGTTAAGTCAGGTACAGATGTAAAGTTCTGAAAGGAAATCCCAGAGCTTAGGGTCTTGAAAGCTAAAAGTATAAGCTATGATGCTTGGGCAAAAGGTGGCAATAAGCAATATTAGGGCAGGGATTAGATTAATTTGTTTTGGATGTATCCTGTGTAAATTACTACTGTGCATTAGTTTCATAAGATTACTTATGAGAGCAATAACCACTCGTCAGACCAACTTTATCATCAGTGGACAATAACTGGCTGCTCAATATTTGACGCAGTGCACCAGCTTTTTAGTTTTACTCAGAAGGGTTTCAGTTGTGTGATTGCAGCATATGGTAAAAAGCCCCACTTACATACTCAAGAGATGTGGACTGAATTCACACTGCTAACAAACTAACAAAGAAAAGTCTGTATCTCCTTGAAAAGGGAATATATGAGAAATCTTTCACTTTTGACTAAAGTGAATAGCTAACAATAATCATGGTACCATAAAAAAACATCATAAGTTATAAATAACAGTCAAAAAATCAAATGGGGGAAAGGTTTCAAAGCAATCAAGTTTCAGTAAATATAGAATTTCCAGAGTTTTTACCTGAGGTCTGCTTTTGATAAAAGAATCGAATGCTTTTACGATAATTAATTGTCATAAGTTATTGCTTCTGTTCACCCAAAGACTCAAAATAATCCATACGATGTGCAGAAAAGTTATATTTTATTGGGAACATAGGGTGCTGCTTGACTTGCTGAGTTCTTCCAGCAAATTGTTTGTTGCTTGGGGAAGACATTAGTAAACAACACTAAATTGAGGAGGGACACTCAAAAATAAGAGGAATGTAATAAATTACTCAACATAAATTAACAAGTAATTAGAAAGTAAATCTCAACAGTTTGGTAAGAGAAAAATCATAAGTATTAGACATTTAATCTAAATATATTACAAGGCAAAAGGATCTGGGATTGCACATGCACAAATCACTAAAGGCAACATTACAAGTTAAAAAGGCCATAAACTGTACATTCAAAGGCCATTTTGTTAGGTACCGGAGAAGAACCCAGAGTGCTTTTCTGCTGCAATAGACTATGCACTTTAAGGTTCGATGTGTTGAGCATTTAGAAATGCTCTTCTGCACACCACTGCTGTAATTATTTCAGAAACTGTCGCCTTCCTGTTGGCTTGAACCAGTGTGGCTATTCTCCTCTGAGCTGTCTCATTAACAAAGCGCTTTCATCCACAGAACTGACACTCACTGGATGTTTATTCTTTGTTTTTTTTCACACCATTTTCTGTTAACTCTAGAGACTGTTGTGTGTGAAAATCCCAGGAGATCAGCGGTTTCTGAGATACTCAAACCACCCATCTGGTACCAACAATCATTCCACAGTTAAAGTCACATAGATCACATTTCTTCCCTAATCTGATGTTTGGTCTGAACCACAACTGAACCTCTTGACCATGACTGCGTGCTTTTATGCACTGAGTTGCTTTTACATGTTTGGCTGATTTGGGCACCTCATGAGCAAGCACAGCAGCATTCTCATGTTCAGCAACTGGAAAAAGACAGAAGTGTCTCTCACATTCAACGGTATTCTAATGAAATACTTATGAAGTTTTGAAGACCATCCCACTCCGCAGATGTGTAAACATATGGAACACCTAACAAATCAGTTAAAATCTATCTCAGAAACAAGTTAGCAGCCTAAAACAAATAACAGTTCAAACTCCCACTGGATCAGAATCAAAAGCAGAATCAGGTTTAATATCACTGACATATGCCATGGGCCAGTAACATCATGAAGGACCCCACCCACCCTGCTCATGGACTGTTTGTCCCGCTCCTATCAGGAAGGAGGCTATGTAGCATCCATGCCAGGACCACCAGGCTCAAAAGCAGTTACTTTCACCAAAGAGTAAGGCTGACCAACATCTCCATTCCACTAACCTGCCCATTCACACCCCCCATCACCATTACTTTAGCACTTCCTGTCAGCCACTTTATGCATAGACGCTCCTGTGCCTACCATCACTTTATTGGCAGACAATCAATCTACGTTTATAAGCTATCTAGTTTATATTTATTGTGTTTTTAATACTGTGTTCTCTATCTGATTGTGTTGCTTTTTTGATGTATCAGTTCAGATCTGGAGTAACAATTATTCTGTTCTTCTTTACACCTAAGTACTGGAAATAACATTCCAGTACTTAATCTTGAAATCTTGAAATTTGTTGTTTTGCGGCAGCATTTCAATGCAATACATAAAATATACTATAAATTACAAAAGGAATATATACATGTAAGTATTCTTTAAAAATAAATTCTACTACTGTAGTGTAAAAAGAGAGCAAAAATAGTAAAGTAGTGTTCATGGGTTCATTGTCCGTTCTGAAATCTGATGGTGGAAGGGAAGAAGCTGTTCCTAAAACATTTGAGTGTGCGTCTTTAGGCTCTTGTACCTCCTCCCTGATGGTAGCACTGAAAACAGAGCATGTCCTGGGTGATGGGGTCTTTAATGACGGATGCCATGTATTTGAGGCCCCACCTTTTGAAAACGTCCTCAATGGTGGGGAGGCTTGTCCCCAAGGAGCTGGCTGAGCTTGCAACCCTCTGCACCTTTTTCCGATCCTGTACATCAGCCCACCATACCAGATGGGGATGCAACCAGTCCATTTAACATTTCAATATAGTCTATTGTTTCTTTGTTTGCCTTGTAGTATTATTCTACACTCTGTCACCAATTTTCCTCTTAGCCACCTGTTTAAAAGTGGTTCATCTATCACACTTTCCATTTCCACTGTCATATTAACAGATTAACAGTCACAGATCTTTCAAATTCTTTCATTTCAGATTTTGCACACTTGCAAATTTGTTTTGGCAAAAGATCATGATGATATTATTTAACTATCAGTATGCATGATAATAGCCAGCAAACGTAGGAGAAAAGGCCTACGAATAGAGGAACATATTGAATCGAACAGAAAGGTAAATTACATGACACCATGTCCCAAAATAGCATATACGGTATACAAAACCTTGCACAGTCTCTGAATATTCAACACACTTTACAGCCAACTGAATACTTTTGAAATGTTGTCACGATTGTAAAGTAGGTAACGCAGCAGCCACTTTGCAACTTCCCACAAGTGAAAACTTGATTATGAATATAAAACCTCAATTTATCGGCTGAGAGATAAATTTAGCTTGGATACTGGAACTAACCTTGCTGCTCTTTCTCAAAATTGTGCTGTGGGATCTTCTTATGCCCAATTGGCTCTAAAGCCTCATGAAAAGGAAGGCAGTTCTGACAGTGCAGTACTGCCTTAGCACTGAGCTGGAGTGACAACTTAGATTTTAGGTGCTTGAGATTTTGAAATAGTACTTGAACTCCACACCCTCTGACTCAGAGGCTAGAGTTGTGTCATTGAGCTAGTGCTGATCCAGTGACGTACAATACCTCATTCATAAAGGGTTGAATCAAAATGTGATGACTCCAGAATAGACACATTTAAAGAGATATGATGTAAATATGATTATGTAAGGTAATGATTCTGTCTCCAAAATTAACCCAGTCTTCACTAAATAATTTCATTCATAATGGCCCACAGCATTTGTACTATGGGCTAAAGGTCAACAAAATGTGCCAAGTGAGAGGGCTGTGTGTTAACTGCCTGACAGCTCATACTCAGAACTGCACCAAGACCAGAAACCTGGTGAAAACCTCAGGTCAAATGATCAGAAACACAAAAGATTGTTCAGGTACTGAAAGTCCAGAGCACAGGCACAAAATGCTGGAGGAACTCAACAGGTCATGCAGGACTATGGAGAGAAATAAACAGTCGTTGTTTCAGGCTGTTTCCTCAAAGGTCTCAGCCTGAAGCAATGACGTTTTATCCTCCTCCTTTTTATTCCAAGCCTGACTTGCTCAGTTCCTCCAGCATTTTGAGTGTGTTGGTCAATTGATCAGAATGTGCAGGAATTTTATGAAAATGAAATAATAGGGTTCTGATGGGGAAGACCAATAGGCAGCACCTCTCCCATTCACATATATGAGGAGAGATCCTTCAACAGGCAGTACTATGCACTTAATGTCAACTTAATTAGTGTGACAATTTAGACAAGCTGGTAATTTAGGAACTTTCTAAGGTCCTTTGGATGTAATGAAAAGGAAGACGTCAGCATAAAAATGAAGGGGAGAAAAGTAGCTTTTTTGCACATAACTCAGGGTTGTATTAACTGTACTCACGGAGCCTATAACTCCAAATCTTCATCACTAGTATAATTTTTACGGCCTGATGTAGTATATTTTATAAGTATTCTGAACTTCCGATCAAGATGACGCCAAGCTGCGGTCTCCATCAAAGTCACATCTCAGACTTGAACAGTTGTTTTCGGCTTGTATGGATGGTTTGGGGGACAGAGAGGAGAGTTATGGGTCAGGTAAGGGTTTAGGGACAGGGATGTGGTGGTGTTAGACCAGCAAGGTGGATACGTGACAAAGGATATCCATGGATGGATGTTGGGCTGATAGACCAGCAGAGGTGAGCGCTGGTACCCCCCCACCAGTGAGTCAGTGAGTCAATGGAAAGTTTTGGGATTTGGAGTTCTGCGTGGGCAGGACACAAGAGGGCCAATGTGATGCACTATCAATTACTCCAAAAGGCTGGAAGTAGAGTAAATACTGAAAGGCTTTTATTAGCAGTAAAATGTGACCTCGACCATGCTGAGTATCTGCCCTGGACTGAGAGGAGGAGCAATGGCACAATCGCCTTTATTCAGGGTTCTGTGGGAGGAGCCACAGGAGCCACTGCTCTGTGGGAGCAGTCAGCAGAGGGGTGTGTCCAGACATGTAACCCAGTTACAACATATGGTTTATCACACCATGACTCCTAGATACTTGGTTCAGTGAGACCAGAATCGAAGCATACAGCCTGAAACTTCATGAACCAAAAAACAGGGTGTGAACTCTAGTACTTTGTCAATAATATGAAATGGTGTGGCCTGGTGCTGACAGTAGTTAACTTCCTGAATAGATGTCCTGGAACCTGGACTTGCAATCCAAAGACTCAAGTTCAGGCTGCCTTTGCAGTAACTGTGGAATTTAATGTTCAACTAACAACTTGGAACAACTAGTGATAGTAATGATGACAGTCAAATATCTGCATTGCCCTAAAAACCCAGTTCTCTATTCTCCTTCAGGAAAAGCCCTAATGTTGTGGTGACTCTGAAATGGCGGAGCAGATAGTGCCCTTGCTGTTGCAGAGAAACCAGCTGATCATCACCTTCTCAAGGGTAATTAGAGATGGGTAATGAGTGCTAGCCTTGTAGTGAGACCAATTATTGAAAAAGAATAAATAAAATATAATTAAGTATGTTATGACAAGTCTAACTTGCTAGCTGATTTTCCCCAATCCAATCCTAGATATACAGTGAGTAATTAGTTATGTCATGATATTAAATGCAGAATCCACCATGGCCTCAGTTATGCTGAATCTCTTTTGATTTATAAGTGGTGAGCAAGGAGCAGAAGAATTAATACATATCTTTACCGGAATTGGTTATACCTAGTAGACAAGGTGAAGTAAGTAAGATAACTTCCCAACTAAAATTGGAGAGCGGAGAGAGAGTTTCAGTGCAGATACATGAGAGGAAAGAGAGAATAATTCCCATATTACGAATATTCAAAAAGGTAGTGCTTATATTGTGGAAAGATACAAAGGAACATAATAATCACAGAGCACACATAAAGCCCTTTGACCTAACTGGCCATTGCTGACCAAGTGTAGGGGAACACTTTGCATAAAGTGATCATAATGCCATTAGTTTCAAGATATTTATGGAGAAGGATAGGTCTGGTTTTCGGGTTGACATTCTTAATTGAAGAAAGGCCAATTTTGGTGGTATCAAAAAGGATCTGGCAAGAGCGGATTGGCACAAGTTGCTTTCTGGCAAAGGTGTGCTTGGTAAGTGGGAGAACTTTGTAAGTGAAATGAAGAGTTTGTTCCTTTCAGAATAAAAGGCAAGGATAGCAGGTTTAGAGAACCTTGGTTTTCAAGAGCTATTGAGGCCCCAGATAAGTAAACGAGGGAGATGCATAGCATGTATAGACAGGGAGGAGCAAATAAGGTACTTGAGGAGTATAAGAATGCAAGACAACACTTAAGGAGGAAATCAGGAGGGCTAAAAGAAGGCATGAGGTTGCTCCAGCAGACAGGGTGATGGAGAATCCCAAGGGCTTCTATAGAAATATTAGCAAAAGGATAGCAAGGGTCAAAGTTGGTCCTCTGCAAGATCAGAGTGCTGATCTATGCATGGAGCTGAAAGATGTCAGGTTTTAAATGAATTTACTGTGTCTGTATTTACTCAGGAGATGGATAGCAGTGAGACAGAAAGATTACTGAGGGGGAGACGTCTGCTGTCTTGAGGCAAGTTAGGATGGATAAATCCCCAGGGCTTGACAGGGTGTTCCCTCAGACCCTGTAGAAGGCTAGTGCAGAAATTGTAATGGCTCTAGCAGAGATATTTAAAGTATCCTTAGCCACAGATGAGGTGCTGGAGGATAGGAGGACAGCTAATGTTGTTAAAGCATTTATGTAAGTCCCTAAGAATAAGCCAGGAACAAGACAGGAAATTATAGACTACTGAGCCTGACATCAATAGTGGGTGAGTTATGGGAAACTATTCTAAAGGGCCAGATATATAAGTATTTGGATTAACAGTGACTGATTAGGGATCGATAACATGGCTTTGTATGTGGTAGGACATGTTTAACCACTTAGAGATCCCTGAGGAAATTACCAGGAAAGTTAATGAAGGCAAGGCGGAAGATGTTATCTACATGGACTTTAGCAAGGCTTTTGACAAGATCCTGCATGGGAGGTTGGTCAAGAAGGTTGGCGTTCAAGATGAGGTAGTAAATTGGATTAGACATTAGCTTCTCGGGAGAAGCCAGGCGAGTGGCCGCAGATGGTTGACTCTCTGACTGGAGGCCTGTGATTAGCGGTGTGCTGCAGCAGTTGGTGCTGGGTCCATTGTTAGTCATCATTTATATCAAAGATCTGGATGATAATGTGGTGAACTGGATATGCAAATTTGTGGATGACACCAAGACTGGGGTGTAGTGGATAGTGGAGAAGACTATCAAAGCTTGCAGCAGGATCTGGATCAACTGGGAAAATGGACTGAAAAGTGGCAGATGGAGTTTAATGCAGATGAGTGTGAGGCATTGGGCTTTGGGAGGACAAACCAGGGTAGGCCTTTCATGATGAGTGATAGATCAGAGAGATCTAGGAATACAGATCCAGACATCCTTGAAAGTGGTGTTATAGGCAGATAGGGTCATAAACAAAGCTTTTGGTACACTGGCTTTCATAAATCAATGCTTTGAGTACTGAAGTTGGGATATTATGCTGAAGTTGTATAATACACTGGTGAGCCTTAATTTTGAGTATTGTTTGCATTCTTGGTCACCTAACTATGGGAATGATATCAGTAAGATTGAAAGCATGCATAGAAAGTTTAGAAGGATTTTACCAGAACTTAAAGACCTGAGTTATAGTGGAAGGTTGACTAAATTAGGACTTTAATCCCTACAGCATAGGAGAATGAGGAGAGGTTCGATAGAAGTATGCAAAATTTTATAGATAGGGTAAATGTAAACAGACTTATTCCACTAAGGTTGGGTGAGACTAGAACTAGAAGTCATGGGTTAAGGGTGAAAGGTGAAATATTCAAGCGGAACATGAAAGAGAACTTCTTCGATCAGAGAGTGATGAGAGTGTGGGAAGAGCTGCCAGAGGAAGTAGAGGATGCGGGTTCCATTTGAATACTTAAGAGAAATTTCAATAGGTACATGGATGGGAGGACTATGGTCTGGGAAACTTGTCAATGGGACTAGGCAGATTAATGAACTAGATGGGCCAAAAGGCCTATTTCTGTACTGTAATGTTCTATGACTCTGTGACTGTCCAATTTGCTAGCATTTGGCCTATCACCCTCTAAACCTTTCCGATCCATGTATCTGTCCAACTGCCTTGTAGAAGTTGTTTTGGTACATCCTTCAACCACTTTCTCAGGCAGCTGACTCCATATACATATCATAACCTGCTTTAAAAAGTTGCCCCTCAAATTCCTCTTATGTCTTTCCCCACTGACCTTAAACCTATGCTCTTTAGTTCAAGATTCACCAACTCTGGGAAAAGGACTGAGTACTTTCACTCTATTTATGTCCCTTACGATCTTCTATAAGATCACTTCTCAGTCTCTTACGCCAAGGAGTAAACCTTTAGCCTGTCCAACCTCTCCTTAAAACTCCATCCCTCAAGTCCTGGCAGCATCTTTGTAAGTCTTCTCTGCATTTTTTCCAGTTTAGTAACATCTTTCCTATGGTAGGGTGACTAAACATGAACACAGTACTCCAAGTATGGCCTCATCAGCATCCTGTACAACTATACTTCCAAACCTCTATACTAAATAGCCTGACCTATAAAGGCCAGAGTGCTGAAAATCTTCATTACCATCCAGCCAACCTGTAACTCCATGGTGAAAAATACACTCCCAGGTCCCACTGTTCTAAAAAAACTCCCCAAGGCTCTGCCATTCACAGTGTAAGCCCTCCCTAGATTTGGCTTTCCAAAATGCATCTTCCTGTACATATCCAAATTAAACTCTATTTGCTATTCCTCGGTCCACTTACTCAGCTGATCAAGATCTCCCAATAATTTGATCACCTTCTTCGTTTTCTATACACCATCTATTTTAGTGTTATCTGCAAACTTACTGTCCGCGCCCTGTATATTCTTAACTGAATCACTGATATAGATGTTAAACAACAATGGGTCCAGCACTGATCCCTGATACACACCACTAGATGTGGGCCTCCAATCAAGGAAACAACTTTCCATCATCACCCTCTGCTTTCTACAACCGAGGCACTTACCAAAAAATCTTCCTAGATTCAGTGTGATCCAAACTTCCGGAGCAGCTCATCTTGTGGAACCTTATCAAAGGTCTTACTGAAATCCATATAAACCATATCTACCTCCCTGCTCTCATCAGCTTTGTTGGTCACCTCAATAAAGATCTCTATCAAGCTCATAAGGCATGATTTCCCATACACAAATTCGTGCTGACTACCTCTAATCAAACTCTGTCTTTCCAAACGTACATGTATCTTATCCCTTGGAACCCTCTCCAGTAACTTACCCACCATTATTGTTAGATTTATTGGTCTATTGTTCCCAGGTTTTACTTTGATGCCCTTCTTAAATAAATGCACGGTATTCGTTACCATTCAGGCTACCAACACATGATGCAAATATCTCAGCCAGGGCTCCCACAGTTTTTTCAAGCCTCCCATAGTATTCTTGTTATCTACTTGGCCAGATTTGTCTACCTTCATATCTTTTAAGAGATCCAGCATCTCCTTACTGTAATGAAGACTATCCCCAAGATTTCCCCATTTACTTTTTCTGGACCCAAACTCTTCGTCTTTCTCCACAGTAACAGAAGAAATATTAATTGAGAACTTTATCTATCTCCTGCAGCACGAACAAATATGCCTTCTATGGTCTTGAGGAGCCCTCCTCGCTCTCTGGTTACTCCTTTCCTCTGAATATACTTATAACATCTCACAACTAGTCTAGTTTCATATCAAAGATGCTGCTAATTGGGACTTTTATAGAGATTTCTTGACTGCCATCATTCTTTAATTATGCCACCAGCAAATGAAGGGTTAACAGATTTGAATGCAAGCCCTTAAAATGGGATTAAACTTTGGAAAAGGTTTCACTGAAATAAATTAAAGCAGTATAAATATTTGATTACACATAATGTAATCAAATATTTGGAGTTTCCGTCTATGGTTTAAGGCAAGCTTTCTGCTCATTTAATCAATAACTGATTTCAGATTTCATTATACTTAATTAATTTAAAGATGAACTATCAATTGGATGTTGCATATTCTTTCCTGACTGGGTTTATATATATTGAGCAATGAGTTCTTCTGTATCTACTGAGGACTTTTTAAAAGATTTATTACAGTACATGACTAGACTCAGCAAATGATTTAGAACGTTCACTTACAATCAATTAATACCTGAGATGTGATTGACTACATTATATAGTCCTCCATTTCATCGCATACAATGCCAAAAGATATGCATTTGTTGGATTTGTCAATGCAGTATAATAATTAATACCTTTTCAATATATTCTTTCGGGCATGAGTACAGCAGTAATCCAGTTTCATGTATCACATTCAGAGCTCATGATGTGGCATCTACAGTGGAGCAAATGAACACTGAGTAACCGCTTTGCAGAACAACTCTGTTCCATCTGCAAAGGCTTCCAGTCTGCTGTTACTTTCATTCTGTCCCACTTGCACTCTGACCTCTTCAACTTTCACCACTTACATTGTTCCAATAAAGCCCAATGTGACCTTGAGGCTCAGCACTTCATCTTCTATCTGGACCCTTTGCAGTCTTCAGTGAATTTAACCATTTCAGGTACTACCAACTTATCTTTCCACAGATACAGCTGAACCTTCTCAGTTTAGATATGTATTTTTCCCCTTTTCGGTACTTAACTGACCATGTCCTTGACTTTGACCTATCCCATATCACAGACATTCCTGCTGTTCTCTCTATGTCCCCTTTCCTCCTCTGGAACTTAAAACACATTTGCTTTCTCATTTTTCCAACTCTGATGAAGAGTCATTGACCTAAAATATTGACTCCTTTTCCCTGGATGCTGCTTGAACTTCCAGTATTTTGATTTTGTTTCTGATTTCTAGCATCTACAGGTTTATGTTCCAAGTAACAAACAGGACTAAATATCGCAGGTTCTGCATTACTCCGAATTATTTATTTTCTTTTCAGGGTTGCTGGGTCCTATTGGGATCTTTCATCAACAGCAGCCCCCCGAGACTGCGATTCTGCACAATAGCATTTTGCTGTTTTTGGAGCTCGCCAATTGGTCGTGTTTCAACATGTTCAGGTTCGGCCTGAAGTCAGGCACCTTCAGGGCCTGCACGGCCGTGTGGACACAGATTTTCATCGGAGTCACGAAATGAAGCGTAGGGGGATCTAGAACATTGAAGACCACGAGGTTGGCTCTACACTCGATAATTGATTTGTCAATTCTCGAGTCAGAGAAGTTGAAATTAAAATATAACGCTTCAGACTGACTGTAACATCGAAATAGCGACCGTTGTCTTCCCTGTCGCTGTAGAAGGAGCTATATGTGTCTCTCCCTTGTCAGTGAGGGAGAGAGAGTATGTGGGATGTTGAAATGTTGGAGGGAACAGTTTTTGATGGAATGTAGACCATGGTCTCTCTTTGGGGGATTTACCTTTGCTTGCATGGTGGGTGGTGGGGGGATGATGCTTTATGTTAGAATAAGTGGGGCAGGGGTTGATTCTACTTGCTGCTGCTTGAGCGTGGGAAGGGGCAGGGGTCTTTGGCGCGTCCTTATGTATTTTTCTGTCATTCATTCCTTGGGGGATTTTCTTCTGTTTCGAGCATGTCTGCAGAGAGTAAGAATTTTGGGTTGTATATTGTATACCTTCTCTGATATTAAATGGAACTATTGAACTAATAAGCTCTGGATGAGCTATTCTGAGCTAGAATTCAAGTTTCAATGATCAACATTATCATTTTAATGAAGGAAAGTTATTGGCTTAGAAATCTTCAAGCATGTAAAAATTTGGTCCTTGGAAAATGGCTTTTATTGTAATCTGATAGCATCCGCTGTCTAATATGTATCAATTATAAGACCATAAGACATAGGAGCAGAATTAGACCATTTGGCCCATTGAGTCTACTCCACCATTCAATCATGCCTGATCCTTTTTTACCCTCCTCAGCCCCACTCCTCAGCCATCTCCCTGTAACCAAACAAGAATCTGTCAAGCTCTGCCTTAAATCCACCCAACGACCTCTCCTCCACAACTGCCCGTTTTCTCAACACTATCTGCCCCTCCGCCAATCTTCTTAGCATCTGCAAACTTGGCAACAAAGTCATCTATTCCATTATCTAAATCATTGATATACAGCAACAAAAGAAGCAGTCCCAACACCGACCCCTGTGGAAACCACTAGTCACTGGCAGCCAACCAGAAAAGGATCCTTTTATTCCCACTCACTGACTCCTATCAATCAGCCAATGCTCTAACCACACCAGTAACTTTCCTGTAATACCATGGGCTCTTAACTTGGTAAGCAGCCTCACGTGTGGCACCTTGTCAAAGGCCTTCTGAAAGTCCAAATATACAACATCCACTACATGCTCTTTATCTATCCTTCTCATAATCTCCTCAAAGAATTCCAACAAGTTCGTCAGGTAAGATTTTTCCTCAAGGAAACCATGCTGACTTTGTACTATCTTGTCCTGTGTCACCAAATACTCCAGAACCTCATCCTTAACAATTGACTCCAACATCTTCGCAACCACTGAGGTCAGGCTAACTGGTCTATAATTTCCTTTCTGCTTCCTTCCTCCTTTCTTAAAGAGTGGAGTGACATTTGCAATTTTCCAGTCCTCTGGCACTATGCCACAGTCAAATGATTTTTTTGAAAGATTCATTACTAATGCCTCCACAATCTCCACCTCTACGTCTTTCAGAACCCTAGGGTGCAGTTCATCTGGTCCGGGTGACTTATGTACTTTAAGGTCTTGCAGCTTTTTGAGCACCTTCTCCCTTGTAATAGTAACTGCACCCACTTCTCTTACCTCACAACCTTCCACACCTGGCACACTGCTAGTGTCTTCCACAGTGAAGGCTGATGCAAAATATTCACCTAGTTCATATTCCATCTCCTTGTCTCCCATTATTATTTCTCTGGTCTCATTTTCTAGCGGCCCTATATCCACTTTCATCTCTCTTTTAATTTTTACATACCTGAAAAAGCTTTTACTATCCACTTTGATATTGTTTGCTAGCTTGATTTCATAGTTCATCTTTTCCCTCCTAATGATTCTTTTAGTTGCTCTCTGTAAGGTTTTAAAAGCTTCCCAATCCTCTGTCTTCCCACTAATTTTTATTTTGTTGCATGCCCTCTCTTTTGCTTTTACTTTAGCTTTGAGTTTCACAGCATCATACCTGGCAATCTGTAAAAGTGCAATAAGATCATCTGCCTTATTTTTTATACTCCGTGCATTGAGAAATAACATTTTGAGTACTGTATTTGTGACCCTTTTTGCTTTTGCATCACTAATGCACTGATACTAACCTTGTTGGATACAATTATGTTCTATCATCTGCCTGCCCTTCATGACAGTCTAACTACATGCTATCTAGGCTTTTTTACCATCCATCCTATCCTGAGTCCCTTCACTCCAGTTCCCACCCCCCACCCCCGCCAAATTAGTTTAAACCCTCCCCAACAGCTCTAACAAACCCACGAGAATATTGGTCCCCTTCGAGCAGGTGCAACTTGTCACTTTTGAACAGTTCATACCTAAAAGAGATCCCAGTGATCCAAGAACCTGAAGCCCTGCCTCCTCTACCAGCTTCGCACCTGTGTATTACTCTGCCAAATCATCCTGTTTCTACCCTCACTGGTGCGTGGTACAGGCAGCAATCCAGGAATCACTAAATTATGTCAGCGTCTACAGTGTTTCAATGTTTCCTTTACGATACAGGGGTCAGTTCCAAATTGAGTGCTGCACTAAATCGCTAACATTTCACCTTCCACCATTTCAAAATGAAAAGAACATGGAAAACAGCGCAATCCAAGGTAGGAGCAGATGAAACCCATACAGCTCCTCTAGTTTGCTCTGACATTCAATATATGTAACCTCAGCTCCACTTCTCTTCCCATATCCCCTCATTTGTTAAGGAATCAGAACTTGACTATCTTCAACAATAGCCCTCTGGAGTTGAGAAGCTATTAATTTGATAACATTCCTCATCATTGTCTTAATTCCACCCCCCCCCCACAATCCCCACATCTAATTCTATGCTTTCAAACAGCAAAAGAGGGGCTCCCAGTGACACTGGGAATCTCCTGGCCTGGGTTTTAGATTAGATTAGATTATGAGGACACGCAGTCCTCTTTTATTGTCATTTAGTAATGCAAGCATTAAGAAATGATACAATGTGTTCCTCCAGAATGATATCACAGAAACACAAGTCAAACCAAGACTAAAGAAAAACTGACAAAAACCACATAATTATAACATATAATTACAACAGTGCAAAACAATACCGTAATTTGATAGAAGAACAGACCATGGGCACAGTAAAAAAAATCTCAAAGTTTCTCTAAAGTCCCGTCATCTCACGCAGACAGTAGAAGGAAGAAAAACTCTCTTCCTGCCACGAGATTTCAGCGCTGCAAACTTGCCGATGCAGCATCCTGGAAGCACCTGACCACAGTCTGACTCTGAGTCCGTCCGAAAACTTTGAGCCTCTGACCAGCCCTCTGACACCGAGCACCAAGCACTATCTCTGCCGAGCGCTTCGACCCCGCCCCGGCAACAGGCAATAGGCAAAGATGAGAATTTGGGGCCTTCCCCTCCAGAGATCCTCGATTGCACAGTAGCAGCGGCAGCGAAGCAGGCGATTCAGAAGTTTCCCCAGATGTTCCTCTGTGCTTCTTACAGCCGTCTCCATCAAATCAGGATTGTGCACGGCATCCTTCTTCACAAATACGATATCATTCCGAGCGGCCGCGCGCACTGCGTCGCGCCACCATCTTCTCCTCCCTCCTCCACGATTTCCAGTATTAATGAGAGCACTATTTCCATCACTCCATGAAACTGTCAGCAACTTTGAGGTTTTCATGCACGTGAAACTTAATGCGAACATCCCAAGTCACTGACCAGAAGGGTCAACAACCCTCTTCAGGCACTGTTATTTCCATGACAGCCAAGGAAAATAACTTGATTTCAGGTGTTGGTGGATTTCTTCTTAGACAATCCCCTGGACTGAGCATGAGTTACTTCCATTCTGGTTTTGTTGGTTCTGAAGCGTTCTAATGTGGGATTTGCCATCTCTTCCATGGGTGGTGGGAGGTAGTGACCTTTGGGGTGGTGAGGTGGGTAGTTTAAGAGGTGGTTAGACAGGGTTTCTTTGTGGTCCTAATATGATACCATCCCAAATGACCTTCCCCAGTTTGACTGGTCATGGGCCAAAGATATCCCAGGGAGATAGGGATGGTGAATCTTTTCCTTTACCCACATGATAATCTCCTTCCATGATAGAGCTCAGAAAAGTATGTCTTGTTTTGAGATTCTGGTGTCAGGCTTTGAATAATGTGGACTGTCTAGTGTAGCTGACTGAGCATAAATAGAACCTCAATAGCAGTGATGTGGCCAAGAAGAAGGCAATTTCCTGCAGGCAGTGCGTGAGGTGTCCCTCTCTTTCGATGAATCTTGGTGATATCGTAGGATGGTTTCGTAGTTCTGCGTTTATGGACTGTGGACATTTTCAGACTTATGGTTTCTATATTCTGTGTTTTTATCACCCATTCCTTTTCTGTTTTGTTGTCCAAGGCGAGGGGGTTTGGGGTCTGGTGTTCTGTTAGATTATTTTGTGTGGGGGAGGGGTTGTTTTTAGGGGGTCATTTTTATTGGTCTGCTTTGTGTAAAGGGAGGGGTGGGGTTGGGATATGATGGTCATGTTACCATTCTTTCTTTTGTGGGGGGGGGGTGGTGTTGATGTTTCTCTCCAAACAACTTTCATGTTCTTTGTTTCATGACTATCTGGAGAAGACCAGTTTCAGAGTTGTATATGGATACATGCTTTGATAGTATATGAACCTTTATATTGTTCCAGTGCCTTGAGATATCTCCTGTATAAAGTCCAGGTTTCAGAAGCAAATGAGGCAGCAGGGGTTAATGTTGCCAAGTACAGTATCTGAGGTTTTGCTCAACAAATGCTCATTTCTTCAATTAACTAAAGGCTGCATGGAAAGTGGTGGTGAATTTTATCATCAATATCTATCTTTAGTGAGAGGTGGCTCCAGAGAGGTGGGAAGTGGTTCACATTTTCCAGTCTCTAGCCTAGAATTTTAATGTCAAGAGGACAGTGTGAATACGGATGTGTTTGGTAGAGAATCTTTGTCTTAGAAATTTTGAGTGTCAGGTCCATCCTCCGTGTAAACATTGACAAAGGCTTAGAACTTGGAGCTTGGCCTCTGAGCATACACAAAAGCAAGTGTTATGTACATAATACAGCTTCATGACTTATAGATTTGGGTACAAGTTAACCTCAATATAAAATCTACTGAATATCCATATTGCAAGCTAGATCTATAAATTTATGCATGCACATTGTAATTCTCTCACATGAATATTTTAAAATGGAATGGATTTTTACATTTTTAAAAAATATTAATTAATGATAATTTATGCCCTATTTTCATCACACTGCTGACCTATATTGAGCATGCTGCAGTATGTTCATGACATTAATTAGAAATTGTGCTTTTTGTTACTGGATGGCACATACACGAGAACTCTTTCATGTTATTCGTGCTGCGTGTGAACATCACAATTGTCAGATATTGGGGGCCAAACTATGGAAGTGGTGTGAGATAACACTGTAGCCTAACCAACCAGAAACACAATGGGAGAATAGATCTAAAGCTAATACAGACGTGGATGAGGATCATATCTGCAAATGAGCTGAAGCAGGAACAGAAACAGATGTTACTGAGATGGGAGAGACAGTACTGGTAACACAGATAATAAATTTGAAAGTTCAGTTCAATATCATAAAGGATACCAGCTTTGCAAGTAATCAGGTTTGGCAAGGAAAGGACACAAGATGGAAGCCAGGGACAGAGTTTGTGATAGGATTAAGATGAAGCCACTCAGTCATCCAGGCCATGCTCTCTTCTCACTGCTGTCATCAGGAAGAAGGTTATAGGAGCCATATGCACCCCACCACCAGATTCCAGAACAGTTATTACCCTTCAACCATCAGGGTCCAGAACCAGCATGGTCACTTCATTCACTTTAACACTGAACTATTCCACAAGCCTTGGAGTTCCTTTCAAGGATTCAACTCATGCTCTCATTATGTATTTGTTTGTTGTTGTTGTTATTATTATTATTATTGTTTGCTCTTTGTAATTGCGCAGTTTGTCTTCTGATGCACATTGGTTGATTGTCCATTTCTGATTAATTATGCTTCCTCATTGATTCTATAGTGTTTCTTTGTATCTACTGTGAAAATTAAATCTCAAGGTAGTATATGGTGACATATACATAGTTTGATAATAAATTCACTTTGAACTTTGAGCCACATGCTGGAAATTATAATATCACAATGGAATTGCGATTCTCCAAATGTTATTTTGTTATAAATCTGATTATAATAACTCCATCCACAGACAGGGCTTTTTAAGGAGTAGGTGAAGTTGGTAGATAATAATTTCTCTCAGTCCAGCTTATGCAGTAAGAATAGAAGTGCAAACATTTGAGCTAAATTCTAATTATGCTCATAGTCAGAGTTGTAGAACACCACAGCTCAGAAACAGCTCTTTGGCCCATCTAGTCCATGCTGAACTATTAATCTGCCTAATCCCATTGGCCTGCACCTAGCCCATAGCCCTCCAATCCCCTCCCATCCATGTGTCTATCCAAATTTTTCTTAAATGTTGAAATGAAACCCACGTCCACCACATCCAGTGAAAACACATTTCACACTCCCATCACCCTCTGAGTGAATGTTCCACTTCACGTACCCCTTAAACATTTCACCTTTCACCCTTCACTATGACTTCTAGTTCTTGTCTCATCCAACCTCAGTGAAAAAGGCCTTCTTGCATTTACCCTATCTATACCCTTCATAATTTTGTACACCTCTATCAAAATCTCCCCTCAGTCTTCTATGTTGTAGGGAATAAAGTCCTAATCTGTTCAATCTTTCCCTATAACTCAGTTCCTCAAGACCTGGCAACATCCTGGTAAATTTTCTCTGCACTCTTTCAATCTTATTGACATCTTTCCTGTAGGTAGGAGACCAAAACTGCATACAATACTCCAAATTAGGCCCCAATGTCTTATAAAACTTCAACATAACATCCCAACTTCTGTAAGCAATACTTTGATTTATGAAGGTCATTCTGTCAAAATTTTTCTTCACACCCCTGTCTACCTGTGATGCCACTTTCAAGGAATGATGGATTTGTATTCCTAGATACCCCTGATCTACAGCACTCCTCAGTGCCTTACCGCTCACTGTGTAATTCCTACCCTGGTCTCTCCACTTCAAACTTGTCTGCATTAAATTTCATCTGCCAATTTTCTGCCCATTTTTCTAGCTGGACCAAGTCCCACTACAAGCTATGGTAGTCTTCACTATCCACTACTTCCCCAGTCTTGGTGTTATCAAACCCAACACCAGTCCCCTCAGCACATCTCCAAACAGAGAAGCAGCCATCTTCTTCCCTCCATCTAAGTAGTTTACCTCTGCTATACCACCACACCATCTAACCACCCACCATCTCTCTCCATGTCCATCCTCTCCCCTTTGCAGCCATTTCCTAGGGACTCTTTCCTCTGCAACCCCCCCTTTGCAGTCTCTCCCCGCAATCTCATTCTGCTGCACATTCTCTTCCCAGATTATCTCCCTTCACTGTTACCTCTGCCTCCAATCTCTGAACCCTACAGTCTTAGCTCCACAAAATCTTCCAGGAAACTGAGTGCTCATACTTCTTTGATCTGCCCCCCTTAAACTGCCCCCATACTCATGTTTTCCTGACACACTATCCCTCAAACCACTTTCCCAGTAATGTTTGCAACCTTTCCCCGGAATTACGTCAAATAGGGGCCATGGACAATTCTGATTTGATGGAGATGGACATGAAAGCACAGAGGAACATCTGCAGAAATTTCTGAAACGCTGGATTGCTGCCGCTATTACTGCACAATCGAGAATCTTCTGGAGGGAAGGTCCCAAAATCCCCGGCTTTACCTGCTGCTGGCAACCGAAGCTGAGGTCGAATCGTTCGGACAGAGATGATGCTCAGTACTCGGTGCTGGGGGGCTGATCGGAAGCTTGAAGATTTTGGACAACTCAGAGTCGGACTGTGGTCAGGCATGGCAGGGAGAGTTTTCTTCCTTCTCCCGCCTGCGTGAGATGTGGGACATTCAAGAGACTTTGAACTTTTTTACTGTGCCATGGCCTGTTCTTCATCAAGTTATGGTATTGTTGCACTGCTGTAACTATATGTTATAATTATATGGTTTTTGTTAGTTTTTCAGTCTTGGTCTGTCCTGTGTTTTTGTGATATTACACCAGAGGAATATTGTATCATTTCTCAATGCATGCATTACTAAATGACAATAAAAGAGGACTGCGTGTCCTCATAATCTAATCTAATCTAGTAGCCACTTTTCCATGATTATTCACTCCTCTAAGCGTCTTTCTCAAAAACCCTTACGGTTCCTATCTGCCTCTTGCTAGCCCTGGTATTCTCAGTTGCTAGAAAGTATTGGCACCTGCTCTTTTGAACCACAGCTTTTCCCTCTAGCTGGCTCCTGCACAGCAAGTGGACTTAAAGCAAATCTAATGTCATTAATTTAGTATAATAACCAAGGTATGTTGTTCAAAATTTCAGATTTCACAGAAGTTGTTGAACAAAATGAAAGCAGAGAATGCTAGAAATCCTCAGCAAGCCAGGAAGCAAGTGTGGAGAGAGAAAAAGAGCTGACGTTTAAGATCAATAACCTTCAATCATAATCTATGTATTAGATTCATATTCATAGATTCTGAGCAAAGATCTTTGACCTGAAATACCAATGCTGTATCTTTTCCCACACTGCTGCACACTTCCAGCGTTTTCTGTTTTTACTTCAAATTTCTACCATCTGATGTCCCTTGCTCTGAGTCCATTTAATACTGCCTTATTTTCTCAGCCTTCTTACCAGAAATATTGTAACTGGTGTAACTGCCTTTCTTCCACCTCCTCGTTTAACCTATCACTGAATTCATACAACCTCAGGTTAATAAGATGGGTTCTTTTGGAGCATTGTCAATGTTTTGTAAAAGAGTTTTGGGTCTTTAACAGTTTAAACTATCAACAAGTCCATGAATCAGAAGTCACAAAGAAATCAGTTTGCTTTCCAACTTCCTGTGGAAAAAAATATCAATGTCCTGTCTAAAACACATTACATTTACCATTTATCTAAGAACAGGGATCTTCAAGTGGTTGACAGCAAGAACTAGGGAAATAACATGTGAAAATAAATGAATTATAACATCCTGGAATTAAAAGTAAAACTATCAGCTAAATACATTTTTTTGTTATTTAGTACAAACTTACCAAATGATAAATACCAGGAAAAGCCACACAACACGCTTTGAATAAATGCATTAATTCAAAGCTGCATTGGTTCAAGATTTTAATCACAAGTTCTCACTTAAAACCACAAGGCTAGTAAAAAACCATGAATCCAGAGGTCAGATTCCAAGATGAAATTTTACTGGCAAATCACATTAACTATAGGAATTGATGCAAAAATAATGTTATCATTTATACTTTAACTTTACTGAGAAGCAGAAATGGATGCATCAAGAGAGAGCAAAGAGCCTTCTCGTAGCTCTTGAACTTTTAAGTCCCTGCTGAATCTCCAATTATTTTGATACCACCAGGGTGTATTATTCTGCAGCTGTGTTGGATTACAGTCAAAATCTAAAAACTTTTTTTGTCCTAGATACTTCAGGAATGTGATCTAGTCTTGTGGTATTTATATGAGTTTTTTCATGTTGCCCCATTTTTAGCAATACTAGCTTAAAAATGTATTTTAAATTAATATCCCTCAATCTAAAATCAATTTCAGCTCACAATTATGCAGCACAATGGTCCAGAAATAACCTGGAGGAAAGTAATTAAAGTTCTTGTTAAAGAAATAATGTCTTTGAGGGTTTGCTACAAGATTTTATTTCAGTGAATTATTTAACAGACAGGCTCTTACTAAGTTCACAATGAGGTTCAGAGCAGAAAACAGCTGTAATTCTCTTGTGAGGCTACAAGCAACTGGTAATGTCCTTTGACCTCCTCAGGTGTCACTACAGGCAAATGCTTCCCAAACTGATTGATTCAACTTTGTTTAGGCACTTGGAAGCAGGAAATGGAACCAATCTGCATCCTGTCATTGGAATCTGTCTAATAACATTGCTGTTCAATTAAATTAGGTAACTTCATCCAGAATCTTTTGTTGGCAAGGATCAGTTTCATTCATCCTTTCAGTCTCTTGTGTTTGGGTATATCTGTTTACCCTGTGCACTGACCATGACCTGGCCACTAATCTGATTCTCTGTGTTCTCACTATTCATGCACGCAAGAGATCCTGCCTAGAGATAATGCTGCATTTGTTAATGGAATTATTTTTTCTACATACTTTGTTTTTAGCCTACATTGTATATTCTTCTCCAAAGTTTCTTGCACTTTTGTCTGTCATCTCTTAGAAATTATTAAACTGGGGGCACTTCCCTACTGAAGATGGATAGGTTTCATGAAAAAGATGATAGATTCCTTGCACTCCAATACGTTTCTAACATTCTCAGAAGGGACTACATTGCTTTCTTACTTACAAAGAGAAACAGTCTTGCACTGACATCAACTCTGTAAAAATACTGAAATTCGACTACATGTTTTGTGAGTTGATATATTTTGCTATGTACCTTGCTGAGGCAAGAACAGAAGAATTGTAAATTCCCCCCTGTCCTTAAATTCACTTGGTCCATTTCTGACAGCCCCCTCCCCTTTCTCGATTTCTCTGTCTCCATCGCTGGAGAGAGCTGTCTTTCGACATTTTTTATAAACCTACTGATTTCCACGCCTATCTCTTCCCACCACATCACCCGTAAAAGTACTGTTCACTTTTCTCAGTTCCTTTGTCTCCACTGTATCTGCTCCCAGGATAAAGCTTTCCTTTCCAGGACATCAGAGATGTCCTCTTTCTTCAAAGAACAGAGTTTCCATTCCTCCACCACTGCTGATGCCCTCAACTGCATCTCCTCCATTTCCCGAACATCCTTGCTCACCCCATCTTCCTACTGCCTTAACAGGGATAGAGTTCCCCTTGTCCTTACCTACCAACGTGATGAGCCTTCATATGCAACACATCATTCTCCACAATCTCCGCCATCTTCAGTGGGATCCTACCACCAACCACACCTTTACCTTCCTCCACTCCAACTCTTTGCTTTCTGCAGGGATCATTCTCTCCATAGTCCTTTCATCCCTCCCGACTAATCTCCCCTCCTGTGCAAGTGACCGAATGCGACTCCAGCCCATTTACCTTCTCCTTTACATCCAGGGCTCAAACAGTCCTTCCAGGTGAGGCAACACTTCACCTACAAATCTCCTGAGGTCATCTGCTGTATCTGGTACTCCTGATGTGTCCTCCTCTTCATTGGTGAAACCCAACGTAAACTGGGGGACTGTTTTGGTGAGCACATCCACTTCATACGCCAAAAGCAAAATTTCCCAGTGGCCAACCATTTTAACTCCTATCCCCATTCCCATTCCCATTCCATCATGCCTGTCCATAGCATCCTTTTTTGCCACAATTGTAGTTTGTCTCCATAGGTTCCCAGAACAGGAGAGGAGAAGATGGCAGTGTAACGCAGCACGCACAGCCGCTCCGAAATGATATCGGTATTTGTTAAGTAGGTACTGTGCACAATCCTGATTTGATGGAGACAGACGTGAGAAGCACAGAGGAACATCTGGAGAAACTTCTGAAATACCCGCTTCGCTGCCGCTGCTACTGTACGATCGAGAATCTCCGGAGGGGAAGGCCCCAAATCCTCGGCTTTGCATATTGCCTATTGCCGGGGCCGGGGTTGAAGCGCTCAGCGAAGATGGTGCTCGGTGCTCAGTGTCGGAGGGCTGGTCGGAGGCTCCAAGTTTTCGGACGGACTCAAGAGTCGGCTGTGGTCGGGTGCTTCCAGGATGCTGCACCAGCAAGTTTGCAGCGCTGGAGGTTCATGGCCGGGAGAGTTTTTCTTCCTTCTACCGTCTGCGTGAGATGATGGGATTTTCGAGAGACCTTGAGACTTTTTTTTACCATGCCCATGGTCTGTTCTTTATCAGATTACGGTATTGCTTTGCACTGTTGTAACTATATGTTATAATTATGTGGTTTTGTCAGTTTTTCAGTCTTGGTTTGTCTTGTGTTTCTGTGATATCATACTGGAGGAACATTGTATCATTTCTTAATGCATGCATTACTAAATGACAATAAAAGAGGACTGCGTGTCCTAATAATCTAATCTAATCTAACAGGTCTTCCTGTGTCCAGTTGACTTGGCACTGATTGCTACCAGATCTGGGTGGTAGTCCAATCTTGTAAATATACACAAGAGCATACAGCTTTTGGAATCAGCACACAAGTTTATTCCTCACCTTCATAACTCTCATTGAACATGTGCCCACCTCATTCCAAGTCAAAACAAAGGGCACATTATGCACAAGTTCCTCCAAACAGAGTGGGACAGGCTTAATGTATGAGATATTATTTCACCCAGTTGCATGTATGTCTATCATCTTTTAAGCAACACTAATAAATAAAGTTAACAAATCATTTTTTATTGCTGAAATAGACATTACATAAGCTGGAATTTTTCTGTTTCTATTTCTGTGCCTGCACTGAGGTGCATTCTTTGAAGTGCATTGAAAGCCAGGTAGGCATAATCTAAATGTAAATTCTTTTTGAATTTATCAATCTCAATGAGTATACGAGCAAAGAGGTCCTTCTGCAGCTGTACAGGGCCCTGGTGAGACCATACCTGGAGTACTGTGTGCAGTTTTGGTCTCCAAATTTGAGGAAGGACATTCTTGCTATTGAGGGAGTGCAGCGTAGGTTCACAAGGTTAATTCCCGGGATGGCGGGACTGTCATATGTCGAAAGATTGGAGCGACTGGGCTTGTATATTCTGGAATTTAGAAGGCTGCGAGGGGATCTTATTGAAACATATAAGATTCTTAAGGGATTGGACACGCTGGAGGCAGGAAGCATGTTCCCGCTGATGGGTGAGTTCAGAACCAGAGGCCACAGTTTAAGAATAAGGGGTAAGCCATTTAGAACAGAGTTGAGGAAAAACTTTTTCACCCAGAGAGTGGTGGATATATGGAATGCTCTGCCCCAGAAGGCTGTGGAGGCCTAATCTCTGGATGCGTTCAAGAAAGAGATGGATAGAGCTCTTAAAGATAGTGGAATCAAAGGTTATGGGGATAAAGCAGGAACTGGATACTGATTGTGGATGATCAGCCATGATCACAGTGAATGGCGGTGCTGGCTTGAAGGGCCGAATGACCTACTCCTGCACCTATTGTCTATTGTCTATAGCCAAAAAAAAGCCAAGGGGAAAATAAACAATTGAAAGCTGGCCTTATAAGCTTTGATTTAGATGGCACTCTGAGAATGGCTTGAGAGTTGAATGCTACCCAACTAGCCTCTCACTTGGGTAATAGAAGTCACTTGTGTGATATACAAAAGGCAAAATCAACAGAAGAAAGAGAATGAAAAAGCAAAAAAAAACATTTTAGACAACGGGTTTTGTTCCAAATATAATGGACAACATACAGGATTATGTATTAAGATGTCTTCTAGCACATGTTGTTAAATTGTGCTTGAGGTCAGCACACTCTGTTTCTAATCAGGAGAAGTTAACAGAAGATGATCTGAATTATTTCCCAGATAATGGGCTGCAATTCAAATCACACTGCACTGATTTCCACCTCTTGAGAACTTCATACTTGGACTCAAATCAGCGTTGGAATATTGCACTTTAACTCTCTGCATCCACCTCCATAATTTTCAAAATTTACTATATAATAGAATGTTTGAATAATCCATGCAAAATTTTACAATCTAATCCTAAGGAATACTCAGCAGCATTATCCAACAAGATATTCTGAACATACAGATGTGTTCATCACGGCCTTGCATAAATTTGGAACAAATGGACTCAAGTGGGTTTGGGTTTGGGTACTTGATCCTCCACAATATTCCGCGTGGGAATTTAAACTGGAGGTGGCAGTGTTTTTTTTTTAATGAGGTTGAGTTGCGAGCTCGACAGCAACCCGACACGGATGGAGAGCACGCTCGGGAGCAGTCTGTCACTGGATCGAACTCAGGACCCCTGTTCTCCAGCCCGGCACTGATCTCACTGCGCCACCAGTGAAAGCAAGAGGGATGAAAAGGTAAAAATTTGGAATAAAAGTGGTGAATAAAAACGGTAAATTAATGTGGATAAGTCACAAGGGCCTGATGGAAAATACCCCAGGTTATTGAGAGAGGCAAGTGAAGAGATTGCTGGGCCTTGGCCAATATCTTTCTGTTCTCTCTAGTTACAGGTGAGGTCACAGAGGATGGGCAAGCAGCTAATGCTCCATTGCTCAAGAAAGTAACCAGGGATAATCCTGAAAACTATAAACTGGCGAGTCTCACGTCAACGGTAGGGAAGTCACTGGAGAGAATTCTTAGGAATAGGATGTATGAGCATTTAGAAAACCATGACCTAATTAGAGAGAGGCAGTATGTGGGGCAAGTCATGTCTTACTAACTTGATGGAGTTTATTGACGAGGTGACGAGGGTGATTGATGAAAGTAGAGCTGTGGACGTTATCTGCATAGATTTTAGTAAGGTGTTTGACTAGGTCCCATATTGGAGGTTCATCTGGAAGAATAAGCTGCAATAGTGATTTGGCGGTTTGGATTTAGAATTGGCTTGCTCATAAAGGCAGAGGGTGATGGTGGAAGGGCCTTATTCTAGCTGGAGGAGGTTTGTGATTAGTGATGTTCCATAGGGATCTGTATTGGGACCTCTGCTATTTATAAATAACCTGGATGAAAATGTAGATGGGTGGGTTAGTGAGTTTGCAGATGATACGAAAATTGGTGGTGTGGCAGAAAGCTTGGTTAACTGGAAAAGAATGCAACAGGATTTAGATGAGTTGCAGATATGGGCAAAGAAATGGCAGATAGAGTTTAACCTGGCCAAATGTGAAGTGCTGCACCTTAGTAGGTCAAATGCAAAGAGACAGCATACTGCTAAGGGCAAGACACAACAGCATTGCTGAGCAGAGGGATCTCGGGGTCCAAGTTTATAGCTCCTTGAAAGTGGCTACATAGGTGGATAGGGTGGTTAAGAAGGTATGTAACATGCTTGGCTTTATTCATTGAGGCAGTGAGTTTAAGAGTTAGGAAGCTATATTACAGCTTTATAAAACTCTAGTTAGGCCACATCTAGAGTATTGCATACAGTCTGGTAACCCTATCATAGGAAGTATGTCGAGGCTTTGCAGAGGATGCAGAAGGGGTTTACTAGGATGCTGCCTGGATTAGAGGGCATCTGCCGAGAGGTTGGACAAACTTAGGTTGTTTTCTCTGGAGCGGTAGAGGCTGAGGGGAGACCTGATAGAGATTTATAAGATTATGAGAGACATAGATATAGTAGACAGACAGAAATATCTAAAACCAGAAGGTTGCATTTAGACCATAAGACCATAAGACAAAGGAGCAGAAGTCGGCCATTCGGTCCATCGTGTCTGCTCCGCCATTTTATCATGAGCTGATCCATTCTCCCATTTAGTTCCACTCCCCCGCCTTCTCACCATAACCTTTGATGCCCTGGCTACTCAGACACCTATCAATCTCTGCCTTAAATACACCCACTGATTTGGCCTCCACTGCTGCCCATAGCAACAAATTCCATAGATTCACCGCCCTCTGACTAAAAATATTTCTTCGCATTTCTGTTCTGAATAGGCGCCCTTCAATCCTTAAGTCATGCCCTCTCGTACTAGACTCCCCCATCATGGAAAACAACCTTGCCACATCCACTCTGTCCATGCCTTTCAACATTCGAAATGTTTCTATGAGGTCACCCCTCATTCTTCTAAACTTCAAGGAATACAGTCCAAGAGCGGACAAACGTTCCTCATATGTTAACCCTCTCATTCCCAGAATCATTCTAGTGAATCTTCTCTGTACCCTCTCCAACGTCAGCACATCCCTTCTTAAATAAGGAGACCAAAACTGCCCACAGTACTCCAAGTGAGGTCTCACCAGTGCCTTATAGAGCCTCAACATCACGTCCCTGCTCCAATACTTTATTCTTCCAGAAATGAATGCCAACATTGCATTCGTCTTCTTCACCACCGACTCAACCTGGAGGTTAACCTTAAGGGTATCCTGTACGAGGACTCCCAAGTCCCGTTGCATCTCAGAACTTTGAATTCTTTCCCCACTTAAATAATAGTCTGCCTGTTTATTTCTTCTGCCAAAGTGCATAACCACACACTTTCCAACACTGTATTTCATTTGCCACTTCTTTGCCCATTCTTCCAATCTATCCAAGTCTCTCTGCAGACTCTCCGTTTCCTCAGCACTACTGGACCCTCTACCTATCTTCATATAATCAGCAAACTTAGCCACAAAGCCATCCATTCCATAATCCAAATCCTTGATGTACAATGTAAAAAGAAGCGGCCCCAACACTGATCCCTGCGGAACACCACTGGTAACCGGCAGCCAACCAGAATAGGATCCCTTTATTCCCACTCTCTGTTTCCTGCCAATCAGCCAACACCCTATCCATGTATGTAACTTTCCCGTAATTCCATGGGCTCTTATCTTGTTAAGTAGCCTCATGTGTGGCACGTTGTCAAAGGCCTTCTGAAAATCCAAATATACAACATCCACTGCATCTCCCTTGTCCAGCCTATTGTAATTTCCTCATAAAATTGTAATAGGTTTGTCAGGCAGGATTTTCCTTTAAGGAATCCATGCTGAGTTCTGCCTATCTTGTCATATGCCTCCAGGTACTCTGTAACCTCATACTTGACAATCGACTCCAACAACTTCCCAACCACCGATGTCAAGCCAACAGGTCTATAATTTCTTTTTTGCTTCCTTGCCCCCTTCTTAAATAGCGGAGTGACATTTGCAATCTTCCAGTCCTCCGGAACCATGCCAGAATCTATCGACTTTTGGAAGATCATCGCTAATGCCTCCGCAATCTCCACAGCTACTTCCTTCAGAACACGAGGGTGCATTCCATCTGGTCCAGGAGATTTATCTACCTTTGGATTATTCAGCTTCCTGAGTACTTCCTCTGTTGTAATTGTGACTGCGCACACTTCTCTTCCCTGCCACCCTTGAGTGTCCGGTATACTGCTAATGTCTTCCTCAGTGAAGACTGATGCAAAATACTCGTTCAGTTCCTCCACCATCTCCTTATCTCCCATTACAATGTCTCCAGCATCGTTTTCTATTGGTCCTATGTCTACTCTCACCTGTCTTTTACTCTTTATATACTTGGAAAAAGTTTTAGTATCCTCTTTGTATTATTTGCTAGCTTCCTTTCATAGTTAATCTTTTCCCTCTTAATGACCTTCTTAGTTTCCTTTTGTAAGCTTTTAAAAACTTCCCAATCCTCTGTCTTCCCACTAATTTTTGCTTCCTTGTATGCCCTCTCCTTTGCTTTAACTTTGGCTTTGACTTCTCTTGTCAACCACGGTTGCATCCTTTTTCCATTTGAAAATTTCTTCTTTTTTGGAATATACCTGTCTTGCACCTTCCTCACTTCTCGCATAAACTCCAGCCACTGCTGCTCTGCCGTCTTTCCCGCCAGTGTCCCTTTCCAGTCAACTTTGGCCAGTTCCTCTCTCATGCCACCGTAATTTTCTTTACTCCACTGAAATACCGACACATCAGATTTCGGCTTCTCTTTTTCAAATTTCACAGTGAACTCAATCGTGTTATGATCACTGCCTCCTAAGGGTTCCTTCACCTCAATCTCTCTAATCACCTCCAGTTCAATACACAATACCCAATCCAGTACAGCCTATCCCCTAGTGGGCTCAACAACAAGCTGTTCTAAAAAGCCATCTCGCAGACATTCTACAGATTTTCTCTCTTGAGATCCAGTGCCGACCTGATTTTCCCAATCCACTCGCATGTTAAAATCCCCCACAATTATCATAATATTGCCCTTCTGACAAGCCTTTTCTATTTCCTGTTGTAATTTGTAGTCCACATCCCTGCAGCTGTTTGGAGGCCTATAAACAACTGCCATCAGGGTCCTTTTACCCCTGCGATTCCTTAGCTCAACCCATAAAGGTTCTGCACCTTCCGATCCTATATCACCTCTTTCTAATGATCTAATATCATTTCTTACCAATAAAGCCACGCCTCCCCCTCTGTCTACCTTCCTATCCTTCCGATACACCGTGTATCCTTGGACGTTCAGCTCCCAGAGACATGCATCCTTTAGCCAGGTCTCAGTGATGGCCACAATATCATACCTGCCAATCTGTAGCTGTACGATAAGATCATCCACCTTATTCCTTATGCTGCGTGCATTTAAGTATAACACCTTAAGACCAGTATTTGGTACTTTTTGCTTTGATTTCACTGCAACTTTATTGCACTACAACTCATCCCAATGGCTACAAATTTGCCCCATCACCTGCCTGTCTTTCCTGACATCTTTACTGCTCACTATCTTAGATTTATTCTTGTTTTCCCCTTTCTCCGCTCTATCACTCCGGTTCCCATCCCCCTGCCAAATTAGTTTAAACCCTCCACAACAGCTCTATTAAAACTTTCCACCAGGATATTGGTCCCCTTCGGGTTCAGGTGTAACCTGTCCATTTTGAATTGGTCATACTTCCCCCAGAAGAGATTCCAATTATCCAAGAATCTGAAGCCCTGCCCCCTGCACCAGTCTCTCAGCCACGCATTCATCTGCCTGATCCGACTATTCTTGCCCTGCTAGCACGTGGCACAGGTAACAATCCCAAGATTACTACCCTGGAGGTCCTGCTTCTCAGCTTCCTTCCTAACTCCCAGAAATCTCTCTTCAGGACCTCCTCCTTTGTCCTATCTATGTCATTGGTACCAACATGTACCAAGACAACTGGCTGCTCACCCTCTCCCTTCAGAATATTCTGGACCCAATCCGAGACATCCCGTACCCTGGTACCTGGGAGGCAACACACCATGCTGGTATCTCTATCAGGCTCACAGAATCTCCTATCTGTTCCCCTGACTATGGAATCCCCTATGACTACCGCATTCCTCTTCTCCCTCCTTCCCTCCTGCACAACAGCGCCAGGCTCAGTGCCAGAGACCCGGTTACCGTGGGCGTCCCCTGTCAGGTCATCCTCAACAGCATCCAGAACAAGATATTTGTTGCTGAGGGGGACAGCCACAGGTGTGCTCTCTACTATCCGGGCATTTCCCTTCCCTCTCTTGACAGTGACCCAGTTTTCTGACCCCTGTAGCCTAGGGATGACTACCTCCCTGTAGCTCCTGTCTATCACCTCTTCACTTTCCCTGATAAGCAGTAGGTCATCAAGCTGCAGCTCCAGATCCCTAACACGGTCTCTGAGGAGCTGCATCTCGGTGCATCTGGTGCAGACGTGGCCATCAGGGAGGCTGGAGGTCTCCCAGGATTCCCACATCTGACACCCTGAACAAAGCACTAACCCTGCAGGCATACTATCTAATTCTACAGGAATGAAACAGGAAAAATAAGTCTACTCACCCACTTACCTCGCCAAACAGATGAACTTTTTAAACAGTTAGCTCGTACCGTTAGCTATGAGAGCCCTGTTGTTCCTGTCTGTCTGGGCTGATTCACGAAAGGGGGGAGGGGGGGAGAATTTAAGGTGAGAGGGGATAATTTTAAAGGAGATGTGAGGGGTAAGTTTTGTACATAGAGAATGGTGGGTGACTGGAATGCGCTGCCTGGGGTGGTGATAGAGGCAGATACATAAGGGACTTCTAAGAGACTTTTAGATAGGCACATGAATGTGAGGGAAATGGAAGGATGTGTACCTTGTATAGACATAGGGATTAGTTTAGTTGGCTATTTGGTTACTAATTTATTTGATTCAGCACTACATTGTGGGACAAAGGGTCTGCCTGTGCTCTACTGTTCTATGTTCTAATGGATGAAGCAAGGAAGGGTTGTAAAGGACAAACGAGAGTTAGTGTGCAAAAAAAGCCCAGGTCATAGAATCATAGAATTAAGGAAAATTTGCAACAAAGAAAAAGGCTACTTGATCCAACATGTCTGCATGAGTTAAGAAATGAGGATTACAACCCAAACCAGTCTTCAAGCATTTGGGCCACAGCTGTTTGAGTATGCATCTAAGAACTTTTTATATGAGTGCTTCTCCTTCTGCCACCTTTTGATACAATGAGTTCCAGGCCGTCATCAAGCCTCTGGGTATAAAAGAAATCTCTGCTTTAATCCTTCCCATAATCAATGGGAAATAAGTCCTTTCTACTTCCAGAATCCTGTCACGGTCCTGATCGTTTATTCCCTAGTTTCCTCTAATTTCCTTTGATTGTGCCACGGTTCCGACCGTTAATTTCCCAATTGCTTCTAATTTTCTTTGCTGATGGCACACCTGGTTTCCATCAGGATCTGCAGTATAAGAACCCCAGCGTTAGAAACCCTAGATGCCAGATCATTGGTCCTTTTCCTGTGTGATAACTAATATTTCCCGACCACTTAGAACCATTTGTTCTAAGTTTAACTCCAGTTTCAAGGTTTATCTATAAGACTCCGTCTCTCCATGTCAAGGCTCTGTGTCAAGGCCCTGCATCAAGGCTCCATATCAGGGCTTCGTGTCAAGATCCCTCCTGTTTGCTGTTCGGCGTTTACACCCGTGTAAGCATCCTAACTCAATCTCTGTGCCTGTGTCCTGCACTTGGGTTCGCCTCATTCACCGCGTTCCATTGCAACAAATCCAGGTCCTTCACAATTTTACATACCATAATTCAGTCTCTCTTCATTGTTCCTTTGTTAACTTCTCAGAAAATTGAACTGTTGGTCCTCCAGCACCTTCTTTCTTCAGAAGAAAGAACTCAGGGCATTTTTATTTTCCTATTATTTGTCTAAATGTTATGCCATTTAGGCGCATTTATCATACAACTGAATTGAACCTATATAATTGGGTCACTTATTGAACTTATCACATTCCATAAAACATATCTGGAAACTTTCATCCAATGTTCAAGACTTTTCTCAACCTGGCTTGAGAGGACTGATTCATTACAAAAAGACCATTAAGTGGAAAAACAACAGTTTAAGCTAAATACTTTCACTTCACATGTTCCCCATATTGCTTAGAGACATTGATCGACAGGGGATCCAGATGTATGTATGTGCCAGTGGGTAATAGACTCAGCCAGCTCCATCAAAGGCACAACCCTCCCCACCATCAAGGACACCTTCAAGGGGCAGTTTTACAAGAAGACAGCGTCCATCAGTAAGGACTCTCACCATCTGAGTCTCATCTTCTTCTCAGTACTACCATCAGGAAGAAGACCCATATGCCTGGCATCAAATTTCAGAATGGTCCATGACCCCATGAACACTAGCCCATTATTCCTTTCTGTTTACACTTTATTTCTTTTTGTAAGTTTTAGTTTCATGCCTGCACTATATTGCTACTGCAAAACAACACCTTTCTCACCAGATGTCATTGATAATACATCTGATTTTGATTCTGAGTAAATGAACCAGTACCTGGTCCTATTACCAAAACTGCCTACAGACCCAGATACTGTCGGGGGCGATGACCCATCAGGGCACAGCAGCAGTGGCCAGGCTAATGGCACTGTAGCCGACTCTGAGTCTCAGCGGGGAAGGGTACAGCCAGACAGTATGGTAGTGCTAGGGGACTCAATATTTAAGTGGATGGCAGGAGGTTCCGTGGCCACAAAAGAGACACTAGGATGGGTGTTGCCTCCCAGGTGCAATGGTCCAGGATGTATCAAAGTGGCTGAAGAATATTGTCAGGGAGGGGGTGAAAAGCCAGGGGTCATGATGCATATTTGCACCAATGACATAGCTAAAAAAAGGGGAAGAGGTCATATGCAGTGAGCATATCATTAGGAAAGAGGCTGAAGAGAAGGCTCTCCATAGTAGTAATCTCCTGATTAGTCCCTATGCCATGAGCTAGTGCAGGTAGGAATGGGATGATTGCACGACTGAGGGGACAGTGCAGGAGGCAGGGTTTCAATTCTTGGGTCATTAGAACCTTTTCTGGGAAAGAAGTGACCTGTACAAAAGGGACAGGTTGCACCTGAACTGGAGGGGAACCAATATCCTGTCTGAAAGGTTTGCTAGTACTACTCAGGAGGGTTTAAACTAGTTTTGCAGAGGGCTGGGAACTGGAGCACAACGTCAGTTAGTGAAAGATTGTACAGGAAGGTAAAGTATTGAAAGGCAAAATCAAAATAACAGATATGATGGGTTGAAGAGTGTATACTTGTGTATATTTTAATGCTAGGAGCATTCTGGGTAAAGGCAATGAACTTAGAGTATAGATCATACATGATGCTGTGGCCATTACAGAAACTTAGCTGAGAGAGGGGCAGGAATAGGGGATTAATGTACCAGGTTTTTGAAGTTTTAGACAAGATAGAGAGGGAGGTAAAAGAGGTGGAGGAGTTGCACTACTAATCAGGGACAATATTGCAGCTGCACTCAGGGGAGACATAATGGAGGGTTCAGACACTGAGTCCTTTAGGGTAGAACTCAAGATTAGGAAGGGTGCAAACACACTGATGGGATTGTAATTCAGACACCCCAGTAGCCATCGGGACATTGAGGTGCAGATATGTAAACAGATTAAAGAAATGTGTGAAAATAATAGGGTTGTTGTCCTGGGGGATTTCAACTTCCCTAATATAAATTGGAACATTATCAGTGCAAGTGGTTTAGATGGGGTGGAATTTATTAAGTGTATGCAGGAGTGTTTCCTAAATCAATATGTAGCCAGTCCAATGAGAGGAGAAGCTGTACTGGAGGCCTGGTATTGAGCCTGGTCAGCTGACTGACTTTTCAGTGGGTGAGGAGTTAGGAAACAGTGACCACAACTTTCAGGACAGCAATAGATAAGGATAGGTATGGTCCTTGGGGAAGAGTCTTAGATCAGAGTTGGGCAAGTCACAAGGGCATTACACAAGGAACTAAGAATCGTTAATTGGGACCATTATTTTTCTGCCAGTCCGCATCAGATGTGGAGACTGTTTAAAGATCAATTGCACAGAGTACAGGAAATGTATGATCCGGTCAGAAGGAAGGACAAGGATGGAAAGATAAGAAAACCTTGGACGTTCAAAGAGGTGATGAATTTAGTCAAGAAGAAAAAGGAAAAGTATGTAGAGCTTTGGAAGGTAGGATCAAACAGATCCAATGAGGGCTATAAAGAAGCTAGAAAAGAACTAAAGAAGAGAATTAGGAAAGTCAGGAGGGGCTATGAAAGTCCTTGGCAAATAGGATTTGGTTGAATCCCAAGACATTCTATACATACATCAAGAGCAAGAGGATAGCTAGGGAGAGGGTAAGACCACTCAAGGAACAAGAGGGGACCACTTGCTTGGATGCAGAGAATGTGAGCGAGGAACTTAATGAGTACTTTGTGTCAGTATTTTCCAAGGAAAAGGACTTGGACCAGGGGATCAATGTTGAGCGGATAAATATGTTAGGGCACTTAGAGGTCAATGAGAAGGAATTGTTGGGTCTCCTAATGAGTATTAAGATGGAGGAGTCCCCATGGCCTGATACAATTTACCTTAGGTTATCGAGGGAGGCAAGAGATGACATTGCTGGGGCCTTGACCAGAATTTTCATGTCCTCTCTAGGCACAGGCAAGGTCCCAGAGGACTGGCAAGTGACTAATGTTGTACCTCTATTGAAGAAGGGAACAATGGAAACTATAGACCGGTGAGTCTCACGTCAGTTGTAGGGAAATATCTGGAGAACATTCTTAGGGATAGGATACATAAACATTTGGAAACCCATTAGGGACAGCCAGCATGGCTTTGTGCAGGACAGGTCAAGTCTTATCAACTTGATTAGTTTTTTGACAAGGTGATGAGAGAGATTAATGAAGGTAGAGTGGCGGATTTGTCTACATGAATTTTAGTAAGGTGTTTGACAAAGTCCCTCATGGGAAGCTAATCCAGAAGATTAGGATGCATGCCATCCACAGTGAATTGGATTCTGGATTTAGAACTGGCTTGCACATGAAGTCAGAGGGTAGCAGTTGACAGGACTTACTTAAGCTGATCTGTTTTTAGTGGTGTTCTGCAGGGATTTGTGCTGAGATCTCTTGTTTGTGATGTATATAAATAACCTGGATGAAAATGTAGATGGGTGAGTTATTAAGTTTGCAGATGACATCAAGAATGGTGGAGTTGTGGATAGTGTAGAAGACCGACAAAGAAAAAATGCAATATAGGTTAGTTGCAGATATGGGCAGAGAAATGGCAGATGATAGATAGATACTTTATTGATCCCAAAGGAAATTACCATGTCACAATAGGATTACAAGTGCAGAGATATACAACTATTAGAAGAGAAGTAAGAAAGAACAAAGATAACTTACCTTAAAAATAAGATGTACAAGATTTGTAAGATCACTTCCCCGGCTATAGGTTGACTCATTATAGAGCCTGATGGCCAAGGATAAGAATAAACCCATATCGTGCTCTTTGGAGCAGTGCAGTTGTCTTAGTCTATTACTGAAAGTGCAGCACTGTTCAGCCAAGGTGACTTACACGGGGTGAGAAACATTGTCTAGAATTTCCAGGATTTTCCAGAGGGACCTTTGTTTTACCACAGCCCCTAGTGTATCCAGTTTGCCTCTTATAACATAACCAGCCTTTCCAGTCAGTTTATTGAGTCCGTTGGCATCTCTCGTGTTGATGGCATTACCCCAGCACACCACCGCGTAGAATATTGTACTGGCAAAAACAGACTGGTAGAACATGTGAAAGAGAGGCCTGCATACCCCAAAGTACCGCAGTCTCCTCAGGAAGAAAAGGTGACTCCGGCCCTTCTTGTACACAGCCACTGTCTTGGTGCTCCACTCAAATCTGTCGTCCAGGTGTACCCCCAGGTACTTGTATGCCCTCACCACATCCATGTCCTCACCATCAATAGTAACAGGGAGCAGTGCAGGCTTAGTCTCCCTAAAGTCCATCATCATCTCCTTTGTCATACTGATGTTGAACTAAAAATGATTCAGCTTGCACCTTTCGACAAAGTGCTCCACCAGGGCTCTGTATTCACGTCCTCCCCTTATACACCCAACTATTGCTGAGTCATCAGAGAATTTTGCAGATGACATGGCTCAGTGTTGTATCTAAAGACCGAGGTATACAGGCTAAACAGGAAGGGAGCCAATACAGTCCCGTGTGGGACCCCAGTGTTGCTTATAGCCATGTCTGACACACAGCTCTGAAGCTACACAAACTGTGGTCTTAACCCAGATGGAGTTTAACCCAGATAAATGTGAGCTGTTGCACCTTGGTAGGGCAAATGCAAGGAGACAGTACACTGTTAAAGGCAAGACCCTTAACAATGTTGCTGAGCAGAGGGATCTTGGGGTCTAAGTTCATAGCTCATGAAAATGGCTACACAGGTGGATAGGGTGGTTATAAAGTCTTATGGAATGCTTGTTTTTATTAGTCGAGGCTGTTATGCTTTGTAACTTCAAAACATTAAAGTAATTTAAATAAAGATGGGAGTCCCAAAATACAAGTGTAACTTCATCTTTACTTTAAGTGAGGTGCGCATGTATCACATTGTATGGGTAACATATGCAATTTATGTATTTATGCATGTAACTTGTGATGAATTATTCAAATGAACAAGAATACTTAATCAATAAATATATATACAAGATTACTCAAATATAATTGAAATATTAAATACACAACACTCCTCCCCGTTTAGCTATTAACTCCAACTCAATACAGAATGCATTTCAACTATATACACAGTATATTATATAATACAACTACTGTATACAGACATCCACAGCATAGTAAATATAAATTTTTTCCCTTCTGGCCTAAAGATTTAACCACTGTGGAATAATGTCTTTCCTGACAAGGAGAATCCCTCTGCTTGGCCGGTGAGACTGTTGCTGTGAAACAGTCTCAGGTTCTGGAGCCTCCCCCTTGGTGGTAGTAGGAATTGACTCTGAAACTGCAGGAAGTGATTCTGACAGCAGTAGCCATCTTTCTTCTTCTAGTTTGTGCATTTAGTTGACTGGATTATTCTCATATTAATCATTCTCTTGCTCCCTTTTCAATCCAATCTCTCCTCTTGGTTTCATTATCCACAACATTATCTAATGTATCCTCTGTTTTTATACCTCCACTGATTTCTTTCTTTTTGACCTTCCATTCATTTGGCTGGGCTTT
This sequence comes from Mobula birostris, assembly GCF_030028105.1. Taxonomy (NCBI): domain Eukaryota; kingdom Metazoa; phylum Chordata; class Chondrichthyes; order Myliobatiformes; family Myliobatidae; genus Mobula; species Mobula birostris. Next base: position 138,967,971 of record NC_092375.1, on the reverse strand, counting down.
GGTCTTTGCATCTACTTTTACTTCTACAAGCAGCTTTATTGTCTCCCACTTGAAGTTCATACTATGACCTTAATGCATGCAGAGTAAATTCTGGTTCATAGTAGTCACAAAACCGAATGCTTGCAACTTTTCTGAAGCTCCTTGAACTCTCTTCCAGCTTAACGTCAAGCCACATTTCATAAGTAACTGCCTGATTAACCTACCAGAAGCTTTTTGTTGCTGACAAAACTATTGTAGTCCGACTACAGCTTCCATCTTTTTTACTATTCCTCTAAACAGCATGATTCTTCCTTGGTCCAATATGCTTTACAACCAGATGCCCAGAGGTTGGCACCAACATCTGTTTGTCCTCTTTTGGGCAAAAGTTCAAGGTGTTTGGTATGGAGACAATTGTGGCATCATCGAGTTAATCCTTCTCTAATTCACTTTTAGTTGACTTTATTGTCAGGGATATGGCATGGAAATTGTAGATGGATCTCAAACCAAGTTGCAGTTGTCTCAGTCAATCACACCCAATGATGCTGATCCTTCTGTTTTTACCACATACAAGCTCAATGTGGCTTGTCGGTTGCCTTATCTCACTGTTACAGATGTCATTCCAACAGGAATTATCTTCTCTCCAGTATAAGTTTTTAGTTGGATATCTGCAGGTTTCATTTTAGTATCTTTGAAATGCCATTCAAACTCATTTTGTGGAATAACTGAAACAGCTAAACCAATGTCCAATTCCATTTTGATTAATTTGCCGTTCACTTCTGGTGTAAGCCATATTGCTTATCTGTTATTAGTTTTCACTGTAATTCTTAGTGCTACACAATCTGATGTTGCTCTCATCATTATCAGATTTTTCATCAATAGCATGTAAATTAGTGCTCTCTTTGAAACTACAACTTGACTTTTTATCTTTTTTCTTCTCTGTCCAGACCACTTATTTTTGTCTGCCCAAAATACTTTTTGCATATGTCCTGCTTTGTTGCATTTTCTGCAATTTTCACTTTTAAATCTGCATTAATTTGGTGCATATGCATCCCTGCCACAACGGTAACAAAATTTCTTTGGCAAGGTTGGTTTCTGTTTCGATGCTGCAATTTTGTTCATGCTCGCTTTCATTCCCGACTGTAACTCTGTCTGCTGTTTCCATTGAGATGGTGGTTTCCACTGCTCTTTTGAATGCAAGTTGTGCTTCAGTTCAGAGTCATTTTTGAATGCTTTCTTTTAAGATTTCACAAACTAAACAATCACTTAGTGTATCATTAAGACCATTACCAAACTGACAACTTATAGGCAATCTCGTCAATTCAGCCAAATACACTGAAGTGGACTCCCTTTCTTTTTGATTCCGCTTATGATACCTAAAGCATTCTGCAATCAATAATAGCAACACACATCAAAGTTGCTGGTGAACGCAGCAGGCCAGGCAGCATCTCTAGGAAGAGGTACAGTCGACGTTTCAGGCCGAGACCCGCTGACGAAGGGTCTCGGCCTGAAACGTCGACTGTACCTCTTCCTAGAGATGCTGCCTGGCCTGCTGCGTTCACCAGCAACTTTGATGTGTGTTGCTTGAATTTCCAGCATCTGCAGAATTCCTGTTGTTTGTAATCAATAATAGTTTGGTTCTAAATGTTCCTGCATTACCTTGACAATATCACCAATGTCCATTTCTGCTGGGTTGGTTGGAGCAGTCAAACTTCAAAGCAAACTGTATGCCTTTAAACCTAAATTGGTAGCAAAATTGGCATTCGCTTCTCATTGGCTATTATATATTTGCTTCAAAATACTGTTCAATAGGTCAGAATACATGAGCCAATTACCTGTTGTGGAATCAAACTCATCAATCTTTCCAAAGTAGCCAGCCACTTCTGATTTTTTTAATGACTATTATCACCTGGTACTCACTGTTTATAAACCAGTGAATTCATCCATTTTAAAAATTTTTTACACTCATCAGTTTTTTTCCCTTCTGAAGAATATATGCTGCTTTGAACTCAGTCGTCTTACTGCATGTGCTGGGCTGCATCTTTTACTTGACAGTCCTCGGCATTTTTTTAGTTTGAACGTCTCACTACGTTTATCAGGTTGGTCGCTGTCTTTGGTTTGTTTTAAAAATACCTTGTTGCCAATATTATGCTTTGTAACTTCAAAACATTAAACTAATTCAACTGAAGACAGGAGCCCAAAAATATTGGAGTAACTTATCTTTACCCTAAGTGAGGCATGCACGTATTATGTGGTAGCGTGATGACGTATACAACTTACATATTTATGTATATAACCTGCAATGAATTATTTAAACAAACAGGAAAGCTTAATCAACAAATACATGTACAGATTACTCAAATATTATTGAAATATTAAATACACAACATAGGCATTGAGTTCACAAGTCAAGAAGCTATGTTGCAACCTTACAGAACTCTGGTTAGGCCACATCTGGAGTTTTGCACACAGTTCTGGTCACCCCACTGTAGGGAGGATGTTGAGGCGTTGAAGAGGGTGCAGAAGAGGTTTACCAGGAGGCTGCCTGGTTTAGAGGGCATGTGTTAGCATGAAAGGCTGGACAAATTTGAGTTGTTTTCTTTGGAGCGCCAGAGGCTGAGAGGAGATTTGATAGAAGTTTATAAGATAATGAGAGACATAGAAGGAGCAGACAGATAGAATCTATTTCCCTGGATAGAAATGGCTAATACCGGAGCGTATGCTTTGATGGGGAGATGGGTTAGGTTCAAAGGGGACGTGGGGGTAAGATTTTACTCAGAGGTGGATGCCTGGAATGGTGATTGAGGCAAATGCATAACAGGCGTTTAAGAGACGTTTAGACAGGCACGTGAATATGAGGAAGATGGAAAGATATCGAGACTGTGCAGGTAGGAAGGATTAGTTTTAGTTTTTTTTTAAATTTACTTTTTAGGTGTTTCGACACACTGTGGGCTGAAGGGTCTGTACCTGTTTTATGTATATTCTCTGAAATGACAAGCACAGTGAGTTTCCACAATTATGACTATTTGTGGCTCTTTTTCTTTGGCACACAGACACTCGTAAGCAAATTTTACAAGTTTTACACATTAAAATATTAAATTTAATTGGAAATTGAAGTCATGTATTGGGTCAGTATGATTCCTTCATTTGTTTTCAATGAAAAAAAGCCACAAGTTAATCACAGGTGGAGGATTAACCTTTGATGATAAACATACTTAGAGCTGTATTAATAAAATGCATAGGTTATCACTCTAAAATGCACTAATAAATAAGGACAATAATAAATTTAGCTGGCCTTTGAAAAATATGTTTTTAATTCTGTAGATGTATTTTAGTGGGATCTTGAACTATAATTGTACTAAAAACAGTTTAAGCACAATTTTCTTTCAACGTTCTGGCTGCACTCAAAGCTGAAATTCTATTCCATGGTATTCTGATCAAAAACCTTTGAAAATAAAAAAAAAAGGAAGGATTTCTGAAGAGTTCTGAAATGTTGCACATTAATAGTGAGGAAAAAGAGAATCCATCCAATTTTTCACATGGGAGAACCACATTTCCTATGAAGGGTTATAGGTCATTGCTAATTTAAACAGACTAACAATAGAAGATTTTGGTTGCTGTTTCTCTTTTTAATGCATAGTAACCATTTGTTTTGATTAGATTCATTTAAAGAGAATTTCCACCTTGATTTCTCAGGTTATTCTCTTTCATCAGTCCCATGCTGAGTTTAACTGTCTTCCTGGCACTTATAACCACTAGTAAGGTCTCATGCTGAATTGGCTATTAAAGCAGTATATATTAGCTAAGAAATTGAATGTTAAATCACGGTGGTGAAAAGAGGATGGGAAATGCCATTCAGCCTCTCACTCCTGCTCGACATCTTTTATCTCATTGCTTCATGCCTGCATTGACCCCAAATCTCCTGCTTCTCTTAATATTGCAGAATCACTCACTCTTCCTTGAATTAAGTCAGGTACTGAGCCGCAACACATCAAGATTTCCCATAATTCACTGCCATCTGTGTGAAGAAAGTTCTTCTCATCTCTGGTCTGAATGGTTGATCTCTTATTTTGATACTGTGATCGTTGGCTCAAGATATTCCAGCCAGAAGAAACATCAATCCTTCAGCTACTGTGTCAGGTCCCTTAAGAATTTGGTCTTATTCAATAATGTCACCTCTTGTTCATATAGAGAGTATAAGCCTAATAAGATGGAGGCATTTTTTTTAATGTGATTTAAGAATCAGGTAAATGATCATAGATTTTTTGTTTTGATGCCATTCTAAAATAGGTCAAAATCTGAAACAAAACCTCAGAAAAGTAGAATCATAGAGTCACACAGCACAGAAACAGGCCCTTCAGCCCATCTAGTCTATGCCAACCAGTTTTTATTTTTGCATTATCAGAGATACAGCAAGAGGCTTTTACAGTCAGAAGTACAGCACAGAAACAGGCCCATTGGCTCATCTAGTTCATGCCAAAACCATTTAAACTGCCTCCACCCATCGACCTGCACGAGGACCATAACCCTCCATACTTGTACCATCCATGTACATAGCCAAACTTCTCTTAAACGTTGACATCAAACTCACATACACCATTTGTGCTGGCAGCTCATTCCACACTCTCACAACCCTGAGTGAAGAAATTTCTCATGTTCCCCTTAATCGTTATAGTTCCACCCAACCTCAGTGGAAAAGCATGCTTGCATTTACCCTATCCATATCCCTCATAATTTTGTATACCTCCATCAAATCTCCTCTCAGTCTTCAATGTTCTAAGGAATACAGTCCTAACCTATTCAATCTTTCCTTATATTCAGGTCCTCCAGACCCAGCAACATTCTTGTAAATTTTTTTCTGTACTCTTACAACCTTGCTTAGATCCTTTCTGTTAGTAGGTGACCGAAACTGCACACGATACTCCAAGTTAAGCCTCACCAACATCTTATAGAACTTCAATACAACATTCCATCTCCTGTACTCCTGATTTATAAAGGCTAATGTGTCAAAAGCTCTCTTTACGACCCTATCTACATGTGACAATACTTTCAATGAGTTATGGACCTGTATTCCCAGATCCCTTTGTTCTACCACACTCCTCAGTGCCCTACCGTTCACCGTGCAAGACCTACCCTGAGTGGTCCCACCGAAATGCAAAACCTCACACTTACCAAATACACCTTTGCCAGAAAAACAGCCAGATTATTTCTGACAATATCAACATTTTTCCAGTTTAGAATCTCAACCCATGGACCAGACCTATCTTTTTGCATATTTACTTACAAACTATTGTGGTCACTAGATGCAAAGGGTTCCCCTATGCAAACTTCTGTCACCTGTCATGTCTTATTCCCTAATAGCAGATCCAGTATTGCATGCTCTCTCATTGGGACTTCTACATACTGATGAAGCAATCTTTCCTGAACACACTCTCATTGGGACTTCTACATACTGATGAAGCAATCTTTCCTGAACACATTTGACAAACTCTATCCCATCTAGTCCTTTAACAGTATGGGACTCCCAGTCAATATGTGGAAAGTTAAAAATCACCTGCTATAACATCCTTATGTTTCTTGCAACAATCTGAGATCACTTTACAAATGTGCTCCTCTAAATCTCTAGGACTGCTGGGTGGTCTATAATATAGCCCCAGTACTGTGGCCATACTTTTCTTATTTCTCAGTTCCACTATAGCACCTCATTAGATGAGTTCTCCAGTCTGTCCTGATAGGGGACTGCTGTAACATTTTCCCTGACTAGTAACACCACCCTTTCTCCTTTAATTCCTCGACTTTATCACATCTAAAACAACAGAACCCCGGAAGACTGAGCAGCCAGTCCTGCCCCTCCAAGTCTCACTGAAGGCTACAACATCATAATTCCAGATGTTGATCCATGTCCTGAGTTCATCTGCCTTTCCCACGATACTTCTTGCATTGAAATATACACAGCTCAGGACACTAGTCACACCATGCTTTAAACCCCACCATTCAGCATTAGCTTCCCTCGAGGATATTGATACCCCTCCAGTTCAGGTGAAACAACCCTTTCTGTATAGATCCCACCCCTCCCTGGAAGAGAACATATTGATTCAAAAACCTAAGCCCGCCTGTCAGGATACTGGAACAGGGATCCAATCGCAGACCCAGCACTGAGCACACAGTGATATTAATTGAGTAACAAACCAAGGTGCAAACAAAGTCGATGTCAAAGTTCAGGCAGAGATCAAAACATTCAGAGAAATCCAAAAACCAGAATCGGGAAACAGGTAGAGTCAATATTCAGACAGACAGAGTTCAGATGGAGAGGCTCAGGAAAACTCATTGGCACAATCTGGTGAAAACACAGGACTGAAATACACTGAGCAACATACAGAGAGGCAGATGATAGGTGGAACACAATGAGACAGAAGTGGCAGCAAAACAGGTAATAATGAGAAACAGGTGAGAGGCGGAGTACTCAATAATACAGGGGCCGGGGTAGAGCAGGACTGGGGACAGGAGCACATGGGGCATGAAAACAAACAAGAGCACAGGGCAGTACAAAACCACAGACTGACAGCTAGGGGGAAAACACACAAAAAGACAAAGTTCAACTGGAGGCACTGACACCTTCCTCTTACACCAACTCCTTAGCCATGTATTAAACTGTATAATCTTCCCAGTTCTGGCCTAACTAGCACGTGGCATGTGTAGCAGTCCTGAGGTCACAATCCTGGAAGCCTTGCCCTTTAACTTAGTACCTGCCTCCCTGAACTCCCTATGCAAAATCTCGTCACTCGTCCTGCTCACATCATTAGTACCTACATGGACCACGATCTCTGGCTGTTCCCCCTCCCACTTGAGAATTATGAGGACTCGATCCAAAATATCCCTGATCCTGGCGTCCAGGAGACAACGTACCATCTGGGAATCTTGTTCTCACCCACAGAACCTCCTTTCTGTTCCCCTACCTAAGGAATCCCCTTTCACCATGGCACGCCTCTTCTTTTCCCTTCTCTTCTGAGTCACAGAGCCTGACTCAGTGCTAGAGACCTGACCACTGTTGGGCCACCCCTACCCCCACCTCCTCTACTTCCAAAACAGCATCCAAAGTGATATACCTGTTGCTGAGGGGGGGGGGGTGGCCATAGGGGTACTCTGCACTGGCTCCTTAACCCCTTTCCCCTTCCTGACTGTCACCCAGTTTCCTGTGTCCTGCACCTTGGGTGTAATTCTCTCTCTATATGTCCTGTATATCACCCCTTCAGAAATATCTGGAGTTCATCCAGTTCCAGCTCCAAGCCCTTAATGCAGATCGTTAGAAGTTGCAGCTGGATGCACTTCTCACACTCCTGGTCATCAGGGACACTGGGGGTCTCCCTGCCTTCCCACATCCTGCAAGAGAAACATTCAACTATCCTGCCTGGCATTTCTACTGTCTTAAACTGAGCACATGTAAAGAAGGGAAGGAAAAGCTTTCCTATTTTGCTTTCTCTGACTCTGACTGAAGCCTTGAAGAGCTAAATCCTTGAAATCACCACTCTTAACTCTGTCCACATCTACTATGGCCACTACGCTTGCCCCTGGCTTCCTTTAATTTGTTCTTGCTAATCATTTCCCAATGCCAATTGGTCACTGGTTAGAGCTCTAAACGAACTGCCATGACTTCGTGCTCTTTTGTACTCGGTCAGCTGACCTAAGTGAAGTTCCCTCCCCTCAAGCCTCTTTTTTTTTGCGGTTTATTACAACTAACTGTAAAGGTGAAGGTCTTGCAAATTCAGTTGGTCTGCAATGAATCCCACAGCCTGATATATATATATACAAAAGCACAAAAGCTTTAGCAGACTCTGGAAATCCAGAGTAGTAACACACATATAATGCTGGGGGAACTCAGCAGTTTAGGCAGCATCTATGGAAAGGAATAAACAGTCAACATTTTGGGCTGAAACCCTTCATCAGGACTGGCAAGGAAGGAGGAAGAAACCAGATTAAGAATGTGAGGAAGAGGAAGGAGTACAAGCTCTCAAGTGATAGGTGAGACCAGGTGAGGGTAAGGATGGGTGGGTGTGAAAGGGAGAATGAAGTGAGAAGCTGGGATGCAGTAGGCTGAAAATGGAAAGGTCTGAAGTAAAATGAATCAGATAGGAGAGGAGAGTGGACTTGGTAGAAAGGGAAGGAAGAAGGGCAACAGAGAGAGGTGATAAGCAGGTGAGAAGAGATATGGTGAGAGGAGAATGAAAAAGGAGAGAAGGGGGAAGAGGTGAGAAATTACTGGCAGATAGAGAAATCAATTTTCATACCATCAGTTTGGAGACTACCCAGACAGAAAAGAAGGTGTTGCTACCCCAACCGGAGAGTGGTCTCATTATGGCAGTAGAGGTGGCCATGGACTGACATGTTGGAATGGGTGGTCAATGGGAAATCCCACCTGTTGTGACAAATGGAGTGGAAGTGCTTGATAATCTACGTTGGATCTCTTCAATGTAGAGAAGGCCACACCAGGAAAACTGGATATAGTCGATGACTCCAATAGACTTGCAGGTGAAGTGTTGGCTCATCTGGAAGGATTGTTGGAGCCCTGGATGATGGTGAAGGAGGAGGTGAAGGAGCAGATGCATACTTGTCCCACTTGCAGAAAGGACGTCAATGGGAAATCAGCTTTTCAAAGCAACCTGTACATATGGTCAAGCAACTGTCATCTTTAAAGGATTATGGAGCATTCAACTTTAATTTGTTCTAGCACTATCCTGATGTTGAAAATATTAATAAACACATCACTGGATATTTGCAAAAGAAAAAGAAAATGCTGTTCAGGGAGTATCTGTATAAAGATACTCTTTTTTGTGAACTAGGAAAGAGACTAAAATAAGCTAGTCATAAATTGCATCGAATGCAAGGTTGGATAGGACAAAGGGAATATATCTGATAGGGTGTGGCCAGATTATGGGTTAATGGGGTAGTCTGGTGGTGATTGTTTCTTTGTCTATGTAATACATTTGCTAGAAGCAGTACTGTGTGACTTCCAAGCAGATCTGATTTTCAATGGGGAGAGAAAAATAAAGGCAATATGTCACAGATAGATGACTTTGTTCTGATACAGTTAGAAAAAGCAATAGACATAGTTGGAGAATTAATCTTGAATTTGGAAGGCTGCAACATACCTAGATGAGAGTTTGTGTTGAGCCTTGCTGTATGTAGAATTGCTATGAACTGTGGAGAGGTTGGAGTGAACAGAAGAGCAGACCACAGTGTTGTAAAAGTAATGAAGGTAGTCCTCTAGGGAGAGATTTTGCATTTAGAAGAGGTGGCAGGGAAGATTTTGTTGTTAGTATTCTCTATATCTAAGTTGGGCTGCTAGAATAAAAGTTGACTGCATTTATGCTCCTGCTATATACTATAGATGAGGTCTGGCTCAGATTATCCAGTACTTCCAGCCCAGTCATGATGCTGGCAGCACAAACACCCTTCTCCAACATTACGAACTCTGGAGTAGATCACTCACAGCGAGTTTATTGATCTTTGTGGATTTAAAAGAACTGAGTCCAAGAAGGGAGGTAGAGTCAGTCTGGAATCCTCCAAATTAGTTTCAATATTCCAGAAGCAGGTAAGCAAGAGTACCGCAGAATTCTCGACAATGCCAAAAATGCCATCCCTAACCCTAACCTCTTGTGAAGGATCAATCAATTGATTTTTTTTTCCTTTTAATTTCATGCTTGTAAGTGATCATTTCAGGTTAGTCTGAGATTCTAAATTCTTCCATTCTCCTATAGCTGAAAATTCCTTTAAGTGTTTGGTGTTCTTATCACACTCTACTGAAATGAATTCTATTCTGTTTTATTCATTTCCAACAATAATATCATAAATTTACTTTCAATTTGAGATTGGTTTCTCACAGATTCCTCAAGTATACATGGAGAACAAATTACACATAACATAACAGGTACAGCATTTAATCAACACATGGTGACTTACACAGTTGTTTGTTCTTCTAGCTTTGCTGAGGAGGGACTGAGATGCACTGATTGAAATGCAGATATCTATTTAGGATTAACTACATAAATTGAAAGAAAAATAAGGAGTGGCAACAATGAAAATGATTGCATGTATTTGATCTTCCAGAGATGGACATTTCAGTTTGAACAGCAGGTGAAGAGCCATGATTAATTGCCTTTTATGCCTGGGTATTGAAATTTATATGGGTAAAAAACATTTAGAATAATTATGAGGAGTGTACACCATGCTCATACTGCATTCTATCATATTCCTTTTCTCAGTAAATAGAAAGATTAGGTAGCTTGTATCAGAGGTAAGCTCCTGGCACTTATCCATCCCTATAACTAGTATTGCAGTTGCAGTTCAATCCTGAAATCTATTTACTGTCGTGGTAAAGTTGCCCAAGATACTTAATAGCTTAAGTGGTGCCATTGTGGATTTCCAACCATGAACATTTCAGGAATAAATCATAAACTTGGCTAAAACTCAAACACACCAGCACTTGAGTACCCATTAGACAACTGATCATTGTTTCAGTTTTCCTACTTTTGCCAGCTCTGTATGCCTCCTGGCCACAACTGATAGCCCAATTTTCTACATGCTGTTGACTGACCTATGATGCAGTGTTGTTCTCTATTCCTTTGCCTGTTCTCCTGCAAAGGTAAGAAAGGGAAAGTATGTTGGAGCACCATTTCAGTAAGACAAGCAAAAGAGTTCCACTATGGATAAAACTTTAGAACTGCAAGTTAAGTCCATTCATTTCTTTTCTCCTGGCTATTCCATGGAAAACTCCTTACTTGTCATCAGCAAAAATGAAATCATGGAATCGTATCAGTGGGTATTTCTTTGCCCAGAAGCAATCCTAAGGGGCACTTCCAATCAGGAAATCAATTGGAATTCCTGAATGAGTCCATTTCAAAAAGTTAAGTGGTATCAATGATAAACTGAACCAAACTTATTTTCTAACCGCTGGTTAGAACCCTGCTTGACAATAATATGGGTGAAAATCATGTTTTCCTAGCATAAAGTAGAAATATAATGTGTTGTATTGAGTGGTGGAGCTCATTGCAGATGTATGAAAGATGAAACTGTAGAAAGGTTTTTACTCAACCGAAAGTGGATGACAAGACTATTTACTTAATGCCCATTATGCCTTTGGGGTTTAGAGCAGCAATGAAGGTCCTCCATTTCTGGTGATGTTTAGGGCTTCCTTCAACATACTGTATCAGTAATTCCCTCTCGGTTTTCACTACTGTTAGCCATGCAAGTCCTGGGTGGAGACTCAGGAATACCATTGCACTCAGATGTAGAAGGATTCTTCATTGCTGTTTCTGTAACAGTTTTGATTTACTGGTCAAGGTTGAGCTGAACCCCCAAACCTGAAGGACCAGTGGACCACTTTTAGTCTGGTCACTACCCTTTGACTTGTTTGGCATGGATGACCCTACCAAAAGCCAAAGCATGAAGCCCTGACTCTAGCCAACATAGCTCTCTGGGTCATTGAGGCATGCAAGCCCTCAAAACATGACAGGGCTGTGGTCCTCTTGGAGGAAGACTAGTTTGAAAATTGTAAAATTTCAAAGAATTAGATTGTTATGAAATAAATGCAAAAGACAAAATTAACATGAAATTAAACAAAATGTTTGTCAATTATCGTGGCCAATTTGGGAAATGAAACATGGTTGGATTATAAAGGCAGTGGGTAAGATACAACTGTACTAATTGTGGACAAATTATTATCACTGGGTGAAAAAGGCCTTGAAGGTAACATCTACTTCTTTTGCTAGCACAAATATAATTCTAAAAGCAGGCGCACCAAAAAAATAATTAATCTGTTGGAGGTGTTGAAAAGCAATTGTTGTTTGAATTTGGTGGGATGGACCCAACCTTGTAAAACAAACATAAGTAAGTCAACGCAATATTGTCAGGTCTTCCAGCAGGCTTATATTCATAATCAATCATGTTAAAGTTGCACACAAAGTCAAGATTTAATACAATGAAAGTGGCATCAAGGGCTTTGTGAACCTAGCCAGTCAGTCAACCAGAGGGTGCAGCCTCAGAACACAAGGATGTCACTTTAGAATTGAGGAGTGATTTCTTTAGCCAGAGAGTATTGAATCTACAGAATTCACTGTCAGAGTGGCTGTGGAGGCCAAGTCAATGAAAATGTTTAAAGATGAGGTTGTTAGGTTCTTGATTAGTAAGGGCATCAAAGGTTATGGGGGGAAGGCAGGACAATAGAGTTAAGAGAGATAATAAATCAGTCATGATATAATGACAGAACAGACTCAATGGGCCAAATGGCCTTTTCTGCTCCTATGTCTTATAGTCTTATGATTTCTGCTGATCTTATACTGCATGACTTTCCAGTCAGTACTGAGTTGTACCAGACTATTCAATAAGATTTGGAAATTCATGGTAAATTCCATGACAAACAGACAAAAACTGCAAATTTTACGAAGTGGAATTGTAAATAAGCAGATTTGCATGTACAGATACCTTGTAAATCATATCCAATAGTTCAGCTGATTATTCCATTTCTGTTTTAATCACTTCTGTGGAAGACTGAACTTTATCAATCATTCATATTTTCCTTGTGGATGTATTGGTGAGTTGGTTTTAAAAATCATACGGTTCTTGCAGTGCAAGTGCTTTCAAATTCCTGTTGGGTAGGGACTTCCAGGCTTAAGACCAGTGATTATAAGCAACTAGACATATATTTTCAACTGAGGATAATGTGGTTATGAACAGAGACACTGACATTCCATGTATCCACAGCCCACAGTTCCACAGTTTAAGTGGTAGAGGCTACAAATCTGTGCCATGTCATTAAAAAATCCTTGTAGCGCCTATCTAGATGATACATGCAATAATCACTGTGTGCTCATTATGCAGGGAATGTATGTTCAAGGTATTGGATTATTGAGCAATACAAATCATGAACTCTCAGGAGACATAAGAGATTGTAGATGCTGGAAGAACTCAACAAGTCAAGCAGCATCTGTGTGGAAAGGAATGTTTGTCACCAATGAACTTATAGGTTTGTTCTCCATTCTGTGCTGGCTTGCTAATTTTGATGAGTACAGCCAAGCAACTGAAAGTAGTGTGAGTATAATATGAAGCAGCAAATTGATTGGGATTGAATTTAGCCTGCCAATAGGAATAAGTATGATGGTTGACCAATAGATAATATTCCAAAAAGAAACAAATCCACCAAAGAGTGGGAATGAAAAGAATTAAAGTGATGAAAAATAAGGAAAAACATAATCATTTCCAAAATGCACTATAAATTTTTCATTCTCTTGTGACTGATTTACTGTAATGATTACTTGGATACAAAAATTACTTCACATAAAACAGAAAGACCTTAATCACATCAGAGTGCAGCAATACCAGTAGTTTATTGTCATGCAGCACTACGAAATTTATATTCTGTACATTTCAAATCCTAGAGGTTGCAAAGTAAAATGAGTGGGTGGGACACACAACACATCTAATGTCATTAAATATTAAGGTATAAATTTCTCCAAACATTTGCAATTTAGATTTAGTCCTGAATGATATTGCTGTCATGAAAAATTGATAATGTTTTATGAATGCAGTGTTTAAAAATATAGGGATGGGGAATACTTACTGGCTCAATAATGCCTGAAGAAGGGTGGTGAGACGAAATTTGAGCTCCCCATTCTTGTGGCCACTGATCAAGATTATGTTGTTCTGTGGAAATAGCGATTGGAGGCCAAGTGCTTTTCCACAAGAAATATGGGATAGGTTTGGGGATTGTTCCCTGCTGCCCTGCCTTCTTCCCTGCACAGGCTGAGCTTCTCATCTTGATGCCAAATGGTGTGTGATAATTGGAACACACAGGAGTTTTCTGAGAAGAATAATTTCCCCTACAAAATAACATTTAATTACTAGAATTCAATAGAGTTGTTTGATATATGGATGTGTGGCCAGCGTGTGAGTATATTAAAACTCCCAAAGGTGGGTAGATCTATGAGGAAGGGATGTTAAAATGTTATAAATATAAATCTTGCCTGTTAACATCCTCTTTCTAAAGAGTCAGAAAATACAGGAAGATAACTGGCAACTCGAACCTGATCTCCCTTTCACACTTCAAATGACCCTCCTTCCCATTGATTCTTCCTGTCTCCCTCCCCAGCTCCTACAACCTTCTGCTGAAAGGTCCAATCATTCTCATCTCTCCATTCCCTGGCCTGAAACCAGTCTAGCAGCTAACTCATAGCTTGGAAATAGAGTCAAAAGATGTTAATCAGGTCCAACCACTGAATTTAGTAGGACCTGAGAAAAACTGTTTTTTCTTTGTTTTCACTATCAAAGCTATCTCACTAATTCCACTGACAGGATTCCAACTCCACCACCCCACCCCATTTCTGCGACTCCCTTACATCACCAAATTAATTTCCAGTCCACAATATTATAGCAATGAGACGATTCCTTTTAAGGTACTCATCAAAGTTCTTTTTCACAGTCAAATCCTATTCTCACTTCACTTTCCTTTATTACCGGGTGAAAGATTTGCTTTGAATTAATGAATGCAATCACAGTCAAATAATAACGAAGTGCTGAGTAGGTGACACACTGTCAGAGGTAGGAGATGTCAAACCAAAGCCCTCTCCGCCCTCCAAGTGAGGTAGAAAGGATTCCAAACCATTACACTTGTCCCAATAGTAATCCCTCAATCAATATCATAAAGATTAGTTATATGCTTATTATCACACTGCTGACTGCAACATTTGCTGTGAACAAACTGGCTACAATTTTTCCTACAGTATATTACAGCAATGACTCATTTTCAAAGGCTCTCCATTGGCTGACAAGCATTTTGATATGCTCTAAAAGAAATATGTGAAGAGAGATGTATCTGTTGGTATGCAGTCTCTTTGGCGCCCTACCATCAGGCAGGAAGTATCATAGCATTTGGACAAGACTGTTAGGATATGAAACAGCTTCTTCCCCCAGACTGCGAAACTACTGAACTCCCTGCCACCACCGAAGTCCCATCACATATGAAGCACTGGTAGTGTTATATTGTTTACATTTTAACTTGTGTTGTGGAGGCACATTATTTGTTAATTTATTTGCAGTAATGTTACTTCATGTGTTGTGTCCGAGTTATATGTGCTGTGTGGTGCACCTTGGTCTGGAGGAACATTTCGTTTGGTGATATATATGTGTATGGTGAATGACAATAAACTTGAACTTGAGCTTGAAAATCAATCTTGTTTTGTTCTCTCTAGGTGCTCTACATTACTTGGCTGAGTTATTTCTTGAGGCACCCGCAACCACTAAATCTACAGGAGGCTAACTATATGAAAATAAATGAATTGTTGCAGTCAAAGCAGAAGTTACCAAACTAATAATGCAGAATCTCCTCCTGTCTTTGTTACTTCATCATTAGTGAGTAGCTTCAATAACCTACATCAACAGATCACCTTTCTGCAGCTCCAAGATCAATTATTTCCATAACAGTAATTGGCACTTGAAGGATATTGTCTTTTATAAATTATCAACCTGAAATGTTGATTCTGTTTTTTTAAAATTTATTTATTCTCCATGATTGGGTGTCGCCATGAGCTATTCTTTATTGCCTTTGAGAAGATGGTGGTTAGCATCAGACCGGAAGTCCCTACAAAGGAATGTGAGAAAGGCTGAGAGGATCGTAGGGGTCTCCCCACCATCCATTGGGAATATTTATCAGGAGTGCTGTGTACATAGGGCCCTTAGCATTTTAAAGGATTCCACCCATCCATCCAGCATCCTCTTTGACTTTCTACCATCAGACAGGAGAGTTTGATGCAAAAGAACGACAATGGTCAGGATTGGAAAAAGTTTCTTCTCTCAGGCTGGTAGGCTTCTGAACTCCCTGCTGCATTGCTTTTCAAGTGTCATTGGTTAACTTGTTCCATACCTTACAATATTTAATTTATACGCTTTAGTTTGTTATTTATTGGTGATTCATCTGTAGACATCGGATGCACAGCAACTCTGGCAGAGTTTGCAAGACATTACTTCCTACAAAACAAAACCCAATAGCATGAATGGCAGCGATGCTTCAGTACCAGATGAACTCAACACCTTCAATGCCCACTTTGAAAGGGAGAATACAACTACGGCTGTGAAGATCCCTGCTGCACCTGATGACCCTGTGATCTCTGTCTCAGAGGCCAGTGTTAAGCTGTCTTTAAAGAGAGTGAACCCTCACAAGGCGGAAGGTCCAGATGGGGTATCTCGTAAGGCTCTGTAAACCTGTGCCGACCAACTAGCAGAAGTACTCAAGGACATTTTCACCTCTCACTGCCAAGGGAGATAGTTCCCATGTGCTTCAAAAAGGCAACAATTATACCAATGCCTAAGAAGAGTAATGCGAGCTGCCTTAATGATTATTGCCCGGTAGCACTCACATCAACAGTGATGAAACGCTTTGAGAGGTTGGTCATGACTAGACTGAACTCCTGCCTCATTAAGGACCTGGACCCATTGCAATTTGCCTATCGCCACAATAGGTCAACAGCAGACGCAATCACAATGGTTCTCCACATGGCTCCACCTGAACAACACAAACACCTATGTCAAGATGCTGTTCATCGACTATAGCTCAGCATTTAATACCATCATTCCCACAATCAATATTGAGAAGTTGCAGAACCTGGGCCTCTGTACCCCCCTCTGCAATTGGATCCTTGACTTCCTAAATGGAAGACCATAATCTGTGTGGATTGGTGATAACATAGCCTCCTCGCTGACGATCAACACTGTTGCACCTCAGGGGTGTGTGCTTAGCCCACTGCTCTACGCTCTATATACACATGACAGTGTGGTTATGCATAGCCCAAATACCATAGATAAATTTGCTGACAATACAGCCATTGTTGGTAGAATCTCAGGTGGTGATGAGAGGGCATACAGGAGATATGCCAACTAGTGGAGTGGTGCCACAGCAATAACCTGGCAATCAACGTCAGTAAGATCAAAGAGCTGATTGTGGACTTCAGGAAGGATAAGATGAAGGAACACATATCAATCCTCATAGAAGGATCAGAAGTGGAGAGAGTGACCAGTTTCAAGTTCCTGGGTGTCAAGACCTCTAAGGATCTATCCTGGTCCCAACATATCGATGTAGTTATCAAGAAGGCAAGACAGCAGCTCTACTTCATTAGGAGTTTGAAGCAATTTGGCAACAAATACAGTCAAAAACTTCTATAGTTGTACCGTGGAGAGCATTCTGACGGGTTGCATCACTGTCTGGTATGGAGGGGCTACTGCACAGGACCGAAAGAAGCTGCAGAAGGTTGTAAATCTATCCAGCTCCATCTTGGGTACTAGCCTACAAAGTACCCAGGACATCTTCAGGGAGTGGTGTCTCAGAAAGGCAGCATCCATTATTAAAGGCCTCCAGCACCCAGGACATGCCCTTTTCTCACTGTTACCATCAGGTAGGAGGTACAGAAGCCTGAAGGCACACACTCAGTGATTCAGGAACAGCTTCTTCCCCTCTGCCATCTGATTCCTAAATGGACATTGAACCCTTGGACACTACCTCACTTTTTTTTAATATACAGTATTTCTGTTTTTTGCATTTTTTAAAATCTATTCAATATACGTATACTGTAATTGATTTATTTATTTATTTATTATTATTACTTTTAGATTAATTTTTTTTTCTTCTATATTATGTATTGCATTATACTGCTACTACTAAGTTAACAAATTTGACGTCACATGCCAGTGATAATAAACCTGATTCTGATTCTAATTCTGATTTTACTTCATAAGTTACTGTGTGCTATGTGTGTTATGTGTACTACTGTGCTTTACGAGAAACTTTGTCTTGTTTCTATATACATTATATGGTTATAAATGTTATATCCATGTATATAGGTAAATGACAATAAACTTGACTTGACGCTGACATAGCTGCGTTCTTGAACTGCTGCCCAGTTTTCTGGTGAAGATATTCCCTCAGTGCTGCAGGGTGGGAGCTCCAAGATTTAGATGTAGAGATGATGGAGTATCAGCAATATATTTTTAGATCAGTTTGTTTGTGACTAAGAAGGCCTGCAGCTGATGGTATTCCAAAATGCCTGTTGATTTATCTTTCTATGTGATGCAGGCTGCAAACATGGGAGGCTTTGGAGTTGCCTGGGAAAGTAATAGAGTGCACTTTATAAATGGACAGCAGTGAAAATATTGCAAACCAAGCAAGTTACTTTGTTTTAGATGGTGCAGAGGTTATTTAGAGTTTCTGGAGCTGCACACATCAGCCGAGCACAGAGCATCCCATTGCACTCCTGACTTTTGCCTTTCAGGTGGAGTATCGGGGGTGGTACCTCCCCCTGCCTCTCATCTGTTCTTATGACCATAGCATTCAGAGGAGTATCTGGTCAGTGAGAATCCCATGATGTTGACATTGGGAGACTTTGCAATGGTAAAGCATTGAATGCCAAAGGTAAATAGTTAGATCCTTCTTATGGAAATGTTCATTGAAAAACACATTCATTACATCAACATTATCTGCCACTTTGCAGTCTATAATGTGGTCTAGGTCTTGCCTCATACCTCACAGATTGCTCGATTGATTGACCTCCAACAACAACAAATATCCTTCTCTGTGCAATGTATAATTTCAACCACTGGGCTGTTTTGCTTTTGATACCCATTGACATCAGTGATACTAGGGCGCATTGATGCCTATTCACAAAGGGCCATCACTCTCATCTTGCCTCTGGAATTCAGTTCCTTGATCCAGGTTTAGACGAAGACTGGAAGGGAATCTGGAGCAGAGTAATAAGAATCTTAGTGAAACAGAAATTGATGAGGAAATGGCACTTGATAGTTTAGTTGATAGCTTCCATCACTTTGTTGATGATTAAGAAAATACTGACTGAGCAGCAATTAGCCAAATTGGATTTGAGCTGCTTTTTGTGAACAGGACACACTTGGCTAATTTTCCACATTGTCAGGTGTGTTGAAAAGACAAGATGTTCCCAATAACTGTGATGAAAAAAATCTGGCACATTGTTTGTGAGGTATGATGTTGCGAGTATGAGTAGGTCACACTCTTTCTTGATTTGTCTGTGGGACTGCTCTCCTAATTTACATTATAATTGCCAAATAAGGTGGATGTGTGTGATGATTTATCCCCTTTTCTGCTCTGCCTCCATGTTTCAATGGTTCCATGGTGGCTGTTGGAGCATGGATGTTACCATAGTTCTGCGATTTATGGATTGGGCTGAACTCTTTTTGGTTTTATGTCTATTATATTCTGTGTTTTCACCAGTTCTTTCTGAGTGATTTAATTTGGCATGATCTGCAAGTTTTTTTTGTCGGGGGGGGTGGTTGATATCTTAGCTAGGGGTTCGAAAGACATGAATATGTTGGATACCCACCCAGAAACATTCGGAGTATTCATGATTACAAAAACTATCAGATAAAAACACGCCTAGTTAACTGATGACCTTCAGATGAGCAAACCTTACCTCATCTTACCTCAGCTAGCCTACATGTAACTCCAGATACGTCCATGTGGTTGATTCTTAAATGCTCTCTGAAATTGCTGAACAAGTCACTTAGCTGAATTTTTGTAACCTGGTGGAGAGAGGGATCTACACTAATTGAAGCAATCCATGAACCTATTCCAATCCACTTCTCCTGGCCTAACACTTCTTGTAGATTGAGAAAGATATAATGTTTGCTCGGCTTATCCCAGTTGTACTCCAAAGTGTTCAGCTCTCATCAGTGGTGCACAGTTTCTGCTTGCTGCAACACTGTTTCAGATCCAAAATACTTCCTAGTTAACACTGTTTTGTGGACCCAGTTGCACTGCAAGGGATATGAACAAGAATGTACACATGCATGCCACTGTAAATGTGCAGATAGGCAGATCATTTGTTACTCTGTGTGCAATATTGATTTGATGCCGGCTTGGCCACTTTCAGACAATGTTTAAGCCTATTGGAGGGAGGAGAAGATGGCGGCGCAACGCAGCACACGCGGCCGTTTCGAATGACTATCGTATGTGTTAACTAAGTGTCATGGTCCAGATCAGGGTCCCTTTAAATTTAGCTTGTTCACGTTACGATCCGGACCGTTGATTCCCTGTTTTCCCGTGTCCCTCAACTTTGGAGATTAGAGGCAATTAACACTCGGCTGAACTGGTAGTTTATAGTCTCCGGCTTTCAGCCATTCGGTGCGGGAGCGTCTGCAAAGTCACGGCGTGCTACTATCATCTGGCCGGAGCAAGCCTAGTCTCTGCTGAAGCGAGTGCCGGTAATTCGCCCTTCCTCACTGGAGCAACCTTGTCAAGTTACCTTGCCAAAGCGAGCCTGCAAAGTTTCCTTAACGAGGTGGGTCCATCATTTAACTCGCCGGAGGGGATCAAGAACCGCTGTCTACTGTTCCCGGGCCGAGTCAAGAGCTCGCCACTACCCGGAGGCTCCAAGTCAAGTCCTGGCTCCAGGCGGCATTCAAGTACCATGTCAAGTCCTGTCCCTGGCAGCGTTCAAGTACCATGTCAAGTCCTGTCCCTGGCAGCGTTCAAGTACCATGTCAAGTCCTGGACCTGGCGGCATTCAAGTACCATGTCAAATCCTGGCCCTGGCGGCGTTCAAGTACCATGTCAAGTCCTTGCCCTGGTGGCTTCCCAGTTCTGAGTCAAGTCCTGGCCCTGGTGGTCTGTGATTCCTGTCGTACACCCTTGTCTGAATCCCTTCTCTGCCCCTCTCGTCTGCAGCCCCAGCCTGCACTTCGGTCTAGTTCCATCACCGGAGCTAGACAGGTACTGTCTGGTGTTCATTCATGTTGGTCTTGTCTTGTCTTGTCCTCGCCTCTGTGGAATAAGTCAGGCCGTCTTGCCATTGCCCCGTGGGGGGATCATGTCTTGTCTTGTCTGGTCCTCGCCTCCATGGGGGTAAGTCTGGCCATCTTGCCGTTGCCCCACGGGGAGTCATGTCTTGTCTTGTCTTGTCCTCGCCTCCGTGGGGTAAGTCAGGCCGTCTTGCCATTGACCCGCGGGGGGTCATGTCTTGTTGTGTCTTTTCCTCGCCTCTGTGGGGTAGGTCAGGCCGTCTTGCCATTGCCCCGCGGGGGGTCATGTTCTGTCTTGTCTTGTCCTCGCCTCCGTGGGGTAAGTCAGGCTGTCTTGCCGTTGCCCTGCGGAGGGTCATGAGTCCCGGCCCTATGTCCTGTTCCCAAGGAGGGGTCCCAGCTCTCTGTTCTGTGTGTGAGTCACAGCCCTATGTCCTGTACCCAAGGAGGGATCCCGACTCTGTGTTCTGTGTATGTGTCCATGGTTCCATGTACCTGCTCTCCCGAGACCGAGGCTCTGTGTTCCAATGTTCCTCCTCTCCCTAGACCATGTCATGTCCATGCCTGGTTCTGGGGTCCGAGCCCGAGGCAAGACCCAGGTACTGGGTCCTTGCCCATTCTCGGACTCGGAGTCCATACCCTAGCCTCTTCATGTCTCTTCTAGTTCTGGGAGCCAATTCCGAATCCAAGCCCAGACCCTTGGTCCCAGCCTAGTCGTAGTCCTGAGTCTTTGTCCAGTTCGCTATTTCCTGCTCCTGCCTTGCTCTCCTGGTATTGAACAATAAACTAAATCTAAGTAACCTCACAAGATGTGTCTTGCATTTGGGTCCACCCTTGCTCTCTATGCCCCCATCATTGTGACACCAGGGGGCCGTGCACAGTCCGGATTTGATGGAGACAGCCATGAGAAGCACGGAGGAGCACCTGGAGTAACTTCTGAAATGCCTGCTTCGCTGCCGCTGCTACTGTGCGATCGAGAATCTCCGGAGGGGAAGGCCCCAAATCCTTGGCTTTACCTATTGCCTGTTGCCGGGGCCAGGGTCGAAGCGCTCGGCAGAGATGACGCTTGGTGCTGGGTGTTGGAGAGCTGGTCGAAGGCTTGGAGTTTTCAGACGGACTCGGAGTCGGACTGTGGTCGGATGCTTCCAGTATGCCGCATCGGCAAGTTGGCGGCGCTGGAGGTTTACCGTCTGCGTGAGATGATGGGACTTTCGAGAGACTTTGAGACTTTTACCGTGCCATGGTCTATTCTTACCAAATTACGGTATTGCTTTGCACTGTTGTAACTATATGTTATAATTATGTGGTTTTTGTTAGTTTTTAAGTCAGTTTGTCATGTGTTTCTGTGATATCATTCTGGAAAAACATTGTATCATTTCTTAATGCATGCATTACTAAATGACAATAAAAGAGGACTACGTGTCCTCATAATCTAATCTAATCTAATCTATCCTAAATTAATTTTAACTGAATATATGATCCTTTCACTCCACCCCAACCCCCATGACCTCAGCTCTGGTAATTGCTCAGCTGTACTACTTAAAAGCTTCGTTAAAGGTTAAGTTTACAATGATCAAGTTTTCCATGTTGTTGCTACAATTCTACAATGCTTGATGTTTTTTTAAAAGATTTAGAGTTACCAAAGTCTATAGCAAGAGCTATGAAGGACTGAAAGGTTCTCTCCTACTCCAAACCTTCTCCACAATAAAAAAATCTCAAGAGATTCTGCAGATGTTAGAAACCCAGAGTAATGCACAAAAAGCTGCAGGAACTCCAAATCAGGCTGACTTCTGATGAAGGGTCTTGACTCGAAATGTTGGCTGTTTATTCCTCTCTAGTATTATGTATGTGTTACTCAACAATACAATTTTCCCAAGATATGGAAAGCAGTGTAGCTGGGAGAACGCACAGATGCACACAGAGAATGATCAGCTTTCAGAAAAGGAGTCTGACTTGACTGTCCTGGATACTGAGGAGGTAGTTCTCCATTCTAATCCCCAGCAAAAAAAAAGTTAGCAAGATGCCGGCGTACAGTGAAGGCATCCATGTTGAAATCTTTCCTTGAAGACCTTTCCTTAAAGAAAGAAAGCACTTTCCTTAAATAGTGTTAAGCAGTTAGCCCCTCATAAATTTGGGCCTCTTTGCTGAGGTATATAGACATTCAATAACACAGCTCATGCTAGTTATATGCGGCAATCCTGTTCAAGGGAAATTTGGCAGGAGAAATTGGTGCAGAATAATCCCATATAATGACCTTTGTGCCTGTTCATGGGTTCTATCAAATTTAGACCCAGCCCAATCCCCGCAGTATCTACAGGTAACTGGTGCTGTCATTATAATTGTTCAGTGCAGCATCAGTGACAGACCATCAGTTCAGACCTCATATAGACAGTCTCATCACTCATCACATCCGAGGCAATGAGGTGTTGTTATAAACTACAGTGAGCTAATATTGTGGGAATTCCAATATCCAGGGAGAATTCTCACTGAACTGTGCATGGGGACCTTTGGCCTTTGTGCGTGATCGTGTTGGAACTCATTTCCTTTATTTTGCTGTTTATAATTAAGAGAAAGACTACATGCAGCTTCAAATTATCGTGAGAAGATTTCAGTTTAATAAAATACAGCATGTGGCTTTGTAGAAGACAAAACTACCCTTTGTTGACAAAATAGTTTAATTCTCAGAAGGCACATATGTGAATATGCTTCCAACAAAAAAAAATAGCCTTTAAAGCTTATATAAAGCAGTAAGTCTTTGCAAGCGCTCTTTTTCATATCTAGGCCATCAACTGAAACAGGGGGTGTCTAACGTTTATTAAATTATACAACTTTTTAATATTCATTTAATTGCTTTGCTTAATCTGTCTTCTTGCAAGCACCATTGTTCAATGCATCTAAGAATATCTGTGTGGTGCACTGCAGATTATGTTTCAAAACTGGGGCAAAATGTTACCTAAACTTGATGCAGTAGCTGAGGCAGTTCAGATGTTTGCTTCTATTTTTATATTGGCATCAAATGTCATGGGAGACCCAGCAATGGTATCCCAGCTGTATCACTTTAGCCCATTTTACTAAGAACCAACAAAGCACTGATTACCAGGCATTTAATTTTTTTCATACACTAGGAGCTGGATGTTCAGTGCTTAATAATCCCTGTCTACTGTTACTTTCTTGGATGACTGAGGCACCCAATGATTCAGATGCTATAAATAAAATCAAAATAGGGTCCTCAATGCTTTCTAAAGTAGTATCTACCACTGAAACTCCAATTATTAAACCTGGTAAGTAATCCCTACAACCCAAACTGGGTGTAGACTTTTAGAAGTTATGTTATCGGATGTCATTTACCAAAAGTTCCCACTGTTGCTATTCCTCTCCCATTATAGGCACCACTGTAGTAAACGCAAGAGATTCTGCAGATGCTGGAAATCTAGAGTAAAATGCAAAATATGCAGGAGGAACTCAGCAGGTCAGGCAGGCTCTGTGGAGAGGAATAAACAGTACACATTTCAGGCCATTGCCCTTCATCATAGTAGGGTATTGTATCAGGGTGTGGTATCCTAGATGTCTTAGAAAACTAACAGGGCTTTAGTGACAGGAAAAGAGAGATTTTGAAGGGTTGTTTTGGTCACCAAATATTAGTATATTCTGTTGGAAAATGGCACAACAAACCACATTAAACAAAACTAGATCTTTTTGATTTTAAAAAATAGGAAACTACCTCTATTGTCATGGAGTCATAGGACACAGCACAGAAATGGGCTCTTTGGCCCATCTAGTCATGCCGGACCATCAACCTAGTCCAACCTAGTCTAATCTGCCTAGTCCCATCAACCTGCACCCGGACCACAGCCCTCCGTACCCCACCCATCCACGTACCTATCCAGATTTCTCTTCAATTTTCAAACCGAACCCACATCCACCACTTCCTCTGGCACTCATTCCACACTTTCATTACCCTCTGATTAAAGAAGATCCCCCTCATGATCTGCTTAAACATTTCACCTTTCATCCTTAACACAAGACTTCTAGCTCGAGCCTCAGCCAACCTCAGTGGAAAAAAGCCTGCTTACATTTATGCTATCCATACAATTTTGTATACCTCTATCAAATCTCTCCTCATTCTCCTATGCTCTAGGGAATAAAGTACTAATCTATTCAACCTTTTGCTGTAACCCACATCCTCAAGTCTTGGCAACATCCTTGTAAAGTTTCTCTTAAAAGTTGAGGTTGAACCCACAACCACCTCTTTCACAGGCAGCACATTCCACACTCTCACCACTCTAAGTGAAGAAGTACCCTTCTAAACAGTTCACCTTTCACAATTAAACTATGACCTCTAGTTCTAGTCTCACCCAACCGCAATCGAAAAAGCCTACTTGCATTTACCCTATCTAGGAGCTAGGGCTTTACTCTTTGGACAGAAGGAGGATGAGAGGAGACATGATAGAGGTGTACAAGATAATAAGAGGAATAGATAGAGTGGATAACCAGCGCCTCTTCCCCAGGGCACCACTGCTCAATACAGGAGGACATGGCTTTAAGGTAAGGGGTGGGAAGTTCAAGGGGGATATTAGAGGAAGGTTTTTTACTCAGAGAGTGGTTGGTGCGTGGAATGCACTGCCTGAGTCAGTGGTGGAGGCAGATACACTAGTGAAGTTTAAGAGACTACTGGACAGGTATATGGAGGAATTTAAGGTGGGGGCTTATATGGGAGGCAGGGTTTGAGGGTCGGCACAACATTGTGGGCCGAAGGGCCTGTACTGTGCTGTACTATTCTATGTGCTATGTTCTATACCCCTCATAATTTTATGTACCTCTATCAAATCACCCCTCATTCTTCTATGCTCAAGGAAATAAAGTACTAAATTATTCAATCTTTCCACATAACTCAGGTCCTCAAGTCCTGGCAACATGCCTGTATATTTTCCTGCACTCCTTTAATCTTATTGACGTCTTTCCTATATGTAGGTCATGGGTCCCCAACCTTTTTTGCACCGCGGACCAGTTTAATATTGACAATATTCTTGCGGACCGGCCAACCGGTGGGGGGGGGGGGGGGGGGCAGGTGTTCAAGTAGGGTTAAACTCACCTCAACATGTCTTTTACAATTAGGGTTCCCAACTTCCTCACTCCCAAATAAGGGACTAAAGTAGCAGTCAAATCCCGGGACATTTTACCCCGGGAAAGACTACCATGACCATGAAGCCCTGCATGGGCACCTGTGTGCGCATGCGTGACATGCGCATGAGATGTGCACATGCGTGTATGTGCCGATTTTTTCCCCACAAATCGGTTTTGCCTTCATCTTCCCGACTATACTGTACGTACATTATTTCTACTTTATATAGGCTGTGTATTTATCATATCATTCCTGCTTTTACTCGATGTTAGTGTTATTTATTTTCACTTTTATGTGTTATTTGTTATGATTTGTTAGGTTATTTTTTGGGTCTGGGAACGCTCAAAAATTTTTCCCATATAAATTAGTGGTAATTGCTTCTTTGCTTTACGCCATTTCAGCACGAAAGGTTTCATAGGAAAGCTCTACCTTAGCGGGGGAAATACAGGACAAACCAATTTAGCCCAATATACGGGATGTCCCAGCAAATACGGGACAGTTGGCAACCCGATGTTCAAGTTCAACAGAGCATGACAGGGAATGAGGAGGGGTGCAGCTGACTCATATCGTTTCCTCATGGCCCGGTAGCACATGCTTTGCGGCCCGGTACCGTTCTGTGGCCCGGTGGTTGGGGACCGCTGATGTAGGTGACTAGAACTAAACTGAATACCCCCATTTAAGTATCCCAATGTCTTATACACCTTCAATATAACATCCTAACTCCTGTATTCAATACCTTGATTTATGAGAGCCAATATTCCGAAAGCTCTCTTTACAACCATATCTACCTGTGAAGCTACTTTCAAGGAATTCCTAGATCCCTCTGTTCTACCACACTCCTCAGTGACGTACTGCTCAACGTGTCCTACCGTGGCTTGTCCTCCCAAAGTGCAAGACCTCACACTTGTCTGCATTAAATTCCATCTGCCCTTTTTCAGCCCATTTTTCCAGCTGGTCCAGATCCCTCTGCAAGCTTTGATTGCCTTCCTCGCTGTCCACTATGCCTTCAAACTTGGTGTCATCTGCAAATTTGCTGATCCAGTTTTAAATATTCTCATTCAGATTATTAGTATAGATGACAAAACAACAATGGACCCAGCTCACATCCTTGAGGCACACCACTAATCACAGAGAAACAATAATCTAATACCACTCTTTGGCTTCTCCTGCAAAGCCAATGCTTAATCCAATTTACTACCTCATCCTGAATGTCAAGTAACTGAATGTTCTTGATTAGCCTCCTATAGAAGACCTTGTCAAAGACCTTGCTAAAGTCCATGTAGACAACATCCACTGCCTTGCCTTCATCAACTTTCCTGGTAACTTCCCTGAAAAACAATGTAAGATTGGTTAGACACAACTTATCACGCACAGAGCCATGTTGACTGTCCCTAATCAGTTCCTGTCTATCCAAATACTTAGATATCTTGTCCTTTAGAATACCTTCCAATAACTTACCGACTAACTTTTGAATTTGAAAGGTTTTTTAATGCTGCTTCCATCATTAAGGACCCCCATCATCCAGGACATGTCCTCTTCTCATTTCTACCATCGAGGAAGAGGTACAGGAGCCTTAAAACATACATTCAACATTTCAGGAACAGCTTCTTCCCCTCTGCCACCAGATTTCTGAATGAACAATGAACCCATGAACACTATCCCACTATACTTTTTTCTATCATTTTGGTTCCTTTTTGCACCACTTAATTTAATATATATATATATATATATATATATATATATATATATATATTCTTATTGTAATTTATAGTTTTTTATTATTAAGTATTGCAATGTACTGCTGCTACAAAGCAACATATGCCAGTGATATTAAAACTGAGTCAGATTCTGAACAGAAAAACTCAAGCAGAAACTGATGAGGCCTCTTCTGTGTAACACCCTCTAATATCAAAAACTCCTCCATGCTTACCTGCATCTCTATCACATCTGTAGCATCTGTATCATGGAATATTCAGTTGCCAGATCTGTACTTCTCTCAACCATATTTCGGTTATGGGTATAACATTCCAGTCTTCAGAATCAATCCACACTCAGTGTTTGTCCATCTGACCTGTTAAACATTATGCATTTAAGGTAGTGCATTTTAACAGAATATTTCTCTTCCTGCCTTTACTGTGTCCCTGGCTATCCTGATTACTAAACTTGCTCTGACTAGCCACTGCTTTATACCATGATTTGCTCCTGCTCAGAGTCCTATCACCCTGCCAATCTAATTTAAACCTTCCCATGTGGCATCAGTAAATTTCTCAGCAAAGATCTTGGTCCCTTTCTCATTCAAGTGCAACTCATCACACATGCACGGGTTGCCTCTATCCCAGAAGAGATCCCAATGATACAAGAACCTGAATCCCCGGCTCCTGAACCAGCACTTTATCCTCATATTCACCTGACTTACCTTTCCGTTTCTGAACTCACTATCGTGTGGCACTGGGAGTATTCAGATCACTGCCCTCGAGGTCCTGCTTTTTAATTTCTTACCTAACACCCTACACTCATTCTGCAGCATCTTTTCCTTGTCCTACATATGTCATTCGTACTAACGTGTACATTACTGACGATCTCACTTGCTCCTTCAACACCACCTCTTTAGCCAAGAGAACACTGCAGAGCCTCCACTTCCTGAGGAGACTGAGCCTAGCAAAGCTCCACACCCCCAACCGATTCTCATCACATTCGACCAGAACACCATTGAGAGTGTTCTGACCAGCTGTGTCACCGTCTGGGATGGGAATTGCAATGCATCAGGTTGCAAGACCTGCAACGGATAGCAAGGACTGCTCAAGTTTCGAAGTTCAAAGTAAATTTAATAGCAATGTAAATATATGTCACTACGTACAATCCTGAGGTTCGTTTTCTTGAGGACATAGTCAATAAATTCAGTAAATATTACAGAATCATTGAAAGACTGCACCAACTGGGCGGACAACCAGTGCACAAAAGACAACAAACTGTGCAAATACAAAAAGAAAGCGAAAAAAATCATAATAATAATAGTAATAAATAAACAAACAATAAATATCGAGATCATGAGATGAAGAGCCCTTAAAAGTGAGTCCATAGGTTGTGGGAACATTTCAGTGTTGGGGCAAGCAAAGTTGAGTGAAGTTATCCCCACTGATGGTTGAGGGGTAATTACTGATCCTGAACCTGGTGGTGTGAGTCCTGAGGCTCCTGAGGCTCCTGTACCTTCTTCCTGAAGGAAGCAATGAGAAGAGAGCATGACCTGGGTGGTGGGGATCTCTGATGATGGATGCTGCTTTTCTGTGTCAATACTCCATGTGGATGTGCTCAGTGGTGGGAAGGGCTTTACCTATGATGAACTCAGCCAGATCCACTACTTGTTGTCGGATTTCTGTTCAAGGGCATTAGTGTTTCCATACCAGCCTGTGATGCAGCCAGTCAATACACTTTCCACCAAACATCTATAGACATTTGTCAAAGCTTTAGATGTCATGCCATCGTATCTTCGCAAATTTCTAAGGAAGCAGAGGCACTGCTGTGCTTTCTTTGGAATTGCACTTATGTTGTTGGGCCCAGGCTATGTCCTCTGAAATAACAACACTTCAGGCATCTAAGGTGCTGACCCTCTCCACCGCCGATCCCCAGTGAGGACTGGCTCATGGACCCCTGGAGTCAATAATCAGCTCCTTGGTCTTGCTGACATTGAGTGCAAGGTTGAGGTTGTTGTTTTTCAATCTCCCTTCTATATGCTGATTCGCCACCACCTTTAATTTGGCCACTGAGAGTGGTATTGTCAGCAAATGGCATTGGAGTTGTGCTTAGCCACAAGTGTAAAGCCAGTAGAGCAGGAGGTTAAGCACACACCCTTGATGATGGAGTTTGTGGAGATGCTATCGCCAATCCAAACTGACCGGAGTCTACAAGTGAGGAAATCGAAAATCCAATTGCATAAGGAGCTATTGAGGCCAAAGTCTTGAAGTTTATTTATTAGTTCTGAGGGAGTGGTAGCTGTAGTCAATAAGGAGCATCCTGATAAATGCACCTTTGCTGTCCAAATGTTCCAGGGTTGAGTGAAGAGCTAATTAAGAGTCAATGGTACCTACTGTGGACCTGGTGGTTCAGTAGGCAAACTGGAGCAGATCCAAGTCATTTCTCAGGCAGGAGTTGATATTTTATCACCAACCTATCAAAGCATCACTGTGGATGTAAGTGCTCACTGGCAATAGTCATTGAGGCAGTTTACCATAATATAATTGAAGCCTGCTTGAAGCAGGTGGGTAACTCTGACTGGCGAAGTGACAGGTTAAAGATCTCAATGAACACTCCAGCCATCTAATCAGCATAGTCCTTAGTACTCGGACAGGTAACCCATCTGGGCTGAATGCTTTTCATGGGTTCACCCCAGATGTTTTTATTCGGGGTCAGGGAGAGAAACCCCAGATGGAAACATCATGGGGTCTCTCTCCCCTTGCCCCCACTCAGGATACATATCAAAAGTCTGCATATGCAGCACCTCCAGCATTGTCAAAAAAGCTCCCATCCTTCCCACAACTGTCTGACCTCCTGCCCAATGGCAGGAGATACTATAGCATTAGAACCAGAACTGTCAGGCTGTGTAAAAGCTTCTTCCCCCAGCCTGTTAAGAGTTCTTAACATCTTGCTGCCACCCAGCACACATGTACATTCTGACCTGGCCATTAATCAACAGGTCACTGTTTCATCTTTTATTGCTGCTGCTTCACATATTTATACAGACTTTTGCTTGTTTTATTATATTATTATAATAGTGCCAGTAATATTATACTGTCTTACATAAACAGGCCCATTGCACTTTATGTCACCCTGTCAGACTTCAGGCCATGTCATGCAGGGACTTGTGCCAGTATTATTTAGTGGCTATATGTGCTACGTTATAACTCTACATGCTGTGTGCGACTATATGTAATGTGTTTCCCACCTTGACCCCGGAGGAATAATGTTTCATTAAGTTGTATACATGTGTATGGTTGAATAATAATAAATTTGAACTTGAATGACCTCTGGCTGTTTGTTTGTTCATTTATTTATTTTTATTTTTTGCATCCAAGTGAGTAAAAAACTTGATGTTGCTTCTCCGTCACAATGTACAAGCAATAAAGAGGGGAAATGTAGGAGGAAATTGCCCAAACACTGAAATTGTATACATAATTGTTTTGTATGCATAGATTTACAGTCAGATACACAATCAGATCAATGTACAATCCAATATGCAATCAGATGAATGTGTATTGATAAATCTGGTGGCCTGGTGAAAGAAGCTGTCCTGGAGCCTGATGGTCCTGGCCTTAATGCTGGGGTACCATTTGCCATACGGTAGCAGCTGAAACAGTTTGTGGTTGGGGTGGCTGGAGTCCCTGATGCTCCTTCAGGCCCTTTTTATGCTCTTCCTGCTGTAAATGTCCTGAACAGTGGGAAGTTCACATCTACAGATGTGTTGAGCTGTCCCCACCACTCTCTGCAATGCCCTGCGATTGAGGGAGGTATAGTTCCCGTACCAGCAATGACACAGCCAGTCAGGATGCTCTTGATGGTTCCTCTGTAGAAAGTTCTGAGGATTTGGGGACTCATGCCAAACCTCTTCAGCCACCTGAGATGAAAGAGGCACTGCTGTTTTTTTTCACCACACAGCCAGTATGTACAGTCCAGGTGGGATCCTCAGTGATGTGTATACCGAGGAACTTGAAACTACTCACCCTCTCAACTACAGTCCCATTGATATCAATAGGGGCTAGCCTGTCTCCATTCTTTCTGTAATTCACGATCAACTCCTTCGTTTTTTGACATTGAGGGAAGGGTTGTTTTCTTGGCACCACTGTGTCAGGGTGTTGACTTCTCTTCCGTAAGGTGTCTCATCATTGTTGGAAATAAGGCCTATCAACGTAGTGTCACCTGTAAATTTGATCAGCAGATTGGATGGCAAGACAGTTGTGAGTGTATAGGGAGTACAGGAGGGGCTCGGGACACAACACTGGGGAGCTATTGTGTTGAGGATCAGAGAGGCAGAGGTGAGGGAGCCCACCCTTACCACCAGCTGGCAATCCGACAGGAAGTCCAAGATCTAGCTGCACAAGATGGGGTGCAGGCCGAGGTCTCTGAGCTTCTTGTCAAGCCTGAGGGCAATATGGTGTTCAATGCTGAACTGTAGTCAAAGAAAAGTGTTCTCACATAAGCATCCCTCTTCTACAGGTGAGTGAGGATGGTATGTTGCGCTGTGTAGTTTTTCCTCTCCGAAAGAATTTTTCTTGACACTGGAGGCAACACACCATTCTGGCATCTCTTCTGTGGCCCCAGAATCTACCATCTATTTTCCTCACTAACAAGTCTCCCGTCACAATCACCCTGGCTGAGGCAATCCCTATGTGCCTCAGAGCTAGTCCCAGTGCCAGAGACCTGACTATCTGGTGTAAGAACATTCCCCTCTGTCATGATCCAGTCCGTGAAGTCCGCATTCCAGTTCATGGTCCGGTCCATTGTACTTTATTCCAGGTTTTCTGGTTTTCTCTTGTTCTGTTGGGTGCTCTAATTGAGGCATCTGATTCACATTTTGGGCTGGCTACATAAATAATTCCTTGGTTCAGCTTCATTTGCTGGACTGTTCCCTTCCCTTCACCTTCCTCCTGAAGCCTTGCCTGTATTGCTGTCAGGCTCTACTGCTGGAGCAAGACTGGAGCCTTGCTGTCTCTAGATAAGGAACTGTCTTTTGTTGTTTGGAACTGTCTCTGTGTCCATGCCCTTGTTAGGTAGGTCTGGCCGTTTGCTGCTACCTAGTGTTGGGAAATGTCTCTCTGTGTTCTGTGTATGAGTCCTGGCCCTATGTCCTACTCCCTAGGAGGAGTCCTAACTCTGTGTAGAGCCCCGGCTCCAAGTCCTGTTCGCAAGGAGGGGTCCTGGCTCTGAGTTCCAATTTCCTGTTCTCCTTCAACCTAGGCTCTGTGTTCCTGTCCCTCCCTCAACCTAGACTCGGCTTTGTCCTGTCCAAGTCAAGGCTTTGTGTTCTTATCCAGTCCATGTGCCTCGTCCTGTGCAGGAGTTCCATGTCCTGTTCTATAGCCACATCCTGTCCTTGCCAAGATCCTAGTCCTGAGTCCTAGCCTAGACCCAGGTTCCGGTTCTGAGTCCCAACAAAGACCCAGGTTCTGGGTCCTTGTCCAGGCTCTAGTTCCAGAGTTTAGTGTCACTAGTCCAGGCTCTCTGTTCCTAGTTCCTTGTCTGGGTTCCGTGTTTCTTGTCCATGTCCTAGCCAGGCCCTGCATCCTAGTCTTGTCCAGGGCCTATGTCAATGTCCAGTGTCCTTTCTTCCTCACTTCCCTTGCTTGCTTAACACTCCAAGTCTCATTTGCTTTCACCAACACCTTTCAGTTTCTACTCCTTCCTCTTATTGTCTTCCTTTCCACATCTGATGAAGGGTTTTGGTCAGAAACGTCAATTGTTAATTCCTCTTCTGAGATACTACCTGGCCTGCTGAATTCCTCCATTATTTTGTGTGTTACTTTTGATTTTGCTTTGGATTTCCAGCAATTATTTTTTTTTCCCTTCTTCTGTTCCTTAGTGGAAGCAAGATTCACAAAATTACTGAATAGGAGAAATTCAGAAGCGATATGGAAAAATTTCTCCAATAAGGAGAAATAACTATATAACATATAACAATTACAGCACAGAAACAGGCCATCTCGGCCTTTCTAGTCCGTGCCGAACTCTTACTCTCACCTAGTCCCACTGACCTGCACTCAGCGCATAACCCTCCATTCCTTTCCTGTCCATATAGCTATCCAATTTAACTTTAAATAACAACATCGAACCTGCCTCAACCACTTCTGCTGGAAGCTCATTCCACACAGCTACCACTCACTGAGTAAAGAAGTCCCCCCCTCATGTTACCCCTAAACGTTTGCGCTTTAACTCTCAACTCATGTCCTCTTGTTTGAATCTCCCCCACTCTCAATGGAAAAAGCCTATCCATGTCAGCTCTGTCTATCCCCCTCATAATTTTAAATACCTCTATTAAGTGTCTCCCCCCCCCCCAACCTTCTATGCTCCAAGGAATAAAGACCCAACTTGTTCAACCTTTCTCTGTAACTTAGGTGAATAAACCCAGGTAACATTCTAGTAAATCTTCCCTGTACTCTCTGTATTTTGTTGACACCTTTCCTATAATTTGGTGACCAGAAATGTACACAATACTCCAAATTTGGCCTTACCAATGCCTTGTAAAATTTCAACATTACATCCCAACTCCTATACTCAATGCTCTGATTTATAAAGGCCAGCATATAAAGGCTTTCTTCACCACCCTATCCACATGAGATTCCACCTTCAGGGAACTATGTGCCATTATTCCTAGATCCCTCTGTTCTACTGCATTCTTCAATGCCCCACCATTTACCATGTATGTCCTATTTTGATTAGTCCTACCAAAATGTAGCACCTCACATCTATCAGCATTAAACTCCACCTGCCATCTTTCAGCCCACTCTTCTAACTGGCCTAAATCTCTCTGCAAGCTTTGAAAACCTATTTCATTATCCACAACTCCACCTATTTTGGTATCATCTGCATACTTACTAATCCAATTTACCACCCCATCATCCAGATCATTAATGTATATGACAAGCATTGGACCCAGCAGAGATTCCTGAGGCACACCACTAGTCACCGGCCTCCAATCTGACAAACAGTTATCCACCACAACTCTCTGGCATCTCCCATCCAGCCACTGCTGAATCCATTTTACTACTTCAATATTACTACCTAACGGCAGAACCTTCCTAACTAACCTTCCGTATGAAACCTTGTCAAAGGCCTTACTGAAGTCCATATAGACAGCATCCACCGCTTTAGCCTCGTCAACTTCAAAAAATTCAATAAGATTTGTCAAACATGACTTTCCATGCATAAATCCATGTTGACTGTTCCTAATCAGACCCTGTCTACCCAGATAATTATATATACCATCTCTAAGAATACTTTCCATCAATTTACCCACCACTGACGTCAAACTCACAGGCCGATAATTGCTAGGTTTACTCTTAGAACCCTTTTTAAACAATGGAACAACATGAGCAATATGCCAATCCTCCAGCACCATCCCTGTTTCTAATGACATTTGAAATATTTCTGTCACAGCCCCTGCTATTTCCACACTAACTTCCCTCAAGGTCCTAGGGAATATCCTGTCAGGACCTGGAGATTTATCCACTTTTATATTCCTTAAAAGCGCCAGTACTTCCCCTTTAATCATCATAGTTTCCATAACTTCCCTACCTGTTTCCCTTATCTTACACAATTCAATATCCTTCTCCTTAGTGAATATTGCAGAAAATAAATTGTTCAGAATTTCTCGCATCTCTTTTGGCTCCATATATAGCTGTCCACTCTGATTCTCTAAGGGACCAATTTTATCCCTCACTATCCTTTTGCTATTAATATAACTGTAGAAACCCTTTGGATTTATTTTCACCTTACTTGCCAAAGCAACCTCATATCTTCTTTTAGCCTTTCTAATTTCTTTCTTAAGATTCTTTTTACATTCTTTATATTCCTCGAGCACCTCATTTACTCCATGCTGCCTATATTTATTGTAGATATCTCTCTTTTTCTGAACGAAGT
Source organism: Mobula birostris (assembly GCF_030028105.1). Classification (NCBI taxonomy): domain Eukaryota; kingdom Metazoa; phylum Chordata; class Chondrichthyes; order Myliobatiformes; family Myliobatidae; genus Mobula; species Mobula birostris. The sequence goes on along the minus strand of NC_092375.1, from coordinate 138,932,441 downwards.
TTCCAATATCCCTTGAAAACCACGGCTCTCTCAAACTTTTAACCTTTCCTTTTAACCTAACAGGAACATAAAGATTCTGTAGCCTCAAATTTTCACCTTTAAATGACCTCCATTTCCCTATTACATCCTTCCCATAAAACAAATTGTCCCAATCCACTCCTTCTAAATCCTTCCGCATCTCCTCAAAGTTAGCCTTTCTCCAATCAAAAATCTGGATCCAGTCCTATCCTTCTCCATAATTATATTGAAACTAATGGTATTGTGATCACTGGACCCAAAGTGCTCCCCAACACATACTTCTGTCACCTGACCGATCTCATTCCCTAATAGGAGATCCAATACTGCCCCTTCTCTAGTTGGTACCTCAATGTATTGCTGCAAAAAAAACTATCCTGCACACATTTTACAAACTCCAAACCATCCAGCCCTTTTACAGTATGGGCTTCCCAGTCTATGTGTGGAAAATTAACATCTCCCACAATCACAACGTTGTGCTTACTACAAGTATATCTGCTATCTCTTTACAAATGCCAATGCAAATACTCTAAACAGACTTGCAGTCTATCTTCAAAAGAAAATTTAAGAAATTGAGGGAGCTAGCCCTAGTATCTTGATCAATTTTATTCCTTTGTGGTGGCTCGCCCACGCGGCAAGCGAACTGGTTCCAGCAGTCCTGGGCGAGTCCACAGCCAGCAGCGACCAAGAGGGCTCTGAGTGTGGGGCAGACCTCGGCCTGGAAGCCGATGTCACTTCCACCCCACAAAGAGCGGGGGATGCTGGGAGCGGGCACTTAAGTGCGCACGAATTGAAACAGTAAACAGGTCAACCAGATCCTGCTCGACTCAGTGTGTTGCCTTCACTCGTTGCGTATCAGCGCGACCACATTGGTGACCCCGACGGTCCAACGGCATTTGGACCCAGCATGAACGACTGGGCTCTGCAGAATGCAGTTTCCCTTAAACTGCCAACCTTCTGGACTACCCAACCCCTGGTCTGGTTTGAGCAAGCAGAGGCTCAGTTCCAGGTCAGGCAAGTTGTCTCAGACGCCACCAGATATTACTACGTGGTGGGCACCCTCGACCAGGAGACAGCGGGCTGCGTTATTGACTTTCAGTATCAGCCCCTGGCAACAGACAGGTACGAGGCACTCAAGGCCCTGTTAATCCACACATTTGGCCTCTCCCGCCGTGAACGGGCTGGGTGGTTACTACATATGGACGGTCTGGGCGACCACGCACCATCAGCCCTGATGAGCGACATGCTAGCACTGGCAGACGGCCATAAGCCTTGCCTGCTTTTTGAACAGATCTTCTTGGAGCAAATGCCAGAAGACATCTGCCTCCTGCTAGCAGATGAAGACTTCAGAGACCCACGCAGGGTGGCTGCCCGCGCGGATGTGCTTTGGCGCGCCAAACAAAATGGCGGAACCACCATCGAGATTAGTGTTGCGGCATGGCCGAAAGTCCAGCCCTCCCACACCCCAGCAGCGGAGCACGCAACACCTCTCTGAGTCTTGTTTTTTTTTTATCATCAAAGGTGGGGTTCCGAGGCCTGCCGCTGCCAACCGCCATGCTCGTCCCAGGGAAACACCAGGGCCAGCCATCGCTGATGGCTATGGCGGCTGGTCACCATGATGGCCTCCCCTACGTTTGGGACAAGCACTCAGGGCGTAGATTCCTGGTAGACACGGGGGCGGAAATCAGTGTCCTACCCCCCCCCAAGCCACGATACCCGAACTAGAACAGGACCGGAACTTACAGCAGCCAACAGCAGCGCCATCTGCACCTACAGCACAAGAACCATCCCCTTGCAGTTCCGTTCCAGCCACTTTACATGGACATTTACGCTGGCTGCAGTATCACAGCCATTGCTGGGTGCCGACTTCCTCCGCGCGCACTGCCTGTTCGTGGATTTGAAGGGATGACAATTGGTCGATGCGAAGACGTTCCAGACTTTCTCCCTCAGTGAGGCCAGGTTACCGGCCCTGCACCTGGATTCAGTCACTTATTCCAACAACGAGTTTGCCAGAGTGTTATCGGAGTTCCCATCTATCATCACGCTGCAGTTTTCCTCAACAGATCCCAAGCACAGCGTGATGCACCACATCCCCACACAGGGCCCTCCCCTTCATGTCCCGGCCCGCAGGCTACCACCCAACAAGCTCCACCTCGCGAAGGAGGAATTCAAGAAGATGGAGGAGATGGGGATTGTGCGGCATTCTGACAGCCCGTGGGCCTCCCCACTCCATATGGTGCCCAAGTCCGCGGGAGGGTGGAGACCGTGCGGCGACTATAGGAGGCTGAATGACACCACCATGTCCGATCGCTCTCCGGTACCACATGTCCAGGACTTTATGGCCAACCTGCACTGGGCGCGCATCTTTTCAAAGATTGACCTGGTCCGAGGGTATCATCAGATCCCAGTCCACCCGGACGATGTACCCAAGACGGCCCTCATTACTGCCTTTGGCCTGTTCAAGTTCCTCAGGACGCCGTTTGGGTTCAAAAACGTGGCACAGACGTTCCAGCACCTGATGGAGCAGTAGGGCGAGATCTGGACTTTCTGTTCATCTATCTGGATGACATACTTATCGCCAGCTGCTCCCGCCAGGAATATCTAGCACATTTATGCCTGCTCTGCCGCCACCTAAGCGACTACGGTCTGGCTATCAACCCCGCCAAGTGCCAGTTCGGCCTACCTGCCATCAACTTCTTGGGACACCGAATTGACTGCCATGGAGCTGTGCCCCTGCCAGCAAAAGTTGAAGCCATCCGCCAATTCGCCAGACCCAGCACTGTTAAAGGCCTGCAGGATTTTGTTGGGATGGTTAACTTTTATCACCATTTCCTGCCCTCAGCGACCAGCTTATGCGGCCCGTTTTCGGCTTGATGTCCAGCTAAGGTCAAAGAGGTCACCTGGACAGAGGAGCCGACAGTGGCTTTTGAACAAGCCAAAAACATGCTAACAAACGCCACGCTCCTGGTCCACCCCCGGGTCGACGTCCTCACTGCCCTCACTGTGGATGCCTCCGACACGGCAGTTGGCGGCGTGCTCGAGCAGCTTATCGAAGGCCAGTGGAAGCCGCTCACTTTTTTTCAGCCGGCACCCACGAGCCCAGGAACTTAAGTACAGCGCTTTCAACAGGGAGCTGCTGGCCCTGTACCTTGCCATCTGGCACTTCAGGTATTTCCTGGAAGGGAGGGAGGTCACGGTCTTCACAGAACACAAGCCCCTCACTTTCGCGTTTGCCAAAGTGTTGGACCCATGGTTGGGCCGCCAGCAACACCACCTGTCATACATCTTGGAGTTTACCACCACGATCAAGCACATCTCTGAGAAGAACAACGTGGTAGCCGACGCGCTGTCACACACCTCCATCCAATCAGTGCACTCTCTGTCTCCAGGGGCAGATTATGCAGCGTTAGCTAAGGTGCAGCGACTGGACAGTGAGATGCCGGCGTACCGAACTGCAGTCTCAGGACTCTGCCTCGAAGACATACCCATTGGGTCCGAAGGTAATGAACTCCTTTGCGATGAGTCCACCAGGCAACCTTGGCCCATTGTCCCGACCGCTTGGAGGCATCGCGTTTTCGACGCCTTGCACGGTTTAGCCCACCCTTCCATCCGGGCGACCATCCGGCTGATCGCAGACAGGTTTGTGTGGCATGGCCTATGCAAGCAGGTCGGGCACTGGGCCAGGACATGCACGCACTGTCAAACCTCCAAGATCCAGAGGCACGTGAGGGCCCCACTGCAATCCTTCCAGCTGACACATAGGAGGTTTCAACAAGTCCACGTGGACATCGTCGGCCCACTGCCAGTTTTGAGAGGAGCGAGATACCTGTTTACCATGGTGGACAGGTTCACGAGGTGGTCGGAAGCTATCTCACTCACTGACACGGCCACGGAGACATGCGCCAGAGCCCTGATTACCACCTGGGTGGCACGGTTCGGACTCCCAGCCCACGTCACTTCAGACAGGGGTGCGCAGTTCACATCGGCTTTATGGTCTGCACTGGCACAACACCTCGGAACCCAGCTCCACCGAGCGACTGCTTACCACCCGCAGTCCAACGGCCTGGTGGAACGTTTCCACAGGCACTTGAAGTCAGCCTTGATGGCACGCCTCCGAGGGCCAGACTGGGTTGACAAACTCCCCTGGGTGCTGCTTGGCATCTGCACGGCACCCAAAGAGGACCTGGCCGCATCATCAGCCGAACTTGTTTACAGTGCCCCGCTCACAGTTCCCGGTGAGTTTGTGCCAGCACCCCGTGGCCAGGAGGACACACCTACGGCGGTCCTAACTAAATTCCGGGAGCGGCTTGGAACAGTTGCCCCAGTCCCGACGTCCCATCACGGAACAACACCCTCCTTCGTACCCAAGGACCTACAACAGAGCAAGTATGTTTTCATTCACCGAGGTGTGCACAGACCACCCCTGCAGCGACCATACGAAGGACCCTACAAGGTGGTGTGCCATATTGGACAACCTGCGTTCTCGACATCGGTGGTTGTGAAGAGACTTACCATAGACAGTCTCAAACTGGCGCATCTAGGCCTTGAACGCCCGGTTGCAGTGCCACCCCCACGACGACGAGGCCGGCTACCTAAAAGAACTGACAATGTGCAGGCTGTGGACTCTGCACCTTGTAGCACCAGTTCTGGGTGGGGGTGGGAGTCATGTGGCGGCTTGCCCATATGGCAAGCGAACCGGCTCCAGCAGTCGTGGGCGAGTCCGCAGCCAGCGGCAACCGAGAGGGCTCTGAGTGTGGGGCAGACCTTGGCCCGGAAGCCGCCGTCACTTCCACCCCGCAAAGAGCAGGGTATGCTGGGAGCGGGCACTTAAGTGCGCGCCGATTGAAACAGTAAACAGTTCAACCAGACCCTGCTCGACTCAGTGTGTTGTTTTCACTCGTTGCGTATCAGCGTGATCACACCTTATTCAATGTTACTAAATATCAGACTAAACATTGAGCATAGGAGAGTACAGCCCAAGAGCAGGCCTTTCAGCCCACATGTTGTGCCCAAATAATTCAGTTAATGATGTCTAATTTATCTAATTCCTTCTGCCTGCACATGGTCCGTATCCCACCACATATTTGTGTCTGTCTAAGAACCTCTTAAATGCCTTAACATATCTGCAACCACCACCACTCCTGGCTGTGCATTAATGGCATCCACTGTGATCTGTATAAAAACCAATTACCAATTTCTCTCGTAAGTTTATAAACTTTAATCTTCCATCTTGTCTCCCTTCAGTCTCTGTCTTTCCAGAGAAAATAACCTGAGTTTGTCTAACCCCGCTTTATAGCATGTCATCGGATCCAGGCAATGTCGTGATGAACAACGTCTGCACCCTCTTCAAAGCCTCCTCATCCTTCCTTTAATAGGGTGATCAGAACTAAATGCAATAACTCAGATACAGCCTAACCAGAGTGCAATAAAGATGCAATATAACTTCTTGATTCTTGAATACAATACCTTGGCCAATAAAGGTAAGCATGCCCTTGCCTTTATTACCAACTTATGAACTTGTGCAGCCACTTTCAGGGAGTTATGGCCTTGGATCTCAAGATTCTGCTGTATACTGATGCCGTTGAAGGGTACTGCTATTAACTTCATACTTTATGTTTAATCTTCCAAAATGCAACACCTCACACTTGACTGGTTTAAACTCATTTGCCATTTTTCCAACCACATCTGCAGCTGATCAATATCCTACTGCATCCTTTGCAATCTTCTATACTATCTACAAACTGATCATTTTTTTTCTTTGCTTTATTTTGTGGGAGCTTGCAGTTCTGATATTAACTGCCTTGTTTCCTAGTAATTGGCTGTAATGTGCTTCTAGATGGATGTTGATAATTAAATAAATTCGTAAGTTTTAGATATCAAAGTTATAAAGAAAGTTCCCACACGTGTATGTCTCAGATCATTCAGTGACATTAAGTGGAGTACCTGCACCTTCAATCAATGTTTCAAATTTCAGGTGATGTAGATACAAAATTATTATATTTTTCTGCATAGATATTTTTCTTTGTTTCAACTGTGGCACAACATTGACTTTCTTTATATGGCCCCACATAGTACAAGAGTGGGAATTTAAATCCCACATGGATATGGGTTGGATTTGAAACAATGTTGTACTGCTGTGTCATTCAATCTGCCAGCATAATTACTAGAATGTCAATGATGACTTTGCTAATTGGTCATTGTAATTTTTTGAGGAATGGAAACTTCATTTGCATGCTTAGCCAGGATTTCCATTGGTTACAATGGCTGCTCTGAGGGATGTCTGAATACAAGGGTTTATAAAGTCATCTGATGTCTTTGTAACCATTCTACTTTTCTTGTCAAAAAGTACTATTTTGACTCTTAACACAGTTTATGATTAGTGACTTTTAGTAAATGCGAACCATATAATCCAGCAATTTCCGTTGTGATTATCTGTTCCCTATAATGAAAACACAGATGGTAGTCCTCATTGTCTTGTGTAAATGATGCATAATTGGTAGTCTGTCATGAGGTTTATTTCTAGAGACAGGAGACACTGGGACAATTAATGCAATGTTGACTATAAATTGTATTACAATGAAGCAACCATATTTCTTTACCAATTTACACACTTAATAGGTCATCTTGATTTGACTGGGATGCACATTTTCAGAGTCATTATTAATCCATTATACATTATGTAGTGCTTTATTTGCTCAGTTTATTCAGAGAAAAGTTGTTGCTGATGCTCCCACTCACTTTGTTTCCTTTTTTTCCCTTCTGTACCACTTATGCAATATCTGTGGTCTAATATTTCGCAACTTCCTGCTCTCTTACATCATGTACAAGTCACTCTCCCTTCAAGCGCACATGAATCCAGTATTTCAACAACAGCAGGACAGTTTTCCTACAGATCCTGGCTAAAGTTAATCCCTCAACTAATCTCACAGATAATTATCTGGTTATCACATTGCTATTTGTGGAAGCTTGATGTCTGGAAACCAGCTGCCATGTTTACTACTTTCCAATAGAGAATGCATTTCATTGCTGTGAAATGTGGGACATCCAAAGATTACTATATAAATGCATGTCCTACTTTCTCAATCCCTTTCCCTTCTTTTGTTGTCCCTTTTTCATTTTTCCATTTCTAATTAGTGTGCTTTTAAATTCTAAGCCCAAATCTGAGCAATGACACCTTGCAAGATGAGAGAATGAGGAAATTAAGGTGAATCTCACAGGGGCCATTTGACCAACAAGGATAGCTGGATTGCTACCAAAATAAGTCCTTTGAAATTTCTGACCTGTTCTCAACCTGTCTTCAGTGAAACAAGTTCTAATTTTAACAGAGGCAGGTCAGAACAGGGGTGGGACAGTGAAATAAAAAGCTCCACCATGGGTAAAATGTCCACATTAACTGAATTTTTATTTATATCCCACGAGATGAAAGGGAGGAGGAGAGTTAGATCTGTAAGGTAAGTGCGTTTTCAGCACTGCAGCAGAGCAGTCCCTGATTTTTGACTCCTTCATCCCTGCCTATTTCTGATCCCTCCTTCCACCTCCTGTTTGAATCCTCCCTCCCCTGCCAGTAGCTGGCTTCCCCCTGCTGACAGAAAACCCCATGCCTGCAGCCTTCGCGCTCCTCATGATTTCTGGCTCTCCCCTGTGACTTTCCTCTCCTTCCTTCCGAGATCTATGCTTGTCTAGCATCTGCTCCCTGGCTTCTTTCCTGCTACAACTGACAGGCAGCCAGTCTATAAACCATTCTGGCTGTCGGGTAGGAAACCTGCTGAGAAAATATTAAATATGCCCTGCAGTTAATGTCTGCAGAATGACAATGAAATTGTACTTCTGGATTTCCCATCCGGAAATCCTTCATTCCACCCCCACCCTCACTCTCCACACCCCTGAGTAAATACTTGCAATTTAAAATGTAAAGTGTCAAATTGTAAATGTCAATTAAGATTCACTTATTTAGGATTTTGGTGATTTGTAATTGCAACTTTTATCATTATTGAACGAACCACTTCCTTCAAATTACAGCTGTTGAAGGCTAATTGACTTAATTGTTACCAACTGCTAGATGCAACTGTAATTGAACACCTGCTTGAGAGTCAGACATTTGAAACTATGCTCAATGATCACATGTATTTAATGTTATTGTACCACATTGTTGTATCTTAACACTATACAATGCAAAACATTTTTAAATGAAGGTAGACTGCTGGAAATAATTGTCATAATTACCATCACTGTACAAACTGACTCTACTAAACGAGCATTCTGCTGCAGAAATATAGAGCACGTTACAGCGCAGTACAGGCCTTTTGGCCCTGATGTTGTGCCAATCTTTTAACCTACTCCAACCTTTTCCTCCGACACAACATAACCTTCCATTTTTCTATCATTCGTGTGTCTGCCTAACAGTTTCTTAAATGCCCCAAATATATCTTCTTCAAGTATGTACCATGCACCCATCACTCTATATATAAAAAAAATTTAACTCTGACATCCGCTCTGTACTTTCTTCCTATCACCTTAAATTTATACTCCTTTATATTTGTTATTTTCATCTTGGAAAAAGTCTCTGGCTATCCCTTCTATCTATGCCTCTTATCACCTTGTACACCTCTACCTCACTTCCTCTTTCACTCCAAAGAGAAAGGCCCTAGCTTGACATTTGACACATGAAGTTGCACAGAACTATCATAGGCATGAGATGGTATCTGGTTACTCTGCCCTGCTTCTGAGACTCAGGCAGTAACAGAAATATTGGCACTGGACACCACCTCGCAATGCAAATAATGACATGACGCAGTTTTGCCATGGCAGCTTTAAATGCAACAGCAGGACAAACACCATCTGTGTTCTTTATGCCACATATTACTTTATACCGTAACACCTTACATAATTTTTGCTTTCCAGCGTCTTATAAATATTATTAGTTTTAACCCTCCCAATGAAGCATCATTTAATTTTTCTGCAGTCATAGAAAACTACAGGATAGAAACAGGCCCTTTGGCCCATATGGATTAAATGAACAACTCAAACTGCCTAGCCCCATCAACCTGCTCCCAGACCATCGCCCTCCAGACCCCTCCCATCCATGTACCTGTCCAAACTTCGCTGATGTTCAACTTGCACTGGCAGCTCATCCACATTCTCACCACCCTGTTAGTGAAGAGGTTGTATCATTTGCATGATGTTCCCCTTAAACATTGCACCTTCCACCCTTAACCCATGACCTCTAGCTGCAGTCTTACCCAACCTCAGTGGAAAAAGCCTGCTTGCAATTACCACACCTATACTCCTCATAATTTTGTATATCAAATCTCCCCTTGGTCTTCTACATTCCAAGGAATAAAGTCCTAACCTATTCAATCTTTCCTTGTAACTCAGGTCCTTCAGTCCTGGCAACATCCTTGTAAATTTTCTCTGGACTCTTTCAATCTTGTTTACATCTTTCCTATAGGTAAGTGACCAAAACTGCACACAATTCTCCAATTGAGATCTCACCAACATCTTCTACAATTTCAACATTAAACCAACCCCTGTATCCTGTGTACGACCCTATCTACCTGTGACACCACTTTCAATGAATTATGGACCTGTGTCCAGGTTCTGCACACCTTCCACAATGTCATTCCACTCTGCAAGAAGGCAGAGAGGCAGAAGGAAAGAAATTATAGGCTAATTAGTCTAAACTCAGTGGTTGGGACGACATTGGAATCGACTGTTAAGGATGTCATTTTGGGTACTTGGAGACACATGATAAAGTAGGCTGAAGTCAGCATGATTCGCTCAAGAGAAAATCTTGTCTGACAAATCTGTTGAAATGTTTTGAAGAAACAACAAGCAGAATAGACAAAGGTGCAGCTGTTGTGCTCTTGGATTCTCAGAAGGCCTTTGACAAGGTGCTACATGTGAGGATGCTTAATAAGGTACGAGTCCATGGTATTACAGGAAAAATACTAGCATGGATAAAGCAGTGGCTGATTTGCAGGAGGCAAAGAGTGAGAATAAAGGGAGTTTTTCTGATTGACTGTTGGTGACTAGTGGTGTTCTACAGGGGTCTGTGCCAGTACCACTTTTTTGTTGTATGACAATGATTTGGATGATGGAATTGATGGCTTTGTTGCAAAATTTGCAGACAATCAAAGATAGGTGGAGGGGCAGGTAGTTTTTGAGGAAGTAGAGAGGCTACAAAAGGACTTAGACAGATTAAGAGAATGGGCAAAGAAGTGGCAGATGGAATAGTGTTGGAAGTGTATGGTCATGCAACTTGGTAGAAGAAATAAAAGGGTACACTATTTTAAATGGAGAGAAAACTCAAAACTCTGAGGTACAAGGGGACTTGGAAATCCTCATGCAGGATTCATTGAAGGTTAATTTGCAGGTTGAGTCTTAGGTGAGGAAGGCAAATGTGATGTTAGTATTCATTTCAAGAGGACTAGAATATAAAAACAAGGATGTAATGTTCAGGCTTTATAAAGCACAGGTGATGCTTCATTTGGAGTATGTGAGCAGTTTTGAGCCCCTTATCTAAGAAAAAATGTGCTGACACTGGAGAAGGTTCATGAAGATGATTCCAGGATTGAAAGGCTTGTCATATGAAGAGCATTTGATGGCTCTGGGCCTGTACTCACTGGAATTCACAAGAATGGGTGGTGACCTGATTGAAACTTATTGAATGTTGAATGGCCTCGATAGAGTGGAGGTGGAGAGGATGTTTCTTGTGGTGGAAGAGTCTAAGGCCAGAGGACAGCCTCAGAATAGAGGGGTATCCTGTTAGAACAGAGATGAGGAGGAATTTCTTTTGCCAGAGAGTGATGAATCTGTAGAATGTGTTATCAACAGCGGTTGTGGAGGCAAGTAACTGGGTATATTCAATGCAGAGTTTAATAGATTCTTGATTGATCAGGGCATGAAGGGATATGGGGAGAAGGCACGAAACTGGGATTGAGAGTAAAATGGATCAGCCATGATGAAGTGGCAGAGCAGACTTGATGGGCCAAATGTCCTAATTCTGTTCCTATATCTTTGGATGTTATGGCCCACAGGGTCTGAGGGAACACCTTATCAGTGCCTGGGAATTTGGCCACCCTGATTCGCCTAAAGACAGCAAACACTTCCTCCTCTGTAATCTGTACGGGGCCCATGACCTTGCTGCTGCTTTGCCTCACTTCTATAGACTCTGTGTAGTTTGCCGAGTAAATACAAATGCAAAAGATCCCCCATCTTGTTGGCTCCATGCATAGATTATCATTCTAATTTTCTGGAGGAGCAATTTTGACCCTTGCAATCCTTTTGCTCTTAAAGTATCTTCTTTACCTTGTCTGCTAGGGCAACCTCATGTTGTCTTCTAGCCCTCCTAATTCTTTGTGTTCTCTTGCATTTTTTATCCTCAAGTACATCATTTGTTCCTACCTGTCTATACCTGCTATGCACCTCCGTTTTTTTCCTTAACCAAGGTTCCAATATCTCTTGAAAACCAAGGTTCCCTAAATCTGTTACTTATTGTTTATATTCCTTGCCATTTATTCTGACAGGTACATACAAGCTTTGTACTCTCAAAATTTGACTTTTGAATGCCTCCCACTTACCAAGTACACCTTTGCCAGAAAACAGTCTGTCCCAATCCACACTTGCCAGATCCTTTCTGATACCATCAAAATTGGCTTTTCTCCTATTTAGAATCTCAACCCGCGGACCAGACCAATTCTTTTCCATAATTACCTTGAAACTAATGCCATATGATCACTAAATACAAGTGGTCCCTACACAACTTCTGTCACCTGACCAGTCTCATTCACTTTTTTTAATGTTTGGCTATTACTCTTTTTTCCCTAATTTTTAAGCCCCAATTATTAAGGAATAACAATATAACATTATTAAAAATTTAATTTTTTAATGAAATTTAAATAAAGATGATGTTCTGGATATTAAAGATGCACACAGCATCCTTTGCCCCCAGTACTTGAGGAAGGCTTCATGTAAAGATGAGGTAGGCAATTGGACTGAATAATTCCCTTATGTTTATCATGGACTGGCGGATGGTTACTGTGGCCAGGCTAAAGAGTAGTCCAAACCAGAGGGCTCTGATCTTACTGCTGCCCTCTTGCAAATATTTTTACATAAAGATTACATTACAGTTTTAGAGATAAAAGAATGTACAGATTAGAGATAAAAATATTTTTCTGTCTGTCTTGATTGCCAATGGCATCTTTCCATAGTATAATGGATTTCAGGTTTTGTAAAAGATTATAATAATGTTATAAATTGAGCCCAAAAGTGTACCATCCCATAGATACTGGAAAAGGAAGAAATTTGTACTATAGCGTGATTTGACTATATGCAACTAAAGGTAATGAACTTGCCTCTAAAATGATTGATTGCATGAAATTTGATCCATTTAGAATGGTTTTGATGGATTCTCAATGAAAAATATCAAGTTTGAAAAGATATTCTGGAAGTATTCTCTGTTCTGCAACTAAATGCTGAGTGGTACTCTTTTAAAATTGTGGTTCATTCACTTTTTGCAGCTGAACAGATAGGTGTGGCCAAATATTTCTTAGGATGAATGAAACACTTCAAACTCGGCAATAACTTTGCTACTTTAAATGATAATTTTACAGGCATAAGCAATCCTACAATATCCCCCGCAATACATGTAATCCTCACTCCCAACTGTGCTGTGCTTATGCTTTTTTTAAATCATTGTTTAATGAAAGAGAGAGATTAAACCTCACAAAGAAAAGTAATCAATGCAGTTTTAAGAGTAACGTGTTAAAAATCCTCATAACTGCTCTCATTAACTGAAGCAACTTAATGGTGAATAAAATGCTTCCTCTATTTTCTTCTCTGGTAACAATAAGCCAGTCATTTTTTTCCCCTACCAGAACAGCAGGAATAATATTCACCAGGGCTTTGAACAGCTCCTACATGTTGAAACATAGGTGAGGACAGGATCTGAAGCAGCTGTCGTATTCTTCTAACATTCAACCCACAACCCCCCACGAGTCAATTGAGAACATGGAAGTAATTATGGGATCATGGTACATTATAGCACATTGGCCCACTGTGTCTGCAACAAGTCTTTTGAACAGTGATCCAGTTTAATCCCCCACTCCAGCTCCTTCCTTATATCTCCGCTGCCCTTTTCTCCTTCAAAGATTTGCGTAGTAGCTTTTGAGTGGTATGATTAAATTGCCTCCTGCCACCATGCAGGCAATGTACTTTAACTCTAACCACAGGATGGCTGTTAGGGTAGTGAAATGCTCCTCTTGCAAGATGTGGGCAGTTAGGGAAGCTCAGGGTTTCCCTGATGACTACATCCGTGGGAAGTGCACTGAGCAGCAGCTCCTGACAGATTAGGTCAAGGAACTGGAACTGGATCTGGACCATCGAGGAAGTTGAGGACTTCAAAGACGAGACTTTTACCCAGGGCATAGGCTTCAGATCGATGGGTGACCACCAGGACATTGTGTATAGTCAGTAAGGGTTCCTCTGTGGCCATTCGCCTCACTAGCAGGCATGCCTGATTGGCGGCTACTGAGGGGGATGTTCTTTCAGAGCCTAGTAAGGTCTCACTGTGACCAGCTCTGATGTTTGGAAGGGAAGGGTGCAGTCAGACAGGGCAACAGAGATGGTATGCTTGATAGTGATGGGAATAGATGGGAGATGACTGCAGGGGAGAAGCCAGGATGGTATGTTCCCTCTAAGGTGCCAGAGTTAAGGATGTCTCTGAGAAGCCAAAGAGAATGCTCAGGAATGGGACAAACATCCATAGGCGTTTGTATAGATTGGCACATATCACAAAGGTAGGACAAGGGATGAGGTCCTGTAGAATGACTATAGGGAGTTAAGTAAGAAGTTGAAATGTAGATCTCCTGATTACTCCTGGTGACACATAATAGTGAGTCCAGGAACAGAAAAATAGGCTAAATGAATGTGTGGCTAAAGAGCTGGTGCAGGGTGCAGGGATTCTGGTTCTGTTCAAAAGGGATGGGTAGCTCTTGAACTGAAAGGGGATAATATCTTAACAGATTTTCTTTTGCCTCTGAGGGGGGCTTAAACTAGAAAGGTAGTAGGGTGGGATTCAAAAAAGTGCAGTCAGTGAGAAGACATGGGTATGTGAAACAACCAAAGAGTATAAGGCTAGCAATCACAATATTTATGTATACATTAAATTAGATCAGACCATTGCTTTAAATTGCATTTATTTCAATGCACATAGCTTAAAGATAAAACCGACAAACTGAGGGTATAGATTGCATCTAAATTCTGAAATATTGTGCCACAAGAGAAATGTGGCTGAGAAAAGGGCAGGACCATCAGCTCAATGTTTCAGTGGATAACAATGCTTTAGGATAGAGAAACAGGAAAGAGTGGAAGAGGTGTTGCTTTTTGATATGGGAGAACATAACAGCAGTGCTTAGAGAAGATATTTGTGGGGGACCTAGCCATTTGGATAGAACTTAGAAATAAAAAAGGCAATAGTCACCTTGGTAAGGTAATATTATATAGAGTCAGCAGGAACTCGAGGAGCAGATGAGTCAAGAGATAGAATGGAATTTTGAGAATAGGGTAATGGTAGTAGTAGATTTCCATTTTCCTGGTATTGGTTGGGTCACCCAGAGTGCAAGGGGCCTGGATGGAGAGGAATTTTGTGGTGTGTCCAAGACAGTTTCCTCACACTACATAGAGGAAATTACTTGAGAAGGAGCAATATTAGACCTCCTCTTAGGGAATGGGGTGGGACAAGTAAATGAAGTGGCAGTTGGGGAGTACCTTGAGTCCAATGACCATAATTCTATTAATTTTAAACATGTTATAGAAAAGATAGAACAGGCCCAGAGGTAAAATTCCTGAACTGAAGCAGGGCCAAATTTGAGGGCATCAGGCAGTATCCAGTTGGAATTGACTGGGTGACTCTTTTTAAAGGCAAAGCAACAGTTGGCAAGTGGAAGGCTTTTAAAGGGTCATAACAATAGTGCAGGATTAGCACTGTTAGAGTGAAGGGTAGATGTATAAAGTTCAGTGAATCCTGGCTGATGCGAGAAGCTCTGATGAGGATAAAAAGAGGAAGCAGACATCACGTTTTGGCAACTGGGTACAAATGAATATATTTACGAATAAAAGAAGTTTGAGACCAGGCTTAATAGGAAAATGAGAAAGGAAAAGAAGAGGGTGTGAGATGGATTTGACAAGCAGGGTTAAAAATAATCCCAAGAGGTTCTTCATTTAACAGTAAAAGGCTGAATAGTGACCGATTAGATTTTCTGGAAAATGATCAGGGCCATCTATGTTGGGAGCTGCTGGAGAGGGCTGAGATTTTTAATGTCTATTTCTCCTCAGTGTTTACTAGGGAGATGCAAAAGAAATGAGGGTAATACATTGCCCTGTAAAAATATTCAGCCCCAACCCTTTGTTTGCATAAATGAGTATTACAACCAAGGATTTTCATCAATTTAAATGAGAATTTTTTATTTGTGAATCAAATGCTTATTCTTTTTCACAGTAGAGCCCCCAAAACAGGGAAAATTGTAAAGCATGAGAAACTAAAAATTCAAAAACTGAAATGTTAGCAATTCAAAAGTGTTCATCGCTCTTTGCTCGGTAATTAGTTGAAGGATGCCTTACAGCTATTACAGCCAGTAGTCCTTTTGGATAGGTCTCTGTTAGCTTTGCACAATGTGATGGAGCAACATTCACCCATTTCTCCTTGCAAGCTGTGCTAGCTTAGTTGGGGAGTGGTAGTGGACAGCAATCTTGAGGTCTTGCTAGAGATGTTCAATTGGATTAAGGTCAGGACCCTGAATGAGCCACTCAAGGACATCAATTTTCTTCATTTGAAGCCACTCCATAGTTGCTCTGGCAGTGTGCTTTGGGTCATTGTCCTGCTGAAAGACCAACTTCCTCCCCAGTTTAAGCTTTCTGGCAGACGGCAGCAGGTTTTTATCTGGGATCTTTCTGTATCTAGCATTATTCATCTTCCCTTCAATCCTCACTAGATTTCAAGTCCTTGCTGCTGAAAAGCACCCCCATAACATGATAGTACCTCCACCGTTACAGTAGGGATAGTGTTACCTGGCTGATGCGCAATATTAGATTTACACCACACATACCTTACAGAGACGGGATGTATTTATTCAGGTGGTCTTCCAATTTTCTACATCAACAACTTGGGTGAGTTGGTAAGGTAATATACAGTATTGCACCTGAGGAACGGTAATGTAGTAATTACAAAGGGGATGAATACTTTTCCAGCCTTAAAACTTTGTTTTTTCAATTTTTAGTAAACTGCTGACAGGTTTTGGAATTTTTCTTTTGATTTGACATGATGCACAATGTTCTGTAAATTAACTCAAAAGAATCCAACTTCAATGTATTTTAAATTTAGAAAATAAGACAATGTGAAAATAGTTGTGGGGCTGAATATTTTTTCAAGGCACGGTAAGCAGTGAGGTCTTGGAACATAGTAGGAAGGAGAAGGGGTTTTCAGCCTAAAATCACATTAAGATAGGCAAATCCCCATGCCCCAACCAACTGGAAGGTAATATTCCTGGGTACAGGGTACTTGGATAATATTGGAAGACAAATAAGGGAGGATGGGGATGGTAATATTGGTTGAAGAAACAATTACTTGTTTGAGAAGGGATGATATGTTAGAAAGATCATCAAATGAAGATGCATGAATCGAATGAAAGAATAACAAAAAGACAATCATAATCTTGAGAATGCACTGTAGATCTCCACAATCTGAGAGAGTTAAAAGAGCAAATTTGATCAGTACAAAAACACTACGGCAGTAATAGCTGAGGTGTCAAATATCCTAATAGTGGTTTAAGTGCAATCAGTTTAAAAGATACAGCGGTCACAGGAGGACTAATATGTAGCAAGCCCAACAAGATATACTATGGGTGGCGGGCCAAGAGGGAGGGGGTTATGGTTTGCATTTCTGGAATTCTGGATCTAGATTTGGGGAATGAAGCTGGCAAGTGAAAGAAGTATCAGTGGGAGAGCACTGTTGTGATGGTTATCATAATTTAGTTAGATTAAGCAATGTCATGAAAAAGAACAACAATAAAATAGGAGTACAGATTCTAAATTTGGGTAAGGATAATTTTTCTAGACTGAAAAGTGATATAGCAAATGTGGACTGGAAATCAGTACAAAAATAAATTAGTATCAAATTAAGTAAGAGGAGCTTAAGAAGCAGATTCAATGTTCAGGGTGAATGTTCCAAATCTAGAGTTCCCTGGATGACAAGTGCATAGAGGGAAGGATCAGGCAAGAAAGGGGAGCTAGGGTCAGACCCTAAGAACTTAACACAGCAGGAAGACTGGAAATGTGTGCCATATTTAGGAGAGGAAATTGAAAGGGAAAGTTATAAAACAGAGAAAAAAATATTGCAAAGAAAAGTCAAAGAAAATCCAAAGATGTTTCATAAAAAATTAAAAAAACAAAAGGATAACTGGGTGGGTAGGTGGGTGGGGGGGGGAAGCAGAAGGCTTCTCAAAGACTGAAAGGTAACCTATATTGAGAGTGTGCTGAGAGACCTGTACTTGCCAAGACAATGAAACAGGAAAAAAGATCACGTTCTAATTTTATAAGTAGGAGCATTTTATTGGATTTCCCTGCTCCTTCCCAGCCAACCATACTTGTCTGAGGATTCATCAGGGGGTAGTAGAAAATTTAGTGCACAAGGGACATCATTCAGCTCACTGTCTTTTCCAGTCCAAAAAAAAAAGTACCAAGTTAAATGTTATCTTCCTACACTGGATGATTTATCCATTTTCTGAGGCGCTATACCTCTTCATACATTCTGTCAGTATACTTAACCATCCAGTAGTTTCCATTTGTCTGTTCTAATTACCTTATTGGCATCATCTCTTATTCATTTGGAACTCTCCAAGTAGGTTACCTTTTTGGTCCTTGAGAGGTCCTTGGTTGTTATTCCTGGTTAGCATTTTGCTTTTTATGTCTTTCTGAAACATCTCTACATTTTCTTTGACTTAGCATTGAAAAAACATCCTGAAGCTTCAAAGAATTCTCATAATTTAGTTTCTGTCACTTTCCTGGGATATTGTTAGCTTCTTGTTATTTTAGAAGGGCAATGGAACATGCACACTAAATTTATAGATCACCTATTTAAAACTTTAAAGGCCTTCCAACGCTCATGGAATTATTTCAACTTATTACAGTTTGGAGAAGTTTGTGGTAGTAATCTAATTCAGCTATCCATATCAAGATCTGGCACTGGCATTTTAAGTATTTTTCAACAAGTAAAAGTCTGACAGAGATGGGTGTCCTGCAGTGAGGGTCTTGCCTCCTAACTTTCTATCAGAGGTGTCAGAAGCATAATAAGAGTACTTCCCAGCTTTATGAATGAGTAGAACTTCAATAGTTAAGCAGTTCAGAACTGTCCAGAGTAAAACAGATGACATCTTTCTGGCATCTTTTTTCTGCAGATAGTACACATGGTAGCAAGCAGCCTAAGTTTCATTGATAGCACCTTCCAAACTATCATCTTTCAACATCTGGAAATACCATCAGCTATGAGATTCCTTCCGTTATCCTCCTGACTCAGACATATATTTCTTATTTTTGCTGAGACTAAGTGCCAGAACTTCCTGTCAAACAGCACTGTCAGACACCTTGGCCAGAAGTAGGAAGATCACTGTTATATTCTTGACTATGGATGGACAGGAAGTGTTGGAATCGCCACATGACCACATGTTACAATCAATTAATAATGTGCCCACAAACACGAGAAAATCTGCAGATACTGGAAATCCAAAGTAACACACACAAAATGCTGGAGGAAAAGAGTAAACCATCGATGCTTCAGCCGAGAATCTTATCTAGGTCCCGCCGAAAGGTCGATTATACTCTTTTCCATAGATGCTGCCTGGTCTGCTGAGTTCCTCCAGCAGTTTGTTTGTAGCGCTTGGATTTTCAGCATCTGCAGATTTTCTCTTGTTTGCCTTCTTCCACCTTCTGCTCCCTCCCTTAGTTGAAATCCACCACTTATTCCTTTTCACTCTTTCTAACAACGCCTCGTCACTCAGTTATCCTGCCAGTAAATAGATTTGACAGCATCATGTCTCGGTCTGCTCGGATAAAATCCTTTTGCTTTCAAAAATCGCCATTATCACTTCCTCCTCAATCTATCTGTGTATTCGGCTACCAGAATACATCTTCTTACTTCCTGTCCCATTTCAGTTTAAACCACCCTGTTCACACCACAGCCTCAGATAAAGTTATAACTGGCATCTGTAGTGACTGCAACCACAGTAAATCTCACGTTCCACTTAATCATGTTGAGATATTTAATATGGTGATCATGCAGTCTTTTCCTTGCAACTTCAGTCTCCCATCCTCTAGCACCACCCTTGTTAGGTACTAGTCCTATCTGACCAAATACAGTCAGCATCTGCAACCTGCAGGTTAGTCTATGGCCATCACCTTTTCAAAAATGTGACCTGTAACCTGTATCACTTTCTTTCACAGCCATTACTATCCACTGAGATGAGCAAACAATCTTGCAAGAAATTTAACACCCAGATTTTTCTATGTAACTGCTGGATTTTGACACTCTTGTCACTGCTTGATGAATTCTACAAGACTAATTCTGCTCCTATATCTTATGGTCTTATAGCATAACTACAACAATAGAGAGGACCATTCAGGAAGTTTGAGACTTTGCTGTTCAGGTGAGTGGCCCTTAAAAATAGTTTGGATTGTTATTTTCACCCTCCTCACAAAAAATGGTTCTGCACCACAGATTCTGACTGGATTGCAATGAAGGGTGGTGAGTACTTTGGAGAGAAGCTCATGAGTGCTGGCATTCCCATTCACCAACTCTTCTTGTACATCTCACTGTGGCAGAATTAGGTAACCTAGAATGGGTGGCCCAATATATGTCACTGACAAAATGCAGTGCAGTTACTTGTGCTCTACTGTCACTGTCCATTTTGTAAATGATGCATACAGAAGTAAAGGCTTGAGGTGGTGGAGTAAATGGTTGATGCATGAGGCTGCAATGCCAGTTATGCACCTTGGATGCTATCAAACTTATTATGTGTTATAACACAGGACAGTACAGCACAGAAACAGGCCCTTTGGCTCACTATCTGTACTGATCATAATATCAAATTAAACTAATCCCTTTTGCCTGCATATCATCCATATTCTTCCATTACCTACAAATTATGTGGTTATCTACAAGCCTCTTGAATGCTGCTATTGTATCGACTTCCAACCGTCAGTGCATCCCAGGCACCTGCCACTCTCTGTCTAAAAACATGCCCCACATATTCCCTTCAAATTTTTCTCCTCTCACCTTAAAACTATGCCCTCCAGTATTATACATTTCTGGACTAGGATAAAAAGATCCTAACTGTCTATCTTACTTATGCCTCTCATAATTTTATAAAATTCTATCATGTCTCCCCTCAACCTCTGAAAGTCAACAGTAAACAACCCAAGTTTGGACAACCTCCCCTTATAGGTAAAACCCTTGAAACCAAACAGCATCTTGATAAACCTCTCCAGTTCCTCCACATCCTGTTATGGGGCAAACAGAACTGCACACCAAACTCCAAGTGCAGCCAGCTAACCAAAGCTATACACCTGCAACATGACTTCCTGACTCTTATACTCTATGCCTTCAGTGCTGTCTTCTTTACCACTCTTTCTACTTGTGTTGCCTCTTTCAGGGAGCTATGAACTTGGACCCAAGATACCTCTACACATGAATACTGTTAAGGAATCTTACATTAACTGTACATCCCCTTATAGTTGAGCTCCCATAGTGCAATAACTCACACTTGCCTGGATTAAGCTCCATCTGCCATTAACTACAGTACAGTTGATCAAGTCAAGTCACTTTTTATTGTCACTTTGACCATTAACTGCTGGTACAGTACACACTTAAAACAAGACAACGTTTTTCAGGACCATGGTGCTACATGAAACAATACAAAAACTACACTGAACTATGTGAAACAACACAAAAACCACACTAGCCTACAGACCTACCCAGGACTGCATATTAAGTGCACAAAACAGTGCAGGCATTACAATAAATAATACAAAAGACAATAGGCACAGTAGAGGGCAGTAGGTTGGTGTCAGTCCAGGCTCTGGGTATTAAGGAGTCTTCTCCGTGGATTGTCACCTTGTCGTGGTGGAGACACTTGTGTGGTCCCGTGATCCCGAGAGCAATGCTGTCTGGTAGGGTCACCCATGGTGGTAAGGTCGAGGGTGAGGTCCCTGACAAAGAACAATCCAACCAAGACGCTTGGGGGAAGAAACTGTTACATAGTCTGGTCGTGAGAGCCTGAATACTTCAGTGCCTCTTGCCAGATGGCAGGAGGGAGAAGAGTTTGTATGAGGGTGCTTGGGGTCCTTCATAATGCTGGTTGCTTTGTGGATGCAGCACGTGGTGTAAATGTCTGTAATGGTGGGAAGAGAGACCCCAATGATCGTCTCAGCTGACCTCACTATCCGCTGCAGGGTCTTGTGATCTGAGATGGTGCAATTTCCGAACCAGGCAGTGATGCAGCTGCTCAGGATGCTCTCAATACAACCTCTGTAGAATGTAGATCTATTTCCTGCTGGAGGAACTCAGCAAGTTAGGCAGCATCTAGGGAAGGGAATAAACAGTCAATATTTCAGGCCATAATCCTCCTCCTTCAGCCCTTTACATCTTTCACCTAGCAGCTTCATCTAGCAGCTTCATCACCCTTCCCCACCCACCCAACCTACCCCTCACCTGGTCTTATCTATCACCTGCCAGCTTGTATACCTTCCCTTCTCCCCACCTTCTTATCATGGCTTCTGCCCCTTTCCTTTCCAGTCAATGCATTTTAATCAACCCACCATGAGACCTTGCCAAATGCCTTAATAAACTCCATGCTAACATCATCTACTATCCTCCCCTCATCAATCAACTTGATGCTATTGGAACTGCACTAATCCCGGCAGGTGGATGGATGTTAACTATTATTCCCTCCGTATTGTCAAAATGTCTGACTGACATTTTTGTAAACGAGTTAAATATTTCTCTAAGTGAGCATCTTGAGAATTAAAACTATTATTTTTGGCCTTGCTTTGAATTCCAATCCATCGATACTGATTGCAAATTTCACCTTGGCCACTCTCTCAGATTCAATATGTTAATGGAAAACTTTGATACCCTATTTGATCTACATCAGAACTAAATTTCTATTTTCTATACATTGCTTGGGTATTTAAGCTCCACATTATCACTCACTATATATGCCCCTTACCAGCTCTTCCACTATTGCTAAAATCTTAGGTACCAATTTCCCCAAGTCCTCTTTTTAACTTAATTCCAAATATTAGAGATTTGCATATGAACATTCTGAGCTAAACTGAGCAATTGAGTTTTGCATAGCATATCATTATTTCTTCTTCTTCTTCTCTCTCTCTCTCTCCCTCCCTCCCTCTCGTATATTGGTTGTTTGCCAAATCTATAAATCCCTCACTCTTCTGCTTGGATCTCTTTGCAGTGTCACCCTGCACTAGCATTTGCAACTTTATTTCACTTTATGTCCCCTACAACACCCAACACTCCAATCACAACTGGCCCTTCACCTGGACTTTTCCATACTTATTCCCTTAGGCTTACTTTAGTAGTGTAGCATTTGACCACCTCAGCTCTGTCTCCAGAACTCTCATTTTAAAACTCTTCAACATTCTCTGCCTTTAAAGGTCCTCTCAGAACCCACCCCAAAGCCCACCTATATTACATCTTTGTCTGTTTTACTAACGTTTCTTTCTGAAAGCCTTTTGGTTGTTGAATGAAGTAAAAGGTGAAAATAGTGTTGCTTACACACTCAATGGCCATTTTATTAGGCAGACCTTTACGCCTGCTCATTAATACAAGTATCTATTCAGCCAACTATGTGGCAGCAACTCAATGCATAAAAGCAAGCAGACATGGTTAAGACACTCAGTTCTCATTCAGATCAAACATGAATGGGGAAGAAATGTGATCTAAGTGACTTTGACTGTGAAACGATTGTTGGTGGCAGATTGGGTGGTTTGAGTATCTCAGAATCTGCTGATCTCCTGGGATTTTCACATACAAGTCTCTAGCGTTTTCAGAGAATGGTGCGAGAAAACAAATACACATCCTGTGAGCAGCAGTTCTGTGGGTGAAAATGCCTTCTTAATAAGAGGGTTCAGAGGAGAATGGCCAGACTGGTTCAAGTTGACAGAAAAGCCACAGTAACTCAAATAATTATGTGTTATAACAATAGTGTACAGAAGAACATCTTTGAATGTGCAACATGTAGAACCTTCAAGTGAATGGGCTTCACCAGCAGAAGATCACAAACATACACTCAGTGGCCACTTCATTGGATATCAAATAAAGTGGTCACTGAGTGTATGTATAATGTGTTGATATAGAAATTCAGAACAGAAAGTGTCTTCTATATGCGAGAATGAAATAGAATATTATTTCTTTGCTGTGCACCATTATGCTTTTGTTGTAATGTTTAGTCAGGTTCTTATCTTGTAGCCACTAGCTTTGGCTGGTTTCACTTATTGCTGCTTGTAAACTGCCTGTTGGTTGCAGTAACAGCTGCTCTCCTTTAATGTGGGAAGTAATGATCCCAAAGCAGTTTTTTTTACACTGAGATACAAACTTGCAGGTGGGTCAAGAAGTACGCATTTCGCAGGAAGCTGTAAGGCAGCAGCTATTGCGAAGTGGTGCACATAGCCCACAGCACAGGCAGCTGTATCTTCAAGTAGTTTTATTCTCTGAAATCTTCTTCTGGTAAGCAGAATTTAGAGAAGGTATGTCAATGTAGTGTTTGTCTAACATCAAATCGGTGATAAAGCATATTTTTCCACAGATCGGTATTGATAATACCATCAAAATTCTCTTTAGCTGCTGCCAGAAATTCAGTTGTTCAGCCTTCGATTTCTTCCTGTTGAGATCCTCCAGAGATTCAGAGATTTTTGTGTTCCTCTAGATTCGAGCATCTACAACCTCTTGTGTCTTCAGTTTCATATGTTTATTATCAGTCAGCCAGCCTAATCTAATCACCAAAAATATAAGACCATAAGAAATAGGAACAAAGTTATGCCATTGGGCCCATTGAGTTGGCTCTGTTATTTGATTATGACTGATTTATTTTCCCTCTCAACCCCATTTTCCTGTCTTCTCCCTATAACCTTTTCGAGAACCTTTAAGTATACCCTGGAGTGACATTTGCAAGTTTCCAGTCTCCTGAAAACATTCCAGAATCTAGTGATTCTTAAAAGATCACTACTACTGCCTTTACAATCTATTCAGCTACATCTTTCAGAACTCTTAGGTGTGATACATCTGGTCCAGAAGACTTGTCTACCTTCAGATCTTTTAGCTTCCCAAGCACCTTCTCCTTAGTAATAGCGACTACACTCACTTCTGCCACCTGACTCCCGAATTTCTGGTGAGTTGCTGGTAGCTTTCACAGTAAAGACTGAAGTAAAATAGTTATTTAGTTCATTCACCTCTTCTTTGTTTCCTATTACCACCTCTCCAGTATCTTTTACCACTCTTGCTTCTCTTTTATTCTTTATCTACCTGAAAAAAACTTCTGGTATTCTGAATCAGAATCAGAATAAGAATCATATTTAATAACACTGTCATATCAAGTAATTTGTTGTTTTGTGGCAGGAACACATAAAAATATGATAGGTTACAATAAGAAATATATATTTAAAAATTAAATTAAATAGCACAAAAAGAGAGCAAAAATAGTGAGGTAGTATTCATGGGTTGCTCATTATCAATTCAGGTATCTAATGGCAGAGAGGGAGAAGCTGTTCCTAAAATGTTGAGTGTGTGTTTTCAGGCTTCTGTACCTCCTCTTTGATGATAGGAATAAAAACACAGCTTGTCTTAGGTGATGGGGGTCCTTAATGATGAATGCTGCCTTTTTGAGGCATTGCCTTTTGAAGATACTGGAGCAGCTAGTGCCCGATAATAAAGTCAGCTGAATTTGCAACCCTCCGCAGCTTTTTCTGATCCTGTGTAGTGGCTCCCATACCAGACAGTGAAGCAACCAGTTAGAATGCTCTCTAAGGTACATCTGTAGAAATGTGCAAGTCTTCAGTGATATACTGTACCTCTTTTTTTTATGATTAGCTAGCTTACCTAAATATTTCATCTTTTCTCTCCTTTCTTTTGTTGCCTTCTGTTGGTTTTTAAAAAGCTTCCTAATCCTCTAGCTTCCTACCTTTTTTTCTATATTGTATGCCTTTATTTTGCTCTTATGTTTTCTTTGACTTACCTTTTCATCCATGATTATCTCATCCTCCCTTAAAAATTCTGCTTCTTCTTTGGGACAAGCTGACCCTACAGCTTCAAATCTACTCCCAAAAACTCTAGCCATTACTTCCCTACCATCACCCTTGCTAGTGCCCCCTTCCAATCAACATTTGGTATAGAAATAAAATGTCATAAAAATGGAGAAAAGGAAAGCTATATTTTCTCCAGACAGATTGTCTCAGTCCCACCAGTAGATCTACTCACTTAATCAAAACAAAAATCTATAGTATTTTCTTTAAGTAAAGAGTGCATCTTATCTTTGCGTCACAAAAGTCGTTCACTATACAAATTCTGCATTCCATAGACAAATCACTCCATGGGCACTACACACTGTCCTTTAGCAGAACCCACATTTCAGTATTTTCATGTTTTGCAGAAACTTCTGTTAAACAGTTTCAATTTCTTACAGAAAATTACAAAACAAAATGTCCCCACAGAGGAGAGTTGATCAGCCAAAAGTGTTGGTATTGACAAACAGTCCAGTCTGTGCGCAAGAAATAAATTATCACTAATCTATGTATGGCCCGAATTGCAAAACCACTGGACTGAGAAAGTGCTAAAAGCGGAGAAACCAGTTGTTTGAAAAGAAGTGCCAGAAGGATAGAAATAATTTGGTCTGCATGAATACCAGGAACATTGCCATTATTGATCTGAGTAAGTGTCGGAAGCCTGGAGTCAGGATAGTGAGATGGCTGTGAAGGACAAATATACCGATTGGCCTGACTGAATACCAGGGGCTTGGACACTGTTTGGTTTGAGTGAGTATTGGAGATCAGAGACATGGACACCAACTGGTATGAGTTTTATCAGAATTCAGGACTATTCAGAAACAAACTTCTTGTATTCAATATGCTGTGAGATGCAGAACGTTACAAGCATTTCTAAATTCTTATCAATGTTTTACAGGCTACATTCTGCCACTTTATCTATTTTCCAATGATCCAAAAGTCAAGAGGATAATGACAATCCTATCCCACTTAACTTATACCGCCTTCAACCTCTGTTATCTATTGCCTCTGAGGCATTCCTATGCATGGCAGTCTAGATGGGCACAGCCGTCTGCTTATGAATAAACACATTGCCTTCAGTAATAATATTCCCTAATTATATACGAGTATTGCAATGTCAGAATATAAGTAAATCCACTATAAATCCAGTATAAACGGAGAGTGCTGCATGTATCTGATGTACAATCAATAGTGAATAAATCTTTCAGTCAAGGCTTTGTTTTTAAAAGAAAACCTCTGAAGTATGTGTTCCTATGATGTTTTCAATATCTGAGAGTAAACTGTGGGGCAATAACATGTTGAAGATATATGACTCTAGCATATTCCCCAAATGTTCTCTTGACTGAGGTTAGACTGAGAATCAAACCAGTAACTTGAACCTAATAATTTAACAGCATTTCACCCACTTTATAGATATAAAGCAGATGCCTACTGATCTAATACTGTGCAGAGACATACGGTACTGTATATGTCATTATCTACAAGAAGTGTAATGCCCATGATAACGGGAAGGCAATATTGCTGCAACCCACACCTGAAACATTCACACAATCCAATAACAGCTACAACATCAGTTTACAATCAAATCAAGGTACACAACTACTCTGAATCTCAGCTACCCACACAGTAAAATCAATGGAGCAGGAGAAGTATCTTTGTCAAAATACAACTTGTTCACAGTCAAGTTCATGAACTAAATTGACACACGTCATACAGTCTCCCAAAGGGGTTTTACCAAGACTTACCTAATATTGATATAAGGGTATTGATAATAGTAACTTGTCAAGAAGATGCACAAATGCATTTGAAAAAGTTCAACAAATGATGCAAGTTAAACATTTCCAGTCGAAGCCCAAGCATTGAGGAAAGGTCGAGGCTTTGAGCTTAAATAAACTTATTACTTTGAATAAAAGAAAGTTTACAAATATGAAAAAAAAAATTTTATCTCAAGATAGTTTTTTATTTAAAATCTTACTTGGGAGAGCTAGTTACTTAGGGAGTGAGGTTAATCAGAAAACTCAACTTGACTCAGAACAAAAGCTGTCTGGATGGCGTTTGTTTCTAAATAGTCCTGAATTCTGATAAAATTCATACCAGTTGGTGCCCATGTCTCTGATCTCCGATACTCGCTCAAACCAAAGAGTGTCCAAGCACCTGGTATTCACTCAGAATGCTTTGTCATTCTACTGATCCATTAAGATGGTAATTTTTTTTCTGTAAAAATGTTCCTTGGATTTATCAACAAACAGGCAGTGACACTAGAAACTCCCCCTTTTAAAAAGCAGTTTACATTGGAAGAGTTCCAGTTAAAATATTTATGTAGATAACATCTATGATAAATATTGATATAATAGTATGACCAAAAGTCAAAACCAATGAAGCAAGAGTTGTAGATAAGGTGATACTTCAGAAGAAACTGGTCGATCTTCCATTGTATTCCAAATGAAGAGTTAAGCTTTTAGTTTTGAGGTCAAATAGGGCTGCACAACAAGGATATTTGAAACAACGTGTGCAGACTCACTTCAATTACCACTTTATAATCAACCATTTTGCCATTATTATTGTACTGACTTTCAAAATTCCAATGCACAAATTTATAACAACCCTCTATATAATCACGGTCAGTGGCATGCTAAAGTGATTGAACCAGATGTGGGGACAGTGTTGTGTTTGAATCCTTGCAAAATAACATTGGCAGTCTTAATTGTATACAATGCTGTGTAAAAGTATTCAGCTCCTAACCCATTGTTTACATAAATGAACATTAAAACCAGGGATTTTGATCAATTTAACTGAGGATATTTATTTGTGGATCACATGCTAATTTTTTTCCCCACAATAGAGCCCCCAAAAAACAGGGGAAAGGTATGATAAGCTAAAAATAAAAAATCTGAAATGTTAGCATTTCAAAAGTATTCATTCCACTTTGCTCAGTACTTAGTTGAACCACCTCTCGGAGCTATTTGCAGCCAGTAGTCTTTTTGGATAAATCTCTATTAGCTTTGCATAAAGTGATGGAGCAAAATTTGCTCATTCCTCCTTGCAAAAATGCTCAAGCTGTGCCACGTTAGTTGGGGAACAGCAAAGGCCAACAATCTTGAGGTCTTGCCAGAGATGTTTGATAGAGTTAAGGTCAAGACTCTGACTGAGTCACTCAAGGACATAAACTTACTGCATCTGAAGCAATAGTGATCATAATTCTATCTCCTATACAATAGCTTTGGAGAGAGATAGGAACAGACAAGTTAGAAAAGCGTTTAATTGGAATAAGGGGAATTATGAGGCTATCAGGCAGGAAATTGGAAGCTTAAATTGGAAACAGATGTTCTCAGGGAAAAGTATGGAAGTAGCAAATGTTCAGGGGATATTTGTGTGGAGTTCTCCATAGGTACGTTCCAATGAGACAGGGAAGTTATGGTATGGTACAGGAACCGTGGTGTACAAAAGCTGTAATAAATCTAGTCAAGAAGAAAAGCTTACAAAAGGTTCCGAGAGCTAGGTAATGTTAGAGATCTAGAAGATTATAAGGTTAACAGGAAGGAGCTTAAGAAGGAAATTAGGAGAGCTAGAAGGGGCCACAAGAAGGCTTTGGTGGGCAGGATTAAGGAAAACCCCAAGGCATTCTACAAGTATGTGAAGAGCAAGAGGATGAGACGTGAAATAATAGGACCTATCAAGTGTGACAGTGGGAAAGTATGTATGGAACCGGAGGAAATAGCAGAGGTACTTAATGAATACTTTACTTCAGTATTCACTATGGAAAAGGATCTTGGTGATTGTAGT
This sequence comes from Mobula birostris, assembly GCF_030028105.1. Lineage (NCBI taxonomy): Eukaryota > Metazoa > Chordata > Chondrichthyes > Myliobatiformes > Myliobatidae > Mobula > Mobula birostris. Next base: position 138,903,302 of record NC_092375.1, on the reverse strand, counting down.
GATGACTTGCAACAGACTGAAAAGCTTGAGCATGTAGATATTAAGAAAGAGGATGTGCTGGAGCTTTTGGAAAGCATCAAGTTGGATAAGTCGCTGGGACCAGATGAAATGTACCCCAGGCTACTGTGGGAGGCGAGGGAGGAGATTGCTGAGCTTCTGTGATGAACTTTGCATCATCAATGGGGACGGGAGAGGTTCTGGAGGATTGGAGGGTTGTGGATGTTGTTCCTTTATTCAAGTAAGGAAGTAGAGATAGCCCAGGAAATTATAGACCAGTAAGTCTTACCTCAGTAGTTGGTAAGTTGATGGAGAAGATCCTGAGAGGCTGGGTTTATGAACATTTGGAGAGGTATAATATAATTAGGAATAGTCACCATGGCTTTGTCAAGGGCAGGTCAGGCCTTACGAGCCTGATTGAATTTTCTGAGAATGTGACTAAACACATTGATGAAGGAAGAGCAGTAGATGTAGTGTATATGGATTTCAGCAAGGCATTTGATAAGGTACCCCATGCAAGGCTTATTGATAAAGTAAGGAGGCATGGGATCCAAGGGGACATTGCTTTGTGGATCCAGAACTGGCTTTCCCACAGAAAGCAAAGAGTGGTTGTAGACGGGTCATATTCCGCATGGAGGTAGGTCACCAGTGGAGTGCCTCAGGGATCTGTTCTGGGACCCTTACTTTTTGTGATTTTTATAAGTGACCTGGATGAGGAAGTGGAGGGATGGGTTAGTAAGTTTCCTGATGACACAAAGGTTGGAGGTGTTGTGGATAGTGTGGAAGGCTGTCAGAAGTTAAAATGGGACACTGATAGGATGCAAAACTGGGCTGAGAAGTGGCAGATGGAGTTCAACCCAGATAAGTGTGGGGTGGTTCATTTTGGTAGGTCAAATATGATGTCAGAATATAGTATTAATGGTAAGACTCTCGGCAGTGTGGAGGATCAGAGGGATCTTGGGATCCAAGTCCATAGGATGCTCAAAGCAGTTGCGTAGCTTGACTCTATGGTTAAGAAGGCGTACGGTGTATCGGCCTTCATCAATCGAGGAACTGAATTTAGGAGCCAAGAGGTAATGTTGCAGCTATATAGGACCCTGGTTAGACCCCACTTGGAGTACTGTGCTCAGTTCTGGTCGCCTCACTACAGGAAAGATGTGGAAGCCATAGAAAGAGTGCAAAGGAGATTTACAAGGATGTTGCCTGGATTGGGGAGCACGCCTTATGAGAATAGGTTGAATGAACTTGGTCTTTTCTCCTTGGATCAATGGAGGATGAGAGGTGATGTGATAGAGGTGTACAAGATGATGAGAGGCATTGATCATGTGGATAGTCAGAGGCTTCTTACCAGGGCTGAAACGGTTGCTACAAGAAGACACTGGTTTAAGGTGCTGGGGAGTAGGTACAGAGGAAATGTCAGGGGTAAGTTTTTTGTGCAGAGAGTGGTGAGTGCTTGGAATGGGCTGCCAGCAACGTTGGTGGAGGTGGATACGATAGGGTCTTTTAAGAGACTTTTGGATGGGTACATGGAGCTTAAAAAATTAGAGGCTATAGGTAAGCCTAGTAATTTCTAAAGTAGGGACATGTTCGGCACAACTTTGTGGGCCGAAGGGCCTGTATTGTGCTGTAGGTTTTCTGTGTTTCTATGAAGCAACTCCAAGGTTAATCTGGCTGTGTGCTTTGGGTCGCTGTCTTGCTGAAAGATGAACTTTCTCCCGAATTTAAGCTTTCTGGCAGAGGCTAGCAGGTTTTTATCCAGAGTCTCTCTGTATTTAACAGCATTCACTTTCCCACCAACCTTGACCAAATTTCCACTGCCTGCTGCTCAAAACCATCCTATAACATGATGCTTCCTCCATCATTCTTTACAGTAGGGATGGTGTTACCTGGCTGATGCGCAGTATTAGATTTACACCACATGTACTGCTTAGTGTTGAGGCCAAAAAGTTCCACTTTATTGTCATCTGACCATAAGGCCTTCTTCCACATCTTTACAGTATCTTCTAAGTGAAGCTTTGCAAAGTCTTTATGAGGAAGGATAATTTTGTTGACTTCTCTTGAATGCTCTTTTGTCTTCATTTTGGTTTGGTCTGTTGAAAATTTACCATACTATTGAACCTTACAGGTAGGGGGTATTTATTCTTATGATTTTGTTGAAAATAATTAATCATCCAATTTTCTACATCAACAAATTGGGTGAGTTGATAAGGTAATAAATTGTCAGGAAAGTTAGCATAGTAATTACAAAGGGATGAATTTTTCAGCTTCACAATTTTGATTTTTAATTCTTAATATATTATTGACAGGTTTTGGAATTTCTCTTTTTATTTGTCATGATGCACAATGTTTTGTAGATTACCTCAAAATCCTACTTCAGTATATTGTAAGTATAGAAAATGAGACAGCAAAATGTGAAAATAGCTGTGGAGGCTGAAGACTTTTTCAAGGCACTGTACGTAGCAATATGAAATGGCAATAAAATGGTTGGCGGGAACTGGATGCACACATACATTTATATATACAGTATATGTAAATAAAGAGTTATGTAACAGAATTATATGTCACAATCTCATCAGGAATTATGTGTAATTCTTGTGAATTTTACTTTGAATAATTTAAAGAAGGTTGCATTGGAATTTATATTCCTCAGAAGGATTTTTCAGAATGATTATAGTAGCATACAGAAAATAATGTAGTACACTTTGACAGCTTTTTTCCATGTTTATTTTGCTCAGGTATGTTGCAAAACTATTCTATTGAAATGCCTTGATTTATTTCGGAAAATATCTTAATAGATCTGGTACTTTTATATAACCACTGAAACAGAAATGTCCTGCGAAACCATTAAAACAAGAACAATATGAAGAAAAATTTTGGAAGTAAGTTTTTAAAGTTCAAAGTGAATTTATTGTCAAAGTAGATATATGTCACCATATACATACAAATCTGAGATTCATTTTCTTGTGGGCATTCACAGTAAACACAAAGTAACACAATAGAATCAATGAAAAACCACACACAAGGTGGAGAAATAACCAATGTTCAAAAGACAACAACCTGCACAAATACAAAAAAAACCCGAAATAATAATAAATAAATAAGCAATAAATATCAAAAACATGCAATGAGGACTCCTTGAAAAGTGAGTCCATAGATTGTGGAAATAGTTCAGTTTTGGGTTGAGTGAAGTTATCCTCTCTTGTTCAAGAGCCAGATGGTTGAGGGGTAATAGCTGTTCTTGAACCTGGTGTTATGAGTCCTTAGGCTCCTGTATCTCCTTCCTGATGGCAACAGTGAGAAGAGAGCATGCCCTGGACGGTGGGCATCCTGATGATGGAAACTGCTTTCCTGTGATACCACTCCTTGAAGATGTGCTCAATGGTGGGGAGGGCTTTACCTGTGATGGGCTGGCTGTATCCGTTACCGTTTGTTAGCTTTTCTGTTCAAGGACCTTGTTGATGCTATATCGGGCTGTGATGCGATATATGAATACATATCAATACTGAACTGGCTTCCTAAAATTATTAAATCTGGTGTAAATTTCAAATGGTTTAATCGATTTGAGAACATCACTAGAATAGAAAAAGGAAATGCAACTAAAGTTCACAATCAGATTGCCTTACAATGAAGAAGGAATGGGTAGGCAAAATCTTCACTTGTTTGGCTGGTGTTCAAACAAACTACAGCGTGTATTAACTGTTGATAGTGACATCACTCACTGATTAATACTCACTTAAGTGCATTAACAAAGAGCATTAATTGTAAAAGGCAATAGTGCTTCAATCAATCTCTTCTTACAATCTAGTCTATTAAAGAATATAATGTTTCTTTTACTAAAGGAATTATTAATATTAGAGGCAGTGAAATCATTTACATCCATTCAGTCCTTCAACACATGTACAATGTACCCACATGACATGAAGAACATAATCTTGGGTGAATGGTCACACAAATATTGTTACACCATTGATGTTTGTGGTTAATTTGATGACTTGTGTTTTAAGCCATTGTTGAGAAAAGACTGAAAACACACCTGCTTGTTATTGATTATAACTGCGAAAGATGACATTTTTTGCAATGTTTGTCCTGCTCCTTCTCCCATGCTTCTAGCCTGTAATATCTTTGTAATTTTAATTATTCCTGTGGATCGCTGGCTTTGTGCCTGTCTTCGCTATTGAATGCTGAATTGCTGGCAGTTGCATAGTGCCTACTCTTTACTTTATCTTGACAGAAGCATGTGCCTACATTTACACAGACGTACATTTACAGGAGAAAGGAAATGACATAGCAGGGGAGCAATGGGCCGGGGTCCAAGAACAGGAATGGGGATTGCACCCGTTCATTGAGTGTTACATATAGAATTTGCAAAGCATGCTGTTCATCAGCAGGATTGGCAGTATTACAAATGTTGTTAAACGTTGCATTTGTTAATGGCAGTCGGCACCTCTTAAAGAGGTGGTGCCCTATGTGTTCACAATGCAATGGGAGTCATTTAATAAAATCAATCTCTATTCTTATGTTTTAGGCAAAGCCTAAAGATATAACAGAGAGATTGCTGAAACTTTCAGGTACTGCATTAGAGACCTAGGTGGAAGAAGAGGAAAAGAAGAGAGATGTGCTATATCCAGAGCTTGCAGAAAATCCTTCAGGATCAGGAAGTAGAGAAAAACAAAAATCATCTATGCCAAGAGTGTTGGTCCAAGAATTTGGATGCAGTGCAGGAAGAATCTTAACAATCCCATATCAGTGGTCAAAGCCAACAAGGATAGATTAACAAAGCAGATAATAAAAGGGATTTTGGGCATTACACTTAGAACCATGGGATGCAAAATCCAGGAAATGAAGTTAAACATATAAAACTATTTATGGTCTGCCTCAGCTAGAACACTGTGTTCAGAAAGATTCGCTATGATGGTTCTGGTTCATGGGTTATTACTACATGAATAAATTGGAAAAGTTGGGGTTGTCCTCATAGAAGAGAAAATTTGATAAAGATCACTAAAACTGTTCCCAGTGGCTGAAGGGTGAATAATCAGAAAATACAATTTTAATATGACTAGCAAAAGAACTAGAGGTGACATGAGAAAAAATATTCTCTGTAACAAAGTTAGGATTTGGGAATCATATCCAGTTAACTTGATAGGTAAAGAATCAATGATTCATTTATTTGGAAGAAGATAGGAAAATACTTGAATGAAAACATAATTACTTCAAAAAAAAACTTGCAGAGCAAATGGAATTAGCTGGGCAGTAAAGCAATTAGATTATCTTTTAGAAAGTGTCATTAGACAAAGTACCTTCTGTGCTGTATTCATCCATGATTCTGTATCATTTTTGACCAACTACATCATTACTTGAGTCCTAGCATTAATTCACTACACCTCCAACACCCATCTACTTCAAAATCAATCAGCCTCTGAATTCATATGCTTTACATCAGCCTCCATTTTTGATACTGTTCTAAGCCTTGTATTTACAGTGCACACAGTCTAGCAGCTTTTTGGTAATAGTGTCACAATACGTAATTATAATCAAACTCCATGCCCTTATTTTATGCCTTTATTATGAATTCTAAAGTGGAAATTAATAAAGGTGAGTGCTCTCAATATGATTGTCCCCTTTTACAAGTGGTGGCCTGTGGGGATTGAACTGGAAAATGGGACAAAGTTGTAATTACACCTGTATGCCTGCATTGGCAACCCTAAAGCTCATCCTTTCTCACTTGCTGAGGAAAGTGATGTATAACAGAGCCCTGCAAGAAAGAATGGGCAAGTGCTTGAGCACCTTTGCTTATTGTAGAAAACAATGCTGGTCATCAAGCGTTTGTAAGGCCATGGTCACTGAAAGAGTTAAAGCAAATGATGATGAGGGTATCAGCATACCAAGTTCTTCTCCTCTCATTCCTTTTTCACATCTGTCAGTCAATTCAGAATTAGAACCGGAGGAAGGCATAACCATATACTTCTTACTTTCTTCCCTCCCTTACCACATGACAATCCTTGTCCAGTTACATTTCAGATATCCAAGAACTAGAACCTTTCTGATCAGTGGAGGGGAAGAAAGAGAGGGCAAAGGAACATTATCTCATGGCCTTAAAACTACAGCTGCCACCTCAACTCCTGATATTGAATATATTTTAGAATGAAGAGAGTTTTTACAAATGAATTGACATTTGGCCGGGCACTGGGCAAAAATGTATTGGAGCCAAGTGGCAGGAAAGGATAGTGAAGGCACTGGAGACATTGGATACTAGTTTTCCTCAAAACACACACAAACAGCATACACAATACACACAAACTACACATAAAACACACACACACACACACACACACACACACACACACACACACTCACACACACTTTCTTGGAAAATGCTGTGTATTTTCCATAAAATAACTTCATTCTATGTATTCTATGATCCTGATGACGGAAGATTTCAATGGGCCAGACAAGCAAAGAAGACTCATAAACATACTGAAGTGGCTGGTGCACTGGAGATCTACCAAAAAGCTTAAGTCAAAGCCAAGAGCTGTGAAGTAGTCGAGTATCAGGATTGCAAAGGAGGATGAGCAGACCTCAGAGATCACCCTTTCCATCAGCATAACTGTGGAACACCAGCAAGGATGCAGCTTCTAGGGACAGAAGCAATATCTTCCATGACTGGATAGATACTTTCACCGCAATCTGAACGCTACAGGGAAGCCTCAGGTAGCTATTGCCATAGTTTTGACACAGATTGCTGCCATTACTGTTCAAAGGAACTGCAACAAAGTACATTAACCTGAACACCAGCAGAATACTGGGATTGCTGAAGTGCCCCCTGCAGACTTGCTCCAGGAAATACAAAATGGCTCCTTATCCTCAGGATGATAGTGTTCCTGTTCTCATTTTGTCATTCTGACAGAGCCATTGCCATTGCCTTACCTGCCAGCTAACATGGAGAGCTACAGTCCAGTCTAAAATGCTGAGGTCTGATGCAAGATCTTCTAAATGCAGTAATGCTCAAGGCTGCCTTCCAAGATCATACACATCCTTCTCAAATGGACGTTTTCCACCACTTCTGCTACACCCACTGGGAATGCAGATACCCGATAAATTGCACAGTAAAAGCACAAAAGGAATAGACAATTTGTTTCTGTTTTTCCACTGAATTTATACATTTAGATTGGCATGTGCATTTTCTGTTGGTTTTATTTCTGTGTTGCTAAAACAATGATGGTATGATGGTTAGTGAAAAGGAAAAGAAATGCTTGAGACAGGTATCAATGAATGAGTTTACAATTAATGAAAGACTTCACCACAGAGCACTTGGAATTTGCTTCTTCGTATTCTTCTCCTTTATAACTTTCGTTGTTATAACTTGCTGTCATTGCGGTTGTGTGTACGTTCTAGACTGTTTTCATAACCCGTGGATAAGCCTTATCACCCAGTGGCCACCCTATCATTAGGCACAGTGGATCAAAATTGCCTGGCCTAACTGACTTCTGCAGACTGAAGGAAGTGTAACCACTGCAAGGTTAATTATACTTACATGTATGATATACTACCTATAGTTCCATATCAACTGCAGTGTGGAAGAGAAATCCCTAAAAACTGAGGTGAGTGCAATCAATGGCATCCTGCACCATGGAAAAGCCTGTAACCCATGCAACCACTTATACTAGCCCATGAGCTTGTTTCAGGCAAGAAAGAATGCAATTACTTATAAGCATATTACAGATATAAAAACAATAAAGTTATAACAGTGATGGATTTCAACCTTCACAGTATTGGTTGGAATTACTTTAATGCAAGGGACTTAAGATAGGGTAGGATTTGTTAAGTGCATCCAAGATAATTTTTTGAGATGTTATGAAGATAGTTGTACTAACGAAGGGGCTGTACTTGACCTGACCTTAGGAAATGAAATGAGGCAAGTGGCGGCAACGTTGGTTGGGGAATATTTTGGAAATAGTTCTATAATTTGTAAGCTTCAAGGTAGTTATGGAAAGGGATAAGGCTGGTGGTCAAGGTAAAGACCGAAATTGGGGCAAGACTGATATCAACAGAGCAACAGAGGAGCTGGTGAAATTAGACTGAAAGCACCTGTGGGTAAAACATCTTCTGACAAATGAGTATCTTTTAAGAGAGGTAGAAATAATTCAGGGCCAGAATATCCATTAAAAGTAGAAAAAAAATCTATAAGCTTAAGGTACCTTGGTTGACAAAGGTTATTGAAGGTTTGATCTCATGCTATCCATTCAAAGTAGGCTGCCGTGGGTTTATTGCATTCACTCTCCAGAAGTGGCTGCGTGACCTTGGCTTCACTAGAAGGGAGATCAAGTCAACCAGCAGGGCTGTAGCTGAGGTAGCAGAGAAAGGATCAGCATGGGTGTGGACCAAGTATGTCCAGAGGGGCAGATAGTCAGACAGTGTATACATATCTTGCAAACCCTTCAGTAGTTGCATAGACACCTGAAGAGCAGACTATCTGTTGGGTGGAAGTGACTGATAGAGGCAAATGCCAAGTTTTTAAGCTCACCAGTGGGAGGTGGTGCTTCAGCACTGCTGGCCCACCACCTCGAGGGAGTCTTGATCAGAAGCGGGCCGAAACTCCTGAAGATCAACTGATGATCCCACTGGTGATAGCACAGGACAGCTAACATCTTAGTCCAAGTGTATTTTTAACTCAGAAAGTCATGGAAGCATATATCAGGTATAGGCAACTACAATGAAAAGAGTGCTGTGAGCTATAGAGGGTGTAGGGATGTACAAGAAATTTGGAGGGCAAAAAGAGGTAATGAAATATCCTTGGCAGGTAAGATTATTTATTTTTATTTTATTTAGCAATACAGTGTGCAGTAGGCCCTTCTATCACTTCAAGCCACACTGTCCCAGCAACTCCACAACCCTGATTAACCTTAACCTTAATCATGGGATAATTTACAATGACCAATTAACATCTTTGGACTGTGGGAGGAAATTGGAGCATCTGGGTCAAACCCATGCATTCCACGGGGAGGACATACAGAGACTCCCTACAGAATGGCACTGAAATTGAACTCTGAAACACCGTGAGCTGTTGTAGCGCCATGCTAACGGCTATATTACCGTGTGCCCAAATAAAAGATTAACAAGAGTCCTAACTCATTCTATATTACAACCAAGGAACAGCTAGGAATAGAGTGGACCATGTAAAGGATCAAAATATATGGAGCCAAGTGGTGTGGATGAGGTCATGAATATATTCTTTATACCTCTCATCTGTATTTACTGGAGAGAAGGATATGGAAGACAATGAGTAAAGGGAGAGATATGTTAATAATCCAGAGAATTTCAGTATTGAGAAGGTGTAACTATTAGATGCCTTGGAATGCAGAAGAGTGGATAACTTCCCAAGTCCAGGTGGTAATAAAGGATATTAATGAAGACAGGATAGTAGAGTTTGTCAATATAGACCTGAGTAAGTCAGTTGACGAGGTCCTTTATGATTGATTAGTTCAGATGGTTAAGACACAGGGAATCCAAAGCAAGCAGGCTAATTAGATCCAACATTAGTTTGGTGAAGGGAAAGTGGAGGAATGATCCTTTACCAGTTGGAGGTCTATGACTCATGGTGTACCTCAGTGTTCAAAGCTGGGAACCTTGTTGTTTGTGATAAATAATCAATGTGAATGTAGGAGGTATGATAAATAAATTTGCAGCTGATACAAAGATGGAAAGAGGATGAATATGCTGGGCTTGTTTTCCCTGATGCAAAGGAGGCTGAGAAGTAACCAAATATATCATATAGCAAGGAATTTCCAATCCTCTTCAAAAAAGGCCAACTTACCATGTCTCTCTGGAGACCAACTGTTTATCAACATATTTATAAACCTACTGATTCCCATGGCTATCTTGACTATACTTCTTCCCACTCTGTCTCCTGTAAAAAACCTATTCCCTTTACTCCTTTCCTTTGTCTTTGCCATATCTGTTTCCAGGATGAGGCTTTCTTGTCCAGGATATCAGAGATGGCCTCCTTCTTCAAAGAACATGGTTCCCCTTCTTCCACTATTGATGTTGTCCTCACCCACATTTCCTCCATTTCCTGGACATCTGCACTCACTGCACACATCATTCTCCGCAACTTCTGCCATCTTCAAAGCGATCCTATCACCAAATACATCTTTACCTCCACAACGCCCGCCCCCCACAACTCTCCACTTTCTGCCAGGATCACTCCCTCTGTGATTCTCTTGGTCTTTCGTCCCTCCCCAATAATTGCCCTCCTGGCATGTATCCCTACAAGCAACAGAAATGCTATACCTGCCCATTCACCTCTATTCAGAGCCCCAAACAGTCTTTCTCGGTGAGGCAATACTTCACCTCCGAATATGTTGGGATCATCTATTGTATCTGGTTCTTCTGATGCAGTCTCCTCTACACTAGTGAGAACCAATGTAAATTGGGGGAACACTTGTTGAACACCTCTGCTCCATCTGCCAAAAGCAGAATTTCCCAGTGGTCAACCAATTTAATTCCTATCCCCATTTCCATTCTGACATGCGGGACCATGGCCTCTGCTTCTGTCATGATGAGGACACTCTCAGGGTGGAGGAGCAACACCTCATGTTCCATCCACCTGATGGCAGGAACAATAATTTCTTCTGGTAATTGTTTTTTCTTTCTGTCTTTCCTTTTCCCTCCCCCCTTCCTTCTTCTTCTATTCCTTACTCTGGCCTCTTACTAATTATTTTCATCTGCCTATCACCTCACCCCCCTGCCCCTCCTTCTTCCCTTTCTCCCATGGTCCACTTCCCTCTCCTATCAGATTCCTTCTCTTCCAGCCCTTTACCTTTCTCTCCCACCTGGTTTCACCTGTCACATTCTAGCTTGTTCTCTGTCCCCTCCACTACCTCTTTATTCTGGCATCTTTCCCCCTCCTTTGTAATCCAGATGAAGGGTCTTGGGCCAAAACATTGACTTTTCATTGATTTCCATAGATGCTGTCTGACCTGCTGAGTTCCTCCAGCATTTGTGTGTGTTTCTCTGAATTTCCAGCATCTGCAGAATCTCTTATGTTTACAGCTTACCAAATCTTGATTGCTGTGCCTACTCTATTTAATGATTCACACACAAGGATACACAGATCCCTCTCAATAGCTTCTTCCCTATTGCAATCAGGTTCTTGAAATGACCTGAAAGACCTTAATTCTACCCTGGACTATATTTCACTGAACTTGTACTAATTCCTTTACTTTTGCTTATTATGTTGAAAAAGTCATTATAATTTATGTTCATTTAAGTTTATGGAATTTATGCTTGTCTTGTAATGCACTGTGCTGCTGCTGCAAAAAGCTAATTTTTATGGCACTTATACACGGGGTATAAGTGCCATGGAAATATATTGCCCATGACAATAAACTTGAACTTAAACAGCAAAACCTTTCAAACTCTCAAGATTTAAAAAGTACTCCACTTTACTATTTTTTTCTGTCAAAGTGGGTGACATTGATTTGCCTTTTACATCAGTGAGGTGATAGAGAGGAGCTGCAGGCAGGTGGTCACACTGGGGCCACGGGAGGCAGACAAGTGGGTCACGGTTAGGAGGGGGAAGGGGAAAGGTCAGGTAATAGGGAGTACCCTGGTGGCTGTGCCCCTTAACAACAGGTACTCCTGTTTGAGTACTGTTGGGGGGGACAGCTTTCCCGGGAGAAGCGACAGTGGCCGTGCCTCCGGCACAGAGTCTGGCCCTGTAGCTCAGAAGGGTAGGGCAAGGAAGAGGAGGGCAGTTGTGATAGGGGACTCGATAGTAAGGGGGTCAGATAGGCGATTCTGTGGACACAGTCCAGAGACCCGGATGGTAGTTTGCCTCCCTGGTGCCAGGGTCCGGGATATTTCTGATCGTGTCCAAGATATCCTGAAGTGGGAGGGTGAGGAGCCAGAGGTCGTGGTACATATAGGTACCAATGACATAGGTAGGAAAAGGGATGAGGTCCTGAAAGGAGAATATAGGGAGCTAGGAAGGGAGTTGAGAAAAAGGACCGCAAAGGTAGTAATCTCGGGATTACTGCCTGTGCCACGCGACAGTGAGGGTAGGAATGCGATGAGGTGGAGGATAAATGCGTGGCTGAGGGATTGGAGCAGGGGGCAGGGATTCAAGTTTTTGGATCATTGGGACCTCTTTTGGCGCAGGCGTGACCTGTACAAAAAGGACGGGTTGCACTTGAATCCTAGGGGGACCAATATCCTGGCAGGGAGATTAGCGGGGGCTACTGAGGTGACTTTAAACTAGAATGGTTGGGGGGTGGGAATCAAATTAAAGAGGCTAGGCGTGAGGAGGTTAGTTCACTACAGGGGGATGGGAACCAGTGCAGAGAGGCAGAGGGGTGTAAAGTGAGGGTAGAAACAAAAAGTACTATGGAGAAAAGTAAAAGTGGCAGGCCGACAAATCCAGGGCAAGCATTAAAAAGGGCCACTTTTCAGCATAATTGTATAAGGGCTAAGAGAGTTGTAAAAGAGCGCCTGAAGGCTTTGTGTGTCAATGCAAGGAGCATTCGTAATAAGGTGGATGAATTGAAAGTGCAGATTGTTATTAATGATTATGATATAGTTGGGATCACAGAGACATGGCTCCAGGGTGACCAGGGATGGGAGCTCAACGTTCAGGGATATTCAATATTCAGGAGGGATAGACATGAAGGAAGGGGAGGTGGGGTGGCGTTGCTGGTTAAAGAAGAGATTAACGCAATAGAAAATAAGGACATAAGCCGGGAAGATGTGGAATCGATATGGGTAGAGCTGCGTAACACTAAGGGGCAGAAGACGCTGGTGGGAGTTGTGTACAGGCCACCTAACAGTAGTAGTGAGGTTGGAGATGGTATTAAACAGGAAATTAGAAATGTGTGCAGTAAAGGAACAGCAGTTATAATGGGTGACTTCAATCTACATGTAGATTGGGTGAACCAAATTGGTAAAGGTGCTGAGGAAGAGGATTTCTTGGAATGTATGCGGGATGGTTTTTTGAACCAACATGTCAAAGAACCGACCAGAGAGCAGGCTATTCTGGACTGGGTTTTGAGCAATGAGGAAGGGTTAATTAGCGATCTTGTCGTGAGAGGCCCCTTGGGTAAGAGTGACCATAATATGGTGGAATTCTTCATTAAGATGGAGAGTGACATAGTTAATTCAGAAACAAAGGTTCTGAACTTAAAGAGGGGTAACTTTGAAGGTATGAGACGTGAATTAGCTTAGACTGGCAAATGACACTTAAAGGATTGACGGTGGATATGCAATGGCAAGCATTTAAAGGTTGCATGGATGAACTGCAACAAATGTTCATCCCAGTTTGGCAAAAGAATAAATCAAGGAAGGTAGTGCACCCGTGGCTGACAAGAGAAATTAGGGATGGTATCAATTCCAAAGAAGCAGTATACAAATTAGCCAGAGAAAGTGGCTCACCTGAGGATTGGGAGAAATTCAGAGTTCAGCAGAGGAGGACAAAGGGCTTAATTAGGAAGGGGAAAAAAGATTATGAGAGAAAACTGGCAGGCAACATAAAAACGGACTGTAAAAGCTTTTATAGGTATGTAAAAAGGAAAAGACTGGTAAAGACAAATGTAGGTCCCCTGCAGGCAGAAACAGGTGAGTTGATTATGGGGAGCAAGGACATGGCAGACCAATTGAATAATTACTTTGGTTCTGTCTTCACATAAATAATCTTCCAGAAATAGTAGGGGACAGAGGGTCTGGTGAGATGGAGGAACTGAGCGAAATACATGTTAGTAGGGAAGTGGTGTTAGGTAAATTGAAGGGATTGAAGGCAGATAAATCCCCAGGGCCAGATGGTCTGCATCCCAGGGTGCTTAAGGAAGTAGCCCAAGAAATAGTGGATGCATTAGTGATAATTTTTCAAAACTCGTTAGATTCTGGACTAGTTCCTGAGGATTGGAGGGTGGCTAATGTAACTCCCCTTTTTAAAAAAGGAGGGAGAGAGAAACCGGGGAATTATAGACCGGTTAGCCTAATGTCGGTGGTGGGGAAACTGCTGGAGTCAGTTATCAAGGATGTGATAACAGCACATTTGGAAAGTGGTGAAATGGTCGGACAAAGTCAGCATGGATTTGTGAAAGGAAAATCATGTCTGACGAATCTCATAGAATTTTTTGAGGATGTAACTAGTAGAGTGGATAGGGGAGAACCAGTGGATGTGGTATATTTGGATTTTCAGAAGGCTTTTGACAAGGTCCCACACAGGAGATTAGTGTGCAAGCTTAAAGCACATGGTATTGGGGGTAAGGTATTGGTGTGGGTGGAGAGTTGGTTAGCAGACAGGAAGCAAAGAGTGGGAATAAACGGGACCTTTTCAGAATGGCAGGCGGTGACTAGTGGGGTACCGCAAGGCTCAGTGCTGGGACCCCAGTTGTTTACAATATATATTAATGACTTGGATGAGGGAATTAAATGCAGCATCTCCAAGTTTGCGGATGACACGAAGCTGGGTGGCAGTGTTAGCTGTGAGGAGGATGCTAAGAGGATGCAGGGTGACTTGGATAGGTTGGGTGAGTGGGCAAATTCATGGCAGATGCAATTTAATGTGGATAAATGTGAAGTTATCCACTTTGGTGGCAAAAATAGGAAAACAGATTATTATCTGAATGGTGGCCGATTAGGAAAAGGGGAGGTGCAACGTGACCTGGGTGTCATTATACACCAGTCATTGAAAGTGGGCATGCAGGTACAGCAGGCGGTGAAAAAGGCGAATGGTATGCTGGCATTTATAGCGAGAGGATTTGAGTACAGGAGCAGGGAGGTACTACTGCAGTTGTACAAGGCCTTGGTGAGACCGCACCTGGAGTATTGTGTGCAGTTTTGGTCCCCTAATCTGAGGAAAGACATCCTTGCCATAGAGAGAGTACAGAGAAGGTTCACCAGATTGATTCCTGGGATGGCAGGACTTTCATATGAAGACAGAATGGGATGAACTGGGCTTGTATTCGTTGGAATTTAGAAGATTGAGGGGGGATCTGATTGAAACGTATAAGATCCTAAAGGGATTGGACAGGCTAGATGTAGGAAGATTGTTCCCGATGTTGGGAAAGTCCAGAACGAGGGGTCACAGTTTGAGGATAGAGGGGAAGCCTTTTAGGACCGAGATTAGGAAAAACTTCTTCACACAGAGAGTGGTGAATCTGTGGAATTCTCTGCCACAGGAAACAGTTGAGGCCAGTTCATTGGCTATATTTAAGAGGGAGTTAGATATGGCCCTTGTGGCTACGGGGGTCAGGGGGTATGGAGGGAAGGCTGGGGCGGTGTTCTGAGTTGGATGATCAGCCATGATCATAATAAATGGCGGTGCAGGCTCGAAGGGCCGAATGGCCTACTCCTGCACCTATTTTCTATGTTTCTATGTTTAATGCATGACTACATTTTTTTCTCATGCTGCCATGGCAGTCAATTTTCAAGAACAGAGCTTAAATGCATATCGACAATGCCCAATTTTATCACTATTTTTTAAGTGTCCTGTGACCACTTCTTGAATAATTTATTCATACACTTTCCTAACTAACCTATGATTTCATAGTTTTTTGTCTCTCTTCTTTCTTAAATACTGGAATTACATTTCAACCTTCTAAGCTGTGGGAACATTCCTAGAATCTATGAATCCTTGCCCGATGACAACTATTATCCCCAGCGCCACTGCTTTCAAGACCTTGCGATATAAGCCAACAGCTTTCAGGGATTTATTGGCTTTCTATCCAATTAATTTCTCCAATATTTTCTTTTATTGTTAATTTCTTTCAGCTATTTCCCTCGGAACCAGTTGTTCTTCCCTATCTGTAAGATTTTTTTTTGTCTTCTTCCATGAAGGCAGACACAAGTTTTGCTATATTTCTCTGGCACTTCTGTATTCCTGTTTATAATTTCAGCTACCCTAATCTGCAGAGCAAGAACCCACATTAGATTTTGTTAATCTGTTTCATACTTCTACAGAGGTTTTTTTTATCATACTACAAAGTTTCTTGCTAACTGCTCTCAAACTCTCCTTCCCTTAGTCCTTTGTTGCTGGATTCTGAAATGTTCTCAGTCCTCAGGTTTGTTGCTCTTTTGGTAACATTATAAGTCTTTCCTTTTAATCTACTACTACCTTTAACTTCTCTTCTTATGAATAGGTTTAAAATATGTATACTCTTGTTGGGAACTTGGAATTGTATACATGTAGTTACTTCTTACATGACAGCTGAAAAGTCTCACACCTGAAAACATTAACTGTTTCTCTTTCTATAGATGCTGCCTGACCTTCTAATCTTTTTTCCCTGACACTTTCTGTCTTTATTGTGGATTTTGAGTACCAGCAGGTTTTTTTTGATTCTCAGCCACACTGCTATTTCAGACCTCTTCTCTTGGCTACTGGTAGGAAGAGCTGCTATAGGATCTCCTTGACAACCTTCTCTGCCACTCCTAGGGTTAGCTGTACACAACAACCCCAAATCTCACTCACCCTTTTCTGAAGAACATATTGAGAATCAAACTTGTCACTTCCCCAAAGTGGAACAAAGAACTCTAGTGCAATAAGAAATGTGTTTTGAAAAAGAATAAAGTTAATAAAACAAAATCCAGAAAAATACTTTATTAGCAGAACTTAAATGTTTTAATAAGTATGAAAAGTGTCTGTGGATGTTAAATTGTTCTTCTCCAGAATGAAATACTGATTGAGTCTTGAAAATTACAGATAATTAAGGTAGGGAAGTATTTATATTTGAAATTTTGTCCATCTTGTCCATAACTTGTGTACTATATTTCAAAGTTCATCTTTCAATGTAGATAAACTTAACTAATTACGATTTAAATATAACTAGAAATAATAATTGAATGAAGAGTAATTTCATAAATAAGGCCAATTGAAGATGTGGCAGGTCTGACTAACATGTAACAGAAGTATGTAGGAGTTTGAAGATGAATACATATGTCCTAAGTACGATTTTGTTTAGAATCATTGAGATGGAATGTGACTTAAAGTTACTCTAACATATAAGGAAATGTAGAAGTTTATGGACAATTTTATCTGAAACACAGTTATATCCAGAACAAAGCATATGTTTAGGACAAGGATAAAATAATTATTTGGAAGATGGGTAGAGGGAACAACAAGAGGCTGAGAAGGAGGTCCACAGGAAATTATCCCCTCCAACACATAATATGTACTTAGTCTATGAAGTCAAGGAGAAAAACAGCAGTTGGACAACCACAACCCAGACCAAGGTATTGTGGGTCAGATGGCCATCCAAGAGGAGAAAAGTGGAACAGAAACGTAGTAGTGAAAGGAGACTCCAAAATTAGTGCAACAGGTAGTGTCCTTTCCAGCCCGCAATATGTCCAAACGATGTGTTGTTTACCCTCTGCCAAGTTAAGAGATATCACATGATGGAAAGAGAGAAACTTGGAATGAGGGAATAGATTTAGTTATCATGATCCATAGTGGAACAAATAAGGGACAATGACGAGATAGTCTTACTGAATGTATTGAGAGTCTAAAGTATAAAACAGGATCTAAATGGCAATAATTTGTGGATTATGGCCAATACACATGTACATTAGCATAAATGCAGACAATTAACACATAGCTTAAGGATCAGTGTGAGAAAGAGGGACTATTTTCTATGAGATACTGGCACCAATGCTGGGACAGGAAGGAGCTGTATTAGTACAACACATTTTACATTAATATGTCATAGCAAAAAGTGTAAATAGGGAAGAGGCAAAGGTTTAAACTAGAGAGAAGGTGAGAGGGATCAGCAAGAAATGTAAGCAGTTTAAATATGTAAAAAAGAGTGAAAATAGCAAAGAATAAAGTTAAGGACAACATTGATAGCAAGTAAATTAATTAGTTATAGAACAGAAACTTAAAAAAGACGGTTACCATAAAGTGAGAGGAAATCCAATTAAAACTGAGTTAATCTGTTTGTATGGCAGTGTGCACAGTGTCCGTAATAAAACAGAAGAGCTATAGGCAATAATACGTTGGCAAGAGCTAGGCTTAATAGGGATTACTGAGTATTAACTACAGAAATATCAGTAGTTAGAATTAAACAATGCAGTAAATGATATGCTTAGAAAGAAATATAACTGTATATGTTAAAATAAATGCAATAAAAAATGGAAGCAACTACAAAGCAAACAAATGTAGAATTCATATTAATAAGAACAAAAGATAACAAAGGATCAATCATGCTAATAAGCATAGTCTACCTACTATCCTAAATTTGAAAGAAGGTGCAGGGAGAAATATATAGTCAAATTAGGGAAGTGATTTAAAAAAAAGAATACTTCGGTGGATATCTACTATCCGATATTAATTGGACAAAGAATAAGGCAAAGGAGAAATAGGAATGGAATTCGAACAATAGACAACCCACTATGTAAAGAGCTCATAAGGCCCAGTTGGCAGTTTGATCTGGTAATGGAGAAAGAACCAAGCAGATAAGTCAAAATAAGGAAATGCTTAGTCAATATTGACCAAAACAAAATACATTTTATATTATGCAGGGAAGGTCATAATTATCATGAACATAAGATAAAAAGATTGGAGAAATGCTGATTCAGAGGGACCTAAAGTTGAACCTGGGAAGATAAAGATGGCATAGTATTTCCAGGTAGCAATGTAACAATGGGAAACATTTAAAATATTGTGCAGAAAGCAGGAAAAACCAACTATACATTCACATTACATGGTACTTAAAGATAGAAGGGTAAATTAATCATTAGGGATAAAACTATAACTATAAAACAGAAGAATGCATGATAACTAAAAAAAACAAGGAATAAGGAGAAAAGTAAAATTCATTCAGGAATACAAAGGCCACCTTTTAAATTATCAGGGAACACAAACCAAATTAATGAAATATTTATGGATTCAAGCATGGAAACATAGAAAACCTACAGCATAATACTGCCCTTCCGCCCACAATGCTGTGCCGAACACGTACTTACGTTACCTCGAGTTACCCAAAGCCTCTATTTTTCTAAGCTCCGTGTACCTATCCAGGAGTTTCTTAAAAGACCCTATTATATCTGCCTCCACTACTGGCACTGGCAGCCCATTCCACGCACTCACCACCCTCTGCGTAAAAAACTTACCCCGACATCTCCTCTGTACCTACTTCAAGCACTTAAAACTGTACCCTCTCATGTTAGCCATTTCAGCCCTGGGAAAATGCCTCTGACTATCCACACGATCAATGCCTCTCATCATCTTTACAGCTCTATCAGGTCATCTCTCATCTTCCATCGCAGGCCAAGGTCACTTAATCTATTATCATAAGGCATGCACCCCAATCCAGGCAACATCCTTTTAAATCTCCTCTGCATCCTTTCTATAGTTTCCACATCCTTCCTGCAGTGAGGTGACCAGAACTGAGCACAGTACTCCAAGTGGGGTTTGACCAGGGTCCTATATAGCTGCAACATTACCTCTCGGCTCTTGAACTCAGTCCCATGGTTGATGAAGGCCAATACACCGTATGCCTTCTTAACCACACAGTCAACCTATGCAGCAGTTTTGAGTGTCCTATGGACTCAGACCCGAAGATCCCTCTGATCCTCCACACTGCCAAGAGTCTTACCATTAATACTATATTCTGCCATCATATTTGACCTACCAAAATGAACCACCTCGCACTTATCTGGGTTGAACTCCACCCGCCAATTCTCAGCCCAGTTTTGCATCCTATCGATCTCCCGCTGTAACCTCTGACAGTCCTCCACACTATCCACAACACTCCCAACCTTTGTGTCAACAGCAAATTTACTAACTCATTCCTCCACTTCCTCATCCAGGTCATTTATGAAAATCACGAAGAGGAGGAGTCCCTGAACAGACCCCTAAGGAACACCACTGGTCACCAACTTCCATGCAGAATATGACCTGTCTACAACCACTCTTTGCCTTCTGTGTGCAAACCAGTTCTGGACCACAAAGCAAAGTCCCCTTGGATCCAATGCCTCTTACTCTCTCAATGAGCCTGGCACAGGGTACCTTATCAAATGCCTTGCTGAAATCCATATACACAACATCCACTTCTCCACCTTCATCAATGTACTTAGTCACATCCTCAAAAGATTCAATCAGGGTCATAAGGCACTTCCCTTTGATAAAGCCATGCTGATTATTGCTAATCATTGCTATTTATATTATGCCTCTCTAAATGTTCATAAATCCTGCCTCTCAGGATCTTCTTCATCAACTTACCAACCACTGAAGTAAGACTCAATGGTCTATAATTTCCTGGGCTATCTCTACTCCTTTTCTTGAAGAATCGGACAACCTCTGCAACCTTCCAATCCTCCGGAACCTCTCACATCCCCATTGATGATACAAAGATCATTTCTAGAGGCTCAGTAATCTCCTCCCTCACTTTCCACAGTAGCCTGGAGTACATCTCGTCTGGTCCCGGTGACTTATCCAACTTGATGCTTTCCAAAAGCTCCAGCACATCTTCTTTCTTAATATCTACATACTCAAGCTTTTCATTCTGCTGTAAGTCATCCCTACAATCGCTAAGATGTTTTTCCTTAGTGAATACTGAAGCAAAGTATTCATTAAGTACCTCTGTTACCTCCTCTGGTTCCATACACACTTTTCCACTGTCACACTTGATTGGTCCTATTCTCTCACATCTTATCTTCTTGCTCTTCACATACTTGTAGAATGCCTTGGGGTTTTCCTTAATCCTGCTCTCCAAGGTCTTCTCATGGCTCCTTCTGGCTCTCCTAATTTCATTCTTAAGCTCCTTCCTGCTTGCCTTATAATCTTCTAGATCTCTATCATTACCTAGTTTTTTGAAACTTTCATAAGCTTTTTTTTCTTCTTGACTAGATTTTCAACATCCTTTATACACCACGGTTCTTGTACCCTACCATCCTTTCCGTCTCATTGGAATGTACCTATGCAGAATGTCACGCAAATAACCCCTGAAAATTTGCCACATTCCTGCCATACATTTCCCTGAGAACATCTGTTCCCAATTTATGTTCCCAAGTTCCTGCCTGTTAGCTTCATATTTCCCCTTACTCCAACTAAAACTTTCCTAACTTGTCTGTTCCTCTCCCTCTTCAATGCTATGGTAAAGGAGAAAGAATTGTGATCACTATCTCCAAAATGCTCTCCCACTGACAGACCTGACACCTAACCAGGTGCATTTCCCAATACCAGATCAAGTGCAGGCTCGCCTCTTGTAGGCTTATCTACATATTGTGTCAGGAAACCTTCCTGAACACACCTAACAAACTCCACTCCATCTAAACCCCTTGCTCTAGGGCGATGCCAATCAATATTGGGGAAATTAAAATCTCCCATCACAACAATCCTATTATTACTGCACTGTTCCAGAACCTGTCTCCCTATCAGTTCCTCAATGTCCCTGTTACTATTGGGTGGTCTATAAAAAAACACCCCATAGAGTTACTGACCCCTTTCTGCTTCTAACTTTCAGCCACAGTGACTCAGTAGACAATCCCTCCATGACTTCCTCCTTTTCTGCAGCCGTGACACTATCTTTGATCAACCTGCCATGTCCCCACCTCTTTTGCCCCCCTCCCTGTCCTTTCTGAAACATCTAAAGCCTGGCACTATAAGCCGCCATTCCTGCCCTGAGCCATCCAAGTCTCCGTAATGGCTACAACATCATAACTTCAAGTACTGATCCATGCTCTAAGCTCATCTGCTTTGTTCACGATGCTCCTTGCATTAAAATAGACACATCTCAAACCACCATGATCTATCACCTGCCTATCCTCCCTCTTGCACTGCCTACAAGCTTTCTCTATTTGTGAGCCAACCACCTCTTCCTCCGTCCCTTTAGTTCGGTTCCCAACCCCCCCCAGCAATTTTAGTTTAAACTCTCCCCAATAGCCTTAGCAAACCTCCCTGCCAGGATATTGGTCCCTCTCATATTCAAGTACAACCTGTCCTTTTTTGTACAGGTCACACCTGCCCCAAGAGAGGTCCCAATGATCCAGAAATCTGAATCCCTGCCCCCTGCTCCAATCCCTCAGCCATGCATTTATCTTCCACCTCACTCTTCCTATACCCACTCTCGTGTGGCACAGGCAGTAATCCCAAGATTACTACCTTTGAGGTCCTGCTTCTGAGCTTCTTTCCTAACTCCCTGTAGTCTGTTTTCAGGACCTCCTCCCTTTTCCTACCTATATCATTGGTACCAATATGTACCACGGCCTCTGGCTGTTCACCTTCCCACTTCAGGATATCATGGACGCAAACAGAAACATCTCAGACCCTGGCACCTGGGAGACAAACTACCATCTGTGTTTCTTTCCTGCCTCCACAGAATCGGCTGTCTGCCCCCTTAACTATAGAGTCCCCTATCACTGCTGCCATCCTCTTCCTTTCCCTTCCGTTCTGAGCCACAGGGCCAGACTCTGTGCAAAAGGCACAGCCACTGTTGCTTCCCCCAGGTAGGTTGTCCCCCCTCACCAACTGTACTCAATCAGGAGTACTTATTGTTAAGGGGGAGAGCCACTGGGGTACTCTGTAGTAGCTGATTCTTGCCCTTCCCTCTCCTGACTGTTACCCACATCTGTCTCCCGAGGCCTCGGTGTGACTGCTTGCCTATAGCTCCTGTTTATCACCTCCTCACTTTCCCTGACCAAACGAAGGTCATCGAGCTGCATCTCCAGTTCCCTAACCCAGTCCCTAAGGAGCTGCAGCTCAATGCAGCTGGTGCAGATGTGACCGTCCGGGAGGCTGGGAGGCCCAGACATCGCACAACTGACACCAAGTTTAGAACATCAGCCTCAGAGACATATCTCCTATTCCTATTCTTCACAAGTAACTTACCTTGCCTCAACCTGTTATCGCCGAAGCCCCGATGAGCCAAAGCCCTCCTACTCTGACATCCGCTCTATAAAGCTGTCTTCTTTTTAAATTCTTCCCACCAGTCTAACTCAGGGATGTCCACGCGCCTGTGCAATTGTACCTCAATCAAACTGCTGAAGAGAAAACGCTATCCTTTTAAATTCTTCCCGCCGGCCTAACTCGCTGACGTCCATGTGAGGAAAAAAGGGAAAGTTAAGACTGGAATGGAGCCTATACGGCATAGGTAGGAAAACACCAGTAGAAATATGCAGAAGTGGTAGAAATTTTATATCATTATTTTGCTTCAGTATTTACCAAGGAAAGAAACATGACATTAGAAGACAGGATGCGACTCTAAAATATAAAAGGAGATTATATTAACTGAACAAATCAAACACTAAGTTGATAAAACAATATGTCCTGATGGATTCCTTTCATGTATTTTAAAAGAATCTGGGGAAGAGACAGATGTGTTAAAGTACTAAAAATGTAGTGTCAAAGGATTGCCAGACAACTAATATAATATCTATAGTTGAGAAGGGGGATTGAACATAGCCAGGGTATTACAGACTATAAGCTAGCATCAGTGGTAAGAAAGAGATGTTCCATGAAGATTACTGGTGGGTCCGCTGTGGTTTACAATTTTTATTAATAATGTCTTCAGTATCAAAGAGACATCTTCTAAATTTGTGCATGACTCCAAACTGGGGAAAGCAACTAAATGGAAAATGAAATTCAAAACAGATAAAATGAGGAGTACAGTTTGTTAGGAAGAAGAAGGTGGCCCCTTTTTCTTTAGAAAGTAGTTGTCTGGGGGATGGAAAGAGGTACAAAGGGAATTCAGAGCACATATACACCAATCACAAGCGATGTGCCATAAGTTAGCAAAACTGCAAAAGAAGGAAAACAAAGCATTAGGGTTTACTTCTAATTGCAAAATAGGGAAGATACGCTAAATCCATTTACCTTTACATGATACAGAATTCAGCATACTGCTTTGGTCACCATGTTATAAACAGGATATAGGGAAATGGAGGGGCGACAAAGAAGATTTACAGGGATAGTACAAGACATGTGAATACATACATAGCAGGAAAGGACGGGCAGGTAAAACTCTTTATTTCAAGTAAAGCTGAAGAAAGATCTAACACAGGTTTTTAAACTGATGATATTGATAGAATGGATAGAGCAAAGCATTTTCCATATAGGGAAGATCTTAACCACAGGCTGGCAATACAAGATGGTCACCAAGAAATTCAATAGATAAATTAGAAAAGCATTTGCTTACCTGAAGAATGGTGAGGATATGGAACTTGCTACCACAGGTAATGATTGAAGCAAAGATTAAGCAAAATCAAGAAAGGTAATGAGGGAGAAGGGATTCAAGGGTCATGCTGGATGATTTAAACAAGGAAAGATGGTAGATGGTTGGAGCACAGCATTAACCATGGATAGAATATTGTGCTGAATTGTCTATTTTTGTGCAATATATCCAGGCAAAAAGGAACTAGTCTAAGAAGAGAAATAATTATGGAAAAATATGAGAATTACTTGCACAAAGTACAATGTATTTCATTGGTTGTGAGATTCACTGATAATTCTTACATTTGTTACCTATTAACTCTCCCTATTCACTCCTAAATGTAGTTCTTGAATCTCAAATCTGGACAAATAGATCATCAGCAAAACACAGTCTTATCCTCTCTTAACATGTTTCAATAACGTAAACTTCCAGAGTCTTGAATTTAAGACCATAAGACATACCAATAGAATTAAGCCATTCCACTGATTGAGTCTACATCATCATTCAAATATCACTGATTATCCATCTTAATCCCATTCTCCTGCTTTCTCCCCATAACTTTTGATGCATTTACTAATCAAGAAACTATTATCCTCAGCTTTAAATATACC
Organism: Mobula birostris; assembly: GCF_030028105.1. Taxonomy (NCBI): domain Eukaryota; kingdom Metazoa; phylum Chordata; class Chondrichthyes; order Myliobatiformes; family Myliobatidae; genus Mobula; species Mobula birostris. Next base: position 138,878,557 of record NC_092375.1, on the reverse strand, counting down.
CATGGACTTGGCTTCTACAGATGTCCATGGCAATGAATTCATCAGAATCACCACCATCTAGCTCAAGAAATTTCTTCTCATGTATGATATTGTTCAATGAAACTTGAGGCTGGAGATTTTTGCCAGGGATAAGGCATTGGTTTGCTAATCATACTTGCAGATGTATTTTGCAGAGGCAGTACTGGTGATAGCTCTCCAGTGCTTCAAACCAACCTACTTTAGATTCATAGCACAGAAAGAAGCCCTTCACCCTCCATGTTCATGCTACCCTTGCCTAGCTACACTAGTCCCATTAGCCAGCATTATGTTCATATCTTTCTATGGCTTGCCTATGTAAATGCCTGCCTAACTGGCTCTTAAACATAGTGACTGGATCTAATTCCATCCCCTGCTCAGGCATTATGTTCTGGATATCAATCATGTTGTGCAAAAAACAAATGTACCCCCCACAGGTCCCCTTTAAACTCCTCCCTCTCACCTTAAAACTTTGCCCTTTTGTTTTAGGTACCCATATCAGGGAAAAAAAGATTCGGACTATCTACCTTATTTTTGGCTTTTATCATTTCAAATATCTCAATGCAGGAAGTCTGTAATGCAGGCAATGTGTATGATCGCTAATGTCAAAGAATCTGCCTTTGATATTACTTCACCCCAAGGAAAATAAACCCAACCTAACCAATTTCTTCCCAGAACTAAACTCCTCCAATCCAAACAAAATTCTGGTGAATCTCCTCTGCACTTTCTCCAGCACAACACACCTTTCCTATAGTATGATGACCAAAACTACATGCAATAGTTCAAGAGCAGCCTAAACATTTTTAGTAAAGTTGTAGCATTACATCTCAACCCTTATATTCCTTGTCCCATCAATGAAGGAAAGTATGTCACATGCCTTCTGCACCTCCCTATCTAATTCTAATGGCAATTTGAGGGAACTATGATCTTGAATACTAAGGTCCCTCATGTTCATCAGCATTCTGTAGTGCAGTACTATTTTACTGTATATGTACTACCCCTATTTGACCTCCCAAAATGCATCACTTGTCACTTGTCAAGATTATATTCCCTCTGCGAGCTTCTTATCTGACTTACTGTTTATCTGCTGCGGATTTAGGCAACCTTCCTCCTACCCACACCACCAGTAACTTCTCTGTCATCTGCAAACATATTGTTCAAACCTCCTACATTTGTATCCAAGTTGTAGACGTACATAACATACATAAACAGTCCCAGCATCGATTTCTGGAATCACAAACTTCCAAACAGAAAAGCATCCTTTCACCACTACCCACTGCCTCCTTTATCATTCCCCATAGAACAATCCACATCACAAGAATTGATACTGTGAATCTAATAATGTTATAATCGTGTCTGACCAATTTTCTGAATTTTTGAGCTAAATATTTCCCATAAACTGTGGTATGTTTACAACAACAAAATGCTTTTGACAATTTGCTATTAGAATGCAATATGGTACAAGATTTTAAAAACCTGGATATGGATAAAGAAAATGATTTGCATAGTTATTTACTTTTTGGGATAGGGTGGGTACAGGGCTGAATGATACATTCCATATTTTTCTATTCATTTTTAAATGCATTCATGATTTAGGTTCAAAAACACATCATAACCTGAAGGAAGATGAAGGAAACACAACAGGAATTCTGAATAGTTATTTTAAATCTATAAGGTATTACATGTTGGGAGATAAGCAAGGCAAATGTTATGAGTATGATGCAGAATTAGCTTAAGGTGAAGTGGAATAGGATTTGGGAAAGAAAGCCAATTGCTAATTTTGTAAAATATTGAGTAACGCAGGCACCAGAAAGCTTAATTATATCACTCTTTTAATTGAGTTAATTGGGTAGATATTACTCTAAAACTGCTTCACAAACTGTACAGGGCACATTGCAACACGAAGGAGCTGGTTGTGGACTACAGGAGGAATGAAGACAGGCTAACCCCTATTGACATCAATAGATCTGGGGTTGAGAGCATGAACAGCTTTATGTTCCTTGGCATACACATCACCAAGGATCTCACGTAGTCTGTACATACTGGCTGTGTGGCGAAAAAGGCACAACAGCGCCTCTTTCACCTCAGACAGTTGAATAAGTTTGGTATAGGCCCCCAAAGTCTAAGAACTTTGTACAGGGGCACAATTGAGAGCATCCTGACTTGCTGCATCACTGCTTGGTATAGGAACTATACCTCCCTTAATTGCAGGGTTCTGCAGAGAGTGGTGCGGACAGCCCAGCGCATCTGTAGATGTGAACTTAGAACCATAGAAACTACAGCACAGAAACAGGCCTTTTGGCCCTTCTTGGCTGTGCCGAACCATTTTCTGCCTAGTCCCACCGACCTGCACACGGACCATATCCCTCCCTACACCTCTTATCCATGTATCTGTCCAATTTATTCTTAAATGTTAAAAAAGAACCCGCATTTACCACCTCGTCTGGCAGCTCATTCCATACTCCCACCACTCTCTGTGTGAAGAAGCCCCCCCTAATGTTCCCTTTAAACTTTTCCCCCCTCACCCTTAACCCATGTCCTCTGGTTTTTTTCTCCCCTTGCCTCAGTGGAAAAAGCTTGCTTGCATTCACTCTATCTATACCCATCATAATTTTACATACCTCTATTAAATCTCCCCTCATTCTTCTACGCTCCAGGGAATAAAGTCCTAACCTATTCAACCTTTCTCTGTAACTGAGTTTCTCAAGTTCCGGCAACATCCTTGTAAACCTTCTCTGTACTCTTTCAACCTTATTTATACCCTTCCTGTAATTTGGTGACCAAAACTGAACACAATTCTCCAGATTCGACCTCACCAATGCCTTATACAACCTCATCATAACATTCCAGTTCTTATACTCAATACTTTGATTAATAAAGGCCAATGTACCAAAAGCTCTCTTTACGACCCTGTCTACCTGTGACGCTACTTTTAGGGAATTTTGTATCTGTATTCCCAGATCCCTCTGTTCCACTGCACTCCTCAGTGCCTTACCATTAACCCTGTATGTTCTACCTTGGTTTGTCCTTCCAATGTGCAATACCTCACACTTGTCTGTACTAAACTCCATCTGCCATCTTTCAGCCCATTTTTCCAGTTGGTCCAAGTCCCTCTGCAGGCTCTGAAAACCTTCCTCACTGTCTACTACACCTCCAATCTTTGTATCATCAGCAAATTTGCTGATCCAATTTACCACATTATCATCCAGATCATTGATATAGATGACAAATAACAATGGACCCAGCACTGATCCCTGTGGCACACCACTAGTCACAGGCCTCCACTCGGAGAAGCAATTCTCTGCTACCACTCTTTGGCTTCTTCCATTGAGCCAATGTCTAATCCAATTTACCACCTCTCCATGTGTACCTAGCGACTGAATTTTCCTAACTAACCTCCCAGGCGGGACCTTGTCAAAGGCCTTACTGAAGTCAATGTAGACAATATCCACTGCCTTCCCTTCATCCACTTTTCTGGTAACCTCGTCGAAAAACTCCAATAGATTGGTCAAACATGACCTACCACGCACAAAGCCATGTTGACTCTCCCTAATAAGTCCCTGTCTATCCAAATGCTTGTAGATTCTGTCTCTTAGTACTCCCTCCAATAAATTACCTACTACCGACGTTAAACTTACTGGCCTATAATTTCCCGGATTACTTTTCAATCCTTTTTTAAACAACGGAACAACATGAGCCACTCTCCAATCCTCCGGCACCTCACCTGTAGACAGCGACATTTTAAATATTTCAGCCAGGGCCCCTGCAATTTCAACACTAGTCTCCTTCAAGGTCCGAGGGAACACCCTGTCAGGTCCCGGGGATTTATCCACTTTAATTTTCCTCAAGACAGCAAGGACCTCCTCCTTTTCGATCTGTATAGTTTCCATGATCTCACTACTTGTTTCCCTTAATTCCATAGACTTCATACCAGTTTCCTTAGTAAATACAGATGCAAAAAATCTATTTAAGATCTCCCCCATTTCGTTTGGTTCCGCACATAGCCGACCACTCTGATCTTCAAGAGGACCAATTTTATCCCTTACAATCCTTTTGCTCTTAATTATACCTGTAAAAACTCTTTGGATTATCCTTCACTTTGACTGCCAAGGAAACCTCATGTCTTCTTTTAGCCCTCCTGATTTCTTTCTTAAGTATTTTCTTGCACTTCTTATACTCCTCAAGCACCTTATTTACTCCCTGCTTCCTATACATGTTATACAACTCCCTCTTCTTCTTTATCAGAGTTGCAATATCCCTTGAGAACCAAAGTTCCTTATTCCTATTCACTTTGCCTTTAATCCTGACAGGAACATACAAATTCTGCACTCTCAAAATTTCTCCTTTGAAGGCTTCCCACCTACCGATCACATCCTTGCCAGAGAACAACCTGTCCCAATCCACGCTTTTTAGATCCTTTCTCATTTCTTCAAATTTGGCCTTCTTCCAGTTAAGAACCTCAACCCTAGGACCAGATCTATCCTTGCCCATGATCAAGTTGAAACTAATGGTGTTATGATCACTGGAACCAAAGTGCTCCCCTACACAGACTTCTGTCACTTGTCCTAACTCGTTTCCTAACAGGAGATCCAGTATTGCATCCCCTCTAGTTGGTCCCTCTATATAATGATTTAGAAAACTTTCCTGAACACATTTTACAAACTCTAAACCATCTAGACCCCTAACAGTATGGGAGTCCCAATCAATATATGGAAAATTAAAATCCCCTACCACCATAACTTTATGTTTCCTGCAGTTGCCTGCTATCTCTCTGCAGATTTGCTCTTCCAATTCTCGTTGACTATTGGGTGGTCTGTAATACAATCCCACTAATGTGGCCATACCTTTCCTGTTTCTCAGCTCCACCCATAAGGACTCAGTAGACAAGCCCTCTAATCTGTCCTGCCTGAGCACTGCTGTAATATTTTCCCTAACAAGCAACGTTACTCCCCCACCTTTCATTCCTCTGCCTCGATCACATCTGAAACATCGGAACCCTGGAATATTAAGCTGCCAGTCCTGCCCCTCCTGTAGCCAAGTTTCACTAATTGCTATAAGGTCATAATTCCACGTGTCAATCCACGCCCTCAACTCATCCACCTTCCCCACAATACTCCTAGCATTGAAATATATACACCTCAGAAGATTTTTACCACCACTCACAACCTTTCTATTAGCGGATTTGCTTGAACTTTTAACATCATTAATTTTCACCACTTCCCACTATTCTGGATGTTTACAAAGACAGATGTGTAAAAAGGATCATTGCTAATAGTAAGAGTGTTTGAATTTCCTTCGGGATTATTGGGGACCCGAGTCTCTCCAACCACAAACTGTTTTAGCTGCTACCATCTGGGAAACAGTACCTCAGCATTACAGCCAGGAACAACAGGCTCCGGGACAGCTTCTTCCACCAGGCTATCAGACTGATTAATTCATGCTGATACAATTGTACTTCTATGTAATATTGACTGTCCTGTTGTACATACTATTTATTATAAATTACTATAAATTGCACATTGCACACTTAGACAGAGAAACTAACATAAAGATTTTTACTCCTCATGTATATGAAAGATGTAAGAAATAAAGTCAATTCAATTCAAAGCAATGCAGGAAGGATTGGCCTCCAAGAGATAGTCTGACAAATTTAGGATCTTGAAATGACGTTGCTGATTAGGACACATACAAAGTCTTGATCTCTGCAGACAAATAGAATCTAGAATACAAGCCAATATGACTTAAAGAAATGGCTTACAACAAACTAGTGAATGAATAATTCGGTACTGCTACTGGACTACTTTTCACATCACAGGAGTCACCTCTCAAGAAAGGCAGATATTGATAATGAAATTCACCACTGCATTCAAAGGTGAAGGTTTTAATCTTAGTAAAGAGCACATGGTTTACTGGGCAGCCATGGTTCCTTTCCCCTGTACATACAGAGAAGCAGACTATCTATTACAGGCAATTCAAAGCACTGAAGACATACTACCAATGTACTCTCAGCAATATTTTTCAAACCCACTGAAAGGATAAGCAAACAAAATATTGGTGGCCAATCCAAGGTTAATATGCCTCCTAATGAGACTATAATTACACTAAACCACTCTCCAAACTCAGGACAGAGGAAAGCACTTCAAGTATATTTATAAGGTTCCATTAGAAAATGTAATATTTTCATTGACTTACAGGAGCTCCCATTCTGTAACTGATTAAACGGGGGAAACAAAATCCAGAATGGCACGAAGAACATCAAATCCCTTCATTAGATGCATTTGAAAATGAGTGCACATTTCCCTTGCTACCTTCCTTCTTGATTGGTGAAGCACCTTCAGCTCCACATATGCTTCACCAATCAAGAGGGAAGGTAGTAAGGGAAATGTCAGTAGATCCCACATTGGCCTCATCTGCAACTTGGCAACTCAGAAAACTGGATTAGAACCAAGTCATCCTTGTGTCCAAGAGAATGTCCAAGAACAAGAACTGCTATTGAACCTACTTATCTCAAAACAGCCAACAGTTGGAAAAATCTTTTGGGTAGGAATTGAAAGAAAATGGAGATGGGGAAGGCCATAAGATGAATGCCTAGAAATTCAAACAGTTACTATTAGCAAATATTTGTTTTGCTCCATTATAAAAATTCAATCACATTGACATCACTCAAAATGATTAGACTGGCGTTTTATTTATAAGGACGAGTCAAGGACTTTTGGTTGAAGTTGGACAAACTTTTGAAGTTTCCAGAGAAATCAACAAGACAGTATTATTTTCATTCCCACAGCAGGGATGTTATTATCACTGTTGGTTATCTTATAATGCAGCAGAGACATGAGAAAAAGGAAACAGAAGCACAAAGAAGCTGCACTATTCGAAAGAAATTACACCAGGTGGCAAAGCTGCCATAACAGATGGAGTATCTTAAACTGGGGATGAGTGTGCATAGCACCGACTGTGGTAAAGCAAGAATCAGTAGTGTAACAGTTTATGGTTGAATTGTGATTTGAAAACATACTTCACCAAGTAATGATCTACATAAACTTTAAGAACACCAACAATGGCAAAGGAAGATGATACAGGAAATAGGGTCACAAGAAGGCTATACAGACCTTTGAATCTGATCTGCGCTTTTACCACAATGTTAACTTTCCCAGATGCATTAAGTTATGTAAGTAGTATTTGTACCGGTCTGAAACAATGAGATATAGTTATTCACCAACATACAAACTAAATGTTATCTTTGACAAAATAAATTGATAATCAAATAATCCTATAAATTGGTTTGAGCGGTACTACATTTTTTGTGCATAATTTAATTCAATTTCACTGAAAGATCATTTATAAATACTTACAATAAATTCCACAAGGTCTGTAATTTTATGTTTGGGTCCTCTGTGTGTTATCTACTAATCCACTAAGAAGCCTGAATGTGCATAGTAGCGTCCAATGACATACCATTTTCAAGATCTTCTATAATCCATAACTGCCAATGGGGTACTGCTTGTAAGACCTGTTGTAGCATTACTTAAGCAGGATAATATACCAAAATTCTCTAGGCTCTGGGCAGGCCCCGGTGGATTAGAAGACAATGAATGTCATGCCATGATTTTAAAAAGGATGTAGGCAAAAGACAGGAAAATATAGATCAGTTAACTTAGTATCTGTAGATGGGAAAATACTTGAAGCTTCATTAAGCAGGAAATAATGAAACATCTGGATAAAAGTGTTTCCATCAGATAGGCACAGCATGGATTCATGAATGGTAGATCCTGCTTGGTAACCTTACTGGACTTCTTTGAGGATGTAACATTGGATGGAAGGATAGAAGGAAGCAGGTGGATGTTCATAGTTGGATGTCCAGAAGGCCTTCAATAAGGTGCACAATGAAGACTTATCCATAATGTAAGGATGCATGGAGTTGGGGATAATGTATTAAAATGGATATTGGTTAACCAACAGAAGTCCAAGAGTTGGGACAAATGGGTATTTCTCTCATTGGCAATCAGTGGAGCGGAGTGCCACTGGGGTTGGTGCTGGTCCTACAACTGTTCACGATATACAGTACATTAATGATTTTGATGAGAGGACCAAGTGTAGCTTATCTAATTTTGCTGATAATACTAAATTGTGCAGTAGATGGGGAGAGTATACAGAGAGATATAGATAAGTTTAGTGAGATGCCAGAGTCTGGCACATGGAATACAATGCTGGTAAATGTGAGGTTATCCACATTGGAAAGCAAAACAGAAGATCAAATCATTAGTTAAATGGTGAAAAATGGTAATGTACTGTTGTACAAAGGGTTTTGGGGGTACTTCTATATGAATCACAGGAGTCTGGTTTGCAGGTGCAACAAATTATCAAAAAGGCAAATGAAATACCTTCCCATTCTGATATGTCTATCCATGGCCTCCTCTACTGTAAAGATGAAACCACTCCCAGGTTGGAGGAACAACATCTTATATTCCGTCTGGGTAGCTTCCAACCTGATGGCATGAACATTGACTTTTCAAACTTCCGCTAATGCCCCACCTCCCCCTTATATCCCATCCGTTATTTATTTATATACACACATTCTTTTTCTCCCTCTGGCCCTCTCACTATACCCCTTGCCCATCCTCTGGGCTTCACCCCCCCTCCCTTTTCTCTCTCCCTCGGCCTCCTGTCCCATGATCCTCTCATATCCCTTTTGCCAATCAACTGTCCAGCTCTTGGCTCTATCCCTCCCCCTCCTGTCTTCTCCTATCATTTCGGATCTCCCCCTCCCCCTCTCACTTTCAAATCTCTTACTAGCTCTTCTTTCAGTTAGTCCTGATGAAGGGTCTCGGCCCAAAATGTCGACTGTACCTCTTCCTAGGAATGCTGCCTGGCCTGCTGCGTTCACCAGCAACTTTTATGTGTGTTGCTTGAAATTCCAGCACCTGCAGATTTCTTTCTGTTTGCGTTTTTAAATGAAATGCTGGCCTTCACTGCTAAAAAGATTGAATTTAAGAGTTGTGTGGTTATCCTGCAACTGTACAAAGTATAGATGAGGATGCACCTGGAGTACTGTGTACTGTTCCTGTCTGAGAAAAGATATATCGGCTTTGGGGGCAGTGCAAGTTGATTTAAGAGATGATAGAGTTAGCCTATGAGGAAAGATTGATACACCTGGGACTATACTCACTGGAATTCAGAATGAGAGGTGATCTTATATAAGAATATAAAGTTGTGAAGTGAGTAGATAAGATAAAGGCAGGAAAGTTGTTTTCAGAGGTAGTTGAGACTAGAACTAGGAGTCATAGCCTCAAGTCTGAGGAGAGTAGATTTAGAACAAAGATGAGGAAGAACTACTTTTCCCATAGTGTATCTGTGGAATTCTCTTCCCATGGAATCAGTAGAGGCTACCCCATTAAACATATTTAAGACACATTTAAATAGGCTTTTGCACAGTAGGGGAATTAATGGTTATGTGGAAAAAGCAATTCAGTGGAACTGAGTCTAAGGCCAGATCAACCATGATCTTACTGAATAGCAGAGCAGGCTTTACAGGCTAGATGGCCTACAGCTGTTTCTGCTTCTTACGTGAGGTGTGCTTGTATGTCCAAGCCCATGAGGTTTAGTGCTTAGAACTTGTCTGTTACATTGTTTTTAAGCAGCCCTCTGCCCCAACTGCCAGGTCAGGGCCCCCACCATTCTATGACCCTTGTCTGAGCATAAATTTGCCATCTAACCCCATACCTTGCTCTCCCATAACCTACTCATTGGATCACTGCATCAATCCTTTAATAATCATCATTACATATCACCTATTTACTTCCAGATCCAAATTGCCCACCCAGACCTGACACTTGACCTTCAACCTGATGTCCCTATATATCTCCAATTGATTATTCCTTCTGGCCTCTTTGTCCAACCCTGTCACCTATCCCTGGCAAACTATTATTGTCCCTGCCAACCTCTCAACTTAATGCTGCACCAGCAATGTCCTTTAGATAATTATAGTCTTACCCCACCCTCTTAGACCTGATGCTACCCAACCTTCACCTTCTAACTTGACCTCAATCTCACCTCTCTTCTCTCCGACCTTCTCTCTGTCCTTGACTGGACTTGAAGTTTATTGCTTCATTCCATAGTGTACAAAGGAAACACTTCTCAAAAAATCCAATTTACCACATCTGCTGGTTCTCTCTTTTCTTTTCTACTGGTCACAGCCTCAAAGGACTCCAGCAGATTAATTAAAAAGGCACATGTTTATTTGTTCATAAATCTATGCTTACTCTACATAATGCCATTATTCTTTTCAAGGCGTCTATTATTGCATGCTACTTTATAGATTCCAGCATTTGTCCTCCTAACAGCGGTAGGTTAACAGGTCGTAGCTTTCCCTTTTCTTTTTTTCTCTTTTCTTAAATAGAATGAGAGGCAGGTCACATGCACTATACTTCAATCCACAGGAAAAATTCCAAAATCTATGGAATTTTGCAAGAAGAGTATCCATTATATCCATAGTCATTTCTTCCAAAATTCTGGGCTCCAGCTCTTCTGGCTGCCAGCATTTTTTTCACTGACTATTCCAGTACTGTTAACTAGTTAATACATATTTCTTTTATTTCTTCATTCTGCTTTTCTGTGAATACAGACACAAAGTAGATGTTTAATTCCTTGGCCATTTTCTTATTTCCTGTTATAAATTCTCCCATCTCTATCCATAAGGAATTTGCATTTACCTGTGTTAGTCTTTTCCTTTTCGTGTGCCCATAGAAGCTTTTAAAGTTGTGTTTACGTTTTTCACCAGTCTACTCTCATACTCAAATTTTCTTTATTTTAAATCAATATCAAAGTCCTCCTTTGCTAAGTTCTAAAATTCTCCCAATACTCTGGCCTACTGCTATTCCTGGCAATAGCAATAGTTTCTTCATTTGATTTAAATGCTATTTTTAGGTTCCTTTGTAGTCACAAAAGAGTTGCTTTTCCTTTTAGTACCTTAAAAGATTTTCTTGTCTATTGCAATTAAGGCATTATTTTTTTAAATGCTACACCTGCCTGTCAACTGTCAAATTTTTCTCTGCATTTCCCCAATAAAACAGCCAATACAGTTACCTTCAGTTTATCTGATTAGAATTAGATTTAGGATTGAACTGCATCACTTTCAAACTTAATGCAAGTTATTTCATATTATGGTCACCCTTCCAAAAATGATCTATTTTTTGCAATTAACCTACCTTATGGAAAGAAAAAGATATAAAAATAGCCTTCTCTCAAGTTGGTTCCTCAACATACTGGCCTTAAAATAACCATGTATAAATTCCATGAATTCCTACTTCATCTTTTATTGTTAATTAGACTTGTATAGACTACAAGTCTATAAGTTCCCTGTTATTACTGTACTCTGTTAATCACACGCACACACACATACACACACACAGAAAAAAATGTCTAACTTCATGATTTATGCCATGCCCAATATTCCAATGACTTTATCTTTATTTTTTATTTACTCCATGGTAGAACAATAATAATATTCATGTGGGCGGGGGGGGGGGGGGTGCAAAGACTTTCCATAAGACCACTGAAGCAGAATTAGGACATTTGGCCCATCAAGTCTGCTCCACCATTCCATCATAGCTGATATATTTTCCCTCTCAACCCCATTCTCCTGCCTTCTCCCTGTAGCCTTTGACGCCCTGTTTAATCAAGAACCTATCAACTACTGCCTTAAAAATACCCAATGACTTGGTCTGCACAGCCGTCCACAATGAATTCCCCAGATTCACCATCATCTGGCAAAAGAAATTTTTCCTCATCACTGTTGCAAATAGATGTCCCTCAGTTCTGAGGCTGTACCCTTTGGTCTTAGACTCCTTCACTATAGGAAACATCCTCTCCACATCCACTCTATCTAAGCCTTTGAATATTTGATGTTTCAATGAGATCCCCCTCATTCTTCTAAACTCCAGCAAGTACAGGCCCAGAGCTGTCAAATGCTCCTAATATGCTAACCCTTTCATTCCCAGAATCATTCTCGTGAACCTCCTCTTGATGTTCTTCAATGCCAGCATTTTTTTCTTAGATAAGGGACCCAGAACTGCTCATAATATTCCAAATGCAGTGACCAATGACTTATAAAGCCCCAGTAGTACAGCCTTGCTTTTGTATTCTAGTTATCTCAAAATGAATGCTAACATTGCATTTTTCTTCCTTACCACTGACTTAACCTGCAAATTAACCTTTAGGGAATCCTGGATGAGGACTCCCAAGACCCTTTGCACCTTTGATTTTTGAATTTTATCCCCATTTAGGAAATAGCCCACACCTTTATTCCTGCTGGCAAAGCACATGAATATGCATTTCCCTATATTCAATTTGCCACTTCTTTGCCCATTCCCCCAATCTGACACCTTCTGCAAACACCTTGCTTGTTCAATACTACCTGCCCCTCCACCTATTGTTGTATCATCTGCAAACTAGACCACAAAGCCATCAATTGCTTCATCCAAATCATTGACACTGACCACTGTGGCACACCACTAGTCACTGGCAGCCAACCAGAATAAGCTCCCTTTATTCTCACTCTTTGCCTCCTGCTAGTCAGCCATTCTTCTATCCATGCTGGCACATTTCTTATAATACCACGGGCTCTTATCTTGCTAAGCACCCTCATGTCAAAGGCCTATTGAAAATTGAAGTACACAACATTCACCAATTCTCCTTTGTCTATCCCGTTTGTTATTTCCTCAAAGAATTCCAACAGATTTGTCAGGAAAGATTCCCACTTTAGAAAACCATGCTGATGTAGGCCAATTTTGTCATGTACCCATGTATCCCGAATCATCATTATTAACAGTAGACTCCAACATCTTTTCAACCACTGAGGTCAAGCTAACTGGCCCATAATTTTCTTTCTTCTGCCTCCCTCCCTTCTTGATGTAACATTTGCGATTTTCCAGTCATTGCTAATACCTCCGCAATCTCTTCAGCTACCATTTTCAGAACCCTGGGGTGCAGTCCGTCTAATCCAGGTGATTTATCTTCCTCATACTTTTCATCTTCCCATGCACCTTCTCCTTAATAATAGCAATGACACTCATATCTGTCCCCTGACACACTCGCATTTCTGGTATTTTGTTAAGTGTCTTCTACAGTGAAGACTGATGCAAAATACTTACTAAGTTACTACCTTTCCAGTGTCCTTTCCCAGTGGTCCGATATCCACACTTGTCTGTCTTTTACTCTCTATACAGCTGAAAAAAAACTTTTTGTTATCTTCTTATATATTATTGACTAGCTTACCTTTATATTTCATCTTTTCTCTCTTTATGGTTTTAAAAGCTTCCCAATCCTCTAACTTTACACTAATTTTTGCTATATTCCATATCCTCTTTTGTTTTTATACTCTCTTTGACTACTCGTCAATCAGTTACCTCATCCTCTCTTCAGAATACTTCTTCATGTTGAGATGTATCTTTTCTGCCCCTTCTGAATTTCGCCCAGAAACACCAGCCATTGCTGTTCTGCTGTCAGCCCTGCTGATGTTCCCTTCCAATCAACTTTGACCAGCTCCTCTCTCATGCCACTGTAATTCCCTTGACTCCACTGTAGTACCGTTACATCTGAATTTAGCTTCTCCTTCTCAAATTACAGGGCGAATTCTATCATATTATAATCACTGCCTCCTAGTGGGTCCTTTACCTTAAACTCACTAATTAAATTTGGGTTATTACATAACACCCAATCAAGAGTTGCCATTCCCCTAGTGGGCTTAATCACAAGTGGCTCAAAAAAAGCCATCTCATTGGCATTCTACAAATCCCCTCTCTTAGGATCCAGCACCAACCTGATTTTCACTATCTACCTGCATATAGAAATCCCTCAAGATTATTGCAACATTCCCCTTTTTACATGCCTTTTCTATCACCCCATTGTAATTTGTAGCCCACATCTTGGCTATTGTTCAAAGGCCTCTATATAAACCCACCAGGGTCTTGTTACCATTGCATTTTCTTAGTTTCCCAGAGGGATTCTACATCTTCTAATCCTATGTTACCTCTTTTTGAGGATTTGACTTCATTTTTTTTTAACAACACAGCCACCCTACCCTCTCTGCTTACCTGCCTGTCCTTTTGATACAATGTGCTTCCTTGGATGTTAAGCTCCCAACTATGATCTTCGTTCAACCAGGACCCAGAGATGCCCACATCATAATACCTTCCAATCTCTAGGTGCACTACTAGATCACCTACCTTATCCATACAGTGCATGCATTCAAATATAACATCTTCAATCCTGTATTCATCACCCTTTTTGATTTTGGCCCCATTACACTTCAACTCATCCCACTGACGGCAATTCTGTCCAATCATCTCCCTGTCCTTCCTCACAGTATCACTACACACTGCATCTACTTGTATACCAACTGCCCATCCTCAGCCTTATCACTGGTTCCCAGACCCTGCCAAATTAGTTTAAACCCTCTCCAACAGCTCTAGCCAACCAACCTGCAAAGATGTTGGTCCCTGTTGGAATCAGGTGTAACTTGTCTTTTTTGTACAGGCCATACCTTCTCCAGAAGAGATCCAAATGATCTAGAAATCTGAAACTCTGCCCCTCACACCAATTATTCAGCCAAATCATCCTATTCTTACCGTAAGGCATGTGGCACAGGCAGCAATCCAGAGATTACTACTGCGGAGGTCCTGTTTTTCAACTTTCTGCCTAACTCCCTATATTCTCTCCTCCATTTTCCTGCCTATGTTGTTGGTACTAATATGTACCGTGACTTCCAGATATCCACCCTCCCCCTTTAGAATGCCGTGGACCCAATCCAAGATATCCCTGACCTGACACCTGGGAGGCAACATACCATCTGAGTGTCTCTTTCATATCCACAAGAATCTGCTTTCTGCTCCCTGAAAAGAGCCAAAAGCACCCAAGCTCTTTTTTAAAAATTGCACTGCATCACCAATGAACCAACTCTTGCACTGATTGCAGCCTGATGAAAACCATTGTTGCACTAAAGTATAGACACTCAGTGGGCCCCCTAATTAGGTACCCCCTTTACCTCATAAAGTGACTACTCAGTGTATGTCCGTCGTCTTCTACTGCTGTAGTTCAACCACTTCAAGGTTTGACGTTTTGTGCATTCAGAGAAGCTCTTCTGCACATCACTGTTTTTACACATGGTCAGCTGATTACTGTAGCCTTCCTGTCATCTTAAACTAGTCTGGCCATTCTCCTCTGATCTCTCACATTACAAGGTATTTTTGCCCACAGACTGCCACTCACCGGATGTTTTTCTTGTTTTGTGCACCATTCTCTGTAAACTCTAGAGACTGTTGTATGTGAAAATCCAGATCAGCAGCTTATGAAATTCTCAAGCCACCCTGAATGGCACCAACAGTCATTCCATGGTCAAAGTCGCTTAGATCACATATCTTCCCCATTCTGATTATTGGTCTGAACGACAACTGAACTGCTTGATCATGTCTGCATGCTTTTAGGCATTGAGTTGCTGTTGCATGATTGGCTGATTAGATATTTGAATTAAAATCAGATGCACAAGTGTACCTAATAAATTGGCTACTGAGTGTATACTGAAATATATGATATAAACTAGGTAGCAATACAGATATTAAAATAAGCCTGAATATACCTAGATTAAGGTAGCTATAAAGTAATTAATGGGTATGTATGGCCAATGCTAGTGAGTGTGTACATTTGGATGTTGAGTGAGGATAGGGTAAGATAATCTCTCACATGCTAATTTCATGGCTGCACATTTAAACATAATAGTGGAGGAATCTGATCTGTTCTGTCTATCATCAACTCAAAAGACAGATAAAGAAAACCAACTAAAGGGAGAAATATTAATTTATAGAAAGTTATTGTGGTTTTACTGAAGTCAAATGCCTTACAGTGCGGCTCTGAGGCAGAAGCCAATGCGCATTGCTATAGAACAGTAGGTAGAGCTTAAATTTGCAACTGTGTTTGAGGTGGGTATATTTGATATGAATGTTTGACATTTAGTAGTGATCATCTGGACCATATGCGGAATGAATTGAGCAAAGATATTGTTAGACAGTCAGGTTACCACACTTACCTTACTAAGTACAGCATCTCGCCACATGTTGCTATGTCACCATCACAGTCAAGACTTCTGTTGTTTACATATTAATCTGCTGAGCACCACAATTCACTCAAGTTCTCTAAATGTTAATATACTTCGATATGCACAAGGAATGCAATTGCATTTAATCAGCCAAGTATTTCTACTGAGTTAAATCAAATGATGGTATTAACCAAATGTAATATTTCCTAACTGAGATACTTCTGTTTGACGATTTTTATTAGATTAGATTTTAAAATAATTCATAGTAACTAAACCAAATTTAAAAATACCTAATTTTCACTTCAAGACCAAAATACTGTGTAGGTGTTCTTAGAAATGTTTTTGAGTGAACATCAGTGATTATTTGGGTTACCAATCTGAAGAGCTGTCTTTATATATGTAATAAAAACAGAAAATACTGGACACACTAGCAACTCAAGCAGCATATGTGGAAAGAGAAAAGGAGTTATTGGTTTATGACGAAGATCTTTCATTAGATGAGGGATCTTCTGGCAAATGGTTTTTAACCTGAAATGCTAACTATTTCCATGGAAGCTGTGTGAGCTTTTCAACGTTTCTTGCATTTTCCACATTTATTTTAGACTTTCAGCATCTGTAGTGCTAAAATATTTTTATAGGCATTAGAATTATTTTGTAGATATTAAAATTGCCTTGAATGTTTCTGGAATAAGGTGGTTAAAGAACTATTAATGGGCCCCTGAGGTTACCACAAGTGAATATGTAATATGTAAATGTTGTTAATCATTTACCTGTATTTAGTCTCCTTAATGAAAAAGGTTGTTTAATTGAGTCTTTAATTCAGTCCAGTGTGACATGTATATTTTGTTCTCCTTTTATGTTCGTCTCCTAGACGCATTTTCCATTCATGTATTTAGCTATCATGAAGGACTGGGAGACAGATGAGGTGTCATATGAAGTCATCACAAAGGAACACAGCCAATAAATTCAAGATCTAAATATCTTAATTCAGGAATCTAGAGCTCAACAAGAAATTAGCTTTGGCTCTGAGGTAACGCACTTAGCATGAGCCAGAAACTCTACCAGGCGTTAAGCATGCACAAAGAACCCAACACTTAACAGAAGGAAGAACCATTAACCCTCACCTGCCACTATGTTCAATATTTAGAGGTATCATTACATATTTGAGGCTTGTTGGTGATTAAAGTGAAATAAATAGCTGTGTACTAAACATATTTTAGACACAGTAATATATAGCTTGTTACTTGGGCAGAGTTGGGCTTGAAAGAGTACTGTGCGCAGAGTAACACAGAAGTTTTAGCTTAAACCTGTTATATACAGCTGGACATAGTGGCTTAAGCAAGCATTCTTTGGAAAAGCAGCAGTATTCACAGAACAGGGACAACCGTCAGAAGGAGTAGAAGAACTATGAGTAGGAGACTATTTAGCACTATTCCGACTTGAGTGCAAGATGTAAAGAAGCAAATGGTCACTAAGATCTGCTGGTACCAGTCACAGCCAGAGCTATACTGGCAGTAACAGTGGCTTAATGATGGAGATGAGACGTGATGGAGACGAGAGGGTGTACAAGATTGATACATATCAGTTGGTTGAGTGGTGTCGCAGCAACACCCTGCACTCAACATCAATAAGACCAAAGAGCAGATTGTGGACTTCAGAAAGAGCAAGACAAAGGAACAATTCCCAAAAAGGGATCAGAACTGGAGTGAATGAGCAATTTCAGGTTCCTGGATGTCAATATCTGTGAGGATCTAACCTGGTCCCAACATATCGATGCAGCTATAAAGAAGGCAAGACAGTGGCTATATTTCATTAGGAGATTGGGTTTGTCACGGAAGACACTTGAAAACTTCTACCGATGTACCATGGAGAGCATTCTGACAGGTTGCATCACTGTCTGGTATGGGGGGCAGAGGGCTACTGCACTCAGGATTGAAATAAGCTGTAAGAAAGTCATCTCCATCTCTGTAGTATTCAAGACTTCCTCAAAGAACAGTGCCTCAGAAGGCGACATTCGTTATTGAGGACCCCATCATCCACAACACGCCCTCTTCTCATTGTTATTGTCAGGAAAGAGGTACTCAAGGCACACACTCAGCAATTCAGGCACAGTTTCTTCTCTGCCATATGATTTCTAAATCGACATTGAACGCATGAACACTATTTCACTTTTTTATTATTTCTGTTATTGCACTATTTTTAAAGTTAACTATTTAATATATATTTACTATAATTGATTGATTTTTTTCTATATTTATTATGCATTGCATTCTACTGCTAAATTAACAAACTTCATGACATATGCGGGTGGTATTAAACCTGATTCTGATTAATATTTCTTTGGTTCCAATTTTTATTTTCCAGCTGATGTTGTGAACATCAGCAATCTATCACAAAAAGCATTACACCACTACACTTGATAGGTAATGGAAGCTCAATGATCAAAGAGAGTCAAAGCACTTTAAACTGTTGGGGCAGAGAGTAACAAGCATCAAAAGCCAATGGAATCTTAAGGCTTATGTATTCCTATTATGTAGAGGGCTCTTGACATTGCCTTGGGGTACTACATAAATAATTGGGGATGGAAAGGAATTTAAGGAATTTCACTCTACAAACTTTCAGCTGAAGAGTATGGTAGTTATGACTAAGATCTGGGAAACAGCCACAAATCATTTATTCTGTAACTAAGTTCTGCATCCTCTGTTTCTGAGCCATTGCACTGAATAAAAGGATATCTCTCTTAGGTCAAGAACTACCCTTCAAACACCTGGCACTTGATAGCAGCCACAGGGTCATTATACAAACCATCAAAACAAGGCTTCCAATGCCTGGAACATTTTGAGGATGTGTCTCAGTATAATAACAGAACTAATTTATTGTTGCCTGCTGTGTCTTTCACAACCTGGCAATAGAGCAGACTCAGTCCTTGCCAGCAGCTGGGAAGCAGAAACGATGAGGAGGAGGCAATGTTGGTAACACCTTTCTTGCCAAATTATTAGGGAATGACTAATAACATTACAATTTCAGTAAACACAATCCCAATTCCCCATTCCAATAGCTTCAGTTTTAGATTCCATCTGTCATTTAGTTTCCTTGAATTCATAATCATACCCGATCAATACTCTAAATCGGATTCATGCATCCAATCATGACAAAATAAAACAATTATAATTGTATCTCCCCTTTGTTGCCTCTTTTCTGCATGCCTTACATTCTTTCCTATTGTTCTTACTCTGTGCTCCTCCAGAGGTTGCAGTTGGTGAAAGATTATTGAACACAGTGCCTTGCAAAAGTATTCAGCACCCCCCCCCCCAACCATTTGTTCGCATAAATGAGTATTACAACCAGGGATTTTAATCAATTTAAATGAGAATTTTTATTTGTGAATCACATGCTTCTTTTCACAGTAGAGTAAAAAAATTCTCAGTTTAGTCTCATCCAACCACAAGACCTTCTTCCATATCTTTACAATATCTTCTAAGTGACGCTTTGCAAAGTTTTTACAGGGAAGGATATGGATGATGGAACTGTTGGCTATCTTTGTGAAGAGTGGTACCCAGATAGGATTGTGATGAGTGAGTTGTGTGGGTGCAGGTAGAAGGGGAGTGCTCACATTTTCTGCAGATTATGAATCAGAAGAATGTGGAATGAGGGAAATGTGATACGAGAAGATTAGATACAAGTAAACCACCATCTTCCAATTGTCTCTACTCTGCCATTGGTTACAGATTTTGTGATGGCTGCTCTAATAGTAGCCAGAACTTAGTCCTCTATGAGAGGTGCTAGAGCTGACTTGGTCTCTCAATTTGCTGCTGCTGACATCAATTATGCACTATCATCTTATGCAAAAGAGACATTAAGCCTTGTGAGTGTATAATGTCTACAACAGTTAAAAAGCTGTTACTGAGTGCAGTGGGGTGTTTGAGTGCCAAGGCCTCATCCTGATTGCTGAAGATAACTGGTAGGCATGTGATGGAGGAGTATGGAGTATGAGTGAGCCTGGAGGTATACTGATATAAAAATAAGTGTAAAAGATATTAATGAAGATCTTGACCTCTCTTGAACAACCATTAAGTTTGAAGCATTTTATTCATTTTTGTGGGGCTTTTATTAATTACCTATTGCTTTCATAGTACCACTTCTCCAGTGTGATTCAATTCTGCTTCATAATTTTTTATGGGGCATATGGACTAGATGCCAGATATTTTGGATGCCTAGGAAAGTGAGAGGAAATGTAAATGGACCTCAACTAAATATCTTTTGGAAGCTCTCTAAATACATGGTTGTTCACAAACTCTTGAGGACAGCAAATATTTGAATGAGACATGACTCAGGTATTCCAACATCAGCAGTGGACCAAGTATTCAAGCATTTTATAGAATAAAAGCAATTTTAATCAAGGAGATAGGACTCTGTTACAGTGTGAACTAAATTGCTTGATGAAAATAATCAAAGGATATGACATGAGAGTTTTAGAAACCATTTAATATTATATATAGATGACTTATAAATAAATTTGCTCTTATGAAAAGAGAAGCATTGCTTGATGCAACAGTGAAGTCTGGAATACTGTTGGTTATTTATAGATTCATAGATTATATGGAGCACAGAGTTTCTTAATCAAAAAGGGGAAAGACTAATGAACTCATTTTAATTCATCTATCTATTGCACCACCCAGATATTTCTTAAATAATTCCAAGGTTTTTCCTCTCCACTACCCAATAAGGAAGTTTTTTTCCAAATATTTGTCCATGTGAAGAATTTCCTGACAGGAAATCCAAAATTACCTTTAACTAGTATAAAACCTTTGCATATCTGACCATACCCTTTTCGTACTTCCACAATTTTGAGTAGTATTTTGAATATCTTTCAAATTCCCTTAAATATTTTATATAATCTTCAAGAGCATTTCTCAAAACATTTCTTTCTGGGTATCAAAAGTCCAAGGGAGTGAATTTGAAGGGTAAGGCAGTAAAATCCCCCTAAAATGGGCTATCATGT
Source organism: Mobula birostris (assembly GCF_030028105.1). NCBI lineage: Eukaryota > Metazoa > Chordata > Chondrichthyes > Myliobatiformes > Myliobatidae > Mobula > Mobula birostris. The sequence goes on along the minus strand of NC_092375.1, from coordinate 138,857,453 downwards.
TCTAACAACACATCAAAGTTGCTGGTGAATGCAGCAAGCCAGGCAACATCTCTAGGAAGAGGTACAGTCGACATTTCGGGCCGAGACCCTTCATCAGGACTAACTGAAAGAAGAGCTAGTAAGAGATTTGAAAGTGGGAGGGGAAGGGGGAGATCCAAAATGATAGGAGAAGACAGGAGGGGGAGTGATGGAGCCAAGAGTTGGACAGGTGATTGGCAAAAGGGATATGAGAGGATCATGGGACAGGAGGCCCAGGGAGAAAGAAAAGGGGAAGGGGGGGGAAACCCAGAGGATGGGCAAGGGGTATAGTGTGAAAAAGGAGAGAGAGAGAGAGAGAAAGAATGTGTTTATAAATAAATAACGGATGGGGTACGAGGGGCAGGTGGAACATTAGCGATAGTTTGAGAAGTCAATGTTCATGCCATCAGGTTGGAGGCTACCCAGACGGAATATAAGGTGTTGTTCCTCCAACCTGAGAGTGGCTTCATCTTTACAGTAGAGGAGGCCGTGGATAGACATATCAGAATGGGAATGGGACGTGGAATTAAAATGTGTGGCCGCTGGGAGATCCTGCTTTCTCTGGCAGACAGAGCGTAGGTGTTCAGCAAAATGATCTCCCAGTCTGTGTCAGGTCTCGCCAATATACAGAAAGCCACATCGGGAGCACCGGACGCAGTATATCACCCCAGCCGACTAACAGGTGAAGTGTCACCTCACCTGGAAGGACTGTCTGGGGCCCTGAATGGTGGTAAGGGAGGAAGTGTAAGGGCATGTGTAGCACTTGTTCTGCTTACAAGGATAAGTGCCAGGAGGGAGATCAGTGGGGAGGGATGGGGGGGACAAATGGACAAGGGAGTCGCATAGGGAGCGATCCCTGTGGAAAGCAATGGGGGGGGGAGGGAAAGATGTGCTTAGTGGTGGGATCCCGCTGGAGGTGGCGAAGTTACGGAGAATAATATGTTGGACCCGGAGGCTGGTGGTGTGGTAGGTGAGGACAAGGGGAACCCTATTCCTAGTGGGGTGGTGGGAGGATGGAGTGAGAGCAGATGTGCGTGAAATGGGGGAGATGCGTTTGACAGCAGAGTTGATGGTGGAGGAAGGGAAGCCCCTTTCTTTAAAAAAGGAGGACATCTCCCTCGTCCTGGAATGAAAAGCCTCATCCTGAGAGCAGATGCGGCGGAGATGGAGGAATTGTGAGAAGGGGATGGCATTTTTGCAAGAGACAGGGTGAGAAGAGGAATAGTCCAGATAGCTGTGAGAGTCAGTAGGCTTATAGCAGATATTTTCACACAGAGGGTTGTGGTTCTGTGGAATGCTCTGCCTCAGAAGGCAGTGGAGGCCAATTCTCTGGATTCTTTCAAGAAAGAGTTAGACAGAGCTCTTAAAGATAGCGGAGTGAAGGGATATGGGGAGAAGGCAGGAAAAGGGTACTGATTGTGGATGATCAGTCATGATCACAGTGAATGGTGGTGCTGGCTCAAAGGGCTGAATGGCCTACTCCTGAACCTATTGTCTATTGTCTAATATACATCATTTATCCCCTGCAAAATTAACCCCTCAGAGCATGTGACCATGTAATAACTATCTGTATATAAAGAAATTCTATTCAAATGCTATTTGCCCTGGAAGCATAGCGGCAGTTGCAGGCTGCCCTCATTAATTCCTTGGACTCTTAGCCGTCGACACAAACGGTGTATTTCAGTGTATGTTTTGGTATTTTAATGTACATGTGGCAAATAAGTTTAATCTTTTTACATCTTATAAATGAATCAGGATTAAGTAACTGTTACTGATAATAAATGGTGTCAAGTGTACTATTATGGAGATTGAAATAGAAAACATAATATTGATACAATGCCTATAACCAAAGGCAGAAAATTAATCGCATTCCTTCAAATATGCAGTGATTAATGATAAAAGGAAATATATACTGATACACTCCAAGGATATCTGACTTTAAATGTTCTTCTAAATGCGTTCAATTCATTGATGAAATCTTATATGGCATATTGTACGCATGTTAATGTTTGCACATTCAAAATGTTGTAAAAAATACAAAGATGATCATGCTTGTTTTTAATCCGCTATGAGTTTAACAGTAAATGGTCCATATATTTAATTCCAGCTTTTTTTTAAAACCAACAAAAGCTTCCTCCTAAATGTCTAACACTAACAAAATGACCAGCAATTCCTTCCTGTTTAAATTAATCTATTCTACCTATTCCTTGTGGCAGTGCAGTTTTCCAGGTAAACAAATTTCCCCTATATTTCCTTAAATGACAACTTTCACAGATCTACTGTCAACATTTTTGTTCTCTTTCACAAGTGGAAACCCTTTTGAAATCTTTAAGAGCTTTAAGAAAGGCAGCACAGTGGCACAACTCATAGCGCTGCTGCCTGATTGTTTCAATGACAGATTTAGTCCTGATCTCCAATGCAGTCTGTTCTCCCGGTGATCCTCGATGTGCTGATGTGCTAGTTTCCTCCCATATTCCAAAGATATGCTAGTTGTTGGACTAATTACCAACTAAAAATTACCCCTAGTTTGTAGCTAAATGGCAGAGTCAGTGGGGAATTGGAGGATGAGTGCAGAATAGTGTGAGATCAGTGTAAATGGGGTAGCTGTTTCTGTGCCATACAATTCTGTCACTCTACAACTTGGAGCAATCTTTGTCCTTGTTGTCAATTTGCCCACTATCAGTCTTCCTTTTCAGAATCAGAATCAGGTTTATTAGCACTGAGTTATATGATGTGAAATTTGTTGTTTTACACAAGCATAAAATTACTATTAATTACAAAATAAATAAATAGTGCAAAAGTAAAGAATAATGAGATAATGTTCATGAGTCCACGGACTGCTCAGAATACTGATGACAGAAAGGAAGAGCTATTCCCAAGTCACTGTTCCTGGCTCTTCAAGCTCCTGTACCTTGAAATAAGAAGAGGGCTCTTTCCACCTGTTCACTTTGCTAGCTGGGTATAAGACATTGATTCTGTATCATCTAACAAATTATATTTTGCATATCGCTTTCAGAACTATGCACAAACTTTGGCATACTAAGGTCTGTGCAGATTAGCACAGCTTCTCTGCTTTTCTGTTTTATATATAAATAAATGAAGCAGGTTGCTTTATTTTTCTTATGGCTGTTTACTTTGCATGAGAACCTTATGTGATTTGTGTATCTGTCCTCTAGATTTCCAACTCCCTCTACCCTATTAAACTTTTATTTTTCCAGTAACACACGGCTTCTTTATGTTTCTCACCAAAATGTTCCAGCTTATATTTACCTACAATGAATGCTTAACAACAGATCCATTTGTTATTTCAGACTGAAAATTTCCAATTTTTATCATCCAAATATTTTGAAACAGCACCTCTGAATCCCTAGACTAAATAATTTCATGAGTATCACTTAACCCAGTCTTTGTCACTGATTAATTTTTAAATTCTCCTCTTGACCCAAGTAGCTACTTTGCTATGTACCCTGCCACTTGTCCTCAATTCCACATGCTCTAACTTTGACCATATCTCTACATTATCAAAGGCCTTCTGAAAATTCAGATAAGTTACATCTATGCTGTGCTGTGCTGTATGATGTGGGTGATCATGGCTTCTCCATGACCATGATTGTTTGCCATTGCCTTCTTCTGGGCACTGCCTTTACAAGACTGGTGATCCCAGCCATTATCAATACTCTTCAGAGATTGTCTGCCTGACATCAGTGGTCGCATAGCCAGGACTTGTGATACTCACCAGCTGCTCATACGACCATCCACCATCTGCTCCCCTGGCTTCACACGACGCTGATCAAGGGGGCTAAGCGGGTGCTATACTTTGCCCAAGAGTAACCTACAGGATAGTGCAAGGAGGGAATGCCTTACGCCTCCTTTGGTTGAGACACATCTCCACCCCACCACCCAAATCTATATTATTTGTGCTTAATTTTTCTTGTTATATTTTCAAAGAAATTAGTCAGGTTAGTCGTCATGACCTTTTCACTCAAAATTTGTACAGAGTTTTCAGATAATTGAATACAATGATGAGTACAGATTGCAACATTTTTCCTGAACTTGAAATTGAAATACTTCATCTCTGTATTTTATCCTTTCCTAACAGCTGGTATGAATGTCTTACAGTATCTCTGCTAATTCTTCCCTGATGTCCTTAAGAAGGCTGAATGCAATCTGTCTAAACCAAAATGTTTTATCTGCTAAATTTAAAAAAATCTGATATCATTCCCACCATATTTACCTCCCTACTAAATACTGATATAATCTTCCAACATTTCTGTCATTTCCTGCTGTTACCAGTAACTGTATCTTGTGCTTCTTCAATAACTCCATCTTAATCCTGTTTTATTCGCCTTATTTATGTGCTTGAAAAACATTTGTTTACCTTCTTTGCTGCTCTTTGCAGTCTGAACTTCTGTTTTCATCATTTTCCCTAACTTTCATATTCATTTTATCACCTCTTTTACTATTTATGAAATTGGTACCTATATTGTCTTTCATTTTAATTTACTCATACATTTCACTGTTTACTTAGACTTGGTATTTATTGGTTTCCTTGTTTTTTTTTCCAGCAGGATGTTTCTCCCAGATGAGAATGTGTAGCATTATTCGTAAGTTTGCAGATGACATTAAGATGGGCGGTATAGTAGACAATGACGAAGGTTACCTAAGATTACAAGATCTTGATTAATTGGGCCAAAGACCAAGAAATGGCATATGGAGTTTAATAAGATGGAGATAAACGCAAAGTGTTGCATTTTGGTAAGACAAAATAGAGCAGGATTTACATGGCAAATGGTAGGGCCCTGGGACTATTTGGAACAGAAATACCGAAGGATGCCGGCACATTGCACCTTAAAAGTGGCAACACTGGTAAAAGAAGGAGTCACGATTCCTTTCACTGGTCAGAATACCAAGTATCAGATTTAGGTTGCCAAGTTATAGCTGTACAGGTACATGACGTTGGTAAGGCCACAGCTAGAGGTCTGGTCATCTTATTGTAGGACGAATATCATTAAACCAGAGAAGGTGTATAAAAGATTTATGAAGATGTTATCAGAAAGTTACCTGGGTTATAAGAAGAGACTGGATAAGCTAGGATTGACCAAGAGACGGAGGGGCATAGATAAGCAAAAGTTTTTTTTCATGGGGTAAAGCAGTCCAAATCTGAGGGCATAGGTTTACAGTGAGAGGGGTTAAGATTTAAAAAGGACCTGAAGGACATCATTTTCACATTGAGGGTGGTGAGTATATGGAATGAACTTCCAGAGGAAGTGAAAGAGGCAGTCACAATTATTACCCTTAAAAGGCATTTTGACTGTTATATGGATAAGAAAGGTTTAGAGGTACAGGCCGAACACTGGCAAATGGGACTAGCCTAGTTAGGCATGAATGAATTGGGACTAAGGGCTTAGCTGTATAGCTTTATGAGTGTAGTTTAACTTTGCCCCACTTCTTTCTATTTCTAGTTTGCCTTCTCCACATTTATTCTCATTTGTTCACATAATTTTCTTCTTCAATTTATTACATTGGACTTCACCCAAGTAATGTTTACAAATTCCTCTGTGCTTAATTCTTCATATCTCCTCTGGATCATTCCACCATACTAGTTATGTGGTCATTAGTGATTCCGCTGGGAAAGGACGAATTCCTGAATACAGTAATATTGTCATTTTATTTGACTCTTTCTCTACCGTTTGCCAGTGTAATTGCAACTGGATGAAAATTTTCTTGATTAGGATTCTAGGTCTTTTAACTATTTCATATATTGACTTCCAAATTTATTCCTGCACTTCTCCTTCTGTGTGGTCATAACTTATCTTTATTTGATTAATCCTTTTATGCTTTATTTCTATCTTAATATTTACTTTGTTACCCCCACCCCAACAACCATTGTGTCTTTTTTCTAATTGCTTTAAAACCCACATTGCCTCTATTCCTATTGTTTCAAAGTACAGTATATCATATTGTTTTCTCAAACCTCAGACTTTATTTCAAGGAATTTCAAAGATGTAATATATCTGAAGAATCTGATTTGGCTGTAGCTGACAACTAGTAGATTGTATAGTCCGTCCATTTCTAGCTGAGAGAATGCCCAAAAAAACCTGCAAACAAACTTAAATTATGGTTTTGCCTGTTAAATTGTATCCACTTCCTGCTAACTTTTCAATTATTCACTACCATTTATGAGTAGATGGGCCAGAGCTAAACAGCTTTCTTCAAATCTGTTGACAGTGTGATTATACAACTTTTTTTCTAGCATATGTGTTATACATCCATTGCTTCAATTTTGCCAGAACAGGGCCTCATTTTGGGCAATGGTTGGTATAATCATCTTGAAAGTGCTGTATAAATGTAAGTTGTTGTAGCTGACATAAGACCATATGACATAGAAGAATTAGGCTATTCGACCCATAGAGTCTGTTCTGCCAATCCATCATGGTTGATTTATTATCTCTTCAACCCCATTCTACTACCATCTCCCTGCAATCTTTGATACTCTGGCTCATCAAGAATCTTTCCCTGCTTTAAATATACTCATTGACTTGGCCTCCACAGATATAGATAGCAATAAATTCCAGATTTATCACCTTCTAGCTAAAGAAATTCCCCCTCATCTCTGTTCTAAATCAGCGTCCCTCTATTCTGAGGTTGTGCTCTGTAAGCCTAGACTCACCCATTATAGAAAACACTCTGTCCACATCCACTCTATTTAGGCCTCTCAATGTTCAATGGGTTTCAATGTGATCCCCCTAATTCTTCTAAACTCCAGCAAATACAGACCCAGAGCCAGCAAATACTTCTCACGCATTAACCCTTTCATTCCCAGAATCATTCCTCCTTCTTCAATGGTAGCACATTTTATTTTGATAAGGGATCCAACATTTTTCACAATACTCCAATTGCGGGTCTGACCAATACCTTATAAAGCCTCAGCATCCTTGCTCTTGATATTCTAGTCCTCTCAATATGAATGCTAGCATTGCATTTGCCTTCCTTACCACCGACTCAACCTGCAAGTTAACCTTTAGGGAGCCTTGCACAAGGATACCCAAGTCACTTTGCACCTCTGATTTTTGAATTTCTTCCCCATTTAGAAAATACTTTATTCCTTCTACTAAAGTGCTTGACCATACACTTCCCTACACTTTATTCCATCTACCACTTTGCTCATTCTCTTAATCTAAGTCCTTCTGCAGACTCCCTGCTTCCTCAACACTACCTGCTCCTCCATCTATCTTCATATCATCCACAAATTTGGCTACAAAGCCATCAATTCCATCATCCAAATCATTGACAAATAATGTGAAAAGAAGTGGTCTCAATAACAACCCCTGCAGAACACCATTAGCTTCTGGCAGCCCACCAGAAAAAAGCACCCTTTATTCCAACTCTTTGCCTCCTGCCAATCAGCCAATGCTCTGCTGGTATTTTTCCTGCAATACATGGGTTTTTATCTTATTAAGAAGCCTCATGTTGCAGCACCTTGTTAAAGACCTTCTGAAAATCCAAGTAAACAACATCCAGTGACTCTCCTTTGTTGATCTTACCTGTTATTTCCTCAAAGACTTCCATCAGAGCTGTCAAGCAAGATTTCTCCTACTTTATTAATTGCTTCCAAGTACCCCAAAATGTCATCATTAATAATGGACTCCAACATCTTGCCAACCACTGAAATCAGGCTAACTGGCCTATAATTTCCTTTCACAAACAAGAGAAAATCTGCAAATGCTGGAAATCCAAGCAACACACACAAAATGCTGGAGGAACTGAGCAATCCAGGCAGCATCTATGAAAGAATAGTTAACATTTCGGGACGAGACCCTTCCGCAGGACTGGAGGTAAAAAAAGGAGTAGATTTAGTAGGTAGGGAATGGGAGACACACACACAAGGTGATAGGTGAAACTGGGAAGGGGAGGGATGAAATAAAGGGCTGGGAAGAGATACAGGGCTGGAGAATGGGGAGTCTGATAGGAGAGGGCAGAGGCCATTGAAAAAAGAAAAGGGGGGGGGAAGGAGCACCAGAGGGAGGCGATGGGCAGGCAAGAAGATAAAGTGAGAGAGGGAAAAGGGGATAGGAAATGGTGAAGGGGCATTACTGGAAGCTTAAGAAACTGATGTTCATGCCATCAGGTTGGAGGCTACCCAGACGGAATATAAGGTGTTGTTCCTCCAACCTGAGTGTGGCCTCATCGCAACAGCAGAGGAGGCCATGGATTGACTTAGCAGAATGGGAATGGGAAATGGAATTAAAATTTGTGGCCCCTGGGAGATCCCGCTTCTTCTGGCAGAAGTAGGTGCTCAGCGAAGCGGTCTCCCAATCTACGTCGGGTCTCATCAATATATAGGAGGCCACACTGGGAGTACTAGACATAGTATATGACCCGAACAGACTCACAGGTGAAGTGTTCCCTCGTCTGGAATACTGTTTGATCCCTGAGTGGTAGTGAGGGAGGAGGTGTAGGGGCAGGTGTAGCGCTTGTTCTGCTTGCAAGGATAAGTGCCAGGATGGAGATCAGTGGCGAGGGACGAATGGACAAGGGAGTCACGTCGGGAGTGATCCCTGTAGAAAGCAGAAAGTGGGGGTAAAGGAAAGATGTGTTTGGTGGTAGGATCCCATTGGGAGATGGTGAAAGTTCCGGAGAATTATGTACTGGATGCGGAGGCTGCTGGGGTGGTAGGTGAGGACAAGAGGAACCCTATCCCTGGTAGGGTGGCCGGAGGATGGGGTAAGTGCAGATGTGCATGAAATGGAAGAGATGCATTTGAGGGCAGTGTTGATGGTGGAGAAAGAGAAGCCCCTTTCTTTGAAAAAGGAGGACACCTCCTTCATTCTGGAATGTAAAGCTTCATCCAGAGAGCAGATGCGGTGGAGACAGAGGAATTGAGAGAAGTGGATGGTGATTTTACAAGTAACAGGATGGGAAGAGGTATAGTCCAAGTAGTTGAGACAGCCCGTGGGTTTATAATAGACATCAGTAGATAAGCAGTCTACAGAGATAGAGACAGTGAGATCAAGAAAGGGGAGGGAGGTGTTGAAAATGAACCACGTAAATTTGAGTGCAGGGTGAAAATTGGAGGCAAAGTTGATGAACTTCCCATGGGTGCAGGAAGCATCTCCTTATCTGCTTGCCTGCCCATCGTCTCAGTCTGGTGCTCCTCACCCCTTTTCTTTCTTCCATGGCCTTCTGTCCTCTCCTATCAACTTCTCCTTCTCCAGCCCTGTATCTCTCTCACCAATCAACTTCCTAGCTCTTTACTTCATCCCTCCCCCTCCTGGTTTCACCTATCACCTTGCGTTTCTCTGTCTCCTCCCCCACCTTTTAAATCTACTCATTTTTTTTCTCCAGTCCTGCTGAAGGGTCTGAAACATCAACTGTACTTTTTTCCATGGGTGCTGCCTGGCCTGCTCAGTTCCTCCAGCATTTTGTGTGTGTTGCTATAATTTCCTTTCTTCTGTCTCTCTGCTTTCTTAAAGAATGCAGTGACCTTTGTAATTTTCCCGTCCTCTGGAACCATTCCAGAACTAGTGATTCTTGCAAGATCATTACTAACGCTTCTCCAATCTCTTCAGCTACCTCTTTCAGGACCCTGGGGTATGGTCTTTGTGACTTGTGGTTTGTTAGAGCAATCCTTTACAGCTTCAGGTAGTTTCACATTCAAGACCATAATGAACATCCTTTTAGATTTGAGATGAGGAACAATTTATTTTGCCAGTGTAGTGAATCTGTGAAAAACAACTGTGGAAAATGCAGGAGAATGGTGTTGAGAGGGACAATAAATCAACTATGATGGAATGGTGGAGTAAACTTGATGGCTGAATGGTGTTATAATGGAGAGGGTCGATGATGAAGATGCAGCTGATGTGGACTGGACAGAGAAACAAAGTTTGAGAAGGTACCACATAACAACGTTGTTGTCAAGACTGAGGCCATGGAATGAAAGGGACTGGGATGCAGTAGCAAAGACAAAAGGGGCCGAATAACAGGAAGCAAAGTAGTAATGAAAGATTTATTATCAGACTAGAGGAACTCAAACACTAATTTTCTTTATATTAGTGAAATGGATGCGGGTGTATAATTTCCAAATCTGCAAATGGTACAGAACCTGATGAACTGTGTGGAGGACAGAAATCCACTTCAAGGAGATATAAATAGTGTGCATGAGATAGAAAACTTGAAGGTACAAAAGATGCACATGTAACTACCTTGTTCAAGGTGGCAGAGCAGACTCAGGAAGTGGTTGAGAAGCAAAAGGGCCCCTGACCTTATAAACAGAAATACAGAATACGAGAGCAAGAAGGTTAAGATGAAGTTTTATGAAGTACTGGTTTGGCTGGAACTGCAGCATTGGCGAATATTCTGGGTACTTTAGGAAAGATGAGAAATTGCAAACAAATGGATCAAAAGAGATTACCAAAATGACCGCAGGGAGACTAGGGAATCTGGGGACATTGTTCTTCAATAGTGGATGTTGTAACAGGATTTGATAGATACGGTACATATAAAATCGCATAAACAAGAGTAGAAAGAGTGAACTGTTGCTATTGGCAAAAGGCTCAGGAATCAGAAGGACTGAAATGGGAAAAAACACAAACAAAAGGTATAGATGCTGGAACTCTGCAATAGACACGAAGTATGGTAGAAATACTGAACAGGTCAGTGAGCACCAGCAGATAGAGAAACACAGAACATAGAACAATACAGGACTTTTGGCTCAAAATGTTGTGCTGACCTTTTATTCTACTCCAAGATCAGTCTCTCACGCATAACCTTCCATTTCTTTCATCAATGTGCCTATCTAAACATCTCTTAAATGTCCAAAATGTATTTGCCTCTATTACTACCCCTGCCAGCTTATTTCATGCATCCAATACTCTCTGTGTAAAAAAACCTACCTCTGATATTTCCTCTATACTTTCCTCCAATCACTTTAAAATTATGCCCTCTTGTATTAGCCATTTCTGTCCTGGGAAAAAGGCATTAGCTGTCCACTTTACTATATGTCTTATTACACCTTTATCAAGTCACCTCTTATACTCCGTTGCCCTATCAAGAAAAAACAGAGCTTGGTCAACTGTTGCTCATAAATATGTTCTCTAATACAAGCAGCATCCTGGTAAATCTCTAAAGCTTCCACATCCTTCCTCTTGTTAGGGACCAGAAATGAAACACAATACTCCAAGTGTGGTCTAACAGGAGTTTTATAGATCTGTAACATTACCTCACTGCTCTTGAACTCAATTCCTCTACTAATTCTTAGCAGTGTTCCTCAACACTGCTAAGAATCCAGACATTAACCTTGTACTCTGTCTTCAAGTTCAACCTTTCAAAGTGTCTCGCCGCACACTTTTCCAGACTGAACTCCATCTGCCATTTTTTTCAGCCCAGCTCTGCATTCTATCAATGTTTCACAACAACCTTCTTACACTATCCACAACACCAACCTTCCCGACATCTTCAAACTTATTAACCCACCCTCCTACTTCCTCAGCTCAGCCATTTATAAAAAGCACAAAGAGTAGGTATCCCAGAACAGATCCCTACGAAACACCACTGAACACAGACCTCCAGGCAGAATACCTACCTGCCATCTACTACCACCCTCTGCTTTCTGTGGGCAAGCCAATTCTGAATCTTTCAGGTTATTAAGCTTATCACAACCAGAAAAATTAGAAGTCAAACATATTTTATGGTGCAGAGGAAGAGGCCCGGTGGGGAAAACAAAGTGAAGTCTACCATAGAGTGAAGACCAAGAAATGACACATGCTTATTCACTATGGCTGATTTGTCTGAAGGAGATGAATGATTAGAAGAGCAAGAAAAAATGCTGGAACTGTGATACAAAACACTGCAGTTACTGGAAATCTGAAATAAAAGAGGATTTCAGAAATCACCAGCAGGTCAAAGTTGGATATAGGATGAACATGATTGTTCTACGCACTGTCTGGTTGGGATTTGAAATACATTACCATGTTTACTAGTAGAGGGCACAATCAAATGGAGCATTCAGATTTTATCTGGATAGTGTTTGATAGTTAAGTATTTGATGATGATGATTATGAAGACACGTTGTCCTCTTTTACTGTTATTTAGTAATGCATGCGTTAAGAAATGATACATTATTTCCTCCGGTGTGATATCACAAAACACAGGACAAACCAAAACTGTAGAGACAATGCAGAAAAATAGTCTCCCTCCATGCTGTAATGATTCTGTGATTCTATGATTAGTCAACAGTAAGTGGAACAATGCATTTACGTAGGCTTTTTATTCATCCAGTGCTGGTAATTAGTGCCTATACATCCTTATTCCTGAACAGAGAAGACTGTCAGGAATTAAACACATGCACATGTCTGGACTGATATGCTCTCTCTTTTCCTCATTTCTGATGAAGGACCTTCAATATAAAAAGTCAACAGTATCTCTTTGCACAGATGCTTTCAGACCTGCTGAGTTTTTCCAGCAATTTCCGTTTTTATTTCAGATTCCCAGCGTCTGTATTTGATTTGATTTTCATTCACATATATTCCAGACCGGTTAAGCACAATATATATCCATCCCGAAGTACATTTGGAAACCAGATGAATTTTACAACAATCTGGTACTTCGTGGCTATTGTTACAAATGTAATTACTTATATTTAAATTCCCTAGCTGCCTTGGCGAGAGTCCAACACCATTTTCCGAAACCATGGTGCAGAATCAGGACTGCCAGCCCAGCAACTACGTTCCCGTCCCTCGTCTCATAAACCAATGTATTCAGATATTCGACAAAATAGCTTGATATGTTTCATGTACTATTCTGATAAGTCTTAAGTTCTTAAATCGATGGTCGGATATGTACTACTTTCTCACAAGTTATTATGAATCGCAAAGCAACGACTTCCGCAGCCACATGAGGCAGTCGCCGAATAATCATAGGATGGGAGTGATGTATTAACTACAAGTAAACATAATTTATTTCATTATAGTTTAGTTAAGGGAATGCAAACGGAATTGGTAAAGGCCGAAAATTGTACAACACATACTTCGCAACTTCCCTGTAGCCCGTTTTGTATAATAGGCCAAGCAAATTCAACTCTGCATTATTTTAGCAATAATAGATACTGTCCAGCAAGCCCCGATCTTACAGTATTGCTTTGATTGTACAGTAACTATATGAAAAATAAATTTTTAAAATGCAAAAGGCCTTATTTAAGGCAAAGTAAGCTGCAGATAAAAGTCCGCGAGTGCGGGGGCAAACTGCAGGCGGAAAGTGAGTTAATAAATTGTATGCGAATTTAATACTGGATTAACCCAGTTATCCAGGGATAGTTTGCAACACCTCGTGATGAATGCACTTTTTCTAATATTTTCACATTGTTTTTCATAATTAAAAATACCAAACGATTACGATTTTTTCTTCTCGTGGGAGCGTGCAAGCCTTTATAAAGTAGCTTCGAGGTTACAGAAACGTAACAATCATTCGAGGTTGAAGAAGCGTAATATTAAAACTGAATATACGGCTTGGTGGCAAAATAACAGAAAGTCACAAACTGCAAAGCAAGTGGTATGGTAAACATCAGAAAAGATGACTCGATTTGATGTAACGTATGTGGATATCGGTACGATCTCTTGCCCCCGCCCTCCCTGCAGCCAGGGCGTCGCGCGCCCCGGGTGTGAGTCCGAGCACGCGCGACACCAGCAGCGATCGAGCTCGCGCTCCTTTCAAATCGATTCCATCCCCAGAGAGAGGAAAAAAAAGCCAGGAGCTAAAAATAGACAAGCCGTTTTGCCGACTAGCACCCGGATTGGCGGGCGGCGGTCACGTGCCCAACGGCCACCTCTCCCTCCCTCGGCTCCGTCTGTTTTAGCTTGTTTGTTCAGCGAGTGTCAGTGAAGCGAGCAAACATGGCGGAATCCCTCGGCAACCGACACTGATCGCCTCCGTGTTGCTGCGTGGCCAGACGCCTGCCGAGACCCGTGCCGATTTCAAGCCCGTTCTCTCACCTTCGCCGCCAACTGCAGTTTTTGGTAAGGCGCGCTTGTAATCTTTACCATTTAATGCTATTTCCCAGTACAATTGTCTCATTTCCTTCCCACCCTTCCTCCAAATGTACAGTGGCTGACTTCCATATGGCATTACAAGTTTAGCTTTTCAAAGCTTTCACTCATCGGTGGTTGGGTTTAAGTAGTTTTTCCTTTAACACCCCACCCTATCTCACTTACCGATTGAGGCATTTAGTGTTGACGCCAACTAAACTTTATAAACGGACATCCCCTGACGTCGGGAATTGATTGACGGCCTGCTGTCCAATTAGTGTTTCTGTCAACCGTTTGTTAGTGTATTGTTAATGGAAGTTACCCAATTGGCGCATGGCGGGGGAGGGACTTCCTGTATATTAAGTTAGGTTGAGGCGGAGCAGCTAGGCGAGCCCCTGGATCTTGTGTATACACATATTTTTTTCCCTCTCTGTTCTGTCATGTATGTGATTAAACTCTGTTGATAAATGCAATATGAATCAGCCCCTGAATCGTATTAAATAACACTTGGATCGCTATATGCATCCGAAAAAATTCTGTAATGAACCCGTCTCCCTGAGTCTTGGATGAAATTGACACGGGTTATGTTTACCCGTTGAGGAACAGCTTGCTCGAAGTGGTGAATCGGCTTTTTCAATTTGAAGTGGAACCAATAGACACAAATAAACAGTGGGAAGGAATTCCGTGTGTGAATGTTTCTGATTCCTTCGGATTTTTTCCCCTCAGAAATTAAACGTGTTTTGGGGGATGGCAGGTCGATTGCAACCTTTTGTGAGTATGGAATGTAGTTAAAGGGCTTCCGAGGTGTATTGAAGTAAAGGGAATGATGTGGGGTGGGATGAACTAGGGTAAAAGAAACACGTAAACATCGCTCAACAGAATACGGAATCATAATTCAAATTTTGAAATGTAAATTGTTCAATTAAATGAATTTAGTTTATCGCTTGCTCGTTGATCTGAAATTACCACAATTGACGTTGGTTGCCCGGTGGTGCCTTGTTCACTTGCACGTAGATGAACCTGGTTACCAAGTATGTTTTGATTTCTGAGCTGATCCTCTCTTCATTTGTATACATTCTCAAGTACATCTCTAAAAGGATTAGCTGCAAGTTTTCTTTGGGTAAACTGGCAATGGTAACACAAGATTTAGTGGTTTACTTACCAGTTCTCTGATACTTGTCTGGCTGGAGGAGATCGAATTCCCATTTGGTGCTGCACTTTGTTGTGTAGAGGTATCTCTTGGTTTGCTGAAGCAAATAAAAATGAAATGGAAAATTAAAAAAAAGGAAATGAGAAATATGAAGAGTGTCAATTTAAGATAATTGAGCCTTTAGTGTAAAGATGATGGGACAGATTTGTTATTTATATAGTATCTATCCTAACAGGCCTTGTAACAAACCCCAGCAAATTACTCTTTTGTATGTAATCGGTAGAACATCACAAAAACGGATCAGTAGAGCAATTCTTATTCCTTTTGTTACTTATAGAATCTTTAAATTGAGGGAAGGTTGAAATTATTAATGTAGATCAGTGGTTTGGTGGAGATTTTATTTTTAAACCTTGTGAAATGCAACTACTAGTGAGTTTTAATTGCTTCTGGCACTGTTGTTCATCTTAAGTGGAGTCTCGCAATCTTGGGTGGGAGAGAGACAAGAAAAGAACTCTACCATTTTGCATTAATATTTTTTTTAAGAAGTTTTGTATGAAGCTGAATGATAGTTCAAAATCATTAAATTAGTAGTATAATTAAGATGTAAACTTTGCTGTTTAAATTCCTTCTTCTTGGTATTAAATGCATTGCTATCGACCTGCTTTGAGAGCTGACGTAAACTCGATGTAGCTGCTAACCATTCTTAGCACCTTAGCATATAATTTTAATCATGGTATATGGAGAGTGAGTTTATATTTGGATTATTTTAATGAGTTTTTGCTGCAGCAATACATATTCAAGAATAAAACAGAATAAGAGTTAATTCACTTTATTGTAATGCTTTCAATCTCAATTGAAACAAATGTTGGTATGAAATATATGCAAAACTCAATAAAACCATAAGTGCACATTTGGGTGGGGTTTGTTTGAAAGCGTGAAAGGGCATTTTTCAGAAAAAGCCACTGCTGTTGGGCCGCAATATCTTTAGATTTCATGTTCTTCATGTTCCAACTCTTCATCCTTACCTTCTCCTCTTGTGCAAGGCTGAATTTAAAAAGGTTTATTGCTGTTGCAGTTTATAGGTATCAGAGGTATTATCCATCTTTGCATTTGCTCCATTCAATGAGCATTGCTAATCTTTTACCTATACTAACCTTGTATTTATTGATGTCCTTGATATTTAATCATTTATTGATCTGTCTTGAATATACTTAGCAACTGAACTTCCATAAACCACTTGGGTAGAGAAGTGCAAAGATTCATAGTCTTATGGTAGAAGAACGTCTTTACATCTCAGTCCTGATTGGCCAGCCCCTTATTTTGAAAATATGACCCATGAATCTAGACATCTCACCTAGGGGAAACATCATCCCCGCGTCAGTCCTGATAAGCTCCATGAGAATCATCCCTCATTCTTGATAGGTTTAGCCCCCATCTCCATAACCTTTACTCCATACCAGGAATTTAGTTAGTGAACTTTGTTGCACTTACTCTACTGTATTTGTAAGAGATGGACATCACAATTTTACTCCATATTCCAAGTGTAATGTCACAGTGGCTCAGATAATTTCAGTAAGATGTCTTTACTCTTACTCAAATTCTCTTGCAATAATGTCCAAAGCATCACTTGCTTAATTGCTTGCTGTTAGGCATGTTAACTTCAAGTGATTCAATTACAGAAATATTTCTCAACGTCTCACTCTCTAGGTGTAAAATAAAGTTGCTTTATGTTTTTCGAACAAAGTTGATGACTTCACACTTTTTCACAATATTATGTTTGTCACATTATCAGTCATTCTCTTGGTCTATTTCCCTTTGAATGCTGTCTACATCCATGTAATCCTCTCTGCCTTGCGGGTTTGTACTTTCGGTAGACCTGGATCCAGATCATCTAAAAGTTATCCATTTATGTTCTTTGTTTTCTTCTTCCTGTTAACCATACAAGCCAAACTATTGAAGTGCATCCCACAGCCCCTCATTTTGTTTAATCATTTCTTGTAAGGCATTTCTTGTAAATCTGACGGTTCTGTCCAAGCCTATTATTATTTTCAAAGGATCATGTTTCCATTTTCTTAATAACATATTCAAGATTTTCCTTACAGTCGGCCAACTTGTTTCTTAAACTGTGCTATCATTTTTGCCATCTTGCGTTCTGTAAAAAGTACTCACTGTACCCAAAGCCATCTATTCAAAACATTGCTGCGCAGCACATCAGTTCAGGGGATTTCTTGGCTTTTAGTCCATTTGAGTTCCTCATATTTAAAAAGAAATGCTAATTTCTTTTAGAAGCTCATTTACTGGACTTTTCCTCTTCATTGCTTTTTGGATGGTTTATTGTATCATCTTCCATGATGGCCTCTAAATACCTGTTTAATATATTTTCTATTTCTCTAATATAATTTCAATTGCATGAGTCTGTAAAGCACTTCATTAATATTTGCCAACCTTTTAGCATATCTGTAAAAGTTCTTTCAGTTTGCTTTCCTGTTTCTTGTAGATGGTTCATCAGTTTTGAGATGTTAGCTTTGTTTTAATCTCCACAGATGCTACCTGATTTTTCACTTGTTGCATTCTCTATTTCAGATTATGTTGATCTACAATTTCAAAACAGGAAAGCTTTACATATTAGATTTAAAGAAATGTGAGCAGTTGTTGATGTTATATTACACTGCTTGGCCTCATGCACAAGGGTATATTTACTTCTAAAGGAGAAAGGAAAATATAACAAATCACACAGGAACTTCACCAATTTTGCTTTCATCTTTGCACACATACATAAAGAAAGACAATTTGTCCCCACCTACCTGAACAGTAAATGGTTCTTGTTCTTTATCTAGTATAATCTGGAAATGTGAGCATTGTCTTTGGCCAGCAGAGCCTAAAAGAAAAATGCACCAATCCAAGCTGGATCTGAAAGAGGCATTACAGGCCAGTTTGAAAATGGGTCAGTTAGTATGATTAACATACTTAATAGTTTTTGTTATGCATGATTTGTTAGTTGTGGTGTTGTTTCAAATTGTAAATTAAAGCTGCTCTGTGCTTGGGGTAAACTGAACTGTTGAGTTTTTTAAAGTGAGAGGATAAGTTAAGGGATCTAATATCTTGAAGAATGGACAAGTCACCAAGTCCAGGCTTTTAAAAGACACAAGGGAGGAAATAACACAGGCTCCAAATATAGATTTTCATTGCTGTGTTTGATAATTGGTGTAGTGGGGCTCTGGAATATTAATAATATTGTACTGTTGTTTTAAAAAGAAGATGGGTATAGACAGAGTGACCAGAGAGACTGGTCAGTTTGATATTGATAATGAGGGCAAATTTATCGAAAGAATTAAGAGATGATGTGCGATATTTTGGTGAAGTGTTGGTTAATCAAGAATGATCAGTATGGACTTGCTTAGAGAAAGCTTTGAGGGTCGTATATTTGATGTAAGATGTAGGAGAGCCCTTGGGATTCAAGGGAAAGTGGTGCTTTTTAAAGCCCTGATGCAGGGCCTCAATGTGAGACTTTTGCCTCCACAGAAACTGCCTGGCTTGCTGATTTTTTCCCCAGCAGTTTTTTTACTTGAAAAAATTTAGTGGCAAAGAGTAACAGATAATGGTCAACAGAAAGTTTTACTGCATTGGGAATTGGGCCCCTTCCTTTTCATATTGTATGTATAAAGAGTTTAAATTTGAATGTAGAGACCACAATTAAGATGTGTGGTCATTTGGAAGATAGAAAGATATAATTGGAGGAGTGAGGTGGACACACAATTGGTATACAGATATTAATCAGGAAATATGAGAAAATGTTTTTAGGAAATGAAACAAAAGCAACTTATGATAAATGGTAAGGTGCCGTGAAGTATTAAGGATCTGAAGGATCTTGGAGTACATTTTCATAAATTGCCAAAACTAAAGGACAGGTAGATAGAGTAGTTAAGAAGATGTAGGAACAATGCAAATGTTAGTTAAGTCCCAGCTAGAGTACTATTTAGTTCTGGTCACCTCATTACAGAAAAGATGCGTTAGCATCAGAACATATGTATGTATGTATGTAGGTACACTATATATGATCAACACACATCAAAGTTGCTGGTGAACGCAGCAGGCCAGGCAGCATCTCTAGGAAGAGGTACAGTCGACTTTTCGGGCCGAGACCCTTCGTCAGGACTAACTTGAGGAAGAGCTAGTAAGAGATTTGAAAGGGGAGGGGGAGGGGGAGATCCAAAATGATAGGAGAAGACAGGAGGGGGAGGGATGGAGCCAAGAGCTGGACAGGTGATTGGCAAAAGGGATATGAGAGGATCATGGGACAGAAGGCCCAGGGAGAAGGGGGGGGGGAACCCAGAGGATGGGCAAGGGGTATAGTCAGAGGGAGAAAAAGGAGAGAGAAAGAATGTGTGTATATAAATAAATAACGGATGGGGTACGAGGGGGAGGTGGGGCATTAGCGGAAGTTAGAGAAGTCAATGTGCATGCCATCAGGGTGGAGGGTACCCAGACGGAATATAAGGTGTTGTTCCTCCAACCTGAGTGTGGCTTCATCTTTACAGAAGAGGAGGTAGTGGATAGACGTGTCAGAATGGGAATGGGATGTGGAATTAAAATGTGTGGCCACTGGGAGATCCTGCTTTCTCCGACGGACAGAGCATAGGTGTTCAGCAAAACGATCTCCCAGTCTGCGTCGGGTCTCGCCAATATATAGAAGGCCACATCAGGAGCACCGGACGCAGTATATCACCCCATTCAACTCACAGGTGAAGTGTCACCTCACCTGGAAGGACTGTCTGGGGCCCTGAATGGTGGTAAGAGAGGAAGTGTAAGGGCATGTATAGCACTTGTTCCACTTGAACATTGACTTCTCTAACTTCCACTAATGCCCTACCTCCCCCTCGTACCCCATACGTTATTTATTTATATACACACATTCTTTCTCTCTCTCTCTCTCTCTCTCTCTCTCTCTCCTTTTTCTCCCTCTGTCCCTCTGACTATACTCCTTGCCCATCCTCTGGGTTTCCCCCCTCCCCCTTTTCCTTCTCCCTGGGCCTCCTGTCCCATGATCCTCTCATATCCCTTTTGCCAATCACCTGTCCAGCTCTTGGCTCCATCCCTCCCCCTCCTGTCTTCTCCTATCATTTTGGATCTCCCCCTCCCCCTCTCAAATCTCTTACTAGCTGTTTCTTCAGTTAGTCCTGACGAAGGATCTCGGCCCGAAACGTCGACTGTACCTCTTCCTAGAGATGCTGCCTGGCCCTGCTCCGTTCACCAGCAACTTTGATGTGTGTTGCTTGAATTTCCAGCATCTGCAGAATTCCTGGTGTTTGTACTATATATGATGATGTAATACTGTAGTAAAATGAGAGAATAGATAGGGTAAAGTATAAGCATCTACATGCAAGAGGCCACTTCGTTAGGTACACCTGCTTGTTAATGCAAAAATCTAATCAGCCAATCATGTGGCAGCAATGCAATGCATAAAAGCATGCAGACATGGTTAAGAGATTCAGTTGTTGTTCAGACCAGACATCAGAATGGGAAAGAAATGCAATTTAAGTGACTTTGACCGCAGAGTGATTGTCGATGCCAGTTGGGGTGGTTTGAATATCTCAGAAACTGCTGGTGTCCAGGGATTTTCATGCACAACAGTCCCTAGAGTTTGCAGAGAATAGTGTGAAAAAAAATCATACGGGGAGCAGCAGATCTGTGGGTTAATGAGGGAACTCAGAGGAGAGTGGCCAGACTGGTTCAAGGCAGCAGGAAGGCAACAATAACTTGCATAGCTATGCGTTAAAGCAGTAGTGTGCAGATGAGGATCTCTGAATGCATAACATGTTGACCCTTGATGTTAATGGACTACAGCAGCAGAAGACTGTAATCATACACTCAGTGGCCACTTTATTAGGTACAGGAAGTACATAATAAAGTGGCCACTGAGTGTATTTAATCTATTTGATTGAGCAGCTATATATTTATTAAGGTTAGGAGGGAGTTGAGAAAAATCATTCAATGACTGGTGAGTGTCTAGAACTGATTTCTGGAAAGGCTGGTGGAGGCAAATACTGCTTGACAATTAAAAACAATTTGTGATGAGTTTTGGAAGAGCCATAATCTGCCATGACCAAGAGCTGGGAAGTGGGATTCACCTAAAATTCATTTTTTTTTTAGCATGATGCGAAGGCCTGAATGGTTTTCTTCTGGTAAATTTCTCCAAGTCTGTGATTGTTTTTTTATGAAAGAGCAAAACCTATTTCTTTGTGCATGATTAATACATTTGAAAGAGATATTGCTTGATTTCTGATACTAAGGAATCAGATGCTAGAAGGATAGAATGGGGAAAATGATAGAGGTAGGAGTTGAGGTGTTGTCTTTATAGATCTGCCTAGAAGTCTGCTAAGGCAACCTTTTTAGTGAGATACACCATTAAAGTTTGTTAGACAAACAATTTAAAATTCAGGGCTTTGTGTTTATATAGTATTTAGTACTTTATTCTTTTTTTGCATCTTCCCATGCCATGTGACATCTGGGTTGTATGACCTTTGTATTGTTCCTCCTCGTGCACTGCCCTCAACTTCTGCCAACTTTCCCTTTAATTTCTTTAGACTTGGAGATTGTGTGATGTTTCTCCAGTAATGTGGCTGATCAGAATCTAAACACTGAAGGCATTAAATTGTATAATTCATAATTCATTATGCATTGGAATATAACCCATTTGCTTCCCTTGTAGACTATTTAGTTAGAATAATTTTCCTTTTGGAATGAGTGGGTTACGTGGGATTGTTGTGAGTGTCACGAACATTAATAATAACAAGTAGTAATTAGATGTGAATAAATGACTGCTGCAATCAGGTTAACTGGTTCAGGTGACAGAATTAAAGCTTTCCTGTAATCTTGCAGCATTGCCATATATTTCCTAAACTAAGTAACTGCCTATTTATTCATAGTAATGGTAAAATGTTTTGAATTGTTGCTCAATTATATGATAGTATAGAGCTATTCAAGTGGAAAAAGATCTGTTTGTTAGTTTTATCGACTACACAAGAGCATTTGATAAAGTGAAGCACAATAAGTTATTTGAAATATTACAGAAAACTCCAGATCTAGATTTGGAAGACCTCTGCCTAATCAGAAATCTGTACTGGGAACAAACTGCCGCTGTAAGAATAGATGGAGAAGTGAGGCAGTTTACGAAAATCAAGAGAGGCGTTTGACAAGGCTGTGTTTTCTCCCCTGATTTATTTAATGTGTACAGTGAAACAATATTACAAAAAATAAGAGACATCTTGGGAATCAAAGTTGGCGGTGAAAACATCAATAATTTCAGATATGCAGATGACACTGTGTTAATTGCAAGTACGGAGGAAGAACTACAAAACTTAATTGATATAATTGTTGAAGAAAGTGCAAAAATGGGTCTATTTATCAATTGCAAAAAGACAATGTATGGTGATATCCACAAAGAAGGAGAATCCTATCTGCAGGCTGAGAATAAATGGGGAAGACATAAAACAAGTACAGAACTTTTGCTACTTAGGAAGCTGGGTGACATCAGATGGCAGGTATGGCAGGTGCGACTTGGACATCAAAAGAAGAAGAGGGATGGCAAAAGACACCTTTACAAGAATGAAAAGTATACTGACCAATACTGAACTAGGCATGACAACCTGCCTACTGAAATGTTATGTTTATCCAGTTATGTTATATGGCTCAGAATGTTGGACAATATCTAGTAACATGAGGAAACGAATTGTAGCAGCAGAGATGTGGTTTTCGAGGAGGATGCAAAGAATATCATGGACGAAATGAATACCTAATGAGGATGTCATGAACAGAGCAAACACAGAAAGAGAAATAATGTATGAGATCATGAAAAGGCAACGTAACTTCATTGGACATGTGATTAAGAAAGAGGAGTTAGAATGCACAGTAATTATGGGAAAGATTGAAGGGAAGAAAGCAAGAGGAAGACAAAGACAAATGGTGATGGAGACAGCAGCCAGAGAACTGGAAATGAATACCAATGAATTGATCCACTTGACCCGAAACAGGAGTGTGTGGGCCATGGCAGTCAAAGCTCAAACTGGGCATGGCACCTGATGATGATGAGAGCAGTGGTTCCCAACCTTTTTTATGCTATGGACTCCTACCATTAAACGAGAGGTCTGGACCCCAGGTTGAGAACCCCTGGTATGGAGTAAGTTGAAAGGGAAAACTAATATAGTGTGGGGTTGGATTAATTTTGAGTGGCATAAAGTTGCTTATTCTGTTTTGTAGGATGTCCAGATGACCTTGTTTGCATTTGAGCATTTGTGTGTGTGTTATTTTGCTGTGCACTGTAATTTCATCCCATGGTACAATTGTGACCATCATAGTTCTTGACCTGGATTTATTAGGAAAGATTATGAGTGACTGAATTGATTTTTGTTTTGCAAAAATAACATGGATGGTATTTGATGTAATCTGCAAGGATCTTGACAAGGTCTTACCTGTCAGGCTGGTCTAATAGGAAATAGCTGATGGGATCAAAAGGTAAATAGTAATTTTTCATTTTTAATTTACTTAGTAGCAGGCAGCAAGGAAAAATAGTTGAATAGTGTTTTTTTTGTGTGTCACTGCAAGGCTGTTACCAAAGGGACTCCAGAGAGTTTTGATATTGTAGTGACATGTAAAGATTTTTGCAGATAATACAAGCATTGGTCAAAATGATAATGGTGAGGAGAATAGCATTAGATAGCAATAAGATGTAGATGCAATTGGGAAGAAGAACAGCAAATAGAATTTAATTCAGTAAAGTGTGCGTTGTGAGGTGCAGTGATGTAAATCAAAACAATAAATTGAGAATACTGAGCGCCTTGGAGGGAGAAGGGATCTTGTAATGAATATAATGGAATCTTTAGTTGCCAAGAGAGGTTAAGGCAGTTCTTAAGCAAAAAAGCTGAGTTTTGGAATGGAGGAGCAGTGGGGTTATATATAAATTTGATGTAAGACTATTTGGGTGACAGTTTGAGCCCCAGCACCATATTACAAGAAAGAGCTGATTTCACTAGAGGGGATGTAAAGAAGATTTATAAAGATGTTGCCAAGACTGGAAAATTGTAACTATGAACAAAGATCCGTTCAGATAGAATTGTTTCCTTTAGATCAAAGGCGATAGGGAAGACTAGATCAAGATTTATAAAATTATGAGAGGCTGGGATAGATCCTTCCTGATTATTTTCTTTTGTTGGCAGGGTCAAATATTGTGGGGGAACTCATTTAAAGCAGTTAAGGATTAGACGGGACATGAGATATGTGGTGGTAGTTACCTGGAACTTAATGATGAAAATATGATTGAGGCAGAAATTATCATCACACTAAAAAAAGGGGCTCAAATAGTTGTGCTCACAGGACCACGGGTACTTTTGGTGGATTACTATGGTTCCTGTGTTACAATTTTTTGTATGACCTATGCAGAGCTGTAATTCATTGTAATGCCAATTGGTGCAATGACAGAATGCGAATGCCATATTTTTGATGCACCTTATCTAAGAAATTGGTCTTGTTTTGTTACCTACTTTCCTTTACAAAACATTCCTACCTAGCTTTTGACCAACTAGCTGGTCACTTTTGATGTCTTGCCTAGGTGCCCATTTTTGTCTAAGCTTCAAAAATAGATGTTGGTTATCCATTTTATATCTGATGGGGGAAGAGGATAAGGAAAAGTGATCACAATGTTAAATTCTCAGTATCAGTACATGGATTCTTCAGTAAAAAGTGCCCAAAAATGAGGGTTTTCCATTAGGCTTTCACACTCCCTGCTTGAGGTAGTAAAACCAATGACAGTACTTCTTTCTATGCCATATCTGAGACTTGTTAAATAAACATTGATTCTGGATTTTCTTGGGTAATTCATTTTCTCCAAAACCAGAAGAGTATTTATAATATTAAAATCCTAAACTTGTCAAGTCTGGTCCCAAGCAGAGTTTGGATAAGTTAACTTTTTGTGTCACAAAGGAAGGTATAGAAATGAAACTTTGGTTAGTTTGCTAAATGAGAGCTGTAGTATTGACTGCATTGTATTCTGTTCCATTGACGGTTGGGTAGTAGTTGAACAAAAGATGAATACCCTGGAGATTGTGAAATTAAGCAGTGAATGTATATTATGCATGAGAAGAGATTTGGGTCACATTCCCTTTCTATTTTTGCCATCTTCCCCAAAGGGAAGTGCTGGTTTCTGATGACCATTTCTTTCCTTGCAACATGGGTAGGTCACAAGGTTTGGCTGAAAAAGCATCACGCTTTGAGACAGTTTCACCCTTAATGATGAGATGGGAAGTAAATTGTTCAAAACCAAAGTATTTTTAATGTATGTTTTTGATACTTCTACTTTTTAAGCACTTTTTACTTTTAGATTTCATGCTACTATTCTTTTGTGTCATTACCATATTTTTATCTTAATAAGTTCATCACCTGTAAAAAATTTCATAATTGCTACTCTGTTACAACAGTACTTTGATTTATTGTATAGGTTTTGCATGTTGATTGACATTAAATAAACATTATCTCCAATCTTACAGACTCTTTGTTTAACAATAAGGTGAAGTAATATGTAGCTTCTCTTAATCGTACAATTGCACATCACTATCTTCAATGAGAAAAGCACTGTTGCAAGCTACTTCCAAGACAATTTGTAAAGCAAATATGGAAAAATTAACCAAGTACTTATTTGTACAGTACATCGGATGTGCTTTAAAATGTACTTTCATATATTTGGGTCTCTAGGAAACATGCTGTCTTCTTGTCTTCTCATAACTTGGGGTGAGAAAGCAATGTAAAATCACCATAAACTGGGAAATAGCAGAATCAATACCGGAGCCATTCTGGAAGGATCCTATGAAGTCATGACGGTGTGCTTGAGACTGCAGTCCTCTTCTATCTTACAGAGAAAGTTGATTTTAAAGGAGACTAATAATGTATAATTTTTTCACATGTTCTTGCACCATTCATTTCCTTGATCAGATGCACTGGTGGGAAGCCAGCGGTGAGGTCTCATTGACGTTCATGAAGTGTGTTTCAGGAAAATCATTGGTGTTAACATTTCATTTAATTTGTATGTTCTTGTGACTTACTGAATGGCCTTTAATAATGTTAGTTCTCGGAGTGATCCCATATTTCTCTGCAGCTTATTTTCTCGCACATGACCATCAATAACGCCCACCCTCCTCCCACCACCCACAGAAGCAGTTATTTAAGGTAGCTGATTAACCTAACAAACCAGCATATCGTCGGGATGTAGAGTAAACTGGAGTAACTGGAGGAAACCTGCACAGTCCCAGAAAAATGTGCAAACTCCACACAGAAGGCACCCCAGAGTAGGACTGAATTGGTTGCTGGAACTGTGAGGCAGCTGTATTACCTGAACTACCACTGTTTTTTGGAATAGCTGAAAATGTTCCATGCAGGGCTAAGGTTTGTGTGTGACAGTGCAGTGGGGGAATTATTAAATACCCTCCCATATTGTTTGTGTCAGTGAAGTAGAGTTGAAATTGCCTGTTGAATACTTTCAATTACTCTTTTAAAACTGCAAACATTTAGTGGCTTAGTTCAGGTATATAAAAAAACTTGTTTATTATCAGTTATTTGGGGTTAACATTTTGCCCGTAGTAAATTGCTAGTATTGTTTGTTTAATTGTATGGTCATTATTAATAATAGCTACTAAAAGCATTGTTCAATATTTATTGCTAGGTTACCATTAAAGATGGTAGTATCTGACATGATATGAAGTTTTTTTTCAAATAAAATCTGGATATAATTCTAAAGAATTATACAGTAGTCTACTTAGCATTTTAAACAAGATTAGTTTGGGTATAACCTTTTTCAGATTTAATTTTCAGCTTACTGACTTGACTGAATTATATTTTGGCAACAGCGACCTAGATGAAGTATGTACATATTAATATGTAGATATACCCATAATTTAAAATTTATTGTCCAAGTAATTAAAGCATTTACAAAATTGAAGCACTGATCGCAAAATATGTTGTGAAAAGTATTGTGGGTCTGAGCTTAAGGTCTGCTTTTTTAAATACTGTAGATGAAAACATCTGGCAAATGGATTTGCATCAAAGCAATGTGACTTCTTTCCTTTTGAAAAAGATTCCTCTGAAGAGAAACTCTGAAGCTGTGTTCGCCAAAGAAAGCAGGATCTCCCAGTGGCCACCCATTTTAATTCCACGTCCCATTCCCATTCTGATATGTCTATCCACGGCCTCCTCTACTGTCAAGATGAAGCCACACTCAGGTTGGAGGAACAACACCTTATACTCCATCTGGGTAGCCTCCAACCTGATGGCATGAACATTGACTTCTCTAACTTCCGTTAATGCCCCACCTCCCCTTCGTACCCCATCCGTTATTTATTTACTGTTATTATATATATATATATTTTTTTCTCTCTCTTTCTCCCTCTGTCCCTCTCACTATACTCCTTACCCATCTGCTGGGATTCTCCCCTCCCCCTTTCTTTCTCCCTAGCCCTCCCGTCCCATGATCCTCTCATATCCCTTTTGCCAATCAACCTTCCAGCTCTTAGCTTCATCCCTCCCCCTCCTGTCTTCTCCTATCATTTTGGATTCCCCCCCCCCCCCCACTTTCAAATCTCTTACTATCTCTTCTTTCGGTTAGTCCTGATGAAGGGTCTTGGCCCGATATGTCGACTGTACCTCTTCCTATAGATGCTGCCTGGCCTGCTGCGTTCACCAGCAATTTTTATGTGTGTTGCTTGAAATTCCAGCATCTGCAGATTTCCTCGTGTTTGCGTCCTCTGAAGAAGTCTTTTTTTAAAAAAAATGCTTCCTGATATATTGGCAACATGGCATCGTACCTTAACAAGGTATCTGCTGTTCACCTTCATGTCATTTAAATATAGGTTTGTCTACTGTACTGGAACTAACATGGTTAGAGGATCCATGCTATGTGGGAAATATTAGTGATTTAATATCAAATGTAACTCAATAGAACACTTGTCAGAGTTAACTTGTTTTAAATTTTACTGCAGAGATTTGAGCTCAGAATTTTAGATTGATGCTGAAGGTGTTCTACTTGGAGGTGCCATTTTCTATGAGCTGTTAAGTTAAGTTCACAGGTGTTTCTTCTATCCACATACTTTGAACTCAGGATGATCCCTGAGTTGTAGAGAATTTCCAGTTTTTTCCCCATGTTTCTGGTATTCACTGTACATGTACACCTGTTGAAAGGACAATAAATTTTTGAGAGATTGTCTGCAGCATATTAGGCAAATAGAAATTCTCCAAGCTTTTTCAATAATTTGTTTGGAAGCTCAAGCTAATATTGTGATTCCTTTGTGGTCAGACTTTCAACTGGTCAATAAGAAAATAATATAAATTAATGAGATGGTTTGGGGCGGTAGGGGTTGGTAGTGTGGGTGGCAAAGCATCCTCTTTTAGAACCTCAATGCAAATTCATCTTCTGTGATATTTTCACTAATTTGAAATGTAAATTGGTATTGATTACAATCCTTGTATTGCTGTGTAAGTTAAACATTTGTGTTAGTAAGCATTTTTTATTGATCTTAAAAATACTGTATGTTCTAATAATAAGCAATAAAAGTGATAAGTTTGTTTTTGCAAAAAAACTTCGGAAGTTTTATAGTTCCACCAGAACTTGGGATTGTCAGAATTATTTCTGCCAATTTATTATTGCAAATGTGTGGAACAGATTTCCTTGAAAGGAAGGTAATCCAATCTTGGATGTTAAACTGAATGATTATTTAATAAAATATAAACAAGGTAGTGGCTAAATACACTGTAGAAAGAAAGTGAAGAGAAAAATAAATGGAATGTTCTTATAAATGAAACACGCCAGCTTGATAGATGTACTTCAGAAGGAAGTGTTGAATTAATAAAACTAAATGTTTAAAAATCCAAGGTAAGAAATTACCTGGGTTATAGGAAAAGGTAGAATTGGTTAGGACTTTGTTCCCTGTAGTGTAAGAGAGTGAAGGGAGATTTGATAAGAGGTATACAAAATTGTGAAGGTTATAGATTGGGTAAATGTGAGTAGGCTTTTTCTGCTAAGGTTGGATGAGACTAGAATAATAGATGGTAGGTGAGGGGTGCAATACTTGAACTGAACATGAATTTCTTCACTCATAGGGTGGTGCGTGCATGGAATGAGCTGCTAGCAGAAGTGGTGGATTTGGGTTTGATAGCAACATTTAAGTGAAGCTTGGATAAATACCGGTGTCCCCTGCTTTTCGAACGCTCGCTTTACGAAACCTCACTGTTATGAAAGACCTACATTAGTACCCTGTTTTCACTTTCAGAAGGTGTTTTCACTGTTACGAAGAAAGGCAGCGCGCGATAAAAAAATCAGCGCGCGCCCCGAGCAGCCGCTCTCCCCCGGATTCAGAACGGTTTTGCTTTAACACGTGCTTGTGAGTAGCCATTTGCAAGATGAGTTCTAAGGTGTTGGAAAAGCCTGAAAGAGCTCGTAAGGGTGTTACATTTAGCGTAAAACTAGACATAATTAAGCGTTTCCATCGTAGTGAACGAAGCAAGGACAAAGTCAGTTTGGCTTGTGGAAGTTGACGAAGATGATGTTGAAGAGGTTTTGGCATCCCATGACCAAGAACTGATAAATGAAGAGCTGATGCAATTGGAAGAGGAAAGGATAACAATCGAAACCGAATGCAGTAGCGAAAGTGAAACAACTGCATGAGATTTTCGCTGCAATGATAAAGTACGACTTTAATTTTGAAAGGGTACGTAGGTTTAGGGGATATTTGCAGGATGGTTTGAGTGCTTACAAACAACTGTATGATAGAAAAATGCACGAGGCTCAGCAGTCAAGCAAGTCTTCCACATCAGCCACAGCAGACGACGAACCTCGACCTTCGACATCGAGGCAGGCCGTCATAGGAGAAGATGAGCTGCCTGCCCTGATCGACGATGAGATGACACCCCTGTGTCCCACCACCCCAACCCCCGGGCCCCGGACAGATACTGTACCGATTCGCAGAGAATGCAGCAGTAGCCGGGAGGCACACAGCACATCTTTAAGAAAAAAGCTGAAATAAACAAGCTAATTAATTAGGTGCCACCTGACACGTAATTGTCGGCCCAGATCAGTGCCGATTTCCAATTGCGTCGTCTCTGATCTGGGCCGACAATTACGTGCTAGGCGGCACCTAATTAATTAGCATGTTTATTTCGGCTTTTTTCTTAAAGATGTGCTGTGTGCCTCCCGGCTACCGTTGTATTCTCCGCGAATCGGTATCTGTCTGTGGCCTGGGGATTGGAGTGGTGGAACACTGGGGTGTCATCTCGTCGTCTGTTTCCACTAGAGCAGGCAGCTCATCTTCTTCTATCTCTGCCTGCCTCGATGTCGAAGGTCGAGGTTCGTCATCTGCTGTGGCTGATGTGGAAGGCTTGCTTGACTGCTGAGCCTCGCACATTTTTCTATCACACAGTTCTTTAATAAGGACTCAAACCATCCTGCAAATATCTCCTAAAC
Source organism: Mobula birostris (assembly GCF_030028105.1). Taxonomy (NCBI): domain Eukaryota; kingdom Metazoa; phylum Chordata; class Chondrichthyes; order Myliobatiformes; family Myliobatidae; genus Mobula; species Mobula birostris. The sequence goes on along the minus strand of NC_092375.1, from coordinate 138,826,771 downwards.
CGATGTACCCTTTCAAAATTAAAGTCGTACTTTATCATTACTCATTCGGTTTTGATAGTTATCCTTTTTTCTTCCAATTGCATCAGCTCTTCATCTGTCAGTTCTTGGTGATGGGATGCCAAAACCTCTTCAACATCATGTTCGTCAGCTTCCGCAAGCCAAACTCACGTTGTCCTTACTTCGTTCACCATGATCAAAACGCTTAATTATGTCTAGTTTTTCTCTTTCAGGTTTTTCAGATACCTTAGAACTCATCTTGCAAACGGCTGCTCACAGGCATGTGTTAAAGCAAAGCAGTTCCGAATCTGGGGGAGAGCAGCTGCTTGGGGCGCGCGCTGATTTTTTATCGTGCGCTGCCTTTCTTCGTAACAGTGAAAACACCTTCTGAAAGCGAAAACGGTACTAATGTAGGTCTCTCGTAACAGTGAGGTTTCGTAAAGCAAACGTTCGAAAAGCGAGGGACGCCTGTACTTAAGATTTATTCAAAAGCTGTGAAGTGCTTTGTAATAGTATAGGTCTGTCAAAGTTGCAAAGTAAAGATTAATTTTAAAAAAGTTACAATTCTGACCAAGTATTCATTTTGTAATTGTTTGATTTCTTCTTTTGTCATTATATATATATTTTAAAAAAATTGGTGTTTTTTTTTTTGGGTCCAGCAGAGAACTTAATATACTGAACTTGTCGGAAATCTGTAAGGAAAATTGATATATGCTGGAAAAATTTACAGGCACCAGATCTGAATAAAAATGAAAATTTTAGATCTCACCCTTGATAGGAAATATTAAATTGTGCCACAAACTAGTCTTTGCAACTTTTTAAGTGCTCTACCACCCAAAGTCAAATAATATCAATACTCAAAATGCCTAAAATTGCAGAATTTTTACTTGTCTGTTTTCTCTTAATTCTGATGGTAGACCTGAGTGTTTCTAGTAATTGGCTTTCATCAGTGTCATGGTGATATGTACAAACAGGACTGGGAAATTCTGGACCTCAGACCTATTCCACCATGATTTAACGCAGCTTAACTTTGAAATTTTCTCCCTAAGTTCAATTTGGAACTAATACCCTTGCCTCAACTCTTATTAGTGGTATGAGTTGGGAATAGAATTCCATTTTTCCTAATAATTTTCACTTGAAGTGTATCATAATTTTGCCTTTTATTTCTTGGCTTCCTGGTCTTATCAACTGATGTACTTGCCTCCAATGCTCCACAATCTATCAATCTTGCTGCTCTGTGTGTTTTCTCTTTTAATCTGCCAACCAGATAGCTTTTCCAACAGCTTATCAACAGAACATTCCTGAATACACACTAATACACACTGATTTCCCCCCGGAAGGAGGGAGAAGATGGCGCGACGGCTACGCGCGTGGCCACTTCGGTGATGATATCTGTTATCTGTCAAGTAGGGTACTGTGCACAATTCTGATTTGATGGAGATAGACGTGAGAGCACGGAGGAACATCTGGAAAATTTCTGAAATGCTCACTTCTCTGCCGCTGCTACTGTGTGGTAACCGGAATCTCCGGAGCTGAAGGCCTCAAAATCCTCGGCTTTGCGTGTTTCAGCGGCCAGGGAGAGGTGGAAGGCACTCGGCAGAGGATGGCGCTCGGAAGGCTATATCGGAGAAGCTGGTCGGAAGCTTGGAGTTTTTCGGACAGATGGACTCAGTGTTGGCTGTGGTCGGCTGCTTCCATGGTATTGGCAAGTTGACGGTGCCTGGAGGTTTATGGCAGGGAGTTTCTCCCTTTTGCCGCCTACTATCGGGGACTCGGGAGTCGATTGACTTGGGACTTTGAGGCTTTTTTTTTACTGTGCCCATGGTCTGTTCTTCATTAAATTATGGTATTGTTTTGCACTGCTGTAACTATGTGTTATAATTATGTGGTTCTGTCAGTGTTAGTCTTTGGTTTGTCCTGTTTTCTGTGATATCACTCCGGAGAAACATTGCATCATTTCTTAATGCATGTATGCATTTCCAAATGACAATAAAAGAGGACTGAGTATTCTCATAATCTTAAAAAAACTAATGAAAATATAACATTATTTTATCCTTCCATCCTGATCTGTCTCTACCACTTGTTTTTCTCATTTCCCAGTTCTTATGAAGGAGCACTGATAGGAAACATTAATTCTTTCCTTAAATGCTGTATAATCTTGACGAATGTTTCCAGCATTTTCTCCTTTTTGTTTTTGGATCTTATAATAGAACATAGAATAGTACAGCACAGTACAGGCCCTCCGGCCCACAATGTTGTGCCGACCCTTAAACCCTACCTCCCATATAACCCCGCACCTTAAATTCCTCCATATACCTATCTAGCAGTCTCTTAAATTTCACTAGTGTATCTGCCTCCACCACTGACTCAGGCAGTGCATTCCACGCACCAACCACTCTCTGAGTAAAAAACTTTCCTCTAATATCCCCCTTGAACTTCCCACCCCTTACCTTAAAGCCGTGTCCTCTTGTACTGAGCGGTGGTGCCGTGGGGGAGAGGCGCTGGCTATCCACTCTATCTATTCCTCTTAATATCTTGTACACCTCTATCATGTCTCCTCTCATCCTCCTCCTCTCCAGAGAGTAAAGCCCTAGCTCCCTTAATCTCTGATCATAATGCATACACTTTAAACCAGGCAGCATCCTGATAAATCTGCTCTGTACCCTTTCCAGTGCTTCCACATCCTTCCTACAGTGAGGCGACCAGAAATGGACACAGTACTCAAAGTCTGGCCTACCAGAGTTTTATAGAGCTGCATCATTACCCCGCGATTCTTAAACTCTATCCCTCGACTTATGAAAGCTAATACCCCATGAGCTTTCTTAACCACCCTGTCTACCTGTGAGGCAACTTTCAGGGATCTATGGACATGTACCCCCAGATCCCTCTGCTCCTCCACACTACCAAGTATCCTGCCATTTACTTTGTACTCTGCCTTGGAGTTTGTCCTTCCAAAGTGTATCACCTCACACTTCTCCGGGTTGAACTCCATCTGCCACTTCTCAACCCACTTCTGCATCCTATCAATGTCTGTCTGCAATCTTCGACAATCCTCTACACTATCCACAACACCACCAACCTTTGTGTCGTTTGCAAACTTGCCAACCCACCCATCTAACCCCATATCCAGGTCGTTAATAAAAATCAGGAAAAACAGAGGTCCCAGAACTGACCTTTGTCGGACACCACTAGTCACATCCTTCCAATCCGACTGTACTCCCTCCACCACGACCCTCTGCTTTCTGCAGACGAGCCAATTCTGAATCCACCTGGCCAATCGTCCCTGGATCCCATGCCTTCTGACTTCCTGAATAAGCTGACCGTGTGGAATCTTGTCAAATACCTTACTAAAATCCATGTAGATCACATCCACTGCACTACCCTCATCTATATGCTTGGTCACCTCCTCAAAGAACTCTATCAGGCTTGTTAGACAGGATCTACCCTTCACAAAGCCATGCTGACTGTCCCTGATTGGACCATGATTCTCTAAATGCCCATAGATCCTATCTCTGAGAACCTTTTCCAACAGCTTTCCCACCACAAACGTAATGCTTCAACACCTCCTCTCCCTTAATATCAACATGCTCCAGAACATCAACCTCACTCATATTGTCCTCACCTTCATCAAGTTCCCTCTCATTGGTGAATACTGAAAAGAAGTATTCATTGAGGATCTCACTTACTTCCACAGCCTCCAGACACATCTTCCCACCTTTATTTCTAATAGGTCCTACCTTCACTTCTGTCATCATTTTATCCTTCACATAATTGAAGAATGCCTTGGGGTTTTCCTTTACCCTACTCGCCAGGGCCTTCTCATGCCCCCTTCTTGCTCTTCTCAGCCCCTTCTTAAGCTTCTTTCTTGCTACCCTATATTCCTTAATAGACCCATCTGATCCTTGCTTCCTAAACCTCATGTATGCTGCCTTCTTCCACCTGACTAGATTTTCCACCTCACTAGTCACCCATGGTTCCTTCAGCCTACCATTCTTTATCTTCCTCACAAGGATAAATTTATTCCTAACATCCAACAAGAGCTCCCTAAACATCGACCACATGTCCATAATACTTTCCCTGCAAAAACATCATCCCAATTCACATCCGCAAGTTCTAGCGTTATAGCCTCATAATTTGCCCTTCCCCAATTAAAAATTTTCCTGTCTTCTCTGATCCTATCCTTTTCCATGATAATGTTAAAGGCCAGGGAGCGGTGGTCACTGTCCCCCAGATGCTCACCCACTGAGAGGTCTGTGACCTGACCTGGTTTGTTACCTAATACTAGATCTAATATGGCATTCCCCCAGGCGGCCTGTCAGCATTTTGTGACAGGAATCCATCCTGGACACACTTAACAAACGCTGCCCTGTATAAACCATTGGAACTAATCAGGTGCCAATCAGTGTTAGGGAAGTTAAAGTCACCCATGATAACAACCCTGTTATTTTTGCACCCTTCCAAAAACTGCCTCCCAATCTGCTCCTTGGTATCTCTGCTACTACCAGGGGGCCTATAGAATACTCCCAGTAGTGTAACTGCTCCCTTCCTGTTCCTGAGTTCTACCCATACTGACTCAAAAGAGGATTCTGCTACATTACCCACCCTTTCTGTAGCTGTGATAGTATTCCTGACCAGTAATGCCACCCCTCCCCCTGCTTCCTATCCCTTTTAAAGCACTGAAATCCAGGAATATTGAGAATCCATTCCTGCCCTGGTGCCAGCCAAGTCTCTGTAATGGCCACTACATCATAATTCCATGTATGTATGTATCTCAGTTCATCGCCTTTGTTCCTGATGCTTCTTGCTTTGAAGTACAAGCACCTTAGCCCTTCTACCTTACTACCTTTACACCCTTTATTCTGCTTCTCTTTCCTCAAAGCCTCTTTATATGTTAGACCTGGCTTTACTCCATGCACTATACTTGCAGTTCTCGCATGACTTTTATCCTCTTCCACCTTACTATCTGCTCTAACACACTGGTTCCCCTCCCCCTACAAATCTAGTTTAAACCCTCCTGGAGCAGCACTAGTAAACCTACCCGCAAGGATGTTAGTCCCCCTCCAGTTCAGTTGCAACCTGTCCCGTCGGAAGAGGTCCCTCCTTCCCTGGAACAAGGCCTAATTGTCCAGAAACATGTAGCCCTCCCTCCTGCACCAACTCCTTAGCCATGTATTTAGCTGCATTATCTTCCTATTTCTAGCTTTACTAGCACATGACATGGGTAGCAATCCTGAGATTGCAACCCTGGAGGTCATGTCCTTCAACTTTGCACCTAACTCCCTAAACTCTCTTTGTAGGACCTCCTCCTTCCTATCCACATCATTGGTCCCTACATGGACCACGACATCTGGCTGCTCACCCTCCTTTCTGAGAATACTGAGAACTCGATCCGAGATACCGCGGACCCTGGCACCAGAGAGGCAACAGACCGTCCGGGATTCTCGATCTCTCCCACATAACCTCCTATCTGTCCCCCTAACTATCAAATCCCCTATCACTACTGCTGTCCTCTTTTCCCTCCTTCCCTTCTGAGTTGAGGGTCCAGTCTCGGTGCCAGAGACGCGACCACTGCAACTTGTCCCTGGTAGGTCATCCCCACCAACAGTATCCAAAATGGTATACTTATTGTTGATGGGAACGGCCACAGGGGTGCTCTGCTCTTTTTGTCTATTCTCCTTCCCTCTCCTGACAGTCACCCAGCTACCTGTCTTCTGACTTTTAAGAGTGGCTATCTCCCTATAACTCCTCTTTATTATTGCCTCTGCCTCACGAGTGAACCGAAGTTCATCCAGCTCGAGCTCCAGTTCCCTAACTGGGATTGTCAGGAGCTGCAGTTGGATACACCTTTTACAGGTTTAGTCATCAGGGACAATTGTGCTCGCCCTGACTTCCCACATACTGCAAACGGAGCACTCGACTGCCCTAACTGCTGCCTCCATTACCTACTCCTAAGTTCATTAGAGTTATTAAAGGAACTTACCCGGCCTTACCTCACTGGGAGTGAAGCTCGTCCTCAGCCTCTGCTCGCCGAAGCCTCTCGAGCCCAAGCCTTCCTACTCTGTCTCCCACTACTACGTCGTCTGCTCCGTTAATCTGCTTGCTTTTTAAGCTCCCCTGCTGTCTCACGGGCCGACTTTCCCGCGCTTGCGCAGTTGTGCCCCGTTCAAACTGTTGAAGAAATTACCCAATTTTCATTTTGTTTTATTTTTCCCTACTCTCTCAGGTCCTGGTATAGATGTATTTAAGCAGAGATTAAACAAGTGTGTAAGGATAAATTGGATGAAGAATATACCTGATAGATGTGGATTTATATTACACTTTTCACTATCTGTGGACATTTGAAAGCCTTTAATAGCTAATTGAGTGCTGTCAGGGTTGAAATGTAGACAACACGCATTTCAATGCACATGCTGTTAGATTCAAGTTGTAGTTTCAATAGAAGTGCTAGCAGTTTTGATGGGAGCCATTTATAATATCAGTCAGCAAACCTCTCTAGTAACACACAAAATACTAGGGGAACTCAGCAGGTCAGGCAGCATCTATGGGAAGGAATATACAGCCATTGTTTCGGGCTGACACCTTCATTAGGACCAAAAGTGAAGAGGGATGACACCACAATTAGACGTTAAGGGGAAGAGAAGAAGTATACTTGTAGGAATAACTACTAGGTGTGAGATTAGTGGGGAGGGGCGAATGGACAAGAGAATCACGGAGAGAGCAATTCCTGCGGAAAGTGGAGAGTGGGGCAGGGAATAAAGATGTATACAGTGGTAAGATGGTGAAAGTTTGGGAGAATGTGCTGGATGTGCAGGCTCATGGGGTGGTAGGTAAGGATAAGAGGTACTCTATCCCTTTTAAGGCAGTGGGAAAATGAAGTGAGGGTGGTTAACCAGGAAATGGATGAGACATGAGTGAGGGTAGCATCAAATGTGGACAAAAGAAAACCAGGTTCTCTGAAGGAGGAGGACTGCACTCAGCTCGGCTACATGCAAAAGTTCCATCTATTTGCCTTTTGTATTCGAATGTATTGTGAGAGCATGGTGTGATGAGGAGGCCAGTCTTCTGGCTTGCCATTATAGCCTTTCATCAGTCGTCAGAGAAAGGGCCTGAGGTTTTGAAAGCTATAATGCATTTTGAGGACATTTAAAATTTATTGTAATTTGGAATACAATTAACTTTTTAAAAGAAAATTAATTAAAAGCAAACATAAATAATTTAAAGCAAAGCAGTTTCAAAAAATATATAATTACCCTTGTTACCTAAACTGAAGCTGCATAATCCTTTTCCTCAGCAGTATCTTGGAGAACCCCAACAAATTTGGATTCCATCACTTAGAATCTAAGGGCAAAGTGAACTGACTAATTTGAAGCTTTGTGTTTAATAATGCCTGCAGAGAAATCTATGATGTGCTTCCATTCCAGCGGTAGCCGACTACAGTTGTCAGCAGAATTTGGCCCAGTATGAATAAACTCTTTTCCGGCTTCTAGCTGAGTAAAGGTATTGAATCTTAACTGACATTTCAATGACAGACACTGCCATCTTCATCAGGGATGATGCCTGGGCGTGCCTAGTTCGGTGGTATTTATATCCCCCATTGTCTGTCTGTCTGTCCTGGTTGGGTAGTCCTAATCCAATCAGGTTTCCGCTGTCCCACCTTGTTTGCAGTCGAATTCCAGTTCTTACTTAGAGTAAAGCTTTCGTCTTTGTTAAAATTCTTTTCCTCTAGTTTTATTTCAATGGCTTCCTTCACCAGGTGGATCCGGAACCCATTGGCGCGGTTTACTAGTTTTATGCATTCGAAGTCAATCCTACAGTTGTTGAAAATGTAGTGTTCTGCTACCTCCGATTACTCTGCGTAACCCAAACAGATACATCTCCTGGACTCCTTAATGCGGGTTTTTACTGTGAGTACTAGCTGGCTGATATATGCTGCTCCTGTAAACATCAGCTGTCCTGAGACACAGGTCATCTCCGAAAAGGCTGATGGAAAATCCAGGAAACCTAACAATGAGGAGGAACCCGTTGCTGCTGCCCGTCTTCCCTATATTTCCACGATTTCTGGAAGGATCACCATGAATCTAAATAAGCTAAGAGCCCATGGTATTACAGGAAAGACAGTAGAATGGATAGAAGTTTGGCTGATGGGCAGGAGGCAAAGAGTTGGAGTAAAGGTTACTTTTCTGGTTGGCTGTTGGTGACTAGTGGTGTTTCAACAGAGGTTGGTGTTCGGACCGCTTCTTTTCACATTATTTGGATGACGAAATTGATGGCTTTATGGTCAAGGATGATACAAAGATAGATGGAGGGGAAGATATTATTGAGGAAGCAGGGAGCCTGCAGAAGGATTTGGATAGATCAGCAGAATGGGCAAAGAAGTAGCAGATGGAATATAGTGTAGGGAGATACATGGTCATGCATTTTGGTAGAAGGAATAAAGGCATAGACTATTTTCTAAGCGGGGAGAAAATTCAGAAATCTGAGGTACAAGGGCAATTGGGAGTCATGCAGGACTCCCTAAGGTTAACTTGAAAGTTGAGTCGGTGGTAAGAAAGGCAAGTGCAACGTCAGTATTCATTTTGAGAGGACAAGAATATAAGACCCATGATGTGATACTGAGGCTTTATAAGGCATTAATCACACCACAGTTTTGGGCCCCTTAACTAAGAAAGGATGTGCTGGGATTGGAGAGGGTCCAGAAGAGGTTCACAAGATGATCCTAGGAATGAAAGAGTTAGAATATGAGGAGTGTTTGGCTGTGGACTTGTACTTGCTGGAGTTTAGAAGAATGGCGGGGGTGGGGAGTTTGCATTGAAATCTATTGAACTTTGAAAGCCCTGGATTGAGTGGGCGAGGAGACGATGTTTCCTATCGTGGGGAAGTCTTGGCTTGGAGGGCATAATCTTAGGACAGAAGAATATCCCTGTAGAATAGAGATGAGAAGGAATTTCTTTAGCCAAAAGATGGTGACTCCGTGGAATATATTGCCACAGACAGCTGTGGAGGCCAAGTCATTGGCTATATTTAAAACCAAGCTTGATAGGTTTTGATTACTAAGGGTGTCAAAGGTTATGGAGAGAAGATAGGAGAGTAGAGTTGAGAGAGATAATAAATCAGTTACGATGGAACAGTGGAGCAGACTCAATGGATGGAATGGCCCGATTCTGTTCCTTTGTCTTATGGTTTTTGCCCCTCATTATAAACCGTTGATTTATAAACTGTTGTAAGGTCACCTATGCTGCTTGTGATTTATAACCACTATAAATCACCCCTCAGTTTTGTATACTCCAGGGAAAAATGTCCTAGTCTACCCAGACTCTCCCTACGTCTCAAACCTTCTAGTCCAGTAACATCCTTTTTTTTGCACCCACTCCAGTTTAATGATCACCTTCCTCTAGCAGTGCATAGCTGCAATCTGATGTCCCAGCTCCTGATCTCAATGCTGAACACAGCCTTCACTACCTCTAAAACGTGTTGTCACTTTCAGGGAACTGTGTACCTGTACCATTAGGTATCTCTGTTCTACAATACTCCCCCAAAGCCGTCTATTTATTGTGTAAGCCCTGCTGTAGTTTGGCTTGCCAAAATATAACTCTTTGCATTTATCTGAATTAAACTGTCATTCCTTAGCCAATTCATTCAGCTGATGAAGATCCTTTTATAATCTTAGATAATACCTTCACTGTCCACTATACCATCAATTTTAGTGTATGCAAACTTACGAAGTTCTCATCCATATCATCACTATTAATTTCCCTGAGATCACTGGTATTGAATGTCTTTATACATAGTAAATACAGGCATGACTTACTTGTTCAGGATCTTATCCATCTTTTGTGGTTCTACACATAACTGATCTGAAATAGCCCTTTAGTCCATGGTATATGCCAAACTCAATGCCAAATTAAACTCTCTTCTGCCTGCACATGATCCCTATCCCACCATTCCCTGCATATTCTTGTGTCTATCTGAAAGCTTGTTAAAAATGCCATTATATATCTACTTTCACCATTTCCCTGGCATTCAGTGCCAGCCATCTACCACTTGCTGTGTTTAAAAATAATACTTGTCGCATATATTTTCTTCAAACTTTCTCTTCTCACGTTAAACACATCTTCTATCGAATTTGATATTTTTACCCTGTGATAAAGATTCTGACTGTCCCACCTATCCATACCTCTCATAATTAAAGAAAAAATTCTATTCAAATCAAATCAAAAAACTCTATTGTCATTCTAGCTGTACATCAGCTCTGCAGGGCAGAATGAGACAGCGTTTCTCAGGAGCAGTGCAATCATAACATAACAAATGCAACACTAAATAATAAACGTAACAATAAATAGTAAAACACAACAGCCACATGTCAGTTAAAATCAAGTTGTAAGTGTCCAGTGCAAGTTAAAAGTGTCCAAAGCAGAGTCAGGTAGAGCAGCTATTTAGCAGTCTGACTGCCTGTGGGAAAAAGCTGTTTAGTAGCCTTGTGGTTTTAGTTTTGATGCTCCTATAATGTTTGCCTGATGGCAGAAGAACAAACAGTTCATGGAGAGGGTGTGAGGGGTCTTTAATGATGTACCTTGTCTTCTGGATGCATCGATTCTGAAAGAGGTCTTGGACAGAAGGTAGGGAGACCCCAATAACCTTCTCTGCTCCCCTAACCACCCTCTGCAAGGCTTTTTTGTCGACAGCACTGCAGCTGGAGTACCAAGTTGTGATGCAAAAGGTCAGCACACTCTCAACCACGCCTCTGTAGAATGTAGTTAAGATGTTAGTGGGGAGTGATGCTTGTTTAAGCTTCCTCAGAAAGTGCAATCTCTGCTGGGCCTGTTTCACAATCCCAGTGGTGTTCCTGGACCAGGTGAGATTGTCCGAGATCTGCACCCCAAGGATCGATGTTTTCCACTCTCTCCGCTGTGGAGCCGCTGATGCTGAGGGGTGTGTGCTCAGGCTGAGACCATCTGAAATCGACGATCACCTCCTTGGTTTTGGTAACATTAAACATCAAGTTGTTATCCCTGCACCAGCTCTCTAGGTGTTTGACCTCCTCCCTGTACATTGTTTCATCATTTTTGCTGATGAGCCCCACCACTGTGGTATCATCTGCAAATTCAATGATCAGGTTCTCCTTGAATCTGGCTGCACAGTCATGTGTTAGCAATGTAAACAGCAATGGGCTAAGCACGCAGCCTTGTGGGGATCCAGTGCTCAGTGTGATGGAGTCAAAGATGTTCCTGCCAATACGGACTGACAGTGCTAAGGCCAAGCATCGACAGTTTCTCCACTAGTCTCTGCGGGATGATGGTATTGAACACTGAACTAAAATCAATGTGCAGGATTCTGGCATAAGTGTCTTTGTTGTGCAAGTGAGAGAGAACTGTGTGCAGTGTGGTGGATATTGCGTCCTCTGCAGGGCGATTTGGACGATAAGCAAACTGCAAACTGTAAAGGATCCAGTGATGAGGGGAGGCTGGCTGTGATATGAGGCTTGACAAGCCGTTCAAAGCGTTTCATCACTATGGGGGTCAGGGCAATGGGACGGTAATCATTCCAACAGGCTACAACTGATTTCTTTGCTACAGGGATGATTGTGGAGATTTTAAAGCATCTGGGGACAATAGCTTGACTAAGGGAGATGTTGAAAGTGTCTGTCAGGACATCTGCTAATACATCAGCACATTCCTTGAGCACTCGTCCAGGGATGTTGTCGGGACCTCCCGCTTTTCGTGGGTTGACCCTGGCAAGGGTCCTCCGTGTTTGCTCTGGATCAATGATTGGAGCCGGCTGGTCAGATGGTAAAAAGGGACTGGCTCTCCCCTTTGCTGTAGTGTTTGATGCTTCGAAGCGGGCAAAGAAGTGGGCACTTTTGGCCTTTGATGCAATGGAGAAAATAATTCAGGTTTGTTAAACCTCAGCTTGTACTTCTTTCAAGAAAAAGTGGCAAAACATCATCCATTTTCTCCCAACTGAAAGTACCCTGCCTTTCACGTTTTGTAGCTTTTCCAGGTCAGGGTGCTGTACTTTATTTCTAAGCCTATTATGGGAAGAGTTTTCTAGGAGCTCAGAAGAAGAGAATATACAACATCAATAACCTCAACAATAGAACAGAAACAGGCCCTTCGACCCATGATGTGCTGGGGCTAATGATTCTTAATTAATCCATTCGGCCTCCATGTGGTCCATAACCCTCTATTCTCTTCATATTCATATGCCTATCCATGATCTATTGTGTCTGCTTACACCACTACCCTGAAAGCATATTCTAGGCACCCAGCACTCTCGATGTGAGCTGTAAGGAGCCCTATTCTCTCCCTGGTTAGTCTTTGTTTTTTAACCCTTAATATACTTTTACAATCTCTGGATTCTCCTTTACTTTATCTGCTGAAACTGTTTGTTGTTCCCCTTTTGCCCTGCACTTTTGTTCTTGACTGCTATCCGACATCCTCTAAACTCCTCAAGGGATTCATTTGATCCGAGCTACTGATACCTGACACATGGCTCTTTTCTCCAGACCACAGCATCAATATCTCTTCTCATCCAGAATTCCCTACTTCTACAAGCCTTGTTCTTTGCTCTACCAGGAACTCTTGTTGTTTCACTTTTAAAAGCTTCTCACTTTTAAAAGCCACTCATCAGATGTCTCTTTACTACAAATAGCCTCCTCCAATCAACCTTTAAAAGCTTTTGAACAATACCATTAAAATTGGCCTTGCCAAAATTTGGGATTTTAACTACTGGGCCAGTTGTATCCTTTTCTATAACTACTTTAAAACTGAGAATTATCATCAATGCTCCCAAAAATGTTTCTCCATTAACAGTACCTTATTTCCCAAGAGACATCAGAGAGATTTCCTCCTCCTGTAGTAGAGCTGTCTGTGATTTTCCCTCGGACCCTGTGGGAGGCTAGTACAGAAATTGTGGGGGCCCTAGCAGTGATATTTAGCCTTGAGTGAGGTGCTGGAGGATTGGAGGACAGATAATGTTCAGGGGATATTTACGTGGAGTTCTACATAGTTCTCCAATGAGAAGGGGAAAGGATGGGAGGGTACAGGAATGGGAGGGTAAAGGCTGTTGTAAATCTAGTCAAGAAGAAAAAAGCTTATGAAAGGTTCAAAAAACTAGATAATGATAGAGATCTAGAAGGTTATAAGGCTAGCAGGAAGAAGCTTTAGAATGAAATTAGGAGAGCCAGAAGGGGCCATGAGACAGCCTTGGCGGACAGGATTAAGGAAAACCCCAAGGCATTCTACACGTACGTGAAGAGCAAGAGGATAAGACGTGAGAGAATAGGACCATTCAGTTGTGACAGTGGAAAAGTGTGTATGGAACTGGAGGAGATCGCAGAGGTACTTAATGAGTACTTTGCTTCAGTACTCACTACAGAAAAAGATCTTGGCGATTGTAGGGATGACTTACAGTGGACTGAAAAGCTTGACCATATAAATATTAAGAAAGAGGATCTGCTGCAGCTTTTGGAAAGCATCAAGTTGGATAAGTCACTGGGACCGGACGAGCTGTACCCCAGGCTACTGTGGAAGGCGAGGGAGGAAATTGCTGAGCCTCTGGTGATGGTCTTTGCATCATCAATTGGGGCAGGAGAGGTTCCAGAGGAATAGAGGGTTGCGGATGTTGTTCCCTTATTCAAGAAAGGGAGTAGAGATAGCCCAGGAAATTATAGACTAATGAGTCTTACTTCAGTGGTTGGTAAGTTACTGGAGAAGATCCTGAGAGGCAGGATTTATGAACATTTGGAGAGGCATAATATGATTAGCAATAGTTAGCATGGATTTGTCAAGGCAGGTTGTGCCTTACGATCCTGATTGAATTTTTTGAGGATGTGATTAAACGCAATGATGGAGGTAGAGCAGTAGATGTTGTGTATATGGATTTCAACAAGGCATTTGACAAGATACCCCATGCAAGGCTTATTGAGAAAGTAAGGAGGCATGGGATCCAAGGGGACATTGCTTTATCCACAGAATTGGCTTGCCCACAGAAGGCAAAGAGTGGTTGTAGACGGGTCGTATTCTGCATGGAGGATGGTGACCAGTGGTGTGCCTCAGGGACCAGTTTTGGGACCCTTACTCTTCGTGATTTTTATAAATGACCTAGATGAGGAAGTGGAGGGATGGGTTAGTAAATTTGCTGATGACACAAAGGTTGGGGGTGTTGTGGATAGTGTGGAGGGCTGTCAGGTGTTATAGCAGGACATTGATAGGAGGCAAAACTGGGCTGAGAAGTAGCAGATAGAGTTCAACCCAGATAAGTGTGGGGTGGTTCATTTTGGTAGGTCAAGTATGATGGTAGAATATAGTATTAATGTTGAGACTCTTGGCAATGTGGAGGATCAGAGGGATCCTGGGGTCTGAGCCCATTGGACACCCAAAGCTGCTACGCAGGTTGACTCTGGTTAAGAAGGCATAGGGTGCATTGGCCTTCATCTATCGTGGAATTGAGTTTAGGAGCCGAGAGGTAATGTTGCAGCCTGGTCAGACCCCACTTGGAGGACTGTGTTCAGTTCTGGTCTTCCTCTCTACAGGAAGGATGTGGAAACCACAGAAAGGGTGTGGTGGAGATTTACAAGGATGTTACCTGGATTGGGGGGCATGCTTTATGAGAATAGGTTGAGTGAACTCGGCCTTTTCTCCTTGGATCGATGGAGGATGAGAGGTGACCTGATAGAGGTGCATAAGATGATGAGAGGCATTGATTGTGTGGATAGTCAGAGGCTTTTTCCCAGGGCTGAAATGGCTAGCACGAGAGGGCACAGTTTTAAGGTGCTTGGAAGTAGGTACAGAAGAGATGTTAGGGGTAAGTTTTTTTTACTCAGAGAGTGGTGAGTACATGGAATGGGCTGCTGGCGACAGTGGAGGATGTGGATATGATAGGGTCTTTTAAGAGACTCCTGGATAGGTACGTGGAGCTTAGAAAAATAGAGGGCTATGGTAACCCTAGGTAATTTCTAAGGTAAGGGCATGTTCAGCACAGCTTTGTAGGCCGACGGGCCTGTATTGCTCTGTAGGTTTTCTATGTTTCTAATGTTGTTCTGTTGTTTAGGAAGGGCTCTAAGAATAAGCCAGGAAATTATTGCCCGATAAGCCTGATATCAGTAGAGGGTAAATTATTGGAAGGTACTCTAAGGGACCAGATATATAAGTATTTGGATAGACAGGGACAGATTTGGAATAATTATAGAGTTTTTCAGGGATGTGGAGGGAAGGCATTTGACAGGATCTTCCAAAGGAGGTTGATCAAGAAGGTTCAGTCACTTGACATTCAAAATGAGGTAGTAAATTGGGTTAGGCATTGGCTTCACAGTAGAAGCCAGAGAATTATAAATAAATGCTCCTCTGACAATTTAATGCTGACAAGTGTGGAGTTTTGCACTTTGGTGGGACAAACCAGGGTAGGACTTGCACAGTGAGTGGTAGGGCACTGAAGAGTGCAGAAGAAAGGGATCTGGGGATTCGTAATTCCTTGAAAGTGGCATCACTGCTACATATAGTCGTAAAGAAAGCTTTTGGAAGATTGGAGTTTGGAGATTATGTTGAAGTTGTACAAGACATTGGTGAGGCCTAATTTGGAGAATTGTCTGCAGCTTTGGTCGCCTACATACTGGAAAGGTATCAATAGGACTAAACGAGTGCATAGAAAATTTACAAGTATGTTGGCAGCACTTGAGAACTTCAGTTATAGGGAAAGGTTAGGACTTTATTCACTGGAGTGTAGGAGAATGAGGGGAGATGTGATAGAGATGTACAAAATTATGAGGGGTACATATAAAGTAAATGGGAGCAGGCTTTTTCCATTGAGTTTAAGTGAGATTAGAACTAGAGTTCATGGGTTAAGGGTGAAAGGTGAATTGTTGAAGGGGAAAATGCGGGGGGGTATTTCCTTACTCAAAGGGTGATGAGAGTATGGAATGAGCTGCCATCGGGAGTGGTGGATGTAGTTTTGATTTCATCATATGAGAGTAAATACATGGATAAGAGGGGTATTGATCTCTGTGGTCTGGGTGCAGATCAGTGGGACTGGGCAGATTAATAGCTTGGCATGACTAGATGGGCCAAAGGAGCTGTTTCTGTGCTCTAGGGTTTTATGATTCTATGACTCTTTTGGTTCTGGGAGCACTGATTTTCTTAATGTCAGTATCTGAGACACACTTCCAAATCTTCACATTTTAAATCATAGCAAACAATTAGGAGGGTAATGATACCGGTGCAGGTAACTGGTTAATTTTAGTATAGAATTGTGTGAATTGTTGTCTTTCCTCATAATTTTGATCAAATAAAGTGCAATATAAGGAATACAATTCTATAGGAGATGCAGGAAGAGAGAGACATGATGTGCATGGTGATATATGCGGACAGATTAAGAATATACTTTTAATAAGGGGAAAATATTTGTGTTCCTTGGCTTGGAAGTACTGGGTATAAAAGAAGGAGGTTCTGTTAAAACTATCTGAATTGGGATTATTTCCCTTTGAATGTTGATTTTGTTAAAAACCTGGAAACTGTAAATAAAGAGGAACTGCTTCCTTTGGTGGAAAGATTGCAATCCAGGGGATACTGTTTAAAGGTGTGTAAAAAAAAAAGGAGTGACATGAGGAAAGAAAGCCTTAATGCAGTGAGTAATCATGATCTGAAATTCAGTATCAATAAAGGGTGTTGATTGACATTCTGTCTTAGATTTCAAAAATATCAGACACTTAATGGGTTAGGGGTTCCCAACCTGTGGTCCATCGACCCTTTACTTGATGGCATTGGTCCATGGCATAAAAAAGGTTGGGAGCTGCCAGATTGAAGGAGATGTTTCAAAATTACAGGCATTTTTAGTATTTGAATTACTTTTGTTAAAGCTGATCATTTTGTCTATTCTCTGAAGTGTAGCTAGTCTCTGATCTAACAGGACAATCACTGTTAATTCAAATACATTTAAGGCATTAGAAATCGTGTTTATATTCAGGATATCTCCCCGCTTCTGTTCCCTTAAAATGAAAAGTAGGATTTGAGGCCATTTTGAGAAACATTCATGAAGAAACTCCTTTGTTTCTGATTATATTGAATGCACATTTGAGTTTGAGTATATCAGCCTTGAGCTTTAACATAGTAGGTATTGATTTGAATACAGTGAATCACACAGCCAACAGACATGAATAATGCATCTCTCTCTCTTTCTCTCTTTCTCTCTTTCTCTCTCTCTCTCTCTTTCTCTCTTTTTCTCTCTCTCTCTCTTTCTCTGAACAGCCTGAAAATCCAAATACTAATTCGACTTTCCATAGGAGCTGATGACAGTTGGCTACAATTGTCTTGTTATCTTTAGAAATAATTTTTACTAAATCGTAAATACGCTAACAGTTTGCTTTGCATGATTTGCTGGTGGAGAACAATATGAAGTTCTTTTGTCATTGCAATTTGTGTCTTTCCCTTTTGTTTAAAGATGGGATGGAATTGTATCATAATTACTTGTTAGTGTGCTTTGTATATGACAGGATTATTCCTTGTTTCATTTTAGATATCTCTTAAACTGCAATGTGCGCATTTGTTCAGTGACTTGTGGTTTTCTTGAGTTAATTTACCCAAGAACAGCAGTGAGACCTGGTGTACATGAGAATAAATCTCTGAATATGGCAGTATGGATTAAGAAAGTTCTCTGGCAGCGTATTGTCAATGAGAGGGAAGGTGAAATGCAGTTAGTTGCAAGTTTCTGAGGAAAATACAAGCTTCTGCAGAGAATTGTATAAATCTGTGTTGTTACAACCTCAGTATATCATGCAGCTCTTAACCAGTGTTGTTTCGAAAAGCAATCGCAGTTCTATATAGAAAATGCAATAGTTAATTTACACAGAGCAAGATCTGTGAAGTAACAGAAGATTCTTTGAAGTAACAGAAATTCCTCAATTTACAAAAGTTATGTTGCTGCGAAATTCTTAAATCAAAAAAAGGTTCTATTTGTCAGTTCAAATGTAAGAAAGCAGGTTGTGTTCTATAGTTCAAATTTTGGCCAAAATGACCAAAACACCAAAAAATCTCTTAAATAATAATTTCTTAATAAAATATTTAAATAAGTGCAAGAACCATCAATGTCCGGTGGTGTAGTGGCATCATGTGGACTTTGAGGTAAATGGCTGCAGGTTCAAATCTGGCTGGTTCCTTGCGCGCTTTCTATCTGTGTTGGGTTGAGCGTCAAGTTAGTACTTGGCCTTGTGGAAAAAAAAGACAAGTTCTAAAGAAATGGCAGGGTTGCTGCCAGATGCGCCACAATGTGTGGAAAGGAACAACAACAAAAGCATAAGTAATGAAGCCTCTTCAAATGAAACAGAAGGTCCTGAAGACTTCTTGACAAGGTAGATGTGTACAGGATGTTTGTCTCCCATGAGACAATCTAAAATTGGGAATCATGGTTTGAAACTAAGCGGTTTCCCCATTTAAAACAGATAAGCATTTTCTTTTCTCCTGAGGGTTGTGTCTGGAACTCTGGTTCCAGTGTGTTTTGACAGAGCCCTTAAATATTTTTTACTGTGCATTAGATACATTCTTGAAATGCAAGGGGTGAAAGGTTGGCCTAAGTAGATGGGAATGCAGAAGTATTGCAGTTAAATCGGCCATGATATTATGAAAGGCAGAGCAGGCAGGCCTACTCCTGACCGTGTAATATTTGTATATGAGTGATAGTTGTGGCTTTGTATGTTAAGTTGATGCTAAGGAAAGTGAAAGATGAGTTGTTACTGACATTCAGTGGATGGTAATGGTGAAACTGAGCTTGATGATGTGATGAAGGGCATATTTAATGCTATGCGCCATATTGAAATTGTTGTCTTTGAAGGTGACTATTGTTTTTGTTTTGGCATAAGGGAATGCTTCATGTTCTTTCTATGTGAACTGTTTTGTGCAATGGTGGTATTATATTGGTGGCTTTCTGCTCCTATGTACTCAGTCTCCAACATTTATTTGTAGGCTCTTCAGCATGAGTTTTTTCCACATCATCCTAATTTTCTTCAACATTAGCTTAATTCACTATCTTGAGGATAGTGCACACGAACACCAAAACCTCATCCCAACTGTGAAGCATGGTGGAAGGGGCATCAGGGTTTGGGGCTCCTTTGCTGCCTCAGGGCCTGGACAGCTTGCAGTTATAGAGGGAATAATGTCATTTAAAATATATCAAGACATTTTACAGGAGAATGTAAGGGTAGCAGTCTGTCACCTGAAGCTTAATAGAACCTGGATGATGCAACAAGGCAATGATCTGAAACACAAGAGTAAATCAACAATAGAATGGTTTAAGAAAAGAAGAAAATTTATATTTTGGAATGGCCAAGTCAGAGTCCAGACCTTAACCCAATTGAGATGTTGTGGCATGACCTGAAGGTGGCTGTTGAAACAGTTTTGTATGGAGGAATGGTCTAAAATTCCTCCTTGCTGTTGTGCAAGTCTGATAAGCTACAGGAAATGTTTGGTGGAAGTTATTTCTGCTAAAGCAGATTCTACCAGTTACTAAATACAAGGGTTAACATACTTTTTCCAGCCTGGACTGTGAATTGTTGAACAAGTTTCTGCAATTGTACAATTGTTTGTGCGTTATTAGTTTAGGCAGATTGTGTTTGTTTATTATTGTGACTTAGATGAAAATCAGACCGTATTTTACGAGTAATTAATGCAGAAAACCAGGTAATTCCAAAGGGTTCACAAACTTTTTCTTGCAACTGTATGTGTGGGGACTTCAAGATTCAGGGGAGTAGATTTAGGACGGAGATGAGGAGGAACTGCTTTTCCCAGAGAGTGGTGAAACTGTGAAATTCTCTGTCCAATGAAGCAGTAAATATATTTAAGACAATATTTGTATAGTAGGGGAATTGAGGGTTATGGGGAAAAGGCAGGTAGGTGGAAATGAGTCCATAGCCAGATCAGCCATGATCTTATTGAATGGCGGAGCAGGCTCGACAGGCCGAATGGTTTACTCCTGCTCCTATTTTTTATGTTTTTATGACTTTTTCAAATGAAGCTTCACCTCATCAATATTAAGCCGTTGTTTAGCAAAATAATTGCCACCTCTTTTGGTGATTTGTTTAAGCTTCTTGAGATTTTTTTTTACATATCCACACGGCACTTAAAGCTCAAACTGGTTAGAACTAGATTCATTATCCTCTTGACATTCTTTCAACTCTTGCTATAACAATCTTGCTTGCTTCTACTTCAAATCTTTTAACTAAATGCTCATCTTTTTTTACATACTTTCCTTTTATAACCACCTGCCACACAGTGCGCTTACAAGGGTAGCACTTCGGACACAATTTATTTTGTCCATGATGTTCAAGGTTGTTTGAACATTGACACTTCAAGATTTAATGAACAACTATTGTTTGCCAAGCATAGATTTTTAAAAACTTCTATTATTCAACTTAGTTTAAATGCCGTAGTTTCTTAGATAATGTGCAATCTTCAGAGTTGCCAGGAATATTTTGAAGAATGTGCAAAACAACTGGGGATAAATCATAATGACAAGTAGAGCATTCTGATTTTCACAAAGTCAAAATGGTGTCGGAGGAAGTGCGAAATGTGCATGGTGTCATTTTCGTCACAACAAAATATAGCCTCACAGATTGAAAATACATGCTCCAAAGAGACCGGGATTTTTAATGTAAATCCATAAATCTCTGAACTAGTACATGTTTTATGTTCATCTTTTTCAGCAAATGGGCATTGATTTAATATCTTATCTGAGAGGAAGCAGCATTCCAAAAGTGATGTAGCAAAAATTCTGCCAAGGAATTTGCACTTAAAAATCTAATCAGGACTAGGCAATTGAGCCTGTGGTTGGAAAACAAATTGGAATGCATTGGTGACAAGTGCCCGGGGATAGTGGGGAACTTAAGAGGTTTACACTAGATTATTGTTCTTCATTGCAGTACTTGTGGGACAGTGGTGTTTACCATCGACTCATAATGCTCCTTTGATGGGTGGCCAGTGTCTGAATGGAGGCTGGCCCAGAAGCAGTGGTGGGGATGTTGAAGAAAGTGACCATTTCTCTTATAGAGCGCAGCTAGGGGGCGGGGGGGGGGGGGCGGTGGGAGAACATAGCACCTCCGTATGTAGTATGTTCATTTTAATTGGGAGTGCGGCTGCCACGTTGACAGTTTGTTTACCAAAATGGACAAAATTTAAAAAATAGTTACGATACGTGCCCAGAAAACTATGGAACACATTGCAATAATCATATGAGGTAAATGTGGATGTGAGACTGCTATTGGAAGGATGGAGAGATTTGTAAAGTAGATATGAAAAGAGTGAGATTAGCTACTGATTTTGATAAAATGAGTTATTCAACCTGTACTTTTGAAGTTGTTTATTTTGTTATGTTTATTTTCCAAAGGGAATATTTTCACTTCTTACCATGAAACTTTGGAAATCTGGAGTATGTCCATAAGTCTGTGACATATAAGAGCAGAATTAGGCTGTTCTGCCCATTGAGCCTACTCCGCTATTTGATTGTGGTTGGTTTATTTTCTCTCTCCACCCCATTTTCCTGCTTTCTGTCCATAACCTTTGATGCCTTTACTAATCAGGAACCTATCAACCTCTGTTTTAAATATACCTAATGACTTGACCTCCACAGTGTTGAATAAAGGTTATTTGCTTTTGGGACTTGGAAGTGTTTGCTGTTCATAGTAATTGGTCTAAAATAGCCAAAATGTTTTGAACTTTCTTTTGTGGTAAGAATGCCTTGTCAAATTTAAATTAACCAAATATCTTTCTCAGCAGGTTCACAGTTGGAAGTGGAGTGAAGAAGATACCTAGTTTGGAAAGTAGTTCTTTGGCTGAAGAACAGGATGCATTACTGATCAAGAATTTAGTAATTTACCAAATTTGTATGTATTCCTGGAGCCCTTGGGGGCTGTCATTTTATTTGCTCGGAAAATTTGATCCATTGATATTTGCTGCATCTGTGGACTGTCTAAATGATGACCTCTCAAAGCCATTCAGGTAGGCCATGTTCAGTACTTTTTGTGTTGTATGCGTTGACAATATTGATTTTTTTTTTCCAAATCATGTTGTTTGCTATAGTGGTGAGGCTCTGCCAGAAAGTCCCAAGTTCATTTGAACCTTAAGCCATCTGAGCTTGTACAGAATTATTATCAATCACCACCTACTTGCTGTAGGATAACTTTATTGCTGTACTTAATGCTTACTGATACTTGATGGATGGATGTATAATGGAGAAAAAATGGGCTTGATACTTTCCATAGGTTCATAACCTGTTTATTAGCATTAATGTAAAGAATTGCCAATTGGGTAAGTTTTTGCATCCCTAACCACCTATGGTGCCGCAACTCAGCACAAATATGTTTCTGTAGAGGAGAGTGGTGGTAGAAGTTGCCAAATTAAATTCTGCATGATACAATGCCTATTCTAAATAAAACCTTTGTCTGTGGCAGAATGCAATCTCAGACAGTTTCAGTAACATTTTTTTTGGTTAAAATAGATAGATATACTTTATTAATCCCGAGGGAAATTTGGTTCCGTTAATAAAGTATATCTATCTGTCTATCTATTTTAACCAAAAAAAATGTTACTGAAACTGTCTGAAATTGCATTTTGCCACAGACATTCTTTGCCAAAGAATTGCCAGTTGGGTAAGTTTTTACATCTCTAACCACCTATGGTGCCACAACTCAGCACAAATATGTTTCTATAGAGGAGAGTGGTGGTAGAAGTTGCCAAATTAAATTCTGCATGGTACAATGCCTTTTCTAAATAAAGCCTTTGTCTGTGGCAAAATGCAATCTCAGACAGTTTCAGTAAAATTTTTTTTGGTTAAAATAGCTTTCTTCTTTTCCTAGCATGTTAGTATTCTACTTCCTAACTCTGAAACGAATACTTGGAATCCCACATGTATATTTGTTGTGGTTTATTGGATTATACCCTGCATAGAAATCTATACAAGAAATTTTACTGTGGTTGTGGCAGTGTTTTTTTTTCTGTATTGCCCGATGTTGAGGTTACCTACCTCTTAGATAACTATTTATATTTCATGTTCTGAAAATACTCTTACACTAAGGACAACACTATAAACTGAAGAATGAAATAATTTGAGCTACTTTTGAAGGGGAAAAAAGAACTTGCATTTTTGACAATATGGCTATCTATGTTTCCTTTGTCTAGCTTTATTTTAAATATATGCCTATAATTTGATGAGTTTTTAATTTCTACCATTTTCTGTTAACAAGAAAACTGTGTTAAATAAATAGCATGAAGCCAAAATATTGTTTGGGGGAAAGCAGAAAAGCAAGTTTGTTACATTTCCACACTTTGGAAGGAAAGTTTGTATTAAATATGAACCTTATTATTTGCAATGACATTTTATTTATGCCATGATTGTTCACAGGAAGCCTGGAATACTTGCATTTTGTAAATCTATACAATAAACTTTACCGTGATTCTGCCTTTTCCTTAATTTTGCCTTTTGTTATTCCTACAACACCTCACTTTAGATTATTTATTTTTCCCCTCTGATGACAGTGGTCATAATAATTAAACTGGAACTTGCTGTCAGAATAACTGTATTAATACCATATAATGTTATTAAAGAACAAATTATTCAACAAGTACAGGGGATCAAGATATGCTCAAACTGCAAATCTCCAGGACTTGAGTTACATTGCTTTGACACTTGTTTAATACAAGTGATATCTTGTTTTTATCCTTCCTGCTATTTTTGAAATATTGCTAAATTTGCACAATTGACTTGTAAACAGATTCTTAAGTGGGGAAAATACTGTACCTTTGAACAGAGTACATATTAATCTAATGCTAATTATCCTCTGTTTATAAAGGAATCATTTTAAGCTGTTCAGTTTCATTCTTGCATGCAGACAAGTGTTGCTAGATATTTTGTGAAAAGGATGTAGACTTAAATTTTTTTGCTTTTGCTTTTAATGCAGTGTTCTCTTTTTTTCACTTTAGTGTCATATTTGACTCTAAATTAGTGCTGTCAGCTCAGAGTTGGAAGCATTCCAGAAAATATCATTGCATGACATGTTATGTCTGATGTAATATGTCATATGATGAGATCATATTAATAACTGCCATCAATTCTGTAACGGAGCAGCCTGGACCAGGTGGTAAAGGCTCTCAACGTGGCCTTCAGATTAAATTAGGCATTGACTTCAAGTCATGATTTGGGAGTTAACTGGCAATAATGTGTAGTTCTTGTCCCCCATACCCGTGATGATCATCCTGGCCTAAATTGCTATTACAGTAGCTGCTATACTTCAACCTCAGGCCCAGTGCAGGGATAAGTTGCAGCTGCATTTCAGTGGCATACTCATTGAATAATAATGTGTGCCCCTCAAGTTTGTCAAGCAAATTTTTTCAGTTTTTGCGTATGAATACTGCAGGCTGCAATCTGAATATGCAGGTTCTCCTGCACAGTTACAGGTTTCTCTCCTGTGTTGCCTGGGTTGCCCTCAGTTGTTTCAAGGAAATTTCTAGACATTTTGGCATGGTTGTAACCCTTCATTAAATAAGAATATTCCCTTCTCTGTCCTTTGTTCCATTCTCATTTCTGAAATAGTATTTAATAAAGATTAAAAATCTTGTCTGACAATTCATAATTGTAATCCATTTATCAGTTAAAGCTTCCAGAAAGATTGGCTGCAAAACTATTTGAGATTAAGGATGCAGAAACAGTTCTAAATGATAGCATGCGCTGTGAGTTGTACTGCTTCAGGAAGTCTTGGTTGTTTGATATGACTGGGGAGCCATGGAAACTTAGTTAAGGAGAAGATAATAGATCTGCAGATAACAAGAATGAAATTGAACCTGGATTTCTGGTCTGAACACAGCGAACAAGTCTGAGCATTATATTTTGAATGAGTTGAACTAAATCTATAAACTGGTGAGCCTTAATTTTTTTTAAAAAATGAGCTGTTTCAAAAAACTTATAGAACAATATTGATTATAGTTTAAAATTCTTGAGCTTGTGCTCATATCCTGATTTTCTTTCTGTTTGGCATAATTATAAGTAATTATGGGCAAACACAATGGCTTCTTGTGGCTCTGTTATGTGTTCATGCATTCAGGTGCAGATGGAATAAATAGGTGGCTGAATAGCATGTATTCACCTTCAGACAGCAGTAAGGCTATTAATAATGATGGGAGGTTACATTATTGGTGGGCATTTGTAACTAGAGTTTGTTTGTATTGTCAGTGGTTTTAATTTGTAATCCAGGAGAGAAAATGACTTGATTGCCTATTGGTTTTTGTTGATCGAAAGGGTCGGACATACATTTGATTACTAGATTTTGTGGTGTATTTGTATGAAGGAATTGTTTATTATATCCCGATTACCTTGTACCATGTGCAAATACTCACCTTGGAAACAAAATTATTTTTTTCAGTTCATTCGGTGGTAGGGCTAGCATCTATTGCCCATATTGAATTGCTTGCTGAGCCTTCTATTAAGGAGACATCTATTCCATATAAGGAGTTTCCATATACCCAGACCTAATGGGAATGCAGATTTCCTTTCAGTTTGGGAAATTTGTGATGGTGACATGACTACAGCTATTCTTATTTTCCCAGATGTATTTGTGGAATCCAAACTCTTGTATCTAGCTTTAAAATGTATCTCTGGATTAATAGCCATAAACATTTTGCTAGCATATCTACATGATTTGATTGCACTAGCTATTTCAATAGAGAAATGTGTATCATGAGATCACATAATCAGCCCACAAATGCAGTTAAGGTATATTACTTTAACATAAGTTCAAACTGCGGAATAAAAGAAATTCGTGGTCCTCTCTTGTGAGCCAAGAGGGTCTGAGTTTGAATTTCATTTCCAGCATGACACATCTCCTTCCCTTTTCAGCACGTTTCTTGAAGTGGTATTGGTGGCATTTGTGGTTCTGTCCTAGATTTCCTGTTGGTTTCAATGTTTGACTGAAGGGGGCTGATAGTGCCATCTATAACATAAGGAGACAATGAAAGACAGAAATTCTAAAAATGAACGTTGAAAATGGAATGTTCTTGTGATGGCAACTTTAATTTTTTACAAACATTACCGTATCAATATGAAACTCATTTATAGCTCAAGATGAATTAATAAGTCAGTGAGTGGAAAACAGAATGAATGAGGCGATAACACGAGGAATTCTGCAGATGCTGGAAATTCAAACAACACACTCAAAGTTGCTGGTGAATGCAGCAGGCCAGGCAGCATCTCTAGGAAGAGGTACAGTTGACGTTTCAGGCCGAGACCCTTCGTCAGGACACATCAACTGTATCTCTTCCTAGAGATGCTGCCTGGCCTGCTGCGTTCACCAGCAGCTTTGATGTGTGTTGCTTGAATGAGGCGATGATTACTTGGTACTCAGCCTCTGAATTTGCTTAAACATGAATATCATTATGTACTGAAACTCAACCACTGAAGCAGGGCGATCCTGGTTACAAAGTGGAATCAGAAGTTTGAACATATTGCTGTACGTCCTGTGAATTACTTCCATACACATGGGGAGGTATCTTGGAGGTGAGGTGTAACACAGCTGCCGATAGGATTGACAAGGATGTTCAAAGTAAATTTCATTATCAATGTACCATATGCAACCCTGAAATTTCTTTTCCTGTGGGCATTCTCAGCAAATCTATAGAATAGTAACTATAACCAGATCAATGAAAGATCAATCAGAAGACAACAAACTACACAAATGGAAATATAAATAAATAGCAATAAGTAATGAGGTAACAATCTCAATGTTATCTTGATCTCCAATGAGATAACATGAAATAACAAGATAAAGAGTCCTTAAAGTGAGATCATTGGTTGTGAGAACATCTCAATGGATGGGAAATTGAGTGTATTTATCCCCTTTATTCAAGAGCCTGATGGTTGTGGGATAGTAACTGTTTTTGAACCTGGTGTGCAAGTCCTGAGGTTCTTGTACCTTCTACTCAATGGCAGCTGCAAGAAAATAGCATGGCCTAGGTGGGAGTATCTCTGATGATGGATGCTGCTTTCCTACGACAGTGTTTCATGTAGATATGCTGAGTGGTTGGGATGGCTTTACCTGTGATGTACTGGGCTGAATCCACCACCTTTTGTAGGATTTTCCATTCAAAGGCTTTGGTGTTTGCATACCAGGCCATGATGTAGCCAGTTGATGTACACTCCGGCATACGTCTATAGAAGTTTGTCAAAGCTTTAGATGTCATGCTGAATCTTTGTAGATTCCTAAGGAAGTAGAGGCGCTACCATGCTTTCTTTGCAATTGCACTTGTGTGCTGGGTCCAGGACAGGGCCTCTGAAATACAGGTATCCCCCACTTTACGAAAGTTCGCTTTACGCCACTTCGCTTTTACGAAAGACCTACATCAGTACCTGTTTTCGCTAACCAAAAGAAATCTGAAGAGGATTTTCACTTTTACGAAAAAAGGCGCCCACTTTAAACTTGTATTTACCCTGAGAAAGACTACCATGACAGTGAAGCCTTGCGCGGGCAGGTGTGTGCGCATGTGTGTACGTGCCGATTTTTTTTCTCTACAAATCGATCTTTGGCTAAATCTTCCTGATTCTGGTAAGTGAAACTACACTGTACATACATTATTTCTACTTTATATGGAAAAAAGATGCCCGCTTTAAACTTGTGCTTACCTCGAGAAAGACTGCCATGATCATGAAGTCTTGCGTGGGCAGGTGTGTGCGCATGCGTGTACATGCCGATTTTTTTTTAAGGTTTTATGTGCTATTTGGAATGATTTGGTAGGTTATTTTTTGGGTCTGGGAACGCTCAAAAATTTTTCCCATATAAGTTAATGGTAATTTCTTCCTCGCTTTACGCCATTTTGTCTTACGAAAGGTTTCATAGGAACGCTCTACTTTCAGATAGCGGGGGAAATCTGTAGTAACACCCAGGAATTTAAAGTTGCTAATCCTCTCCACCTCAAATCTTCTGATGAGGACTTGCTCTGGTTTCCCTCGCCCGAAGTCTATAATTAGTTCCTTGGTCTTGCTGACGTTAAGTGAATATTGTTATGACACTTTTCAGTCAAATTTTCAATCTCCCTCCTGTATACTGATTCATCACCACTTTTGATTCGGCCCACAATAATGGTGTCATTAGTGCACTTGAATACTGGGGCAAGAAGCACTCTTACTTGATACTGCTATGTATGATTAGGATCATGGTGTTCATGAAGTGAATAACATGGAGGTAATCTTTTGCAGGCAGCTGAGTTTGTGGACGATGCTCCGAAGTCTCTCCCAGTTTGTAAATTAATGGTTCGGTGGGTTTTTTTTAAAGCCGTGAATGGTTATTGCTGTTCACTTCATTTTCTTTGACACAGTTGCATGGTGAAGATCATGTCCACTATGATTTTCTCAGTGGATGGAATCATACTGTAGCATTTGTGGAGCAGATACTCAGTCAGGGGAAGATGTACTTGAGGAGAACTCTTGTAATAACTTCCCTGTGGTAGATAGCAGGAAGACTCTTGTATGATTGTTACAGAGGAATTTGGTTTCCTGCTTGAAGATGGTCATGGTAACAGATTTTCTGAAATCTCCTGGCATATCCTTCGCTTCCCAGATGTGGACAATGAAGTTGTGGGAAATCTTGGGGTCAAACAGGTAGCTCCTGAAGAGAGAAACATTTAAAATTTCTGGTGGATAATCTTCCATAAGAACACCATTTCAGGATTTGAGTGATAGAATTAAGTATGACTAGGGTTTTTTAAAATGAAAAGATGTTAAAAGATAAATAACAATGAGTAAGAGGTAAGGCAGTGAGATAAAGCCACCATTTGCCACTATTTACAGACAACTCATTCATAGTATCTATCCATTACAGCTCTGAATTAGTGTGCCCAATCTTTTGGGTTCAAGTACTCATTCTCAGATTGGCATAGAAAACTGTGAGCCAAATTGTTGCTGACGTTTCTGTGTGCATGAAGTGCTAATTCACATAAAAAAAACGCTGAACTGGTGGAGTAATGCCAAACAGTGTATAATTGTTGAAGTAAAAAAAACTCAATGTTGGAAATCCAAAACAAAAGTAAAAATACTGGTAGATAGCAATTATTTTAAGAGAAACCATCATGTTCCAGGTAAGCAATCCTTCTTTGGAAGTGGATGAGTGAGAAAGGAAACCTTATTTTTCTAGTTGCAGGAAGGAGGGTAAAGAGAACAGATGGTATGTCCATGATGGGGCAGAGACCTGAATTGTCAAGGTATCCGTTTCATAATACTCCTGTAGTTAGAGACAGAAAAGAAACAAGAATATTTTCAAACTGAAATGCTCACCAGTATCTCTGAATATGTCTTGGAAGGGTGGGGTTTACTTTTAACTGATTTTTAAAATTCAATATTGAGTCGTGGATCTGCAGCATGCGTAGATGAAAGATGAGATGCTGATTGATGAATTTATGTTATTATTAGAACTATATAGAAGATCAAAGGCAGGGGTTGGTATGAGAATAGAATAGACAATTAAAGTGATGTGCAAATAAAAGCTCAGGGTTGTCCTTGGAGGCAGAATGGATATGTTCAGCCAAATGATCAACTGATCTGCTTTGGGTTTCTTTAACGTAGAGGGGACCACACGAGTACCAAATGCAGTACACTGTTTTGCAGTTGTGCAATGGAACAGCTGCTTGCTAATTGCTTTTTTTATTGCCACATGTACTGGGGTACAGTGAAAAACTTAAGTTTTGCATGCCATCCATACAGATGTAGTGGAGAAGAGAATGTCCGGGGTGGGAGGGGTATTTGATTATGTGGACTGTTTGTCTGAGGCAATGAAAATGTAGACAGATTCTGTGGAAAGGACGATGGTTTTCATGATGTGCTGAGCTGCGTCTATAACTATTTTCATTTTCTTGTGGTCTAGAGCAGTGTAGTTGCCATAAAAAACCATGATACATCTGGATTGGATGCTTTCTAAGGTGCATGGATGAAAATTCGTGAGGGTCAATGAGCTCTTGCTAAGTTTTCTCAGACTACTTAAGAGGTAGAGGTACTGGTGTGCTTTCTTTGCCATGGCATCTATGTGGTTGGATCAGGACAAGTGAATGAATGGTGGTATTTGCATTGAACAACTTGAAACTCTCAGCTATCTCCACCTCAGTACTGTTGACGTAAACAAAAGCATATGCATTGCCATTTTCCTGAAGTTTATAACTAGCTATTTTGTTTTGCTGACATAGAGGGAAAGGTTGTCGTCTTGACACCATGAAATTAGGTTCTCTGTTTTCTTCCTGTACTCTGATTTGTCCTTACTTGAGATGTGGTTCACTGTAGGGGTGTCATCTGCAACCTTGTTATTGGAGTTGGGGCAGGATCTAGCCACAGGTTTGTGAGTGTATTACAAGTAAAGAGGGGGACTGAGGGCGCAGCTTTTTGGGGAACTAGTATTGAAATTAATTGTCAGAGTTATTGCTATTTATCCGTACTGATAGCGATCTGTTTGTCAGGGAGTCATGTTCCCATTGCAAAGGGAAATGTTGAGTTGGGTCTAGGAGCTTGGAAATGAGTTTGTTTCACTTGAAAAGACTGAGTCCCAAGAGAGGAAGGGATGAAAGTGCCAGTGTTGCATCTGTCAGTTACATTTGATAATGTGTGAATGGGAGTGGTTGGCATAGATGAAAGAGTGAAACAGAAAGTCAGGGAAGTATCAGTCTTTTGGAAATGTTAAAAAAGGAAGGGAAGATGTCTGGTGGTGGCATCCCATTGAAGATGATAGAAATAATGGCAGATAATTGGTTGAATGGGGGGGTTTGTAGGTTGAAGGATGGATTTATACGAGACCTTATCCTTGTTCTTGTTACACCACTCCATGGTACTATTCCAACAATGCATATTGTATGTTAAGAACAGTATTTCATCTTCCATCTGTAGCACTTTGGAGTAGATATTGAATTCAGTAATTTCAAATAATTTGTAGTTTTCTTCCTTTCCTTGGACGTGACTGCATACTTTCACTATAAATCCATTCTTTTTTTATTGACTCTTCTGTTTGTAATTGTAGGAATTTAAAGTAATAGTTGCCTTGACAACTTTGCTGTGCAGTCTGTCACAGACTTATTCTCTATTGTCTTCATTCCGCCCATTCTCTGCAACCTAAAAATAGCTTTCCTTGCTTTACCTGTTCTGAAGAAGAACCATTAACCTGACACATTGGCTTTTGTTTTCTTTCTTAGATGATGCCTGATCTGCCAATTTCTTAACAGTTTTTACAGTGTACAGTGCTTGTTTCTCATGTATGAAATTCTACTGCATGGGAGCTGAAGTACTTAACCAGAACTTCGACATAAGTTTAAAAATTATAGTATCCCATTCCAGGACAATGCGCCTCTCCTAAATGTGTTTACATTACTCCATGTTTAGCCTAGCTATGGTGTAGTATTTCCTTGCATTCTTGTCCTATAAATTTCAAAGTCAGCATACTATTGCATTATTGATTTTCTTTGTCTAGGATTTTCAAATGTGCAATGATACCATGAACCATATTGTACATCTAAACAAACAAACAAATAAATGAATAAATAAATATAAAACTAGCCATGCAACTGTGGCAATGTGGTTGCCTGAACTTCTCTTTTAACCACGCAAAATACTGGGTGAAAATTTGATAGCTTCCTTTTAACAAAGAAATTTAGTTATAGGCAAATGATCTTGGTCATGGGCATACATGATTTCTTCATGTTACTAGATATGTAATTCAGTGTGGCTAGATCCAGAATTGTTCTCTTTATTGTGGGTGTGGGGAAGGGAAATGATCACTCTTGCTGGCAGGATGTATTGGTGAGTGCGCATTGTTGTTATTTCATTCTTTTTGTGTCTTCAACACTAGCAAGTAGAATAGGGAAGACTGCATGGAATCTGCAGCTCTCCAGTGTGAATTATATAAACAAAAACAGATGTCCTCTCCACCATTCAACAACATCGTCTACCTCAACTCCATTTTCTTGCTCCATCCCTATATCCCTTGATTCCTCTAACATCTGTAAAATTTTATTTGTTTTGAATGCATTCAATGACCAGATCTCCCCAGCCTCTGGGGTAAGGAATTCTGATTCTTTGCCCCTCCATGAAGGAAGTTCTCATTTCAGTCCTGAAAGGCTACCCCTTATTTTGACACTGATCATTAGTTATACTCTTGATAATCAGTTAAAACAGCCTCCTCAGTTTTACCTCGAGTCCTCTACAAATTTTGTGTATTTCAATGAGGTCTTTCTTAATTCTTCTAAACTCCAGTGAATAAAGTCACTACCTATTTATTTTCTCTTTGTATGGCTGACTTGTCATTTCAAGAACCATACTATTAAATTTGCTGCACTCCTACATCTTCTTTGAGCTAAAAGAACCACAACTGTACATAGTACTACAGATGTGGTACAGATGTTGTAGGCAATCTTGTACTCAAATAGAGTCATAGAGCAGGACAGTACAGATTCATGTCCTTTGGCCCAATCTGTCCATGCCGTCCTCAGTGCTCACCCAAATAATCCCACTTTTTGTATTTTTACCACATACACTTACCTGCTTATCCAAGTGCTTCTAAGATGGTACTATCGTATCTACCTTAATCATTTCCTCTGGCAGCTCATTTCAATGCATTCACCACCCCATCTGAAAAGTTGCTGCTCAGGTCTCTTAAACTTTTCCCGTCTCACCCTACACCTACAACTTGTTTACACTACCCTATCCTGGGAAACATTGTTACTGTGCTCTTTATTTATACAGTAAAAAGAACTGCATGCATCAACTTAGATCATTTCATTACAATAGTACGTCAAAGTAATACAAGGGAAAACACCAGAATAAAATCTTGCAGTTACAGAGAGGGTGCAGTGCAAGCATACAATAAAATGCAACTCTTTTTATTTTCACTTTTTTTTTGTAGCTGAAGTATTTTGATCATACCCCAGTTACTAAATTGTACTCACTTATGACTTTCTGCATTGCTCTGAACATGTGCTGTAGATTGGCCCCAGAGGTCAAGCAAGTGATTAGGTCTTTGCATATTCATTAGTGCTACCATAGCCAGCTGGTGGAAGGTAGCAAAAACATCATAGTATAACTGGCAGTGAATGATGTGCAGCTTAGTCATCAGTGAATCATCGCTTCTTGCTACTGACATACTGAGGCAACGTCCACACAACGCCGGATAATTTTGAAAACGTTGGTTTTGATTAAAAACGACAGGCGTCCACACTAGGTGTTTTTCAAAATATCTCTGTCCACACTAAAACGGATATTTGGGCGAATCTCCTCCTACTGGCCAAGCGCAGCACACATCTACAGAAAACAACTGAAGAGGAGGCTATATTCTATTTCCGTTTCCGCTGCGGCGTTGTGCTTTTTCCGTTGGTTAAAAACTGGAGTATCTACAACAACACCAAAAGAAAGTTTTCAATAATGTCTGCAAGGGATACAAAGAAAACCTCCGCTGGAAAAAGCAGGCCAAACTTCTTCGTTTGGACGGACGGTGAAGTCGAGCTACTTCTGCGAGTTACAAACGACTTCAAAGTCAGCAAAGCAGTGGAGAACGTGGACTGGGAGTTGTGCCAAACCAAATACAACAACATCCTCAACTGCTATAAAGAACATTACCTCGCGGCAGAGCAGTCGGAATCTCTGGGTAAGGACTACCCGCACAAATTGGACGATATAAACAAGACAATTATTGTAACCAAACTTAAGGCGATTCGCCACAAATACCGGCAGGCAGTGGACGCAGGATGAGAAAGTGGACACAGTAGAGTAGTTCTACTGTACTTTGAGTTATGTGAACAGATCTGGGGGGGCTCACCAGCCACAATGGCAATTCAAGGCGGCATTGAAACCTGCAATTTGGAGGATAGGGTCGATGCACATCACAGCGACCGATGTACAGCCTCTTCACCCACTTCGAGTACGCCCGACTCCAACAGTTTGAACCAAGCAACAGGTGATGGCTGCGACATGTTTGGTGTCGAATCTCGCTGTGAAAGACTTGCTGTGCGCTTGTCTGGTTACAGATTGGAAAAAACTTAAAAAGAAATTGCCAAAAGACAGACAGCTGTTGGCTCTCGCGCAGGAGGACTTAAAACTAAAGAAGCAAATACTGGAGCAACTGACAGGGAGTTCACCGAATGACGAGGAACATTGGAAAACTGACTAACTGTGTTGTAGAGGCGTTTGCAACGACGAGGAATATGATGGTTCTCCCCTCCCCCCCCAGTACTTTTCACCACCACAATACCAGCCTCACAGCCACTACAATGGCTACACATGCGGGCACACAGACCCCCGGGTAGCCCCATCAACATCTTCCCCACTCCCACAGAGGGGTCACCCTGGAAACAGTTCCTACAGCCACAGTCTCTTCATGGATGAAAGGGACGAAAGCTACAATGAAATGCAATAAGGCTTGTTATTGTTCAAAAGTGAAATTTGCTGTTACTTCATTTGTTTGCCTTTACTTTTGTCATGTCTTTCTGTATTATTTTGCTCTACTTAACATGTGCAATGAAACTAGTTACTGGGCAAAAGTAATTTTATTTTTACCGGAGTAAAAGTGAAACTTACCATTTTCCTTTTGTGCCCTTAACATTTTCACGCCTATGCCAAACATAAGCTACTACTTAAATTGACATTTTGGAAGTAGCGACAATTGCAACTACTGAATGTTTGCACAAGCAATACAATAATAAAGCACCTTGTTAAATGTATAAAACATATCTGCATCAGTGTTATCTTGTATTTCCATACTATGTTACATAAGGCTGTTATACATCTATTGTCAGAGAACTACTTGCATAAATAGGTAAACCACCTTAATATAAGCAAGGACAGAAGAAGAAGTGAGTATACTTATTTATTCAGTAAGTTATGGGTCAAAGTATTTGGTGAGTACATTTCTAACTCTTCTGGCTTCAGTCTCGGTGCCGTCTGTTCTGAAATTGTTAGGTTGTGTGGGGGGCAGGTTTTGAAATTCTCTGTCATCCTGCAAAGCTGCAGTAACATTCTGCTCAGGAACAGTCTCTTTGTTTGTCTCACAGAAATTGTGCAGCACAAAGCATGCATAAATAAAAAAGGGAAGGTCCTCCATATTTATGTCCATTGCTCTGCGCAGAGCGCCAAATCTTGTTCAAACATCCAAAAGAGCATTCAATTACCATTCTTGACTTGCACAAGGACATGTCAAAGTGCTGTTCCTGTGGGGTCACACCACCGTTAGTGTACTCATGCATAATATAAGGCATCAGGTGGTATGCAGGGTCTCCCAGCAAAAAAACAGGAAGGCATCCTCACCCTCCACCACAACTCGTTTGTAAGAGGGGATCCTCTCGTTTTTCAAGTAGTCATTAATTTTTGAATTTGCAGATATACGAGCATCATGGACACTGCCTGGCCATTTCACAACAACATCCATAAAGCAGAATTTGTAATCACATGTAGCCTGTACGTTCAAAGAAAATCTGCCCTTACTGTTCAGGTAATCTGTGGAGTTTGTTGTAGGCTGTTTAACTTCGATATGTGTGCAATCAACTGCCCCCAAACACCGTAGCATGCCGTGAGTATGGTGGAAGTTGGTTACAAGGTGCTTCGCTTCAGACTCTGTGCGTGGGATCTTGATATATGCAGGGTCCAGATGTGCAGTTATAGCCTTGCATACTTCTCTAATTATCTTGGACACCACCTGCCTTGATAATCCAAACACGTTAGCCGTCTTCCTGAGCCTTCCTTCATCGCTTAGGTAGTACAAAGTGCGAGCGACCTTTTTAACCACATCCACCGGTGATCTCATTCGTGTTGTCTAGGGTTCGATGTGATGGCGTAATATTTCGCTTAGATGAAGCACAGAGCTCCTGGGCATTCTAAAGTTATCACACCATTCTTCAGGAACCACTACTTCATTTGCAAAATTGTCCCACCACACACTAGTTTGGCCAGGTCGTCTCCAAAACCGCCGGTCTTTGTACGGTTGATTACGGTGTTGACGTTGTGTAGATCCATTGCACAGTAACTGTGAGCACAAACGACGCCCTATTGTACGTAGATATGCTGTCTGTGCGTGGTAAATAGGTATGTTTAACTCCAAACAAGCTATTAACGTAGACAAGAAAGTAAACAACATACGCATGAAGCCGTCCGCCATTGTTGTTGTGGTGTTGGAAGTTGCGTTCAAGAAAACAATGAAATGCGGCACTGCCGTCACCATTTGTTCCAGCACGTCATGACAGCGGTTTTAAAAATAGCTGGCTACCCTGTACACACTACAATAGATATTAGGTGTTTTCAGATTTATTCACTCTGAAGAGCGTTTCTGAAAATCTCTGTTTTTGGGGGAGGAAAACGCTATTTTAGTGTGGACGGAGGGTCAAAACGAAGAGAAAAAGCTTGGTTTTCAAAATGATCCGGCGTAATGTGGATGTAGCCTGACTTGACATTTATTGCTCTGATTTTGTAAGCATGTTTGCAGAAGCTATCCATCACTCAGTAGTGAGCCCGTGTCCAATGACAAGGCCTTGCACAGGGCGCCATGGTAGCGTAGCGGTTAGTACGACACTATTACAGCTAGGGCAGTGGTCCCCAACCTCCAGGCCGTGGATCGATACTGGGCTGCGAAGCATGCAGGGGTGCAGTGGTAGCCGGAGCGCACCCAGCACATCTTTAAGAAAAAAGTCGAAATAAACAAGCTAATTAATTTGGTGCCACCCAGAAGCTGGTCTTCATTAGAGGAACTGAGGTGGAGAGGGTCAATAACTTTAAATTCTTCAGCATTAAGGATCGACGTTTCTCTCTCTGAAAAGCGTCAGAGGATCTGTCCTGGGACCAGTACGTAACTGTCATTACAAAGAAAGCACGGCAGAGCCTATACTTTATTAGAAGTTTGTGTAGATTCAACGTGTCACTTCGATCCTGACAGCCATGTCTTTTCAGCCTGTCTGGGCTGGCGTTTAAATTGACCAAATAATGGAACAGCTAAAGGCTCCAGCGCCCTGGAAAGAGGAGTGAACATCACATAGAGCAAGTGAAATTGGCAATCGCCCCTGATCTGGGCGGACATTTATGTGCCGGGCAGCACCTAATTAATTAGCTTATTTATTTCGGCTTTTTTCTTAAAGGTGTGCTGGGTGCATTCCGGCTACTGCTGCACCCCTGAATGCTTTGCGGCCGGGTATCGGTCCGTGGCCCGGAGGTTGGGGACCACTGAGCTAGGGGATTCAGAGTTTGGAGTTCAATTCCGGTGTGTTCTGTAAGCAAGTTTGTATGTTTCTTCCCATGTGTACATGGGTTTCCTCTGGGAACTCCAGTCTACAGTCCAAAGACCTCCAGTTGGTAGTTGTAAATTGTCTTGAGATTCTTGGGATTAAACTATGGTTAAATCAGTGGGAGAAAAAATCCTGTCCTTGAAATGCTGAAAGTAGCTGGTTGAGGCACACTCCTAGCTTAGTTAACCATCAAAAATATTAAGGATACTTGACTGCTTTTGAAGAATCCTAATATCAGTAAAATGAAACAATTAAATCTTGTTTTTCTCTTATTCCTTGGCTTCCCACCATGTTTTAGGATGCTTTTTATCAGGCCCAAGGGATTTATCACCTTTGTGTGCTTCAGGACTGCCAGCCTTCCTGCTTTTTGCAATATGGACGTGTTTTAAGGCATCGCCATTTTATTTCTTGAATTTCTTAGCTTAAATGACATTCTCAAATGATAAATACAAACAAGAAATATTTAATAAATATTCTTCTACATCTTCCTGGTCTGCTCTTCAGATCCATCTCACTGACTTATTCAACAATGACTTCTCCCAGATCTTTTAGCAAAATCCTTCACACCCTTTGCTATGATTTCTTCCAGCTTTCAAAGTGTATCCTAAGAGGCACTGAAGTAGTAATCTGATTCTATCTTGATATTGTACTTACTTCAAATTTCCTGAATGTTGAGCTTGTTCATTGCCACTTGATTCTTAAAGAATACTTTCATTCCATGTTGGAGGAACAATAACATTCTGGCGCATGGTTGCAACAATGAAGTGCTGGTGGCTTGTGGGGGGTGGGGTAATTGTCTTCTGCCAATTATATCATCTTTAGAGTTTTGTTTTTAGAATTTACTTTTTTTTTACCAAATACAGGCATCTGCAGTAAAGGTTGAAACTTTTTAGTCTGTCAACTGTGGAACCTGACTACTGCCAAATCATAGAAATTGCCTCCAGTTGTCTTCTGAACAGGATAAATGTTCTTTTTAAAGCACAGGATACTCCCTGGTTCACGTGAAGAATTCTGTTCTTGAGAACCCAAGGCTTCTGAATTGAATTTAATTGACTCTATTTCTTATATCCTTCACATACATGAGTAAAAATCTTTACGTTACATTTCCGTCTTAATGTACAATGTGCAATCTTAGTAATTTATAATAAATAGAACAGTCAATGTAACATAGAAATGCACTCAAATCAGCATAAGTAGTCTGATGGCCTGGTGGAAGAAGCTGTCCTGGAGCCTGTTGGTTCTGGCTTTTATGCTGCTGTACCGTTTCCCAGGTGGTAGCAGCTAGAATAGTTTGTGGTTGGGATGACTCGGGGTCCCCAATGATCCTTCGGGCCCTTTTTACACACCTGTCTTTGTAAATATCCTGAATCATGGGAAGCTCACAACTACAGATGCGCTGGGCTGTCCGCTCTCTGCAGAGTCCTGTGATTAAGGGAGGTATAGTTCCCATACCAGGCAGTGATGCGGCCAGTCAGGATGCTCTCAACTGTGCCCCTGTAGAAAGTTCTTAGGACTTGGGGTCCCATACCAAACTTCTTCAATCGTCTAAGGTGAAAGAGGTACTGTTGTGCCTTTTTCACCACATAACTGGTGTGTACGGACCACGTGAGGCCCTCGGTGATGTCGATGCTGAGGAACTTGAAGCTGTTTATGCTCTCAACCCCAGATCCATTGATGTTAATAGGGGTTAGCCCGTCTCCATTCCTCCTGTAATCCACAACTAGCTCCTTTGGTTTTGCAACATTGAGGGAGAGGTTGTTTTCTTGAACTACTGTGTCAGAGAGATGACTTCTTCCCTGTAGGCCACCTTGTTATTGTTTGAGATTAGGCCAGTCAATGTAGTGTCGTTGGCAAATTTAATTAGCAGATTAGAACTGTGGGTGGCGACACAGTCATGGGTATACAGGGAGAAAAGGAGGGGACTTAGTACACAGCCCTGAGGGGCTCCTGTGTTGAGAGTGAGAGGGGTGGAGGTGAGGGAGCCCACTCTTAACCGCCTGCTGGCAATCTGCCAGGAAGTCCAGGATCCAGCTGCACAAGGCAGGGTCAAGACTGAAGTCTTTGAGCTTCCTGTCAAGCCTGGAGGAAATTATGGTGTTGAATGCTGAACTGTATTTCAAGAACAGCATTCTCACATAAGCATCCTTCTTCTCCAGATGTGTAAGGATGGTATGTAGAGCAGTGGCTATTGCATCGCCTGTCAATCGGTTGTGTCGGTGGGCGAATTGTAGGGGGTCCAGTAGGTGGTAGCATGCTGCAGATGTAGCCCTTGATTGGCCTCTCAAAGCATTTGCTTATTATTGAGGTGAGTACGACAGGACACCAGTTGTTCAGACATGTTACTTTGGTCTTTTTTGGTACAGGGACAATTGTGGATGATTTGAAGCAGGAGGAAACTCTACGCTGGGAGAGGGAGTGATTAAAAATGTCTGTAATCATACCTGCATTTTGTGCTGCGCACATCCCGAGTACTCGCCTTTAGTTTAGTTTAGTTTAGTCATACTTTATTGATCCCGGGGGGAAATTGGTTTTCGTTACAGTTGCACCATAAATAATTAAATAGTAATAAAACCATCAATAGTTAAATAGTAATACGTAAATTATGCCAGGAAGTAAGTCCAGGACCAACCTATTGGCTCAGGGTGTTTGACCCTCCAAGGGAGGAGTTGTAAAGTTTGATGGCCACAGGCAGGAATGACTTCCTGTGACGCTCTGTGTTGCATCTCGGTGGAATGAGTCTGTGGCTGAATGTACTCCTGTGCCCAACCAGTACATTATGTAGTGGATGGGAGACATTGTTCAAGATGGCATGCAACTTGGACAGCATCCTCTTTTCAGCCACCACCGTCAGAGAGTCCGGTTCCATCCTCATAACATCACTGGCCTTACGAATAAGTTTGTTGATTCTGTTGGTGTCTGCTACCCTCAGCCTGCTGCCCCAGCACACAACAGCAAACATGATCGCACTGGCCACCACATCCCACCTTGGGATGCCGTCTGGTCCTGCAGCCTTGTGACTGTCCACGCATTGGAAACATCTGCGTACCTCAGCCTCAGAGATGACCAGGTTGCAGCTTGTAGTGGTGGCTTTCCTCAGAGGCTCAGAGTTAGCGACGTCAAACCAAGCCGTAAAAGCGATTGAGCTCATCTGGGAGGGAGGCCCCGATGTTGGCACCACTGTGTTTGGCTTTGAAGTCTGCGATGGTATGCAACCCTTGCCACAAGTCATGTGTGCTATTCATAGTGAATCTTGACTCAATCTTGTACTTTTATTGTTCTTTTGCAGCCTTGATAGCTTTGCACAGATCATAGCTGCATTTTTTGAGCTGATTGCCAGCAACGCAGTAAGTGCTGTTCACACGAAACTATTGATCCAGGGTTTCTGGTTCGGAAAGGCCCTGACCAACTTCTGGTGGTCATCATTGTCGATGCACTTCTGGATGAAGCACATGACTCCATCCGTGAACTCGGAAACATCCTCATCATGGGAGACATTCCAGTCGATGTCATCAAAGCAGCCCTGCAACATGGAGACCATTGGTCAGACCAGTAGTGGGCGGTTTTAACTACAGCCGCCTCTTGTTTCAGCTTCTGTCTCTACGTCGGCAAAAGCAGGATCGAAGAGTGATCTGATTTTCTAAAAGCTGGGCGAAGGAGTGCTTTGTAAGCGTTGCAGAAGGGAGTGTAGCAGTGGTTAAGTGTGCTGTCTCCACAAGTGCACGCCTGGATGTGCTGACAAAACTTCGGAGAGACTTTCATCAGCAACGCTCAATTAAAGTCATCGGCGATGATGAAGGCAGCCTCTGGGTGTGCAGTCTCCAGCATGTTGATGATCTTGTACAGCTCCTTGAGAGCTAGGTCAGTATCAGCCTGTGGCGGAATGTACACCGCTGTGATGATAACAGCTGTGAACTGCCTAGGCAGCCAGTAGGGTCTGCACAGCAGCACCGGGTATTCCCAGTCTGGGGAACCAAAGGATTTGAGGGCATGCACATTCCGGGGGTCGCACCAAGCATTGTTGACGATGAAGCATGCCCCTCCTCCTTTACTCTTCCCAGAGATGTTTTTTGACCTGTCCACCTGAAACCAGAGG
Organism: Mobula birostris; assembly: GCF_030028105.1. Classification (NCBI taxonomy): domain Eukaryota; kingdom Metazoa; phylum Chordata; class Chondrichthyes; order Myliobatiformes; family Myliobatidae; genus Mobula; species Mobula birostris. Next base: position 138,785,434 of record NC_092375.1, on the reverse strand, counting down.
GTTCGATAGCGTGGTCTGGTGTCTCCTCCGCCAGCCAGGTCTTCACGAAGCACAAAATGTTACATTCCTTTCTTTCCCGCTGGTAGGAGATTCTGGCTCTAAGTTCGCTTAGCTTGTTGTCTGAGGACTGAATGTTAGCCAGAAGTGTGATAGGGAGTGGCGGCTGATTAGCACTAAATAGTAACTAGAAAACTTTGTTGAGATTGCTGTCAGCATGGTGTAGAAGTTGCACTGGTACTTTAGCTACAGATCTTAAATAATTAAGATAGCAGTCAGATCTTACTTGATTAATAGAGATCTGTACTACAGATCAAAAACATACCTGATTCTAGGTGTTCCTGGACTATGAAATGCTAGATCAGAGAATTCCAATCTATACCATCTTTTCATAATCCTCAGAACTATAAGGCTGCTTTTTATTAAAGCTGTATGACTGTGCTGCTTTTGCACCTCGTTTGGTCATATTCTCCCAGCAGGAATTTGTTTTACTTTCCATTCTTTGCTCCTCACCTTGTTGAAGATGGCAGGCTGATATATTTTCTAGTATCTCATATACTATCCAGTAAGCACCTTATCCGAAAGTTCCTTGGGTATTAATTGTGAGAATATGCACAGCTAAATATACCATGGACGAAGAGGTTCTCTGATTACCACCAGATTGTTATGATCAGCAAGGAATTATAATAAAAACAGTTCTGAATATGTCCAGAAGGAAAGAACTACTTGCATGCCACTGGAAAAAACAAAATGTTATTTTGAAACTGCATATTTTTGTGAAGCTGTTTGGCTTTATAGATTTGGAAATTCATCCTGTAAATTCTTTGAAGATATTAATACACAAAAGTGTAACATTCCTTCTTCTGACTATCACCACTGCCATTAATCTGGGGAAGTATCTCTAGTACAACTTTAATTTTTAAAATGTTTCCTTTAATACATTTCCTTGTCTTTTGTAAGAATTTCAAATCTGAATTGCATTCACTTGCATTACCCGAGCAAATCCATTCTGTAATTAAACTGTTTATGTAATTTGAACCATGTGTAAGGTGTGCAAAAATGTTTCATTCATTCCTGTTTTGTTTGCAGGCCTTGGCTATTTTGAAGCAAATATACTTTTCCAGAATCAGAATCAGATTTAATATGACCCACGTATCAAGTGAAATTTGTTAACTTAATGGGAGCAGGACGATGAAATACATGATAGAGAAATATAGAGACAAAAAAGAGTTGCATTAAGTATATATATGTCTATTAAATAGTTAAATTCATAAATAGTGCGAAATGACAGATATTAAAAAAAGTAGTGAGGCAGGGTTCAGGGGTTCAATATCCATTTAGAAATCAGATGGCAGAGCAGAAAGCTGTTCCTGAATTCCTGAGTGTGTGCGTTCAGGTTTTTGTACCACCCTCCCAATGGTAATTGTGAAGAGGGCATGTCCTAGGTGGTGAGGATCCATAATGATGGACGCCACCATCCTAAGGCACCACTCCTTGAAGATGTCTTGGATACTACGGAGGCTAGTACCCATGATGGAGATGACTAATTTTACAAGTTTCTGCAACTTATTTTGATCTTGTGCAGTAGTCCCATACCAGATGGTGATGCAGCCAGTCAGAATGCTGTCCATGGCAAATTTGTAAAGTTTTCGAGTGTTTCAGTTGACAAACCAAATCTACTCAAACTTTTAATGGAATATAGCTGCTGTCTTGCCTTCTTTATAACTGCATCAATATGTTGCATCCAGGTTAGCTCCTCAGTGATATTGACACCCAGGAACTTGAAATTGCTTATTCTCTCCACTCCTAGTTCCTCTATGAGGATTGGTTTGTGTTCCCTCGTCTTGCCCTTCTTGAAGTATGTACCCTTCCATATTCAGTATATTTATTGACTTTACTATTGTGATCTTGTCCTGCATTCTCATATTTGAAACAAAGGTGCAAGTATCCTATGAAATTTTGTTGACTATCATTGGAGAAACAATTAAAAAAAAACACTTTTTAGGCCATTCTCATATTTTTTTGGCTGGAAATCTTTTGGTGAGGGATGGTACAGGTGGAGGCATGATCAGGTCCTGAAGACCATCGCTGAAGCTGTCAGCGCAGGAGTTGAGTGGGTGAAGTGGTCCCAACCCTCCAAGCAGACCATTGCCTTTGTCAGAGCTGGGGAGCAGCCGATACCTGCCAAAAGGACATCTGCAGGCATTCTGACCTCTGCAAGGGACTGGCAGCTGTTGGTGGACCTCGAAGGGTAGCTGAAGTTCCCCAACCATATCGCAACCACCACCCTGCGACCAGACATTGTCCTAGTGTCTGAGTCTACTAAGCAAGTGGTGCTGCTGGAGCTGACAGTCCCATGGGAAGATAGCTTGGAGGAGGCCTTTGAAAGGAAGCTCTCCAAGTACGCAGTACTGGTCAGCAACTGTCAGCAGGCTGGATGGAGAGCGAAGTGTCTCCCAGTGGAGGTTGGTTGTAGGGGATTCATAGCCCGTTCTTTAGTTACAGCCTTCAGCATTTTGGGCATCGAGGGAGAGAGGAAGAGGAAAGCCATCCGCAGTACCACTGATGCGGTAGAGAGGGCCTCAAGATGGCTGTGGCTCAAAAGAGGGGAGCCATGGAGTCATAAGTAGCTAGCCATCTGGACACAAGCTGGGGTCTGATCAGCCCCGGCTGGGTCACCTGGAGGAGGTTGTATGGTGTTGAAAGACCCGAAACACCCGATGATTCCAGGAACATCACTGAAGATGTGTCCAGAAGCCTCAATAGATGTATGTACACAGACATTGTTGAAAGTGATTTGTGCAAGCAGTCTATTGAGAAGTTGCTCTGTTAGAGTAATTAGGGACTTTTTTTGTATCTGATTTTAAGTCTGGTTTGGTAATGGTTTGAACCATGTGGTCAGTTTTTAAAGAACTCTAAAGGAAACCTTGCAAGTTGATCTTTACTTTGTGGTTCTTGACAAACCTGGCAGTATCATAAAATGCTGGAAATGCTCAACAGTTCAGGCAGAATCAGTGGAGCGAGTAACAGAATTGACACTTTAGGCCAATGAACTTTCATCAGAACATCAGTTTTTTTTATACAGTATACATGTAAAACTGGAAGATGAGCCTGTGACTTTCATCTTTAATGTTTTATTGAAGTATATTGTCCTTCAGTATGTTCAAAACTGTACATTGTACACCCCAGATATAGTCAGAATTTCCCTCAATAATTGTAAATAATTTTCCTAGCATTTAATGATAGCATTCTGCTTTCCTAATCATTTGAGTAGTTGCTCCCTAGCTCTTTGTGAATCATGTCTTTGGTGTTTCAGAACTCTGCAGCCCTTCACCATGTAGAACATGTTTTTTAATTCTTACAACTAAAACGGATAATTCCATATTTCCCACGTTGTTTCATGTGCCAAAACTTTGCTTAGTCCTCTTTATGCCCCTTTCATTTCTTACTCTGCTACCTAATTTGTATCATCAGGTTTTGCATCTATCCTATTTGGTGCCTTCATCAATCATTGTATAAATTGTAGAGTTAAGGCTGACCCCTTTGCATACCATTTGTGTCATGCCACTGGCCTGTTTATTACCTGTTCTAAAAGGTAGCCACAGCATTTTCATTCATGACTTCCCAACCCAAAAAATAATCCTTATTCTCTCTTAAAGGTTCAAAGTTCCAACTTAATGTCAGAGAAATGTATACAATGTACATCCTGAAATGCTTTTTCTTCACAACCACCCACGAAAGCAGAGGAGTGCCCCAAAGAATGAACGACAGTTAAATGTTAGAACCCCAAAGTCCCCCAGCTCCCCCCTCAGGTGCATAAGCGGCAGCGAGCAACAATGCCCTCTTTCCCCATCGGCAAAAAAAGCATCGGCATCGCCACAAGCACTTAAGCGTGAGCAAAGCAATAGCAAAGACACAGACTTACAGTTACCCCAAAAACTTCGCATTTCACCCAGTATTCGACATACCACAGGTTCTCTCTCTCCCTAATAAGGGAGAAAGAGGTGTCTCCATTTCCCAGCGAGTGGGGAGACATAACAAGCAACTCGCTGGTTTACAATGTTAAAAGTCCGCCACATCACTTTTTTCGAGCTCTGTACCCAAAAAAACTGGGCATGCAACTGCAGGTATTCTGACTCCCCGAATGACACCGGGTCTGCTGTAGTGACACCGACCCTCGATTTGCCCGTCTCCAGAGCCCGGAGATCCTAGGCTTCCAAATCCAAGCCGGACTCTTAAGCCGAGCCTTTGGCATGCCGAACAACAGCAGTTGGTTGTGAAACCCCGAGAGTGGGTCCCATTCCCGCAAAGAACCGTAGTCAGCATGTAACTCCAGGTCAGGGTCTTCAAAAGAACCCTGTAAGGGAAAAGTAAAGATATTAAAGATGGAAATAGAGCTGTTTCCGAAGATACAAGCAAAAGAGTCGCCGTTAGGTGCCATTAACCCTCCTAAGCTCCGCTTTTCTTCTGCATTTGCAGTTTTCTCTGTGATATCAAAGGGTGTAGGATCACAGCTTTTCTGTGTACCATTGATTATAATACTGCTGTATCTCTCCACAATTATTCAACAGAGCAACTGCATGTACACTGATAGACTGCTTGAGGGTCATCCATTTTGCACAATAATCCATTAATTTAAAGAAAAAGCCTCACCCTTGACCTATTATAAAGTTTCACTCCCTCTTCGCCATTTTTGAAAAAAAAACTTCAAAAGCTTTCTATTGATGGAAACATGTTGTCTTCTGGCACCTTGTTTATCTTAAGTGCATATTCAGATTCATTTATTTATCATGCATTCATTGAAACTTGTGATGAAATGTGTTGTTTATGTAGACCAACACAGTCCAAGGATATGCTGAGGGCACAAGTGTTGACAAACATTCTGGCAGCAACATAGTATGTACATAGTGTTCAGCAAAACAACTCAAGCAGCAGCAGCAGCAGCAGCAACAGCAACAACAACAACACCAGCAGCAAGACAAGTCCGCTTTCCCATCCTCACACTCACTCTGCCTCTCTCTCTACTCCTTCTCACTCCTTCCCCTCTCTCTCCTCCCCCTCCCACACCCCTCCTTCCTCCCACACCCCTCCTTCCTCCCACACCCCTCCTTCCTCCCACACCCCCCTTCTTCCTCCCACACCCCCCTTCTTCCTCTCACACCCCCACCCCACCTCTCTCCTCTCTCCAACGCCTGGATGGACTACCTCCAGGCCAATCCCAGTCCTTGGCCCTGGACTCTCAGACTCATCAGGCCTCTAACCTCCAGTCCCTAGCCCAGATTTGTATTCATCAGGCCTATGGCATCTGGACACGTTAACCCATGGGCTTCAATTTCTGGGCTTAAACTTCCGTACTTGTTGACTTTGGTCTTCAACCATTGGGATCCACCTCAGGACTCACCAATTATGGTATTTTGAACTCCAGGCCTCCACCTCCAGACTCACCTGGATCTCTGACCCCAGAACTCTCTGACCTTGTGTGTGTGGAGAAGGGTGGTGGTCACTATCCCTCATTTTTAGGGCCCATTGACCATAGGAATTGCTGGCCTTCAAACTCATAGCTCTCTAACTTGGACCTTCATGTCTAGCTCCTGTCCCTGACTCTTCATTCATTATCGCTGACCTTTAACTCATCTGTGTCCCTAAACTTGAACCTGATCCCCTAACTCCCTGCGCTGTCCCCAAGAGTCCTATAAAACTAAAAACAACTAGGTCTGAGCCACAATCTGGAGGACATCTCAGCTACGTGCCATCTTGACTGGAAGCTACTTTTGGTCCCATTTTGTATAGAAAATATTATTTAAAAGGAATTGTTACTATGAGATTTGAACAAGTACTTTGCCCTGATGAAACATCAATTTTAAAATTTGCTATGACTTTAGCAATAAATTGCAGATCTATTTGCAATAAATGTAGCCCAATTCATGAGTTTGAAAAAAAAGGTAGTTCTATATATCCATCACATAACATGCAATGAAATATAAGATAATAAACCAAAGTTGGAGGAGGCGTGTCAACCAATTTCTCACTTATCTTCCAAAGTTTTTAAAATCAGCAATGGAAACCCTTTAATATCAGAAAATAAGAATGAAAGTTACAATGAAACAATTACAGTGGAATGAATTTCATAGGAAGTATATCTAATCCAAAGCAGATAGGGGCATAAACTTATTTTCTAAAATAGTTTATTCTCATACATTTCACCTCTTCGATACTCTTCAGTTTTTGTCTGTGATCTCATTGGGTTTTATTTGCATAGAATAGATAGTGTTCAAATTTGTGTTTAAAATATTATGGGGAATAAGAGTATAATGTATGCCAATAATACTCAACTGTTGCAGGATTTTACAGAGACACGGAGTTTCTGTAGATGCTGTAAGTCTTGAGCAACGCACAAAATGCATTTTGTGTGTACTGCAAGTTTTTGCTGTATTATTAAGTTATGAGTGTTTAATAAATCTTAGTTAAATGCAATCTGATATTATTTCAGCATATCGCTAAATATTGTTGTCTGGTTTTCATCCCAGTAATAAATCGAGGATAATCAGACCAAAGAGCTGTGAAAAAAATTGAAATTTTAAAAATTATATTTCTGTAGTTCTCTGCTGTTAACAGATTTTGAGGTGGCGAACATCATAGGAAGGAACCAGGAGAAGTCAAAAGACTACAGGTCCTATCTGGTTATGAATGTCTGCCCTATTACTGTACAACCTGTACATATGAGCACATGATTGGTGGGATAGATTTGCTGCTTGCTGAGGGGATTCACTGCTATTTGGGAATTTGGTTTGCAGCAATATCTGAATGGCTGAGTTCACCAGCAAATGTGATGTGTGTTGGCTGAGTTGTTGCTTTGTTTTAACTACACATTGCCCTTGGTTGTTCAGTGATTTTATTGAAATATATTACTAGGCAGCCACATTTCTGACTTGTGAACTGTTTGGGTTATGAATGGTTGTCAGTAACTGAGAAGGAATTGTGCATTGGTGCACTTCTCATCTGTTTTATTTTAGTCTTCATGCCTGCAGTAATGCTGTTTCTGACTACTATAAAGACAGTTAAAAATATTTTAGGTTTTCATGAAGAACGTGCAGTGAATTCCAGTTAATTGGGACTCATTGGGACCAGTACATTTTGACCAATTAAGCTGCCCCAATTTGCTGAAGTTTCATGTAAATAGTTAAAAAGGTATAAAAAAAAGACAAATTACTGTTTAACTGAGTAACAAATATTTAAATTAAATGCTGAACAAATTAGAACACTGCTAATACTACTATAGTACTATAAAATGTGGTGCCTACATTTCTGTTGAGACAACCAACCATCTGTTGTTTTAAAATTTTTGTGAACCAGCTTCTTAGCTTGTTCCTCTGACTTGTTTTTTAACATTGGTCCACTGACTTGCGTACCTCATCTATTTACAATGGAAAACTATTGATTGAGGGCCTCTTCAACATCTGGATCCTTCATGTTTCATTTTTGGGATGTTCCCTGTTAACCCTTGCATAATGTCCATCTCGCAGTTTATTTTGCTGATGTATCAAGCATGCAGTTGATTTCAGTACTCCATTTATCTCTGCCAGCTGATATGATGAGTGTTGTTAGCTTTTTATTTGGTCCAGTAGGATCATTTTTTCAGCTAGTGTCAAATCTACTGATGCTATTTAAGAAGTGTTCATTCTAAGCATGGTGTAGTGTCTTAAGGACACAGAAGTGTGTGCAACTGATGCTAGTTAGAAACTGTTTGGCAACAGTCTCCTGTTCTAATTAAGCAGCATAGTGTTCTAAATAAAGAGAGAGAATCCCAGCTATTTTCTTGATTAGTTTTTGTTCTCTAAGAGTTGTCCCAAGTAAGTGGCTACCTCAATTAACCGATTGCCCAATGAATTGGAATCCACTTCATAGAAAACCTCTGTAGAAATAGTGGAGAAAGGTTCAGGAGCTCAAATTAGCATTAGTATAAATGAAATATTGGAGCAACTATTCAGGTCGGAAAGGCAGTAAATCTCCAGGACCTGATGAGCTGCATCATGTGGGTTGAAAGAGATGGTTGGGATTGCCATGTCCCAAAGTCCATGGATTCTGAAACTGTTCCAGTTCAACATTCAGCCAACATGAAGCTAGCAAATAATATCGAAGAGGATACTAAAAGCTTTTTCAAGTATATAAAGAGTAAAAGACAGGTGAGAGTAGATATAGGACCGATAGAAAATGATGCTGGAGAAATTGTAATGAGAGATAAGGAGATGGCAGAGGAACTGAATGAGTATTTTGCATCAGTCTTCACTGAGGAAAACATCAGCAGTATACCGGACACTCAAGGGTGGCAGGGAAGAGAAGTGTGCGCAGTCACAATTACGACTGAGAAAGTACTCTGGAAGCTAAGTAGTCTAAAGGTAGACAAATCTCCCGGACCAGATGGAATGCACCCGCGTGTTCTGAAGGAAGTAGCTGTGGAGATTGCGGAGGCATTAGCGATGATCTTTCAAAAGTCGATAGATTCTGGCATGGTTCCGGAGGACTGGAAGATTGCAAATGTCACTCCGCTATTTAAGAAGGGGGCAAGGAAGCACAAAGGAAATTATAGACCTGTTAGCTTGACATCGGTGGTTGGGAAGTTGTTGGAGTTGATTGTCAAGGATAAGGTTACAAGATAGGCAGAACTCAGCATAGATTCCTTAAAGGAAAATCCTGCCTGACAAACCTATTACAATTTTTTGAGTAAATTACCAGTAGGCTAGACAAGGGAGATGCAGTGGATGTTGTATATTTGAATTTTCAGAAGGCCTTTGACAAGGTGCCACACATGAGGCTACTTAACAAGATAAGAGCCCGTGGAATTACGGGAAAGTTACATATGTGGATAGAGCATTGACTGATTGGCAGGAAACAGAGAGTGGGAATAAAGGGATCCTATTCTGCTTGGCTGCCGGTTACCAGTGGTGTTCCGCAGGGATCAGTGTTGGGGCCGCTTCTTTTTACATTGTACATCAAGGATTTGGATTATGGAATGGATGGCTTTGTGGCTAAGTTTGCTGATGATACAAAGATAGGTGGAGGGGCCGGTAGTGCTGAGGAAACGGAGAGTCTGCAGAGAGACTTGTATAGATTGGAAGAATGGGCAGAGAAGTGGCAAATGAAGTACAATGTTGGTAAGTGTGTGGTTATGCACTTTGGCAGAAATAATAAACGGGCAGACTATTATTTAAATGGGGAAAGAATTCAAAGTTCGGAGATGCAACGGGACTTGGGAGTCCTCGTACAGGATACCCTTAAGGTTAACGTCCAGGTTGAGTCAGTAGTAAAGAAGGCGAATGCAATGTTGGCATTCATTTCTAGAGGAATAGAGTATAGGAGCAGGGATGTGATGTTGAGGCTCTTTAAGGCACTGGTGAGACCTCACTTGGAGTACGGTGGGCAGTTTTGGTCTCTTTATTTAAGAAAGGATGTGCTGACATTGGAGAGGGTACAGAGAAGATTCACTAGGATGGTTCCGGGAATGAGAGGTTTAACATATGAGGAATGTTTGTCCGCTCTTGGACTGTATTCCTTGGAGTTTAGAAGAATGAGGGGAGACCTCATAGAAACATTTCGAATGTTAAAAGGCATGGACAGAGTGGATGTGGCAAAGTTGTTTCCCATGATGGGGGAGTCTAGTACGAGAGGGCATGACTTAAGGATTGAAGAGCGCTCATTCAGAACAGAAATGCAAAGAAATTTTTTTAGTCAGAGGGTGGTGAATCTATGGAATTTGTTGCCACGGGCAGCAGTGGAGGCCAAGTCATTGGGTGTATTTAAGGCAGAGATTGATAGGTATCTGAGTAGCCAGGGCATCAAAGGTTATGGTGAGAAGGCGGGGGAGTGGGATTAAATGGGAGAATGGATCAGCTCATGATGGAATGGCGGAGCAGAGTCGATGGGCCGAATGGCCGACTTCTGCTCCTTTGTATTATGGTCTTATGGTCTAACATCTTGGATGATCTACCCTGGACCCAGCACATCGCTGCTATTACTGAGAAGGCACACCAGTGACTCTACTTCATTAGGAGTTCTTGGAGATTCAGTAAGTCACTAGAAACTCTTTACAAATGACTATGTAAGTGACATCTACACTCAGAAAAAGTCTACAGTGGATGTAATCCCACTGGCTCAGAACTTTGCTTTGAAGCATCTAGACAACCACAAGACATCACAGTTTGTCAAGCAACACACATAAAAGTTGCTGGTGAACGCAGCAGGCCAGGCAGCATCTCTAGGAAGAGGTGCAGTCGACGTTTCAGGCCGAGACCCTTCGTCAGGACTAACTGAAGGAAGAGTGATTTCTAATCCCTTACTCACTCTTCCTTCAGTTAGTCCTGACGAAGGGTCTCGGCCTGAAACGTCGACTGCACCTCTTCCTAGAGATGCTGCCTGGCCTGCTGCGTTCACCAGCAACTTTTATGTGTGTTGCTTGATTTTCCAGCATCTGCAGAATTCCTGTTGTTTACAGTTTGTCAAGCTACTGTTTAGCATTTACAGCTCAGTGTTCAACACCATGAAAGGGCCTGGATCCTGGCAAATGGCATAACCAGGGATATGGATAGGGCTTTAAACTAAATAGCAGGCGGGTGGGTTCAACGGATTGGAGAAGTATGGATAAAGTAAAAGAGAAAAGTGTGGATAAAGATAAAGTAAAGACAAAAGTTAAAAAAGAGAAATATAAGGGTGGAATGCAGAAAAGTCAAGTGCCTAAGAGGTAAAGCCTACTAGATTTTAAAGGCACAATGAGTGTAAGGGCAGTTTATCTGAAGGCCCGTAGTATTCGTAACAAGATCAGCGAACTTGTGGCACAAATCGCTATAAAAGGGATGATTTAGTGACCATTACAGAAACATGGTTGCGGGGGGAGAAGACTGGGAATTAAATATCCAAGGATATCGGGTAATACGGAAGGATAGGCAGAGGTAAAGGTGGTTGGGTAGTGCTCTTAATTAAGGATGAGATCAGGGTGATAGTGAGAGACGATATAAGATCTAAGGAGCAAAATGTTGAATCCACAGATTAGGAATAGTAAAGGGGGGAAAAAATCACTCGAGGGTATGGTCTATAGACCACCGAATAATAACATTACAATTAGCTTGTTCCTGGAGGCATTCTTGAGGAGGACAAGAGAATACATGTGTGATAGCTTTCTTGAACAGCATGTTACTGAATCTATAAGGGAACATGCTATCTTGGATCTGGTCCTGTGCAATGAGATAGGAAAAATAGCAATCTTGTAGTTAGGGATCCTCTTGGTAAGAGTGATCACAGTATGATTGAGTTTCTCATGCAAATGGAGAATGCAATAGTTCGATCTAAAGCCAGTGTATTATGCCCATACAAGGGAGACTACGACGGGATTAGCGAGGAGTTGAATAAGGTATACTGGGAACACGGGCTATGGTAGGATGGTTGAAGAACAGTGGAAGACGTGCAAGGAGATTTTTTATGATGTCAACAAAAGTATATTCCAGTTAAAAGCAAGTACAGCAAGGGTACGGAGAGCTGGCCATGGATAACTAAGGAAATAAAGGAAGGCATCAAACTGAAAGCTTGTGCGTACAAAGTCGCCAAGAGTAGTGGGAAACTGGAAGATTGGGAAAACTTTGAAAAGCACCAAAGAACCACTAAATGAACAATAAAGAAAGGGAAGATAAATTATGAAAATAAATAGCACAAAATATAAAAACAGATAGTGAAAGTTTTTATAAAGTGGAAAAAGGTGGCCAAAGTGAACTTGGGTCCCTTGGAGGACGAGAAGGGGGAATTGATATTGGGTAATGAGGAAATGGCCGAGGCTTTGAATTACTATTTACTGTCAGTTTTAACATTGGAGGACACTTCTAACATGCCGAAGAGAGATGATATGGATGCGATGGGAGGTGAGGACCTCAATATACTAGCTATCACTAAAGAGGTAGTGCTGAGCAAACCTGTGGGCCTAAAGAATGCATCCCAGGGTACTGAAAGAAATGGCAGAGGTTATAGTTAAGGTTGGTGATACTATACCAAAATTCTCTGGACTCTCGGCAGGTCCTGGCAGATTTGAAGAGGGTGGATGTCACGCCACTGTTTAAAAAAAGATGTAAACAAAAGGCAGGTATCTATAGGCCAGTTAGTTTAACATCTGTAGTTAGGAAAATGTTTGAAGCTATTATTAAAGGAGAAATAGCAAGGCATCTGGAAAGAAATGGATCCATCAGGCAGACACAGCATGGATTCAGCAAAGGCAGGTCCTGTTTGACAAACTTACTGGAGTTCTTTGAGGATATAACAAGCGCAGGGGATAGAGAGAAATATATGGACGTTGTTTACGTGGACTTCCAGAAGGTGTTAAGTGCCACATAAAAGACTTAATCATAAGATAAGGATGCATGGAGGTGGGGGTGAGATGTTTTCATGGATAGGGAATTGGTTAACCAAATAGAAAGCAGAGAGTTGGGATTTGTGGGTGTTTCTCTGGTGGGCAATCAGTGATGAGCAGTGTGCCGCAGGGGTTGGTGCTGGGCCTGCAACTGTTCACAATATACATTAGTGATCTGGAAGAGGGGGTTGAGTGTAGTGTATCTAAGTTAGCTGATGACACTAAATTGAGTGGAAAAATTGTGTAGAGGACACGGAGAATCTGCAGAAAGATATAGATAGGTTAAGTGAGTGGGCAAGGGTCTGCCATATGGAGTACAATGTTGGTAAATGCAAGGTCCTCCACTTTGGAAGGGAAAATGGAAGATCAGATTATTATTTAAATGGTAAAAGATAGCAGCATGTTGCTGTGCAGAAGGACTTGGGAGTGCTTGTGCATGAATAGCAAAAGGTTGGTTTGCAGGTACAGCAGGCTGTCAAGAAAGCAAATGGAATGTTGGCCTTCATTGTTAGAGGGATTGAATTTAAGAGCAGGGTGTTTATGTTGCAACTGTATAGGGTACTGGTGAAGCTGCATCTGGAGTACTACGTGCAGTTCTGGTCTCCTTACTTGAGGAAGGATATACTGGCTTGGAAGTGGCGCAGAGGAGGTTCACCAGGTTGATTCCAGAGGTGAGGGGGTTAGACTATGAGGAGAGATTGAGTCGCCTGAGACTGTACTCGATGGAATTTAGAAGGATGACAGGAGATCTTGTAAAAACATATAACATTGCGAAAGGGATAGATAGCTTAGAGGCAGGCAAGTTGTTTCCACTGGTTGGTGAGACTAAAACTAGGAGACATAGTCTCAAGATTCGGGGAGTAAATTTAGGACTGAGATGAGGAGGAACTGCTTTTCCCAAAGAGTGATGAATCTGTGAAATTCTCTGTCCAATGAAACAGTGGAGGCTACATCAGTAAATATATTTAAGACAATGTTGGATAGATTTTTGTATAGTAAGGGAATTAAGGGTTATGGGGAAAAGGCAGGTAGGTGGAAATGAGTCGTTGGTTAGATCAGCCATGATCTTATTGACTGATGGAGCAGGCTGGGCAGGCCAGATGGCCTACTCCTGCTGTTATTTCGTATATTCTTTATCTTCTTATAATTCCCTCAGTACTAATAATCAAGCTTCAAAATGTTGGTCTCTGTATTTCGCTCTGCTCCTTGATTTCCTTATTGGGAGATCCCAATGAGTGTGGATTGGTAATATCTCCTCATTGGCTATTAACATAGGCACACCTCACGTTCTACTCTCTCTACACTTATGACTGTGTGGTTAAGTACAACTCAGAATCCACCTATAAGTTCAATGCTGTTATTTGCAGAATAAAAAAAAGTCAGCTTTATTTGTCATATATACATCGAAACACAATGAAATATGCATTTTGCATCATTCAACAGCAGAGTCTGAGGGCTATGTTGGGGCAGCCCACAAGTCTCGCTACATTTCAGGCACCAACATAGCATGCCCACAACTCACTAAACTTAACCGTAGGTCTTTGGAATATGGAAGGAATCTGGAATACCTGGATGAAACCCACATGGTCGTGGGGAGAGTGTATAAACTCTTTACAGACAGTGGTAGGAATTGAACCTTAGTGATCGCTGGCGCTGTAAAGTGATCATGCTAACCGCTATGCTACTGTGTCATACATATCCTATCATATGGCAAAGAGGAGGCATACAGGAGTGAGATCAGTTGGTTGATTGGTGTCTTTAACAGCTTGCACTCAATGTCAGTAAGACCAAGGAACTGAATGTGGACTTCTGGAAGGGAAAGTTGGGAGAACTCACACCAGTTCACATTCATGAGAGGCCAGCAGTGGAAAGGTGAGTATGTCTGCCTATCAGAGGATCTATCTTGGGCTTACATTGATGCAGTCATGAATAAGGCATACCAGTTGTTTTATTTCATTAGGAGTTTGAGAAGATACGGTATGTCACCAAAGACTCTTGCAAATTTCTATAAATGTATGATGGAGATGATTCTGACTGGTTGCATCATATCCTGCTATGGAGCTTCCAATGCACAGGATTGCAAGAGACTGCAAAGGGTTATCGACGCAGCTAGCTCCATGGGCACTAACCTCATCACCATCAAGGACATGATCAGGAGAAGCTGTATAAAGAAGGTGGCATCCGTTATTAAGGACCCTCACCATTTAGGTCATGCCCTCTTCTTGTTATTACCATCAGGGAGGAGGTACAGGAGTCTGAAGACTCACACTTACTGATTTAGAAACAGCTTCTTCCCCTCTGCCATCAGATTTCTGAACTGGTCATGTCTTTCTTTTTCTGGTGCTATTTATTTGTTTTACAAGTTAGAGGTATGCATTTGCACTATACTGTGGCGAAACAACTTTCATGTCATATATCAGTGATAATAAATGTGATTTTTTTCATCTTATATTGTGATTGGTCCAAACCCTCAAAGTTGCTGTGAATAGGAATTTGATGTTCATGGAAATGTAGGCATAATTTGTATTATGTTACTTGCTGAATTTTGTACAATGCTATAACCACGTCTTTGAAGTTCTATTTGAACTATTTTGGATTCTTTTTGTTTCAGAAAATGATATAAAATGTTGCAGAAACTTGTCAGAATTCTGTTAATGAGGTGCAAAACTCTTTATTACCCCTTTAATATGAATTAGACAGTACGTGCATCAAATACCATTTCAGGTTTAAACTCTGCAGTGTTGCCTTGCTTTTGTTTAAATTCTTGGCAGCTTCTGTGTCCTTTCTTTAAACATTTCCATTACAGTATAAGCCTTTTCTTCTGTTACGTTGGCTCTTTTCGGGTTTACATAACCTTTCTTAACACATTATTGGTAGTTTTGTGGTTTGCAAGCTGAAATTCTCAGTCATGGATTAGCTCCTAGACAAGTTTCAAAAAAAAAATTCTGTGATTGATTGTTGGCATGCCACATGCAGTAGTGCTTGCGTCAATAAATCGTCATTTACAGTCAGCAATGCGTGTTTCAAGCTTAGTTGTCTGGTTTAAGTGTAAACAGTAGATTGAAGCTCATATTGAACCTGTGATAGATTTGTCCAGACATACTTTTAATTCTGCTTTCATCTCCATTTTCATTAATAGTTGGGCATTCTGCTACCAGCTTCCTATTTGTTTTGCTGCACTCTAACAGAAGTATTGTCTTTGTGGAACATGGAATACCCAATATATGCCTTTATCAAGTTTCATAATAAAAAGCATAACTTGCTTAGCTGTTAATGTCTTGCTACTTTTAGATGCTTTCAAAAATGATTCTAAGAAACACCATCTTGCAGGGATCTTTGCATTAAGTGAGGGTTTAGTATGTATTTTCCATGTTTCTCTTTTGGATTTATTTCATGCCAAAGTCTTTTGGTACCACTTACATTTGCCCTTAAAGGTTCTGAGGTTGCTGGTGCTGGTAATTGCCTTAATGGCTAGTTTATTTTTGTCACATGTACTGCAATACAGTGAAAAGCTTGTTCATACAGATCAGATCAATCCACATTGCATTGAGGCAGAACAAGGTAAAACAAAACAATGGAGAATAAAGTATAGCAGCTACAAAAAAAGTGAAGTGCTGGTAAACATTAAGGTACAAGATCATAGTGAGATAGATAGTGAGGTCAGAGTTCAAGGTATTGTGTTAGAATACTATTTGATAGTCTTATGACAGTGGGGTAGAATCTGTCCTTGAGCCTAGTGGTACATGCTTTCATGCTTTTGTAGCTCCACTTGGTGGAAGAGAAGAGAAGAGGGTGGTTGGATCTTTGTCAGTGCTTCTTACTGCATTAGTAAAGTAGCCAGCTTGATCAGGGTCCACAAAGGGGGTGGCTGGTTTCTGTGATGTGCTGAGCTATGTCTACAACTCTCTGCAGTTTCTTGTGATCATGTGCAGAGCGTATGCAATTATTAAATCTTGGAAATTCGGTTTATTGGAAGTCTTTTAAAGCATATTAAATAAATTTGAAACTACATTTCTCCAAATATCAAAAACTTCCTTGAATTGAAAGGAAACTATAGAGTTTTCTAAGTAGGATGCTGTAATAAAAAAAATCTGAGCTGGATTTGTTTGTGGCACATATGGAATGTTGTTTCTGAGAAGAGAGCTGAGAGAAAAATCTTGCAGGTGAATGGCATGGTACCATGCTTTGAATTAAGAATTACAAAATTTGTTTCAGCTATATATTTTACCCACACAAGTAGGGCAACTAATTTAGATTAACCTAGAAAGTCAGGATAAAAATTTCCAAAACAAATGATGCACACCAAGACCTGAATGTGAAGCAAAGGTGTGAAGACAATAAGGGTAATACTTTTTACTGGTGTGTAAATTATAATTGGCATTGACTGTACATATATTAATTGATGGAAATCGCTACCATAAATAGCATAAAACATTCCACACTTCTGAATTAGCAGCACCTACTGCAATATCTGCTCTTTATAAGCTGGATCTTGTAGAGATTGCAGTTGCTAGGAATAATATAAGTACTTGAGACAATGATTCTCCATAAATCTTGCCAGGCCCTCGTGGTAGGCTGGACTGGAAGGTTAGGGAAAACTAGCTAACTGGATTCATAATTAGATAAATGGTAAGAATCAGAGGGTGTTGGTGGAATGTTAATTCTTGTACTGGAAGCTCAAGACTAATGGTGTACTACAGGGATTGGCGCCTGGACATGTTGTTCGTTATTTAGATGAGAATGTTCCAGGCATCATTACTTAGTTTGAAGATGATCCTAAAGTCGGTGGCATTATAGACAGTGAAGAAGTAATCAAAAATTACAAGGGTCCTTGTTCAGTGAGATAATTTGATTGAGGATTAGTAAATTGCTTTCAATTCAGGCAAGTACAAGGTGTTGTTGCATTATTGGAAGAAAAAGTAAGAAAGGACATAGTAAAAATGTTAGGGCTCTAAGGAGTGTTGTGGAATGGAGGCACAAGTAATAGTTTTCTGAGAGTGGTTTGGCAAGCAGACAGAATGGTGAAGAAAGCATTTGGAATTTTTCTCTTCATCAGTCAGGATATATAGTGGGAGTTGGGACAAATGTTGCTGTTGTAAAAGAATCAGGCCACACATGCTGTTTGGTCACCCTGTTACAGGAAGAATGTCATTAGCTGGAAAATTGATTTACGAAAATGTTGCCAGAATTCGAGGGCTTGAGTTGTATTGGGCAAGATATTCCTTTGAGTTGAAAAGATTGAGGGGTAATCTTATAGTGGTGTATAAAATCATGAGGTGCATAGACTGGATGAATATACAGTCCTTTTCCTGAGAAAAGGGAACCAAAAACTATTGGGTATTGGTTTAATAGGAGAAGGGAAAGATTTAATAGGGATTTCAGGGACAACATCTCACAGAGGGATGCCTATATGGAATAAGGCGCCCAAGAAAGTAGTTGAGGCAAGTTCAATACCAATATTTAAATAAGTACATAATTAGGAAAGGTTTAGAGGGATATGGGCCTAATGCAGCAAATTAAGTTTTAGGTGGCACCTTGGTTTGCCTGGACAAATTGGGCTGAAGGGTCTGTCTTGTCTTGCTGTCTATGAATTATATTCCCTCATAAATCCAGTTCACGCTCTGTGTGGGGAAATAAACTACTGTCGAGATTTTTGGCATAGATTTAAAAAAAAATTTTATGGTATTAAACCAATGTGAGGTGTCACCCTATTTTGTAGAGAACCAAATAAAGATTCAGATTTTCATTCGAGAGTTTCACTAAACAGCATTGCCAAGTTTTCTTATGTAATACAGGTGGCCCCCGTTTTCCGAACATTCGCTTTATGAAACCTCGCTGTTACGAAAGACCTACATTAGTTACCTGTTTTCGATAACAGAAGGTGTTTTCACTGTTATGAAAAAAGACAGCGTGCACCCGAACAGCCAAGCTCCTCCCCCGGAACTGCATTCTAGCTGGCATTGCTTAAACACGTGCTTTATCTGGATTTATTTTGTGCATCTGTTAGCAAGATGAGTTCTAAAGTATTGGAAAAGCCTAAAAGAGCTCGTAAGGGTGTTACACTTACCATAAAACCAGACATAATTAAGCGTTTCTATCGTGGTGAATGAAGTAAGGACATTGTCCGCGCATTGAACTTGCCTGCGTCCACCATTCACACTATTTATACACAGAGAGAAAGAATTTTGAAAGCTGCCGATGTTACTGTTGGTTCTGCTCGTAGCAAAATGGTCACTCTTAGTTGGCATCCAATAATGGATAAAATGCAAAATCTGTTGCTTGAGTGGATTGATGGGTATACAGAGCGCGGTGTTCCGTTAAGTTTTCTTATACTTAAGAAGAAATCAGTCAGTCTTTTTAATAAGCTGAAACAGAGAGCACTGATGTTGATGAAAGTGGAATTTAAAGGTAGTCATGGGTAGTTTGATCAATTTCTGAGGCGAGGGCAACTTCATAGTTTAAACAGTAGTCCCCAACCTCAGGACCGCCGACCGATACATTACCGCGATGAATGCAGTGGTGCAGCGATAGTCGGCACGCACCCAGCACATCTTTAAGAAAAAAGCCGAAATAAACAAGCTAATTAATTAGGTGCCGCCCAGCACGTAAATGTCAGCCCAAATCAGAGGCGATTGCTGATTGCGTCAGGTGGTTATTCGTATAAGCAAGTGTTTAACTGTGACGAAACTGCAATTTATTGGAGCCTTCCTGATTCCGGTAAGTGAAATGACACTGTACATATATAGGCTGTGTATTTTTATGTGTTATTTGGTATAATTTGGCAGCTTCATAGCTTAAAGTTTACTGGAGAGAGTGTTTCTGCTGAGAGCATTTCCACAAGATTTTCACTGCACTAGGCAGTGCTGCAGAAAAGTATTTCTACTTTATATAGGCTGTGTGTTTATCATATCATTCCTGCTTTTACTATATGTTACTGTAATTTTAGGTTTTATGTGTTATTTGGCATGATGTTGTAGGTTATTTTTTGGGTCCGGGAACGCTCAAAATTTTTTCCCATATTAATAAATGGTAATTGGTTAATTCACTTTACGACATTCTGGCTTACGAACCGTTTCATAGGAATGCTCTACCTTCGGATGGCGGGGGAAACCTGTACTACCATTTATTGAGGACACTGTAGTGAATTTACTTAATCTATTTGAAGTGCTAAAATAGGCAGTGCTATTTTAGCATCAGAGGTTGATAGTGGATGGAGGCTGCAATGAGGGTGGAAGAGTATTTTCAGAAAGATGTCCTTTAGTGTAAGAAAGTCATGGAAGCCCTCAGGTGCTGCAGGCAGGAGTTTGCCAAGGAAGTCCTTTATAAGCAGTAGTTCTACATTAATATGTCTTACTGCCTTTTCTTTAGGAAAGTTTGCAGTGTAGTCAAGTTCCAATTCCTGCTTGCTTCCTTTTGGGCTCAAGAAAAAAGTTGATGAGGTTTTAGGCTTTTGTGTGACTTCTTTAATGCATTAGTGAGCAGCAAACTAGACGTGGCAGCAGTGAGTCACTGCCTGTAATGATCATGAGGAGGGAAAAAGATTGAGAATGATCATGATATTGTTACAGACAAGGTATGACGCCTCAACTTTTTCTGGCACTTCGTGCAAGAGGTCACGTATTAGGAAGGATGGAGAACACAGTTTGAATTTCAGCTCTTTTAAATTTCAGGCCATGTATTTATTTTGAACTTCTTCGCCCACTGTCCCATGTAAACCCAGATGAACTTCAGTGGTTGTCTAAGCTTTTTTCCAGCCTTGGGCACAGTTAAAGCACAGATGTTTTGCCTAACAGCATAACTTGAAGCAGCA
Source organism: Mobula birostris (assembly GCF_030028105.1). Taxonomy (NCBI): domain Eukaryota; kingdom Metazoa; phylum Chordata; class Chondrichthyes; order Myliobatiformes; family Myliobatidae; genus Mobula; species Mobula birostris. The sequence continues at coordinate 138,765,242 of NC_092375.1, read as the reverse complement.
AGCAGGAGATGGTCTTCTGTATTTGCTAGCTGATATTTCACCTCCTCACTGGAAGTGAGTTAAGATGAGGAACAGTATTTTCTGAACAAAAGAAGAATCAGGCAGGTAGAAAGACAACAAATTCTTCAGTGCAGGGAAACAATATTGCACACTGAAAGAAGAAGAAAAAATTAAGACATTTTTAAGATTTGCATTTAAGCACTGTAAGTCCAAAACATATGTATGGAAATTTTGTATGTGACATTTTGTTGAACTGCATTCAGATATGTTTTATTACTAATGTAAAAAAACAGTTCAGACATTCATAAATTTCATGGATGAGGTATATTGATGTAAGATAGAGGTTGTATGAAAGATTGTGGTGCAGCTGGTCTTGCTTGCTATGCTTCATTTCATCCCTTCTGATCTCCACTCTCCAATTCCAATTCACCAGCTTTAATAATAAAGATGAGAACAAGTTCATGTTTTCAGGCCTCTGGAACTAATTTAGCAATATTGGCTGTGCAAGCTCAACCCTGATGTGATATCTGCTTTTCTGTACCCAAGTAATTTTCATCAATATACAAATATCAGGGTCAAACTGAGGGTTCCCAGAAGTGGTTGGAAGAGGACATTGCAGTTGTTATGTGGTGAACTAAACAAAGCAATGCAAAATTTTGATTCTTGCCTTTCACACTGGAGTTCTCCAAATTTTTGAAACACATGTTTGAAATTGGACTTGGCATTTGTTGTCATACGTACAGAGATTTAGCTAAAAAAGCTACTTTTGCAAGCCGTCCATACAAATCATTTCAAAACATAAGTTCATCAAGGTAATTCAAGGGAAAAGCAATTGCAGAGTGCAGAATATAGTGCTATGGTTACAGAGAAACTGCAAGGCAGATAGACAGTAAGTCACGATGAGTTAGATTGTGAGATGAAGAGTTCATCTTTAACATACAAAAGGTCTGTTCAAGAGGCTTATTGTGATGGGATGAAAGTTGCCCTTAAACCTGATGGTGCTTGCTTTCAAGCTTTTATATCCTCTGTCTGATGGAAGTGGAGAGAAAAGAAAACGTCCAGAATGAAGAGACCTTTGATTTTGTTGTCTGTTTTTTGACATAGGAAGGTGAAGACAGAGCCCATGGAGAGGAGGCTAGTTTTTGTGATGGACTGAGCTGTGTCCACAACTGTCTTCAATTTCTTGCATTCTTGGGCAAAGCAGTTGCTCTTCTAAGCTGCGATGCATCCAGGAAAGATATTTTCAAAGGTGCATCTGTGAAAATTAGGTGAGAGTTGATAGGGACATGCCGAATGCCCTTGGCTTTCTGATGAATAGCACTACTGAGTTTTTTTGGCTATACTGTCTACATGGTTAAACCAGGAAAACGTGATGTTTTCACCTAGGTGTTGTAGCATGGATGAAATCACCAGAGAGACAGAGTCACTGGTAGGCACAAAGCAGCTTCTTTATTCGACACAACAAGGTACAGCAGGCATCATACGGATGGAGACGCTTTCGGTAGAAGGGTCTGCTAGCCCAATGTGGGCTCGATATTTACATGCTAAACACAAAGGGCAATCGCTGTTTAAAAAGTTATAGACAATGCTTCCTTTTGAAGCTACATACAAAACATCACACCTTCTGACTTCATCCTTTCCTTCCGATGCCAAAATGTCTGGGTTGGTATCCACAGCCTTTAGGAATGCAAGTTAAATCCACAATACATTTATTTGGCATTTTACCTGCTAACATAGAAGACAATTAATATTTATAAAGTATAGATAATAAAGTCTTCAAAACTACAGCGTCTGGTCAAACTACGGCGTCAGCAGCGTCTGGTATTCACAGCTTTTAGGAAAGCATTGTTGTGAACTCAAGCCACAGTACTTTGTCAGATAGAAGACTGGTGGCCAAAGTCATTTACGTGTAAATGAATCATCTACCCAAAAACTCACTCTAACATCGGAATGTGGAGTTCTCAAACATCTCCACTTTAGCTTCCCTGATAAATACAGAGGCATATGCACTGCCCTGAAACCAATCATCAGCTCGTTTATTTTGCTGATATTAAGGGAAATAGTGTTGTCCTGATATCATGACACTAGGTGCTTTATCACCTTCCTAGAAATATGCATCTCGTCTTGATTAAGATCTAGTCCATTATGGTGGTGCCATCTGTGAACTTGTAGATGGAGCTATAGAACGTTCAAGGACTCTTCATCTCATGTTCTTGATATTCACTCCCTATTTATTTATTTATTGATTGATTTATTATTACCTTTTTTCCTCTTTTGTATTTGTGCAGTTTGTTGCCTTTTGCAAATTGGTCATTTGTCTATTTTATTGAGAGCAATCTTTCATTGATTCTATTGTGTTTCTTGTATTTACATTGAATGCCCACAAGAAAATGAATCTCAAGGTTATGCCACATATGTATTTTGATAATACATTTACTGTGAACTTTTGAATCTGACCCCACAGTTGTGAGTATATTGGAGGTCTGAGGATACAGCTTTGACACAACTGTCCTTAATGTTGCTGCCTTGCGGATATATCCTTACAGATTGCATTCTGTTATTTAGGAAATCTAGGATCCAGTTGCAAATGGAGCTGCTGAGTCCCTGGTCTAGGAGTTTGGAGATAGGTCAGACGATTCAATGGAAGATTGTGTTTTGCAATTGAAACAAAAATAGATGCGACTTTGAGTAGTTCATTCCATGAAACTTTAAGATATAGGAGCAGAATTAGGCCATTTGCACCATTGAGTGTGCTCCACCATTTCGTCATAGCTGATCCATTTTTTCTCTTGGCCTCAGTCTCCTGCCTTCATGCCCTGACCAATGAAGAATCTATCAACCTCCTCATGAAATATACATAAACACTTGGCCTTACAGCTGCCTGTGGCAACAGATTCCTCAGATTCACGACTCTGTCTAAAGGAATTCCTCCTAGTCTCAGTTCTATAAGGATGCCTCTCTATTCTGAGGCTGTGTCTTCTGGTAGGAAACAAATCCACTTTGTCAAGGCCTTTCACCATTTGATAGGTTTCAATGAGGTCACACCTCATTCTTCTGAATTCCAGTGAATACAGGCCCAGAACTATCAAATGCTTTCATATGACAAGCCATTCAATCCTGGATCATTTTCAATTACGTCCTTTGAACCCTCTCCAGTTTCAGCACATGCTTTCTAAGATAAAGGGCTCAAAACTGTTCACAGTACACCAAGTGAGGCTTCACCAGTGCTTGATAAGGTCTCAACATTACATCCTCACTTTTATGTTTTAGTCCTCTTGAAATGAATGCTAACTTTGCATTTGCCTTCCACACCACAGACAACCTGCAAATTAACCTTTAGGGAATCCTGCACAAGGACTCTCAAGTCCCTTTGTGGCTCAGATTTTTGTATTTTCTCTCCATTTAGAAAATAGTCAACCCTCTCATTTCTTCTACCAAAGTGCATGGCCGTAAACTTCCCAACACTGCATTCTATCTGTCATTTCTTTGTCCATTCTCCTAATCTGTCCAAGTCCTTCTATAGCTTCTCTGCTTCCTCAAAACTACATGGCCCTCCACTTATCTTTGTATCATTTGCAGACTTTGCAGCAAAGCCATCAATTCCATCATCCAAATAATTGACAAATAACGTAAGCATCATTGATTCCAACACACAGCCCGGTGGAACATCACTAGTTGGCAGTCAACCAGAAGAGGCTCCCCTTATTCCCACTCTTTGCCTCGTATCAATCAGCTACTGCTCTATCCATGCTGGATTCTTTCCTGTAATACCATAATTAAGCAGTCTCATGTGTGGCACCTTGTCAAAAGCCTTCTGAAAATCCAAGTACAGATCATCAATTGATTTTCCTTTCTCTATCCTGCTTGTTATTTCTTTAAAAAATTCCAGTAGATTAGTCAGGCAATTCCCTTGAGGAAACCCTGTGACTACGGCCTATTTTATCATATGTCTCCAAGTCCCCTGAAACCACTTCCTTAAGAATTGAATCCAACACCTTCCTAACCACTGAGGTCAGACTAATTGGCCTATAATTTCCTTTCTTCTGATTTTCTCCCTTCTTGAAAGATCATTACTAATGCCTCCAGAATCTCTTCAGCCACCTGTTTCAGAATCCTTGAGTGTACACCATCTGGTCCAGGTGACTTATCTACCTTCAGACCTCTCAGTTTCCCAAGAACCTCCTCCTTAGTAATGGTAACTTCACATGCTTCATGACCCTTGAAACCTGGAACTTCCACCGTACTGCTTGTGTCTTCCACAGTGAAGACTGATGCAAAATACTTATTCAGTTCATCTGTCATTTCCTTGTCCCCCGTTACTACCTCTCCAGCATAATGTTCCAGTGGTCTGATAGCCACCCTTGTCTCTCTTTTACACTTTATGTACCTGAAGAAACTTTTGGTATCCTCTTTAATATTATTGGCTAACTTACTTTTGTATTCCATGTTTACCTTTTAATGACTTTCTTAGTTGCCTTCTGTTGGTTTTTAAAAGCTTCCCAATCCTCTAACTTCCCACTAATTTTTGCTCTATTATAAGCCCTCTCATTGGCTTTGACTTCTCTTGTCAGCCATGGTTGTGTCATCTTGTCTTTACAGTACTTCCTCCTTTTTGGGATGTATATATCCTGTGCCTTCCGAATTCCTTCCAAAAGTTCCAGCCATTGCTGCTCTGCTAGTGTTCTTTTCCAATCAATTCTAGCCGACTCCTCTCTCATACCTCTGTAATTTCCTTTGCTCCACTGTAGTTCTGATACATCTGACTTTAGGTTCTCTTTCTCAAATTTCAGGGTGAATTAGGGTGTGGAAACTATAGAAAGGGTGCAGGATGTGGAAACTATAGAAAGGGTGCACGAGAGGGCACAGTTTTAAGATGCTTGGAAGAAGGTACAGAGGAGATGTCAGGGAGTGACATTTTATGCAGAGAGTGGTGAGTGCCTGGAATGGGCTGCCTGCAACGGTGGTGGAGGCGGATACGATTGGGTCTTTTAAGCGACTCCTGGATAGGTACATGGAGCTTAGAAAAAGAGAGGGCTATGGGTAACTCTAGGTAATTTCTAAAGTAAGTACATGTTCGACACAGCATTGTGGGCCGAAGGACCTGTATGGTGCTGTAGACTTTCTGTGTTTCTAATTTGATCATATTATGATCACTGGCCCTTAAGGATTCTTTTATCTTAAGCTTCCGGTTCATTGCACAACACCACCTTCAGAATAGCTGATTCCCTAGTGGGCTCAACCATGGAGCTGCTCTAAAAAGCCATCTCATAGGTCTTCTAGAAACTACCCCTCTTGGAATCCAGCACCAACCTGATTTTCCCAATCTGCCTTCATATTGAAATCCCCGATGACCATTGTAACATTGTTCTTTTGGCATTCATTTTCTACCTCCTTTTAACTACTATTCAACTACTGTTTAATATTTCATTCAGCTCCTTCAGTGTGAACTAATTTTGAGTATTTCCAGTTCCTTTATATAATGCCATTACAGTGCATGTTACTATGTTCACAGTTTAAAGGGGTAAGAATTGAGTTGATCTAATTATCGGCTGATGTTTCAATGCACCCTATATCAAGCTTTCAAAATTGTTTCTTATACAGTACAGTACTTTAATAATGAAACTAAAGATCAGGTCAATTATTTAGCATGCATGAAGGCTTAAGGGACATTACAACACAATGGTTAAGAGCGTTGCAGAAATATGGTGGCAATTAAGTTAGCTTGGTAAACTAGATGACACATTAGGGTTTCCACAGTATTTCTTTTCAAAACTATAATGCATACCCCTTTGGTCCTTTGGTGGGAGAGAGAATTCACCTTTTTGTATTTTAAATACCCTGTAAAGGTAATGTTGACATAATGATTGTAATACTGTACTAGAGTGTTTTCTCAGGTCTAGAAACATTGAAATGGAACAATTTTTTCGACTGTTACAAGCGGGGGAAAAAAGGCGCAGTGGAAGACTAATTGTAATTATGTTTTTCTCATATATTGTTATTCCAAGGGAAGCAGATATCCTTTGTATATTTTAAGTTGTATGACCTTGTGTGTTCTGAAGACCATGCCAGTTAATATTTTGGCAGTTACAATATGTTATTTTCTCCAGTAATTGGTTGAACCTAGCACAGTTGTACAGGAATATACAGACTAGAGGGATCTCTGAGAAGAGTTCTCCTGTACAAATTTAGTTTGTGCTTCCCACTAATTTGCCATAGACTTGTTCTCCAGTTGTTTAACAGAAAGAGTTAATGCAGAATGTTGGGGAAAAATGTATACTATTGTCAGTTTTTAATGTGTTTTCACCAGAACAAGGAATTTTTTGAATATCTGCAAAAAATGTGAAGTGTGTGAGAAATTACTTTTACATACAGCATTGATAGAAACTGAAAATTGGCTTTAGAGCATAATTAAGAGAAGTAATTTGCAATTAATTTGTTTATAAGATTGCTATCTATGTAAACTCTTGATTCTTTTGATTTTGTCAGATATATTACAAGTCTGAGAGTTTCTTGTCTATTGAAGTAAATAATAAGCTGTTTTTATTGTAGAAATGCTTCTGTTAATAGTGGCTTAGTAATATTTGGTTCCCTTTTATGTCAAATCAAGCTCTTTAAAGTGCAGGGGAACCAGCAACAGTGCAGCAAAACTAGCATGTGTAATTGTTTCGGAGTCCCAAATATATCTACAAAACAACAGAGTATTTATGATGTCTGAGACCACTGTGTTAACCCATTGACTCAAACTTGAGGCTTTGTCAGACTACCAATGCTGTTTCTGTTTTTTTGTTTGGAGCGTCATTTACTTTTTGTCTGTTTACCGCATATCAACTTTCCCTTTGTTGCATATTTATTGGAAAGAATGAAAAAAGTTACAAATTTGATTATTTTTCTTTTTTTGATGTGCCCAGTGGCATTTTGAAACCTTGTCTATTATTGTGATGCACGTGACAATTTCTGAACTTGGTATTACTGGATGAATCATAAATGAGAATTTGGACTGAAATGGCAGTTGCTTTAAAGATGAATAATTATAGTATCTAACAACTTTATCAACTTTTTATCATTTTGATTTTCAAGTTTCCCATAGTTTTCAGACTTGAGTAAAATGCTTAATTAAGTATTTTTTTGGGTGAGGTTCAGGACCGAACCAACAATAGAATATGGAGGTCATAGTTTTGTGAATTTACTAAGCAATTCATTGTGCGAGTTGCTAGTATATTGAACTCTGTGTCAGATGGCAAATTCCTGGAAAAGAACATACTGTCATTCTCTCAACTCTGACAATTGTCCAGGCAACAATGAGCAATGCAGGCCAAGCTTGTTTATGGTGCCAGGATCTTTTCCCCGCCAAAGAGATTTCTGTACTTTTGTGGAGTGTGATAGCTATCCATATATAGAAATGAGAACATGCAACCAAATACATTGTTTAAGATACTGGATCTGTTTATCTTTTAAACTTGGTCAATAGATTGTCTCATCCCATTTATGCTCTTCAGTTTGTGTAGAATATATTTTTCTGTTAATGGATTTAGGGAGAGAGGAAAAAGTTCACTTAAGCATATTGAAATCAAGGCAAAATATCATAATATTTGTAGAAACTTATTCCTTGGCAGGTTAAATCCAGAGCTTGAATTAAATATAATGCAATTGATGCATTCATTCAGCATTTTGTGAATGTTGTATAAATTGGGCAGTTTTTTAAAATCTTTACAAGATTTTTTTTGAGAACATCCTGTTGAGGATTTTCCTGACCACTCAAAGATATTCCTGGTAGATTTGTGCATTTATTTTGATGGTAGTTTAATATCTTAATGAAATCTGTTACATAACTGTAAAACAATAAAAATGAAAACTTGTATTTGTATTTCTTTCTGTGTAGCAAAGCTAGCAAGGGCAATTTGTTGTGTACTTAATATATCAGTAATATTTGTGTAATATTGTAAATTTATTGTTTAATTAAGCATTCTTGTTTAAATAATCCATTATGGTTATATGTACAAAATATGTGAATGGCATATGTCATCATGCGACCGCATCATATGTGCTCGTCTCACCAAAGTAAAAATGAAGTACACACAGTTATCTCCTGGCTCCTTGTTTTGCTTTTAATTAATTTTAATGTTTTGAAGTTATAAAACATAATTGTGTTGCCAAGGAAGTTTTAAATGAACTTGAGACAGCTACATACCTGCTGAAGTGCAGCGAGGTGTTCAAGTTTTTAAAAAAAACAGCATAACACTTAAGGAACAGACAGAGACTGGCAAGTTTTTTTAAAAAGGGTAGTAAACAGAAGAATTCACAGGTTCATAAATAGTGAGTACTGGGTGATAATAATCATTAAAAAAAGAACAGAAATATCTGACTACAGCAGTAGAATTGACACTTTTGATTACACAAAAGATAACGGGCTGCCATATATGGAACAAATTGAGCAGTATCTTAAAGCAAATGAAATAGCCATTGAAAAACGAGTACCAGTTTTGCTGCGTGCATTGGATTTAAAGGCATACGGTTTGCTGAGAAGTTTAACTGCTACAACCAAACTACCTAAAATGATGTTTGCTGATATCCTGAAAGTAATGTAGAAACAATTGGAACAAAAAACATTGTTGATTTCAGAAGTGGAATTAAAAGGAAGGGAAGTCCATTTCAGTGTATGTGGTTGAATTGAAGAGATTGTCTCAGCATTTTCAATTCAGTGATGGGCTTAATGATGCACTGAGAGGCTTTAGTTTGCAGAATCTTTTAAGAAAGCATTCAGAAACTGCTTCTAACTGAAACACAACTTACAATTAAAAGAGCAGTTGAAATAGCTGTATCAATGGAAACAGCAGACAGAGATGCAATTGAGTTGCAGTCAGGAATGAAAGTGAGTGTGAACAAAATTGCAACATCTGGCCAAATCAGCTGGCCACACAAATTGTGTTACTGTTGTGCCAGGGATTCACATACCAGTGTAGATTTAAAGGTAAATCTTGAAGAAAATGCCTCAAAATAGGACAACTGGAGCATGTTGGACAGACAAAAATAAATGGCCTACACAAGTAAGAGAAAAAAATAAAAAGTCAAGTTGCAGTTTCAAAAAAAGTACTAATCTGCATGAAAAATCTGATAATGAAGAGAGCAATGCAGGACTGAGTAGCCCTGAAATTTATTATGTGAAAACTAATATGAGACAAGCAACATGGCTTACATCAGAAGTGAATGGCAAATGAATTTAAATGGAATTGGATACTGGCGTGGCAGTTTCATTGATTCCACAAATTGAATTCGAATGCCATTTCACCTGAAGCCTGCAGATATCCAACTAAGAATTTGTATTGAAGAAAAGATAACTCCTGAGGGAATGACATTTTTAATGGTGAAATACAACAATCAACAAGCCACATTGGGCTTGTATGTGGTAAAAATAGGAGGACCAGCATTGTGGGGGCGTGATTGGCTGAGATATCTATAATTGATTGACGATCCATCCACATCCCTTGTAATAGGATCAACTGAAAGCCAACTTAGAAAGGTACTGGATAATACCATAACTGTCTCCATACTGTACGCCATGAACCATTGCCCAACAAAGGGCAAACAACTGTTGGTATCATCTTCTGAGCCTTTGGTTGGAAAGCATATTAGACTAAAGAAGGACCATGCTGTTCAGAGGAATCGTGAAAGTGATGAAAGTAGTAGTCTGACTATAACAATTTTCGTAGACAATGTTTCAGAATCAGATTTAATATCACTAGGATATATCATGAAATGTCCTGAGTGATGGGTGTCCTTATTGATGGATACCACCTTTCTGAGGCATTGCTCCTTGAAGATTTCCTTGATGGTGTGGAGGCTAGTACCCAAGATGGAACTGACTGTGTTTGCAACTTTCTGCAGCTTATTCTGATCATGTGCAGTGGCCCTCACCATACCTGACCGTGATGCAGCCAGTGAGAATGCTGTCCATGGTACATTTGTAGAAATGGAGCAAATGATCGTGTCTTTGAATCTCCTCAAACTCCTAATGAAATATAGCCACTGTTGTGCCTTCTTTGTAACTACATTGATATGTTGGGTCCAGAATAGATCTTCAGAGATAATGATACCCAGGAACTTGAAATTACTCATTCTTTCCGCTTCTGATCCCTCTATGAGGACCGGTGTATGTTCCCTCACCTTATTCTTTCGGAATTCTACAATCAATTATTTGGTATTATTGACGTTGAGTGCAAGGTTGTTGCTATAGCACCACTCAACTTGCTGATCTATTCACTTATGTACACCTTCTGGTCAACATTTGAAGTTCTGGTAACAATAGTTGTGATGTCAGCAAATTTATAGATGGCATCTGATCTGTGCCTAGCCACGCAGTCATGGGTGTAGAGAGAGTAGAGCATTAGCTAAGCACTCATTCTTGAGATGTTTCAGTGTTGATTATCAGCGAGGTGGAGATGTTATTTCCAATCTGCACAGACTATGGTCTTCTGATGAGGAAGTCAAGGATCTAGTTGCAGAGGGAGGTACAGAGGCCCAGGTTTTGGAGCTTTTTGATCATATCTGTAGGAATATTGTATTATCTGAGAATGCATAATGTATGCATACATATCTCAGAAAGTTTCTGATATGTTAATCAGGCAGATACTTGCAAAATGCAGCTTGAGTTTAAGCTAGAAAACAATTCAAGGAGCTTCAGGGAAGTTCCAAGCATCCAACTTTTGTGAATATGAAGAACCAGTATCTACTCTGTGTGCATTAAGGTTATTGTATGAACTTCAAAGGGGGGATTAAAAGCTGCTTCTAAAAGTAGATGCAAAGACCAAAGCCCAGCTGGATGAATGGAAGGCCAAATAGAAAGGTGTCAGTGGAGATAGGAAAACAGAGGATTCATCAGATAATGTTGTGGATGAGGAAGCCAAGAGGAGAGATCGGACTGTAAAGGGAGCAATAGAAGGATTAGTAAGAGAATACTCCAGTGAGCAAAATGCACCTTCCCAAGATTAAGATGCACGTCCTAGAAAGAAGGAAAAGGAAGGTGAGACAAAGAGGAAGAATGTGAGAAAAAAGATCAGGACTGGGAGCATGACTGCAAAAGGAATGGAGAGCAGGATAAAGAGAGAAAGAACCAGGGACTGGAAGAGAAGCAGGAATCAAAGTAGATCCAGAAAGAAAAAGAGAAGAAGGTCCAGAGCTTTCAGGACCACTTCCTGCAGTCTCAGAGTCAACTGCTACATCCATCACAGAGGAGTCCCCAGAACCTGATATTGTTTTCAGAGCCACAAGTCTAAACTGCCAAGCAGAGTGACTTCTGTTGTCAGGAAAGATGTTACCTATAAGAGTAAGAAATCTTTAGGCTTGAGTGGGACAATTTAAAATTTACTATGCTGTGGATGTCTATATCAGCGGTCCCCAACTACCGGGCCGCAAAGCATGCACTACCGGGCCACGAGGAAGTGATATGATTTGGCGATATGAGTCAGCTGCACCTTTCCTCATTCCCTGTCACGGCCACTGTTGAGCCATTACGCATGCGAAGTCATTACCCGCGCGTCATCCATGTCAGCGCGGGAAGGAGATCAACTCCTCGAGCTTGCAGATGACGGCGGGCTGGAAAGTATGTTTGTCATAACATCTCTGCCGGCATTCTGGATCAAAGTCAAGGCTAAAAATCCTGAGATAGCCACGAAAGCACTGAAAACGTTGCTTCCATTTCCAATATATCTCTGCAATGAATGCAACGAAAACTAAATTGCGGAATAGACTGGACATAAGGAACCCCATTCGACTATCGCTGTCTCCCACCACCCTTCGATAGGACCGTGTTGTTGCAGGAAAACAAGCCCAGGGCTCCCACTGATTCAGCGATATTGGTGCATTGCAATGATTTTATATGTTCATACAGGGAAAATATGTGTTGCGTGTTTAATATCCAAACGTTACTTAAAATGTTATGTTATTGAATTATAAGTGACTTATATAACCATATAACAATTACAGCACGGAATAAGGCGATCTGCACCCTTCTAGTTCATGCCGAACGCTACTCTCACCTAGTCCCACCAACCTGCACTCAGCCCAGAACCCTACATTCCTTTCCTGTCCATATACCTATCCAATTTTTCTTTAAATGATAATATCGAACCTGCCTCTACCACTTGTACTGGAAGTTCGTTCAACACTTATTTCAAGCTCCCCTGTCCTCCCCGATAATTGACTTATCACTATATTCATGCGATGAAAATATGTGCTGTATGTTTAATATTAAATTCGTAGATAAACCCTTTTAGAAAGGAAATTGAGTGTATTAGCCACTTATCACCGATATTCCGGTCGTGATTAACACCCCCCACCCCCCCAAATAGAATCGCCAAAAACGATTTGTAGAAAAAAATCATACACGCATGCGCACTGGTGCCCGCGCAAGGCTTCATGGTCATTGTAGTCTTTCTCGGGGTAAATTCAGCGTATTTGACCGCTACTCTTGTCTGTTGGCAACTCCCCCCCCCCCCCCCCCTCCGGTCGGCCGATCTGCAAGAATATTGTCAATATGAAACCGGTTCGCAGTGTGAAAAAGGTTGGGGACCCCTGGTCTATATAGTAGCTGTAGTATATGGTATACTGTATATATAGTATATGTATGTAAGTTGAGATGCATTCTATATTGAAGTTTATAGCTAAGCAGGAAGGAGTGTTGTGTACCTAATGATTCTGTAATATTTGAGTAGTATTGTAAATACAGGTGTCCCCCGCTTTTCGAACGTTCGCTTTACGAAACCTCACTGTTACGAAAGACCTACATTAATACCCTGTTTTCACTTTCAGAAGGTGTTTTCACTGTTACGAAGAAAGGCAGCGCGCGATAAAAAATCAGTGCGTGAAAAAGGCAGCGCGCACCCCAAGCAGCCGCACTCCCCCGGATTCGGAACGGCATTGCTTAAACACGTGCCTGTGAGCAGCCATTAGCAAGATGAGTTCTGAGGTATTGGAAAAGCCTAAAAGAGCTCGTAAGGGTGTTACACTTAGCGTAAAACTAGACATAATTAAGCATTTCGATCATGGTGAACGAAACAAGGACAAAGTGAGTTTGGCTTGTAGAAGCTGACGAAGATGATGTTGAAGAGGTTTTGGCATCCCATGACCAAGAACTGATAGATGAAGAGCTGATGCAATTGGAAGAGGAAAGGATAACAATCAAAACCGAATGCAGCAGCGAACGGACCGAAAGTGACTGTGTGAGATTTTCGCTGCAATGATAAAGTACGACTTTAATTTTGAAAGGGTACGTTGGTTTAGGAGATATTTGCGGGATGGTTTGAGTCCTTACAAACAACTGTATGATAGAAAAATGCACGAGGCTCAGCAGTCAAGCAAGCCTTCCACATCAGCCACAACCTCAATCTTTGACATCGAGACGGGCAGTCATAGGAGAAGATGAGCTGCCTGCCCTGATTGATGATGAGATGACACCCCTGTGTCCCACCACCCCAACACCCGGGCCCTGGACAGATACTGTACCGATTTGCGGAGAATGCAGCAGTAGCCGGGAGGCACACAGCATATCTTTAAGAGAAAAGCTGAAATAAACAAACTAATTAATTAGGTGCCACCGACACGTAATTGTCGGCCCAGATCAGTACCGATTTCCAAGTGCATTGCCTCTGATCTGGGCCGACAATTACGTGTCGGCGGCACCTAATTGATTAGCATGCTTATTTCGGCTTTTTTCTTAAAGATGTGCTATGTGCCTCCCAGCTACTGCTGCGTTCTTCGCGGCAATGTATCGGGTCGGCAGCCCGGAGGGTGGGGGCCACTGCACCACCCAGCCTGCGATGACTCAGTCTAACACACCATCATCAGTTTGCTCGGCAAGCTGTCTTCCTGATTCCCGTAAGTGATACTACACTGTACATACATTATTTCTACTTTATATAGGCTGTGTATTTTTACGTGTTATTTGGTAGATTTGGCAGCCTCATAGCTTAAGGGTTACTGGAGAGCGCGTTTATGCCAACAGCGCTTGCGTGAGATTTTCGCTACGGAGATCTGTGCGGGCAATCATTGTAGAGAAGTATTTCTACTTTATATAGGCTGTGTATTTATCATATCATTCCTGCTTTTACTATATGTTACTGTTATTTTAGGTTTTATGTGTTATTTGGCATGATTTGGTAGGTTATTTTTGGGTCTGTGAATGCCTACAAAATTTTCCCATATAAATAAATGGTAATTGCTTCTTCGCTTTACGACATTTCGGCTTACGAACCATTTCATAGGAATGCTGTACCTTCGGATGGCGGGGGAAACCTGTATATTGCTTGATTAAACATTCTTTGTTGTTTAAATAATTCATTATGGTGAGATGTAGGAAGTATGTAAATGGCATACATCATACATATAAATCTTGCTAAAGTAAAAATGAAGTATACACGTTTATCTCCCAGCTCCTTGTTTTGCTTTCAATTAGCTTTAATGTTTTGAAGTTACAAAATGTAATTGGCATGAATGTTAGCAAATAGACTTAGGATCATTGTTCGAGAAAATAATCAAATTCTTTGACAGAGATTGGTCTTCAGGACTATACTAAATTAGAAAGAGCGATGGCCTGAAAGATGTAGAAAGAAAGTTATAGAGCTTTAGTCACCAACCACCGCCTCACCCCACCAACAATCAATACATCAAGGAAAGGGGTAAAACCTTGGAGGGAATTTAAAACAAGATAAGGATTCAAGGCATTAACTGGATGCTAAGGTAGGTCAAGGTGTAGTGTGAACAGAACTTGGAGTTCTGGTACTGACCGTTTATGATGATCCATAAACTATTTTCAACTATAGCCAATTTTGCATTAATATTTGTTCTTCTAAACTCAAATGGTAGTGGTTTTCCTTTCCAAAAAATGAGGGCTCATCCATGAAAAGACATCTTAAAACTCTGAAATGTAACAAATAATTTACAAGGCCACAAATGCAGTGAAGATTGCTGCCTGACAGCATTTTTGTGATTTCCAGCATGTGGAGTATTTATTTCATTTTTAAAGAATACTTCACCCTATTAGATTCCTAATGGAATATTCATCATGCCCTTTGGCTCTGGGAACCTCAGTTTGGAAGCCTACCAGTTTGCAATTCAGTTGAGAATTCCAGTCCCAAATTAAACTGAAGATAAACTAGTTTTATTTTCCAAAGATGTCAGCTGTTTTGTTTAAGTTGCTCAGTATTTAATTTTGGAACAGTTTACACATGAACATTGTTTGCTCAAGGAATTCCCCAGCTTAACTTTTAAGGAAACTCCGGAGGTTTAATATATATGTTTGGCTCTGGATGGATAGCTAGCTACAAGCTACTCTTTGCAAGATTTTTTCCCCCTCGGATGCCATTTCTTTTCCCAGGCTACTGACTGTTTGCTAGGGTGTGGTTCTATGAGAGCTGGCTTTTCTCTCTGGTCCTGCATCCATATCAGAGGTTTCCAAACTTAGCTGCCTTCCACACCCTTTCTCCATACTAATTAGAAACCTAGAAGAGCACCTGCTTGATTGTATGATAGTTTTAAAGGGGAAAGGGACAGGTTGTCACAGAGGAATGCATTCTGATTTAACTGCTGTCATAGTTTGAAAATCCATGTGAACGTTACTCACTGGTGATCCCTTTATATGAATAATCTTATAACATTCATCATTTGTCTTAATGGGTTATGTTAGAAAGCTATTCTTTAAAGAATATTTACTGCTAAACCCAATCTTGTGCTCATACAGAGATTGTGACTAAGAATGGGAATCCTGGCTGACACATCCATTCTTAATTTAGAAATGCTGTTGTCATTTTTATCGTGGAGATCAAACAGCCTAGAGTGGCAATCTCAGCAGCTGACTGGATCCCAGGGAAGCTAAAAGTGAAATGTATAAACAATTTCTCTTAACTTAAAAGAAGTCAGGATTTATGTGTATTGCTGGGAGCATATGCTGGTGGGTGAGAGATTTGAGTTGCTGAGTTTTTGTAATTGCTGTGAATAATTTTGAAACTTGGCTGAGTGTGTTGAGAATAGAAGGTAAAATGGATTAAGGTAAGAAAAAAACTTTCTTGGTTAATGGGAGGGTATATTCTGAGTGTTAGAACCTTTTAATGAGACATTTTCTCCCAACATTCTCAATTTAGTTACTTTTACTACATTGCACTGTTCACTGTTGGAAGATACGTGAAGACAAGTTCTGAATACTTTTTGAGATTCAGCAACCATAAATTTACTAGTGAACTACTTTGGCATTTATTCCATTCATCATCTCTGAACAAACCAAATTTTCAAAAGATTCTGGACTCTCTTGAGACCAATTATCAGTGCAATGTACCATTTACAGTCATTGTCACATCACATGGAAACAAATGCATCAACATTAAATACTGCCAATAAACAAGCACCCATTTGCTCAAATCCCATATTATTCTCCCTTGAATCTATTCAACTCTTCTCAGTTATGAACTCACCCACACCAAGAGCAATTTACTGTGCCTAATAACCTAGCAAGCTGCATGTTTTTGGAAAGAAACCGAACATCCAGAGGAAACCCGTACAGTCACTAAACGAATGTGCAAACCCCACTTAGGCAACCCGAGGTCAGGATTGAACCTGATTCTCTGGAGCTGAGACCACAGGCTCTGCTAGCTGTACCATTCATTAAGATTTTCAGCATTTAAAAGGCCAGTTTACTCCCCATTTAGGTATTCTTGTTATTTGAAAAGTTGCTGTCTTTTGTAGTAGATTGTTTTTGTCTTGGATGGTTTTTAAAGTAGGTATTCATAATGACCTGATTATTCATCTTGCACCATTCTATCCATTTCTCACCTCCTTCATTTCTTTCCCCTAGTCCAAATTTTCCTATGAAAAATTTTCAAATTTTGACTCAGAATGTTGGTCAATATCTAGTAACATGAGGGAATGAATTGAAGCAGCAGAGATGTGTTTTTTGAGGAGGATGCAAAGAATATCATGGATGAAAAAATATCTAACGAGGATGTCATGAGCAGAGCAAACACAAAAAGAGAAATAATGTATGAGATCATGCAAAGGCAATGTAACTTCATTGGGCATGATTAGGAAAGAGGAGTTAGAATGGATGGTAATTATGGGAAAGATTGAAGGGAAGAAAACAAGAAGAAGACAAAGACAAATGATGATGGAGACAGCAGCCAGAGAACTGGAAATGAATACCAATGAATTGATCCACTTGACCGGAAACAGGAGTGTGTGGGCCATGGCAGTCAAAGCTCAAACTGGGCACAGCACCTGATGATGATGATGATGATGTTTTTGTCTCAGGTTTTTGAATCGACAAAGCAAACCTTCACAGAAGTTCATTAGGAAAATGAATTTTCATTTAAAACTGGTGGATGGTCTTGTTCATAAAGATGAATGCCTATGGCCCATTAACTATAACTTTTTAGCATAAACTCTCCTTACTTTTGATTTCAATGCTGATTTTTTTTTGTGTGTGTTTAAGTTTACCACTGAAGAGAAAAGGATTTTATATCCGCAATAAGAGTGAGTCAGAAAAGCTACCAATTAAATATTAAGTTGTCAGGCATGTACTGGTTGAAATTAGCGAAGTTTATGGAGTGCAGAAAGAGGCAGATGAATTTTTTTTATGTTGAGTGCTATCATGACAGCATTTCCTTTTGGCTCTTAAGTCACAAGTTGCATATTTGACCCCAGAAACTTGAGTGTAAAAATTTGACCAATATATAAACAAAGTTCTGAGGAAATGTTAAACTGTGGGATACATTCCTTTTTGTGTGCTCTTATATGGATGTTGAAGATTCTTTGGCAATATTTGGAAAAAATAACAGATGAATTCATAACTGATATCTTTAATACTTTGCTAAGAATACCCTAAATTAAATGATCTGGTCACGGATAAGCTTGGAAGTAACAAGTAGGGTGCCATTAGTAGATGGAATAAAATGTGGAATACTGAGAGAGTATCGATTTTGGTACAAAAAAACAATGTAGATATCTTTTCAGTAGAGTGAGATTAAAATGCATTGCTGTTCCTAGGAAACAGGATGTCCCTTTGAACATGTTACTGAAAGTTAACATGAAAGTACAGTAAATGCTAGGAAGACAATGAACACTTTCCTCATTATTCCTCTTTGCACTATTTATTTAGCTTTGTACTTTATAGTAATTCTATATCCTTACACTGTATTGCTGCCACAAATTTCACAATGCATGTCGGTGATAATAAATCCAATTTTGATATAAATCTTCATAAAAAGTACAAAAGGCATCTTGCCTCAGTTATAGAGAGTTTCTGTGAGAGCACATGTGGAATATTGTGTAGAATGCTCAGACCCTCCCTGAGAAAAGCATTTATTGCAACTTGAGTGCAGAAAGGTTCACCAGATTGATTTCTAGGATCACAAACACGAGGAAATCTGCAGATGCCGGAATTTCAAGCAACACACATAAAAGTTGCTGGTGAATGCAGCAGGCTAGGCAGCATCTATTGGAAGAGGTACAGTCGACGTTTCGGGCCGAGACCCTACGTCAGGACTAACTGAAAGAAGAGCTAGTAAGAGATTTGAAAGTGGGAGGGGGAGGGGGAGATCCGAAATGATAGGAGAAGACAGGAGGGGGAGGATGGTGCCAATCAACTGTCCAGCTCTTGGCTCCATCCCTCCCCCTCCTGTCTCCTCCTATCATTTCAGATCTCCCCCTCCTCCTCCCACTTTCAAATCTCTTACTAGCTCTTCTTTCAGTTAGTCCTGACGAAGGGTCTGGGCCCAAAACGTCGACTGTACCTCTTCTAATAGATGCTGCCTGACCTGCTGCATTCACCAGCAACTTTTATGTGTGTTGCTTGATTTCTAGGATGGCAGGTTTGTTGTCTGAAGAGAGATGAAGAAGATTGGGCCTAATCACTGTGGCGTAGAAGAAAGATAGGTGATCTCATTAAGATGTTTTACATTTTTTCAGGGCTTGACAAGGTCCATGCAGAGTTGATGATTCCCTTGACTGGGGTGTCCAGAACCTTGGAATCTTAAAACATGGTGAGAAGCCTATCGGGACAGTTGAGAAGTTTCTTTACCCACATGATAATGAATCTTTGGAATTCTCTATCCAAGAAGGCTGTGGAGGATCAGTTGCTGAACCTATCAAGGACAAATATTTTTTTTTATATAAATTAATGGAACTGAGGGATGTGGAATTAGTGCAAAAAAATGGCACTAAGATGAAAGATCAGCTGTAATGTTATCGCATGGTGGAGCGGACCTGAAGGGCTGTATGCCTAATTTTGCTTGAATTTCTTAGGCTCCTAAAATTAAATGGCAATGAAGATGATCAACTATTTTGTGTAATTTTAATGGTTATATGGCAGTATCCCATGCAATATTGGGGAACGTCAGGCAGATATTTAAACCCGAGGAAG
The DNA here is from genome assembly GCF_030028105.1 of Mobula birostris. Classification (NCBI taxonomy): domain Eukaryota; kingdom Metazoa; phylum Chordata; class Chondrichthyes; order Myliobatiformes; family Myliobatidae; genus Mobula; species Mobula birostris. Next base: position 138,745,843 of record NC_092375.1, on the reverse strand, counting down.
TGTACGACTACTAACAAACTATAATTAGATGCATTAATAGTACATTCTCCTAAAATAAAGAAATGAGATGTTATATGATGTTATGAGCAATTATGTATGCTTCACTATCTTGGAGCCTTTTTGCATGCAAAAATGAAAAATTAGAATTTTTTCTCCCCATTTGTACCTTGAGGTACTGTAAATTTTGATATTTTGTAACTTACTTGAAAATAAATTAAGACACAAACAATGGATATAATTTTGGTGAGAATGCGTAGTTGGTTTGGGTAGTTGAAGATTTGTTTTGGGGGAGGAGTAGTTTCTGACCAAGTGGAATCTGCTGAACAGTGCAGCAATTCTGTCTCCTTTTATCAGCACTGCATGTCAGACAGCTGCTGCCCATTAGCTGAGATATTTAAATATCTCTGCTTCTAAAAATTGTTTCTGTTTCCATCCCAAGAGTTTATTTTTAATGAACTTTTTGTAGTTGAAACCTTTTTGCCTGTGGAAGCATCTTATGCATAGGAAAAGTGCTGTGAACGATGGATATTTGAAATAAAATGAGGAAAGTTTAGAAGTCCCTTGTCAATCAAACAAATTGTAGGAATTAATGTCTAAAGTTCATGACCATCAGAATTCATAACCCTATGAAAGGCAATTGACCAAATATTAACTTAATCTCCACGGGTGTTTCTGATTTATTTCCAGAATTCCAGTTTTTATTAATTTTTGGGGGCAAAAATTAACTAAGATCTCTCTTCTATTTCAGAGAATAAGTTAGCCACCAGCATTCACTATGGATCCATAGACTCCCACAGCTATCTTGATCACGCTTCCTCCCATCTGGCCTCCAGTGAAGACTCAATTCCATTCTCATAGTCCTTCCAACTCTATTATATAGGCTTCAATGATGAGACATTCTGTACGGGTGCCTCTGAATTGTCTTCTTGAATGATTGCTTCTACTATATGATATTGGACAGAGCCCTTGACCATGTGTCATCTGTGTCCCGCATCTTTGTTTTCACGCCTTCTTCTGGACAGAGCTAGAACAGAGATCCACTAGTCATAAACTCTTCCACCAGTCTGCGCCCCAAAGCCAGATTTTGCATTCAACAAATCACCCATCAAAATTTCTATCAGCCCCAACAAGGTTCCACACCAAACTTACTCCCCTCCTCTCATCGGTGTTTTGAAGGCATCGCTACCTTTCTGACTCCCACTCTGCTCTTCTGTTCCCACCTGCCACTCTGTGTCTTACAATTTCCCATGCAACCACAGGAGGTATATTATCAGTCCTTCTGCCAGTGTTCATAATGTTGCCTCCTGTATTGGAGAAATCAAATACATGTTGGTGATAGTTATTCAGAGTACTTACAATTCAGTCTGCAGGACTGACCCTGAGTTGACGATTTTCCACCACTTTTATTTGCATCTCTCCCACTCCAATATCTGTCTGGGCGCATTGCAACTTGCAAGAGTCATTATGGAATTCTTTAGCTTTATGTAACCTACTGTTTCTGTTTGTATTGGACTGTCTGATCTGCCCGTCGTCAATATTTTGACTCTTTTCCATTTTTAAAATTTTCAGAGAAGCTTAATTTGACCTTTACACACTAACTTGCACATTAGGCTAACTATGTCAGATTCCCCTTCCCTCATCATCACCAAAACCCAAAACTAACTTTTTTGCTTTCCCAAATCTAAGGGAGGATCAGGGGGTTGAAACATTAATTGTTCCTCTTTCTACTGCTTGAGTTGCTGAGTATTTCCTGCATTTTCTTTTTGCTATTATATAAATGAGGTTAATGAGTCACTTCGATGCATTTTAGTCTGATTCCAAAGGGTGTAAATGCTTGTTGGTTGCTGAATATTCTTTAAGTTCCTCTGTCTTGATTACTATACTATTAAAGTTAAAATCACAAACTTGTAGTTGATCACTTTCTTATCTAGCTACCTTTTTAAAGTACAGGAATAATGCTTGCAAATCATCTGGTACCACCTCAAATGGATTTTTGCATACAGCAAATAGGAATTAGGGACAAGATTCTTTATTTTAAAATAGTTGATTCCCCATTGGCTGTATCTCCAATAGCATTCTTCCTGCCCTCTTATGATTTTGAAATCACATCATGTGGACCAATCTGTTATTCTGTAGAGCATAGAACATGGGTTGCTTCATTGATATAAGAAATAACGTTCCTATGTTGTTGGCTAGAAACCCTTGGTGTAGTATAGTTCATAGCTAAATTTCACGAGATTAACCTCCTGTGGACTTTTTGTCTAGAGTCCTTTTGCTTGAGCGCAATGATAGAAATTCATTAGTACCTGATATTCTAATTGGAAGTATTTCTGAATGTGATATTCTGTCAGTGTCACCTTGACAGAGTCCCTTCCCGACTTCTAGTAAGTTAGGACCAGGTCTTACTCTCCCTCTCCGCCCCCAACCGATTAATTAATTAACTCCCTCCTTTTATTCTAAATGTTGTTCCTTTTTAATTTCTTCTTGTTAGGTCCAGTATTTTCCTAGTTCCCTAGTTTTGCTGTCTTGCTGTCATTATCTGCGAACTACCTTGTGCATCCTAAAATAGCCTTACCTTTTTCTTCTTTATTATTAATCTCTATCGTATACATTATACTTGAAAAATTAAATTTCTTTAATTTAGTGCTTGCTTTCTTGTTTATTTGCTTCTTTTTCACTTCCCAGTTACCAATCTGTTTTGTATAAGCTTGCTGAAAGAGATCTCGCAAGACTGGCGAATTTGTGGATGAGTGGACAAGGGAGTCATGTAGAGAGTGAATCCTATGGAGTGGGGAGGGAAAGATGTGGTTAGTGGTAAGATCATGTTGTATGAAAGTCACAGTAGTGTAGTGGTTAGTGCGATGTCTTTGCAGCTTGGAGCCGCAAAATTTGGATTTTGATTCTGACGTCATCTGTAAGATGTCTATATGTCCTTCCTGTGAAATGTGTGGGTTTTCTCTGCGTCCTCTAGTTTCCTCCCATTCCTCCCACAGCCCAAAGAAGTATGGTTGTATATTGTTCTGTGATTAGGCTAGAGTTATTGGGTAAATCTTGAATCTAATTCATTACAAGGGTTTTCCTTGGGTTCGGTTTTAGGAACTTCACTTCCTTTTACTTCTTTTAAATTATATAAACAAATGAATAACCCAATAGTTAAGCATACTTTACGTATATGGTTTCAATTCCGAAGATTTTTTGGGTTTAATCAATTTATTCTAGCAAGTCCCATTATATCAAATTTTCTTTTTCAACCTTCCACGATGGATCAAGCTTACTTTGATTGGAAAACCAAAGGTATAATATCTTTTCGCGATTTATTTTTGGATAATTGTTTTATGTCTTTTGATCAACTCTCTAATAAATATAATTTACCCAGAGCTCACTTTTTTAGATATCTACAGATTAGAAACTTTTTAATTACTGTTTCCCCTAATTTTCCACACCCATATCCAATGGACATTTTGGAAAAAATCTTAGAGTTAAATCTCTCTCAGAAAAGTGTAGTAGCAATTATATATAATATAATTATGAATTTATGTCCTGATGCTTCTAATAAAATTAAAGCTGACTGGGAAAGAGAACTTGAGATTAATATACTGAGTGAAAAATGGGAAAAAATTCTTCAGTTGGTGAATTCATCCTCTGTATGTGCTAAGCATAGGTTGATACAGTTTAAAGTAGTGCACAAGGCTCATATGTCCAAAGATAAACTATCTCGTTATTACTCTTATATTAATCCAATATGTGACAGATGTCATTTCGAGATAGCTTCTTTAACCCACATGTTTTGGTCATGTCCCTTCTTGGAGAAATATTGGAAAGATATTTTTGATATTATTTCAACGGTCCTAAACTTAGACTTACAATCTCATCCAATTACTGCTATCGTTGGACTACCAATGATAGACTTAAATAATTTAACCTCTTCATCATGAAGGATGATTGCATTTCTTACTTTAATGGCTAGAAGGTCCATTTTGTTGAATTGGAAAGAGATTAACCCTCCTAAGGTATTTCATTGGTTTTCACAAACTATGTTGTGTTTGAATTTGGAGAAAATTAGAAGTGCAGTTTATGACCCCTCCATTAAGTTTGAAAAAACTTGGAGGCCATTCATTCAGCATTTTCACTTGATGTAATTTGATCATTTCATGGAGTCGTCAACTCTGAGGTTTTCTTCTTTTCCATTTTTAAGTTGTTAGTTTTGCCCAAGTCTTTTAGTTTAGTTGATTAATTCTGTTTTTCTTGGGGGATGGGGTTTTTTTTTTTGGTTTTGTTTTTTTCTCTTTTTCATGATTTTTTTTCCAGTTTTTTTTTGATTTGTATTATCTGTTGTCAGTTCTACATGATTGGGAGCTTTGTTAACTTACACTATTTGATTTTACAATTACTTTTCCTAAGTGTAACAATATTTCTCCTACTATTTGTATTATTGCTATGTTTTGTTTCTATACTTTGAAATTAATAAAAAGATTGAAAAAGAAAGAAAGATTAGGCTAGAGTTAAATCCGGGGTCCGGTTTGCTGGTCAGTGTGGCTTGAAGGGCTTAATCCATGCTGTATATTTAAATAAATTAATACGAGACAAGTATATGGTGAAGGTTACAGAGAATGAAGTGCTGGATACAGGGGCTGGTGAGATGGTAGGTAATAGGTAAGGACCGGGGGAACTCTAAACCTGTAATGGCAGCAGGAGGATGTTGTGATGGATAGATGTATGGGAAACAGAGCAGATAAGAATGAGGGCAGCATTGATGGAATTGAAAGGGAAATGTTGTTCTTTGAAGAGGGACATCTTAGATTTTCTAGAATGGAAAGTTTCTTTTCTGAGAACAGATGTGGCAAAGACAGAGGATTTGAGCAAAGTGAATAGCATTTTTTCAAGTGACGGTGAGGGGAGATGTAGTCAAGATAGCTATGAGTCAATATGTTTATAAAAAATATCAATAGATAGACTATCTCCAAATATGGAGACAGAGATTGAGAAAGGGGAGAGATGTGTCAGAGATGGACCAAGTAAATTTGAGGGCAGGTGGAAGTTGGAGACAAAGTTGATGAAATTGATGAGCTCAGCATAAGTGCAGGAAGTAGCACCAATGTGGTTATTAATGTAGCAGAGAAAGAGTTGGGGAGTTTTATTGGTGTAGCCTTGGAACATGTACTGTTCCATGTAGCCAACAAAAAGGCAGGCGTTGCTGGGACCCATGTGGGTGCCCATGACTACACCTTGGGTTTGGAGAAAGTGGGGGGAGCAAATGAGAAATTGCTGAGAGTGAGAACCAGTTCTGCCAAGGGAGGGAGAGTGGATGATGAGAGAAAGGAGAGAAGGGGAACCGGGGGAGATGCTAGGCCATTGAGGAGGAGAGAAAAAGTAAGAGTGGAACCAGATTGGGGAAAGGAAGAAGAGGGAAAGGGGAAAATTAGAGGAATCGATGTCCATCCCATCAGGTTGGAGGCTACTCAGACGTAATATGAAGTGTTGCTCCTCAAACCTGAGAATGACCCCATCATGACAGTCGAGGAGACCATGGCCAGACATGTGGAATGGGAATGGGGATTAGAATTAAAATGGTCGACCCCTTCTATCTCCCACTCCGGCTTCCCTTTACCTCTTTGTTTCTTCTCACCTTCCTATCACCTCCCTCTGATGTGCCCCGCCTCCTTCTCTATTTCCCATGGTCCACTCTCCTTTATCGGATTCCTCTACCTTCAGCCCTTTACCTTTTCCACTATCATCTCCCAGGTTCTCACTTCATCTCTGCCCACCCCTCCCTCACCCACCTGGCTTCACCTATCACCATAGTATTAAGGTTAGTTCAAGCAATTAAAAATTGATACTTCATCCTCAAGTCTAAAGAACTGCCTGAAATGAAGATTGTGGGCGAACTGATGGGTTTAGAGAGGAAAAGGACCATGAGTAGAAGGAAGTTTGATTTGAGAAAATCTGCTTTATTAGTTAACACTGGACAACAAATTTTTTCAAAAGTGTTGCTTCCTCAGAATTTTTTTCTTTATCATAGACTGCTTGAAGATGAGCACAAATATAATTTCAGACTACTTGCATCACGTAGGAATTTGGAGAAACAACAAATTAACTTTTATTGAATATAATGTGTTTAATTGCATAATGGTGTTGATGCTTTGCAATAGTTCAACTAAGTTAAAAATATTTTGTGAATGATTTTCATTTGTACTCAGTGTCTGAGGCTTCTCGCTTAAGTGTCCAACAATAACTCGCCAGCATTGATGGATTCCAGTTGCCCTGGTATCTTTTCTCCATGACCGCAATGTCCTGGTGAAACCTTTCACCATGCTCGTCACTAACAGCACCAAGGTTTGCAGAGAGGAAGTCTAAATGAGAATGCAGAAAATGAATCTTTAGTGACATGTTGCACTTCATGGTTTTATATGCTTGAAGCATGCTTTTAACGAGCTGCATGTAGTTTGGTACTCTGTAGATGTTGAGAAAAATTTCAACAACTTCCTTGAGTGCCTTCCATGTGATTTTCTCCGGTCCCACTAGAAATTCTTCAAATTGCCTGTCATTGATGACCTGTTTGATTTGTGGACCAACAAAAACGCTTTCCTTAATCTTGGCATCAGTGATTTTGGGAAGCATCTGTATCAAATATCAAAATGCTTCATAGCAATTTTTGTGCCTGGTGATAGCAAATTCCATCCTTACAGTCCTGAACCCAATAATTATTACTAAAACCTGTCCTGCCATGCAGCAGCCACGCCGCCCAAGCATGCCTGGACAAGATAGGAAACTTGCCAGCTTACATTGTAGGCAACATTTTAATTGACTTGAATTATGAATTGAAATAATAAACTTAAGTTTATTTAAAAAATGGCGTGTGATAGGGAAATTTCATGGTGATTTTCATGATCAGTAGCCCAAAATTCATAAGATACACCTAAAGGTATTCAGGAAGCTAAATCTTTGTTGTCCAGTGTAATTGGTACACAGTTTTCTTCAGGAATAACTCTGGGCTTTTCTCACTGATACTGAGCAACATGCATTTTAAAAACCTCCTTTTGTAACTTAAAGACAGGTTTGAAGTTGTCTATTCACTGAGTCTCTGAATGAATGCAAATGTATTCCAACATGTATTCATGCTGGAATCTGCCATCAGCTGATGCTGCTTTAAAAAAATTTGCTGTAGCAACTCTTGATAAAATGAAAGAGAGATGTTGAAATGACTGACATTTTTCATTTTCCCTTCTGCTAATAAACTAGAAAGGTGATCTGAAAATATTATTGCGAAAGGAAACCTTGTGTCATGTAAACATTAAACACTCATTGATAGGCAGTAATAGAACTTGGGGCAGGATTAAGTCCATTATGTAGTTTTGGCATTTTCAAAACATTTATTGATAATTGGCTTGGAAAATTATTATCGCAAGGAATATTGCAAGTATTGAAATTAATTTGAAGTTTCACTTTTATTCGATTTGTTGGACATTTCTATAGTCTTTTAATATAGTTTCCAGGTTTCTGGGTCAGTTCTGATTTCCATAGTTGTCGCAACATTTCTGCCTGAGAAAAAATGCAAGGCAGGAATTATGCACAATGCGCTTGATTTTATTGTAAAATGCCCATTGTAGTTGAATGATCCAATGTGTGTCAACAAGGCCTACACTGAAGCAGAAGATGTTGAGGGCCTTTTTACTTATGACTCCTCTTTGGTAAAGTTGAAGTCTGAAAAGTGCTAAAAGCCCTCCCATCTAAGGAATTTTACTCATTACTGAAGGAAGAGTGCACAGTAATTTTCTGTGAAACCTTATTTTGAATTCATATCTGGTCCTAAATGTATAAATCTACATCTGAGCGATAATGTGGTAGACTGGATCAGCAAATTTGTGGATGTCACCAAGATTGGTGTTTTAGTTGACAGCAAGGAAGACTACCAAAGATTGCAGCAGCATCTGGGTCAGCTGGGAAAATGGGCTGAAAAATGGCAGGTGAAATTTAATGTAAATAAAGGTGAGGCTTTGGGAGGACAAACTAGGTTAGGACTTGCAGGGCACTGAGGAGTGTGGTAGAACCGAACAATCTGGGAATATAGATACATAATTCCTTGGAACTGGCATAACAGGTAGATAGGGTTGTAAGGAGTGCTTTTGTCACGTTGCCTTTCATAAATCAAAGTTTTGAGTACTGAAGTTGGGATGCTGAAGATGTTCATGAGGCCTAATTTGGAGTATTGTGTGCCGTTTTGGTCACCTACGTACAGGAAAGATGTCAATAGACAGTAGATAATAGGTGCAGAAGTAGACCATTCGGCCCTTCGAGTCTGCACCGCTATTCTGAGATCATGGCTGATCATCTACTATCAATACCCGGTTCCTGCCTTTTCCCCATAACCCTTGATTCCTCTAGCCATAAGATACCTATCTAGCTCCTTCTTGAAAGCATCCAGAGAATTGGCCTCCACTGCCTTCTGAGGCAGCGCATTCCACACCTCCACAGCTCTCTGGGAGAAGAAGTTCCTCCTCAACTCTGTCCTAAATGACCCCTTATTCTTAAACCATGCCCTCTGGTACTGGACTCTTCCAGCATCCGGAACATATTTTCTGCCTCTATATTGTCCAATCCCTTAATAATCTTATATGTCTCAATCAGATCCCCCCTCAATCTCCTTAATTCCTGCGTGTACAAGCCCAGTCTCTCTAACCTCTCTGCGTAAGACAGTCCGGACATCCCAGGAATTAACCTAGTGAACCTACGCTGCACCTCCTCCACAGCCAGGATGTCCTTCCTTAACCCTGGAGACCAAAACTGCACACAATACTCCAGGTGTGGTCTCACCAGGGCCCTGTACAAATGCAAAAGGATTTCCTTGCTCTTGTACTCAATTCCCTTTATAATAAAGGTCAACATTCCATTAGCCTTCTTCACTGCCTGCTGCACTTGCTCTTTCACCTTCAGAGACTGATGAACAAGTACTCCTAGATCTCTTTGTATTTCACCCTTACCTAACTCCACACCGTTCAGATAATAATCTGCCTTCCTGTTCTTGCTCCCAGTGAATAACCTCACACTTATTCACATTAAACGCCATCTGCCAAGTTTCTGCCCACTCACCCAGCCTATCCAAGTCACCTTGAATTCTCCTAACATCCTCATCACATGTCACACTGCCACCCAGCTTAGTATCATCAGCAAACTTGCTGATGTTATTCACAATGCCTTCCTCTAAATCATTGACGTAACTCGTAAACAGCTGTGGTCCCAATACCGAGCCCTGTGGCACCCCACTAGTCACCACCTGCCATTCCGAGAAACACCCATTCACTGCTACCCTTTGCTTTCTATCTGCCAACCAGTTTTCTATCCATGTCAATACCCTCCCCCCAATGCCATGAGCTCTGATTTTACCCACCAATCTCCTATGTGGTACCTTATCAAATGCCTTCTGAAAGTCAAGGTATACCACATCCACTGGATCTCCCGCGTCTATCTTCCTGGTTACATCCTCGAAAAACTCCAATAGATTAGTCAAGCATGATTTGCCCTTGGTAAATCCATGCTGGCTCGGCCCAATCCTATCACTGCTATCAAGATATGCCGCTATTTCATCTTTAATAATGAACTCTAGCATCTTCCCTACTACTGATGTTAGGCTAACAGGGCGATAGTTCTCTGTTTTCTCCCTCCCTCCTTTCTTAAAATGTCAATAAGATTGAAACAGTGCAGAGAACATTTACAAGGATATTGCAGGTACTTGAGTACCTGAGTTATCGGGAAAAGTTGAATAGGGTGGGACTTTATTCCCTGGAGCGTAGGAAAATGAGGAGAGATTTAACAGAGGTATACAAAATTATGAGGGGTATAGATAAGGTAAATGTAAGCAGGCTTTTTCTCCTGGGGTTGGGTGGGACTAGAACTAGAGGTCATGGATTACATGTGAAAGGTGAAATGTTTAAGGGGAACATGGGGGGAACCTATTCACTCACAGGGTGGTGAGAGTGTGGAACAAACTGTCAGATGGTGGTGGATGCGGGTTTGAATTCAACACTTAAGAGAAATTTTGATAGGGATATGGAGGTCTTTGGTTTGGGTGCAGTTCAATGGGAGCAGGCAGATTAATTCAGCAAGGACTAGATGGGTCGAAGGGATTGTTGCTGTGCTGTGGTGTTCTATGACCCTAGGTGTTAGCTTTTCAGGGTTTTTTTGTTTCATCTTGAAATATAATTGAAGAATACTGAAATATTTATGAATAATAACATTTTTGTAACATTATTTGGCAAAATAGAATTTGTATGTTATCCCTCGTTTGGTTCCATGTCATTTTCAACTTGTACCTTGGAAATGGAAGACAAGAGTGCTCAATAGCTGCCTGTGAATTCAAAGATAACTTTGCTGAGTGTGATGAGTCCTGGAACTGGTTGTTGAAACACTTGATGTTAGAACCATACAATGTAACTGACACATGGGCAAACCTGAACACATTATAGAAGTGAAAATTCTCTGGCAAAGCTGTGCCTGCTTTCACAATTCTCAAGTTTCTTTTTCATTCTGCTGAATATTGTGGATATTCATAAACATTTAAAATTAAATCAACAAAAATATTTTATAATTATATAAAATTTACATTAAACACTTTAATTCCTTTAAAATACTTTACAGAAATATTAACTGCAAACATAAATTAAAAGGTAACACATTCTTCCTTTGCAATCAATGAATAGAATATGAGAATGAATTTGGCTGTCAAGTTTGAACTGCTGGCAAAACCCAGCGGAATCTGGGCCATTGTGTACATTTCAGATGGCAGGTACTGATTTTCAGCAAGTAGATTGCAGCTGAGGAAGTAAGTTACATGGTTGTCCTTCTCCATCGTCATGCTCTGTTTTAATTCCTGAAATTTTTAATTGAAATATTCAGTAATTGCAACAGCAAAACTGGATGTTTTAGGTTGGTGATCTTTCATCGGAATTCAGTTGCTCTTGAGTTATTTGCACATTGGGCCTACCCTTCAACAAAGGATACAAGCTATTACTTTCTGAGAGGAAAAAAGTACAAAAATACTTTGTACTGTTGTGGATACAGTCGGATGTCTGTATCCGCGAGTTCCGCATGCGCGAATTCAACCAACCACGAATCGAGAAAACCCGGAAGTGCTGTTTCAGCACTTGTTGCTCGAGCATGTACCGACTTTTTTTACTTGTCATTATTCCCTAAACAATGCAGTATAATAACTATTTTACTTAGCATTTACATTGTATTAGGTATTATAAGTAATCTAGAGAGGATTTAAAGTATATGGGAGGATGTGCGCAGGTTATCGTGGATCGGGATCGAAAAAAACCCGAAGTTCTCTTACTAAGTAAGTCGGAACAGGTACATCCGGTATTATTTAGCATCAGTTAGTCAAACGTTTGTCTTAGTATATAGTATATATTTTACCTTTATATGCATATAAAACACTTAAGAAACATTTGTTTCAGCACTGGGCTCGGGAACGGATGTTCCCAAGTTCGATCCGTGACAGACGCTCCCGAGTGCGCTCTCCATCCGTGCCGGGTTGACGTGAGGATCAAAAACTCAAAACCCCAAAACCCAATAATTAAACCACTGCGTTGCTTAGTAATAAATGTAGCTTTCATCGGGGCAAGGCCCTTTTCACTTTATTCTTTAAAATTGTTCCGATCGTTGACCGACTGTAGCCTAACACTTTTCCGATGACCGATGGCGTTTCACCCCTTTCTGATCGCTTTATTATTTTCAATCGTGACCGTGATTATTTTCGTGAACAGAAACACTGTGGATTCAGGGCTCCGCCACTGGGTCCTAATGTCCACCGCACTGAGACAAGTTAAATAAGGTCCGGGGTTCCGCTGGGTCTTAAGGTCCACTGCATAGGACAGGTTGAATAAGGGACTTCAGCATCTGCAAGGAGTTCCGGAACCAATCCCTCACAGATAAGGAGGGCCGACTATATTTTCCAAGGAACCAAATGATAATTCCTTATCACATACTGATATCAGAAACAATTCTGTGAACATCAAACAAAACTTAACAAAATAAAACTTTTGCTATCAATGATCATTATGAACCACCAAAAAAGTCTGAATTTTCCTCTTTTCATCTTTACTTGTAGATCCTGGTGGCTGCAGGAGCAGGCATCTTTTGAAACTTGGATAAATGTCTACTCGTATTTTTTGAACCCAGGCTATTCATAAGAACGCCCATTCCTGTTGTTAGCTGGTATTTCTGTCTGCACTCCTAACAGAGATCACCCAACTGCACCTGACCATTTAGAGGTTTAAAATACTGCTTTTTCTGAGATGAAGTATTTCAGAAAATTAATAACTGGGTATGAGGCCTCTGATTTCTGAGTGTTGAGATTATATTGAAGGGCCTTTTTCCACGTATACTAAAGTACTGATTTTTTTGATACTCCTATTTTACTTGTGAGTGTAATTTGGAGGGTGCATTTTAAAGGTAAATTTTCTCTTGTTAGAATAAAAGGCAAAGCTAACGGGTTTAAGGAATTTTGGTTTTTAAGGGATATTGAGGCCCTGGTTAAGAAAAAAGGAGGTGCACAGCAGGTATAGGCAGCAAGGAACAAATGAGCTCCTTTAGAACCATAAGAAATGTAAGAGAATGCTTAAGAGAGAAATCAGGAGGGCTAAAAGAAGGGATGAGGTTGCTCTAGCAGACAAGGTGAAGGAGTATCTCAAGGGCTTCCAGAGATATATTAAGACCAAAAAGATAGCAAACAACAAAATTGGTCCTTTTGAAGATCAGCATGGTTATATATGCATGCAGCCAGAAGAGATAGGAGAGATCTTAAATAGATTTTTTGAATCTGTTATTACTCGGGACCTGGACACAGAGTTTATAAAACAGAGGCAAAACAACAGTGAGGCCATGGACTGTATAAGGAACACAGAGGAGGAATTGCTTGCTGTCTTGAGACAAATTAAAGTGGAAAAATCCACAGGGCGTGACAAAGTGTCCCTTCGGACCTTGTGGGAGACTACTGCAGAAATTGCAGGATCCCTAGAAGAAGTATGTAAAGTGTCCTTAGCCACTGGTGAGGTGTCAGAGGATTGGAGGGTACCTAATGTTGTTCCATTGTTTAAGAAAGGCTTGAAGATTTAAGGTGGGAAATTATAGTCTACTGAGCTTGATGCCTGTATGGAGGCTGGTGACCAGTGGTGTGCCTCAGGGATGTGTTCTGAGACCCCTTCTCTTTGTGACTTTTATAAATGACTTGAATGAGGAAGTGGAGGGATGGGTTAGTAAATTTGCTGATGACACAAAGGTTGGGGGTGTTGTGGATAGTGTGGAGAGCTGTCAGAGGTTACAGCAGGACATCGATAGGATGTAAAGCTGGTCTGAGAAGAGGCAGATGGAGTTTAACCCAGATAAGTGTGAGGTGGTTCATTTTGGTAGGTCAAATATGATGGCAGAATATAGTATTAAAATCAAGACTCTTGGCAGTGTGGAGAATCAGAGGGATCTTGGGGTCCAAGTCCATAGGACACTCAAAGCTGCAACGCAGGTTGACTCTGTGGTTAAGAGGGCATACGGTGCATTGGCCTTCATCAACCGTGGGATTGAGTTCAAGAGCCGAGAGGTAATGTTGCAGCTATATAGGACTCTGGTCAGGCCCCAGTTGGAGTACTGTGCTCAGTTCTGGTCACCCCACTGCAGGAAGGATGTGGAAATTGTAGAGAGGGTGCAGAGGAGATTTACAAGGATGTTGCCAAGATTGCGGAGGATGCCTTATGAGAATAGGTTGAGTGAACTGGGCCTTTTCTCCTTGGAGCGGTGGAGGATGAGAGGTGACCTGATAGAGGTGTATAAGATGATGAGAGGCATTGATCGTGTGGATAGTCAGAGGCTTTTTCCCAGAGCTGAAATCCCTAACACGAGAGGGCACAGTTTTAAGGTGCCTGGAAGTAGGTACAGAGGAGATGTTAGGGGTAAGTTTTTTACGCAGAGAGTGGTGAGTGTGTGGAATGGGCTGCTGGCAACAGTGGTGGAGGCGGACACAATAGGCTCTTTTAAGAGACTTCTGGATAGGTACATGGAGCTTAGAAAAATAGAGGGCTATGGGTGACCCTAGGTAATTTCTAAAGTAAATTCATGTTCGGCACAGCATTGTGGGCTGAAGGCCCTGTATTGTGCTGTAGGGTTTCTATGTTTCTAATATTGGGTAAGTTATTGGAAGGCATCCAGGGGGACTGGATATATACGTATTTGGATAGATGGACAGATTAGGGATTGTCAACGCGGCTTTGTGTGTGGTAGGTCATGTCAAACCAATCTTAAACACTTTTTCGAGGAGCTTACCGAGGAAGTTAATGAAAGAAAGACTGGATGTTGTCTACATAGACTTTAGCGAAATCTTTGACAAAGTCTTGTGAGGTTGGTCAAGAAAGTTCAGTTGCTTGGCATTCAGGATGATGTAGTAAATTGGATTCGATATTGGCTTCGCAGGAGAAGCCACGGTGATGGTAGATTGTTGCTTTTCTGACCGGAGGCCTGTGACTATTGATGTGTCACAGGGATCAATCAATACTGGGTCCTTTGTTGTTTGTCATCTATTGTAACAATCTGGGTGATAATGTGGTAAGCTGGATCAGGAAATTTGCAAATAACACCAAGTCTGGGGGTGTAGTGGACAGCAAGGAAGGCTTTCAAAGCTTGCAGCGAGATCTGGACCAGCTGGAAAAAATGGCAGATAGAATTTTATGCAGCTGTGTGAGGTGCTGCACTTTGGGAGAACAAACCTGTATATTGAATGGTAGGGTAATGAGGAGTAGAACAGAGGGGTTTGGGAATATAGATCGACAGTTCTTTGAAAGTGGCATCACAAGTAGACTTGTAAAGGGAGCTTGTGGAACATTGGCCTTCATAAATCAAAGTATTGAGTACTGGAATTCAGAAGTTATGTTGAAATTGCATTAGATGTTGGTAAGACCTAATTTAGAGTATGAGTACCATTTTGGTCACCTACCAACTGGAAACATTGCAGCAAGATTGGAAGGATACAGAGAATATTTACAAGGATTTTATTGGTACTTCAGGACCTGAGTTATAGGGAAAGGTTGAATAGTTTAGGACTTTATTTCCTGGAGTGTGAAGAATGCGGAGAGATTTGATTGGAGTATACAAAATTAAGAGGGGTATAGATAGGCTAAATGCAAGCAGTTTTTCCAGTGAGGTTGGGTGAGACTAGAATTAGAGGTATAGTGTGAAAGGTGAAATGTTTAAAGGGGAATATGAGGGGGCCTTCTTTATTCAGAGGTGGTGAGAGTGTGGAATGAGATGCCAGTGAAAGTGGTGAATGTTTGATTTCAACATTTAAGATAAATTTGGATGTACATGAATGAGCGGGGGTATGGAGGAGTATGGTCCAGGTGCAGGTTGATGGAACTAGGCAGAATAATGATTTGGCACAGATTGGAATGGGTTGAAGAACCTGTTTTTATGCTGTAGTTCTCTTTAACTTATTTTTTCTGTATTTCCTGTTCTCAAAAACTTAATATCAGTGAGCTAATTTCTTTGAACTTCTGAGTTTTTCCAGACTTTTAATTCCATGTAGAGTGCTAAATCTACAGTTCTAATGTTTTAAAATAATTCTGAGTATATATATAACTGATTTAATAAAGATTTAGTGGCCAGGAGAAACCCAACTAATTGCTTGCTTTGTCAAAAATTGCTGCTTACATCCGTTACTAAACTCTGAGGTGATGATGTAAATTGTGATTAGGTTGTCTGATTAATGTGGCTTTCCTTTCACATTTTTGAGTATGTAGACCAGTATAAACTTGAATAAAATGGGGTTGGTTATCAGTTGGGTGGTTTAACAACTTGTTGATGTAATTGTGGGTTGGAGGTATGAATTTAGTGTTGTTCACAATGAACTACTATGCAGAAATATAAACCACAATGATTTATCAATTCCATTGTGATGTAAGTGCCCTCAATAACAAGTTGTCTGTCAACTTCATATCTTTCCAAACTTCTATATTTAAAAAAAATGTACCTTTAACTATTTTCAAAATAAATATACAATCTACATGAAAATAAAACGTTAATTTCATAAAATGTGACGCTTTGCTACAACTACCTCTTCATAAGATTGACAATACTGTTTATGAGGTTTATTTTGGCAAAGGATGAACTTGAACATATTGACATTTAGAATATTTCATGGAAAAGCTGAACTTCTCATTCTGCAAATATAAAAAAAACTGAAAAACCTATTTCCAGAGGTGAGGTGAGAATGATCACTGTTATCAACTAGGCAGCATTTGACTCTCCGTGACTTCAAGGAACTCTTGTAAAACTGACGTCAATGAACAGAAGTAGAAAACAATCTTTTTTTTTAGTGATTATTGTTGATGCGTCATAGGCAGTCACTTGAGGTCAAAGATGACTTGCTACCACTCCATTTCTAAGTATTGAAAGATGCCTGTGTATCTTTTTTTTCAGTGTGGGATCGCATTCCAGCCAGCACACAGATTTGATGGGCCATGAATTGATTCAAAGATGAGGGCTAAGGAGAGTGGGGTGTCCATGTGTTTGATAACAGCATGGGAGACTAGGCCGATTGACTTTTGGTGAAGGAATGAGAGATATGAAGTGATTGAACCTTATTATCATCAACAGAATTTTATTGTCAAATCCCCCAGAAATGAGAGTCTATTCCGCATGTAGTGAGACTAAGGCAACTCTTGGGCATGGGTTGACACCTGTCAAACAGGAATAACGGCACTCATGTCATTTAATGACCATCTCCAACAGGAGAGAATCTTCTCAACTACACTTGATACTCAGTGGCAAAAGTCCATTGTTGTTAACAATCTGAGGGTCCATCAGCCAAAAACTCAACTGGAACATAATTATGCTGGCTGAACAAAGCTTATCAAAAACTGGATATAGTGTAGGGAGTAAATCACTCTCCTGCTATCTCACCATCTGAAAGGCAAAAGTCAGGAAATGTGATAGAATAATGTACAGTTGTCTTGATGAATGCAACACCAACAACACTTCCTGGGCAAAGTAGTTTACCAGATAGGTGATTGCCATTCCATTGTAAATGAAGTGACCACAATACTTTTCATTGACCCTGCGCCGCATTTACTCTTCTTGACAGCAACTCGAAATCCGAAATATCCACTGCATGAGAACACCATCACCTGCAGTATTTCCTACAAATGACAAACTGTCCTTACTTAGAAATCAGTGGCTAGCCTTTCATTATTATGTGTCTGAGTCCTAGAACACCCTACCCAACAGCACTCTGGGAGTCTCATCAACAGTAGAACTGCAAACAATTCAAGAAGGTAACTCTTCAATATTTTTTCATGGACATTTAGCGAAGGGGAATATAACAGTGTGCTTTTCCATAAAATGTCAGCTTTGCTATTTCATCTTTGCCAACCACTCCCTTTCTTACTGCACTTTACTATGCAATTGCAAGAGTTGCAACACTTAACACAATTCAAGCAAAGTAGCAATTTAGTTGTATTTCTTCTAATTTAGTGTATGCAATCATTATTCATGATGTATTGGCTTTTATGTTGGAAATGGTATCCAGACTATCTTTGTTCAGTGTGCAAGAATGACCGAAGCTCACAGTTGGCTGAGATTTTAATTCCCTACCATTCTGACGTCTGCATTTTTGGACTAACATTAATTAAAGAAGGAAATGATTTAAGAACAGAAACAAATGTTGGTCAGCAATTTAGAGCTATATTTACATTTGTCTTGTACATAATTTTTAAAAATAGGAAAGCACCATAAAGTAATTTAAACTCAAAACGGTACCTTGTGTTTCGTCTGCCGCTTTGCAGTCCACAGGACTGAACACCTGAAACCAACAATTTCAGATAACCAGACATTTCTGTTTGTGTAGACTTAGTCAGTTCTGATGTAATGTCAGCCACTGAAAACATTAATTAACTGTTCCTCTTTCTAAGCCAATTTATGGGATACTCTTTTATTATAGATTCCTAGCAATTGCCGTGTTCTTCATCTCAGCTCCAGCGTTTTTCGTTGTCCTACCACTCTCATTTGTTTCCCTCTATTTACACAAATAAACAAGCAATCAACACCACCTCCAAGTCAACGCTAGTTATACTGTGTAAGTTTGGGTAAGTTTGTTCTTAAACTCTGAGAAACCTTATTTCAGTAGTACAGAAAGGTGTTTAAGCTTTGATCGTATGTTTCTTGACATGCAGTTTAATTATTTAATATATTTCTTCTGTGAATACACCCAAAGTGAGGTGCAAGGAGTTCTTCTGACATCAGATTACAGAAACAGTGCAATGCTTTGTTTGGTTTAATTATAGGGTGATTGTTTTTTAACACCATTATAATTGAAGTTTTGTAGACTAAGTTGTTATTGATTGCCATCCGGGGGATGATGACAATTATTTTTATGTACACAGCTTACACCTTCTCATGACTAAATATTTCTCTACGAATTTTCAACTCATTTGAATGAATAAAGAGCATTGGCTCCCAGCTGTTCTGGCACTTGGGCATCTGTCCCCAAGTACTAGTTTGAATCCTTTTTCCCTTTTTATAGGGCTGCCAACAAGTAAGAAATGCACTGTTGTTCCAAGAGCACAACTGATGGCATATATAGCTGAAGAAAAGCTTCACTTCACATTCACAAATATCACAGTGCTGACTAGTCACTTCTACCTTCTAATTGGTAGAAGAACAAGTATGTTGGGTGAGAACTACACTTTAAGTGCTAGAGTGAGCTGTGTTAATTGTTTTTGCACTAAAACCTTTTATTCTCTCCCCTGCCCAACCTCCTCTCACCCCTCCAAATAAAGAATTACCTCAACTCCAATTCCAGCATTTGGCTGAGGCCTAATCCCATTAGTTAAAGAAGAAAATACTTTAAGAGCAGAAACAAATGTTGGTCGGCATTTTAGGGCTCTACAGTGCTATGTAAAAGTATTCAGCCCCGGCCTTTTGTACATATAAGTGAGTATTACAATCAGGAATTTTGATCAATTTAACTGAGATTTGTTAATTATATGCTCCTTCTTTCACGAAAGAAGATTTGCCTATTCCTTCTTGCAAAATTGCTCAAGCTGTGCCAGGTTAGTTGGGGAGCAGTAGTGGACAACAATCTATAGGGCTTGCTAGAATGTTCGATTCAGCTGTCAGGGCTCTGACTGGACTACTCAAGGACATCAGTTTTCTTCATTTGAAGCCAGTTCATGGTTGTTTTAATAACTGTCCTGCTGGAAGATGAACTTCCTCCCCAGTTGAAGCTTTCTGGCAGAGGGTAGCAGGTTTTTATCCAGGATCTCTCTGTATTTAGCAACATTCATCTTCCCATCAATCTTGACCAGATTTTTGGTCCTTGCTGCTCAAAAACATCCCCATAGCAAGATGCTACCTCCACCATGCTTTATAGTAAGGATAGTGTTATCTGGCTGATGCGCAGTATTAAATTTATGCCACATGTGCTACTTAGTGTAGAGGTCAGAGAGTTCCACTTTAGTCTCATCCAGATGTTCGTCCACATCTTTAGAGTATCTTCTAAGTGAAGCTTTGCAAAGTCTTGACAGGCAAGCATAAAAGTTATTTTTTAAGCCAGGGCTTCTTCCTTGCCACTCTTCCATAAATGGCCTTCTTGTGCAAGGCCTTAGAGATTGTGGAGCCATGAACTTCATCTCCCTTTGCAGCCACTGACTTCTTTATTATCATTTCCCTGACTTGTCTTGAATGTCTTCATTTTGGTTTGGCCTGTTGAAAATCTGCTTTTCTGTTGGACCATACGGAGCGAGTGGGTATTTATTGTTATGAATTCATCGAAAAATAGTGATCCTCTAATTTTCTACATCAACAAATTGGGTGAGTTGGTAAGGTAATACCTTTATATTGCACCTGAGGAAAATTAGGATAGTAAATATAAAGGAGCTGACTACTTTTTCAGCCTCACAATTTTGGTTTATAATTTTTAGTAAGTTATTGACAAGTTTTGGAATATCTGCTTTGCTTTATTTTGTAGATAAGCTCAAAAAATCCTACTTCAGTATATTTTAAATTTAGAAAATGTGACAGTAAAATATGAACTAGTTGTGGGGGTGATTACTTTTACAAACCACTGTAATTATGTTTGTTGCATACATTATTTTTTAAAAAGAAGAGCAGAATAAAGAACTACTTTAGTGCTGCTGTGTGTTCAGATACTTTGCTGCACCAAATTGACTTTGATTTGTTTCCAGTAAATTGTCATAATGGTCATTACATATGTTTGCATAATTTTCAATTGTCTACCTGTCAGTTTTGTCACACTGAATGTAAATTGTGTTCTGGTATAGCATTTACCGTAATTTTTCCAAATTTATTTTGGGGCATACTTGGAATACATTTTAATCTGTTTTTGTTATGTTTGCTAACTGTTCTAATTTTATATGCTTTTCCACATAAATAATTTTATGTAGTCCTATTTCATTTACCATAATAACATTATACATTATTAAACCACCAATAGCACAAATGGAAACCTATTCTCCAATTACAGTATGGACATAAAGCATCAACTGTGAATGATTGCCTGTTTTCAGGCATCTGTATAAAACAACAATTGTTTTGTTGAATTGAATTGACTCTGTTACTTACTCATGTATATGAAGAATGTAAAAATCTTTATGTTATGTCTCCATCTAAATGTGCAATGTGCAATTCGTAGTAATTTATAATAAATAGTACGTACAATGGGATAGTTAATATAATATAGAAATACAGTTGTGTCAGCATGAGTTAAGCAATCTGATGGCCTGGTGGAAGATGATGTCCTGGAGCCCGTTGGTCCTGGCTTTTATGCTGCGGTACCGTTTCCTGGATGGTAGCAGCTGGAACAGTTTGTGGTTGGAGTGACTTGAGCCCTTTTTTCACACCTCTCTTTGTAAATGTCCTGAATTATGAGAAGTTCACAACTACGGATGTGCTGGGCAGTCTGCGCCACTCTTTGCAGAATCCTGCGATTAAGAGAGGTACAGTTCCTATACCAGGCAGTGATGCAGCCAGTCAGGTGCATCTCAATTGTGCCCTGATAGAAAATTCTTAGGAAAGAGGCACTGTGTATACATAGTTGGTATGTACAGACCACATGAGATCCCCGGTGATGTTTATGTTGAGGAACTTAAAGCTGTTCACCCTCTCAACCCCAGATCCATTGATGTCAACAGGGGCTAGCCTATTTTCATTCCTCCTGTAGTCCAGAACCAGCTCCTTTGTTTTTATGACGTTGAGGGAGAGGTTGTTTTCTTGACACCACTACGTCAGGGTGATGACTTCTTCTCTGTAGGCTGCCTTGTTATGATTTGAGATAAGGCCAATCAATGTAGTATTGTTAGCAAATTTAATTAGCAGATTGGAGCTCTGGGTGGCGATGCAGTCATGGGTATACGGAGAATAAATTAAGGAGGGGCCTTAGTACACAGACCTGTGGGTCACCTGTGTTGAGGGTCAGAGGGGCAGAGGTGAGAGAGCCCACTCTTACCACCTGCCGGCGACCTGACAGGGGGTCCAGATTCTAGCTACATAAGGCAGGGTGAAGGCTGAGGTCTCCGAGCTTCTTGTCGACCCTGGAGGGATTTATGATGTTGAATGCTGAACTGTAGTCCAAGAACGACATTCTCACATAAAGCATCCTTCTTCTTCAGATGTGTAAGGACGGTGTGTAGAGCTGTGGCTATTGCATCATCTGTCAATCGGTTGTGTTTTGGTAGGTGAATTGTAGGGGGTCCAGCGTGGGTGGTGGCATGCTGCAGATGTAGTCCTTGACTGGCCTCTCAAAGCATTTGGTTATTATTGAGGTGAGTGCAACAGGATGCCAGTCGCTCGGACATGTTACCTTGATCTTTTTAGGTTCCAGAACAATGCTGGATGTTTTGAAGCAGGAGGGCACTGGACAGTGGGAGAGGGAGAGATTGCAAATGTCTGCAAACACACCTGCCAGTTATGCCGTGTACATCCTGATTATCTGCCCTGGGATGCTGTCTGGTCCCGCAGCCTTACAACTGTTCACTCATAGGAAACGCCTGCATACTTTGGCCTCAGAGATGACCAAGCTACCGGTCACGTCATCTGCAGGTCTCCTCAGGGGCTCAGTATTGGCAACAACGAATTGAGCGTAAAAAAAAAAAGTTAGCTCGTCTGGGAGAGAGGCAGTGAAGTTGGAAACTCCACTGCATTTAGTTTTGAAGTCTGCGATGGTTTGCAGACCTTGCCATAAGCTGCCTGTGTTGTTGGTGGAAAGTTGTGTCTGAATCTTGCCTCTGTATTGTTGTTTCGCTGCCTTGATGACCTTGTGCAGATCATAGCTGCATTTCTTGAGCTCCTGCTGATTACCGGCAACGTGCTGCTCGCACAGAATTGTTGATCCAGGGTTTCTGGTTTGGGTAGACCCTGACCAATGTCTGGGGGACAACATCCTTGATGCACTTCCGGATGAAGTTTGTGACCCCATTTGTGAACTCGGAGACATCTTCATCATGGAAGATATTCCAGTCGACATCATCAAAGCAGTTCTGTAGCATGGAGGACCAACAGAGGACAGTTTTAACAATGGCAGCCTCTTGTTTCAGCTTCTGCCTGTTCTTTGGCAGCAACAAGTCGGAGGAATG
This sequence comes from Mobula birostris, assembly GCF_030028105.1. Classification (NCBI taxonomy): domain Eukaryota; kingdom Metazoa; phylum Chordata; class Chondrichthyes; order Myliobatiformes; family Myliobatidae; genus Mobula; species Mobula birostris. Next base: position 138,723,215 of record NC_092375.1, on the reverse strand, counting down.
ATCTGATTTTCCAAATGAGGGGGATGAAGGAGCGATTTGTAAGCATTGCGGAAGGGCAAGTAGCAATACCAAAAATACTATTAGCTTGTATTCTGTTAAGTTGAAAATAAAAATATGCTGTGAATACAGTCCTTTCCAGTTCCATTAGTGTATTTGCTTTTTTATTGTATTGCAGTGAGACTTACAAGAATGTATTTATTGCATTTCTAATCCTGGATTTGGTAAAGATAAATTGGAATTGAGCAACCTCATTTGAGTTTCTTGATGAGGTAGCAAAGGGTGATGAATGTAATGCTGTTGATGTATGTGTGGATTTTCAAAAATTTTTTAACATAAACATGTAAGAACTAAATTAAACTACTTGGTTGCTTTTGTCTACTGTTCCATGTAGTAAGATCTGAGCCAATTTATTTTACTTGCTCCATATCCCTTGATTCCCAATATCAAAATCCCAACAATCTGTGTCTTGCATACATGCAGTTATTGAGCCTCCACAGCTTCCTTAGGTAACAAAATGATTCACTACCTTCTATGTTAAGATGTATTTTCTCATCTGAGTCCTGAATTGCAGATCTCTTTTGAGGAAGTTCCCATTCAAGGGAAACACTAACCCTGCTTCTATCCTTATAAATATTGTCATAATTGTTTGTTTCAATGAAAACACCTTTCAAATTCAAGTATAGGTTCTATCTGCTTAATCACCTTATCACCTTTCCTTTTCTGACAATTACTCCTCCTTCTCCCAAATCACAGAAATCAATTCAATGACCCTGAAATATGTTCCCTCTATGTGTACACTGAGTTCTAGTGCTCTGCTGAATTGCTATCCATGGATCTGGGTGTTTACAGGGTAGACTGTGTATTACTGGGAGTGTTGGTAAACATCATTCATTCCTCCTGCTTGCCATCATTTGGATTGTATTTGGTGTGTTGAGTTCACGAGTAGTGAAACTTCAGTAGGTACTGTGTATCTGGAGCTGGGATAAGTACTGATTTTCTTTCGGTCGTTAGCATGTTATTTTATATACACTCAGTGGCCACTTTATTAGGTATACCTGCTCGTTAATGCAAATATCTAATCAACCAGTTATTTTGTACAAACTCATGCATAAAAGCATGCAGGCATGGTCAAGAGGTTCAGTTGTTGTTCAGACTTAATATCAGAATGGGGAGCAGGTATGATCCAAGTGACTTTGACTATAGAATGATCGTTGGTTCCAGGCGGGGCGGTTTGAGTATCACAGAAACTGCTGATCTCCTGAGATTTTCATGCACAACAGTCTAGATTTTACAGAGAATGGTGCAAAAAATAAAAAAAATCTAGTAAGTGGCAGTTCTGTGAGCAAAAACAACTTGTTAATGAGAGATCAGAGGAAAATGGCCAGACTGGTTCAAGCTGCCAGGAAGGCAACACAAACTCAAATAACAAACAGCATCCCTGAACTCAGAACACATTGAACCTTGAAGTGGATGGGCTGCAAGTGCAGACCACGAACATACAACCACTTTATTAGATACAGGATGTACATAATGAAGTGACCACTGAGTGTTTTTGTTAATGAACATTTACATTGCTTGTTACTTCGATGCATGTGATTCTCTAGACCTGTAAGTTAAGCTGACAGTTATATTGATACATGACTAGTATGAACAAGATATGCAGCTTGAGCAAGCCTTCGACTCATGAATACCAAAGTCAGGGATGTGGGTGAGTAGATGTCTAGAATCAGAGTCAGGATCATGGGTAGTAGTGCTGATAGCTCTGCTGCTTCAGTGGTAGTCATAAGCTGCTAGCTACTGTGAATGGTAAATATTTGAAGTTTTCAGTCTTCTGTAAAACTGCAGTAAATTGAAATCAAATTGCACTTGCTTTCTCAAGCTAGAACTTGCAAACTGAAACTTGCCAAGAAATTTTGTATCAGTGAAGGGGTTGGCTACTATAAGCAATTGCAGTTTTAGTGCCAGTGCCGCAGGCCTTGGGAGACGTCCATGATTTTTTGTTATTCTCTGGAAGTCTGTTCTTTTCCCTAATGGATAAAGAAGACTTAATGTTTATCCAACATGGGTTACAAATATAAAACTTGTATACTATTCCAGGTGCATTTTCACTAGGGTTTTGTAAAATTGCATCAAATGCATTTACTGCTGTATTCAAATCCTCTTGAAGTAAATGTTCTTCTTAATTGATCGCCACAGTTCTTGCTTTCAGTTTCCTTCAAGCATTCATGTACAAGGACGTGCTCAGGTCTTCTGAACACCAAGTCTTCTTACTCTTTCTCCATTTATAAAATACTCCATATTTCTGCGTTTTCTACCAAATGGTATTCTTAAGTAAGCCATTTTACAGCATCTCATATAAAAGGCGAGTTATGACAATTAATGCTAATAGAATAAAAGAATCTGGAAGATAAAGTGACTTGGAGACAAAGCATGGATTGTTGTAAATGGTGCATTGTTAAAGCTAGAGGAAGACAGATAGCGATGTGTCCCAAGGGTTGGGGTCAAATTCATGGCTATTTTTGATATATTATTCATTTGGACAATAGAATGCAGAGGAAAATTTGCTGTTGTCACAGAGCTTGGAATTGTGTAAGTACTGAGGAGGATAGTATTAGATTTCAGGAGCATTAGAGATATACTTGACAGACAAGAAATTTGGAGTTTTTATGGAGAAAGAACTGCTAAGTAGTGCACTTCTGTCTGGAAGAATCCGAGGCAATGGTATTGATCAGTTCATATTTAGAAAAGGGTTGCAAGAATGACATTTTATGGCACATTGAGAATATAGTAATAGATGGGTTCATAAGAAGCTCCAAAAAGTATAAAGTGAGTTTTCTTTTGAATCTTTTAATGTACATTGTTAGGTCACAGCAAGATTCTTGTGTCCAAATCAAAAGGGCCCTAAAAGGATGCAGTAAAGAATTACTAGAAATTTGCTGGGATTGGAAAAGTTTATTAGATTATCACAAGTGTGAGGCATTTCACCTATGCAATTAGACTGGAGAATTTGGCTCATTCTTGGAACAGTTTAGAAGAATTTTGCTAGAGCAATAGACAATCATGAGAGGTTTAGCTGTGATAAATACATAGAGAACAGTACTAGATACTTCAAGGATAAGGATAATTTTGGAGTGATGATGCTTCAAGGATATGGATGGTTTTGGAATGATTGGCAAAACATTTGAGGACAAGCAAGAAAACACTTTTCCACAGTGAGTAATTATGATAATGAATGCACTGTCTGAAAATGTGGCGGCTACGAAATCAGTTATGGCTCTCAAAAGGGAATTGCATAAATAGTTGAAGATGGGGGAAATCATCAGTTTAATAATAATCAAGTTTATTATCGCTGACATATGTCATGAAATTTATTGTTTTACGTTGCAGTACAGTGCAAACAAAAACAACGATGCTAAATATTAAAAAATAATAAGTGAGCAAGGGTTTATGGTCCGTTCAGAAATCTGATGGCAGAGGAGAAGAAGCTGTTTTTAAAATGTTGAGTATGTGTCTACAGGCTCCTGATAGTAGTAATGAGAAGAGGGCATGTCCTGGATGGTTAGGTTCCTTAATGATGGATGCTGCTTTCTTGAGGTGTTGCGTATTGAAGATGTCCTCAATGGTAGAGAAGGTAGTGCCCATAATGCAGCTGACAAAGTTTACAACCCTGTGCAACCTCTTATAATCCTGTACATTGGAGGCTTTGTATCAGGCTGTGATGCAAGCCGTCAGAATCCTGTTCACCGCACATTTATAGAAATTTGCAAGAGTCTTTAGTGACATATCAAATCTCTTCAAACCCTTAATGAAATATAGCTGCTGGCGTGTCTTCTTCATAGTTAATCAATACATTGGGCCCAGGGTGGATCTTCACAAAGGGTGCTGACACAAAGTAATTTGAAGCTGCACACCTATTCTACTGTTGAGTTCGAGATCACCAATCTTAGACGTTACAGCTCTCGCCCTCAGCAGACTGTGAATCCTTGGGTTCATCCACGGCTTCTGGTTTAGACTCATCCACGCAGGTCTTGATGAAATTCGTGGCAACTGTGTTCTTGATGGATCCCTAAAGATGGTACAGTACACAGATTCAAAGCACTCCAGTAAGTGCTCTTCTGCCTCCCTTAGCCCATACCTTTGTAGTTCTATTTCTGGTGCTGTGGTCTTCAGTCTCTGCCTGTATGCTGGAAGTATGAGTACAGCCAGGTGATCAGATTTGCTAAAATGCAGGCTTATGATGGACTGAATTGCTGTACAAAATGCAGAAGTAATTTCTTTTGTTTTTAATTTTATTTTTATTTGGATTAGGTATTCATAAATATCATGTACTTTTTTCACACATATAACCTTTTCCATTTTTTTATATGTATAAAACTACAATTATTTATACATTCTTAAGTACACATTGAGATGATATAAAAGGAAAATAAACATTTAAATAGATAATTATGTACTGTGGTAAATCTAACCTATTAGGCTAAGTAATGGAATTAGTTGTTAAGAAAAATGGTAATAATAGTTTCCATATAACCCTTCTGGACCATTTCCACTGGTCCAAAATGTTGTATATAAGCCTATGTATCAACCATTGTAGGTGTTTATATCCTAACTTGTTCATGCTTGCTCCTGCCCGCAGACATAATTATCCAATCCCTATGTACTTATTTACTTAATTTTTTCATTTTTTTATCCCTTTCCCAAATCTTTCCCTTTACTTGTGTTAATTCTCTATTTTCCAAAAGAAAACAAAAAAAACAAACATTTAGACTAGGGGTGCTTACGTTAGCAATATTACGTGTTGATGAGAAGAGCAGTATAAATCATTAGGAGAGTCATCTAAAGTCTGCTCGCATTGGGGTTATATATTCAATCCATTTATTCCAGTTTTGATAAAATTTTTCTTTTTGAGTTCTCAGGGAGTAAGTCAACTTTTCCATTTTAAATATTTCCAAGATAATTTCATACCAATCTTCTAATGTAGGTGGTATTGGATTTAGCTGTTTTCTAGTGATTGATTTCTTACTCGCCGCTAAGAGGGCCTGCAGCAACTTTATATCTTCCTTCTGTTCAAGAAACAATACATGCCCCAAATACAGCGTCTCAAAGTTCAGAGGTATCTGGGACCTAAGTACCTTAACTAATGTTCTATGAATACCTTCCCAAAATAGACTTAATTTAGGGCAATCTCAAAAAATATGAAAATGATTTGCCTCCTTGGAGCTGCACCTTCTCCAACACATCACATTTGTATCTTTATATTTTTCCTGATATGGGGTCTTGAAGTATCTTATAATGTTTTTCCAACAATGTTCTCTCCAAGTCAAAGAATTAGTCGAGGACCATTGAAAGCTGCAGATTTCTCCCAAGCCTCCTCTGAAAGTACCAACCCCGCTTCTTTCTCCCACTTCTCTTTAATATACAGTGTATTTACATTTTTAGCATGGGAAAGTGCATTATATAATCGAGAAACTGATTTACTAGGTATTGAACTGCAAGCCGAATTCAGAATCTTGAAAAATTCTAATTCTACTATTGATAGGTCTGTATATCTACAACTCTGGTTAACATAGTTTCGTACTTGAAGGTACCTAAAAAAAGTCATTATGTTCTAGGCCATGTTTGTGCTGCAGGATTTGGAAACTTTGTAATACTCTTTTATCTATAACTGAGAGGTAGGTTGTAAGACCTTTCTTTATCCATAGCTCAAATCTTTTATCTCCTCTGTTGGGAAGGAATTCGGTATCATATGCACACCATCTAAAGAGTTTTAACATGTTATTAATTCCACATGAATTAACCACCTTCTGCCATACTTTTAATGTAAGATTTATCCAAGCGTTTTAAAATTTTTCCAACTGGGCCATCAATCCTTTGTCAGCTATTGAGGCCTGAAGAGGAAAACTGTCAACTAATCCAAATTCTATTTCCTTTCATCTAGCCTTATATTCCCTATTACACCAATATAACAGAGGGGTTATCTGTGAGGCATAAAAATAGTTTCTCAGGCAAGGAAGAACCATACCTCCTCCTTCCTTCCCTAACTGTAAGGTGTTATATCGAATTCTAGGTTTCTTTCCTTGCCAAATGAAGCGGGAAATCCATTTGTCCCATTCCCTGAATTGATTATCATCCACCTCCACCGGTAAAGTACGGAAAAGATACAATAACCGAGGAAGAATATTCATTTTTATAGTATTTATCCTTGAATTTAAACTTAAAAAGGGGATAAGATTCCATCTATGCATATCTGCTTTTATCTCTGAGATTAATGGCCCATAATTTACCTGTGACAGTGTTGAAAGATCCTTCGGCAGGGTTATTCCTAAATATTTTAATGATTTAGCTTCCCACTTAAGATCATATGTATCCTGCAATTTTTTGGATGGTGTATAATTTAGGGACATAACCTACGTTTTCTTTACATTTATTTTATAACCTGATATTTTCCCAAAGTCATCCAACAGTGTAAACAATCCTATAAATGATTTTTCTGGTTCACTCAGATAGACCAAAACATCATCTGCAAATAACGCCACTTTCTGTTCAATCCCTGCCACCTTGATACCTTTTACGATTTCGCTCTGTCTTATTAGTTGGGCAAGCGGTTCAATATATAGCGCAAAAAGGAGAGGAGAAATTGGGCATCCCTGTCTAGTGCCTCTCTCTAAGATGAAGGAGTCAGAGAGGTCCCCATTTATCTTAATTCGGGCTGTAGGGCTGTCATATAGAGTCTGAATTACTTTAATAAACTTTTCTTGAAAGCCGAATCTTCCTAACACTCTGTATAGGAATGCCCAACTAACCGAATCAAAAGCTTTCTCAGTGTCCAATCCTACTACCATTGTCTCTGTCTCGTTCTTATTAACCTGTTCTAATATGTGCAGAGTTCTCCTTATGTTGTCCTGTGTTTGTCTTTGTTGAATAAATCCAGTCTGGTCTAAATGGATTAGGCCAGGTAAAAGCTTTTCCAATCTGCGCGCTAATATAGATGTAAATAGTTTGTAATCTAAATTAAGAACACTAATTGGCTGATAATTGCCACATTCTAGTTTATCTTTACCCTCTTTAGGAATAACTGAGATAATCGCTTCTCTCCAGGAAGGTGGAGTTTCTCCTCTCTGCAAGATCCAATTAAAGGTGTTAAGTAGTAATGGGGCTAACTGTGTCTTCAGGGACTTGTACCACTCTGAGGTAAACCCATCAGAACCCGGGGACTTTCCAGTCTTTAACCTAGAGATGGCCACGTTCAGTTCTTTGACAGTTACTGGTTCTAATAAACTTTCATTTTGTAAATCTGTAAGTTTAGGTAGATCTAAAAAATTCAATACACTGTCTATATAGGGCTCATTGGGGGCCCAGGGTTGGGAGTACAGCTCTCGATAATATGTTTAAAAACTCTCTTGAATTTTCTCTATTGTACTCTCCACAAGCTTTGTCTTTGGATTCTTTATTTTATGAATTGTATTGTCTGCTTGTTGTTTTCGTAATTTATATGCTAATAATCTAGCTGATTTACCTTCTACTTCTTATTTTGAGTTTCCAACGTATAAATATCATCAATTTCACTTTGCAATTTCCTAATTTCCTGTTTTCGATTTGAATTACTTTTATTGCTATCTACAACTTGAAGTTGCTTTAATTTTCCTTGAAGGTCTGCTAATTTTTGTGCATTGATTTTTTTCATGTGAGTGGTAATGGAAATAATTTTCCCTCTCAGTACAGCTTTCAATGTATCCCATAAGATCACTGGTGATGTTTCTCCCGTGTCATTAAGGTCTAGATATTCTTTGATTTCTCCCCTTAATCTCTCCATTACTTTCGGGTTATTGAGTATATGTGAGTTTAGCCTCTATAGTGTTTTCCTCATTTTCCTTTCCAGAATTAGAGACATAGAGACTGGGCTATGATCCGACAGATCAATTGTTGCAATATTACAGTTTTTTATCCTGAGTCTATCTGTATTAAAGATAAAGAAATAGTCTACCCTTGAATAGGCTGAATGAGGAAAAGAGTAATATGTATAATCTTTACTAGTAGGGTGTAATTCCCTCCAGACATCTATAATTCCCAACTCCTCCATCAATGAATTCACTTTCCGAGTCAGAGGTTTATTCTGAGTAACTATTCTTGAAGAATCTAATATAGGATTTAATCTAATATTAAAATCCCCTCCACAAATTACTACCCCTTGAGAACTGACCATTAGGTCAAAAATGTGTCTATAAAATGACCATTCACAACCTGGAGGAGCATAAACATTCAGCAATGTTATTTCTGTACCTTCTATTCTTCCTGTGATTTTTACGAACTGTCCTTCTTTGTCTCTAGTCTCTGAAATATGTTCATAATTAAGAGTACTTGATATTAAAGTAGCTACCCCTCTTTTGTGACTCAATTTATATGATGAATAAAATACATGCTTAAAGCCCATTCTTTTTAATTTTCCATGTTCAGATTGGCTCATACGTGTTTCCTGGAGGAAAGCTATTTGTGCCCTCTCTTTTTTCAATTTAGACATAATCTTATTTCTTTTAATTGGATTCAAAACCCCATTAACATTATAGGAAATTATTTTTACCAATTCAGTTTGCATTTTTCTCTAGTAGAAAAAAAAACACTCTCCTTTTCTAACCAAACAGTAAGCAATCCCTTCTCAACAGTAAACCAAGACATATAACCACACCCTAGACATTTTTGAACGTGCAACATTTGAAAATTTTTCCTGACTTCCCACAGTGAGGCCTGAGCACCGACCCGCCTCAGTTCAGAGGGATAACTTCTATCTTCACCCTGTGTTAGAGGGCCCTCAGCAGTTTGAATAATCATAGAGAATTTTCTCCTATTTATGTCTCGACCATATTGCTATCATTCAAGTTATTCCGTCTAGTTTATTTTCAGTTACCAGTTTTCATTTTACCTTTGAGTCCGATTTACTCTTTTCAGTCATTTCTCTTAATTAATCTGTGTTCTCTGTACATTCGCGTCTGAATATTTGCAGCTTTTCCTTGTAGTTTGACACTCTGGTTCGTGTGGAGTGTCCTCGCCGCACTAACTGCCACGACTTCTGCCGAATCCTCTCCAGTAGCGACTCCGGTTGGGTGATAACTTTAATAGGTAGTCCCCGGTCTGCCAGGTCCAATGTTGCCTCCTCCACTGTAGCGTAAGTTTTTGTCCCTTCGTCGTAAAAGACTCTCAGCCGAGCTGGATACAGGGTCTGGAATCTGATGTTGTTTTCCTTCAGGACTCTCTGTGTTTCCGTATATTCCTTCCGTCTGGCAAGAATCCCCGGTGCGTAGTCATGGTCTAAACTGATTTTACAGTTGTTCCACATGAAACCTTTCTTTTGCCATGCCCTTTTAAGCACCTCTTCCTTCGTTCTGTAACTGAGAAATCTGACCAGAATCGATCTGGGCTGGGCACCTGCTGGGGGCTCTGGTGCCAACGCGCAGTGAGCTCTTTCTATCTGTAGGTCTTTTGCGGCCGGTATATCAAGGTTCTCTCTAAGTAGCTTCTCCATGAAGGGAATCATCAATCCAGGTTTACCTTCAGTTCCTTCGGGAACTCCGTAAATCCTCACATTTTCCCTTCTCAAGCGGCCTTCTTGATCTATTAGTTTCCACTGGAGCTGGTCTTGCAGCTTCAGCATTTCTGCTATCACCTCCTCTGCGTTTTGTAGCTTCTCTTCAATTCTAACAGTCCTCGCTTCGGCTTCATCTATCCTCGAGTTAGTTTTTACTATTTCTCCTTTAATATCTTCCAGCTGTTTGCTGTTATCTTGTCGGAACTCGCGAATCTCTCCGAGAATCAAGGACAGAGTCACCGATTCCCCCTCATTATCTCCGTCCTGGCTTGCCGTGGGGGAGCTAGGCCCGTCGCCTTGCTGCGTCTCTTTATGTTTATCAGCCTTCGGAGCGGACTTTTTAATCTTGTTCTTAGACATCATCCTTGCCCCTTTTATTAATATAGTTATGCAATATTAAGTATTTGTCTAAATTCGATTATGGGGCAGTTTACCTTCTTTTTTGTCAAGAGACCTTTTCCTTACGCCGCCATTCCCTTGATGACCGCAGAAGTAATTTCAAGAGCTGAATAGCAGCTTCCAATTCAGAAATAAAAGGAATTCCCATTACTTTTAATATATATGTACAATTCCACAGTCTTTCTTTTATTTTGTCTTATTATTTTGGCAGCATCTTCTGCTGAAGAAACAACTGATGCAACTTGACCTTTAAAGCTCAGGCATTCCTACACTTTCCAAAATCATTCAGCAATTTTAAATTCCTCTGTGTTATTTCAGAGGACCCAGTACATAAGAGCAGTTACGATAAAAGCACAGCAGCGCCTCTACTTTCTTAAGAGTTTGTGAAGATTCAGCACAGCATCTAAAACTTTGACAAACTTCTATGGGTATGTACTGGAGAATATGTTGACTGGCTGCATCAGAACCCTGGTATGGAACGCCAATGTCCTTGAACGGAAAATCCAACAGAAAGTAGTTGCTACAGCCCAGTCCATCACGGGTAAAGCCCTCCACCCCATTGAGTTTATCAATACAGAGTGTGTTGCAGGAAAGCAGCATCCATCATCAGGGACCCTCACCATTTATGTCATGCTTTCTTCTCACTGCTGCCATCATGAAGAAGGTACAGGAACGTCAGGACTCATACCACCAGGTTTAGGTACAATTATTACCCCTCAACCATCCGGCTCTTGAACCAGAGGGGATAACTTCACTTATCTTTACTTGCCCTATCAGTGAACTGTTCCCACAACCTATGGACTCACTTTCAAGGACTCTTCATCTCATGTTCTCAACATTTAATTGCTATTATCATTTTTATTTAATTTTTCTCAGCTCAAGTTGGTAAAACCTGAGGTATGGGCATAGCGAAGCACACTCATTTGTCAATTGCAGGAACTTTTGTACTATTGTATTGGTGTTTAATATTGTGGCTTACTGAAGATTTATATAGTTATTACTGTGTAGCCCTAGTTGTTTAATGCTATTATGCAGTGTCTTTAGGATGATACCAGTTATAGGTATTACTATCAGGACAATGTATACTGATCATAATGCCTGGCCTGCTGAGTTCCTCCAGCATTTTGTGTGTGTTGCAATGTATACCATGTTGATGTTCCAAACTCTTTTAATTTCCTCTTTCAATTCACCATATTTCTGGTGTTTTTCACTTAGCGATTTCTGTAAGTTGTGCGTGTTTGGAATGGCTATATCTATTCTTGCTTGCTTATCCTGTATTATTATATTCAGATCGTTATTATGGATTGTCTCTAAAACTGACTCTAAAACTGAATTAGGCTTATAAGGTGTGATTTCATTTATGAATTTCTATTTTAAGTGTGACTTTTGATGAATGATGTTTGCCACTTGATTGTGCCTGTGCAAGTAATCAGATTGTGTTAACTTATTATTATTATTATTTGTTCTTTGCTTTTGTATTTGCACAATTTGTGGTTGTCTGCCCCATAGGTGCAGTCTTTCATTGATTCTATGATGATTATTAGATTTATTGAGTATGCCTATAAAAAATTGAATCTCAGGGTTGTATATGGTGACATGTATGTGCTTTGATAATAAATTAACTTTGAACTTTGTAAATATGCTCCTCAGGTCTTTAGCTTCAATAACTTAATGGAAACAGCTGCTGATTCCATTAAGTACGTCAGCGACTTATGGGAAAAGTTTATAAGTAGACCTCAGTAACTTCAATGAGTTTTCGAAATATATTGGCCAGCATTCTTCCCACAATTAGTACCGGTAAAAGAAAATAGTTTGTTCTTTGTTGTTTATGGACACTTGCATCAAGCTGCTACCACATTAATGAGCAGAAGTGATTGCAGTAAAACGTAAGCCCTAATAAACACACAATGCTTTTAAAATATAGATTTGAACATTTTAAAATTGCTGTTCTTAAAGTATTTTCACCGGTGGAAGTAGGGTTATATCTAATTAGTAAATAAATGTAACCTCTAGCCTTCTCTGTAATATTAAATTCAAGTCATCCCCGAATTAGGTTTAGAGATTGCCAGCTCCTGTGATCCTCATTGATAAGATTCTTACACCTGTGCCAATGAAAGGCTCATTTTGTCATCCTTTGAACGTGACAGAATTTATACTCCAGCGGCTTTTAACATTTGCAATGTAGCTGTACTTTTGAATGAGTAACAGCAATGCCAACTTTTTCTATGTGGCCTGAATAAAATTATAGTTCCAATGTACTTCCATTGTTTTTAACTTGTCAATGGAAAAAGTAGTTTTTGCATGACCACTGTTGCAATGTGAATTAGTAGATTAGATTATTCAATGTGGATTAGGAGTAGTTAGATCAGATTGTTTGACTTCATTGTAGATTCTTAGCAATTGCAGACTTGAGCTGACTGGAAGTAATATCTTTAGGAAGTACGTTACGCTGCGAATTGCTAGCCACACAGTAGATGAAAGACTGCTGTGTACATACATCTATTGATGCTTCTGGACACATCTTCAGTGATGTTCCTGGAATCATCGGGTGTTTCGGGTCTTTCAACATTATACAACCTCCTTCAGGTGACCCAGCCGGGGCTGATCAGACCCCAGCTTGTGTCCAGATGGCTAGCTACTTATGACTCCATGGCTCCCCTCTTTTGAGCCACAGCCATCTTGAGGCCCTCTCTGCCGCATCGGTGGTACTGCAGATGGCTCTCCTCTTCCTCTCTCCCTCGATGCCCAAAATGCTGAAGGCTCTAACTAAGGAACGGGCTACGAATCCTCTACAACCACCCTCCACTGGGAGACACCTTGCTCTCCATCCAGCCTGCTGACAGTTGCTGACCAGTCCCGTACTTGGAGAGCTTCCTTTCAAAGGCCTCTTCCAAGCTATCTTCCCATGGGACTGTCAGCTCCAGCAGCACCACTTGCTTAGTAGACTCAGACCCTAGGACAAATCTGGTCGCAGGGTGGTGGCTGCGATATGGTTGGGGAACTTCAGCTGCCCTTCGAGGTCCACCAACAGCTGCCAGTCCCTTGCAGAAGTCAGAATGCCTGCAGATGTCCTTTTGGCAGGTATTGGCTGCTCCCCAGCTCTGACAAAGGCAATGGTCTGCTTGGAGGGTCGGGACCGCTTCGCCCACTCAACTCCTGCGCTGACGGCTTCAGCGATGGTCTTCAGGACCTGATCATGCCTCCACCTGTACTGTACCAAGTGCCCTTGTGCAGCCGCTGAGGATGTGCTCCAGGATTCCTCACTTGGAGCACAGTGGGCAGGCAGATGACTCTGCCTTGCACCATGTGCGCAGGTTTGATGGGCTTGGAAGCACATCGTACACTGCCTGGATGAGAAATTGGATGCGGTGTGGTTCAGCTTTCCAAAGATCAGCCCAGGTCACTTTCCTCTCAACCGCATTCTCCCATCTTGTCCAAGCTCCTTGTTGCAAAAAGAAAGTAATGTTGACCATTTAGTGCTCTGGACTTTGAAGTCACTGTAAAGATTGATTGATGCCTTGTTTACTTTTATTGAACCAATAAGTTCCAGAACAATTAGCTGTGTTTTGACAGCATACTCCAAATGGAGAGAATACTTAGTATACAGATTGATCAGAAAATGGCTTTGATTGAGTAGTTCCAAGGATTTGTCCAATATAAATTCAGTGATTCATTGATTCATCATATTTTTGGGTTGTATTTATTTGATGTTGAAGTTGCCACTAAATAAGTTAGATCTATCTTTTTTAAAAGTAATCTAATTAAATTCATAATTGTTAAAATGCTTTTAAGTAAAACTTTCCACATATTTGAGGTATTTGTTGGTTGTGTGTTATATAACTGAACTGCATTTGCTTGGAAAAAGTTGTCAGCACAGTCATTAAAATGAGTCATGGTCTTTTATTTATTTATTTATTTATCTATAATCTATCTATCGAGGTACGGCACAGAATAGGCCCTTCCGGCTCTTCGAGTTACACCAGCCAGCAACAATTTACAATGATCAATTAACCTATCAGCCAGTACATCTTTGGACTGTGGGAGGAATCTGGAGCACCAGGAGGAAACCCACATAGTCACGGGGAGAACATACAAACCCCTCGCGTACAGTGGCCGGAATTGAAACCAGGTCACCTGATCTGTAAAGCGTTGTGTTAAGCACTACATCCTCACGCTGTTCTTTAAGTTCTGGACATTGATCTCTGTTGTATTGCTGGATAGTTAATCAGAGGACAGTAGAAATGTGCAAAGGTCTTCAAGCTGTAAGCTGCAAAGAGAAATCCTTAAGTGTTCAGTGATCTTTACCCCAAGAGTGGTTACCTGATTCTTTTCTTAAACCTGATTATTATTTTCCAAAGGTGGGATACATCTCAGTAGTTGCTTTCAATAATTGATACTTGATTTGCAGTCTTTTCCCACTAGACTTCTGTCACATGAACTGCAGCAGTACTGTCATTTTACAGTACAGGCAGTCCCTGGATTATGAACGAGATCCGTTCCTAAGTCTATCTTTAGGTTAAATTTGTAGGTAAGTCAAAACAGGTACATACGGCTCTTATTTAGCGTCAGTCAGTTAATGTTCCAAATAGCAGGAAGAGATGCCTTAATGATACGGTGAAGTGCCCCTGGATTTAGGGAGCGATACACAAGCAAAGACTTGAGCTTGAAATCCCCGGATGCGTTACCCCTAAGCAATAACGTTAACCTATCTTTCGATGCCTTATGCCCTGGTGCACATTTTTCCTCTTTGGAAATGTGGGTCCTATCGGGCATTTTTTTTCCAAAATAAGCTAGTCTCGTCTACATTAAATACTTGGTCTGACAAATAACCTCCCTCAATAATTTTTTTCAACACTTCAGGAAAATCACTCGTAGCACTTACATCGGCACTCGCTGCTTCACCTTGCACTTTAATATTATGTAAATTTGCCCTCACTTTGAAACAATTGCACCAACCCCTACTCGCAACAAATTCTTTATCACAATCACCTTCACTTGCTGCACGTGCAGCTTTTAAATCATTGAAAAGACTTTGAGCCATTTCTTGCACAAGAGTAAAGCTAATAGGCATATTACGCTGATTTTGATCGTGCAACCAAATTATCAATAACCTTTCCATTTCAATAATTAAACCACTGCATTGCTAGTAATAATTGTAGCTTTCATTGGGGCAGGGCCTTTCACATGCTCCATTATTCTCACTTTATCCTTTAACATTCTTCCGATTGTTGACCAACTGTAGCCTCACGCTTTTCCAGTGACCAATGGCATTTCACCTCTTTCCGATCGCTTTATTATCTTCACTTTATTTTCAATCGTGATCGTTTTCTTTTTCTTTGATGCATCGGATTTAGGCTTTGGAGGCATGGTTACAAGGGTAATTAAGAGACACACACTCAACACAGTGTTAACGGCAACATAATCCGACTTAAAATGGCGGGTGGCGTTCTCCTTCCTCGAGCTGATGAACCGCTGAAGCCGCGCAGTGTTTTCAAATTTTTAATATAATAGGCTTTATGCCAGTCTGTTCATAAGTACGAGGTGTCTGTAAGTCGTATGTTCATAACCCGGGGACTGCCTGTAACTAGGAATGGGCGATAAAAGTTTCTGTTGTAATTGGCTCTAAACAGCAATGTCTGCATCCCAAGGTTGTGTTGATTGTCAGTGAGGTGGGGATGTTATTACCAATCTGCATTAACTAGTTGAGAATCCAGTTCCAGAGGGTGGTACAGAAGAAGCCCAAGTTTTGAAGCCTGTTTATTAGTAGTGAGCAGATAATAGTATTGAAAGCCAAGCTGTAATTGATGGGCAATAACCTGACATATGATTTGCTGTTGTCTAGGTGCTCCAAAGCCAATTGGAGAGCCAATGAGATTGTGTCTGTTGTAGACCAGTTGTGGTGGTCAGCAAATTGCACCAGATCCAGATCCTTGCTCAGGCACAAGTTAATTCTAGCCATGACCAACCTCTCAAAAAGTGCTTTGTCACAGTAGATATGAGTGCTACCAGAGAATATTTATTGAGGCAGTTCACCCTGCGCTTCTTGGGCTCTTGCATGATTGATGTCATTTCATGCTTGCATATGTTACAAGAATCCCTTGTAATAATGATCAATGAGGCACGGAGAATCTGTATTTACTGACAAGTAACTTTTGTTATCTCAACTAAAATGCACGTGGGTTCACAAACTAACTACCTGTGTGCACCCTACCAGATTCCCTGACTCTCCATAAATAGTCAATGAAGAGAAAGGGTATTACCCTGGAAAGGAGTCTATACTGACCAGGCATTCCCCGTGGTCCAAATCGCACGTGTCTCTGTGGTCCTCCTAATCGGCAATGGTTTGTCTCTGGTTGCTAAAGTGTTATCGCCTCTGCATATTTGGAGCCCCTGACTGCTATATTGAACGACTGGATCTCCGTCCCATTGGCTCAAGGTCACCTGACCTGCCTGGGTCCTCATTTTACTGGTCAATGTATAGGGCTACAACCAACACACATCAAAGTTGCTGGTGAACGCAGCAGGCCAGGCAGCATCTCTAGGAAGAGGTGCAGTCAACGTTTCAGGCCGAGACCCTTCGTCAGGACTAGTCTGACCTGGCCTGCTGCGTTCACCAGCAACTTTGATGTGTGTTGCTTGAATTTCCAGCATCTGCAGAATTCCTGTTGTTAGGGCTACAACCAACATTGTTTCATGGTTCTGCCTACCCCAGCCTGTGTATTTGTGTCTTTCAACACTGACTGATCCAACACATTTCCATAAGGCGACCCTGACAGAGTCTAACAAGATTACAGATTGCTTCCTTGGTAGGTCTGGCATTTTACATAGTAAGTAACTACTCATCTGAGAATGATCTCAATTTAGCAGGTCATTACCTGAAGTTCCTTCTGTCCACATTCAATTGCTCTGATTAGATTGTCCCAGAGCAAGATTCAGTTCAGAGTCCACAAAATGGTGGGGGGGGGGGGGGGGGGGGGGGGAGGAGGAAACAAAGACAAATGGTTTGTCTGCTTTCCCTGCCCTTGATTCATCAAATCCACTAATTGCATACTGTAGTTTCTTCTGGCCAACATCTCCCTCCTCTTGATCAAAAGATATTTACCTAAGGATCATTATCCTCCTCTTATTCAGTTGATTGCCTATAGGACTGCCATGGAATCCCAGTAGGTGTGCAGCATTTACATTCTGTAAATAACATTGACATTTGCTTACTAAATTCACCCACTTTATACTGACAATTGTCT
Source organism: Mobula birostris (assembly GCF_030028105.1). Classification (NCBI taxonomy): domain Eukaryota; kingdom Metazoa; phylum Chordata; class Chondrichthyes; order Myliobatiformes; family Myliobatidae; genus Mobula; species Mobula birostris. The sequence continues at coordinate 138,705,992 of NC_092375.1, read as the reverse complement.
CTGCTGTTTCATGAAAGCATTATCCTTGGATTTTTTTCCATTATTTCAGCCCTCCATCCTTTCAGTTGATGTGCATTGAGCAATACAATTATCAGGGTATCATTAGTATTACAATTACAATAGCATGATTTTGAACATTTGTCCCCTAATTCTAAAGCTTACTCCAAAAGCCTGGTTCACTCAATGTTTCATTTGCCTTACCAGTATGTGTTTTAATGACTTCAGTGTGTTTAGTCTATTGATAGATTATCTCCCTTGCCTCCTCCACAACACATGTCCATTCTGCAGTCGAGTGAGGAATTGGTGGCAATTCAGTAAGAACATAGTCCCACAGATATTCATCTGTACCAGTGTGTTGGATCTTGAAGTTTTCCTTCATTACTGTCTCCTGCTGGCAGAGACAAAGTTTGTCCTCCAGTGGCCAGATCTAAACTCACGTTCTCTATGGCAACATTGTGACTTTCCAAAGGGCATTTTTTCCATCCCATGGTATAATTTGTTGCCCCTGTTGCCATAAAATATGTCTGTCCCACCAATGCATATTGTAAGAATGACTGGTTATTCACAGGCAAAATAGACAGTGAACACTTTCCATAAGTACTGAAATCACAATTTGTAAGCTTCTGCTTTGTCATTTCTTCTGGACAAGGCCAGTAGTCTTCCCCCTTGACTGCATCTGGATAAATCTATCCCTTTCGCAGTACCATTCATAACAATGGCATGTGTTGGTGGGTTAGCTAAGGATATCCATGTATTCTCAAGATACTTACCAATATTGTGAACGCTCTTCAAAGGGTAGGTTGAATTATTTCCATGTCAGGGAATTTGGAATACTACTCTGACATAAAACCTTCCTTTACCATCATCGCAGGTACTCAGTACTCTGTTAGTTATTGCAAGGCTTCTAATGACACAATGACCCCCTTTCTTCGACCCATTCTTTTAGATGCTCATCTGAGACCCAATTTTGTACTTGATATGCAAATAAGTGCCAATCATGGTAAGCAACCAACTAGCATATCTCAGTTTTATGCATTTCCTCAGACATCAGGTCTATACGGACAATAATCAGATTTGTTATATGTTGAAGGGACTTCAGCAATTTAACTGCATCCTAAGTTACCTGGGATTCATCTCGACCAATTTGATTAGATTGTACCAGATCTTGATAATTTTCTCCGGTAATATCCCCTGTTTTCTGCTGAAGGGAGTGTATCTGGTCTTCTAGTTCTGCTAGATCTAGGGTGTTAACCATTGCTTCCCTGATGAATACTCAGCTCCGACTAATTCCAGTAGTCTTCTTTCACTTCTATTTTTGACTGGCTTAAACTGACTCCAGCATAGTTGTCTCCCAAGAGTTGAGTAAATAATTATTTCATTGTAGGTGAGCACCATTCATTCACTGTTATTTCAGTTAGATTAAAGATTACCTGCACCCTGGTACCTTGGTACCAAAGTGACAAATTCCCCTGTATCTTCTAACACTAATCTACCCCATTTGGGTCTCACTACATCTAGGCTCTTGTTTTTTTTGTCACTTGTGAGAATGGAGTTGTGATTTTTCTCATACTTTTGAAAACCTGGAAGTGGCCTGGGCCCTGACAAAAACTCTTCTCCATGTCCTTTAGTGCCTTCCCCATTCTACTCTCTCCATGTACTACATTCCCCTGTGGGCAGTTTTACAATGATGGAAGCAACCTTTGGGAAATGTTTGGGGTGACCACCCTAGTTGAAATACCTCGTATGTAGATCTACATAATATTTACATGAGTGTGATTCCACAGAACTGTAATCTTACCATGTTCATCATTGCCTGAAGACTGCTCGATAATTGGACCTACAGACTGGCTTATGATTATCCCCCCTGGGATACTGAGTAATGTCACCTCTGGAATTTTATTGCATAGGAATTGTACCTTTGTGCCTCCTGGAATACACAGTGTTTTGTCCATGCATGTCAAGCTATCTACCCCAGTATAATACAAATTAGAGTCCTTCATTTCTCCTTTGTTAAACTTTATTACCCGTGTCCGTTAAGAAGATTTCTTTATGTTCACTGAGTGTTTTCCAAGCAACAACATCACTGTTGACATGTGTGTGCACTGTACTTGCTCTGGATCAAGACTGACCATGGCCCCAGTCACGGTTAATTCCATTGCAACAAAACACATTATTCTTTTCATGTTGAATTAAACCTGTTACACACAATGGTAATATCTGCTCTTCCAGTTTAAATCTTAAATTATTTTAAGTTCATATTTTCTATTTGTTTTTCTAGAACATCCAATCCGGACTCCCTATTGTCTTTGGACTCAAGGCGTCCATTTTTCGTCGCCCAATTTTGTTTCGGTATAGGAGAGACAAGCACTGGCATATTTTCCTTTTCCTTTGACTTTTTTGACAAAACTTCCCTGGTTCTCAGGATGAGGGAACTGAAAATCACCCCCTTGATAGGACTTGTCCCCATCTTCTTGGAACAGTTGTTCCATCCTCAAGTCTCCCAAATCAGGGCTATTATGTACATCTATTGTTATGTGCTGATGGTGATAATATTCCTGTTTCTCCCCCACCAATTTCAGCTTGTTGATATGGTACCACCCACCTTTATCTGGAGAAGTCAGTACTTTTTACACTGAAGGACTTGTTTTGTCTATAATTTCATAGGGCCCTGCGAACCTTGGATTTAAAAATGAGGTAGGTTGATGTATTCTAATCATCACTCTTTGTCCTAGGCTTAATTCTATAAGACTGACTTTTGAGTCAAAGTAGGTTTTACTCTTCTTCCTGCTTCTTTCCTGTTTGGTGGGCTGCCACATAATTGGCCTTTTTCACTGTCTCTACCAATTGTTGTACCCACTTTTCTGACACAATCCCATTGATATTGGGTTCTGACAAATCTAATCCTAGCAACTCCTCCAATCCTCTCATGTCCCTTCTGGTCATGAGTTTATGAGCGGTGTAACCTGTAGAAGATGCCACTGTATTCCGTCAAGGCGTAAGGCAAAACTACCTGCAATGTTGTTCCATGTTGCTGCACCATATTTGCAGTCATTTTTTAGTATTCGATTTATCCTTTCTACAATTCCACTAGACTATAGGGTAAATGAAATCTCTGCTTAATCCCTAAAAGTGCCATGACATCTTGCATTATCTGAGCCGTGGAATGTGTGCCTTGATCTGATTCGATACTCCAGGGTAAAGCCCAGCAAGTGAATATCCTTAAGAATCAAATTTTTGCAGTGGCCTTTACTGTGTTTGTCTTAGCCAGGAAAGCTTCCACCCACTTCGTAATGGTATCTATTACTACCAGAATATATTTGTACCCTCCTGGGGTGGGGAAACAAAGACAACTAGTTTGTCTGCTTCCCCTGTCCTTGATTCGTCAGATCCACTAATTGCGTACTGTAGTTTCTTCTGGCCAACACATGCTTAGCTCACTGTTTACTCCTACACAACAGCTCAAGCATCATCTATAAATTTGCCAATGACAGGTTGCTGGTAGGAATTTCAATGGTGATGAAGCATTCAGGAGTGAGATAGGTTGGCTGGGTCAAGTGATGTTGCAGCAACAACCTTGAGCTCAATGTCAGCAAAAAAAGGAAATTGGGACGTCGGGAGAACACACTTGACTCCTCATTGAGGGGTCAGCAATGGAAAGGGTGCTCAGCTTCAAGTTCCTGGGCCTAAACATCTCAGAGAATAAAATTTACAAAGAAAGCATGCCACTGGCCTTGTGCAGTCTCAATTCCATAGATACATAGCCTTGTAATATCACCAGCCACAAGAACATTTTGTAACCTTAAAAAAGATTAGTCATTATTACCTGTTCATACTTCTTCCACTAATAATTTAGTGATGAGTCACCATAACTTTCCCCTAGATGTTATGATTTTTGATATAAATACTTAAATCATAAAAGTATATTAGGTCCCGGAGAACTTGACATTTAGGCTTTAAGTATGAATGAATGAGTTTATTTATCCTGTTTTAGAAAAAATGTTTTGTCTGTCATCATGTGCATCACTCTCTATGTTAGTCCATGTTTATGTTTTCATTTGTTTTCCCTCCAAGTACAGTGGATTCTGGTTAATTGGGACACATCGAGACCAGTACATTTTGGCCCATTTAGCCGAAGTTTCATGAAACTAGTTAAAAAGATACAAAAAAGACAAACTGCTGCTTAACTGAATAACAAATTATGTATGTAAATGAAATACAGTTTGTAATAGTTACCAATGGAGGAATTCGTCCAATTTGATTGACTGCAAATGAACAAAATCAGTGCAGACACCTAGTGCAAGAAATACATTCTTACAATGCTTTTGATTAGTGGTCGCCAACCTTTTTCAGTCCAAGATCCCCTACCTCAGCCTTGGTGAAAGGCAAGACCGACCTACTAAATCATTTAGACACACGCATGCGCACCGGGCAGAAGGGATGGGAAGTGGAGCCCCGCCGTCCCGGAACTAGTCTCTCTTTGCAGGCAGCTTTCTGTAGCGGGAGGGTTGCTATGTTACCATTATCTTAATTGGTATTACTTATTTTTATAATGCTCACATTATAACACCTTTAATTCTATGTTTCATTATTTAATTTTATTTCAACATGAAAAATAAATGAATAAAAATTGACTGTTGCACTCAGTGTGATGACTGGGGCTGAATACTTTCTGCTAGTTCCCTGAAATTTGGCTCATAACTACAGAGAGCCAGTGAGGTGTCTGTCTGTAAGACAGCTCCTGTGCTTAGATTTAATCATTTTCATTTGTTGCAACACAGCACCCTCGCAAACCCCCTGATAGACTGAATATTTGAATGGCCAGTTTCCTTTGTTAGGCTGAATGTTGAATCTGCCACGTTTTTCAGTGTTTTGCGTTGGTAAACTGTTACTGAGACGCTAGTATAAGTTTCAGAGGTACGCAAGCTAATGACGGCACTGTTTTTTGTTTCCCAGTTCTTTTACATTTGGGGAATGTTGAAATTTAAAAGGGGAGAAGTTGTAATATGAGCATTATAAAGATAGGTTGATGCCGATTAGGATAATGGTGATGTAGCGGTGCTCCCGCTGCAGAGGGCTGTTTGTGGGGAGAGGTTGTTTCTGGGGTTGCAGGGTTTTGCTTCCGGTCTTTTCTGCCCGGTGCGCATTTTTCAATTTTTTTTGGGATCTACTGGGAAAGTCTCAAAGATTGACCGGTTGACGACTACTACTTTTGATGATTGCATCCTCTAAATCTTCATTTTCATTGTAATATTCAAGATGATTGCCAATACCTTCAAATTCCTTGTAGTGCCTAACTTGTTGAATTGGTGAAATAGTTTCATTTTCACTCCTAGCTGTTTTAGGCATCTCCAAGCCTGAATGCTTGAAACCACAGTAAGCAAAACAGTTCTGAACTGACTTTCAGCTTATTTCTCAGTGACACAAGTCACTGCTATTTGAACATAAGCACATGCAGTGACGTTATTTAAAAACTGTTTGCTCTAAACACAGTGTAGTGTGTAATAGCCACACATAAGTGCACACGACAGACACTATTTAGAAAATGTTTGGCAACAGTTTCCTGTCCCAATTAAGTGCCATTGTGCCTCAAATAAGCTGTCCCAATTAACCAGAATCAACCTTTCCCAGAATCTACAATGGTATGTATGAGCCACCAGTGCATAATTTTTTTTTCATGTTTTGCAGTATTTGCAGGAAACATGAATAATAAGATTCTATTACTTTTAGGCATTATTTTTTTAAAGTTTATTTTTAGTATATGGGCATTATTAGCAAACTAGTATTTATTTGCCATTCTTTCGTACCCTTGAGTAGTTAGTAAATGATTAGCCATTTGCTTCCACTATTGCAGTCTTTCTGGTAAGCATGTTCCTACAATGCTGTTGGGTCAGAGATTAAATGAAGTAACAATGAAGGAATGTCAATATATTTTAAAATTAGGATGTTGTACAAATTGGAAGGGGGCATATTCAGTTAGTTACATTTCTATGCATTTACCATCATTGTCCTTGATAGTGGTGACAGGTATTGGAAATATTGTCAGAACATCTTTGACAGGTAATTGCAATATATTTTGTAAATGCTATGCATCGGCAGCCAAGTTGTTCTAATGGCGAAGGAAATGAGTGTTAACATAGTTCGGGGAGTAGGCTACTTTCTTCTGAAGGATATCATGCATCTTAAATGTTGTAGACTGTATAGTATTACAGTCTTGATTTTTCCCTGGTAGATGGTGGAAAGACCTTGGAGTGTCAGAAGGTGAATCATTTGCTGCAGTCTGTGATATCTTTGTTTAGTTTCAGTTTTTAGGTCCCTGATCAAGTTGAATTGCTAGACAGTGATATCCCCTAAAGGTTATCAATGTCAAAGATAGGTGGTTGCGGTGGTTGCACTCTCTTATTTCAACAGGTGCTAGATACTTACATGGCACATCTGTTACCTGCTACTTCTCAGCCTAGGTGTTGTTTAAATCATCTTGTGTGAAGGTACAGACTGTGATTTTTATTTTTGACAATCAGGATCAGCATTGAATGTCATTTTCTGACCTTGTGATAGAAGGAAGATCATGGACAAGTCCTCTGAAGATGGTTGCTGAGGATCTCTGGAAATGATATTCTGGGGCTGGAGTAATTGATTTCCAGTGAACACAACCATCTTCTTTTGTCTGGAATACAATTTTGAATGTGTGACGTGCTTTCCTTTCTTTATTCAATAGGCTTCAGTTTTACTTTGGCTATATGAAGCTCCTTTTGATGAATGCTGCCTTGATTTCTGCATCATCTTTGAATTTCAGCTCTTGGATCCCTGTGATATGGACCTGAGTAGTCCAGAAAAAATGCATTGATGAACAGGTGGTGCTGGATTCCAGTAGAGGTTATTTCTAGATTGCCAATGGGATGCCCTTTTAAAACAGCTCGTGGTTGAGCCCTCTATGGGATTGGCTATTCTGTATCAGGAGCTGTGCAATGAACTAGAATTGATTAGAAAGCTTAAGGTAAAAGAACCTTTAGGGGAAAGTGATCATAACATGATTGAATTCACCCTGAAATTTGATGAGGAATTAAAGTCAATGTTTCAGTATTTCAGTGGAGTAAAGGGAATTACAGAGGCATGAGAGAGGAGTTGGCCAGAATGGATTGGAAAAGAACACTGGCAAGGATAGCAGCAATGATTGGAATTTCTGGAAGAAGTTCAGAAGGTACAGAATATATGCATCCCAAAGCGGAGGAGGTATTCTAAAGGCAAAGTGACACAACCGTGGCTAACAAGAAAAATCAAAGCCAAGATAAAAGCGAAAGAGGGATATAAATGAGCAAAAATTAGTGGAAAGATAGAGAATTGAGAAGCTTTTAAAAACCAACGGAAGGCAACTAAAAAGCTATTAAGAAGGTAAAGATGGAATACAAAAGTAAGCTAGCCAATAATATTGAAGAGGATACCAACATTTTTTTTAGATAAATAAGTGTAAAAGAGAGGCAAGAGTGGATATTGGTCCCTTGGAAAATGATGCTGGAGAGTTAGTAATGGGGAACAAGGAAATGGTGGAAGAACTGGTTATGTATTTAGCATCACTGTGGGAGACACTAGCAGTATGGTGGAAGTTTCAGGTGTTACCATAACTAGAGAGGAAACCTTAGGAAAGAGGAACCTTAGGAAACTGAAAGGTCTGAAGGTAGATAAGTCACCTGGACTAGACGGTGTTTACCCCAAGGTTCTGAAAGAGGTGCTAAAGGGATTGTGGAGGCATTAGTAATGATCTTTCGTCAGGAATCACTAGATTCTGGAATGGTTCTGGGACACTGGAAAATTGCAAATCTTCAAGTAAGGAGAAAGGCAGAAGAAAGGAAATTATAGGCCAGTTAGTCTGATCTCAGTGGTTGGAAAGATGTTGCAGTTGATTTTTAAGGACCTGTTTTGGGGGTACTTAGAGGCACATGATAAAATAGTCCATAGTCAGCATGGTTTCCTCAAGGGAAAATCTTTCCCAACAAATCTGTTGGAATTCTTTGGAGAAATAACAAACAGGGTAGACAAAATAAAATTGGTTGATGTGGTGTAATTGGATTTTCAGAAGGCCTTTGACAAGGTGCTGCAAATGAATTTGCTTAACAAGCTATGCGCACAAGGTATTACAGGAAAGATTCAAGCATGGATAAAGCAGTGGCTGATCGGCAGGAGGCAAAGAGTGTGAATAAAGGGAGCCTTTTTCTGGCTGGCTGCTGGTGACTAATGATGTTCTACAAGGGTCTATGCAGGACCGATTCTTTTTATGCTATATGGCAATAATTTGGATGATGGAATTGATGGCTTTATTGCAAAGTTTGCAGACGATACGAAGATTGGTGGAGGGGCAGGTAGTTTTGAGGAAGTAGAGAGGCTACAGAAGGCCTTAGATAGATTAGGAAAGTGGGCAAAGAAGTGGCAGATGGAATACAGGCAAAAGAAAATCTACAGATACTGGAAAGCCAAGCAACACAAGAAGGAATACAGTGCTGGGGAGTGTATGGTCATGCACTTTGGTAGAAGAAATGAAAGGGTTGGCTATTTTCTAAATGGAGCAAAAATACAAAAATCTGAGCCGCAAAGGGACTGGGAGTCCTTTTTGTGGATTCCCTGAAGGTTAATTTGCAGGTTGAACCTGTGATGCGGAAGGTAAATGTGAAGTTAGCATTCATCTCAAGATTACTAGAATATAAAAGCAAGAATGTAATGTTGAGACTTTATAAAGCACTGGTGAGGGTTCACTTGGAATATTTTGAGCAGTTTTGAGCCCGTTATCTTAGAAAAAATGTGATGAAACTGGAAAGGGTTCAAATGAGGTCATTGAAAATGATTCCAGGATTGAATAGCTTGTTATATGAAGAGCGTTTGATGGCTGTGGGCCTGTATTCACTAGAATTCAGAAGAATGTGGGGTGACCTTATTGAAACCTATTGAATGCTGAAAGTCTTTGATAGAGTGGATGTGGAGAGGATGTTTCCTATGGTGTGAGAGTCTAAGTCTAGAGGACACAGCCTCAGAATAGAGGATAGTCCTTTTAGAATGGTGAGGAATTTCTATAGACAGAAAGTAGTGAATTTGTAGAATTTGTTGCCATAGGCAGCTATGGAGGCCAGGTCTTTATGTATATTTAAGGCAGATGTTGATAGATTCTTGAAGGGGGGAATGCAGGAGATTGGGCTAAGAGAGAAAATGGACAGCCATGATGAAATGGCAGAGCAGACTCGATGGGCCACATGGCCTTATTCTGCTCCTATATCTTATGGTTTTATAGTTATTCGTTAAAAAAAAAGCCACGTTATAGCATTGTTGATAACAATTTACAGATGATTGCAAAAGTTTGATTATGTTGTAATTAGTTGGACTTGATCGATCCTTTCAGTCAACTGGGCATATCATAGTGATCCTCCATGTTTATTTGGTATTTCTAGTGTTATAACTGTGCTAGAACAATGTGGTTAGAAATATCCTGATGAAGGGTCTCGGCCCATATGTTTACTGTTTATTCTCCTTCATAGAGTCTGCCTGACCTGCTTAGTTTCTCCGGCATTTTATGTGTGTTGGTTAGAAGTGTGGCCATTCTATAGCACATATCTTCAGTATTATAGTTGGGAAGTTGTTTGTTCCACAGCATTTACAGTATCCAATGATCTCAGTCTATTCTTATCATGAGGATGCAAATATTTCAGTTCTGTTGAACCCATCAAAAATGGGGAAAGCAATGTTCTTAGAGCCTCCTCCTTTTTCAGTGTTTATCTGTCTGCCACTCACAGCTAGAAGTACATAGAACATAGAACACAGAAATTTACAGCACATTACAGGCCCTTCGGCTCACAATATTGTGCCAACCGTGTAACCTACTCAAAGTAGTCAAATTGTGTGGAGCTTTGTTTTCATTTAATTATTGTAGGATTGTTTGGTCCTGTCATTTGGCATGTAGTAGAAGAATAAATGCCTGGAAATGCAACTGCTCAGTGGGTCAGCAGCCTTTATTGAGTACTGTCCTGGCACATGGAAGTTCACTGGTTACCATTTGATGGTTATAGGGCATTGCAGGTGTCTGAAAATATTCTGCCTTGTATTCTTCCCTTAAGGCTGGCGTGGGAGGTTGGCCTTGGACCTGATTAGGCTTGGTAGGGTGTGGAGGTAGTGACATTGATGGGCAGGCTTAGGATAAAGGACATTAGTAGGTTGGGATTTTGAGGGAGATACACTGACCAAGCAGCTTTGAAGGAAGTGGGATTGTCAAAATTGTCATCACAATGGTGGGCAGTGGCATTGTGGTTGGAATTGGGGAGTGGTGAGGAGAGAATGTGGTAAACATTGGCTTAGTGTGCCATTTAGATCTAGGAGAGACACCCAGTGATTTAAGAGTGCTTCTCATCTACCCTGGGGCTCAGTCTCACAGGGTTAACATAATGTCCAAGTGGAAGGCACCCAGGCGACATGGTTCAGGTTCCCTACAACACCCCAAAAGCAGCTTTGCATGAGAAATGATGTCATCGTGTATGTTATAGATTCTAACAAATCAGTAAGTGCCTGTTTGAATTCCATGATTGCCTTAATTTAAACCTGAAATGGCCACAAATATAATTTATTGTGGAGCAAATTAATTTTAATTGCAGATTACTGTAAAATTCAGTACTGATGACATTCCTTGGAAATATTTTTTGAGTTCACTGATTAGATTTTGAGTAAGACTTCTCTAGATCACCACTGCGTGCTCAAACCCAAACCACTTTATTTCAGCTTCTCAGGTTCAGTCATGCAATTGGGCAGTTTCATTATCCATGTAATGAGATGCTAATGACTTGCCCAAGACAGAAAAGTGTACCATTCTTAAGTAGGGATCTATCTCGTCCTGAACACAAAATCAATTCTTGTTTTCTTTTTAAACTCAGTATTCTAAACCTGCTGTGAGTCAAGATCCAGTCCAGACTGGTGAAATGAAAACCTCGGATGAATTGTTTACTTCAGCCTTAACTAATTTTAGATGGAGCGGTGCATAGCTTGCTTGAATTAGTATTCCACTGGCATTTCTATTTTTGAGTTGTTGAGCTGCAAGAATAAAAAATTGAAAGGCCAGAAATAGCAGAGAAATTTGTGCAATGTGACTTTGGGTGCTTGAAGTGAGAAAGTAGAATTTTTTTTAGTGCTACCATCCAGAGGTAATTAAGTAGAGAAGTATTGCATGCTGTTCTACCTTATTTAATACAGAGACTGTCAAACCTTGTATGCTGATATGAGGATTTTGGTTCTTGGGACAAATTGCATCAATATTTATCTTTAACTTAGTTTTGGATCCTAGTAATGCATGTGTTCATCTTTTGATTATTTGCTGTCAAACTTGGAAAAACTCAACATGGGAGGAAGACTGATTCCCAACTAATCAATCTAGACTTACCTACACTTCCCATTGCCTTGTAGTCAGAGATGATAAAGTCAACATCTTCTGTTCCCTTGATTTAGAAATAATTTCTCAGTCTTTTTTATTCAGCACACTTGAATCTCAGGGTTGTATATGGTGACCTATGGGAACTTCGATAATAAGTTTACTTCGGACTTTGAGTGGTTAAGAGCAAAAAAGCATTGCTCTGTACAGACAAAAGAAAATCTTTTACTGACTCCCATATAATTGACTAGAAAATGAATTCTTGGCATCTGCAGAATTGAAGGTCAAAAGTTTAAATGTTGCTTGTCAGTTAACAACAAAGACTTTTGATTTTATGCACCCAAATATAACATTTTATTCGTCAGAAACTTTGAATACTAATTGGGGGGAAAAATTCAGCCATTGGAGTTTTTGCGGCCAATTTAAACTTCTCCCTGCTTCAGTCTGAGGTTCCCACCTGATAAATAACTATCATCATGACTTGATGACTACTGCTTAGTAGCTGTAATATCCACCATGATGAAGTGCTTCAAGAGGTTGGCTATGGCACACATTAACTCTAGCCTCCCAGATAACCTCAACCCATTGCTCTTCTCACTACCTCAATAAAGCAACTAGCATATTCAAAGACCCCAACCATCCTGGACATTCTCTCATCTTCCCCCACCCCTTCCTCCAATTGGCAGAAGATACAAAAGCCTGAAAGCACATACCACCAGGCTCAAGGGCAGCCTCTATCTTACTGTTATAGGACTATTCCGTAATATAATAAGATGAGCTTTTGACATCACAGTCTACTTTGCACCTTTTTTATCCACCTGCATTGCACATTCTCTGTAACTGTTCACACTTTATACTGCAGTCTGTTAGTGTTTTACACTAAGTGCATTGTTGTAATAAATTGATTAATATGAACAGCATGCGAAACCAGTTTTTCAGTACATGTGACAATAGTAAGCCAATTTAATTTTACAAGATTTTCTTGGCATAATGACGCGATAAATAATATGGGAATAGGAAAATTATAACACGAGGAAATCTGCAGTTGCTGGAATTTCAAGCAACGCACATAAAAATTGCTGGTGAATGCTCTTACTATCTCTTCTTTCAGTTAGTTCTAATGAAGGGTCTCGGCCTGAAACGTCGACTATACCTCTTCCTATAGATGCTGTCTGGCCTGCTGCATTCACCAGCAATAGAAAAATGATGTCATTTTTAGATCACTGTCCCAAATCATGTGGCTGATTAACTAATTACTTTCCTTATTAAATGAACAAATTCAGTTAATTTTAGCACCTTGTGTTGTTACCTGACTTGAAATTGCAGTTCTGTTCTATGATATTACAAATGACCAATGTTAAGGTCATTATCCTATTCTGGTTGGCTGCCGGTTACCAGTGGTGTTCCACAGGGGTCCGTGTTGCGGCCGCTTCTTTTTACATTGTACAACAATGATTTGGATTATGGAATAGATGGCTTTGTGGCTAAGTTTGCTGACGATATGAAGATAGGTGGAGGGGCCAGTAGTGCTGAGGAAATGGAGAGTCTGCAGAGAGACTTGGATAGATTGGAAGAATGGGCAGAGAAGTGGCAAATGAAGTACAATGTTGGAAAGTGTGTGGTTATGCACTTCGGCAGAAATAATAAACGGGCAGACTATTATTTAAGTGGGGAAAGAATTCAAAGTTCGGAGATGCAACGGGACTTGGGAGTCCTCATACAGGATACCCTTAAGGTTAACCTCCAGGTTGAGTCAGTAGTGAAGAAGGCGAATGCAATGTTGGCATTCATTTCTAGAGGAATAGAGTATAGGAGCAGGGATGTGATGTTGAGGCTCTATAAGGCGCTGGTGAGACCTCACTTGGAATACTGTGGGCAGTTTTGGTCTCCTTGTTTAAGAAAGGATGTGCTGACATTGGAGAGAGTTCAGAGAAGATTCACTAGAATGATTCTGGGAATGAGAGGGTTAACATAGAGGAACGTTTGTCCGCTCTTGGACTGTATTCCTTGGAGTCTAGAAGAATGAGGGAAGACCTCATAGAAACATTTCGAATGTTGAAAGGCATGGACAGAGTGGATGTGGCAAAGTTGTTTCCCATGATGGGGGAGTCTAGTACGAGAGGGCATGACTTAAGGATTGAAGGACGCCCATTCAGAACAGAAATGCAAAGACATTTTTTTAGTCAGAGGGTGGTGAATCTATGGAATTTGTTGCCATGGGCAGCAGTGGAGGCCAAGTCATTGGCTGTATTTAAGGCAGAGATTGATAGGTATCTGAGTAGCCAGGGCATAAAAGATTATGGTGAGAAGGTGGAGGAGTGGGACTAAATGGGAGAATGGATCAGCTCATGATAAAATGGCGGAGCAGAGTCGATGGGCCGAATGGCCGACTTCTGCTCCTTTGTCTTATGGTATTTGTAGATTATACTGATCATATAGTGATGTACCACAGGTTTGTCTGTAAAATAGCAATTCACAATGTAAATTTCTAAAATTCATTAAATATTATTATGGCTTTTTTGGAAGAACTTAAACCACATTTTCTTTAGTCAGCATTCTTTGATGGCAGAACAGTTGAAATATCAGCCATATAAACTGAAAAGTGAAATATATGTTCATTACACGTACACATTCCTATCCATCTGTATTGGCTTGCTTTTCACAAGCAGCTTAGTAACAATAACACATTCAACAACTTGCCTTTCCTACAGTTAATCAGATGAAGAGCTAGAAGAGATAAAGATAGTTTGAGGAGGGATATCTTCTGAACAAAAAATCATGACTGTTGGGATGGGAGCAAAATGTGTTTAAAGCGATGAAAGCTTTGTGAGTACAACAAGGGTTCCCAAAGTAATAGAGAGAATGGAAGCACAAACAAGAGAAAATCTGCAGATGCTGGAAATCCGAGCAACACACACAAAATGCTGGAAGGACTCAGCAGGCCAGGCAGCATCTATGGAAAAAAAAGTACAGTCGATGTTCAGTCCTGCTGAAGGGTTTTGGCCTGAAATGTCGACTGTACTTTTTTCCCATAGATGCTGTCTGGCCTGCTGAGTTCCTCTAGCATTTTGTGTTTTGAGAGAATGGAAGACCCTTATCAAATTTGTTTAGTTTATCTTTATTCAAACCCCTTTTTTTGTTTTAATGTTCACCACCATTCCGGAGTTACTGAATGTTTAATAAAGCAACAACTCTCAAATCCCCTCTTCACACCAAGTCACTGGGAGTACTCATGTTTCTTAAATCAAAAGATTGACTACAAGTTGCATTTGTGTGAGTTCCTCTAGCATTTAGTGTGTGTTGCTCAAGATTTCCAGCATCTGCAGAATCCCTTGTGTCTCCATTAATTCTTAGTGTTTGTGAATCATTTTGCTGCTCCACTGTTCCTGGAGCTTGATGCTTTAAACAAGAGGGCAGATCTCACTTTCCAGAGTAAATTACATCACACTTTGATCCTCCATCTCTCACTGTTTTCCAAGCTTGCTTACTTACTATAAGCGAGATGGGTAATTTCCTGATTATACTGTATTAGAACAACTTGCTGTGTCTGTTCATTCGAAGTATCCTCTGTAGATGTAGATATACCATGATATCACTAAGTTTATGAACATTTGGAGAAAATCTGTGGCCTTAGCACAGATTTGTGGAGGTCTTCTCCTATTCCGGCATTCGCAATATTAATTTCATTTCAAGTCGGGATGTAAAAGCTAATAGTTAACAAATTCTTAAAAACTTGTGCTACAAGTAGCAAACTGATCAACCCAATAACCTAACAGAAGTGCAAGAAAAATTTGGGTGAGCAAGTTGGTCATCCATCTGCACTATAGTATATGTTCAAGAGGTATAGGAAGTTAGTGAAATAGGGCAGGTGACAGAAGTGTATGTAAGGGAATACTTTGTGATCATAGTTCCATTAGTTTCAAGGTAATTATGAAGAAGGATTGCATTGGCCTTTGGGTGAGATTCTAAATTGGAGAAAGATAAATTTTGATGACATCGGAAGGAATCCGGAAGGTGTCGATTGGTATATGTTTTTCAGCAAGGGGATGCTTGGTAAGTGAGAGGCTTTCAAAGGTGAAGTATTGAGAGTACAGAATGTGTATGTTCCTGTTATAATAAAAGGCATGGTGAGCAGGTTTAAGGAACCTTGGTTTTTGAGGGATATTTAGGCCCTGGTTAATAAGGAGGAGGTGCATATCAGGTATGTATAAGCATTTAGGATTAAATGAGGCACTTGATTATAAGTAATGCAAGAGAACACGTAAGAGAGAAATCAAGGGGGCTAAAAGAGGACAGGAGATTATTCTGACAGACTAGGTGAAAGAGAATCCCAAGGGCTTCTATATAAAGAGCAAAATGATAGCAAGAGACAAAATTGATCCTCTGTATATCAGAAAGAGATGGCAGAGATCTTCAATTAATTTTTTTGTATTTGCCTGAAAGACGGTCACAGAATCTATTGATTTGAAGCAAAAGAGTAGTGAGGTTATTGTATCCAGTTTACAGAAGAGGAGATACTTCTTATCTTGGGGAAAATCAGAGTGGATAAATCCCCTGGGACTGACAAGGTGTAACCCTCAGACTGTGTGGAAGGCTAGTATTGCATGGGATCCTGGCAGGGATATTTTAGAAGTTCTTAGCCATGAGTGAGGTGCTGGAGGACTGGAAGACAGCAAACGTTATTCCGTTGTGACCAGGTGAGAGAGAAATTTGGGTAGGTACGTAGATGTGAAGATATATGGAGGGCTTTTGTGTGGGTAGGTGGGATTAGGCAGGAAAGCAGGTCGGCATGGATTAGATTGAGCTGAAGGTCCTTATGCTGGGCTGTATGTAGTATTCTGATGCCCGCACCACACAACAAATCTCATCGAGACAGTTAAGTGTAGCAAACTTGACTAAAAGTTATTCTGTGTGTATTTTACTTGCCGCTACTAACTCCCAATAACTTTAATAATTCAACTGCTGTCTTCCAGCAGACGAATTTAATTGCAGCCTTCCTTGTACGCCATAGCCTGAAGATTCTGTGACATCTCACATTGCATTTCTTACCGAATCACTAGGAAAAGCTGAGGATAATGTGAAGTACTTTTTTATATTTCATCAGGATTTTGAGGAGATTTGGTTTGTCACCTAAAACATTCAAATTTCTACAGATGTACTATGGAGAGCATTCTGACTGGCTGCATCATCATCTGGTATGGGCGGGGGGGGCAGTGGTTACTGTACAGGATCGAAGTAAGCTGCAGAGATTTTTAAAATTACTCAGCTCCATCATGGGTAGCAGCCAAGACATTTTCCAGGAGTGGTGCCTCAGAAAAGTGGCTTCCATCATCAAGGACCCTCACCACCCAGGACATGTCTTCTTATTGTTATCATCAGGAAGGAGGTACAGAACTTTGAAGACACACAAAGTGATTCAGGAACAGCTTCTTCCCCTTTGCCATCCAATTTCTGAATGGTGATGGTGGTGGAGGCGGATACGATAGGGTTTTTTTAAGAGACTCCTGGACAGGTACATGGAGCTCAGACAATTAGAGGGCTATGGATAACCCTAGGTAATTTCTATGGTAAGGACATGTTTGGCATAGCTTTGTGGGCCGAAGGGCCTGTATTGTGCTGTAGGTTTTCTATGTTTCTATACGTATGTATTTACTGTAATTCAGGTGTTTTTCTATATTTATCATATATCGCATTGTACTGCTTCCACAAAGTCAACAAGTTTCGCGACATATGCCAGTGATACTAAACCTGATTCTGATTCTGATATGAGCGCTCTTTCACACTTGTCATTCAAATCTTCTCACTTGACTAGTTCTGGAGATATTTTTGTGTTTGCTTATGGTAAATAGTGGAAGTGATCTGTAAATGGTAAATTACCTGGAGCATAATATACTTGCCATGGTTCTCACAAATAACTGATATGTTAGTTCAAAAATAAAACTGATATGAATGCAGTGTTTCAAGGAGCAATAGCATATTTGTTATCAAATTTATTTGTGATATTTGTATAACAGAGAATAAACTAGTCTTTTCCAAAATGTGGTAAATAGTAATAATATAAACCTGGATGCTCAGACATTCAATTATTCAATGTGTGTGGTTTTGGAAAGAGTATGGTAATCACTTCTGAGTCGATAGGTATTACCAAAGTATTGTACTATTAGATTAGAACTGCAGTATTGTGGAGGTCTCAAGATTTAATGTAGGCAGACAAACGTTAGACACCCGTAGACAAACTAATTATTTTATTTAATTGTAATTAATGTTTTAATTGAATAAAGATCAGATTGTACAGAGTTCAGATTGTGAAATATTCAATGTATAGTTAAATATAAAATCAATGATGTTGCTAATTTCAGGAATGTCTTGATGTTAGGAAGGTAATGGAATATTAAATATGACATTATTGCTTCCAGTTGGTTGATTTTAATAAGCATGATGCATAGTATATCAATGATTGATACTTTGGAACAGTGGAATTGTTGATTTTGATTGGTGTTTTTAATTTGACTAGCTGTGTTGAGATTAATGAACTAAAGGATAAGAAACATAAGCAAAATGCTAAAGGACCTCAGCAAGTCGGATAGCATTTATCGAGAGGAATAAACAGTCGACGTTTCGGGCTGAGACCCTTCATCAGTCCTAATCAAGGATCTTAGCCTGAAACATTGACTATTCCCCTCCGTGGATGCTGCCTAACTTGCTGAGTTCCTCCAACATTTTGTCTGTGTTCCTCAAGATATCTAACATTTGCAGAATCTTTTGTATTAATGGATAACCTGGTTTTGGAGGGAAAATATAAAAAGATAGCACCAATAGTCAGTGGCCAGGTTTATTCTGCCCTAAAAATTTCAGAGTGTCTTATTTATTTGGCAGTAATAATTAATCAGCTTGTACTGACAGGGTATTGGGCAATTTAAAAAGCAATAAACCTCTTGTCTTGGAGTCAATGGTGCCTTTTTTTAAGCTCCCTTAACTAAACTGAATATTTTTTCCTCACAATGTGGCTGCATCTGTTCTTTCGTTCATTCTTTGTCCTAGAGAAATATTACTTGCTCTGGCAATTTTACTCATACTTATTGGGGGCTTTGATCATTCTACTGGTGTTACCTTTGGAAAGCTTGTTTCATCTCAGCACCTTGATTCTCTTTGCTCTACTCCAGTAGATATAGTCACCATCAGCTACCCGTTTACACTAAGCTTATGGTATCTTCTTGTATTTTCCTCCACGTTATCTCAACTCTTTCCCCTCCCCCCTCCACCCTACCCCCTGTGAGATTCTACTGCTCACTTACGCACTAATGCTCATTTAGTTCACCAACCTGGGTCCGCTTAAATGTTTATGTACACCAGAGGAAACTCACATGGTCATAGAAAAACTGATTGAACTTCACGCAAGTGGCATGCAAGGTTAGGGTTGAACCTGGGTCTCTGGTGTGAGGAGGTCCCATCATAAAAACAGAGTCCCCATCAACTTCCCTCTTTAGGCTCCTCATTCTAAGCACCTTCTTTGCAGCACTAGTTCAAATCGTGTTGCTATGTGAATGGGCCACATTATTCTGCAGCAGTCCTGTCAGCTGGAATCAGCAAAGGAAGTTCAGGCATACCAGCACAAAACTGGGTGGATACAGAGGACTTATCTTTCTGGCCCCCAGCACACTCAAATGGTGATGAGATCCTAATGGGTGACCCTAAGATTGTGTAGTGCAGTAATCCCCTCACCTCTAAAGCACTTTGACCAAAGGTGAAGCTAGTCAGCTGTGAAAGTTGCTATTGGAAGTTTGTAAATGTCTGACTTTTGGTGACAAAAATGCTTATCACTTTCTTTAAAATCTTAGGAAGCAAGTTTTTAAAATTCAGTATTAAGGGGCCCTATATTACTTGAAAATAATTATAAAACATTTAAAGAAAAGTAATTAATGTATGTATTTGACCCATTGATCCTTGGTCTTCAAACCTGAAATCCCTGTTGAAACCTAGGGATTTAAATTCTGTGCCAGGTCGTACCTCGTGACAGATCAAATATCAGTAGTGATGAAACCCTGAAATCCTGGATCCTAATATTGGATTCTTTATGAAGCCTGATGATGGAAAGTAGTGACATGTACAGTCTTTGAATCTCATTGTGTGTATATGTATGTGTATGTCCATAGTAAGAGCCAGCAGTTCCAAACAATTTGTAGGTACGAAAATAAAAGGCTGTTTTATTATATTTTGATTTAGATAATCACCTGAGGGGAAAATATGAATTCAATATTTATAATTGTAATGACTTGGATATGAAGTTAATAGATTCCTTAATTCATAAGCAGATTTTTACATGATTATTGTCACTGTATAAGCCAGCTTTTAGAAACAAAATCATTCCAACGTGACAGCAGTGTAAACTCCATCATATGTAATATCTGGTGCATATTATTGTTTTCCACATGAAGTAGATTATAGCTGCATCGTTAAGTCATCTCAGGTTTGCATTTGGTAGTGGATTGTTAAGATGTAACCTAAGAAGTTTATTTTTATATTGGAATTCAATCAATATAGCTGGACTTAAATTAATATACATTGACATAATGTATCATTGCGTATAAGTATTGTACAAACACATTCTTTAATCTGGAAACAAAAGCTCTTGGTTGTATAAATACAATTTTGATTGTGGTTAACAAATAATATAAATAAATCGATAGACACCAATGATATTCCCATTTTGTTTGCAAATTGTTTAAGTTGTCATCATAAAATCATTGAAACTCAATTAATATAACCGGAATATTTGGGACAGTTACATAATTTAGTGTGTCAGTAAGAAATTGCAGTAATAATTTGTAATTTTTTCCAGCCTTGGTGCTTAAACATAAGAGGAACTCTGTTCCAGCTAAAAGGTCATCAACATGAAACCTTGGTACCAAGTATTTCAAACATTTTTCTATTGCTATCTCCGATATCTGGCATATAGTTTTTGGCTTTTGTGATAGGAAAAGTCTGCATTAATTTGTAGAATTTCTCCACGTAGTCATTGAGTATTATTCAGATACTTTGCATTGATGCTTGATGGCATGAAATGCTATTGGTAATTGCAACATTGCACCAATATTCTGCCTTGGCAACTATATTTACTGTTAGCAGTGTTTGTTCCATACTCGGTAGATATTCCTGAATTAATTAAACTGCATTTAATTCATTTGCAGTTGGTATTGAAATCCCATTTCTTCATTATGAACTGGAGCACTACCAGACTGTAAAGGTTGAACTACTTTCATTCTCATAGTTTCATTCTGGACCTAATTTTGAATGACTATATATAAGTTGCAATGAGGTTTGTTACGTTATGCATTTATGTATAGAGAATAAATGTATGTACTATTTTGTATGTCACCTGCATAATTTGGAGAACACATCAAATTTGCTGGTGAACGCAGCAGGCCAGGCAGCATCTCTAGGAAGAGGTACAGTCGACGTTTTGGGCTGAGACCCTTCGTCAGGACTAACGGAAGGAAGAGATAGTAAGAGATTTGAAAGTGGGGGGGAGAGGGGAGATCGGAAATGATAGGAGAAGACAGGAGGGGGAGGGATGGAGCCAAGAGCTGGACCCCTTTTGCCTATCACCTGTCCAGCTCTTGGCTCCATCCCTCCCCCTCCTGTTTGCTGCGTTCACCAGCAAATTTGATGTGTGTTGCTTGAATTTCCAGCATCTGCAGAATTCCCCGCATAATTTGGAGAGTTAGTTTTGGGGTTTCATAGATTTGCCATATCTAAAGGCATTCTGTGGGAAAAATGAGGATATAATATTCAAATTTCATGCCATCCCATGTTGTGTCTGTGGATTCTCATGTCAATTTCAAGACAAATCCTTCCCAGACACAAAGTTCTCTGAGGAAAATTCTCATTACAGTACTTTTAGACAAAGCATTTCATGTTGAGTGAATGCTACAAGTGGAGTTGTCAACTCTTGGAACAAATGTAAAATTGAATTTAAATTATTCTAACAAATTTTAAAACTGAGTTATTTCAACTTAAAAAAAATAAATTGAAAGCAAAAACACATCCGAGCACTATTGTCTTACATTATTATTTTGTATCCATATAAACTACTTAAATCAAGTTCTGTACCTTTAATGACTCACTTTCTTGGTTTCGATCAGAACCAGCCACTTTTGTTGGATGTCATCCATCTGGGATATTGGCTCACTTTCTCCTGACCTACATTTTTTTTAAGTTCCTTAATTTGTGTTCTTTTAACTGGCCTCATTTCATAGCCTTTGCTCAGTTTGTCGCTCTTATACCTGCATCAACCTGTCAAGCAGGTGTACAACCGCCTATAACAGCCTCATCCCTGCCCCATCAAACACATGGAACTGTCCTATCCATCTTTCCCCTATACATTTCACAAATTAAACTAACTTTTCTCTATTTCTCATGACTAAATAGACATGTAAGGATTATTAATGAGTGATGTGGAAATATGCTTCTGGGGACTTAAGATTGCAATATTAAAGCAGTGTGTCAGAATCATGGTGAAATTTAGGGGAAAATGCTGGACTGAGGAGTGGGGTGTTATTCTATGTTACATATCACAATGTATTACAAGGAGGGGAAGATCAAGCAATTGTAAGTAAATGTTTGGAAAATAGTTGTGGGCTGGATGGTAAAGACAACAAAATGAAGTTATGAAATATTACCTAAAGGAAACAGTCACTTCAGTTAGTCTTTTTGATTCAAGTTAGATCTTGGAATGTTAATTGGAGAATAAATTTCATACATGGGTCCTTCACTGTTGTCATGAGCAATGCTGCAACAACAAGATAGGCTATTAACAGGATCGTAGTAACTTGTACTTAGACCATTATACCATAAGATAAGATAGGCTATTAACAAGCTATTAACAAGATGGACATAAACAATATCGTAACTGAAAATCCAAAAAACAAGGATGAGATTTTTAAATTTGGTCATGAAAGGTGTTAGAGGAGGAATCCCTCATCACATTTCATCTGTTCTTTGGATGTAAAGTTGATCTGATGGCTATAGGCTAGTGAGGGAAGATAGGATTAAGTTGGGTAGATAGTTTTCAAGCACTAGAGGCTAAACCTGTCCTCTGTGTTGTAAATTTTTTGTGGTTAACTGAATTGACTCTTACTCAGGCAGCATAAGAGTTATAAACAGAAGATTCAGCAGGTGCTGGAAATCCAGAGTAACACACACAAAATGCTGGGGGAACTCAGTAGGTCAGACAATAACTGTGGATATAGGAATAACAGTCAATGTTTTGGGCTGAGACCTTTCATCAGGACTCATGAAGAATCCCTGATGAAGGGTTTCTACCCGAAATGCCAATTGTTTATTCTTCTTCATTGATGCTGCCTTACCTGCTGAGTTCCTCCTTCCTAGTGAATAAGCTGCACATTGTCCAAGTTAATTCCATTTCCAGGATTAGTTGTAGTCTTGATTTTGATCTTGTCCTCCAAGAAATTGAGCCCATCTCTGCATTTGTGCTGCTGCTGTTAGTGGAACACTCTTCTAGTGGATTGAAAATGGGCACAGGTGGTGGATGATCACCTGTAAGCTCTCTCCCATGCAAGTACTGGTTGAAGCGTTTTACACCCCAAACTAGACTCAAGGCCTCTCTGTCAATCTGTGTATATTTTTTTTCTGCAGCAGTAAAGGAACATGATGCAAAGGCTATGGAGTGTTCATTTCCTTCACTCATAGCATGTGACAATACTGTATCTATACTATAACACGAGGCGTCACAGGCAAGCATCACTGCATAATGTAGGTCATAATGTGTGAGTAAAGTGTCTTGCACCACTATTTCCTTTACCTTCTGGAAAGTTACCCCACACTGCTTTGTCCATTACCATTTCTTCCCAATCTGTAGTAATGAGTTCAAGGGTTGGAGTACAGTAGCCAAGTTTGGCAGGACTGCAACTGTGACACGTCCTTTGGTCTTGGGGCATTCGCCACTACTTGAATTTTCTCAGTACACTTGTGCAGGTCTTGTGCATCAATGGTGTGACTGCAGTAAGTGATACTTGGTTTAAAGAATTCACACATGTGTCATCCTCTGAGCCCATAATCTTCTAATATTTTTAATATTGTCTTGAGTTTTTGGAGATGATCCTTGTCATCCTTACCAATAATACTGTGTGCCTGGACAGTCTTGCAGCACTTCATCTGTAGCTTTCTCCCAGAATGCAGGTTCAGATTCTACTCTAAAAAATAAGCTTATTATAGCGATAAAGCCTTTTCTGAGCGTTTATGGTGAGAAACACTTTGTATTCTTCTTCCATCTCCATCTGTAGGTAGGCCTCAGCTAAGTCCACTTTGCTGAGGTGTTTTCATCCAGAAAGGTTTGCAAAGATATCCTTTATCCTGGGAAAATTTCGAGCATTAACTTACTTTCAGTAGTGGGATGATGGTGACTGTAAAATCACTACAAATCCTGATAAAGCCATTCTTTTTGGTAACTGGGACAGTTGATGTTGCCCATGGGCTCCAATCAATCTTGGAAAGAATTCCTTCACCCTCCATGCGATCCAACTTTCTGGCTATTTATCATGAATGGTGCAAGGAACTGGATGGGCTTTGTATAGCTTGGGTGTGGCATTTTCATTTAACACTATTTTACCCTTGATATGTGTGAGTTTTCCGATGCAACTCTTAAGAACTAGTATCTCATCTATTATCTTTCTTAATTTGCTTTCAGTTGACTATTGCAAGAGATGTGGCATGCAAATGGTGGATAGATCTCCAATCAAGTTGTAGTTGTCTCAGCCACTCACAGCGTCACATTGCTGGCCTTCCTGTTTTTATCTTGTTGGTTGTTGGATTTCACTGTTCTGAATGTCATTCCCGCAAGAGTTTTTTTTTCCTCCAGTATGTTTTTAGTTGGCGCTACAGGCTTTATTTCAGAATCTTTAAACTGCCGTTCAAACTCATTTTGTGGATTGACTGAAACAGCTGAGCCCATGCCAATTCCATTTTAATTAATTTGCCATTCACTTCTAATGTAAGCCATATTGCTTGTCTCATTAGTTTTCATATTGTAAATCTTAAGGCTACCCAATCCTATGTCACACTCATTATTAGAATTTTCATCAACAGCATGCAGAGTTTTTAAAACTGAAGCTTGACTTCTTATCCTTTTCCTTGTGTAGTCCATTTATTTTTGTCTGCCCGGCATGCTCTTTGTATGTGTCTTACTTTGTGACATTTTCTGCAAATTTCGCCTTTAAATCTGTATTGGTGTTGTAAATGTGACCCCCTGCCACAACGATCAGGCCAGTTCCTGTTCAGATGTTGTAATTTTGTAAGGCTCACTTTCATTCCTGACTTCAACTCAATTGTGTCTCTGTCTGCTGTTTCTATTGATACAGCTATTTCAACTGCTCTTTTATTTGTAAGTTGTATTTCAGTTACAAGCTGTTTCTGAATGCTTTCTTAAAAGATTCCACAAGTTAAGTGATCTCTCAGAGCATCATTAAACCCATTACTGAACTGACAATGCTAAGACAATGTCTTCAGTTTAGCCACATACTCTAAAATGGACTTCCCTTCTTTTTGATTCTGCTTATGAAAACCAAAGTGTTCTGCAATCAACAAAGTTTGTGGTTCTAAATGTTCCTGCGTTACTTTCAAGACATCATTAAAGCTCATTTTGGATGGTTTGGTTGTAGCAGTTAAACATCTAAGCAAACTGTATGCCTTTAAACCCAATGCACTCAGCAAAATTGGCACTCGCGTTTCATTGCTACTTCATTGCTTCAAAATACTACTTAATATGCTCATTTTATGATATCCAGTTATCTCTTGTGTAATCAAACATATTTGTCTTTCTGACACCAGCAATTTCTGTTATGTTTTTTATTTATGATTATTATCACCCCACTCTAACTGTTTTATGAACCAAAGAGTTTATCCATTTGTCTGCCTTTTTTTTAAACTTGTCTGTCTCTGTCCCTTCCTGAAGAAGCACATGCTGTGCTGGTTTTTTTTAACTCATCCATTTCTTGCTGTGTTTTTTTTAAAAACTCAAACGACTTGCTGCACTTCAAGTAATTACTTGTCTTGGGTTTGTTTAAAATTTCCGTTGCCACTGTTACACTTTATTAATCCAAAACATAAAACAAATTGAAAGAATAACGTTGAGACATTCTCGTGGATGTCCTTGGTTTTGTTTTTACTTTCAGCGAAATGCACACTTATAACATAGTGACGTGATAACATATACCATTCTCGTACTTTTATGTATAACCCATAATGAATTATGTAAACAACAAAGAATGCTTAATCAAACAACGTATTTACAATATTACTCAGAATCAGAATCAGGTTCACTGGCATGTGCCATGAAATTTGTCAATTTAGCAGCAGCAGTTCAATGCAATACATAATACAGAAGAAAAAATATATAATAATAAAGTAAGATCAATTACAGTATACATATATTGAATAGATTAAAAATTGTGCAAAAACAGAAATTATATATATATATAAAAAAATGGGGTAGTGTCCAAGGGTTCAATGTCCATTTAGGAATCAGATGGCAGAGGGGAAGAAGCAGTTCCTGAATCGCTGAATGTGTGCCTTCAGGCTTCTGTACCTCCTACTTGATGGTAACACTGAGAAAAGGGCATGTCCTGGGTGCTGGAGGTCCTTAATAATGGACACTGCCCTTCTGAGACACTGCTCCTTGAAGATGTCCTGGATACTTTGCAGGCTAGTACCCAAGATGGAGCCAACTAAATTTACAACCCTCTGCAACTTCTTTCAGTCCAATGCAGTATCCTCCCCCCCCCCCCCCCCCATACCAGACAGTGATGTTCTTTGTCAGAATGCTCTCCACGGTACATCTGTAGAAGTTTTTGAGTGTATTTGTTGACACACCAAATCTCTTCAGATTCCTAAAGAAGTATAACTGCCGTCTTGCCTTCTTTTATTACTGCATCGATATGTTGGGACTAGGTTAGATCTTGACACCCAGGAACTTGAAACTGATCACTCCACTTCTGATCGCTCTATGAGGATTGGTATGTGTTCCTTCATCTTACCCTTCCTGAAGTCCGCAATCAGCTCTTTTGTCTTACTGACGTTCAGTGCAAGGTTGTTGCTGCGACGCCACTCCACTAATTGGCATATCTTGCTCCTGTACACCCTCTTGTCACTATCTGAGATTCTACTAACAGTGGTTGTATCATCAGCAAATTTATAGATGGCATTTGAGCTATGCCTAGCCATACAGTCATGCGTATAGAGAGAGTAGAGCAGTGGGCTAAGCACACACCCCTGAGGTGCACCAGTGTTGATTGTCAGCGAGGAGGAGATGATATCACTAATTCGCACAAATTATGATCTTCCGGTTAGGAAGTCGAGGATCCAGTTGCAGAGGGAGGTACAGAGGCCCAGGTTCTGCAACTTCTCAATCAGGATTGTGGGAATGATGGTATTGAATGCTGAGCTGTAGTCGATGAACTGCAACCTGACATAGGTGTTTGTGTTGTCCAGGTGGTCTAAAGCCATGTGAAGAGCCATTGAAATTGCATCTGCCGTTGATGTATTGTGACGATAGGCAAACTGCAATCGGCCCAGGTCCTTGCTGAAGCAGGAGTTCAATCTAGTCATGATCAACCTCTCAAAGCATTTTATCACTGTAGATGTGAGTGCTACCAGGCGATAGTCATTAAGGCAGCTCACATTATTGTTCTTAGGTACTGGTGTAATTGTTACCTTTTTGAAGCAAATGGGAACTTCCGCTTTTAGCAGTGAGAGGTTGAAAATGTCCTTGAATACTCCCGCCAGTTGGTTGGCACTGTTTTCCATCGGGACTTTCTGCCTTGCGAGGGTTCACTCTCTTTAAAGACAATCTATCATCGGCTTCTGAGTCAGAGATCACAGGGTCATCAGGTGCAACAGGGATCTTCACAGGTGTAATTATATTCTGGCTTTCAAAGTGGACATAGAAGGCATTGAGTTCACCTGGTGGTGAAGCATCGCTGTCATTCATGCTATTGGGTTTCACTTTGTAGGCAGTAATGTCTTGCAAACTCTGCCAGAGTTGTTGTACATCCGATGTCACCTCCAACCTCGTTCAAAATTGTCTCTTTGCCATTGAAATAGCCCTCCGCAAATCATACCTGGTTTTCTGGCACAGGCCTGGGTCGCCAACCTTGAATACCACAGGTCTAGCCTTTAGCCGACAACGTACGTCCTGGTATATCCACAGCTTTTGGTTTGGGAATGTACAGTAAGTCTTTGTGGGCACACACTCATCCATGCAGGTTTTAATGAAGTCGGTCACAACTGCTGCATACTCATCCAGGTTCGAAGATGAATCTCTGAATACAGTCCAGTCCATCAATTCAAAGCAGTCCTGTAGGCGCTGCTGTGCTTCCCTTGTCCATACCTTCTTGGTCCTCACTACTAGTGCTGCAGACTTCAGTCTGTGCCTATACTCATGGAGTAGAAGTACAGCCAGGTAATCAGACTTCTCGAAGTGAGGGCGTGGAATAGCACGCTAGGCATTCTTAATGATGGTGTAACAAAGGTCCAGTGTGTTTTTTCCTCTGTTATTGCAAGTGATCTGTTGATAGTAATTGTTTAGTGATTTTTTTTTAAGACTGGCCTGGTTAAAATCTTCCAAAATGATGGTGAAGGCGTTAGGGTGCACTGTTTCGTGCATGTTGATCCCATTACTCAGATCACCTAAATCCTGAATGACATGTCAAGCAAGCCTTCCACATCGGCCACAGCAGACGACGAACCTTGACCTTCGACATCGAGGCGGGTAGTCATAGGAGAAGATGAGCTGCCTGCCCTAATGAAAACAGACGATGATGAGATGACACCCCATTGTCCCACCACCCCAACCCCCAGGCCACGGACAGATACCGATTCGCGGAGAATGCAGTGGTAGCCGGGAGGCACACAGCACATCTTTAAGAAAAAAGGCGAAGTAAACATGCTAATTAATTAGGTGCTGCCTGGCACGTAAAAGTGCGGCCCAGATCAGAGGCAACTGCCGATTGCGTTGCCTTTGATCTGGGCCGACATTTACATACCAGGCGGCACCTAATTAATTAGCATGTTTATTTTGGCTTTTTTCTTAAAGATGTGCTGTGTGCCTCCCGGCTACCGCTGTACCCCTGCATGCTTCGCGGATCGGTATCAGTTCGCTGCCCGGAGGGTGGGGGCCACTGCACCACCCAAACTCTGACGACTCAGCCTAACACACCATCATCAGTGTGCTCGGCAAGCTATCTTCCCGATTCCCGTAAGTGATACTACACTGTACATACATTATTTCTACTTTATATAGGCTGTATATTTTTATGTGTTATTTGGTATGATTTGGCAGTTTCATAGCTTAAAGGTTACTGGAGAGAGTGTTTTTGCCGAGAGCGCTTGTGTGAGATCTTCGCTATGGAGAACAGTGCCAGCAATGATTATGGAAAAGTATTTCTACTTTATATAGGCTGTGTATTTATCATATCATTCCTGCTTTTACTATATGTTACTGTTATTTTAGGTTTTATGTGTTATTTGGCATGATTTGGTAGGTTATTTTTGGGTCTGCGAACTCTCACAAATTTTTCCCATATAAGTAAATGGTAATTGCTTCTTCGCTTTACGACATTCCGGCTTACGAATGGTTTCATAGGAACGCTCTACTTCCGGATGGCGGGGGAAACCTGTATTATTGAAATATTAAATACACAACACCTTTCACTCCTGATCCTTGATGAGGACTGGCGTGTGTTCCCTTGACTTGCCCTTCCTGAAGTCCACAGTCAATTTCTTGGTCTTACTGAAATTGAGTGCAAGGTTGTTGGTGTGACACCACTCAACCCACTGATTTATTTCACTCCAGTACGTCTCCTCGTCACCATCTGAAATTCTGCCAACAATAGTTGTGTCGTCGGCAAAATTATAGATGCTGTTTGAGCTGTGCCTAGCCACATGGTCATGGGTGTAGCCAGAGTAAAGTATTTAGCTAAGCACGCATCCTTGTGATGAGCCAGTGTTAATTGTCAGTGAGGAGGAGATGTTACTTCCGATCCACCAAGACTGTGATGTCCCGGTGAGAAAGTCAAGGATTCAGTTGCAGAGAGACCCAAAATTTGGAGCTTTTTTAATTAGAACTGAAGGTATGTTGTGTTGAACACTGAGCTGTAGTCAATATGCAGCCTGACATTAGTATCACTATTGTCCAGGCCTGCCTTTATATCTAGTCAATTCAAGTTCATGTTCATTCGTTGTCATTCAAACATTTACAACCTTCTGTTTTTTTCTGGATTTTTAAAATCAGTAGTTTAACACGTGTGAAATTATTACACCCCTCTGCACTGTTTGTGCACCAACACAAACCTTTTCAGTTTGATAAATTACCATTACCTTTTGTTTTTTTTGTGCACAAAAGTCAGTTGATGTTGTGAAATTCCTTATAAACATCAGCTATAATGAGCTTTCATCAAGACAAGGATTCAAGGCTTTAAAAAGGCAAGATGTTTGTCTTGCTGTATGTCCAGGCCTGAATTAATTTAAGAAACAATTCACCGGAAGTAATTTTAAATCATTACATTTGTTCTTGTTAACTGCACGGTTATTCTGCATATGCCCTTGTACTTTAATGGTTAAAACTGCTACATTTTCAGATTATGATTTAAAAGGATTTTTTAAACCACAGTTAAATTATTGTTAATCTATTTCTATAAAATTGTAAATCATGCTTACTGAAGGCAGTAATGTTTTAGCATATCGTTCATTTAGGAGAAACATTTGGCATGCTAGATTGTGTTTTAAAAGCAGTGGACAAGTTTACTGTACAAAATCTAGGTTTAAAAGGAAATGTGCACACTTTGCTGATATTAGCCATTTCCTTCTCATGTTTTCTAACTTCAAAGTATACATGCAAAGCATTCTAAAACACAGAACGGAACTGGTTTGCTTATCTCTTATTTTGTTATATCTGAGCTGCTTAGGGGCAAAAACAAGCTTGTCATTCTCTAATTTAATAAAATTGAATTAAATTGGCATTGAAAATACTTACATTGCATGATCATGTTGTATAGCTGTTGATCAAGTTGTTTGTAAATTGGTCTTTTAGTGTCACATGTACTGAGGTACAGTGAAAAACATCTTGCATATCATACATACAGATCAATTTGTTACAGGAATGTACTGAGGCAGTGCAAGGTAAAGCAATAAGAGGGCAGAATAAATTGTTTCAGTTACAAAGCAAGCGCAGTCCAAGTAGCTAATCAACTGCAATGCTAGTAGAAGGTAGATTGTGAGGTTAAGAGTCCATTTTACTGCCTGAGGGGATTGTTCAGTAGTCATAAATCAGCTGGATAGAAGCTGTCCTTGAGGCTGGTAGTATGTGCTTTCAGGCTTTTGTATCTTCTGCCTGATGGGAGGGAAAGAAGTGAGAATGTCTGGGGCGGGTGGGGGCTTTGATAGTGCTGGCTGAATTACCAAGGCAGCAAGAAGTGTAGAGAGAATGGATGGAGGAGAGTCTGGTTTTTGTGATGTGCAGAGCTTGTCCACAACTCTTATGCAGTTTTTTGCCATCACGCACAGAACAGTTGCTATACCTGACCACGATGACTCCGGATAGGATGGTTTCTATAGTTCATTGATAAAAACTGATGAGGGTCAAAATGGACATGCCATACTTCTTTAGTCTCCTGAGAAAGTAGAGGTAATGGTGAGCTTCCTTAGCCATGATGTCTTTGTGGTTGGACCGAGACAGGATATTCACTGCTAGGAACGTGAAGTTCTCAACCCTCTCAATCTTAACACCCCGTTGAAGTAAACAGGAGAGTGTACACTGCCCCCCTTCCTGAAGTAAATTAACAGCTCTTTTGCTGACATTGAGGGAAAGGTTGTTGTCATGGGGTTCTCAATCTCCTTCCGCTAGCTACTCTGACTTATTGTTATTTGAGAATGCAGCCTACTACAGTGGTTTCATCTGAAAACTGTGGATGGAATTACAGCAGAATGTGGCCACAAAGTTGAGTGTATAGGGTGTAAAGTAGGGGGCTAGGGATTCAACCTTGCCAAGCACCAGTGTTGAGAATAATCATGGCAAAGGTGTTGCTGGTTTTTCTTTTATTTTTGGTTGTAGTCTGTTCATCAGAAAGTCAAGGATTCCTTTGCAAAGGGAGGTGTTGAGTGCCTGGTCTTGATGTTTAGAGATGAATTTGCTTGGAATTATAATATTGCAGGCAGAGCTGTAGTCAATAAATAATGGTCTAACATTGGAGTCTGTACAGTCTATCTGCTCCAGAGGTGACATCCTCTGTGGATCTGTTTCACAGTCAACATTCTCTGGAAGGCTAGAGTCTCTTAAAACACTTGATGGTGGATGTCAGAGTCTCAGGCTACATCCACACTATGACGGATAATTTTGAAAACGCCGGTTCAAGTAAAAACGATAGGCTTCCACATTAAGCGTTTTTTGAAATATCTCTGTCCACATTAGGCGGATGTTTAGGTGAATCTCCTCCTACTGGGCACATGCAGGACACACAGAAAACAAGCGAAGAGGAAACGATATACTTGGTTCACGTTTGTCCAGTTACAGAGTAGAAAAACTTAAAAGGAATTGCTCTTGGCTCTTGCGCAGGAGGACTTAAAACTAAAGAAAAACAAATACTGGAGCGTATGGAGGCAACCGACAGGGAGTTCACGGACAGTATGACCCGGCTGACGACGAACATTGAAAAACTGACTAACTCTGTTGCATTAATAAAGCACCTTGTTAAATGTATAAAGCATGTCTGCATCAGTGTTGTCTTGTATTTCCATACAATGTTACATTAGGCTGTTACACATCTATTGTCAGAGAAGTACTTGCATAAATAATGTAAACCACCTTCATACAAGCATGGACAGAAAACAGGGCAAAGTGAGTATACTTATTTACTCAGTAAGCTATGGGTCAAAGTATTTGGTGAGTACATTTCTAACTCTTCTGGCTTCAGTCTCGTTGCCGTCTGTTCTGAAATTGTTAGGTTCTGCGAAGCGCAGAATCAAATATCGCTGTGGTGATTGTACGCTCTAGTATCAATTCTTTGGCGACAATAAAGTAGTAGTAGTAATAATAATAATAGGAAGAATAAGAATAATAAGAAGAAAACAAAGAAATGCCGTGCTGTCGCCATCTGTTCCAGCACATCATGACAGCGGTTTTAAAAAGCTTCGGTTACCCCGTACATACTGCAACAGATATTAGGCGTTTTCAGATTTATTCACTCTGGAGACCATTTCTGAAAATTTCTGTTTTCGGGGGCTGAAAACGCCATTTCAGTGTGGACAGAAGGTCAAAACGAAGAGAAAAAGCTTCGTTTTTAAAATTATCCGGCGTAGTGTGGACGTAGCCTCAGGCTATAGTCACTAAGGCATATTACCTTGCTTTTGTTGGGTACCGGTACCAGAACCCATGATAATCGTTATCTTGAACCTCCACTTCAAGCAGGGAGAAATTAAACATATCTGTTCAGAATCCAAGGACACAGTCAGGGACTCAATTTTGACTGGCATTGTCTCTTGGCATTCCTGACAGCTCTACAAGGGTTTTATTTGATATATTTCCTTTAATGTTCTGATGTGATGGTTGTAATAATGGGACAAGTTGCTTAAATAGTTAATTCTTCTAACATCGTCAATGCCTTTTCTAAAGAGTACTTGTAAACTGCACGTACTAAGTTTTATTTTGATTTGTACCTTGGCTGGGTCTCTGTTCTCGAGGATAACATTCTCCATGTAAAATAATCTTGTAGTTAGTGAAGTTATCTGATGATTATCATTGAACTTTTTACTAAACAAAACTTCCAATAGACAACTCTTCAGTCAGCAGTAATCATCCATTGCCAAGTTGTTCTTAACTTTGTTTTGGCACATGCACTTTCCTGGGCAGCAAAAACAGAATGAAGTTGCACTGTACAGGGGTAACATCATCCATCAAGAGATTTTCCTAAGAAATAAGGTCATGCAAACACATGGTTCAAGGTGCAGCATTTAATTGCAATATCTATTTGCATTCTGTGTTCCTTACTCTTCCACTGGGATGAATTCTTAGTGGAATTACCAGAGACAATATCCACTTAAGACTCATACTATTGATCTGATTTCCTTGTATGCCTATCCTGCAGTAATAAATTTCAATTTAAAGCTGGATTAGAGTTGTGAGGGAAAGGTTCTATTCAGAATCAGACCTCAGAAGGAGAAGAAACTATACATAGAAATATGTTGAATAATACGAGAGATGTTAATGCATTTATAAATTTCAGAGGGGCTTTTAGAACATTAGTATGTCTAGCTAGATATACCATTTCTGCTGTTCTTAGCCATTATGTTTGTAAGAGATCCACAAAATTCGGGAGACTACAGTAATAAATCTAACTAATCACAACTCTCCAAATTAAGTAGTTCATTGTCTCCCATCCACAAGAAGTTTCCAAATTATTCTTGAGGTTCTGTAGTCAGTAAGTGCAGAACTTCCTGGCAACGCATTCCAGAGGTGGTTGATTCAGCTTGGTAGAGATGAGGTAGGGGTAAACACAGTTTGGCATCTAACATGATGTTCTTAAAGAAAGTTTGTCATTGAAAGATTTTCCCAGAGCAGATTAATTCCCTTCATTGTATCAAAGACTGTAGTGTGTACTTTATGGGAGTCGTTATTCCTCCATTGATAGTTATATTTAGAGTTATAGAAAAGTACAGCACAGAAACAGACGCTTGGGCCCATCTAGTCCATCCAAACCATTTAAACTGCCTACTCCCGACAACCCGCACCAGGACCATAGCCTTCCATACCCCTACCATTTATGTACCTAACCAAACTTCTCTTAAACATTGAAATCAAGCTTGCATACACCATTTGCGCTAGCAACTCGTTCCACAGTGTAACAACCCTCTGAGTGAAGATGTTTCCCCTCGTTACCCTTAAACTTTTCACCTATCATCCTTAACCCATGAGCTCTAGTTGTAGTCCCACCCAACCTCAGTGGAAAAAGCCTGCTTGCATTTACCATATCAATACCCCTCATAATTTTGTATACCTCTATCAAATCTCCTCTCACTTGGAACATTGGATGCTGACTTGGGTTTCTACTTTTAATAATTTTCCTATTTTATTTCTCGTGGTCTGCAATAATCATTTATTTAGTAGATTTGACATTGAGCTAATACATGCATACCAAATATTGAAATGTAAAGTTAGGCTTCAGGGTGACAGAGTTTCTTCAGCATTTAAAGCGATGCATTACAGCTCAGGACATTACAGTGCCATCCTGTAAGGAGTCTTTATGTCCTTCCTGTGGAATGCATGGGTTTTCCTCAGGTGTTTCATCCCATGGTCCAGAGACGTATCGAGTAGGTTAATTGGGCATTGTAATTTGTCCTGTGATCAGGTTAGGTTTAATCAAGTTTCTCAGAGTATATTTTGTATCATTCACTGGCTGTTTGTTAACCTATGCATTATTTATTTATGGTCATTATTTTGTTTTCAGTTATTGTAGCCAGGGAGTTGGCAACAGCTAGCCAGATTTTAATTTCCTTTCTGAATTCCATCATGAATAGAAAATGAATGAGACCCTTTTGTGTAAAGAAGTACATTACTCCACTGGTTATTATCCCATCTCTCCTGGATCTGCCGACCATTTGATAGCTCTTGCTCCATCTCTTCCCTTCATATTTTTTATATTGGCTACCTGCCCTCTATTTCAGACCCTTTTCAGTTCAGATGAAGGGTTTTGACCCAAAACGTCGACTGTCCATTTCCCTCCACCAGTGTTACCTGATCCGCTGAGTTCCTCCAGCGTGTTGTTCATTGCAGCAGATTTTAGCATCAGGAGATTGTGCTTTGAGTTTACATTTGGTGTTTTGGATTCTGCATGGCTCAGTCAGGATTTTGGTTGATGAGCTCACTTTGTTGCTTTTTTTGTTCATACGGGTCCAATCCTCTGAAGAGAGGGCTGGGCTCTTGACTCCATTCTTTCTGACGTTTATATCTTCTGCCCGATAGTATTGGGGAGAAAAGAGGGTCTTTGATTATGCTGGGTGCTTCACCAATGTAGTGAGAAGTGTGCACTAAGTCCCTTAAGGGGAGTTTGGTTTCTGTGATGTGCTGAGAAACTTCTCAATATAAATTCAGGTGGCAACATAAGTGAATGAATCTCATATGTTATTTGGGAGTTGCAACAGGATTGATTTAAGTTATGGCAACGGATGAAGCAAATGTATCTGTATTGTATGCATTTAATTAAAACCGGTCATGATCTGATGATGAACTCCATCAATTCAGGAATAGATTTCAGTTCTAAAAGATCAGAGACAGTTTAGGGTCACTGCTTTTGCTGTGGAGCAATTGCAAATATTGAAAAGATTCTTGAACATGATTTCCTGTTCTTAAATTAGTCCTTTGTCTAACCACTGTAGCTTGCCTATTCAAGTTAAAGTTTTAACAACAATTCTGATCAACCAGTCTTGGAGAAATTTGTATAAGGGTAATTTATAAGTGTTTTCTAAATTGGATGCAAATTACCTAGTTAAAAGTTAACCTGCTTTTGCTCATGCCAATTCAATGATTTATCTCTGCAGCTTTTTAACCACATTTACAACTCTTTATAGTTGGCAACCTCTCCTGTGAAAGTATTGATGAACTTATATATTGTGAGTGCATACATTTTTTTAGCTCCATGGATGGCATAAAATCAGTGGGTGAATATAAAAAGGAAAGCTCTGTCGCATCTGGACTTACTCTGGTTAGCGGATGGTTTCCCTCCACGCCTCTGATGTAGTGGAGAATCGCGTACGAGGCAAGTTACAGCAGTGGTTTGCCATTGCCTTCTGCCGGGTGAGTTTCCAAAGAGATCACCAGCTTGTAGCCCAGCACGGATGGAAAGCGTGCCAGGGGAGCCGGCTGGATTTGAACTTGAGTCCTTTCATCCCAAAGTGCGGCACTGATGCCACTACACCACCAGCTGGGTCTAAATCCACAAAATAAAAAGTCTTGGAAACACTCAGCTGGACGGTGTGCTAGAAATACTGAACGTGTCAGGAAATGTTCTGTGCAAAAGCCTTTGTCACAATTGGACACAATTATGTTTTAAGTTACAAGCCAAAATATACACTAGAAAATTGAACCAGGAGTAGGCTGCCTGGCCCCTCAACCCATCCTTCTAGATGTTCATGGCCAATCTGCCCCAGTCCTTATCTTCTCTTCAGTGCCAGTTCCACAAAACTCTCAAATCTTTTTCAAAAGTTTACTTAGCTGGTCTTTAAATACCTCCAATGTTCCAGCCTCCACAACTCAATGGGATAAAGAATTTCAGAGATTCACCATCCTCTGAGAAGAAATTGCTATGCAGCTTAGTTTTAAATGATTGCCCCCTTGGACCTGTCCCCTTATTCAAGACTCCTCCAACTGGAAACATGTCAACATCTGCCTTGTCATGCCCCTTAGAATCTTAAATGTTCCATCAAGATCACCCACATTTCAGCTTCTATAAAATACCGGAATAATTTCATTAGGCTTTACTGAGAGGACAACCTTGTCATCCCTAGAAATGGCTCAGTAAATCTCCACTGGACTACCTTCAATGCTAGCAAATCTTTTCTTAAATAAAGTAGCCAGAACTACATACAGCACTGCTTTGTACATCCTGTGCAAAGCTAATACTCTTCTGTTTTTAAACTTTATCCCCATGTAATAACAGCAAATATATTATTCTGCCATCTTAATTACTTATTGCATCTACACTCAGTGGCCATTTTATTAAGTACCTCCTGTGCCTAATAAAATGGCCACTGAGTTATGATTGTTGTCTTCTGTTGCTGTATCCTATCCACTTCAAGGTTCGATGTTTTGTAACATGTGGTTATTTGAGTTACAATCGCCTTCCTGTTAGTTTGAATCAGCTTGTCTATTCTCCTCTGACCACTCTCATTAACAATACGTTTTCACCCAAAGGTCTGCTGCTCACTGGGTTTTTTTTTGTTTTTCACACCATGCTCTGAAAACTCTAGAGACTGGTTATCTGTAAAAATCCTAGAGAACAGTTTCTGAGATACTCAAACCACCCCATCTGGTACCAACAATTATTCCACAGTCAGAGTCACTTAGATCCCCTTTCTGATATTTGATCTGAATAGTAACTGAACTTCTTGACCATGTCGGCATGCTTTTATGCATTGAGTTGCTGGCATATGATTGGCTGATTAGATATTTACATTAAAAGCAAATGTACCTATTAAAGTGGCTACTGAATGTATTTGGTAATAACTCTTAATATGTCATGTGCAACAACACCTGTATCTCTCAATTCTCTACTTACTTGGGCTCTCTACTGATATAGTCTGCTTTTTGATTTCTTCTACTAAAGTGCATGACCTCACACTTTCCTTCATTAAACTGTATTTGCCAGGTATTTTGCTAGCTCCCTTAATATATCTATAATCCTATTCCAAAACCCAAATAATCTACTGTCATATCATCTATGGTCTCATTGAATAGTGGCTTGGGCCCAGGAGGTTGAATGATATGCACCCGCTCTAATGTTTCCCTGTCCTTGTTTTATGTGTCACTGGTAAATCGATTAGAGTTTGCCAATCATTAATCAACTTTAACAGTTCTCAGAGTAATAAGCAGTGCCCATTTTGACTAACTGATTAACGATGTATTACAAAGGAAAATGGAAGGAGGCAGAACCCAAACAGTTCATTGTAAAACTGTCATTTTAAGCCTTGTTTTATGCATAACAACATAAATAAATGGGAAATGGTCATTTATAAAATACTTGCATTATCTAAACCTATGACTACGTGCTTAGTAGGAGTAACCAAAGTCACTGCTGGAATCTGTTGCAACTGAAATAAGCTGAATGTGTGTGATACATTTAATTTCTTTTGCTGTACTTGGCCATGTGCTTGAAGCAAGTAGTTTCTGTAGTTATAATTTTTGGGGTTGTTGGCAGTGGAGAAATAGATTTGTTATTAGGTTGGGGATCTGCAAAAGCGTATAAAAGTTCATTTTGAGGAGGTCAGTTGCCATATAATGTAGCCCATAAGACATTGGTGCAGAGTTGGACAATTTAGCAAAACAATTTTAGTTTTGTAATATGAGGCTGTTCAGTCAGTTCAATCATGTTGGTTAATCTAACTTTCTTTACTGTATCAGGCCCCAACCATAGACTGAAACACATTTGATTAATTTAAATTCATAAATATGAACTTACCTTTGATTCTCAGCATTGAACCTCATTTTTAGTAATCTCTCCTGCTGGAAAACAAAAGCTCTGTCAAAATCCTTCCTGACCTCTAATGTGCCAACATTTACCAATGGCAGCAAGACCTTCAGTGATGTGGCCAATTAACTTGCTGATTCCACTGTGACACTGATCTCCATGAGTGCTCAGTGCCATGTGATGGGATCATTTGGGCAAACATTCAGGGAAGCCAGAAGGCAGGTAGTTAGCATTCAGCATACGTCTCCACTGAGATGCCAACTTCCCAATATGAAACACAGTGGTAATTGCCAGTTAAAGGAGGAATGGATATTTTGGCTAAGCTTGAGTGTGGAGCAAGATGACTATGTGTGCAGGAAATGTGTCCAGCTGCAGCTTCTGGCAGACCACATTGAGCGGCTGGAGCTGCGATTGGATTCATACTGGAACATCTGCAATGCTGAGAAAGTTGTGAGTAGCATGTTCGGTGAGTTGGCCACACCGCAGGTAAAGGCTACACAGGCAGGAAGGGAATGGATGGCCACTAAACAGCGTAGTAGTAGGCAGGTAGTGCAGGAGTCCCCTGAGGTCATCTCCCTCCTAAACAGATAGACTGCTTTGGATACTGTTGGGGGAGATGTCTCATCAGGGGGAGGCAGCAGCAGCCGAGTTCATGGCACCATGGGTGGCTCTGTGGCACAGGAGGGAAGGAAAAGGAGTGGGAGAGCTATAGTGATAGGGGATTCGATTGTAAGAGGAATAGAGAGGCATTTCTGCGGCCGCAAACGAGACTCCAAGAGGGAATGTTGCCTCCCTGGTGCAAGGGTCAAGAATGTCTCTGAGCGGCTGCAGGACATTCTGGAGTTGGAGGATGAACAACCAGTGGTTGTGGTGCACATAGGTACCAACGATATAGGTAAAAAATGGGATGAGGTCCTACAAGGTGAATTTAGGGAGTTAGGAGATAAATTAAAAAGCAGGACCACAAAGGTAATAATCTCTGGATTACTATCAGTGCCACGTGCTAGTCAGAGTAGAAATAGGAGGATATTTCAGATGAATACGTGGCTTGAAAAATGGTGCAAGGGGGAGGGATTCAAATTTCTGGGGCATTGAAACCAGTTCTGGAGGAGGTGGGACCAGTACAAACAGGACGGTCTTTACCTGGGCTGGACTGGAACCAATGTCCTAAGGGGAGCGTTTGCTACTGTTGTTCAGGAGGATTTAAACTAATGTGGCAGGGGGATGGGAACAAGTGCAGAGAGACAGAGGGGTGTAAAATGAGGGTAGAAGCAAAAAGTAGTCAGGTGAAAAGTAGAAGTGGCAAGCTGGCAAATCCAGGGCAAAAATCGAAAAGGGCCACTTTTCAACATAATTGTATAAGGGCTAAGAGTGTTGTAAAAGCAAGCCTGAAGGCTTTGTGTGTCAATGCAAGGAGCATTCGTAACAAGGTGGATGAATTGAATGTGCAGATAGTTATTAATGAATATGATATAGTTGGGATCACAGAGACATGGCTCCAGGGTGACCAAGGATGGGAGCTCAACGTTCAGGGATATTCAATATTCAGGAGGGATAGACATGAAAGAAAAGGAGGTGGGGTGGCATTGCTGGTTAGAGAGGAGATTAACGCAATAGAAAGGAAGGACATTAGCCAGGAGGATGTGGAATCGATATGGGTAGAGCTGCATAACACTAAGGGGCAGAAAACGCTGGTGGGAGTTATGTACAGGCCACCTAACAGTAGTAGTGAGGTTGGAGATGGCATTAAACAGGAAATTAGAAATGCGTGCAATAAAGGAACAGCAGTTATACATATAGATTGGGTGAACCAAATTGGTAAGGGTGCTGAGGAAGAGGATTTCTTGGAATGCATGCGGGATAGTTTTCTGAACCAACATGTTGAGAAACCAACTAGAGAGCAGGCCATTCTGGACTGGGTATTGAGCTATGAGGACGGGTCAGTTAGCAATCTTGTTGTGCGAGTCCCCTTGGGCAAGAGTGACCATAATACAGTGGAATTCTTCATTAAGATGGAGAGTGATATAGTTATTTCAGAAACAAAGGTTCTGAACTTAAAGAAGGGTAACCTTGAAGGTATGAGACGTGAATTAGCTAAGATAGACTGGCAAATGATACTTAAAGGGTTGACGGTGGATATGCAATGGCAAGCATTTAAAGATCGCATGGATGAACTGCAACAATTGTTCATCCCAGTTTGGCAAAAGAATAAACCAGGGAAGGTAGTGCACCCGTGGCTGACAAGGGAAATTAGGGATAGTATCAATTCCAAAGAAGAAACATACAAATTAGCCTGA
The DNA here is from genome assembly GCF_030028105.1 of Mobula birostris. NCBI lineage: Eukaryota > Metazoa > Chordata > Chondrichthyes > Myliobatiformes > Myliobatidae > Mobula > Mobula birostris. The sequence goes on along the minus strand of NC_092375.1, from coordinate 138,665,058 downwards.
AGAAATGGTACACCTGAGGACTGGGAGAAATTCAGAGTCCAGCAGAGGAGGACAAAGGGCTTAATTTGGAAAGGGAAAAAAGATTATGAGAGAAAGCTGGCAGGGAACATAAAAACTGACTGTAAAAGCTTTTATAGATATGTGAAAAGAAAAAGATTGGTTAAGACAAATGTAGGTCCTTTACAGTCAGAAACAGGTGAATTGATCATGGGGAACAAGGACATGGCAGACCAATTGAATAACTACTTTGGTTCTGTTTTCACTAAGGAGGACATAAATAATCTTCCGGAAATAGTAGGGGACCGAGGGTCTAGTGAGATGGAGGAACTGAGGGAAATACATGTTAGTAGGGAAGTGGTGTTAGATAAATTGAAGTGATTGAAGGCAGATGAATCCCCAGGGCCAGATGGTCTGCATCCCAGAGTGCTTAAGGAAGTAGCCCAAGTAATAGTGGATGCATTAGTGATAATTTTTCAAAACTCTTTAGATTCTGGATTAGTTCTTGAGGATTGGAGGGTTGCTAATGTAACGCCGCTTTTTGAAAAAGGAGGGAGAGAGAAACCGGGAAATTATAGACCGGTAAGCCTGACACCGGTGGTGGGGAAAATGCTAGAGTCATTTATCAAAGATGTGATAACAGCACATTTAGAAAGCGGTGAAATCATTGGACAAAGTCAGCATGGCTTTGTGAAAGGAAAATCATGTCTGACGAATCTCATAGAATTTTTTGAGGGTGTAACTAGTAGAGTGTATAGGGGAGAACCAGTGGATGTGATATATTTGGATTTTCAAAAGGCTTTTGACAAGGTCCCACACAGGAGATTAGTGTGCAAACTTAAAGCACATGGTATTGGAGGTAAGGTATTGATGTGGATAGAGAATTGGTTGGCAGACAGGAAGCAAAGAGTGGGAATAAACGGGACCTTTTCAGAATGGCAGGCAGTGACTAGTGGGGTACCGCAAGGTTCAGTGCTGGGACCCCAGTTGTTTACAATATATATTAATGACTTAGACGAGGGGATTAAATGCAGCATCTCCAAGTTTGTGGATGACACGAAGCTGGGTGGCAGTGTTAGCTGTGAGGAGGATGTTAAGAGGATGTAGGGTGACTTGGATAAGTTAGGTGAGTGGGCAAATTTATGGCAGATGCAATTTAATGTGGATAAATGTGAGGTTATCCTCTTTCGTGGCAAGAACAGGAAAACAGATTATTATCTGAATGGTGGCCGATTAGGAAAAGGGGAGGTGCAACGAGACCTGGGTGTCATTGTACACCAGTCATTGAAAGTGGGCATGCAGGTACAGCAGGCGGTGAAAAAGGCGAATGGTATGCTGGCATTTATAGCGAGAGGATTCGAGTACAGGAGCAGGGAGGTACTACTGCAGTTGTACAAGGCCTTGGTGAGACCACACCTGGAGTATTGTGTGCAGTTTTGGTCCCCTAATCTGAGGAAAGACACTCTTGCCATAGAGGGAGTACAAAGAAGGTTCACCAGATTGATTCCTGGGATGGCAGGACATTCATATGATGAAAGACTGGATCGACTAGGCTTATACTCTGGAATTTAGAAGATTGAGGGGGATCTTATTGAAACGTATAAAATTCTAAAGGGATTGGACAGGCTAGGTGCAGGAAGATTGTTCCCGATGTTGGGGAAGGCCAGAACGAGGGGTCACAGTTTGAGGATAAAGGGGAGGCCTTTTAGAACCGAGATGAGGAAAAACTACTTCACACAGAGAGTGGTGAATCTGTGGAATTCTTTGCCACAGGAAACAATTGAGGCCAGTTCATTGGCTATATTTAAGAGGGAGTTAGATAAGACCCTTGTGGCTAAAGGGATAAGGGGGTATGGAGAGAAGGCAGGTATAGGGTTCTGAGTTGGATGATTAGCCATGATCATACTGAATGGCGGTGCAGGCTCGAAGGGCCGACTGGCCTACTCCTGCACCTATTTTCTATGTTTCTAAGATGTTGCTTTTTCAACTGAGACCAGCTCTGTATTTTGCAGGAATATAGTTTTGAGGAAAGCATTCAATATTGTAATGCTATGTTTCAGTGTACTTAATAACAAGGGTTTTGTTTCTTTCTTTTTTACTTGACAATGCTTGTTACTTACAGACCTATTGTCATATGGGCACACAAAGGACAATGGTTATTCTCAGTGTTGGAGATTAGACATTTCAGTTCCAGAATACGTTGCAATAATTCATTTGAGTAGTGTCCTAGGTGCTTCATCAATAACCTTTCTATCCTAGGGTCAGAGGTGCTGATGTTTGCTGACAGTTATTCTGTAGACAGCTCCTCAGGAATGAAGCGGTTGGTGACAGCAAACAACAATTTGTGTGCAATTTTACTGAAAAGTAACATTCACGAGTTCTAGGCAATGATACATCTCCCAACAAGAAAGTCCAACTTGATGAAGGATTTTGATTTTAATTCTGATTGTGCAGATGCTACTTGAGTTGCTGAGTGTTTCCGGTATTTCCAAATTTTAAAAAAATTTCCAGTATCTGCATTTTTCTTTTGCATTTTCAAAAGAGTTATTCACCTATACTAGCCATTGTCTGGCATTGCCGGAAACTGCCATCACCATCCTAGATGAGGAGGTACCATTGTTGATTAATAGAAGCCACATTAATCTTATGGCTGCATTAGGGTGTGTATATCAACAATGAGGAATTTGCCTTCTAATTGCCCTTCTTTCCCCCATTAAGTCCTGATGAAGAGCCTAGGCCCAAGACGTAGGCTCTTTATTCCTCTCCGTATATGCTGCCTGACGTGCTGATTTCTCCAGCATTTTGTATGTGCTGTTTCTTTTCCACTTCTGTATTGTCTGTATATGTTTTTGTTGAGTGCCATCGAGTTATCGTCAACTTGTGCCATGGCATCCCAACAGATAGTGTGGTCCATTTGTGGCAAGATGCGGAAGATTCTTCCACACAGATTCTGCTGTTGTCCAAATTGGACCCAGCCTGATTCAAACTCAGGACCATCCACCTCGAAGTCCGGTACTGATGCCACCACACCACTGGCCAGTGTATACCATACTAAAAATGCATGAAAAGCCAAGGGAACATTCACAGCCACGCGGAACTGTTGAGTTTGTGGATTGGCTGAGATTATATCATATTATAAAAACAATGCTGAAAATGCTCAGTGCCTCAGATAGCATCTGTGGATGGAGAAATAGAATTACTACTTCATATTGCCTCCAGAACTGAGAAACCAACAGAGCAGATGTTCTTTAAGTTATAGTGAGTGGGAGGAGAGAACAAATGAAAAACAGTAGAACCTACAGATGCTGGAAATCTGAAACACAAATGGAAATGCTGGAAATGCTCAGCAGGAGTGACAGCAGCTGTGGAACACAGGTATTCTCATGATGCTGTTAAAAAGTGGATTTCAGTATTTCCACCCACTGATAATGATTTTATAGTTCCATGGTGGGATACCTGTATGGGAACCATGCATCTGCTGGCTTTGTTAGTAGAAGACTGTAATTTGGGAGGTGCTGTTGAATAGTCCTGGTGAGTAACTGCAGTGCATTTTGTGGCATATTGCACCAGTGACGGAGAAAATTGTACTGTCAAAGTTAATTTTTAAATTTAAAGCAAATAGTAAGACAATCAAAACATTTAACTCAATTAATTCAATAGGGAAAAAATAACTAAACATGCCCAGAAATAATTTCTCTGCACTGATAGAAATGGAGTCGTGGAACCTGCCACAGGCGTAACCTGGGGCAATATTTTTGTGTTGATTTTCATCATCCATCTGGAGAAGCTCCATGAGTACTCAGTCAGTCAGGATAATAGAAGCAAGGTCAGGTAGGGAAGTTTGTGACTTGTGCATTTGTGTCAGTTCTGCAGTCTGCGTAAAGTCTACATTTGTCTACATTCTGTGCTGTACTGGTGTACCAAGCAAATGAGGGTCTGAAGCAGTGAAAGTATAGAGGTATTCTGGATAATTTTTGAGAGGTGTGGGTATGATACAGAAGCCTACACAGGAAAGTGATGAGTTTACCAATTTTGAGATTAAACCGCAGAACAGCACCTGACTGAGTTACCTCATTTATTTTTTAAATTGGAACCTACTTGGCTTCAGTTTGTTTTATTTTACAACATTAAGCATGACTGTGTATACTTTAGTATGGCTTTTAGGATTTTGAAAGAAATATTAGGGTTAGAAAGTTTTGGAGGGAGGGTGTGCAGTGTGTTGCATGAGATTGGAAAGTAATGATCAGTAATTGTTCTTTACTGTCTCAGTAACAGACTTGGTTACTATTTTTCCAATGGTAGTAGCAAATAGTTTGTACCATTTCCTAACATAGGCAGCTGTTTGGTATTTGTGAGGGGTGATGTCAAAAATGGAGACGTGGCTATGCCACACAGCAGAAAAATGTATGCCCAACCTATTATGAGCAGCACTAACAATGGGCGAGGGTAAATAGCAGATGGAGAGTTGGGGTAAGTTTGTCATTTTAAATCATCAGCAGTAATTGCAGCTGAACACTAGCTGTTTTTATTTATTTACTCTGTTATATTTAGAAATACAGTGTGGAACAGGCCCTTCCAGCCCAATAAACAACCCATCTATTTAACCCTAGCCTAATCACAGGGCAATTTACAATGACCAATTAACCAATACATACCTCTTTGGACTGTGGGAGGAAGCCCACATGGTGGCCATGCCAGAGTATCTTCAGGAAGCTCACGTGTTCACAGGGAGAACGTACAAACTCCTTACAGATGGCACCAGAATCAAACTCTGAACTCCCAACACCTTGATCTGTAATAGTGTCATGCTCACTACTATGCTTGCCAAGAGTGGAGCAGCTGTCCCATTGTCAAATCCAACATTAGTAAAATAAACTAATTTTTGACTGAATAGTAGCAGTTATACAATGAACAAATATACATATATCGCTCTACTTGTATTGCATTCAGGGCATTTTCAAGTAAAATTTGTCATTGTATTCATGCCTACGTTGTCTGCAATTTTTGACGGAGAACACGGCATAAGGTGTTGTACAACAAAAGAATTCATAGTTTGCACAGTGTGGTTGAGCAGGTGTACATTTGGCTCCTACAAACAAGGACGCAAATGATCAGTTAATCAGAGTTGCAGGTTTTTGAAAAAAAATGTTGGGAAGACTCTGGAAAAAACCATTGCTACCTCTTTTGCTAGTATGAAAGATTTTTAAACAAATCTTCTGTTTAATAACGTGCTATAATGAGACACAGTTTCAAGACTGTGCTTTAATTCTAGATTAGTATTTGACAAATAGAGTTTCCTAACTTGTTTTTAGATTTTATCTAACCCAACGCAAAATATTTTTTTAAAAGTCTAAAGCATAGCATTTCTGTGAATGTAACCTTATAATCAATGGTATGCAGTCATTTATATTGTCTTAATTATGGTTCATCTAAATCTACCATTGTTCCTTAGTGTTTACTTAGTGACTATTGCCTTAAACAAGAATGAGGTCACTCCCTATAATATTCCCAAGGTTATTGGATCTAAAGAATTATTCCATTGCTGTTTCTGATCATGCGCTGTTGAAATTATCTATGAAGTCAGGGGATACATCTTCTAGTTCTAGACAATGGTGATTTAATACCACTTTGCTTCAAGATTTGGATTTTGTTAAGTTTATTGAGGAACAGATTAATTTTTTCTTCACAACGAATTCTACAGAGGCTATTTCCAGCAGAACACTATGGGATACTTTTAAAGCATACATTCGTGGGCAAATTATTTCATATACTGCTGGATTAAAAAAGCGAACTAATAATGAAATACTTAAACTGATTGACAAGATCAAAGAAATTGACAAGAAATATTGTATAGCCCCTAATCAGGAGCTTTACAAAGAGAGAGTTGAACTTCAGATGGAACATAATCTATTGCTATCATCTTCGATTGAAAGTCAATTAACCAAAACTAGGAGTCAATTGTATATACATGGTGATAAAACTAGAAAACTATTGGCTAATCAATTGAAATTGGCTTCGGTTAAGTGACAAATTGTTAAGATTCGTAAACATGATGGTACTTTGACAGTTGACCATGACGAGATAAATAAATCTTTTCAAGAATTTTATACCTCCCTATATCAATCAGAATCTCCTGATGACTCCACTATAATGCATGAATTCTTAAAGAAATTGAATATTCCAAAATTATCATCGAATGAATGTTTAAAACTGGATGTACCGATTACAGTAGAAGAAATAAAAAATGCTATTCTTTCGGTGAACTCAGGTAAAGCACCTGGCCCAGACGGATATACAGTAGAGTTTTTTAAAATTTTTCTCTACTGCACTGACTCCTTGGCTATGTAGAATTTTTAGGGGTGCAGTATCTATAGGTAAATTACCACAATCTTTTTATCGAGCTTCTATTTCCCTAATCCTTAAAAAAGATGAGGATCCTACTGAATGTGCATCTTATAGGCCTATATCTTTGTTGAATGTGGATTCTAAGATTTTTTTCTAAAATATTGGCAATGAGATTAGAGAATGTATTGCCTCAACTTATTTCTGCTGATCAGACTGGATTTATTAAAAATCGTTACTCCTTTTTTAATATTAGGAGATTAATGAATATTGTTTATACTCCTTCACCCAGAACTCCAGAATGTGTCGTTTCATTGGATGCTGAGAAAGCCTTTGACAGAGTCGAATGGACATATTTGTTTAATACCCTTGAGAAATTTAATTTTAGTCCGATATTTATATCTTGGATTAAATTGATATATCTTACTCCTTTGGCTTCGGTATTTACTAATAATCAAAGAGTCCCCTCTTTCATTTATTCCGTGGTATTAGGCAGGGTTGCCCTCTTGGTGGTGGTGGCATCTGTTAGTCTCGCGAGACCATGGATCTGCGCCTGCAAATTCTTGCTTCAGTCTGCGTTAGTGCAGCGTCTGTTGAGTCCCACATGGGAGTGACAGTCTCGGCTGCAGCGACTGCACTTGAAGGCACCGTCCTCCAGTGTTGTCTTGGTGCTGTTTTTCCAATAAGCGCGCTTTTCTTCAGCAGTAAGCCTCAGCTTCTCTTCTCCTCTTTTTAGACCTCTGCATAGTTCCAGCCTTCAGTGAGAGCGATCGCTTGCGATGTCCTGCCACCTCTCAACGTTCATTTTCAGTGACTTCATGTCTGTCTTGCAAACATCTTTGAAACGAAGATGGGGCGCCCTTGTGCTCTCTTGCCGGAGGCCAGTTCCCCCTACAGCAGGTCTTTCGGGATCCTCCCTTCTGACATGCGGTGTACATGGCCCAGCCAGCAGAGATGGCGTTGTTGGAGCAGGGTGAAGAGGCTGGGTATCTGGGCATGGGCCAGAACCTCTTTGTTGGTGACTCGGTCAGTCCATGTGACGTCCAGGATGCGTCTCAGGCTGCAAAGGTGGAAGGTGTTGAGACGCCACTCTTGTCTGTAGTAGAGGCTGCAGGTCTCACTGCCATAAAGCAGTGTGCTGAGGACGCAGGCCCTGTAGACTGCAACTTTGGTGTGCGTCATCAGCTTTCTGTTCTCCCAGACTCTCTTTGTCAGCCTGGCGAATGTTGAGGCTGCTCGTCCGATCCGTCTATTGATCTCGGGGTCTAGGGAGAGGCTGTCCGTGATGGTAGAGCCAAGGTGTGTAAACTTGTGAACTACCTCCGGCTCGTAGTTGTTGATGGTAATGGCAGGGGGGTGCTCAGCGCCTTGGCCCAACACGTTAGTTTCCTTCAGGCTGATGGTCAAGCTGAAGTCCCAGCAGGCTGTTGAGAAGCTGTCCATGAGGCATTGCAGTTGCTCTTCAGAGTGTGTTGCCAGTGCTGTATCGTCTGCAAACAACATGTCCCTTGATTGCCCTCTTAGTCCACTACTATTCGACATTGCCTTGGAACCACTAACTATTGCTATTTGTGACTCCCCTAATATATACCCGTGGAAATCAGACACATAAATTATCACTATATGCAGATGATTTAATATTATATATTCCTAACCCGGGGAAATCCATTCCGGCAGTAGTAACCCTGCTTGCTCAGTTTAGTAGTTTTTCTGGTTATAAATTGAATCTAGGTAAGAGTGAAATTTTTCCATTAAATATCCATTTATACATGTTCTCCATTCAGAGTGATTACTGACTATTTTACCTACTTGGGAGTTAAAATTACTAAGAGACATAAGGATTTATTCAAGTTCAACCTTTTACTGTTAATTAGTCAGGTTAAACAACTGATTACTAAGTGGTCCCCACTGTCTCTATCACTGATAGATAGATAGATAGATAGATAGATAGATAGATAGATAGACAGACATACTTTATTGATCTCGAGGGAAATTGAGTTTCATTACAGTTGCACCAATCAAGAATAGAGTATAAATATAGCAATATAAAACCATAAATAATTAAATAATACTATGTAAATTATGTCAGATGGAAATAAGTCCAGGACCGGCCTATTGGCTCAGGGTGTCTCACCCACCAGGGGAGGAGTTGTAAGGTTTGATAGCCACAGGCAGGAATGACTTCCTATGACACTCAGTGTTGCATCTCGGTGGAATGAGTCTCTGGCTGAATGTACTCCTGTGCCCAACCGGTACATTATGTAGTGGATGGGAGACATTGTCCAAGATGGTATGCAACTTGGACAGCATCCTCTTTCCAGACGCCACCGTGAGTGAGTCCAGTTCCATCCCCACAACATCACTGGCCTTACGAATGAGTTTGTTGATTCTGTTGGTGTCTGCTACCCTCAGCCTGCTGCCCCAGCACACAGCAGCAAACATGATAGCACTGACCACCACAGACTCGTAGAACATCCTCAGCATCGTCCGGCAGATGTTAAAGGACCTCAGTCTCCTCAGGAAATAGAGACGGCTCTGACCTTTCTTGTAGACAGCCTCAGTGTTCTTTGACCAGTCCAGTTTATTGTCATTTCGTATCCCCAGGTATTTGTAATCCTCCACCATGTCCATACTGACCCCCTGGATGGAAACATTGGCAGAATTACTGCTATTAAGATGATTATTTTACCTAAATTTTTATATCTATTTCAAGCGATACCAATTTTTATTCCTAAATCCTTTTTCGATACTGTCAATTCTAAAATTTCCTCTTGTATATGGCAGAACAAAAATCCCAAGTTAAGTAAAAAATATTTACAGAAGTCCAAGAAAGATGGTGGTCTAGCACTGCCTAATCTAAGGTTTTATTATTTGGCAATTAATATTCGATATTTAATATTTTGGGCACAAGATTGTAATATAATTCCGAGTCCAGATTGGGTAAACCTTGAAGGCTACTCTGTACAAGGGTTCTCTTTGGCTTCCATTTTAGGAACTTCACTTCCTTTTGTATTATCTAAATTGAAAAAACAAATGGTTAATCCAATAATTAAACATACATTACGAATATGGTTTTAATTTCGTAAATTTTTTGGTTTGAACAAATTTATATTATCAAGCCCTATTATATCTAATTTTTTTTTCAACCCTCGGTTATGGACCAAGCCTTTTTGATATGGAAAATGAAAGGTATAACATGTTTTCCTGACTTATTTCTGGACAACTGTTTCATGTCTTTTGAACAATTATCTAATAATATATTTGATTTGCCCAGATCCCATTTTTTATAGATATTTACAAATAAGAAACTTTTTAAATACCATGCTGCCTACCTTCCCAACTTCATACTCTACTGACATTATCGATAAAATTTTAGGTCTAAATCCCTTTCAGAAGAGATTAATAGCATCTATATATGATATAATTATGAAATTACAGCCAGGTATATCCAATAAAATCAGAAATGAATGGGAAAGGGAACTTCAACTTTGCCTACCTATAGAGAACTAGGATAACATTTTTCAATTAGTACTCCCTCTATATGTGCTAAACATGCATTAATATAATTTAAAGTAGTGTATGGGGCTCATATGTCTAAAGATAAATTAGCCCATTTTTATTCCCATATAAACCCTATTTGTGACAGATGTCACTCTGAGGTGGTTTCTTTAGCTCGTATGTTTTGGTCCTGTCCTCTTTTGGAAAAATTTTGGAAAGATATTTTTGATATTATCTCAACAGTTTTGCATCTTGATTTACAACCCCATCCTATTACGGCAATTTTTGGTTTGCCAATGGTAGAACATAGATTTTTATCCTCTTCAGCCTGTCGAATGATTGTATTTGTTACTTTAATGGCCAGAAGATCCATTTTATTGAACTGGAAGGAGACCAATCCTCCTACTACATTTCAGTGGCTTTTCCAAACTATATTATGTTTAAATTTAGAAAAAATCAGAAGTGATATTTTTGATCCTTCGGTTAAATTTGAAGAGACTTGGAAACCATTTATTCAACATTTTCATATGATGTAATTTGACCTTTCTGAATCCTTCTTATTAACTTAAAATATATGAATAGAGGAGCAGAGTTGACGACATTATTGAACGTGTTCGATGTAAGATAATGGTCTAGCCTTGTTTTATTTCATTTGCTTTTTTTGGGTTTAGTATTTAGTTTTTTTTTGTTTCTTTTTGGGGGTTTTCTTTGTATTTTTTTCTTTTTATTTTTTCTCTATGATTAATTATATTCAGAGTTTGGAAGTCTATTATACTTGTATTATTTGAAATTTTTTTGTCATAGTCATACTTTATTGATCCCGGGGAAATTGGTTTTCGTTACAGTTGCACCATAAATAATAAATAGTAATAGAACCATAAATAGTTAAATAGTAATATGTAAATTATGCCAATAAATTACCAGGACCAGCCTATTGGCTCAGGGTGTCTGACCCTCCAAGGGAGGAGTTGTAAAGTTTGATGGCCACAGGCAGGAATGACTTCCAATGACGCTCCGTGCTGCATCTTGGTGGAATGAGTCTCTGGCTGAATGTACTCCTGTGCCCACCCAATACATTATGTAGTGGATGAGAGACATTGACCAAGATGGCATGCCATTGAGATAGCATCTGCTGTACACCTTTTGCTTTGGTAGGCAAATTGGAGCCAATCCACGTTGCCACTCTGACAGGAGCTGATGTGCTTCAACACCAGCCTCTCAAAGCAGTTCATCACTGTGGATGTATAGCCACTGGCTGGTATATTTGTATCCAATGAAATTATCTAAAGCAATGGGACCTTTGCAGTGTGTTTTGTGTGACCTTGCAGCAGATGTAACATCTTTAATTTGCCTGAATAGCAATGTGCACTCAATTATTGAAGAAAGCATCACAATGACAGTGATAACTTGTACTATGCACCCAGTAGTAATATTAACCACAAAATATACACTGTGAAGGAGGGAACACAGAAGATGGTTTGTGAAATGAAACTGACACACCACTTAAGTGGAAATAAAGCATTTTTACGGAGTTATTTCAATGAAACTTGGGGATGGTAGGAGAGAGTGCGAGAGATGATGCACTACAAGAAGATGAAAAATTTGGTGAAAAATGAAAGGTGTAATAATGTGGCCACTGAAGCTGAAGCAATTACATCTTATAAAGGCAGACTTCTTTTCAAAATCACAAATTGGTAAAAATGCAGAAGGCCATTTGGCCCATGGACCTCTAGTCACCTCTGCATAAAATGAATCCATTTCCTATTGCTTTCTCTCCATGGTCTTGCAAGTATACTTCATTCGGATATTAAGCTGGTTCCCTTTTTGCCATATTTGAATCTGCTTCCATTACTCACCCAGTATTACATTCCAGATTACAACTGCTTTGTGTCACTTTTGATTCTTTGGACAGTGTCCTTTATTCTACATCATCTGGTTCTGATCCATTTGCCATTGAAATCTGTTTTATTTCATCAAATCTGTCTAGATCTTCCATTGCTTCAAATAAAAAAAAAATAAAACAACTGCAGGCAGAAAGCTAAAACAAAAAATGCTGAAAATACTCACAACACACATCAAAGTTGCTGGTGAACGCAGCAGGCCAGGCAGCATCTCTAGGAAGAGGTACAGTCGACGTTTCAGGCCGAGACCCTTCGAAGGGTCAGTCCTGACGAAGGGTCTCGGCCTGAAACGTCGACTGTACCTCTTCCTGGAGATGCTGCCTGGCGTGCTGCGTTCACCAGCAACTTTGATGTGTGTTGCTTGAATTTCCAGCATCTGCAGAATTCCTGTTGTTTGCGTGAAAATACTCAGCAGGTCAGGCTGCATCTGCTGGAAGAGAAACAGTTAAAGATTTATGGTGAAAAGACTTTGTCTGAACTGGCAAGGATACAAAAGCCCATTAAGCTGCAGGGAGGGTGGGAGATTTGTCCCTTATAGGGTGAAACTGGGGTGACCATGGGGATAAACTAGTCAAAGACTTAATGAGAACAGTTAGAGAGTGTGATCTTTGACAAAGAATGTAGGGATTTTAGATTTTAGCAATAAAGGAATTAAGAGAGCAGGAATAAATTTGTAGGGTATGTAAAAGCAGACCGTAAATGCTGCTATACATGTGTAAAGAAAATAGAATTGTGAAGCCGCACACATTCAGAAATGTAGACTTCATAATGGGAAGTAGGGAAATGGCAGAGAAACTACGTTTGTAAAATACCTTGGTTCTGTCTGTATAGAAGAGCATACAAGTAATTCTGCAGATAACTTGAACCAAGAGTCTTGTAAAGGCAATGATTATGGAAATTAATATTAGATACAAAATATTACTAGGGAAACTATTAGACTGAAAACTGATGACTAGCATCCGTGAGCACTAAAGGAGGTTGAAACAATGAACACATTAGTTATTACTTTGCAGAATTTGGCAGATTAAGGAATAATTCTCTCAGTTTGAAAATGAGAGGGTTACTTTATCTGGAGGGGCTATACAGTTGGGGCCTATATTCCTTTGAAGTTTAGAAGAAATGAGGGGTGACCTTGTTCAAATATATGAAATCCTAAGGAGACTTGCCAGGGTAGATGCTGATATATTCCATTTGTGAGAGAGTCATGGACAAGGGGATGATCATTTAAAACTGAGATGCAAATGGTGACTCTCAAGCATTCTCTGCCCCTGAGAGTGGTGGAGCCAGAGCACTAGTTATATTCAAGATATATATTTGAAACATTGAAGAATTGAAGGGTATGGGGCTCATGCACAGCCGAGTTAAAGAAAGCATAGACCTGTAATGATCATATTGAATGATGGGTCAGTCTCGAGGGGCCTAATGGTCTATGGCTCCTGCTTCCTTGTATTCTTGAGAGATGTTCTCAACCTAACTTTTGTATGTTTTACTTAAACAATCTGATTTTTTTTCTGTGGTTAAACATCTTTTTATGATCTGAGTTCGAGTTCTACGGCTAGATGAACACCACCTATCATGACGATTATGGTATAAAAGTGGCAAAATGATTGATTTGAACATTAAGAAATGTTTTAAACATTTTCAGAGTTTCACTTCAGGATATATTACAAACCCCATTTCCAGAAAAGTTGGGATATTTTCCAAAATGCGGTAAAAAAAATCTGTGATATGTTAATTCACGTGAACCTTTATTTAACTGACAAAGGTACAAAGAAAAGATTTTCAATAGTTTTACTGACCAACTTAATTGTATTTTGTAAATATACACAAATTTAGAATTTGATGGCTGCAACACACTCAACAAAAGTTAGGACAGAATCATTGTGTTACATCACCTTTCCTTTTAATAACACTTTTTAATCGTTTTGGAACTGAGGATACTAATTGTAGTAGATTTGCAATTGGAAATTTTGTCCATTCTTGCTTGATATAAGAATTCAGCTGCTCAACAGTCCGTGGTGTCCGTTGTCTGATTCTCCTCTTCATGATGGAGTTTCACATTTTCAATAGCAGATAGATCTGGACTGGCAGCAGGCCAGTCAAGCACACGCACTCTGTGTCTACAAAGCCACGCTGTTGTAGCCTGTGCAGAATGTGATCTGGCATTGTCCTGCTGAAATAAGCATGGACGTCCCGGGAAGAGACGCCGCCTTGATGGCAACATATGTCTCTCTAAAATCCTAATATACGCCTCAGAGTCAATGGTACCTTCACATACATGCAACTCACCCATGCCATGGGCACTGATGTACCCCCATACCATCACAGATGCTGGCTTTTGCACCTTTCGCTGATAACTATCTGGATGGTCGTTTTCATCTTTGGCACACAGAACTCGTCGCCCGTTTTTTCCGAAAACTAGCTGAAATGTAGACTCATCTGACCACAGCACATGGTTCCACAGTCTTTCGGTCCATCTGAGATGAGCTCGGGCCCAGGGAACTTGCCGGCGTTTCTGCATAGAGTTGATGTATGGCTTCCTCCTTGCGTAATACAGTCTCAAGTTGCTTTTCTGGATGCAGCGACAGACTGTGTTGAATGACAATGGTTTTCTGAAGTACTCCTGAGCCCAGGTGGCTATAATTGTCATGGTGGCATGACGGTTTCTTAGGCAGTGCCGCCTGAGGGCTCGAAGATCACGCGCATTCAACAGTGGTTTCCGACCTTGCCCTTCACGCACTGAGATGTCTCTGAATTCTCTGAATCTTTTCACAATATTATGTACTGTAGATGTTGAAAGACCTAAATTCTCTGCAATCTTGCATTGAGAAATGTTCCTTTTGAACTGACTAACAATTCTCTCACGAAATTTGGCACAAAGGGGTGAGCCACAACCCATCCTCGCGTGCAAAGACTGAGCCTTTGATGGACGCTACTTTTATACCCAGTGATGATACCTCACCTGAGACCAACTAGCCTGCATAATGTGGAGTCTTCCAAACCAGTGTTACTTTAATATTCTGTGCACTTTTCAATCTTATTTTAACTCTGTCCCTACTTTTGTTGAGTGTGTTGCAGCCATCACATTCTAAATGTGTGTATATTTACAAAATACAATTAAGTTGGTCAGTATAACTATTGAAAATCTTTACTTTGTACTGTTGTCAGTTAAATAAAGGTTTACGTGAATTAACATACCACAGATTTTTGTTTTATTGCATTTTGGAAAATATCCCAACTTTTCTGGAAATGGGGTTTGTATTTTAAAAATGAGGTATTAAATTTTCCATCAAGATTTGTGAATATTATATAATTCATTAATAAATGTAATGTAGATTCTAATCAGCTTAATTCTGTTACAAATTTTTGGTCAGTTTGTTTAAAAATCCTGTAGAAATAACAATTAATTGATTTATGGCAATAAGACTTGTATTAATTATAGATTTTTGCATTATATTAGCTGGTCTGAATGTTCTTAGTGATGCAGACATTTTAAAATCTGTATTTTCAATTGTTAAATGAACCACAGGGGGACCAATATCCTTTCAGGGAGGTTTGTTAGTGCTCTTGGGGAGGCTTTAAACTAAATTTGCAGGGGGATGGGAACCAGAGTGCCAGTGCTGACAGTGTGGCTGGGGTGAAAATAAATGATGTTGAAGGTTTAAGTAAATTCGCTGATAGAAAGGTTTGTGAGTGGTGGTAAAAATCTTCTGAGGTGTATGTATTTCAATGCTAGGAGTATTGCAGGGAAGGCGGATGAGTTGACGGCGTGGATTGACACGTGGAATTATGATGTTGTAGCAATTAGTGAAACTTGGCTACAGGAGGGGCAGGACTGGCAGCTTAATATTCCAGGGTTCTGATGTTTCAGATGTGATCGAGGCAGAGGAATGAAAGGTGGGGGGGTAGCATTGCTTGTTAGGGAAAATATTACAGCAGTGCTCAGGCAGGACAGATTAGAGGGCTTGTCTACTGAGTCCTTGTGGGTGGAGCTGAGAAACAGGGAAGGTATGGCCACATTAGTGGGATTGTATTACAGACCACCCAATAGTCAACGAGACTTGGAAGAGCAAATCTGCAGAGAGATAGCAGGCAACTGCAGGAAACATAAAGTTGTGGTGGTAGGGGATTTTAATTTTCCATACATTGATTGGGACTCCCATACTGTTAGGGGTATAGATGGTTTAGAGTTTGTAAAATGTGTTCAGGAAAGTTTTCTAAATCAATATATAGAGGGACCAACTAGAGGGGATGCAATATTGGATCTCCTGTTAGGTAACGAATTAGGGCAAGTGACGGAAGTCTGTGTAGGGGAGCACTTTGGTTCCAGTGATCATAACACCATTAGTTTCAATTTGATCATGGACAAGGATAGATCTGGTCCTAGGGTTGAGGTTCTGAACTGGAAGAAGGCCAAATTTGAAGAAATGAGAAAGGATCTAAAAAGCGTGGATTGGGACAGGTTGTTCTCTGGCAAAGATGTGATTGGTAGGTGGGAAGCCTTCAAAGGGGAAATTTTGAGAGTGCAGAGTTTGTATGTTCCTGTCAGGATTAAAGGCAAATTGAATAGGAATAAGGAACCTTGGTTCTCAAGGGATATTGCAACTCTGATAAAGAAGAAGAGGGAGTTGTATGAAATGTATAGGAAACAGGGGGTAAATCAGGTGCTTGAGGAGTATAAGAAGTGCAAGAAAATACTTAAGAAAGAAACCCGGAGGGCTAAAAGAAGACATGAGGTTGCCTTGGCAGTCAAAGTGAAGGATAATCCAAAGAGCTTTTACAAGTATATTAAGAGCAAAAGGATTGTAAGGGATAAAATTGGTCCTCTTGAAGATCAGAGTGGTCGGCTTTGTGCGGAACCAAAGGAAATGGGGGAGATCTTAAATAGGATTTTTGCGTCTGTATTTACTAAGGAAGCTGGCATGAAATCTGTGGAATTGAGGGAATCAAGTAGTGAGACATGGAGACTGTACAGATTAAAAAGGAGGAGGTGCTTGCTGTCTTGACGAAAATTAAAGTGGATAAATCCCCGGGACCTGACAGAGTGTTCCCTCGGACCTTGAAGGAGACTAGTGTTGAAATTGCGGGGGCCCTGGCAGAAATATTTAAAATGTCGCTGTTTACGGGTAAAGTGCCGGAGGATTGGAGAGTGGCTCATGTTGTTCCGTTGTTTAAAAAAGGATCCAAAAGTAATCCGGGAAATTATAGGCTGGTGAGTTTAACGTCAGTAGTAGGTAAGTTATTGGAGGGAGTACTAAGAGACAGAATCTACAAGCATTTGGATAGACAGGGGCTTATTAGGGAGAGTCAACATGGCTTTGTGCGTGGTAGATCATGTTTGACCAATCTGTTGGAGTTTTTCAAAGAGGTTACCAGGAAAGTGGATGAAGGGAAGGCAGTGGATATTGTCTACATGGACTTCAGTAAGGCCTTTGACAAGGTCCCGCATGGGAGGTTAGTTAGGAAAATTCAGTCGCTAGGTTTACATGGAGAGGTGGTAAATTGGATTAGACATTGGCTCGATGGAAGAAGCCAGAGAGTGGTGGTAGAGAATTGCTTCTCTGAGTGGAGGCCTGTGACTAGTGGTGTGCCACAGGGATCAGTGCTGGATTCATTGTTATTTGTCATCTATATCAATGATCTGGATGATAATGTGGTAAATTGGATCAGCAAATTTGCTGATGATACAAAGATTGGAGGTGTAGTAGACAGTGAGGAAGGTTTTCAGAGCCTGCAGAGGGACTTGGACCAGCTGGAAAAATGGGCTGAAAAATGGCAGATGGAGTTTAATACTGACAAGTGTGAGGTATTGCACGTTGGAAGGACAAACCAACATAGAACAAACAGGGTTAATGGTAAGGCACTGAGGAGTGCAGTGGAACAGAGGGATCTGGGAATACAGATACAAAATTCCCTAAAAGTGTCGTCACAGGTAGATAGGGTCGTAAAGAGAGCTTTTGGTACATTGGCCTTTATTAATGGAAGTATTGAGTATAAGAGCTGGAATGTTATGATGAGGTTGTATAAGGCATTGGTGAGGTCGAATCTGGAGAATTGTGTTCAGTTTTGGTCACCAAATTACAGGAAGGGTATAAATAAGGTTGAAAGAGTGCAGAGAAGGTTTACAAGGATGTTGCTGGGACTTGAGAAACTCAGTTACAGAGAAAGGTTGAATAGGTTAGCACTTTATTCCCTGGAGCGTAGAAGAATGAGGGGAGATTTGATAGAAGTATATAAAATTATGATGGGTATAGATAGAGTGAATGCAAGCAAGCTTTTTCCACTGAGGCAAGGGGAGAAAAAAACCAGAGGACATGGGTTAAGGGTGAGGGGGCAAAAGTTTAAAGGGAACATTAGGGGGGGCTTCTTCACACAGAGAGTGGTGGGAGTATGGAATGAGCTGCCAGACGAGGTGGTAAATGCGGGTTCTTTTGTAACATTTAAGAATAAATTGGACAGATACATGGATGGGAGGTGTATGGAGGGATATGGTCCGTGTGCAGGTCAGTGGGACTAGGCAGAAAATGGTTCGGCACAGCCAAGAAGGGCCAAAGGGCTTGTTTCTGTGCTGTAGTTTCTATGGTTTCTATGATGAAACATTTAATGTTAACTATCAGATACAGAGCAATATGTTAGAAATTAAACAATGCAGAATTTGTTGAAACGGTTTCATTCAGTATGGTTCTTTATACTTCCAGCACTCTTGATCTATTGCATAATGTATTGTATCTTTTCTATTTTCTTTAATGGAGATTAGTAACTAGAACATTGCAGTGGCATAAGTGTAAAAGCCATTTAACTTTCAATTAGTATTAAGATTTATTTGGAAAATTAATTGTACTTGTTATTTTTATAAACATGCCTTCCTGTATCATTCTGTATCGTCCCGGTGGAAAAAAAAGGCTTTAATGGATAACATCAGCAGAGCGTATATTTAAACTATTAAATTCTTTCGCTGTAGTGCCAGCTGGATTCAATGGCAGTATATGCAAATTGTCGCATTAATGTGGAAGTTTGATTATATTTGTGAACCGTCTATGACGAAACAAAACTTGGATTTGTTGAACTTAATAGAGCTTTAGTTGGCAAAATTTAGGAAAGCAATTAATTTTATAATAGTGCTCTTTTGTGAAAGTTTTTAAGGCACCGTTGAACAATAAATGTCTTAAAGTAATCGAATTTCTAGATAAATTTATGTATAAATTAACATCCTTGCTTATATTCAGCTCTTAAGTTTATATCAAGTAAATATTTCAATCCAAAGTATTACTTGAATTACATTTCACTTCCAAGTTTTTTGTTGGATTTTAATATAATGAGCTTTACTCAGCTTCATCCAGACAATCTTCAAAACATTTTCTTTCATCAACATAATTCTGTTTATTCAGAGAGGGCTACTAAATTTCATAGAACTAACCGTCCTGACAAAGGGTTTCGGCCCGAAACGTCGACTGTACCTCTTCCTATAGATGCTGCCTGGTCTGCTGTGCTCACCAGCAATTTTTATGTGTGTTACCTTTTATAAACTCATGCAGGCCTTTCTGAATTAAAACAAATCTTTCGGAATCATATTAAGTTTGTCTCTCTTAAATTGGGTAAAATTGAAACATTTTGCATTCAAGTCACTGGCTGCTTTGAAATAGGATATTAGATAAAAACATACTTAGCATAAACTTTCAATCATCCTTGGATACAGAAATTAGACTGCAAAAATGCAAGCACAGTACCTCAGTAGGGAAGCCCCAGTAGCTGAATTCCAATATTCTTGGATGGTGGGTAAATTTAAGAGAGACAAACTTAATATGATTCGGAAAGATTTTAATTCAGAATGGCCTGCATGAGTTTATAAAAGGTAACACACATAAAAATTTTCAAGATATCTGGATGAAGCTGAGTAAAACTCATTATATTAATAGAGTGTGAACATTAGCAAAAAAATTGGTTAAAAGCATAGATATAGTGTTTGTTCATGTTTTGGAATAGGTTTGTTAATGGTGTTGTTACGAGGAATATTGTTGTTGTTCCTTTTCATGCTTTGTGGCACATCAGGCGGCAATAGCACTTCTGTTTTTTTACGAGGCTGAGTTGTTAACTCAGTGCTCAACCCAGCATGGATGGTAAACATACAAGGGGTCGGCTGGATTAGAACCAGGGACCACTCGCCTTGAAGTCCAGTGTGGATGCCACTGCACCACCGGCCGACATTAGAAATATTACCCTTGATAAATTTTAATGATCAAAATACATCTAAAATAACTGTAAAAAATCTCCAAATAAAGTATAAATAACTGAGGACCACTCAGTGAAAATGAGCTGGTAAAGTAAGCAGGAAAATGTTGGCTGAAATTGAATGTACAGAAGTATAAGATGATATGCTTTGAGGGGAGGAATTGGACTTGAAGAATTCAGCTTAATCTTTTAAGACTTGGGATGAATTATTCATTCTTTGTTCACCTATCATTAAATTGAATCAGAATCAGGTGTATTGCCACGGAGATATGTTGTGAAACTTGTTGTTTTGCCTCAGCAGTACGAAACAATACATTTAAAAAAACTATATATTACTATAAAATTATATAAAACATAAATAAGTAGGGCAAAATGAGAGTAATATAGTGAGGTAGTGTCCACGGATTCAAGCACCATTCAGAAATATGGCGGAGTGGAAGAAGCTGTTCCTAAAATGATGAATGTCTGTCTTTAGACTTCTGTACTTCCTGATGATAGTGATGAGAGCAGGGCATGTCCTGGGAGGCAGGGGTCCTTAATGATGGATGCGGCCTTTTTAAGGCATCACCTTTTTTTAAAATTTCAAATATTTTTATTTTTTTAAATAAAGAGAACATAGTATAAAAGAAGTTTGTGCAGTTCATAACAAATGTATCAAATGTGCAATTCACATCTATAAAAGAGATGCACCCATAGTACAGTCATGCTTTGGTTGCCTCCCTGCCCTGACCCACCCCTCCCAATCCCCATCACCAAGCCATTATTGGATTAGCAAAAAGGGTTAAACAGAACCTTTGTCCCCACAGAGCTGCATTTGTATAGAGAAGGTGTATTATCCTAATACATAGGCTGTTGTATGTTTACAAGTCTGGGTCTGTAGAATTTTACTGGGAAATGCTGGAAGTCAGGGATTTATGTGCAGAGGAAAGGAAGAAAGGATGGACTTTTAGTTTGGCTGGGAATTCTGAAAATATTCAAGAAAGGGTCCCCACACCTTTTGGAACTTTATGTCTGAGTTGAGGATTGAATAATGGATCTTCTCAAGGTTTAGACTGGACATGATGTCCCTGAGCCACTGAGCGTGGGTGGGCGGGGCAGCATCCCTCCACCATAGCAAGACTGCATGCCTGGCCAAAAGAGAGGCAATAGACAGTGTGCGACATTTGGTCGGACTTAGGTGCGTGTCCCCTCTCTGAAGGTACTGAAAAGAGCAATCAAAGGGTTAAGTTCCAAATTATAATTAAGTATTTGGGATAGAGTTTGAACAACACCTGTCCAGTATTTTTCCAAGCTAGTGCATGTCCAGTAGATGTGAATAAGGGAAGCTTCGCCCCTTTTGCATTTGTCGCAGCAGGGATTATCATCTGGGTAAATGCGAAATAATTTAGTTTTAGACCTATGGGCCCTGTGTGTGACCTTGATCTGTAACAAACAGTGGTGGGCACATAAAGAGGTTGAGTTAACTAACTTAAGAACTGAATCCCACATATCGTCTGACAGTGAGAAATTTAAATCTTGCTCCCAGGCTGTTTTAATTTTGTCAAGGGGGTTTCACCTCAGGACAGCTAGCTTGTCGTAAATAGTAGATATTTAGACCTTTGTGCAATGGATTCATGCAGAGAGACAAATCAATGATGTTTGTGTCAGGTGCCTTAGGGAAGTTTGATATCAAAGCGCTGATAAAATGTATAATTTCAAAATATCTGAAGAAATTAGTGTTGGGTAGGTTAAACTTTGCCGACAGTTGTTCAAATGATGCAAAGCAGTTGTGTATAAAAAGATCTTTAAAGCGCCTGATTCTCTTTCTGCACCAGTCTTGAAATGTTGGATCATGTATATAGAAATCTGGAAGAGATGATTATATAGAATAGGACTTGAAAGAGAGAAGCCATGGAGACCACTCTGCTTTCTGAACTGAGCCCATATTCTCAGGGTGTGCCTGATAACAGGATTAACAATTGGTTTAGGAGTAAGAAAAGGGAGTGCGGATCCAAGAAGTGCGGAGATGGAGAAATTCTTAATAGAGTTCGGCTCCATTGCCACCCATATTGGGCAGTCAGATTGGTTGTAAAAATGAGACCAGAAGATGAGTCAGCATATGTTAGCTGCCCATTAATATAAGTGAAAATTGGGCAAAGCCATGCCCCCAACACTTTTAGATTTTTGAAGATGGAATTTATTCAGTCGGGGACGCTTGCCCTTCCATAAGTAGGACGATGTGACTGAGTCTAGTGAGTCAAAGAAGGTTTTAGGAGTGAAAGTTGGTATGGATTGAAAAAGGTATAAGAATTTAGGAAGGATGTTCATTTCGACAACATTAATACGGCCCATCAGGGACATGGACAGGCATGACCACTGTGCTAGGCTCTGTTTTGTATGATTTAACAAATTAATGAAATCTTCTCCAAAAAGACACTTATGTTTCCTTGTTACTGTGACTCCAAGGTAAGTAAATTGATTATTCACTACCTGAAGAGGGAGGTTATAGAATTCTGACACTTGTGCTTCTCCATTTATTGGAAAAAGTTCGCTCTTGCGTAAATTAAGTTTGTATATATCCTGAAAACTGGCTAAACTTGTGGGGGGTAAGGAGGTGATCGGGTTTGATATAAAAAGTAAAAGATCGTCAGCATAAAGGGAGACTTTGTGCTCAGCTCCCTCCCTCCAAATCCCCGTCAGATCTGCACAACTGTGGAACGCAATCGCCAGTGGCTCTATGGCCAGATCGAAAAGTAAAGAGCTTAAAGGGCACCCTTGGCGGGTTCCACATTTGAGGTTGAAAGGTTGGGATTGCTGAGAGTTGGTCAGAACAGAGGCAGTGGGACGCGAATATAACAGTTTAATCCACGTGATAAAACTTAGTCCAAAATCAAATTTTTCTAAAACAACAGAGGTAATTCCATTCTACACGGTCGAACGCTTTCTCTGCGTCTAAGGAGATGACGCATTCAGGGATCCCAACTGAAGGTGAATATAAAATATTTAATAGACAGCGTATGTTAAAAAAAGGGGAGGTGGTTTTTGACAAAACTGGTTTGGTCTTCAGAAATAATTGAGGGTAGGATGTTCTCCAGTCTGTGGGCTAAAACTTTAGCTAAGATTTTGACATCGACATTTAACAGAGAGATTGGCCTGTATGAGGAGCACTGTGTTGGATCTTTGCCTCTCTTCGCTAGAAGAATGATGCGTGCCTCATTAAATGATGCTGGCAGTTTACCTTGTTTAAATGAATCATATAGAACCAGGATTAGTTGAGGTAAGAGCAGTGATGAAAATGATTTAAAGAATTCTACAGGGAACCCATCAGGTCCTGGAGATTTACCAGTCTGCTGTATCGAGATGGCTGAGGATAGTTCCTCTAATGATATTGGTTCATTCAGTCTCATTTTGAGATCAGAAGAAAGTGTGCGGATATTTAAGCTGTTTAAAAAATTCTTGACCGAAATTTTATCACTTGGGGATTCAGAAGTGTAAAGTCAGGGGTAAAAATTCCTGAATGTGTCGTTGATTTCAGAATGATTCGAGGTGATGCTTCCATCTTCCATTCGAATTTTTGTGATGTGTTGTTTGGCTAAAAATTTACCAGATTTGTCACCATGGGTATAGAACCGGCTCTTGCTCTTCAAAAATAGGCGTTCAATTGGGTGAGTGGAAATAAGATCAAATTTAGTTCCACTAAATTCCACTCGTTTTTTGTACAGCTCTGGATCGAGCATATTGAGCATTTAGAGCAGGAGGAGAGAGAGCAGTGCACTGCGTGTGCACAGCCCTCCGGTGAAAAATGATATCATATCCGTTAAATAAGGGCCGTGGACAATTCTGATTTGATGGAGATAGACGTGAAAGCACAGAGAAACATCTGGAGAAATTTCTGATGTTGTTACTGCGTGGTCGGGAATCTTCCGGAGGGAAGGCCTCAAAATCCCCATCTTTGCCTGTTGTTGGCGACCAAGATTGAGGTCGAATCGTTTGGACAGAAATGGCGCTCAGTACTCGGTGTCGGAGAGCTGATCAGAGGCTCGAAGTTTTCAAATGACTCAGATTAGAACTGTGGTCGGGCATAGCAGAGAGAGTTTTTCTTCCTTCTCCCGTCTGCGTGAGATGTGGGACACTTGAGAGACTTTGAACTTTTTACTGTGCTCATGGACTTCTTCATCAAGTTATGGTATTGTTGCACTGTTGTAACTATATGTTATAATTATGTGGTTTTGTTAGTTTTTTCAGTCTTGGTCTGTCCTGTGTTTTGTGATATCACACTGGAGGAAATATTGTATCATTTCTTAATTCATGCATTACTAAATGACAATAAAAGAGGACTGCGTGTCTTCATAATCTAATCTAATCTAATCTATTTCTTTAATTTGATTGGCCAGATCTAGTCATTCTTTATGGGTTTTTCTTTTCTTGTTTGCAGTGTAGGAAATTATTTGACCCCTGAGGTATGCTTTCAAAGCGTCCCAAACAACCAGGCTTGAGATTTCAGGTGACGTATTGGTATTAAGGAAAAAGATTATCTGGTCCTCCATAAATTTTACAAAATCATTATCTGACAGTAAGGTCGAATTAAAACACCAATGCTTATTTATTTGAGGAAGGCCAGGAAGAATTATAGACAAGACAACTGGAGCGTGGTCTGATACCACTATACTCTGATAAACACAGAAGTGGACCGATGGAATCAGCTGGTTATCAATTAGAAAGTAGTCAATTCGAGAAAAGGTGTGATGGATATATGAGAAGAAAGAATATTCTCTCTTATTTAAGTGGAGAAAGCACCATACATCAGAGATGCCATAGTTGGAGAGGAAGGACTGAATTAATGAGGCAGATTTGCTTAGTACTCTGGGAATTGGAGATGATCGACCAGCACTGGAACTAACCAACAGTTGAAGTCTCCACCTAGTATGACAGAGTATGAACTCAGACCAGGCAGCGCAGGAAAAAATCGTTCAAAGAAGTCCACATCTTCCGAGTTAGGAGCATATATGTTAGTCAACACTACACCAATGTATTATATAATTTCCCCGAGACAGTAACAAAATGGCCGTTTGTATCTGATATTGTATTGTGGAGCTCAAAGGGAATGTTTTGATTTATGAGAATTGAGACCCCCCCCCCCCCCCCCCCGGCTTTAGCCTGAAAAGTGGAGTGAAAGTGCTGCTCCGCCCAGCGTGACATAAGACAGGAATTATCAGAACTGCAAATGTGTGTTTCTTATAGAAATGCAATTGCGGTATTAAACTGTTTTGAGATGTGAGAACAGCTTCCTTCTTTTAACAGGGTGATTCAGCCCCTTGACATTCCAGTTTACAAAATTTAACGGACTAACCATTCTTCTTTAAAAGAGATACAGGTTGGTAGGCATAAGCGATGTTAAGATTTCGGGTATCAGCTCTGAGGCAAAAATGTAAAACAAAAAGAAACAGGGCAGAAATAAATCCTGTATAACAAGGACTTCTAAGGGTTCTTAAAACAGTACCAGCATTGGAGTACCCTCCCCCCATCCCCCCCAACCCACAACAAGACAGCTGCCAGAGAGCATAGCAGCAAGCTCTTAAGAACCATACTCATCCAACAGTACAACTTCCTGTCACTTGTAGCGTCATCTTCAACTCCATTATTGATATTTAAAGGAAACAGTAAGCATTGTGCTTAGTGAGAGACAAAACAATTCCTCCGTAGTTTATTAAACATGGCTCTGAAAAATGAACCATAAAAAAGAAATATAAACTGATATTTGAAGAAAATATGATTTTCTTGGTGGTGGCTGATGGAGTAACAGCAATCTGCCGTTGCTCCAACTCTAATTATTTTACTATTTCTAACCTGTCTTGAGACTTCTTTATTAAGTGTGATATTCTTTCATTATGACTGGAAGGAGTGCCAGAGGTACTAAAAAGGATGATCTCCTTGCTTTTTCGGATTCTATTATGTATTTGCTGCAAAGTCATACACGAGAAACCTCTGAGAAGCTTCAACAATTTAGCTCTGAATTTAAACAAATGGATGGTAAATTGGATTCTATTCAACAAATTCTTAATGAACACGATAAATGTATAAAAAATAATGAAACAATTTTGTCGTCTCTGGAAACAGAAGTAGATGAATTGCAAAAGCTTTGTGAAAAGCAATCGAAGTCTAAGGAAAAGTTAAGAAGATGATCAACCTATAAAATAGAAGCAGAAGAAACAACCTATGGGTTCTGGGTCTCGAAGAATTAATGGAAAGTAATCATCCTATGGAATTTTTTGCAAACTTTTTGCAAGAATTATTTCTGGAAATTTTGACGTCTTTGCCTATGATTGATCGAGTTCACAGATCTCCTGTGTTTAGACCTCTTAAGGGAGGTAGACCAAGATCAATAATAATCTGTTTTCATGAATTTAAAACAAAGGAACTGTTAATTCGTGAATCTCGTCGAAGGTGCATGATTGACTATAATGGTCGTCAGATTAGAATTGTCGAAGATTACTCGCCTGAGGTCATGCAGGAACATGCTAAGTTCAAAAAATTATGTCTGTGTTTTTTAACAAGGGTTTCAAGCCTTCCCTTCACTACCCAGCTCGACTCAGAATCACACTTAAAGATGGATCTTTCAAATGGCTTCGTTTGACTGCTGAAGCACAAAGGTTTTTAAAATCCGAAGGCCAGCTGTTTAATTTGTCTTTACATGAAGAAACAAGATTAAATGAGAAACTTTTAATTCGCGGATCCTGTCGAAGGGGCATGATTAGTTATAAGTTGGAATATTAAGATTCTCGAAGATTATTTGTTAGAAGTTATGCAGGAACGTGCTAAGTTTAAACAAGCTTTGTTGGATTTTTTTTTAACAAGGGTTTCAAGCCGTCCCCTGGCTACCCAGTTTGACTGAGAATCTCATTAAGATGGATCCTTCGAATGGTTTCGTTTGAATGCTGAAGCACAAAGATTTTTTAAATTTGAAGGCTAACTGCTTAGTCTGCTTTTTCATGAAGATACAAGATTAATGTTTAATGTCTTCCTGTATGAATAATTGCATCCTTTACTTTTGGTAAACCTTTGTAACTAATTTCCTTTTGTATTTTTTAATACTGAATTTTTGATATACGAGAATTGAATTTCTTGTTTGGGTATTGTTTTGTCTAGGTTGGAATATAAATAACCTTGAAACTAATTGGAGCAATCACCAGGTTTTTTGGGGGGGTTGTCTGTAGTTGTAGATGCTGGCTTTCAATTGGTTGGCTTTCTTTCTTTGGGAGGTGGGCGGGGTCTGGTTTTTTTCCTCAGAAGCTGTTTCCGAATTTTTAGCCAACTTGTTGCTTGGTTACCATTACTCAAGGTTTATGGGTTGGTTTTAACTTACATTTTAACCCTTCCTTTAAATAATATTAAAAATAGACCAAACTATTAATTTACTCAGTTTTAATGTGAAAGGGTTAAATCACCCTGTTAAACGTAATAAGATTTTTGCTTATATTAGGAAATTTAAGGTCCCTATTATTTTCTGACAAGAAACTCACATACGCAAATGTGATAATTTACATTTTTTTAGCCATTGGAATGGACTTTGTCGCCAAATCTGGAGGAGTTTCGATTCTTATAGATTCTTTCCTTTGTCCAATGTAAAGTAGTGTCTGATACCAATAGATGTTTTGTTATAGTCTCGGGAAAACTAGATAATAAATTAATAGTATTTGCCAATGTGTATGCCCCAAATGTGGATTATTCAGGATTCTTTGAGCATTTTTTTTCGTTCTTACCAGATCTGAGTCCTTATTCTGTGGTGATGGAAGGAGATTTTAACTGTTGGCTAGACCCAATTTTAGATCGATCATCTTCTAAACCAGCGTCTCTTAATAAATCAGCTTTGTTTATTCAATCTTTTTTTATTGAAGTGTGGTATTGTTGATGTTTGGTGCTTTTTATATCCTTTAGATAGGGAGTACTCATTTTTTTCCCATGCCCATCATACGTATTCCAGGATTGATTTTTTTTATCGATAGTTGAATGATTTCATCAATTTGTTCCTGTGAATATAAAGAGATTGGTGTCTCGGATCATGCTTCTGTATTTCTATCTTTAAATCTCCCTGGTCTTCCTCAAACAAACAGATTTTGGCATTTTAATACAACTTTGTTATCTGATAAGGAGTTTTTAAAATTTCTAGAGAGGCATATTATTTTCTTTTTTGAAGAGAATAAAAAGGAAGAGACTTCCAATCTTATTGTATGGGATACTTTCAAGGCCTATATTAGAGGACAAACTTTTTCTTATACTGCGAGTGTTAAGAATAAAGCTAATAAAGAAAGAACTGAATTAGCCAATCAATTGAAACAATTAGATCAAAAATATGCTATAGCTCCAAATCTTGTTTTATATAAAAGACGTGTTGAAGTTAAAACTAAATATGATCTTCTGTTAACATATCCAATTGAAACTCAACTTCTTAAAGATAAAACTCAATTTTACATTCATGGAGATATAGCAGGCAAAGTATTGGCCAACCAATTAAAAACTTCTATAGTTGAACAACAAATTAAAGAAATTTGTAAAACTAATGGTGATAGGACAAATGATCACTCTGAATTAAATGATAAACTTTATAGTTCTGATTCTCCTAAAAATAGTACTGTAATGAATAATTTTCTAGATCAATTAAATATCCCTGCACTTTCTGCAGATAATTGCAAACAGATGGATCAACCCATTTCTTATGAGGAAATTGCCGAGGTTATACGTTCATTACACTCGGGGAAGGCTCCGGGTCTAGATGGATTTTCTGGAGAATTTTATAAGACTTTTTCCTCATTAATTATACCGCAGTTACACTTAGTGTTTTTGGATTCTTTCAAATTGGGTAGCTTGCCTCAGTCTTTCTATAAAGCTTCTATTTCGCTTATCCTAAAAAAGAACAAGAACCCAACTGAATGCTCTTCATATAGACCAATTTCATTACTCAATGTTGATACTAAAATCCTTTCTAAAGTTCTGGCTCATAGGATTGAAAATATTTTACCTTCTATTATTTCTGATGATCAGACTGGATTTATTAAAAACCGACATTCCCATTTTAATATATGCCGTGTATTAAGTGTTATTTACTCTCCTTCTCAGGAAATATCGGAAGGTGTGATATCCTTAGATGCTCAGAAGGCCTTTGATCGGGTTGAATGGAATTATTTATTTAAAACCTTACAAAAATTTAATTTTGGACCAGATTTTATTCAATGGATTAAATTACTTTATCTATCTCCTTCTGCTCAGGTTCTTACTAATTTTCAAAATTCCAAACCATTTAGACTTCACCGCAGACCTAGACAAGGTTGTCCGTTGAGTCCTTTGCTCTTTGATTTAGCTTTAGAACCCCTAGCTATTGCTTTTCGTGAATCTAATGCTATCTGTGGTAATTTAAGGATAGGTATTACTCACAAAATTTGGCTTTACACTGATCATATATTGCTTTTTATCTCTAATGTTGAGATCTCGTTACCTTGCGTACTTTCTTTACTCTCCCGTTTTAGCCAGTTTTCAGGATATAAATTGAACCTACATAAGAGTGCGTTATTTCCTTTAAATAATTTGGTATCAATTAATACTAATCTCCCTTTTAAAATCGTAAGGAATCAATTTACTTATTTGGGTGTAAAAGTCACTAAGAATTATACTTCATACTTTATTGTCACCAAACAATTGGTACTAGAACGTACAAACATCACAGCGATATTTGATTCTGCACTTCACACTCCCTGGATTACAAATATTAAATATTAAAGATATTAAAAATAGTTAAAATTAGTAAATATTAAAAATTTAAATTATAAATCATAAATAGAAAATAGAAAAATGGGATGTAAGGTAGTGCAAAAAAACCGAGAGACAAGTCCGGATATTTGGAGGGTACGGCCCAGATCTGGGTCAGGATCTGTTCAGCAATCTTATCACAGTTGGAAAGAAGCTGTTCCCAAATCAGGCCGTACGAGTCTTCAAGCTCCTGAACCTTCTCTCGGAGGGAAGAGGGACGAAAAGTGTGTTGGCTGGGTGGGTCGTGTCCTTGATTATCCTGGCAGCACTGCTCCAACAGCGTGCGGTGTAAAGTGAGTCCACGGACGGAAGATTGGTTTGTGTGATGTGCTGCGCCGTGTTCACGATTTTCAGCAGCTTCTTTTGGTCTTGGACAGGACAACTTCCATACCAGGTTGTGATGCACCCTCGAAGAATGCTTTCTACGGTGCATCTGTAAAAATCAGTGAGGGTTTTAGGGGATAGGCCAAATTTCTGTAGTTTTCTCAGGAAATAAAGGCGCTGGTGGGCCTTCTTGGTAGTGAACTCCACTTGGTTGGACCAAATCAGGTCATTTATGATATTGACCCCGAGGAACTTAAAGCTTTTGACCTGTTCCACTTGCACACCCCCGATGTAAGTTGGGTTGTGCGGTACACTACTCCTTTTGAAGTCAACAACCAATTCCTTTGTCTTGCTGACATTGAGGGATAGGTCATTGTCTTCGCACCATGCCACCAGGGTCTTAATTTCCTCTCTGTACTCAAACTCATCATTACATGTGATACGGCCTACAATTGTTGTGTCATCAGCAAACTTGTATATTGAGTTCGATGGAAACTTGGCTACACAATCATGGGTGTACAGTGAGTACAGCAGGGGTCTGAGTACACAGCCTTGTGGGGCACCAGTGCTCAGAGTGATTGTAGAGGAGAGCTTGTCCCCTATTTTAACAGCCTGGGTCCTGTCTGTGAGGAAGTTGAAGATCCAGCTGCAGATCTGAGTGCTAAGGCCCAGGTTCGGGAGCTTAGGAATCAGTTTATTTGGAACGATGGTATTAAAGGCAGAGCTGTAGTCAATGAAAAGGAGCCTTGCGTACACGTCTTTATTCTCCAGGTGTTCTCTGCCGTTGACCTGTTGCTCTGGTAGGCGAATTGCAAAGCGTCGAGGTTGACCGGTAGGCTGTGGTTGATGTGTGCCAAAACCAATCACTCGAAGTACTTCATAGCAATTGATGTCAGAGCCATAGGTCGATAGTCATTCAGGCATGCCACCTTGCTCTTCTTCGGCACTAGGATTATCGTTACCTTCTTAAAACACGAGGGGCTCTTAGACTGAAGCAAGGAGCAGTTGAAGATGTCAGCAAACACTCCAACTAGCTCACTTGCACAGGCCCAGAGAACCCATCCTGGGACGCTATCTGGGCCCATCGCCTTCCTTGGATTTATCTTCAGGAAGGCCTTTCTAACGTCCTCCTCGGTGACGATGAATCTCGTAGCCACCAGATCCGGTTCACCTGGAGGGAGTGGGACGCTCCTCTTCTGTTCGAATCTTGCGTAGAATATGTTAAGTTTGTCAGGAAGAGAAGCGCCACAGTTATTGATATTCCCAGCCTTTTCTTTGCGCCCAGTGATCTCATTTAGACCCTGCCATAGTCTATTGGCATCCCTTTGGTTAGCCTCGGCTTCCAACTTGGCTCAATATTGCCTCTTGGTGCCCTTAATGGTTTTCCGGAGTTCACGCCTGGATTCCGTGTAGCGACTGGTATCCCCGGACCTAAAAGCCGCAGCTCTAGCCTTTAAAAGGAACTTGACCTCAGAATTCATCCAAGGTTTCCGGTTAGGGAAGACCCGGATCGTCTTGCAAGACACACAGTCCTCCGTGCTTTTCCAAATAAAGTCCGTGACAGCTGAGGCATACTCATCAAGGTTAGCTACTGAGTCCTTGAATACTAACCAGTCCACCGATTCAAAGCAGTCATGGAAGACCTCATCCGTTTCCTCCGTCCAACGCTACACTACTTTTGACACCGTGACCTCCCGCTTTAGTTTCTGTTTGTAAGCCGGGAGGAGGAGTATGGCCTGATGGTCCGATTTTCTGAAGTGAAGTTGTGGGACAGAACGGTAGGCATCCTTGACAAGTATATTCGGGCCTCTAGTGGGGCAGCAGACATGTTGGTATAACTTTGGCAGCGCCTTTCTGAGGTTGGCCTGGTTAAAGTCCCTGGCTGTAATGAGCAAAGCCTCCGGATACCTGGTCTTAAGTTCACTGATGTTGGCATACGGTATGTTCAGAGCACACTCCACATCTGCCTAGTGGGGAATATAGACTGCTGTCAGTATGAACGAGGTGAATTCCTGTGGCAGATAGTAGAGACGACACTTCCCCGACTGGTGTTCCAGGTCCGGGCTGCAGGAGCTTGTCAGTGCAACTGTGTCTGAGCACCATCCAGTGTTGATCAGTAGGCAGACACCACCTTCCCTCGTCTTGCCCGAAGAACAAACATGTGTTTAAAGAAAACTTTCTTACTTTATTGAACCATGTAAAAAGGATATCATTAAATTGGTCACCCCTTTCAATATTGTTGATTGGATGAATTAATTCTATTAAAATGAATATTCTGCCTAAATATGTATATCTTTTTCAGGCTTTACCCGTTTTTATTCCTAAATCCTTTTTTGACTCTCTTGATTCTATTTTGTCCTCTTATTAATGGAAAAATAAACGTCCTCGATTAAATAAAGTTCATCTTCAAAAATTTTAAAATTCCGGAGGTTTAGCCTTACCTAATTTTAGGTTTTATTACTGAGCAGTTAATATATGATATCTTACGTTTTGGCTATATTAGATTAATCATGTAGACTGTCCGGTATGGGTTTCTTTAGAAGCTAACTCCGTAAATAAATTTTCTATTATTTCTCTTCTTGGATCCTCACTTCCTTTATTTGTAAGTAAACTAACTAATAATTTAAAAGTTAAACATACTCTGAGGATCTGGATACAATTTAGGAAACACTTTGGTTTATTGAGATTTTCCCTTTCAAGTCCCACTTATTCTAACTTTTTTTTTAAACCCTCCATGACTGATTTAGATTTTAAAGAATGGGACAGGTTGGGTATTAAATGTTTTTGGGATCTGTTTGTTGGGGGAAATCTTTTTTCATCTGAGCAATTGTCAGCTAAATATAGCTTACCCAAAACTCACTTTTGTAGATATTTATAAATCAGAGACTTTCTAAGATCTCAATTATGCACATTTCCTATAAGCTCAGATAAGAACTTACTAGACGTAATTTTCAATTTGACACCTTTTCATAATGTTCAATATCTAATATTTATGGCATGTTACTGGAGATGAGGAATGTTCGTTTGGACAAAATTAAGAATCTCTGGGAACAAGATTTACAGACATCAATATCTGAGGAAACTGGGAATAAAATTTTTAAACTGGTTAATACTTCATCGTTTTGTGCTTGCCATTCCCTCATACAACTTAAAGTGGTACATAGAGCTCATATGACTTAAGGATAAGCTATCTCGTTTTTATTTGGATATAACGCCCTACTGTGACAGATGTAATAATGGAGATGCTTCATCAATTCATATGTTTTGGACTTGTCCGAGTCTTGAAAAATATTGGAGGGACGTTTTTCAAACTTTTTCTTTACTTTTTAAAGTCAATTTTAAGCCTAATCCTTTGACGACCCTAATTGGTATTGTTGCAGGACAAGATATGAAGCTGAAGACATCTGATTTACATATTTTGGCCTTTAGCTCTCTTATAGCTAGGAGGGCACTTTTGTTTAAATGGAAGGATGTTTTTCCTCCTACCATCCTAACATTGGTTATGCGATGTTATGCTTAGATTTAGAAAAGATTCGTTGTTCAATTTCTGAATTTTGTCAAGACTTTCAAACATTGTGGGGACCTTTTCTGAATTATTTTCAAAACCTTCAATTTGTTGTTTAAATTCAGATGTTGGCTTTTATTATTTTTTATTATATGAGAAGATACTTACCTTTTTCTCCTTAATAAACAGCTTCGGTCTTGGTAGAGGTTAGATTCTTTTTTTTGTAATAAATTAGTGTATTTCAATATAACTATTGATTAACTTACATGAATACGTGGTAATGAGATTGTTGTTATGAATAGATGTAATGTAATTGGTAGTTTTAAAATCTTTTTTGACCTTTTATATATACTTTCTTGTACTCTGTATTCTTCTAAGTAGAAACTAATAAAAATATTGGAAAGAAGAAAATAAAAATAAACAGATTTTACCCAGTGCTCTTCCCATGAAAGGTTGTAGAGTTCACTGAATTGAAGGTAAAAGGAAATGCTCTCTCAAAAGAGCAGTCAGAGTGAATATTGTTCCACCTATCATGGTCGTCAGTACCTAACCCGGACAAGTCAGACCAGGCCTCACTATCCAAGCACTGCTAGCGTTACCTGGCAGAGGGTGTGGGAGAAATGTATTTTTTGAAGAATTCGATGTAGTGGGAAGGCTGTCGATGCACTTCCGTGTTTCGTCTTCCGAGCGTAGCCACTTCTTGTCACCGCTGGGAAGTGTGATATGGAGCCGTGCAGGCGAAAAATGACCGGGCGCGGTCTCTGTCCTGGGGCTGGTTTAGCTGCTAGTGAACGGTGGGCTCTATCAATCTCCGGCGGGGATGAGAGCGTCTCCTTCCCGAAGATCTCACAAAGCAGACTAGCAAAAAATGCAGTAGAATGCCGGCATTCAATAGATTCCGGCAGGCCCAGGATGCGTAGGTTCCGCCATCTGCTCTGGCCCTCTAGGTCAGTAACTTTAGCCATTAGCTTGATATTGTTTCCATGTAAACTGGAGCAGATGTTTTCCAGCTCACTGACGTGCTGGCTCAGGTCATCCGTAGCGAGCTTGAGAGAGGATTGGAGTTGGCTGTGGTCCTCCACTTTGCATTGGATTTGGTTGAGTTTCATTTCCAGCAGGCTGAAAGAAGATTTAAATTCAGCCACTAACGCCTCACGGTGTTGGTTTAGTAGCGTGGAGTTAGCTCTACTGTCAAGCCAGCCGCTGAATCGCCTTTTTCCCCGAATTTAGTACTCTTTGAGGTTACTGTGAAGTGAACATAGACATAGGCAGGGTGAAGAGCAAAATGTCCAACAGTTTGGTATGAGAAAAGGGGAAAGAAGGAGTGTGGAGATAAAAAGTAGGACAGAGCACCCACTGTCTGCGACTACTCCATGTGGCTGACAACCAGAAGTCTGGCATCACCTTTTAAAGATTTCCTCAATGGTGGGGAAGCTACTGGCTATAAAGGCTCTGGAAAGTGGCAACTCTTTGCATGTAGCTGTGAAGGAAATCATCAAATGTTACTGCTTAGGACTACTAAACAGATGAAAAGAATATGTTGCAGTCAGCCATGGTGTGACGGATAACTCACATTTGAACTTAAGTCTATAATTTTTGAGCTGTGAGCACTTCAGAAAATCATTTGACTAAGCTTTCAGTCATCCATCCTAACATCTATCCTCTTGCTTTTGTCTATTTGTGACCTTATATGGAAAAGAACTGTCATTTGTTAATGTACCTTTATAGTTCTGGCTGCTGATTCATGAATGGCAATATTAATCACTTCTCAGTTTTAATAATGTAATAGTATAATTAAAATACAGATGGTATGTTTTAAATGTTAATTTCTGTGTCATTTGAGCCATGGTCCCATTTTTGGAAAAATTGGATTTTAAACAGGGCAAAATACAAAACCATTTGCCACCAAGTTGCATTTACACTGACTCATCTCTTTGTACTTTATCCATCATATATGTACTTTATTACTATCTTTGGCATACAAATTAAAACTCTGTGTATGAGGAGTAAGTTAGTTTGTGAAATATTTCTTTAAACTTCAATTGTAAGGATGTCATAATGGCAATTTGGCAATGGAATTTTTGCCACCACTCCAACATTGATTTTAGTTAATTTCAGCAAGCCAAGTGTATTAAACGACTCCATATATAGGATCAGTCCTATTTTAATACTTTACCATAAAGGTGGTAATGACTGCTGACAATTTGGGTGTGATGTGAAAGTGTAAATTATTATCTGTTTGTTAATGGCACTATGGATGGCCATGCACAGCTATTTTTTGACACGAGGGAATTTATCTTAAACAGGGAGTTTGTAAGCCATTCTTTTCAGACCCTGTCAGTTCAAGCATATAAGTAGCATAACATTAATTTACTAAATGGTACATGCACACGTAAAAGGCTCTGGGAGAAACTGTGCTTCTCCTTGAACAAGGGAATTTCTGTGCCTATATGAAAAGTTGTTTATCATTTTTATTCCAAAAGTACACAAAATATGGGAATGGGTTTTCTCTTGTTTATGAAAAGTTAATTCTCCAGAGCACTTTTGGACCAGAAAAAGTTATTCAACCTAGACATTTTTTTTAAAGAATACATACACATTAATGCAGATTGCAGATAAAGTTTTATGTAAAAAATGTTGAGTGCTCTTCAAAAATCCAACATCACTACTAAACTGAATGAGTATTCAATTGTTTTCCTTCTCCGGCAGTATTTGAATGTAAATGATATGGCATCGGAGCTTGACTTTGCCAGAGCCAAACTGAGCATTGCTTCTCTGACTGTAGAATGTACAATGACTTTATTCAAAAGAATTGAATAAAATTGGGTCATTTCCTCACAGACTGCGTCATTAATGCATGAGAATTGAGGCGCTTTCTGAGGGGAGCAAAACACTGAATTAAGTACTGGAGTTGCATTTTTCTACCATGATCCCTAGAAAAGAGTTGTCAGAACAAGTGAGGCGAGCATGTGAAAGGAAATTTCAGTCAATTGAAAGATTCTGCAATTTTAAAGAAAATGTATTGCATCATTTACAGTTATTGAAGCCAAATTGCTGTAGATGTTGAGAATTTGGTGCAGTTGCAATGTATGGATACATTTGGATACATTCTCCTAGCTATCTGCTGAGTGTTTGCAGTGGACTGGAGTTACTGTAAGCGACTCCGTATGGAGATAGCAGTTGTGCAGCACTTCTCTATTCAGACCCTTTTTTAAATTTCAATTCCATTTCTACAACCCTATTGGGTGTTTAGTGTCAGCTTAAGTGATACCAAAAAGCTCCAATTACTGTGGATCCCAGCCACATATCAACAGCTAGAAGCTTTTGTTGTTTGTCAAGATAACTAAAGCCTTCCTCCCTCTCACCCAAACCCTCCCCCCTTTAATTCTCCATAGATTAAGTCTAACCGGACATCAGTAATTAGCAGCACAATTGTTTATGACTTTTCTATACTTCCTTTCAAAAAACGGCAAATCGAAAGAAGCACCGTTCCCCTTAAAAGAATGCAAAAGAGAATGTGAAACTGATCTTTCTGATCGATGGGAGGTAACTCTCAAAACAAGTAGGTGACAGTTTTGCCATTGGTCAATGTAACCAGTGTAGAGTCAGAAAAGTTTATACGAACAGATTTTTTAATTTGTAAATTTGAAACTTTGAATTCTCCCCAATAAGTAGGGAATGCAAAATGGAATATTATGCGGGTAGACATGGGAATTGTAGTGCACAACTCGTACATTAATAAAGTAACTTTCAAAACAAGATTTATTTTGGTGTATTTTGTTAGCAGACTGCTTTATTGAATGACATGGCCAGAACAGCAATGGAGCTGATTTGTACTGGTCTCAAGTCCTTGCATACTGGTGCACCTCTTGAGTTTCTGCATTTTAATCTCCTTCAGTGCTCCATTTATTTTTAGCTGCCACCTCCCAGACTATGTTTCTCTCAACAGCGGGTTCCATTGTCGATATATCATCTGAAAATTAATTTTGTGTAGCCCTTTTGTGTCCAGTAAAAGATTGACAAAGAATTTTCAGAGTTTGTCAAATAAAGGTGTTCATTGGGCATAGTTTTCAAACAAAATGTAATACTGTAAACACACTGAAATGAATACTGTATATTAACCGAATTTATGCATGTAAACTTCACTGCACCCTTGCTGGAAAAGGCCATCCTGGAACTGAGTTTATTTTTCTGCTACGGCAGATGCAGCAGACTATTTATGAGACTGAATTATTTTCACTTACAGATGGACTTTCCGGTCGAGACCAGTCAGTTGAGTTGTTGACTCCCTCAAGAGTGAATCACATGCCCAGCACTGGTAAGAGGCGATCAGATCTTTCAGAATAAGATAAAAATTTCAAATAAAATTAAATCACGAGCTGCCTTTTATGTGTTGCTAACAAAAAAAAATAAAGTAGTGCCATTTCTATTACCTAAAATTTAAAAATTCTTAAATATTACTAATGTCTTTCTTTAAATGGGCGATGCCTCTGTTTGCTGTCCTTTTAATGCAGTAATTCACAGATAATTGGTAATTTCTAGCAAGTTACTAATGTTATCATACACAGCGACAAAGGCAGCAACAAGTTTGGTGGATCTGCTCAGTTAGGAAGTTATCTTGTAACGCAAGTTATTTTTTGTGCAATTGAACTGATGGACTATCCTCAGACTAGCAAAAAGGCTTGAGTCATTTTTTAAAGCTTTGTTTCTCTTTATGCTGCATCTAGGATGTAGAGCTGCAGTTTTAAAAATAACTTTTTGGAGAGATTTTCATTGAAGTACCTCATAATTGCAACATGTTTTATGTTTCTTATTGTATGACAAAAGAATGTTGCAATTTACAAAAACAATTTAATTGTGAAAACCACAGAAAACTTAACAATTGTGTCAAAACAGAAATGTTTCTACAGTGCTGATGAAGTTTTGTGATTCTTGGAGCTTGAGGCTGAGTCAAGGCTGTGCAAAAGTTTATTTCACTATTCTCCCTCTTCCCCACCACTCCCCTCAATGTAAATCTTACATAAAATCATACTTTCAAAGTAATTTTAAATAAGTCAACTTTTTATAAAGTTTTTTTGTGTGAATGAGGCATTCAAATTTTAGTAGTCTTGGAGGATGTAACCAGTGATACAGTTAAATGGGAAATTAATAGCAGTAGAATATATAGTATATTTAAAATGTATGTCAATGACTAGGGGAGGAAAGGATAGCTTCTGTCTGTACATAACTATCTGAAGAAACTTGTGAGGAAGTCAGTAAAGATGTATGGACATATAGAATGGGAAAGATAAGCAGGGATTGGATTTTCCACAGTCTCTTTCAGAGTTGTGTAGTTTTCTGTATTGTAATTATGGCTCCATTGATAACATTCTTGGCTCCAAGTCAGAAGTTATGGATTGAAATCTCGCTGTAAGGCCATGTACACAAAAATTTAGGCCAACGCTTCAGGCTTGGGCTGAAGAATGACTATACCGCCTAAGGGTGTGTTTCTAGACAGGGATGTTAAACTTCTCAGGTTAACATAAAATATGCCATGGTGCTATTCTGCAGGCCTTTTATTACTGGAATCTTGGCCAGTGCTTATCCCTCAACTAATATGTCAAGAAGGTGGCAGTGGAGTATTGTGTGGGAAAATATGAGACTATTTCATTTAATATGAAGAGATGAAAAAATTGTTTTTTTTAGAAAAGAAGCTATCAGGTTCCCTTGCACCCCATCAGCTCTTAACCCTTCCTTTCCACACTTTCTCCCTGCCTTTCCTATTTCTCTTTGCTGCTGATGATTAAATAAAAGTATCTTGATTTCTTTTTTCAGAAGTTTCTAGAAAAAGTTAATTTCCAGGTGTATAATTAAGTAATTATTTTACTGAAAATTTACTGGCGCATAAGCATTAAATCTTAAAATTTGGCATGAAAAAGTTAATTTATTTGTTTGGCTTTAGAATTTGCTCTTCCTAATGTTTCTTTCATTGACAATCAGTTCACTTTTCTAACTGGTATCTTCATCTGCCACTAAAACAGGCCCCGCAATTTAAATCTAAAACATGCAAATATTGTGTCAGTGAACTGGAGCAATCAAAGCATGGAACATGAATAGTCTACTACTGCTTTATACTCAAATCATTTTTGTAAATTAAATAGTTTTATTCCAATATTCTAAGCTCTTTCTTGCATATGTTTGACTCTGCTGTGACTTGTTCTCCATAACATGCCTTTAAGTATTATTCTTGACAGTTAGTTGCCATAATGAGCTCTGCTGTAGAAATTATTTCCCATTTTATCAGACATTGGTGTAGCATGTTTGGGCACTCCACAGCTTAACCAGCATCTAGTTGAACGTGTTCTTTTTATCCTCAAGCTTTTGAATTCAACTTATGGTGCTGTGAAGCTTCATTTAAAAGCTCTGTTATGGAGAGGGGTTACATTCTTCCAGATCATGAAATATTTCAGTGTTA
This sequence comes from Mobula birostris, assembly GCF_030028105.1. Lineage (NCBI taxonomy): Eukaryota > Metazoa > Chordata > Chondrichthyes > Myliobatiformes > Myliobatidae > Mobula > Mobula birostris. The sequence goes on along the minus strand of NC_092375.1, from coordinate 138,625,028 downwards.
ATATAATTCAGTAAGCAAGTGATTAAATTATATTTAAAACTGTATCTTAAACATTTAAAAATTTCTTTTAATTTAATGCTGTCAAATTCATAAATGGCTTTGTACCTTCTATTTACTGAACTGACCCAATAGGCTTGAGTTTGAATTTCATAATTTTCTTAAGAATGCTGACTTTTTACTATGGCAGTATTCTGTTCCATTAGTTACAGATCCTTTACAATCCAGTGACACACACAGTTACTGTCATGAAGGCAAATATGGTGGCCAATCTAGATAACAGTTAAATCCCATGAAAAGTACATGATTGGTTCTGTGGATAAATTGTTTTCCATACTGTTAAAGGGAGGAGACAAAACTTTTTCTTTCACAAATTGTTTTGAGGTAAACTTTGGACCATCTATGCAACTCATCAGTATGAATGTTCTCTTAACATTGCATGACCCAACAGTGCCGCAGTTCATTTGCTGACGCAACCATCTACTACTGGCCAAGTAAATGCACCAAGTTCTGTTTTCCCAGCATTCTTGTACTTCCCGATCTTGGTTAACAAGTGTCTGGCTTTTAAATTTATTAATCCTTTGTAACCCTTTATATTTTGTCACCTCCAGTTCAATCACCCTCAAATTTAATGACTGCATTATTGGTAATTATTTATTGCTGCTGAGGCTCTAGCTCTAAACTTCATTCTTTCCTCCATTTAGGATGCTCTTTAAATTTCCTATGCCTCAGTTTTGTGTTATAATACTCATATACAGCACCTTTTGTTGTTTTAAGGTTGCTTTTACAAATGCAAGTTGTTCTTGAATAAAGCACGGGAACTTTTGCATTAGCCTGAAGCAGAACATAGCAGCTTTAACATACCAGCACTCCTAGCTCAACCTGTGGTTGAAGAATGGTGGGATTAAAGTTTCTGATTTACATGTACAGATACTGCCAATTAAACAAAGGTAATGCTCAGTATATTTGGTTTTATTCTGTCTTTAGTTGGAAAGTAGTATCCTTTACTTCTAATTCTAGTATAATTTATGTAGGTCATGACAATGCTGCAGAGAGTGGACAGGCGATTGCTGGGAGCTGCTGGCGGCTGAACTGGGCAGGTTGTGGGGGCTGAACTATTGCAATTGCTGGGAGCTGCTGGCGGCTGAACTGGGCAGGTTGTGGTGGCTGAACTATTGAGCTTGGCTGGAGTGGCTGATTTTGGAGTGGGCGCATGCGTGAATGTGGTTTGGAACTTGTTGAGGGAAAGAGAGTGGGGAAGGAGCGGGAATTGCTGGGAGGAGGTCATGTGGGTCCGGTAATAGCGGACAAAGTTGGGGGAGGGGTGAGGGAAAGAGTGGAGAAGGAGCGGGATAGGGATTTCGGATCAGAGGTAGGTAGCTGGGGAGAGATGGATTATTGTGAAGGGAGAAATAAAGGGAATGAGGAGATAGTGAGGGGATGGATGAATGAAAACCGAGACAAAGAGAATAAAAGAATAAGAAATGACAGTGGAGAGAGCTCTGAAAGTAAGGAAGATCAACAAGTTCAGAGAGAAGGTGTTGTCATAATTAGGTTTAATGAGAAGACTCAGGGACACATGAAGGAAATTAACCCATTTGTGCTAACAACAACTGTGGCAAATAAGATAAGGGAAATAGTATTTGCAAAAGACCTTAATGATGGCAACCTATTGGTAAGATGTGCGAATGACGAACAACTTGAGAAAGTACTCATGCTAAAAGAGATAGAAAAATGCAAGGTGGAATACACAGAGAGGGTGGGAGCACGAAATGGTTGTAAAGGAGTGATCACAGGGGTACCAATGAGTATAAATTAGATTAGATTATGAGGACATGCAGTCCTCGTTTATTGTCATTTAGTAATGCATGCATTAAGAAATGATGCAATGTTCCTCCAGTATGATATCACAGAAATACAAGACAGACCAAGACTAGAAAACTGACAAAAAACACATAATTATAACGTATAGTTACAACAGTGCAAAGCAATACCATAATTTGATAAAAAACAGACCATGGGCACAGTAAAAAAAAAAAGTCTCAAAGTCTCGAAAGTCCCATCATCTCATGCAGACGATAGAAGGAAGAAAACTCTCCCTGCCATGAACCTCCAGCGCTGCAAACTTGCCAATACAGCACCCTGGAAACACCCGACCACAACCGACTCTTGAGTCCGTCCGAAAACTTCGAGCCTCCGACACCGAGCACCATCTCTGCCGAGCACTTTGACCCTGGCCCTGGCCGCCAAGCAACAGGCAAAGCCAAGGATTCAGGGCCTTCCCATCCGGAGATTCTCACTCGCACATTAGTAGCGGCCGCGAAGCGGGCATTTCAGAAGTTTCTCCAGATGTTCCTCTGTGCTTCTCACGTCTGTCTCCATCAAATCAGGATTGTGCACGGCATCCTATTTGACAAATACAGATATCATTCACTGGAGAGGCTGCGCACGCTGCGTCGTATCGCGTCTCCATCTTTTCCTCCCCCTCTATGGAGGAGTTAAAGAGGAATATCAAAGGAGGAAAAATAATGAATGTTCAGAAAACAATAAAGGAGGGAGTGAAAAAGGAATGTGAAACAGTATTGATTGAATTTGAAGAATAAAGAGTGCCAAGGAAGGTGTTCCTTGGTTTCATGAGTTACCCAGTAAGGGTGTATCTGCCAAAGCCATTGAGGTGCTATAATTGTCAAAGGTTTGGACACATAGCTAAAAACTGTAAAAGGCAGAGGAGATGTGCTAGATGTGGGGGTGATCGTGAATATGGAAAGTGCGGAACAGGAGTGCAGCCAAAATGCTGCAATTGTGGAGGAGCTCATAACGTGGCACATAGTGGGTGTGAGGTTATTAGACGGGAGAATAAAATTCAAGAAATAAGGGTGAAAAGAAAGATCACTTATGCAGAAGCTGTGAGAATGTCAAGAGAACAGAATAATGCTTCTAATGAACAGGGAGCAATAGAGATGCGATAGATGCAACAAAGAACAAATGACAGGATTTACGTAGACAAGAAGGCTCTAGTAACATTCATTGCAGGAGTGATTATTAGTACGGCTGAGGGTAAAGTCAAAAAGTGACAAAATTCAGCTGGTGGTCAAAGCAGCAGTAAACCATTTAGGGTTAGTAGGACTGACATGGGAAGAAGTGAGGAAGAACCTCACTAATCAGTCAAGCCAGGAAGTGTCATGCGTTGGTTAATACTAATTATGGTGATTCTTTTACAATGGAATGCAAGGAGCTTACTGGCCAATAGCCAGGAATTCAAGCACTTTATAAAATAAATGGTTGTAAAACCGGATGTAGTGTGTATTCAGGAAACTTGGCTGAAACCAACTTTAGACTTTGTGGTGCATGGGTATACAATGATAAGGAAAGATAGAAATCTAGGGGGAGGAGGGGGTTGTGATATGTTAATCAAGCAAGGTATACCATATAGGGTACTGGAAAAAGGAGATGATCAGGAATACATAGTGGTGGAAGTGTGGGAGAGAGTGGTTATAATTAACTACTACAACCCATGTAAAATGTTGGATTTGGACAGCCTATTAACGATACAAGGACAAAACAAACATAAAGTAGTGTGATGTGCAGATTTCAATGCTCACAGCACAATATGGGGAGATCCGATTACAGATTCAAATGGAAAGGTAATTGAAGATTTGATAGAAGAAAGTGATTTGGTGTGTATGAATGATGGTAGAGGAACAAGGATACACATAACAACAGGAACTGAGTCAGTGTTAGATATTACGTTAGTGTCTAATACCTTGGCTGACGTCAGTAACTGGGGAGTTTGGACTGCTTCAACAGTAGGCAGTGATCACTACCCAGTTTTATGTTCAGTGGGTGAAAGAGTTGAAGTAAGATCAGGTGGTGGAATCCCAAAGTGGAAGTTTGGAAAAGCAGATTGGGGTAAGTTCCAGAAGTTGAGTGAAGAGGCATTAACAAAGATTGACAATTCTGGAAATACAGATGAATTAAACAGTCAAGTGACTTCAGCAATTATTATGGCAGCAGAAGGATCTATACCCAGGAGTAAAAATAGGATGAATAGAAAATTGGTGACATGGTGGACAGAGGAATGTTGTCAGGCTATAAAAAACAGAAATAGAGCATTCAGGCTAGTTAAAAGAACCCATAATATGCAGCATTTGATTCAATATAAGAAGGCACAGGCAGTGGTGAGAAGAACTATACGTCAAGCTAAAAGGGCAAGTTGGAGGAGTTTTTGCAACAAAATAGGAAGATCAACACCTGTGGGAGAGGTATGGGGAATGATTAAGAGGATGGGGACAGATAGAAGGGAATGGGAATATCCAGTAATGATAGCTGAGGAGGAAACAGCAGTCTCCAGTAGGGATAAGGCTGAGATCATGGCCTGCTTAGCCCTCCGGTGAAAAATGATATATCTGTTAAATAGGGCCCGTGGACAATTCTGATTTGATGGAGAGGGACGTGAAAGAACAGAGGAACATCTGGAGAAATTTCTGAAACGCTCGTTCGCTGCTGTCGTTACTGTGCAGATCGGGAATCTTCCGGAGGGTAGGCCTCAAAATCCCCGGCTTTGCCTTTTGTTGGTGACCGAGATTGAGGTCGAATCATTCGGACAGAGATGGTGCTCAGTACTCGGTGTTGGAGAGCTGATTCGGAGGCTCGAAGTTTTCGGATGACTCAGAAACGGATTGTGGTCGGGTATGGCAGGGAGAGTTTTTCTTCCTTCTCCCGTCTGAGTGAGATGTGGGACATTTGGGAGACTTTGAACATTTTACTGGGCTCATGGACTTCTTCATCAAGTTATGGTATTGTTGCATTGTTGTAACTATATGTTATAATTATGTGGCTTTGTCAGTTTTTTCAGTCTTGGTCTGTCCTGTGTTTTGTGATATCACACCGGAGGAAATATTGTATCATTTCTTAATGCATGCATTACTAAATGACAATAAAAGAGGACTGTGTGTCTTCATAATCTAATCTAAGTCGTTTGTACAGATACACGTTCAGAAAATTTGTCTGAAGAAGGGAGAAGGAGAAGGGAAAGAACGAGTCAACACCCAGGTGTGTTAAACAGGAGGGAAGAAACGGATGATATAATTGATGATCCATTTACGTTGGGCAGAAATGGTGAGAGTAATAAAGAGATCGAGACCAACCTCCCCAGGGAAAGATCTGATATTTTTATATAATGCTAAAAAATCTAGGAGAAGGAGCGCTCTTGAAGTTGCTGCATTTTTATAACAGAGTGTGGGAGGAGGGAAGATTACCAAATGCATGGAAAGAAGCAGTAGTAATTCCAATAAGGAAACCTGGCAAGGATCCGTCAAAACCCACTAGCTACAGACCAATAGCATTAACATCAAATATATGTAAGATAATGGAAAGGATGATAACAGAAAAGTTATCATATGAGCTTGAGAAGAGGGGAATGCTGGCAAGTTATCAGAGTGGTTTTAGAAGGGGAAGGAATTCCATGGACTCAGTGATAAGGTTAGAGACTGAAATAAGAAAGGCCCAAGCAAATAAAGAATCAGTAGTTGCATTGTTTTTTGACATTGAAAAGCCTATAATATGATGTGGAAGGAAGGATTATTAATTAAACTGCACAAGATGGGGGTTGGTGGGAGAGTTTTTAATTGGATTAAAGATTTTTTGTTTGGTAGAAAAATTCAAGTTCGGATTGGATCAGAATTATCAAAACAGTACATAGTGGCAAATGGTACATCTCAAGGTAGTGTGATTAGCCCGTTACTTTTCATCATTATGATCAATGATGTTTTCACAAAGGTACCAGTGAATATAGGTAGGTCACTGTTTGTGCATGATGGGCCCTTGTGGAAAAGAGGCAGGAACATGGAGCATATAATCAGGAAACTACAAGGAGCAATTGATGAAGTGGTGGAGTGGGGTTATGGTTGGGCATGTAGATTTTCAGTAGAGAAAACTCAAACTGTATTTTTCACCAGGAAAGGAATTGAGGTAAGGAAGAAGTTAAGGATGTATGGGATTGAATTAGAAAAGGTTGGATCATTTAAATTTCTGGGAGTTATATTTGATTGACGATTAACATGGGCAGACCATATCAGGAAAGTTGAGGAGAAATGTAAAAAGGTAATAAATGTGTTGAGATTTTTGACTGGTAGGGAATGGGGAGCAAGTTGTTCAGTGTTGAAGAGAATGTATGTGGCTTTAGTGAGATCTGTGTTGCACTATGGAAATATAGCATATGGATCAGCAGCTAGGTCTCTTATAAGGAAACTGGATGTGATTCAGGCTCAGGCTTTGAGAGTGTGCAGTGGGGCTTTTAAAACATCACCAGTTTCAGACCTACGGGTAGAAATGGGAGTAATGCTTTTGGAACTAAGAAGGATGCAATTGATGGCAAACTACTGGGCTAATTTGCAGGGGCACAATGATTCTCACCCTGCTAAAGGAGTGTTGCAGGATTCCTGGGAAAATGAGAGTTTTCAGAGGGATAACTTTAGTCGGGTAGGGAATGATATTGCTAAAGAATGTGGAGTGTTTGATCTAAGGATAAGTCCTTCAGTAGTTTATCCGGTTGTAGCTCCATGGAAGCTTGTATGGCCTGACATAGACTGGCATTTGTGAGAGGTAACAGGAAAGGAAAATATAAAACTGGTTTGGTAAGTGCATTTAACTGTCATGTGATGGAAAAGTATAGTGATTATACTCAGATTTATACGGATGGTGCTAAGGAACCTGAAACAGGAGTGACAGGGTTTGGGGTGATTATACCAGCAAGAGAAATTGGAATCAGCAGAAGAACATCTAATAAGTTAGGGGTGTATACAGTGGAGATGCTGGCAGTGTTGGTTGTGTTGCAATGGGTGGAGAAAGCTAGACAAGTCAAAGCATTGATATGCTCAGATTCATCCTCAGTTCAAGCAAATTTAAGGTCTTTTCACTCAAATAGTCGGCAAGATGTAATTTATGAAGTCCTTGAGTTAGTCCCAAGAATTGCAAATCAGGGAGGTCAGGTAAAATTTCTGTGGGTTCCATCACATGTAGGGATGAAGGGGAATGAGAGGGTGGATGAGTTGGCAAAGAGGGTGTTAAAGAAAGAAAATATAGAAATGCACATTAGTATCAGAAAAGCAGAGGTTAAGTGCGTAATCTGGGAAAAAGTCAACCAAATGTGGCAAGAAAGATGGGACAGGGAGGGGAAAGGGAGGCATTTATATCAAATACAAAAAGGTGTTGCAGGTACTAGGGTAGGTAGTGGATACAGAAGAGGAAACTGTGTGGACTAGGTTAAGGCTGGGGCACTGTGCATTAAACAAAACATTGAAAATGATAGGGAAACACCAGGCAGGATTGTGTGAGGAATGTCAGGAAGAGGAGTCAGTAGAACATGTAGTTCTGAGTTGCAGGAAGTATGGGATACAGAGAGAGGTGATGAGAATTAAGCTAAGGGAAATGGGAGTGCAGGAATTCATATTAAAAGGGTTGCTGGGCATGGGTGAGAGAGCACAGGTTAGGTATTTTTAACTTTCTTAAGGGATAGGGTTTCTTATAGGATATGACAGATAAACAGGAATAGGGTACTAGGATGGCCAAAGGTAGGAGGATAAAGTGTAGGTTAGGGTATGTGTGGCTGTGTGATTGGGTGAAGGGATTTAGAATGTAAGTATATTGCACACTTCGGAGCAGAAGGTGGCGGTAATACACCATTAAGCTGGGTGCCAACCGCTGTAAAACAAGATGGAGAGAGAGAGAGAGAGAGACAATGCTTCAGTTGACCAATGAATATTCACTGCAGAAATAAGCTATTGTGAAACCACTATTTCTATTATTTGTGCTCTTATTGATGCACACAAATGCTCAAGGAGTAGTAGAAAACTTCAAGCCAAGCTCTCCAAAGAGCACCATGCATACCTGCATAGTTTCTGAAAGAGAAACTGAAAATGTTTCCAGGAGATTCAGGTGAAGACAATGGCTAACTGAACAAAAATGGGAGGGTATCTGAAATTCTCTTACTATGTAAGACACAAATAAAATTAATCTGTTACCATTTGCCAATCCCCAAACTTTATTTCCTGTTAGTCTTCTCTAGTTCTCAGACATTTTACCAGGTATTGATAGTTAAAGTGAGATTTTATCACTGTTATTACCCGTGTTCTTTTCTAATTAAATTGTGGATTAATCTATTTTACTAATCTTCAAGCTACTAAATGGTATGGTTATTTAACTCCTAAATAGTATAGTTATTTATGTGTGTTACTAGTTATTTAATCCACAGGTTTTTAAAGTTGCTTTTGTATTTTGGATCTCATTGTCAGGAGAGATTTATTGTTTATTTCAACATGCCAAGCTATAACATGGCTTTGATTTATGTTCATTTGCTGCATAAAGATTTGCACTAGCAGCTCCACCAGAGACTTTTATATTATGTAAGTCAGCGGTCCCCAACCACCGGGCCGCAACGCATTTGCTACCGGGCCGCGAGGAAACTATATGTTTTGGCGATAGGAGGCAGCTGCACCTTTTCTCATTCCCTGTCACCCCCACTGTTGAGCTTGAACGCATGTGCAGTCATTACGCACACGTCATCCATGTCAGCACGGGAAGGAGATCAACTCCTCGAGCTTGCAGATGAGGACGGGCAGAAAAGTATGTTTGACATAACATCTCTGTCAGCATTCTGGATCAAAGTCAAGGCTGAATATCCTGAGATAGTCACGGAAATACTGAAAACATTGCTATCTCTGCAATGAATGGAACGAAAACTAAATTGCGGAATAGACTGGGCATAAGGAACCCCGTTCGAGTATCGCTGTCTCCCGTCACCCCTCGATGGCACAGTCTTGTTGCAGGAAAACAAGCCCAGGGCTCCCACTGATTCAGTGATATTGGTGTGTTGCAATGATTTTATATGTTCACACGGGGAAAATATATGCTGTGTGTTTAATATCCAAATGTTACTTAAAATATTATGCTATTGACTTATATAACCATATAATAATTACAGCACAGAAATAGGCGATCTCGGCCCTTCTAGTTCGTACCGAACGCTACTATCACCTAGTTCCACCGACCTGTACTCAGCCCATAACCCTCCATTCCTTTCCTGTCCATATACCTATCCATTTTTTCTTTAAATGATAATATCAAACCTGCCTCTACCACTTCTATTGGAAGTTCGTGCCACACTTATTTCAAGCTCCCCTGATAATTGACTTATCTCTATATTCAAGCGAGGAAAATATGTGCTGTGTTTAATATTAAATTTGTTAGATAAACCTTTTTAGAAACGAAATTGAGTACATTAGCCACTTATCAGCTGTATTCCAGTCGTGATTAACATTCTCCCCCCCACCCCCCCGAACAGAATCGCTAAAATCAATTTGTAAGGGGGGGAATCGGCACGTACACGCATGCGCACACAGGTGCCCGCGCAAGGCTTCATGGTCATTGCAGTCTTACTCTGGGTAAACAACATACTTGACTGTTACTCTCGTCCGTTGGCAACTCTACCCCCCACCCCACCCCGCCCGGTTGGCCGGTCCACAAGAATATTGTCAATATTAAACCGGTCTGCAATGCAAAAAAGGTTGGGGACCCCTGATGTAAGTTACCATTGTTTAAATCTGGTTAATGACTTGTACTTGAACAGAAAACCTTAGCTTTCACTTCAGTCACCTGCTTGAACTTTTAAGTCATCAATAAACTACTTAGTTAGCCTTTTGCTATGTCAATATTAGACTAATCAGTGAACTTAAAAATATTTCATTAGCAATTAAAATAATACTAAAATATTTTTAAATTAGGATGGTGAACAAAAACTTACAAACGATGAAGTAAATCAAAAATCAGTGATTAATTCTTATAAAACTGATACAGGTGTCCAAGGTTGCCATTTAAGTGGAGCAGAGGACCAGAGCAGAAAGCTACACCTTCAATTTGTGTTCCAGGTGGCCTTAGCAGCTTTGAAGTTGAAAATCTAAATGGACTACTGAACTCTATTTATAGTTTCTGTATTGTTTTGTATACTTCTATCTGAGAGCAATGATGTAAAAATTATAGATAGTAGATACTATTAATTGGTGAGTAAATTCCTGATAAACGTCTTCACTATTCTTACATTTGGAATTTAGTATCAGCTGAATTAGTTATCACAGGATCTTAGTTTCTGGTTTTGTATTGACTATAGTACCATCAGCCCAACCCCCGCCCCTCCCAACTTTAGTTTTAATCCATGCATTGCAAATTAGTCCATTATTCTTTTTTGGATGTGTTAGGATAATATCTTTCAATCTTGTGGTTAGTTATGTTGCTAGACAGTTTTTCATTGGTGAACACTGTTTTACTTTGCTTCAAGCAATTCTAAAAATAATTGAGCTGAACAAGGAATGGAAACAGTTTTGAATAATGTCCTAAACAGAGACTCCCCTGCTTGTAGAGAAAGGAGTTGCTGGAATATTTTTTTCAATCTGTTGTGTCTAGTCATCAGTTCTATTTTCATAAATTCTTAGAACAACTCAGTTATTGTAAACTGAAGTATTCCTCTGGGAACAAAAGCTTATTTTTCCAGGTCAGAATTGATCTGTGTGCTTAAATGCAATAAGGTATTTGAGGCTCTTAAATTCTGTCAAAAATTGTGTTCTGTGTAGACGAATTTAATGTTTTGGAGTGTACATTGTAAGCGTACCTCACCAATATTAGCTATGTTTAGACATATATATTTAATAAAGGTGTGAGATGAAGTGTTCCATCTTTCTGAGGCAACTCATATTAACCCCTCCCATTAATCCAGTTGGGATCCATGTTGACAGTAGATCCCCTGAAGATCAAAAAAATGACGGTTCAAAGCAACTGAAATTAAAACATTTCGCAATGATAATATAACCTGGTCACTGTTGTTACCTGTAATACATTTTAGCCCATCCTCTGTCTGCGTAGACAGACTGGTGAGAAATTGCTGATTTGTAGTGGATGAGCAGCAGACATCAATGAAACTGGACGTATGTTGCATCAGAGCAAGATAACCTAAAATTGCTGTCTTTGCAGCAGTCTGGGATAACTAGGCATGGGGCATGTGAGGCAACTGCTAAAGTGTCATTGGTAAGAGGATAATAGATTCCTTCATTTTTATCTCCTAGGATTGCTCATCCAGTGGATTTATTCTAATAATTTCTGGTAAAATGGCAGTGCATTCAATCATAGCGGCTTTTATGGTGTCAACCAAGGTGTTATTGTCCTTTTTAAATATATTCTTTACAATTGAGAGATCCTGCTAGCCATTAAGGACTTAAAGTACTGTAGGTCTACCCATTCAGCAAGTTGCTTATTGGCAGAAAAGTTGAAGGAGCTGGACTTAGTGCAGATTGTGCTGCTGCCTGCGTCAGGGAGGTGTCAAAGAAGTCGGTACGCAAAGCTGGTGTGCAGTCTAACAATGAGTGATCATCCTAGTTGCTTTTCTTGTGATTGCATCCTGTTAGACATTGTTAATGTAGAAATGCAGTAATTCCGTTTCACTGATTTATTGGCAGATAGCAAGGGAGCTGCATGGCCTCGGTTGTAGCGAGGACTAGGCCTCAAGCTGCAGTGCTGTCTGGTTACAGCCACCCAGGAGAGAGGTGTTAGAGTCTGTTCTCTCCACCGAGGTGTTGTGGCGCAGTGTCCAAGCCGGAATCAGTGCTGTCCCCCTATTTGTTTGCTTGGCAGAAGACAAGCTGTATTGTGTTTGACTTCAGATTTCTGCAACATTCATGGACTCAGTGTCTTGAACCATTTTTTTTTGTGTGACCGTATTTTACTGATATCTTCTATGTGCCTTGTGCTGTGTTTGGTACTGTTGGTACTGTGCTTTGCACCTTGGCCCCAGAGTAACGCTGTTTCGTTTGGCTGTATTCATGGGTATTCATGCATGGTTAAACGACGATTGAATTTGTAAAGTGGCAAAAGTGAGATGATGCTGAGAAGAGCATACTGTTAAGGTATGCACTCAGCAGACATGTACATGGACAGAAGAGAACATAATGAGTGGAGGAAACATTTGAAAGGAAAATTTGTTAAATGTGTACCTTCACCCATTATAATCTTGAACGTTAGGCAGATTATGAGCTCAGTGGCATCAAGTCAATAACCTTGAGTACAAGGCCCTACAGTATTAGTGGATGAGACTGAATGGATCCTACTCCACTAAAATGAGCGACATTTTTGCCACTCTTACCCTGCAAGCCATTGGAAAAAGTGACTCTGCATTGGGCTGGTAACAGCACGGTAAAATAGGTATGTTGTGCATTTGTTTGAAAAAAATTGAGGTTCCTAGCAGTAATTTTGACAAAAATGCCATGCATTTTTTTTTCCCTGTACTGCTCCCAAGTTCTTGAAAGTTTGTTCCTAGTGCTGATCTCTTCAGCTCTTAATCCACTTGTATATACATGGCTTCCATCTTTCTACTTATTATCAAACAAGTTGAGGTCAAACTGTGCATCCCAGAACCTGCTTCCTTCCTAGCGACGGATCCATTCTTGTCAGCTCAATGTAGTGTCAAAAATATCGTTAGTCATTTCTTTTAAAGATCAATTGTGCTTTGGGAGCTGGAACCTAAATTTCATTTATGCCAGGTTAGTTGCACAACCACATGGTACTGTATTGTTATTTTTAAACAAGTGCTTAATGTAGATGAATGAAGAAAATAATGTGTTGCATGCTTAAAATGTATGCATGCTGTTGAATTTGCAGCACAGTAGAAAACTGGGTGTTAATGACATTGGGTGACATAGTGGATTAACTGCTAGTTTCTTTTACTTGAAGCATGGTCATAAGGGTGGTGATGAGACTGTTTGCCATAATAACTACAATTACTGTCTCTCCATAAAGTTGCTGTAAATAGTTAATACATTTGGCATTTCTTGTCTGCACTAAACAGTAAGTTAGCTAAGGAAAAAAATAATCTATGCTGCTTCTGCTTTTTTGCTATTTGTTCTAAAAATACAGAGGGAAATGGATCATGAAAAGGCCCAGCAAATCATATCTTTTCTCAAATCTTTTTTGAGGGGATCTGAAGGTTTTCACAGTTCATGCACTAAAAAGAGAAAAAGTACTGAAATTGTTTACTATCAGTAACTTTGTGATGACAATTTCTGTATCGACCCAAGAGACTAGAAAAAATGTGAAACAAGATAGCCGCTGTCTGCTTGTTTAAGGTCAGTTTGTCAAATTCTTTCATTTGACTTCAATGCTGACTTCTTCCCAAACCGCTGAATTTTGACCAATGCTGATAACATCTCTAACTGCAACCTGTGTCCTAGTGTTTCACCAGAGGAAATCAAGGAAACTTCTGGTTAGTATTGTTCTAGAATCATAGGAAATATGTTCCATGGTAGGAACTTCAATTTGAATGAATTTGGTTCATCACCATTTGTTTTCTTATGATTGGATGCTTTCTGGAAATGGCATGTCAACATGAATGAAGCTGATTTTACATGCTAAAACAGATATAGTATCACTTGTCTAGCAGCTTTTATTGTAAATCACATGTCCAAAATTTTGGAACATCTTCAGCTTAAACAAGGCAATGAAATTTTAATGGTGCAGTGCTACGAAATTTAACTGCTGAATGCAGTCTAGTGCTGAACAATGTAGCCTAGTTTCTGCTTGACTGTGCTTCTGGTATTTAGTTCCATTTTCTTGTGCCTTTCTCCTATTGATTTTGAAGTTGCTACTTTAAATGCCAAATTTCATTGGTAGTACAGGTTGAGTACACCTTATCTGAAATGTTTCAGATTGCAGATTTTTTTGGATTTTGGAATATATAATGAGATAGCTTGAAATCGCCATCATTTTCAACTCTGAATTTTTGTGCTACCAGTAAGCAATCTTTATCGAAAATTTCTTCATTACAGTAAAAGTTATTACATACCATTAATAAAATGAAAATATAATGTGTGCAGGGTAACAAAAGCAGCACAACAGCATCAGAATACCTGATCAAATTTTAGACAAAAAGCACTGGCAGATTTTCAGTCTCCACTTACGATACCATATTATAATTAAAAGATTTGTATTTTACTTTTTTTTAGACTTTATGTAAGGTATAAAAACAATCAGCATTGTAGACTTGTTCTGGTGTTAGATTTTCATAAGTGATGATCTTAGCAAACTCATCAATGAATTTCTTTGCTGCTTCGTGATCAGCAGACACTTTAAAATATAATAATAAAATATGAGAAAGTCTGCAGGTGCTCAAAATCCAAAGCAACACACACAAAATCCTGGAGAAACTGGGCAGGTCAGACAATATCTATGGAAATGAATAAACAGTCAATGTTTTGGACTGAGAAAGAACTGAAAAGGAAGGAGGAAGATGCCAGAATAAAAAGGTGTGGGTAGAGGAAAAAGGCTAGCTAGAAGGTGACAGGTGAAGACGAATGGGTGGGAATGGTAAAGGGCTGGAGAAGAAGGAATCTAAAAGAGGGAGGAGGGGACCCAGGGGGAAGTGATAGGTGGGTGAGAAGAGGTAAGAGACCAGAGTGGGGAATAGAAGAAAAGATAAAGGGGAGAGAATTTTTTTTATATAGTGGAAGAAGAAATTGATATTCATGCCATCAGGTTGGAAGCTATGCAGACAGAATATGAAGTGTTACTCCTCCACCCTGAGGGTGTCCTCATCATGGCATAAGAGACCATCGACCAACATGTCAGAATGAGAATAATGGGAAACAGAATTAAAATATTTGGCCACTAGGAACTTCTACTTTAGACAGATGGAATGGAGGTGATCAACAAAGCAGTCCCCCAATTTACAACAGGTCTCACATGTAGAGGAGGCTGCGTTGGGAGCACATGACATAATAGACAACCTCAGCAGATTTGCAGGTGAATTGTTGCCTCACCTGTTTGGGGCCCTGAATGGAGGTGTAGGAGGTGAATAGGTTGATGTAGCACTTAGCCCGCTTGCAGGGATAAGTGGCAGAAGGGAGAATAGTGGGGAAGGACGAATGGATAAGGGAATCGTAGAGTGAGTGATCCCTGCGGAAAGTAGGGAGTGGGGGTGGGGAAAAGGTAAGATACTTTTAGTGATGGGATTTCTTTAGAGATGGTAGAAGTTGCAGAGGATGATGTATTGGATGTGAAGGCTCATGGGTTGATAGGTAAGGACAAGAGGAACTCTATCACTGTTAAGGTGGCGGGAAGATGGGATGAGTGTGGATGTTTGGGAAATGGAATGTATTGTTTGCCTTTTCTTAAATTTCTGCAACCTGCCTGCTGAATATTCACAATTACCTTTAATTTTCAGTCATTGTGAGAGATCTTTGCTTGTTTCATGATCAGCATACCATTAAGCAGTATATGTTCAATCTGATGCTAATAAATCCACGCTTTCGATACATGATGGAGATCTTGTTTTGCTTTATGCCATGTTTTTATTTTTTTCATTAACTTCTGTTCACTATATATGTGAGGCCACTTGTCAAAACTATGTGGTGTGCAGAAATCTGTGCATCTCCTGGGAAACATGCAGTATCTTCTGGAATTTTCCATTTGTGACATCATGTCAGCACTCAAAAAAGTTTTGGATTTTGGAGGTTTTCGGATTTTGGATTTTCGTATGTCGTACTCAATTTGTAGCCGTTAAGTTGCTCTAAGGTTCTGCATTCTCAGAAGACGTAACCTTATTTTGCTCCCTTCTTAAAATCAACTTTCTCTTTCTAACTTTCATATGTAGCTTGTTGGGACACTGCAGAGCTATAAAATGAATTGCAACGGCTTCCACCCCTTCTTAAGCAAGTTGTATGCTGATTGTTGACTGTTAGGATTGGAATGCCCCATTCATCAAATTGTTCTCCAGGAACATATGAGATACCTTATTGAAATAAGTATATACTGTATGCAGCACATTTTAAGATCATTTCATTCATTGTTTCATGGGATAGTGTTATCAAGGAGGTAATGCCATTTATCAGCTCTAACTTGGATGTTGTCCAGATCTTGCTGCTATGGCAAGCTTCTGCTTTCCTATCAGAGGATGTACAAATGGAACTGCATTATCAACAAACAGCTCCAGTTCCAATATTGTTTGAGGTTATGCCAATAATTAGTCATGATTTTGTCAAGGGGGTGAATACTCTCCTTTTGTTCCTGTATTACTACATTTACACGAAGGCAGACCACAGCTGGTCTGGGACATTGCCCTGAAGAGCTGTTTCTCTGATAATCTGGTGTTTTGTATTTGGTCTCCAATAGTCACTGTCATCTTTGTGCTAGGTATAACTAGCTGGAGATCACCTGTAAAGGCATGTTATTACTGTTATAAAATTGTCTCTGAAGTTTCATATAAGTACTTAGTGCAAGAGAGTTAAATGGGGTAGAATTTGAAAGTTCCAAGAGAGTTAATGAAAACAGTAAGGATAGTCTTAACTAAAGGAGGGGCCATATTGAACGTATTGGGAAATGAGTCTAGCCAGGTAACTAAAATTTTAGTGGGGTAATTTTTAGGAAAAAATTATCACGTCTGCTTAAATTTTAAGATAGCTATGAATAAGTTGTTTAAACCTTGCTGAAAAGTATTAAATTGGGGTAGTGATTAGGCAGACACTAGGGAGAGCTAATTAGGAACATGATACTGCTTGGATTAGAAGGCATGCGCTATAAAGTGAGATTGGACAAATGATTTGTTTTCTCTAGAGTGGTAAAGATTGAGGGAAGACCTGATGGAACGATTAATTCATCACTGAAACTTAACCCTTTTGACCATTTCTAGGCCAAAGGTGGAGTGATTCTGGTGGAAGTCAAGCTGAGCATTAGTGATGACCAGGTTATTATGGTGAATGATATTGTTACCTGTGACTTCCATTGCTTTGCTGATGATTGAAATCAGACTGAGCGAATAAGCCTAGTGGTTGAATTGGACTTCGGGGCTTTTCGTGGAGAGGTAAAAGCTGAGAATTTTCCCACCTTATTCTAAAATCCAGGCCTTCAGGACTATAGCTAGACTCTTTCTGCGGGGCTTTTGACTCTGTAGAGAAATCTTAAGTGGATCATTCAGTCCTGGCTGGAGATGGTTGCAAAAGCTTTAGCTTTATCTTTGCACATACTTCAGTTTAGTATCATTGAGAATGGGGCATTTCAGAAAGCAATCTTCTCTCTTTTTCCTGTATACTTCCATCAGAATTTTCACCTGCATGTGGCTGGACAATGGACCTTTGTTGTGCATTATTAGTTGAGGAATTGCTTGGTTCTTAACATATCGTTTCTATAGCTTAATATGTATAGTCCATATGTTATAGCTTCAGCAAATTAATAGATAATTTTCAGGTGCAACCTTGAGTGCTCCAGTTTGCACTAACATGCTCATGAATATCATGGACGTTATTCTCAAGGAGAGGAAAGTGGTGCCTATAGAATCAAATAGTTTTCATTGATGTCTCTCAACAATAAATTGTAAATGATAGATCAGTAAGGACAAGATCAAGTAACATATTCCCCCATGCTGGTTCCCTCATAACAAGCCCAGGTTGCTGTGTCATTCAGAACATGTAAATAACGCAAGATTCCATCATAAAAGACATGGTAGAATTCTTGTAAAACCCCAAATAGTTTAATTAATCCAGGGTGTTTTTTTACAGAAAGTTACCAATGAATCCAACTGCTCGAACTGTATTTACTGTGATTTGAATTAATGTTCCTTAGTTTATTATTGGAACCTCTGGATCACTGTTCTAGTAACCAGTGGTGATAGATATCTAGAGTTCTTGTTGGCAAAATGTGCAGTGTATTTTGCAGTCTGATTTAGATAACTTGGCTCTGAAATTGCTCACTTCTATAAATTCTGTGCCTTTATTATGTCCTTCAAAATACTGTCCGCATTTGTCCCCTAATCCACTTCTAAAATATCTGAAAATATTAATTTGTCTTTATTTTTGAATTTGAATGGGTTATGTTACCTCTGTAGTTCAGTCTGCTTCCTGGTACGAGAAATTATATTATTGAAAATCTTTTTAAAAAAAAAATCATGTTTTATTTTCATAGGTAAGTAATCTTGTAAATTGCTTGGTTCATTTTTCTTTTAAATCTTTATTAACATTAGTGCACAAGTTGAAGTAGTGAGTCAACTTGATCATTTAAAGGAAATCAAATTTAGACTATTACTATGTTCTACATTAATTTTTCAATGAGCCCTGGATTAAAGTACACTTCTGGGAATAGTGTCTATTATTTTGATACAGAAGGTTTACTATTAATTTATTTTGTTCCAAATATGCAAAGCACTTTGCTGTAGCTTGATTCATTATTATCTTTAAATGATCTGTTTTTACTTTGCTACATTTAGAAGGAAAATGGAATTCTTGATCACATAATATTTGGTCATAATGTTTACATTTGTAATGCTTCTGTTGCTAAAAGAAAATATTGGGATCTATTGCATGCAATCATAATTACATTGTGATGCACACATCAGGATGCTCTTTATCAATTACAGCTCAGCATTTAGTACCTTCATCCCCTCAGAACTAATCAGTAAACTCCAAGACCTGGGCCTCAATACCCCCTTATGCAATTAGATTCTGGATTTCCTCACCTGTGGACCCCAGTCAATTCGGATTTGCAAAAACATCTCCTCCACAATGTCCTCCAGCGCAAGTGTACGATAGGGCTATATGCTTAGCCCCCTGTTCTACTCACTTTACGCCTATGGTTGTGTGACTAAATTGCCATATTCAGGTTCGCTGATGACACCACTATTGTGGGCTGTATCAAAGCTGGTGATGAATCAGCATACAGAAGGGAGATTGAAAACTTGGCTAGATGATGTGATGACAACAAACTTCCACTCAATGTCAACAAGACCAAGAAACTGATTGTAGGAGAGGGAAGCCAGAGGTCAATGAGTCAGACCTCATCGGAGGATCAGAGGTAGAGAGGGTCAGTAACTTTAAATTCCTGTGTGCAACAATCTCAGAGGACCTGCTCTGAACCCATCAAATAAATGTAATTGCAAAGAAAGCATAACAGCACCTCTACTTCCTTAGGAGTTTACGGAGATTAGGCGTGACATCAAAAACCTTGACAAACTTCTGAAGATGTATAGTGGAAAGTGTTGAGTGACTGCATTACAGCTGGGTATGGGAACACCAGTGCCTTTGAAAAAGGTACATAAGAACATAAGAAATAGGAGCAGGAGTCGACCATCTGGCCTGTCGAACCTGTTCTGCCATTCAATAAGATCATGGCTGATTTGGCCATGGACTCATCTCCACCTACCTGCCTTTTCCCCATAACCCTTAATTACCCTACTATGCAAAAATCTATCCAACCTTGTCTTAAATATATTTACTGAGGTAGATTCCACTGCTTCATTGGGCAGAGAATTCCACAGATTCACCACTCTCTGGGAAAAACAGTTCCTCTTCATCTCCATCCTAAATCTACTCTCCAGAATCTTGAGGCTATGTCCCCTAGCTCTAGTCACACCTACCAGTGGAAACAACTTTCCTGCCTCTATCTTATTGATCTCTTTCATAATTTTATGTTTCTATAAGATCCCCTTTCATTTTTCTGAATTCCAGCGATCTCAGTCCCAGGTGACTCAATTGCTCCTCATAGTTGAACCCCCCTCCTCTCTGGAATCAACCTGGTGAACCTCCTTTGCACTACCTTCAAAGCCAGTATATCCTTCCTGAAGTAAGGAGACCAGAACTGCATGCAGTACTTCATGTGTGGCCTCACCAGTACTATATACAGTTGCAGCGTAACCTCCCTGCTCTTAAATTCAATCCCTCTAGCAATGGACACCAACGTTCCATTTGCCTTCTTGATAGCCTGCTGCACCTGCAAACCAACCTTTTCTGATTCATGCACAATTACTCCCAAGCCCTCTACACAGCAGCATGCTGCAATTTTTTACCATTTAAATAATAATCTGCTCTTTTCCTGCTAAAGTGGATGACCTCGCATTTACCAACATTGTACTCCATCTGCCAGACCCTTGCCCACTCACTTAACTTATCTATATCTCTCTGCATACTCTTTGTATCTTCTGCCCAATTTGCTTTTCCACTCAATTTAATATCATCAGCAAACTTCGATACACTATACTCGGTCCCCTTTTCCAGATCTTTAATGTATACCATGAACAGTTGTGGGCCCAGCGCTGACCCCTGCAGCACACTACGGATTGCCAACCAGAGTAACACCCATCTATCCCAACTCTCTGCTTTCTATTTGTTAACCAATCCTTTGTCTATGCTAATACATTATCCTCAACTCTATGCATCCTTATCTAATGGGTAAGTCTTTTATGCGGCACCTTATTGAAAGCCTTCTGGAAATCCAAGTAAGTAACGTCCATCTGTTCCCCTCTATCCACTGCTCGATAGATCCTCAGGTAGTGGATTTGGCCCAGTACATTATGGATAAAGCCCTCCTAACCATTGAGTACATCTACATGAAGCACTGTCATAGGAAAGCAGTATCTATCATCAAAGATCTTACCACCATGCTCTTTTCTCGTACCTTCTTCCTGATGGCAGCAACAAGTCACTCAAAACTTACACCACCAGGTTCAAGAACAGTTAATATTTTAGTTATTCACAGAATTTATGGTCCAAACATTTTTTGAAACCACTTTTGTAATATGCTTACCCTCCATTAATAAAATGTTATGCTTTGAAATTGCTCTCCAATTGTTTTCTATCAGCAATAAGAATGTACATTTCTTTTAAATTAAGTTCACCTCGGTTCAGAATAATACATTTAAAATTCATGAACCTGTGGCCCATCAAGGACTAAGGAAGAGGATATCTGATTAGTCTTGAATGCACAAAAGCCATATTTTTCCCAGCTGACATTCCTGGATTTTCAATTGAAAAGTTTGGGAGATGGCTGGCATTTTATTACAGCCAAAAAACTGACATCTTCTGGAACTTTAATAGCTAGACTCGCATTTGAAATTAAAAAAACACTTCTTAACATTCTTTATTAACTAAAATTTTCAGGGAAATGTTACTGCTCACTGGCATGGTCAGAATTATTTTTCTGGCTAGAAAGCTTAGTGAATAATTTCAGCATCAGCCAGATATCCAGGATTTGCCAAAAATTGTAAGGTTGGGTTAGGTTTGGACATTCAGAGCAGATAGGTTTTCACACATTAACTTTAACTTTTATCATGTTTCACTGCAGTGCTAAGCTTGGAGTGTAAAGAACAACTAAGTAATTGGAAATAATTGAAATAGTTGGTTTATTATTATCATATGTAACTAGATACAGCAAAAGGCTTTTGCCTGTATACCATCTGGATAGATCATTCCATACATAAGTACATTGAGGTAGTACAAAAAAGTGAAAAATAACAGTGCATGCAAACCATTTTCTGAAAGCAGAAGTGAATTTGGCTTTGGAATGTCACTATACATCAGATCTCCAAATGCAAAGCCAATTTGCCATGTTTTCTGTGTACATATGGTGATGCATCTGAGAGAATCTGCTGAAAATATGTTTGACTTTTAAAGTATGAATACTTTTCCAAGGCATCTTACTGTTATGCAAAGTTCATATTTGCAAGCACCTCAAAGACAATTGTCCAATATTTGAGTGATGTTTTCTCTTCACGAGCAGCTGGGTGATGCTCATCCCCTATTTCTTGATTAGTTTTACCTCCAACTGTGTTGCTTTTAGAGGTAGGTAAACTATGCCAAAATTTTCTCTGATTTTCTTTTCAGTAATAATCACTTTTTGAAAAGCCTTGAAGCAACAAATAAGTAGACTTTAGTTAATTAGGTCATCGGTTAATCAGGGCATCTGCCTGTCTGGTCTTAAGGAACAAAAAATAATTGAGAAAATTGCCCAGATTCACTTCATTTATTTGGAACACCATGCCACTTAAACAGGGCAGGAAACTATTGCAGAACACATTCTAGCTAGTGTCAGTTGCGCTCACTTGTCTGGCTGTTAGACACCACGCCGTGCTCGGAGTGAACAGTTTTTAAATAAGGTCAGTTGCGTGTGCTTGTGTTCAAAAAGCAGTGATTTTTGATAGTTTATCACTGATAGTTGGTGATAAATAAACAGCAAGACAAATCAGAACTGTTTTGATCACTGCGTTTTAAAGCATTGAGGCAGAAACAGCCGGGAATGAAAATGAAACTATTTCACTACGTCAACTAGTTGAGTACTATTTAAGAATTTGAACATATCGACAGTCATCTTGAAGGTCACAATGAAAATGAAGGTGTGAAGGATGCAATCATCAAAAGCATTGTATAAAGGCAGTCCATTATCTGCACCAGGTGGCTGCGCTGATTTTGTTCATTTACAATCAATCGAAAGAACATGGTGGCATACACTGGATTAATTCCTCTGATAACTATTAGGAGTTAATACACAGTTTTATAGTACTGTAGTAATTTTGGTGGTTCCAATTTGTTCTAGATTTCATTTAAATACGTAGTTTCCTTCTCATTTTGTCTTTTTATACCTTTTTAACTATTTCCATGAAACTTCGGTTAATTGGGGCAGATGCTTAATTGGGCCAAAATGTACTGATCTTGATGTGTTCCAATGAACCGGAATACACTGCACTAATAAACTTTGTGACTTGTGGACTATGAATGGTCAGATTGACCTATCTTAATTAAACAAAATATTTGGATCTCCCATCCTAACACTCTCGGTAGGCATGAAAAAAATAACTCTGGCTACATATTAATTACTTTGAATCAGTGCTTTGTTTATGTTTGAAATCAATCTATTTTCTATGATTTTGTTGTTAGTGCAGTAGTGTACAATATTATTCACTAGAAGAGAGGAGAAGGTTGAGGGAAGTCACCTTGAAGTGTTTTTTTGTGTAGTTTAATGTAACCTGTGATTAATGCATAAATCAGATGGCAGATTCTTTTGCATTGTCTCCAGTATATGTGATTTCCAAAAATAACTGGGTAATGTATATTCCTTCTAGTTATTCATTCCAGGGATTTGAAAAGATTGTTTTCATCAAACAAGTATGTTAAACTGTTCTTGCAACCCTGAGCAAATTTGGGTCACAGTGATCTTCCAGTTATGTATGGGTACTCAACATTCTTTGTAAAGTGTGTCACCAGTTGATAAACCACTTATTGTCAGGCTTTCATAATTTCATAAAGTTCCAATATTTTTATTCTTTCAGAACCCAAGTAAGCTTTGATAAAATTGTTCTATTTGTATAATAGTTACTTTTTGAATTCCTCAGTAATTTTGTTTTTAAAGAAAATGAAGCTCTGAAACAACTGATTAATCCAGATTGTTATCAACATATGTTACAGTTAATTGCAAGGAACTTTACAAGACAGAATAACTCTGTTAATGTTAAGTATCCTAACCTGGAGAATAAAGACACATATGTAAGGCTCCTTTTCATTGACTACAGCTCTGCCTTTAATACCATCATTCCAAATAAACTGATTCCTAAGCTCCAGAACCTGGGCCTTAACACTCAGATCTGCAGCTGGATCTTCAACTTCCTCACAGACAGAACCCAGGCTGTTAAAATAGGGGACAAGCTCTCCTCTACAATCACTCTGAACACCGGTACCCCACAAGGCTGTGTACTCAGCCCCCTGCTATACTCACTGTACACACATGATTGTGTAGCCAGGTTTCCATCGAACTCAATATATAAGTTTGCTGATGACACCACAATTGTAGGCTCGTATCTCGAGTAATGATGAGTTTGAGTACAGAGAGGAAATTAAGAACCTGGTGGCATGGTGCGAAGATAATAATCTATCCCTCAATGTCAGCAAGATGAAGGAATTGGTTGTTGACTTCAGAAGGAGTAGCGGACTTCACGACCCCATTTACATCGGTGGTGCACAAGTGGAACAAGTCAAAAGCATTAAGTTCCTCGGGGTCAATATCACAAATGAGCTGACTTGGTCCAACCAAGCAGAGTCCACTGCCAAGAAGGCCCACCAGCGCCTTTACTTCCTGAGGAAGCTAAGGAAATTTGGCCCGTCCCCGAAAACCCTCACTAATCAAGACTGGAAGAAGCTGCAGAAGATCGTGAACACGGCCCAGCACATCACACAAACCAATCTTCCATCCTTGGACTCATTTTACACCGCACACTGCCGGAGCAGTGCTGCCAGGATAATCAAGGACACGACCCACCCAGCCAACACACTTTTCATCCCTCTTCCCTCCGGAAGAAGGCTCAGGAGTTTGAAGACTCGTTCAGCCAGATTTGGGAACAGCTTCTTTCCAACTGTGATAAGACTGCTGAACGGATCCTGACCTGGATCTGGGCCGTACCCTCCAAATATCCGGACCTGCTTCTCGGTTTTTTTGCACTACCTTACTTTCCCTTTTCTATTTTCTATTTATGATTTATAATTTAAATTTTTAATATTTACTATCAATTTGTACTCCAGGGAGCACGAAGAGCAGGATCAAATATCGCTGTGATGATTGTACGCTCTAGTATCAATTGTTTGGCGACTATAAAGTATGCTGCAAGTTCCCCTATTCAATATAGGTTTCTGTTGTTTTTCATTGTTTTTCCTGTGTGAATGTTTCATGTGGGAGAATGAGGTTGATATATGTTGGCTGACTGCTGTCTATTGGTTTTGTCTTGATAGAAGAATGAGTGACATTAGGAAAATATGTGAAAGCTGATGAGCCTTTAATAAATGATCAGGTAGTTGTTCAATATTCATGTTCTGCAGCAGTGCAAATGTACTGTCTACTCTGAGGCTAGGGTCACTGTAGGTATTTACAGTGCTATTCCTAATCTGAATTTATCTTCCAGTTTTAAATCCAAGTCTTACAGCTGAATGAAAGAATCTAGGATTTGTTCTTTTGAGAGCTGTCTCAATATTTTTTAAAGTATTTGGCAACAATTATTGGATATACGTTTGTAGTTTAAGTTTGGATTGTAGATTAGAATGAGGAAGAGAATCAGAAGAGTAAAGAGTTTTCATATGTAATAAAGCTTCACTTGTTTGAAGAACTTTGGCTTTATTGAATTGGATATGGATTTGAAATCATTTTCTGCTGTAGAGTGCCCTCTAATGGTGTTGCTTCAAAAGGCTTATTCAAATTATAACTTATATAATATATATAGTGTGCATTTTGTTTTGCTGTGCCCCACTGAGGATCCTAATTTACTGGTACACAGATTCAATTCCAAGTTATTGCAACAACCCTTTTCAGTTTTCCTTGCAGCCTTGCAATCTTGCAACCTTTTCTCCAAAAACTCCTGACTGAACTGCAGATCATCTCTTCAACAAAGATGAAACTGCAACTTCCATCATCTCCAGACCAGAACAAGATCAGTTCACCCCCATTCATCACTTTACAGAAGTATGTAACACTTGCAAATCTGAAGCTAAACTCCAAATAACCATTGATTCCTTCACTGAAGTGTATAAGAGGAATGATTGAACAAACTGAGGACAAAGGTCCTCAACCAGACTCCCTCTGGACGCAATATTGGCTCTGTATTAGTGCATCTCCAATACAGACTTCAACTGAGAGAAGATTTTCAAGATAAATATCAGTACCTTGGATTTGCATCAGGATCAGTCTACTAAGCAGTGATAATCTCTCTGCTCATGTGTGGTTTAGAGATATGACAACGCAATGCAAGTATCTCAAAACACCGAGAAGTACCACTGGTGCTATCTTTGCAAAATACCTCTAACTCATTAATAGGATAGCTCCCTCCCTCAGATCAGCATCACCAGCATTGAGTCTCTAGTTACAATCAACCAACTCTATTGAGTCATTTTGTCCCAATGCCTGATACTGGATTACTGAAGTAAATGCCATAAGCCGCATGACAACAACAGACGGCCAGAGCAGAAAAGAGTAAATCAAGAGAGTTCTTAAAGTTTCCCTGGGAAAAAGAAAGCAAGTAATGGTATTTGGGGAAGGATTATCTGTGAATGTATCTTGAATATCTACAATCAAAATACCCACCTGCCCCATCTGTAGCAGAGGTTGCACAACTTGCAAAAAACCCTCTCTCAAGCATCCAGAATCCACAGAACAAGAGTGGAAGCAAGCCATTCCTAAACAAAGGGACTGCAGAAGACAAAGGCAATGCATAGTAGAGACACAAGAAACTGCAGATGTTGGTATCTGGACCAACACAGAAGTTGCTGGAAGAACTCAGTAGGTCAGGAAGCATCTATGCAGAGGCATGGATAGTTGATGTTTTGGGTCAAAACCATCGTCTGGGCTATTCAAGTGCTTAAAACAGTTTGTTTGGATTTATATTAAATACATATTGTAAGCTATAGTGCAAATGTATTGTGTTCAAATAATTTTTTGCTGTAAGAGTGCCCTCTAATGGAGTGGCTTCAAAAGGCTTATTCAGTTTTTTGTGTGCTCCCACCTAAGAACAGTTATTCCTCACTTACTGTTTAAGAAAGTTGCATTACTTGTTTATACCCAATGATCTTTACAATGTATATAGGTCCTTTCATAGTTTGAAGTTGCGGTTCCTTACAAATGAAAACTCAAAGGTGGTAACATATATAGTAATTACATTATTATTCCTTTAGGCTAGTTCTTTTGGAAGTATTTTAGTGTTGGATTTAGTTTTGGTTTATTCCACATCTGTTCTGTTTGTATACATGTTTATATGTGTAGTTACAGTATTTAATGAACATGCTGTAGCAATTGTTTGGGGTCTGTTTTTTGTTTTATAAGCAAAACAGTGTGCATTCATGATTGTACTTAATTATACAATATCATACAGTGCAGCTGCAACTAAAATGAAGTATATTGGTACTTTTTAAGAATTAGTGCAGATACTGTTTTTATTATTTATATTGGTTAACTTTATATAATTTGGAGTCATTCAACATAAAACAGACCCTTTGGCCTGTAGAATTGAAGCTGACTATCAGTGCTGGACAATTCATGACCTTCTATAGATGCGATGTAGAGAGCATCCTAACATGCATGCATACGAAAATTGCACTTTAGTTGACAGAAAGGCTCAACAATGGGTAGTTAAACTCCCAACTCATCAAGGCAGAAGCATATACAGAAAGGTGCCAGAAAAAGGCCAGTAATGTCTTGAAGGAGCCCACCCACTCTGCTCATGGACTGTTGATTGCATACCATCTGGGAGGAGCTATGTAGCATCCATGCCAGGACCACCAGGCTCAAAACAGTTACTTCCCCAAACAGTAAAATTAACCTCCACGCAGCCCCCCCCCACCCACCACAAGTACATTTTATTTCCTGCCAGAGTCACCTTATATACAGTCACTCCCGTGCCTAGCCTGAAATTCTGAACATAGAAACAGTGTATTATATAACCTATCTTATGTATTTCTGTTAATTATGTTTTTTATTGTGTGTTCTTTATCTTGCTGTGTTTTTTTTTGTGCTGCATCAAATCTGAAGCAACAATTAGTTCATTCTCCTTTCCACTTTGTAACTCTAAAACATAAAATTAATTAAAAGAAAAACACAGAGCCGGGGAATAACTTCTGTACGCTTCATTTTTACTTTAGTGGGGCGTGCACATATGACGTGATGGTGTAATGACATATGCCATTCACATACTTTTGCATATAATCCATAGTGAATTATGTAAATAGCAAAGAATGCTTAATCAAACAATATATTTATAATATTACTCAAATATTACTGATATATATGATACTCCTTACAGCTTAGCTATAAACTCCAACTCAATATAGAATGCATCTTAACTATAGTAAATTTTAAATTGTCCCATTCAGGCCTAAGATTTAATCACTGTGGAGAATTTCTTACTCTTGTGGGATATCATCTTTCCTGACCAGGGAGGTTACTCTCCCTGCCAGGTGACACTTGTGGCTGTAAAACAATCTCAGGTTCTGGGGCCTCCTCTGTGATGCTTGTAGGAGTTGACCCTGGGACTGCAGGAAGTTGGGTTCTGACAGCTCTGGATACCTTTTTTCTGGACAGTGTGTTGCAAGCTGCTCGATCTGCTGATATAGCGCAGGCTACCAAGCAAAGCTTCAAGCCATTATTTTCATCTTGACCAAGCCTAGATGACTGGCATGTAGCTCATCCAACACTTTAGCTCTCAGCTTGGATGGTACACAACTCTCAGTCCCCATCAAGGGTATGTTCATCCCAATAAAAATGGGAGAACTGGAATGTCTGTTGCATGTTCCAGCCACTTTGGGTTGGCACGTAGACCCGAGATAGTGTAGGATTTTTTCCTGGTTTCCCTTTGGATCATCTCTGCCCTGATAGAGAGACTTTCGATTTGCATTATGGAGAATATGTCAAGAGGAGTGTCCTCTTTTGTAAATTTTTCAAGTACTTCCTTTTTCAAGGGTAAACAGGGCAATCCATCAGTGTTTCCATGATTAGTTCTCTTCTTGAATTTGATCTTCTAATTGTGTCTTCCAAGAAACAGAGCCTATCTTTGCATCTTTGCATTTGTGGTGCTGCTGTTAGTGGAAGACCTTTCTGTGGATTGAAAATGGACACTAGTGGTTGATAAGCAGTAACGAGGGTAAACTCTTTCCTGCACAAGTATTGGTTGAAATGTTTTGCACCCCACATGAGACTCAAGGCCTCTATGTCAATCTGTGTGTAATATTTCTCTGCAGCTGTAAGGGAATGTGATGCAAAGTTTGTGGGGTGTTCACTTCCATCATTCATAGCATATAATATGACTATACCATAAGGTGAAGCATCACAAGCAAGCTTCAGTGGATGTAGATGATAATGTGTGAGTACAGTGTCTGATGTCACCATTTCCTTTACTTTTTTGAAAGCCACCTCACACTGTGTTGTTCAGCACTATTTCTTCCCTATCTATAGTAATGAGTTCAAGGGGTGGAGCACGGTAGCCAGGTTTGCAAAGAACCTGTTACATTAATTGACAAATCCTAAAAAGGATTGCAAGTGTGACACATTCTTTAGCCCTGGGATATCCATCACTGGTTGGTTTAAAGAATTCACATTGGTTGTGTCATGTTCTGAACCTATAATCTTCTAATCTTTTTAAAATTGTCTTGAGATTTTCGAAATGTTCCTTGTTATCTGCATCGGTAACAATTATACCATCCAGGTAACATCAAGTGCCTGGGCAGCCTTGCAGCACCTGGTCCATAACTTTCAGCCATAGCGCAGATGCAGATGCTACTTCAAAAATAAGCCTAGTATAGTGATAAAGCCCTTTGAGTGTTTAAAGTGAGAAACTCTTCTTCCATTTCCATCTCCATCTGTAGGTATGCCTCAGCTAATTTCACTTTGCTGAAGTGTTTTCCTCCAGAAACATTTGCAAAAATGTCCTCTATCCTGGGTAGACGGTATTGGTCTTTTTTCAGTTCTGGGTTGACGTGACCTTAAAATCACCACAGATCCTGACAGAGACCCATCCCTTTTGGCTACTGGGACCACTGGTGTTGCCCATAGACTCCACTCAACCTTGGAAAGAATTCCTTCAGCCTCTATGCCATCTAGCTCACTGGCTACTTTATCACAGGTAATATAAGGAACTAGATGGCCTTTGTAAAACTTGGGTGTGGCTTTTTCATTTAACTGTATTTTTCCCTTGATATGTTTTCCAATGCCATTCTTAACCACTACTGTAGCATCATCCAGTACTTTTCTTAATTTGCTTTCAGTTGACTCTATTGCAGGAGATGTGGCCTGCGAATGGTGGATGGATCTCTAGTCAAGTTGTGATTGTCAGTCACAACTACACAATGCTGGCCCTTCTGTTTCTACCAGATACAAACCCAATGTGGTTTGTTAGTTGTTGTATTTCACTGTTATGAATGTCATTCCCACAGGAGTTATCTTTTCTGCAGAATAAGTTATTTGTTAGACATTTGCAAGCTGTAATTCATTATCTTTGAAATGCCATCCAAACTGATTTCATGGAATGACTGAAACAACCAAGTCAGTGTGTCCAATTCCATTTTAATTAGTTTGCTCTTCACTTTTGGTGTCAGCCATTTTGCTTGCCAATTGGTAGTTTTCACATGTAAATCACCTCAGTCCTGTGTCACTCTCATCATTAGATGACTGACATGTTTCCATTGATACTGAGATTTAAGCTGCCCTTTTAAATGTGAGTTGTGCTTCAGTTAGGAGCTATTTTTGAATATTTTCTTGTAAGATCCACAAAGTAAACTGTCTGTCAGTGCATCATTAAACACATCAATGAACTGACAACGTTGAGACAATTCAGCTACATATGCTGAATTCCTTTTAATTCTGCTTAAGAAAACTAAAGCATTCTGCAATCAGCAATGTTTTTGGTTTTAAATGCTCCTCCGTTACTTCTACAATATCAGCAAAGCTCATTTCAGCTTGTTTGGTTGGAGAAGTCAAACTTCTAAGCAAACTCTATGCCTTTCCACCTGTTGAACTCAGCAAAATTAGCACTCGCTTTGCTTTCACGAACAAGAGAAAATCTGCAGATGCTGGAAATCTAAGCAATAAACACAAAATGCTGGAGGAACTCAGTGGGCCAGGCAGCATCTATGGAAAGGAGTACAGTTGATGTTTTGGGCCAAGAACCTTCCTCCAGAATGGAGGAAAAAAAGATGAGGAATCAGAGTTAGAAAGTGGGGGAGGGGAGGAAGAAACACAAGGTGATAAGTGAAATGGAGTGAGAGAGGTGAAGTAAAGAGCTGGGAAATTGATTAGTGAAAGAGATACAGAGCTGGATAAGGGGGAATCTAATAGGAGAGGGCAGGAGGCTATGGAAGAAAGAAAAGGGGGAGGAGCACCACAGAGAGCGGGCAAATAGATAAGGTGAGAGAGGGAAAAGGAGATTGAGAATGGTAAAGGGCAGGGTGTCCATTACCAGAAATTCGAGAAGTCAGTGTGCATGCCATCAGGTTGGAGGCTACCCAAACAGAATATAAAGTATTGATCCTGCAACCTGACAGCGGAATGGGAAGTGGAATTAAAATGAGTGGCCACTGGGAGATCCTACTTTTTCTGGCAGACAGAGTGTAGGTGCTTGGCAAAATGGTCTCCCAATCTACGCCAGGTCTCATCGATATACAGGAAGCCACACCAGGAACACCGGACACAGTATATGACCCCAACAGGCTCATAGGTGAAGTGTCACCTCACCTGGAAGGACTGTTTGGGGCCTTGAACGGTAGTGAGGGAGGAAGTGGAGGAGCAGATGTAGCATTTGCTCTACTTGCCAGGAGGCATATCAGTGGGGAGGTACGAATGGACAAGGGGGTTGTATAGGGAGCAATCCCTGCGGAAAACAGAAACTCAGGAGGGAGGGGAAGCTGTGCTTGGTGGTGAGATCCCATTGGAGATAGCAGAATATAGTGGAAGTTACAGAGAATTATGTGCTGGACACGGAGGCTGGTGGGATGGTAGGTGATGACAAGAGCAGCCCAATCCCTGGTGGGGTGGCAGGAGGATGCGGTGAGGGAAGATGTATGTGAATTGGAATAGCTTTTGTTATTTCATTTGCTTCAAAATGCTGCTCAATTTGCTGAGTATACAATATCCAGTTATGTCTTGTGCAATCGAACGTATCTATCTTTTGATGTAGCCAGCTATTTCTGTTTTTTTTCAAGTTTATGATTATTATCACCCAATACTCGCTGTTTATGAACCTGTGAATTTCGTCCGTTTTCTGCCTTTTTTTTTTAGCTCGAACCTCTCGCTATGCTTCCAAAGAAAAAAGTCGTGCTGCACATCAACAGGTAGGTGGTCATTTTAGGTTCATTATAAATCCTGCTCCTCACCTCTATTATGTTTAGTCAGTCCAAAGCTTAAAACTACTTGAAAGAAAAACACTGAGCCGGAAGATATGTCGTGTATGCTTCGTTTTTACTGTAGTGAGGCACGCACATATGCCGTGGTAGCATAATGACGTATGCCATTTATGTACTTTTGTATATAACCTAAAATGAATTATGTAAACAACTAAGAATGCTTAATCAAAGAATGTATTTACCGTATGACTCAAATATTAAATACACAACAGTCATAAACTCGTCCTCCTCCCAGATTCTAACTCACATATATGCAAGTACAATTTGCAGTGGCCAAATAAGCTACCAACCAATATATCTTTGTAATGTTGGAGTAAACTGAAGCATCCAGGGAAAACCCATGAGATCTCCAGAAAAGTAATAAAGTCCATGCAGCTCACTGTTCCTTCTAAGCTGCGTGGGTGTGTGGCCGCGCAGTAGCTGAAATGCTGCTGTGTACATAGCCTTTGTTGCCGCGCAGCTGGAATTTTCTTTTCTATAATGTTAATATAATTTTGATATTGTCTTAATATAATTTTGAAATTATCCTCATACTGTAAAATTTCAAAATCTTAATATAATTGTAAAATACCCTGTAATTAATTGTGTTAATGAATATAAGCTATTATTTTCTAAATAATAAATGTACCACAGCCTTTACTTTGAAACATTTTAGAGTTTCAGTGTATTCTGAATACCAAATAATGTTTCAATTCAGTTGAAGCACTGCAGCATTCAAAAGCAAAAATCAACAAGTTACAGTCACAGTATCTTGCCAATACTATTTTATTGGATTGAGAAAGTGAAAGATCTGCTTGCATCCATAAGATTTGATGTCAATACCATGCCTATTATTCAATCCATTTAACGTGTGTAATCACTTGCATGATAGATTTCCTGATAATGAGTTAAGAGAATGGCAAACTTTTGCCCCCTTGCTATTGCAAATGCAACCAATTTTGACTCTGAAGAAGAGGATATTGTACAACTGACAAAAGATGCTCATTTACCATTACAAACTATGATGAAAGCATTGCGTAAAGAATATTGCAGCAATAATGTGATTTCGAATTTGTCTCTGAGAAAATTAAGACTGGTTATATTAAGATGTTCACAGATATGTTGAACTACTTTCTTAGAAATGAAGAATTTGGAGAACAATCAATTCTTGTTAACATTATTGAAACAATTCAAGTTTCTAGTGCTGACTGCGAATGTGGATTCAACCTTATGAATTCAATCAAATGTAAATCTAGAAATGGACTAGAAGTGGAACACTTTGATGGTCTACTGAGGATTAAGATGTATCTTTCATCTGGATGCAAAATTATTCTGGACAGTGTTATAGATAATGGATTTGTAATAAAGACGGACAAGAAAAAATTTACAAAGTGTGAAAGATTTTCTTGTACTGTATTTCTTTATAACCTTGGCTTGCAGGTACAGCAGGTTATTAAGAAGTCAAACGGAATGTTGGCCTTCATTGCTAGAGGGATTGAATTCAAGAGCAGGGAGGTCATGCTGCAACTATACAGGGTACTGGTGAGGCCGCACCTGGAGTACTGTGTGCAGTTCTGGTCTCCATACTTGAGGAAGGATATACTGGCTTTGGAGACAGTGCAGAGGAGGTTCACCAGGTTGATTCCAGGGATGAAGGGGTTAACCTATGAGGAGAGAATGAGTCGCCTGGGACTGTACTCTCTGGCGGTCAGAAGAATGAGAGGGGATCTTATGGAAACATACAAAATTTTGGAAGGGATAGATAAGATAGAAGTAGGAAAGTTGTTTCCATTGGTAGGTGAGACAAGAACTAGGGGACATTGCTTCAAGATTCAGGGGAGAAGATTTAGGATGGAGATGAGGAGAAACTGTTTTTCCCAGAGAGTGGTGAATCTGTGGAGTTCTCCGCCCAGGGAAGCAGTTGAGGCTTCTTCACTAAATATATTTAAGAAACAGTTAGATAGGTCTTTACATAGTAAGGGAATTAAGGGTTATGGGGAAAAGGCAGGTAGATGGAGCTGAGTTTACAGACAGATCAGCCATGATCTTATTGAATGGCTGGATGGCCTACTCCTGCTCCTGTTTCTTATGTCCTTCAGAGAGTCATAGCGAAGTACAGCAAGGAAATAGGCCCTTTGGCCCATCCAGTCCATGGCAAAGCCATTGAAACTACATACTCCTTTCAATTAATAAATAAAATCAAAAGTATTTGATTTTTCAATTTTCATTCTAAATATTCACAGCATAGATATTCCAAAAAAGATTTGAAGTGCCACACAGCTGTTTTAAAAATAATTAGGGGTAACATTGATACAGACAGCACTGGAGGTTAGGAATAATCCAGAGTCACTGGAGCTGTGAGGCAGCAGTTCAACCAGCTGCACCACTGCGCCACAAGAATGTTTCTACCACCTGTTTAAAATACCTATATCTCCTCTATTGTTTTCCTTCATGCAATCTTCAGAATCTCTTGTGTTTAGCCATTTTTATTTGGTGGCTTTGAGTTAATTTGGCTATCAATTACTTCACAAATTTAATGCACTTGTCACACAACTTTAAAAATAATGTAATTCTATCAAATGAACCAGTCAAGATACTGTACATTCTAAAATTCAGCCTCCTTCATCCCAAATACATTTGATATCCATGTGTTATAATAAAGGTAGCTAATTGAAAGAGAGTAGAGTCTTATTGTCATCATGTTTCAACTCCAGAGTGGCAGAGTCCAGTTCAGTCTTCGGATAAAAAATGGTAGCGAGAGTTTAATTTTAACGTGGTTGCAAATGTTTGTTGATGTGCTCATACAGAACACACACGTAGTGTTCAGGCCCATTCAGTGTAGCTATCATTTAGTGAAATGCTAAGATCTACTTCCATTAATGGGTAGTGGTAGCTTCAAGAATATAAAAGCTTAGAACTCCTCAACATTGCATTTCTTCTCTTTTGAGCTTGGTATATTTAGTTAATTTTGTTCATTTTACTGAACTAGAGTTGAATGGCCTTTCTTTCTGCTAACTTTAGCTTAAGTGGCTTCGGAAATCAGGAAGACGCATTTGGATTTTGTTTTCCATTCTTAGGTCCCAGAGAAGTAGGTTAAGGTATATGCAAATAAATATTTTCATAAAAGCAGTCTTAATATCCATGGAACTGTATTTCTTGGCACAGCATAAAACAATCTTTTGGTTAGTAAGATCACTTCAGTATTGCAGTAGGTGATATAGACAATTACTTAAGAAGTCTTATTTAATTTTCCTAATACTGTGTCCCAAATTCTTTCTGGCACTTATTTGCTGACTGAGATTAAGCAGACCAGTATAATTGGATGTATGCAGGAATGAAACTAGTGACAAGGTAATAATACTTCAAATGAATGGTCAGAAACTATACCAAGTAATGTGGAAGTGGGGAAAAATCTACTTGTGTTGCTAACAGTATTTCAAGGAATCTTTATGTTTTATGCAGGCATATAATCAAATTTGAAAGGTGCTATTCTGCCTCATAAATCCCTTATGATGTAGATGATAATTTTTATAAATATTATGTAAGCAATTGATGCCAAATACTTTTTGAATACTACGAGGGTACTCAGTTGCAGTCCCAGTCTCTTCATGTAATGCATGTTTCCCTTTCAAATGAATGGTTCTTTACAGCATGAACGTTTAACCTATTGTTAGTTTGCAGATAATAGTAAATCTGATTGAAGCTTTATTTACCAGTTGTATGGCTTATTCAGCATTTTAAGAAGATTATGGTAGCTGGTACAATATATTTGTTTAGTTGTACAATTCTTTCAAAATCAGTCTTAATTGATAAAGGGTCCCTGCTTGTAACTTTGTGCAATTTGTTTCTCTGTAGTTACAGCTTTTATTGGTGTATAAATTTTCCACCATGGTTTTCAGTTACTATTTCTGAGCATTTTCTACTCCCCCTGTAATGGTGTGATTTTTGAAAGCGGTAAATAATGCAACTTACTTTGTCTTTAATTGAAGGCTCAAGTCCTGTTTTTATCTTAATCAAGTCAGGGAAAGCCCTGGCTTTCAGCTAGAGTGGAAATAGAGACAACACAGTTGTTGCAGTGCCCTGAAACCACACATTTCCCCACACTGGAAATGTTGTCACGGGCTGATGAAACTGAGAAAGAATGAAACTCAATTGCCTTAACCTTTATTGTTAAGCAGCAACTGCTCACCCTGAAAATACAAATAGGCACAGATTTTTGAGCAATAATTATGGTGAAATGACTGACTATGACAATTTAATGGTTTTCATGCTATGATGGCATAATTCCACAATGGCTATGGTGATTCATTTTGACCTAATACTGTGCTGTTTTGAACTAACTGCATCATCGTCAAACTAAGGTCAGTTGAACTCTTGCATGGGTAGGCCATTTAGGAAAGAGTCAGTCCAAAATTTTCCATTTGTTCTGTTCAAATGAATTGTTTGCTTGTGTTCTCTTGTGTTCTTAACAAGCTTTATGACATTAATTTTGTATATCTTTATCATTTCAAAGTGAGAATAATACAAAATATTAGTGTTTTGTGCTTTTAAATGTCAGCTCTACTTTAACCAATCTTTATTTAGCAATCTATTTTTTTAAGTTGGATTTTAAAAAAGGAATATTTCCCAATTGTAAGAAGTCTTCAATGTGTTAAGTACCCCGTAACTGGGTTGCCAAACCAGCAGAAATGGATCACTCAGTTGGAGTCTGGATTACTAGAACTAAGAAAGTTTTATTAAAGAAACAAGCAACACAGTAATCGAAAGGATAATAAATGCAACAGTTCAGCAATGATAAACACACATGTGCACAGAATTAAGATAACAGCATCAATCAAGCTCTATTGTTGTCTAGGGGTATATGACCAATTTCAAAGTGACACAAAGTTCAGTCCAATTTAGTTCAGTTCGCAGTAATCGTTGCCATGGCGATGGACAATGTGGGGGGAGGGAGAGAGAGAACGAGAACGACTGATCATTCAAAACGGCTTCCACTCACAGACCGGCGATATTGCTCACAAGCAGCTTTCGGGTGGGTCCTTTGTGATGTCACCTGAGGTCACCGACTGTGACCCCTCCTTCAGATGCGGTCGATCCTCTGCAGTGAACCCGGCACCCAAGCGAGGGTGGACACACACCGGGTCCCCGCTGATCATACCTTTCCATCCTGTGCGTTTATGGCACCGCTTCCAGGGTCTCGTTACCTCGGGTGTCGTGTGTGTCCTGCCTTAGCGAACCTGTCCCTTTTTATCCCCCTGCTGGGGTATCGCCTGTCCATCACTTCAAACAGTTCAGGGTTCAAAGGGGGAGCCGCTCTAGACAGCTCTCTCTCCCGTCCCTTCATTACACATCTCCAGATCGCCTGTCCATCACTTTAAACAGTTCAGGGTTCAAAGGGGGAGCCGCTCTTGACAATACCCAGACTGATGGCTCCTTCATTAACACCTCCAAATGCTGCTTCATTGTGTGCCTTATCTCTCCCTCCCCTGAGGACAGGTGGCAGACCAACTGCTGATGCCACTGGTGCTAGCCCAGGCCAGCAAACATCTTAATTTATGTGTATTCTCATCACAAATGTTAGCCAACTCAATGGCACATCAGAATTACTTGGCACAAGAGCATAAAAAATAGGAGTAAAAGGACAATTTATCAGGGCTTATTTACCCAGGCCACAATATCTCTTCTGTCCACATAGCCCTCAATCCCCTGACTTGCAACAGATTTTTTTATTGAGGTAGTTTCTACATTTCTCTGGGGTAGAAAATTCTGGGAAAAATATCTATGCATCTCAGTTTCAAATGACTGGCTAGTTTTTGGGTAGCTGGATCACCTTGTTCATGACTCAGCCATTACTGAAAAATCTCAAAATCCCCCCGTCATGCATACCCTGTTAATATCTTGAATGTTTGAATAAGATTACCCCCATTCTTCTAAACTGTGAAGAATGCAGATACGATCTGTTTGGCTTCCATTAATAGGTCAATCCTCTCATCCGGAAATAAACGTGGTGAATCTGTTTTGAATTGCCTCCTATGCTACTGTATCCTTTAAGTAAGGGAGCCAAACTCTGTGCAATACTCCAACTGTGATCTCACAAACACCCAGTACAATAATAGTAACAAAATTTTCCTAATCCTCGATTCCAATCCTTTTGCAATAAAGACCAGTATACCATTTGCTTTCTTAAGTTCCTACTGCACCTGCCTGCTATGTTTTTTGTGATTGTGATTCGTGCGCGTTCCTATTCACTCTTGATCAACAGCAGATGATTGTGGATTTGTCCTTGGCCAGAAAGTCAGGACCAATAATTATAATCATTTGGTAGGGTAATTTTAACTTGGGAGTGTTATTATTTCAGAAGGAAGGATGTGTATCTCGTATGCAAAATAGCAGTTTTAGATTACTAATTATCATAAAACACAAGGGAATGTACAGTTCTTCAAATAAATGTTACTTTAAGAAATGTGAGAAAAAGAATTAATTTCCTCTTTCATTACTGTTCAGTAGATGTTTGACTCCACATACCATTTTAAGTTTATTGAGTGTCTTGACAAATTTGATTGCATTTATTTGGAGAGTGGCAGACATGATTTCTAAGGGTAGAGCAGTGAATCTTTGCATAGGCTTTAGTAAAGCACTTGACAAGGTACCTCATGGTAGGCAGGTGCAGAAGGTGAAATCCACATAGAATCTGTGGTAAAATAGATTTAAAATTGCCTTGTTCATACACTCAGTGGCCACTTTAACGGGTACCCTGTACCTAATAAAATGGCTAATCAGTATATGCTCGTGCTCTTCTGTTCCTATACCCCATCAGCTTCAAGGTTCAACATGTACATTCAGACCATTTTTGCACACCATTTTTGTAGCACATGGTTATTTGAGTTATTGTTACCTTCCTATCAGCTTGACCTAGATTGGCCATTTTCCTCTGACCTCTCTCATTAACAAGGTATTTTCATCCCAGAAATGCCACTTTCTGATGTTCTTTGTTTTTCATACCATTCTCTGTAAATTCCAGAGACTGTTGTGCATGAAAATCTCAGGTGATCAATAGTTTCTGAGATCACCCCATCTAGACCCAATAATTATTCCACAGTTAAATTCACTTAGATCACATTTCTTCCCCATTCTGATGCTTGGTCTGAACAACAACTGAACCTCTTGACCACGTCTGCAGGCTTGTATGCACTGAGTTGCTGCCACAAGATTGTCTGATTAGATATTTGCATTTACAAGAAGGTGTACCAAATAAAGTGGCCTCTGTGTGTAGAACACAGGATAGTAGTGGAGTGGTGATTTTCTGATTGGAGGTCTATGACTACTGGTGTTCTGCAAGAATCAGAGAGGGGTCTGGTTAATTGAACACATTGGGACCAGTGCATTTTGGCTCAATTAAGTGCTGCCCCAATTAGCTGTGCATTGTATTAGCTATGCATAAATTCTGCATTAGATCCTAATAGTTATTGACAGAGGAACTAATCCACTGTACGTTGTCATGTTCTTTTGATTGCCTATAAATGAACAAAATCAGCATAGTCACCTAATGCAGATAATGGATTGTCTCCAGGCAATATTTTCAACGATTGCATCCTCCAAATTTTTACTTTCGTTGTAACATTCAAGATAATTGTTGATACCTTCAGATCCTTCGTAGCTGAAGTTGTGAAATGGTTTCATTTCCACTTCTGGCTGTTTCTGGCATCTCCAAGTCTGAATGCTTTAAAACACTGTGAGCAAAACAGACGAAGGGTCTCGGCCTGAAACGTCGACTGTACCTCTTCCTAGAGATGCTGCCTAGCCTGCTGCGTTCACCAGCAACTTTGATGTGTGTTGCTTGAATTTCCAGCATCTTCAGAATTCCTCGTGTTTGCGTGAGCGAAACAGTACTGAATTGTCTTTCTGTTATTTTTCACCAACTATCACTGATTCTTGAACACAAACACACACAAGTGATGCTGTTTAAAAACTGTTCAATCTAAGCACAGTGTAATATCGAACAGCCACAGAATGTGCGCATGACTGACACTAGATAGAAGCTGTTCAGCAGCAGTCTCCTGTCCCATTTAAGTAGTATAGTATCCCAAATAAGTAGCTGCCTCAGTAACATTCTTCTGTCCCAGTTAAGTGGCATAGTTTCCTAAATAATCAATGGAAATCCCAGTTGTTTTCTCAGTTTGTTTTTGTCCTTTTAAGAGTTGTCCCAAATATATGTGTGACCCCCCCCTCCCCCCCCGGGTTCGGTAGCCCGCGTAAATCTAGGGGAAGATCTTCACCGCCCCCTGCAAAATGATGAAATCTCGTTTGAGTGGATGCTGAGTGATGTGTTCCCCTGTTACAACTCAGTACCTCGAAAGAACAGAGGGTATACCATATGCAATTAAACATTTGAGCTTTATAATTCTTAAGTTGACTACAGGCTTAGTACAAAAAACAGAAAGGGAAAAGGCCCATTTTAATGAAACAGTCTATTGTGCACGTTGGAGCTCACGGTTTCCCATCCTTGAATTCCGCATTGATTTCCTCTGAGCGTCGTTGACTCCCAGACCCTCTCTGCAAGTCCACTCCACCCTGCGGTCTACCAGTTCTCTCACGTCTTCTCTCTTCATCTTTCGCTGACAAAAGACTGTGAATATCTTCTCTCAGACACACAAGAAAGAAACAACATGCCTCTCATTGGATGGCACATATTCCAAAGCCCCCGTTATCTCTAATCATAACCCAAACACTTTGCTACAGAGAAACCATTACATTAGCCGTGAAAAATTACAGGGCGTTA
The DNA here is from genome assembly GCF_030028105.1 of Mobula birostris. Taxonomy (NCBI): domain Eukaryota; kingdom Metazoa; phylum Chordata; class Chondrichthyes; order Myliobatiformes; family Myliobatidae; genus Mobula; species Mobula birostris. Next base: position 138,584,561 of record NC_092375.1, on the reverse strand, counting down.
CATACAGCTGCCCCGATTAAACGATGGACCAATTAACAATAATCATCTGTATATATTAATGATTTGGGTGAAAGTGTATGTGCCTGATCTGTAGATTCCCAAGCAGGTCCAGGTCAGAGGTCCCCACAGATGGGAATCATGAGGGCCAGTGACCCTGTCAGTCACCTGAGTTGGAGGTTCATACGAGACTGGAAATTGAGGCCTGAAAGTCAAATCCATGGTTGATACCCAGCGGTTGGCAAGTTCCGAAGGCCAAAGTCGAAGGTTGAAGTCCAAGGGTCGTCGATTCCAGAGGTGGAGTCCTCGGAGTTGGATGGTCCGGTTGTCTGAAGCCCATTGTTTTAGAATCTGGGCCAAGGACTGCAGATTGTAGGCCCGATGTCTGAGTGTCCAGAGTCAGGAACTTGAGGCCTAGAGGTTTATTTATTTAGAAATCAATGTTTTGCACCCTTTTCGATTGGGATTTATTTATCACATGTTCTGTTGAACATTGTGGGCATGCTGTGTTGGCCCTAGAATGTCTGGTGACACTTGCACTCGGCCCCCAGCACATCCTTAGTTTTGTATTGGTTGTTAACACAAATGATACATTTCACTGTATGCTTTGATATATATGTGATAAATAAATCTGAATCTGAAAGGATGGTTCACTAGGATATTGCTGGGATTGGAGAATATTAACTATAAGGAAATGTTTCCTCTAGGGTGTCAGAGGCTGAGGCAACCTGATAGAAGTATACAAAATTATGAGAAGCACAACTGGAGTAGACAGTAAGTCTTTTCCCAAATACTAGAGGCTATAGGTTTAAAGTGAAAGGAGGAAGGTTTAAAGGAGATTAGGAAGGCAAGAATTTTTTTTAACGGTGGTAGATGCCTCAAGCATGCTGCCGGGGAAGGTGGTGGAAGAAGAAATGACCACAACTCTTAAGGGGCATTAGGCACGTACGTAAACAGGGAATGGAGGACTATAGACCATGAATGTGCAGATATGATTAGTTTGTTGGTACAGATATTGATGGCTTGAGGGGCCGGGGTCTGTTCCTGTTCTGCAAAGTTCTGGTTATTGATTCATTACAGTGTACTTTTTAAGGATTGGGGGTCATCTGGTGTTAAATTGTTGAAAATACCTACTGTAAAAAAGGGTCTGGCCACAACAACAGGATATCTCCAATAAAGTAGATGAAATTGAACACTTGTTTTAGTCTGGTGGTGCTAAGGGATGATATGGGAAAGTACAACTTCATTGCATTAAGTCTTAATAAAGCAATATTATGTACTTTTGGCAGTCTAGCACATCAACAACTTTAGTTACAATTTTTTCATCCCTCTTGTAATACCTGCATGACATTTAAGTTTAGATACCTAGGAGAAACCTTCATGACTCATATTGCAGGTAACAGTAGAGCCATTTAATACCAATTCAAAGAAATCAAACTTGACCCATACTGTCTTGACAATTTTGGATAATTTGAGGCTTCTCTTGAAATGTCTAGGTGGACCATTAAGTCTGGATACTTTTCTCACCTAGTTTGACACCACATAAAGTTTATTTACTTTGCAGTATCTGATAAATTTTTTTGCCACTTCGCTGTGCTATCCAGTTATCCAACAATCTGAAAGTGTTTTACAGTTTTGGTGGCATTGTGAAACAAAACTGGTTTCAATTAATTTAAAATGTCAGCCAGAATAATTTCATGGTTTCAAAAAAAGCGCAAGTAATAAAAATCAGATGACTTGTTGATGTTGGCCATGGTATACATGCAAATTATGTTCTCTAGATCAAATGTCAGCAATGAAAGAAACACCAACAGTTTTTTTTTATTGTGATTAACTTATTCCTATGTGTACTTCCCTATAAACCAACCTTAATGTAATTTATGTGGGACTTGAAATTGGACTGAAATGTGAAAAGCATTTAAGTTAAGAAGTATTGACGTTGGAAATCTGCTGACTGTTTACTTTTATACCCTCAAGATAAATTACTTGACTATTTGTTAGTCAGGGTTTTTAAATCCAATTAGTGTAGAGATTGCAGTCAGCAGCTGCTCTCTGTGTTATTTAATAGAAGAGCATCGAAAGTATTAACTAGTGCAGTTTTGAATTTTTGCTGAAACTGGGTCATCTAGGTGTTTGAGACGTGGTCAGAATCAATCTGCCTTAAGACTGAACTGAGCCATTGAAATAAGATCTGTGGCTGTGATATTTATAGAAGCTCTGCCATTTGCATTTCCTGTTATATGTTACAATTTGCTTTGGCATGAAGTATCTATTTTCACCCACAGCTTCTCAAGCTGTGGGTGGCAATAGCTATTTGTGAAAAAATTATGCAGTAGTTTTTTTTTGACTGATTTCATTCATTGAACCAAAGTGAGTACAATACTGTTCCAAAACAGAATTAAGAAAAAAAAATCCTTGTGTTCAATGATTGGTCCAACCAGGTACTTCTCCCAGTTAAGCCTGGTTCTTGGCCCCAGTCTGCCAGAAGATGAAGAGTTTACTGTAGTTTTCCAACTGCTGTACCAAATACAAATGAAAGGGGTGTGGGGACGGGGGGGGGGGGGGGGGGGACTGGGAAGGAGGGAGGGAGAGAGGGAGACAGAAGAGAGTTGTAGAGCTGTGGAGCTAATGTTGATCTAATCTCTTATTTCTAATTGTATAATTCCCAGATGTCCAACATTTCAAGCACTCAGTGTTAGTCAATAGATGATTGCTCAAATGTCATTAAATTTGTTTCAGTACTTAACACCTCAATCAAAGAGTGTTTGACTCTGGGGCTTTTACCTTTAAAAGGACTGGAAAGATATGGTGATCCGTTCCAGTCCTTGTAATGATGCACCATGAATCACCAGATTTATGCAATTATTTATAGAAAGAGTAGCTGTTCTAATAAAGGTTCCTGGACCTGAAATATTATCTGTTTTGCCTTCCACAGATGCTTTTTGACCTACTGGGTGTTTCCAGCATTTTCTGATTTTACTCCAGATTTCCAGCATCTTTGGTGCTTTTATTTTTATTCATGTAATTATGTCTTGTTTAATGGCACTAAGTAAAATACCCAAGTAACCATTAATGACAGAATAGTTATTTTAATTATTTTATTAAAACATAAGTATTCTAATTAAATTGAATTGATGTAATTAATTCAAAACTCCATGAAGCTTTTCAATTTCCAGTGCTAATTATAATACCTAAAATTTTAGCTGCGTAGAAAAATGTTTTTTGTACATGAATTTTTCCAATAATTCGATGAATTAAGAAGGTTTGTGTATATACATCTGATATTACCTAGTTCTCCCTTAAACTATGTGTTAGTTACTCACTAAATATAAATTGTATTTTACTCTGCACTCAGTAGCCACTTTATTAGGTACTTCCTGTGCCTAATAAAGTGGCTAATAAGTGTATGGTCATGTTCTTCTGTTGCTGTATCCTATCCACTTGATGTGTTGTGCATTCAGAGATGTTAATCTGCACACCACTGTTGTTACACATGGTTATTTGAGTTACTGTCACCTTCCTGTCAGCTTGAACCAGTCTGGTGATTCTCCTCTGACTTCTAAACTGCCACTCACTGGGTGTTTCTTTTTGTTTTTTTTGCACCATTTTCTGTAAGCTCTAGAAACATTTGTGAATGAAAGCCCTAATAGATCAACAGTTTAGGAGGTATTCAAACCCCCCCCCCCCCCCGGCACCAGCAATCATTCCATGTTCAAAGTCCCGTAGGTCACATTTCTTCCTCATTCTTTGTTTGGTCTGAACCTCTTTAAAATGTCTGCATGTTTTTATGCATTGAGTATGCACATAATTGGTTGATTAGATACTTGCATTTATGAACGGGTGTACCTAATAAAGTGGCACAGAGTATACATTTTAAAATGAATTTTGTGGAGACGTTTAGAGAGTATTTTGGCACCAAGGAAAGGAAGATGAAAACACTAGGTGCACAGGCAGTTTAGCATCTGTGGAATTGCAGCTTTAACTTTAGTTCTGTGGAATTTAACAAAATAGGCCCTTTTATTGTCAGAGGTGATGTTGTGCACTGGTGGCAGGTTGGTAGAGGACAGTTGACGAGTGTAAAGACCTTCATTTGTTTCAGTGATTGAACTGGCATAAACTCTGAACTTGGCCTCCAAATGTGCACAAGCATGTGTTATTACTGTGCTGCTGAAGTTGTTAATTTTGTAGTGGAGGTGAGATTGGTTGAACCATTTTTGTGTTCCTGAGAGGTTGTTTGAAGGTAAGGAAGCAATAATGCATTGGGAAAGGTTGGAGAAACTGAGGCATTGAAGCCATTTTGCTTGGCACCCATCCGATCTGAGATTAGGATCAAGTAATAGAATCAGAATCAGGTTTAATGTCATTGGCATATGTCGTAAAATTAGTTGTTTTATGGCAACAGTGCAGTGCAATACACACGAAAAGCTATGAATTACAGTAAGAAATTTATATATATAATTTTTAATGAAGTAAGCAAATCAAAAAGAGAGCAAAAGAAAGTGAGGTAATGTTTATGGTAGGTTCATTGTCCATTCAGAAATCTGATTGCGGAGGGGAAGAAGCTGTTCCTAAAATGTTGAGAGGGTGTCTTCAGGTTCCTGGACCTCCTCCCTCATGGTAGCAATGAGAGGAGGGCATAATTTGAGTGATGGATGGCCTTCACAATGGATGCTACATTTTTTGAGGCATTGACTTTTGAAAATGTACTCAATGCTGAGGAGGCTAGTTCCCATGGTCGAACTGGCTGAGTTTGCAAGCTTCTGCAGTTTTTTCTGATCCTATTCAGTGGCCCCTCCATATCAGATGGTGATGCAGGAAAATGCAAGAAGAGGACAAATATTTGCAGTCAGCCAAATTTGAAGAGGGTTTTCTATTGTCCTTCCTGATTATAACTGTCCCTTCTTCATTGAGGTTGAGAAAGTCCATGTTTAGTGTTGTTTTACCCACTTGCATTCTTGGAGTTATCATTGGTCCCACTGTGACTCTAACTGCACAGAATCCATGCTACCATTTAAGGTACAACTCTGAAGGCACTTAAAGATTGTTGAGGAGAAGCCTGTTGATAACTCTTCCTTTATCAAACAGCAAGGAAACCTTTCTTTAGTTACCGAGGTATGATTAGTCACCCTTCTTGAAGATGGGTACCATTATCACTAATCTGAAGTTTGTCCATATCTGAGCAGCAGAGGGAATTGCAGCAATGAGGTAGTGGTCTAAGGACCAGTGTGCTACGGGTAGTTGATGAACTTGCTCAGTGTTTTCCAGTAGCTGCAGCAGGAGTGACAACATCTCTCTTGCACAAAATAGTTCTTTGCCCTCACAGCTTATAACAAACACATTTCTCACGCTGAATCAGGTCTTAACTGGAGTTTGTGATCATAAGACAAAGGAGCAGAATTAAGCCAGTTAACCCATCAAGTCTGCTCTGCTATTTGATCATAGCTGATGTATTTTCCCTCTAAACCCTGTTCTCCTGCCTTCTTCCTGTAACCTTTGACTGGTCATCTGTTGGGAGTCCAAGTGTACTCAACTCCTTGAAAGTGGGTTCTCCTTTTTTCTCTCTTCCCTCTCCATCTTCCTTTGTTCCACAGATTGATAATCCCAAGCTCTCAGACAACCATCTCATATATTTCCTCTTCAAATCCTTTATCTCTTCCTTATTGTACCCTTCTGTTTTCTGCAGCCAACTGATTTCCTCAACATAGCCCCATAGTGACAAGAAAATACAGTCGGTAAGACCATGGGCAGGCAAGGAAAATCTTGCTGCATCACCCAGAACCCAGGGACTTGACTAACAGCAGTCTGCACATCTTTACCATTAAGTTTAGGATATACATTTCTTCACAAAATTAAAAGTATTGTATTCCTCCTTTAGCTTTGTTAACTTTGTATATCAAAGATAAGTGAAGCTTTTCATAAATTCATTATCTTGCATCTATTCACAAAAACCTGTCGGAGGTTTAATGAGCATATAGTAAATGTCAGATAGTTCTGGTGTTCATAGTATTATTTTGTTCTTCACTAAAAGGTTAATAGAAATCTCTTCCATACACATATTCAGACATGTCTAAAGAAAAAGTGCGTAACTAGGTACAGGTAACTATTATCATGCATGGAAGCAAAGCACTACTAAAAGATGTATCCTCAATGAAATTAAATTTGCATTCCTCTAGCAAAGACATGGTGCAGGCACTAGGTTTAAATGCTACACTCCACTGTTGTAAAATTTTTCCTTATCGGTTGCAAATGGAATTTGGTTTCATTAAATGCCACTATACTCCTGTCATGCAGATTTAATCAGTGTTTCAAAATAATTATCAGTTTCAGGAAATTATCATATTTTCAACAAATATAAGCTATTTTTTTTCTAATGAAACATATTAATGTAAAAACTTGCTATCAAATGTTTGTTCTCATTAATTCAACTAAATGAATTTAAATTTGTGACAGAATGGTAGATGGCTTCAGCAACTGGAAATACATTCTGCTATCTCTGGATATTTTTTTTATCTCTGCCATGTGTAATAACACAAAAAACTTAAGAATCTGCACTCTTAGTTGTGTGGTATGTCATATTGTGCACCCAGTAACGTTACATGTGGTCAATCTAGTTTTGTAAGAAAATCATGTGCTGACCTAGCAAGAGACACTTTGAAGAGACTTTGTACTTTGCTACAGTTCAGGGGACTCTTGTTTTAAGATCTTGTTAATAATAATGGAACATCTTGATGTATTTATTTGGAAATTAAAAGTTATATGTATTTCCAATGTTTAAGAAATAAGGGAAGCATGAGCTGTCCAGAGCAACTCTGTCAAAAAAGAAACTGGGTGGTTTAGCACTTCTCTCTTGTACTGTCGAAGTAATATTTTACAAATTATTGCTAGAATTTTATTACTTCACCCTAAAATGCAGGGTGATGCTTTTGTTTATTGAGTATGTTGTGGACTAGTTGTATGCATGTTGTAAGATCATTTACTAGCTAGTGGGATTTGATTGGGTGTATTGTGGAAATATTAACTCGTGTGTGACTTCATTTAATGAGACTGGTTTAGCTGTACTGGGGGTACTGCTGGTCTGGGGCTAAATACATTCATTGAGTTTCCAGGAAATGGGTGACTGTGCAGTAAGTACTCAGTATGCTTGACAGAGTGTTCTGATGTCATCATCACTAAATAAGCAAATAGCTTAGGCAAACCTGCCTTGTTCTGACGGAAACTTAATTTCTTTCTCATCAACAATTGCTTCAAGTTTGCAACTGCAGTAAATGGGGAAGGTAACCATGGGTACTGTCTGCTTCATAATGTTGAATGAGTGATTTGTCTTGGCTTTCATCAGCTGGGAGAGGATTTTTAACAATTGTATCAAAGGAACGCTGAGGAAAGCGTTTGCAGCTAATAGCCATTGGATGTTAGTAGAGAATGTCCTGGATTACTAGCTTGTTTTCTGTTCTGTGCTGCAGTGGAATGTCGCTAAATGTGGCTTCCTGATATTAACCTCTTATGGCATGAAGTTGTGGCCATTGATATTAAATGGTAAGAAAGAGCTATTCTATTAATTTTCAGTAGTAACATACTATTTCCCAACCCCCTGGACCTTTTAAGGCAGCAGGAGAAAAATAGAAAAATCTACAGATGATTCTTTTTAACTTGGAATCTGCAATCTGCTTGGCAATAGGATTTGGAGTTTTTAAAAAATCAGCTTTTTAGAAAAATCTGCTTTTTTGACATTTATATTTGAGAATAAGCACACTGTATATTTTGTACTTTATACCTTTTGTTTCGAAAAGAAACAACTGTGCAATAAAAAATTCTCCCTGCTGTGAATGTTTTTTTTTGTAGATATTTGCTGTGGTGTTTTTTCCCTCAGTTTTACCTCTGATTATTGTCTCTGTTTTGTGTGGGTGTCGCAATCAGGTGCTGCAGAAGCTGTAAGAAGAACCTGTAGCTAAAAATAACCCTGATCTCATTCTGAAGCAGTGTTGACATTTGTTGCAAGGTAGACTATTTTAATACACACTTGCTGTTTAATTATATTTTCTGTTTGCCTTTGCATTGGCAGACAAGGCAGTAAAATTGCACAAAAATGTAAATGCACCATGGTGGGTGAGGTAGAAATGATCTTTCTTTGAATAGATTCGATGGTGAAGGAATGTTCATATTGGAAGTCAACAAACAAAATACTGTGAGTAAAGCTGTTAGTTACTCTCCTTCCTCTGATCCAGGGGTTATGGGTTCAAGTTTCACTCCAGTGATCTGTCCTTAGGCATCTGAATTGATACTATGATCCAGTATGTCTGTAAGGCACTAAACTATATTCAGACTCCATCTGCTCTCTTGGGTGTGCATAAAGGATACCATAGCAGCTTGGCTAATACTTACACCGTAAACCCAAAGCTTAGAAAATAGAGTCATTGTCAAAGGGCTCTTGAGACATGACTGCTGCATTTCAAGTTTCAATCCTTCGAGAACTTCATTGGGTATAAAATGCATTATGTTGTCTTGAACATGAATGTTTCAGAGCCATATTTTATTTGTAATTTATTTCACAGGAGAAATCTCTGGATGTTCCTTATTGCTTGTCGATTAGTTCATAAAATAGTTATAACCGTCATAACACAGTTAATGGTTGAGTTGGAAACCACTGCTTAATATATTAATATACACCTTTTTACAGAGTAATATGAAATTTGAATTGTGACTTCATACTGAAAATAATATGCTAATAAATCAATATATTCAAGTGGTTTAATGATTGCATTTGTTAAACAATATGTATTTCCTAGGTTTTGCTTTATGAATTCTTTGAAGCAAATTAACTGTTTGCAAAATGTGGATTCTTTTCTTTTTGACTGTTTTTGAATGGGCTTTAGCCATTATAATAAAATGACAAAGCATTATATTGGTAATACAAGTTGACCTTCACTAATCCGGCACCATTGGGACCTGAGGAGTGCCGGATTAGTGAAAATGCCGAATTACAGAAGGATCACATTTAGTGTTATCAGTGCCAGATTATTGAAGGAACTGGATTACAGGTAGTCGGATTAGTGAAGGTTGACTGTACCTTTTATGGTTTTCTGATAAGGCAACAATGGAAGGTTACTTGGTACTAGTGGATTTTCTTTTGCTAGTACTGTATTAGGGTTGTTAAATTTTTCATATATTTTCAATGCCTTTGTGATTGTAGGATATTTACAGGGGGTGGCAGAACTTCATCCATTCTTTCTTGGTGTGTTTGAAGGAGAAGTTACTGAATATTTATTCCAGAAGCATAAAACCTAGCCATTTTTGGTTCAACCACTGTGGCAGATTCATGTGAGGTTAGTTAACTGAGAAGGGGTGAGGGGTGATGTGGCTGTCTGACACATCATTGATAGCTAAAGGTTTAAAGGCAACATTTTTTATGATAACCCTATCTACTACTGTAGGTTTAATTGGTCTATTTTTCATAGCATTTAATGTTGTTATTTTTCCTAGGTACTTTTTGTCTAAAGATTTACCTTTTTCTCTATGACAGAAAACTACAGCTGACAATAAACAATCTGCTGGAGGAAATATGTGGGCCAAGTAACACCTGTTCAGGCAAAGGAAAGGTCAACATCTCAGGTCATGATCTTACATTGGGATCCTGATTCAGAATCTCAATCTGAAACATCAACTACCCCTTTGCCTCCACAAGCTTGGCCTGCACAGTCCCTCCAGCAGTTTGTTTTCTTTACTCCAGATTGTTGAATCTACAATATCGTGTCTCTATTTTACTATATAAAATTAAAAGCACTGAACTAGCTTTGCTCTGCTTCTTATTTCAGTGTAAGAAATTAGTGTGAGTTATTTATGGAACTGCATGTAATTGTCTATTTAATTGCTCTACATAGGATGCATCTTGTGCACCTCCGGCTGTACAGTATTTGTTGCTATTGAGTGAAAGTGATCAAATGACAGTACGGGGAAAGTGAGTGAGCTTCAGTTATGTCGGCTAATGATTTTTTAGCGTGCATTTTATTTTTGGAGTGGCCCAGGGAACAGTTACTTTTATGCAGTCTGGAAAATAACCAGAATGCAAATTTATAAGATCAGCGATCAAGCAGAATTTTCAAATATGTTAATTGGAATTACAGTGCCTTCAAAAAGTATTCAGTCCCACAACTATCTTCATATTATACTGTCTATTGAAGTAGGAATTTTTGAGCTAATGTATAAAACATTGTGCATCATGTCAAATCAAAAGAAAAATTCCAAAACCTGTCATAAGTTCACTAAAAATTAAAAACCAACACTGTGAGGCTGAAAAATTATTCATTGCCTTTGTAATTACTATGCTAACTTTCCTCAGGTCCAATATGCTGTTTTACCTTACCAACTCACCCAATTTGTTGATGTAGAAAACTGGAGGATCACCTGTTTTCAATGAATTCATAAGAATGTTGTAAATACCTCACTCTCTGTGAGGTCCAACAGTATGATTGATGTTCAATAGACCAAATGAAAATGAAGATATAAGCACACTTAAGGCAAGACAGGAAAATGATAATAGTGAAGTATAAATCTTGGGAAGGGTATAAGACTTTCTCAAAGGCGCTGAACATACCTTGGATCTCAGCTCAGTTCATTGTGGAAAAAGTGGAAAAAGTATGAAACCGCAGCCACATTGCCTAGGTCAAGAAGAATGGCACTTGTAAGCAAGGCCTCAGTGATGGCAACAGTCACTCTGAGTTGCTGAAGTCACTGGCTGCAACTGGAGATGATGTTCAGGGCTCCACAATCTCTAAGGCCTTTCATGAAAAGGGTATTTATGGAAGAGTGGAAAGGAAAAGGCCTTGCCCAACAAAAAAAGCATATCCTTGTCTGTAAAGTCTTTGCAAAATGTCACAGAAGATACCGTAAAGATATGGAAGAAGGTCTTGTGGAGTGGATCGTTTTGGCCTCAACTCTAAGTGTGTGTGTGTGTGTGGCATAAATCTAATACTGCACTTCAGCCAGATAACACCATCCCTCCTGTAAAGTATGGTAGAGACAGGATTATGCTATGGGGATGCTTTTCAGCAGCAGAGACTGGAAATCTGGTCAGGGTTGATGGGAAGATGAATCCTGCTAAATACTGAGAGATCCTGGATAAAAACCTGCTGGCCTCTGCCAGAAAGCTTAAACTGGCAAGGAAGTTCATCTTTCAGCAGGACAATGACCCAAAGCACACTGCCAGAGAAACCATGGAGTAGCTTCAAATTAAGAAAACTGATGTTTCAGTCAGAGTCCTGACTTTAACCCGATCGAGGTTCTCTGGCAAGACCTCCAGATTGTTGTCCAACTAACCTGACATAGCTTAAGCAATTTTGCAAGAAAGAATAGGGCTCCATTACATTGTGTAAAGCTGATAGAGACTTGTCCAAAAAGACTACTGGTTGTAATAGCTATGAGAAATAGTTCAACTAAGTACCAAGCAAAGGGGGATGAATATTTTTGAATGGCTGTCATTTCAGTTTTTGAATTTTTAGTTTATCATGCTTTACATTTTTCCCTGCTTTGGGGGCTCTAATGTGAAAAAAAGGAGTATGTGATTCACAAATAAAACTTCTCAGTTAAATTGAGCAAAATTCCTGTTTCTAATATTCATATATGTGAGCAAAGGGTTGAGGGCTGAATACTTTTAACAAGGTATTGTAATTATAAACTGAGATTAGCCCTCATTTACCTGAATGAACGAATTTTATTTAGTTGAAAGGAATGTCAGGAAATTTGCATTGACATTTGCATGTACATCAGGTATATATCTCCCATATAGAATTTGATGAGAATAAGGTGCTACTCCTGAAGAAAGAACATGTATTATTTTTGCAAGCGGTTAGAAATGATCCTGGTGTGGATTCATATATCTTGAGTACTGTGTAATACATTTTCAGACTGTTTTCCATTTGGAAAAGTATTTATCCAAAACAGTTAAATAGAGATTTGAATTAGATGGTTTAATTATCTAGTCAGTGCTTTGTAATGACTATTGTTGAGTGCTTAGTGCTGCTGCACAGTATGGGAGGAGCATCTAAGCACAAGGTAAAGCAAAATACAAAAGCAATGCTTAATTTTAGACAACAGTTCTGACTCCAGGACACTGAGCTTGATTATGCTGAACTTATGGCCTTATCATCTGCTGTGTTAAATCCTGCAGTGTTACCAATCTTCAGCAGTTTGAAGTTCAATGCTTATTCTGTCAGTAGCAGCAAGTTATTGAAAACACTACCATCTTATCAGTGGCAGAGAGAGACAACTATGCATGTGATAACGTATATCTTATTATTAGCTGGAATGCTGTTGAAAAGTATTATATACAGTGGTCTGTTTTAATCAGGTATGTCAGACTGTATTAAAAACAGAAATTGCTGGAAAAACTCAGCAGATGCAACAGCATCTGTAGAAAGAAAAATGAAATCAATGCTTCAAGTTGAAGACCACCTTGTCAGAAGCAAATAAAAATATAGATGTAGCTAATTCTGGAAAGTGGCTGATCCCAAAGTCAGTTTTATCCTCTGTTGTCAGTTATTCCTTGATATCTAAATGTATTTAATTGTCAACCATTAGCAAGCAAGCTCTTGAGTTCTATACTTAAACATCTGCACGTCCTTTCAAGCTGTCCCTTAAACCTACAAGCAAATAAATTGGAGAGGAATATGAAACCTGACACTGAGCCTAAACCACAAACAATAAGAGCCTTGCTAATATGTGTGCAATCTCAATTCCACCTTCTTGTCTTCCCTTTGTAACCTTTCACCTCCTGTATAAGAATATATCTGGATAGAATTTTTCTTGTCCTCACCTACCACCCCACTAGCCTCCGTATCCAGCATATCATGTCTGACGAATCTCATAGAATTTTTTGAGGATGTAACTAGTAGAGTGGATAGGGGAGAACCAGTGGATGTGGTATATTTGGATTTTCAGAAGGCTTTTGACAAGGTCCCACACAGGAGATTAGTGTGCAAACTTAAAGCACACGGTATTGCGGGTAAGGTATTGGTGTGGGTGGAGAGTTGGTTAGCAGACAGGAAGCAAAGGGTGGGAATAAACGGGACCTTTTCAGAATGGCAGGCGGTGACTAGTGGGGTACCGCAAGGCTCAGTGCTGGGACCTCAGTTGTTTACAATATATATTAATGACTTGGATGAGGGAATTAAATGCAGCATCTCCAAGTTTGCGGATGACACGAAGCTGGGTGGCAGTGTTAGCTGTGAGGAGGATGCTAAGAGGATGCAGGGTGACTTGGATAGGTTGGGTGAGTGGGCAAATTCATGGCAGATGCAATTTAATGTGGATAAATGTGAAGTTATCCACTTTGGTGGCAAAAGTAGGAAAACAGATTATTATCTGAATGGTGGCCGATTAGGAAAAGGGGAGGTGCAACGAGACCTGGGTGTCATTGTACACCAGTCATTGAAAGTGGGCATGCAGGTACAGCAGGCGGTGAAAAAGGCGAATGGTATGCTGGCATTTATAGCGAGAGGATTCGAGTACAGGAGCAGGGAGGTACTACTGCAGTTGTACAAGGCCTTGGTGAGACCACATCTGGAGTATTGTGTGCAGTTTTGGTCCCCTAATCTGAGGAAAGACATCCTTGCCATAGAGGAAGTACAAAGAAGGTTCACCAGATTGATTCCTGGGATGGCAGGACTTTCATATGAAGAAAGACTGGATGAACTGGGCTTGTACTCGTTGGAATTTAGAAGATTGAGGGGGGATCTGATTGAAACGTATAAGATCCTAAAGGGATTGGACAGGCTAGATGCAGGAAGATTGTTCCCGATGTTGGGGAAGTCCAGAACGAGAGGCCACAGTTTGAGGATAGAGGGGAAGCCTTTTAGGACCGAGATTAGGAAAAACTTCTTCACACAGAGAGTGGTGAATCTGTGGAATTCTCTGCCACAGGAAACAGTTGAGGCCAGTTCATTGGCTATATTTAAGAGGGAGTTAGATATGGCCCTTGTGGCTACGGGGGTCAGGGGGTATGGAGGGAAGGCTGGGGCGGTGTTCTGAGTTGGATGATCAGCCATGATCATAATAAATGACGGTGCAGGCTCGAAGGGCCGAATGGCCTACTCCTGCACCTATTTTCTATGTATGTTTCTATGTATATAATTCTCCGTGACTTCTGCTATCTCCAACAGGATCCCACCATCATGTGCATCTTGCCCTTATCCTCCCCCCACCCCCCTACTTTCTGCTTTCTGCAGGAATTGCTCCCTACGCGACTCCCTTGTCCATTCGTCCCACCCCACTAATTTCCCTCCTGGAAAGCGGAACAAGTGCTACACCTGTCCCTTCACCTCCTCCCTCACTACCATTCAGGGCCCCAAACAGTCCTTCCACGTGAGGCAACACTTCACCTGTGAGTCTGTTGGGATCATATACTGTGTCCGATGTTCCTGGTGTGACCTGATGTATCTGAGTGAGACCAGGAGACTGCTTCACTGAGCACCTATGCTTTGTCTACCAGAAGAAGCGGGATTTCCCAGTGGCCACCCATTTTAATTCCACTTCCCATTCCCATTCTGATATGGTAACCCATGGCCTCCTCTACTGTTGTGATGAGGCCACTCTCAGGTTGGAGGAACAACACTTTGTAGTCTGTCTCGGGAGCCTCCAACCTGATGACATAAACACCAATTTCTTGAACTTCTGGTAATGCCCACTCTTCACCCCTCCCCCCAATTCCCCATCACCTATCTCACCTTATCTCCTTGCCTGCCGATCTCCTCTCTCTGGTGTTCCTCCCCCTTTTCTTTCTTCCGTGGCATTTTGTCCTCTCCTGTTAGATTCCCCCTTCTCCAGCCCAGTGTCTCTTTCACCAATCAACTTCTCAGCTCTTTACTTCACCTCTCCCACTTACGGTTTCATCTATCATCTTGTGTTTGTCTCCTCCCCCCCCCTTTTAAATCTACTACTCATCTTTTTTTCTCCAGTCCTTCTGAAGGATCGCGGCCCAAAACGTCGACTGTACACTCTTCCATAGGTGTTGCCTGGCCTGCTGAGTTCCTGTGTTGCTTGGATTTCCAGCATCTGCAGATTCTCTGTTGCTTATCCATTGTATTGTATTTATTTTATTTCTTGCATCCAAGAGAGCAAAAATCTTTAGGTTGCAACTCTGTCACAATGTACACTCAATAAAGAGGGGAAATGTGGGAGGATATTGTCCAAGCACTAAGATCACCAATACTTTCACTGCCCTTTAAGGGAGTTCAAAGAATTATGACTGCAAAGGAGTAAAGAGCTCTTCATTTCCGTCTTAAGTGGACAAACCCGTATATCTACATAAGTGATGTCTAGTTGTAGAGTCCCCTATGAGTGGAAACATTCTTTCTCCATTTCCAGGGTTGGCTATATTTAAGACCTATTTCACACTCTTATACAACAGTATCGAAGTCTAATCCCCTCCAACCTTGGATGAGAGTAATCTGTCCATTTCCGGTGATAGTATAGTAAGCCTTCACTGAACTGCCTCCAGCACATTTTGTATATCCTTTGGCCAAGCTTCTGTCGTTTGTTTTAGCATGCTCTTGTGAAGTACACTGGATCATGCTGCTATTTTGAAGCCAGTCTAAAAGCAAGTCATTGTCAAGATCTGCAGGTCAATCAGAAAATGTTTAACGAAGGAATGTGAAAAGATAGAATATGTGAATCTTGAAGAAATAATAAAATCAAATTGAAAAAACAGTGAGGGGAATTATTTAAAATTTTCAGAAACCAGATTGAATTCTAGCTATGGAATCATGATCAAGCTACGTTCTTAATAAACTGACATTTCACATTAAGGATTAAAATTAAAATATGTATAGAAATGGTCAAAGAATGATGTTAACACTGTATAATTACTAATGTATGATTTCAGTGTATACAATCCTTTTGAAGATGTTGCTTTCGCAGCAGCGGAGCCTGGGTCCCAGTATGAGGTACAATGTGCTGTTTAGACAATTTAAATGCTAGCCCAGATCAGAGATGAGGGCCAATTTTGCTCGCTCTCCATGATCTTCACTCCTCTCTCCAAGGCGTGGACTTTTTCGCTGTTCCATTATTGGGCCAATTTAAACAGTAGCCCAGACAGACTGAAAAGACAGGGTGTCGGTCAGAATGAGAGCCAATTTCACTTGTTCTCCATGATGGTCATCTCCATGGTATTGAGGCTATGAAGACTGCCGCAGCTGCTGTGCTTCGTGCCCACTAATATGATGAACTGATAAATGAGGCTTTGGGCCTACTCAGGCTGCTCCAGGGTTCAGATCTGAGGACTCATTTTTGGTTTGGAATGCTGTTGTTTGCTTCAGTTGTTTGCATGATTCGTATATATGTTCTTCTCTTGCGCATCAAGTGTTGGTCTTTTATTTTTATTTTTGTTCTTTTTTTCTTTAAATTGGGTTGTTTCAGGTTTCTTGCTTTGTGGCTACCTGTGAATAAGCAAGTCTCAAGGTTGTGTAATTTATACATTCTTTGATAATAAATGTACTTGAATCTTGAATCTTTATCCCTTTCTGCTTAAAAGTTGAGGGAACCTGATGAAAGTTATTAATTTTTTTTGAGACATAGATGGAATAGGCAGGCAGGAAATGCTAAATACAAGAGAATTTAGATTCTAAGATGAGAGAGGAAAAGTATAAAGATGTGTAAGACAAGTTTGGTAGGTGCCTGGAATGCTGTGTTGGGGGAGGGGGAGTTAGGCTGGTTGGTGCAGCTTGGTATTGTTCAACAGCAGATAATTGTTAATTTGTCCTTGGCCAGATATTTGGGGCCAATAATTGTAATCATTTGGTGAGGACAGTTTGAACTTGTGGGAATATTATTATTTCAGAAAGAAGGCTATGTATCTCAGATGCAAAATGGCAGTTTTAAATTATTAGTTATAAAACACGAGTGGTTATTAATGATCATAAACACACTGAATGTTACTTTAATAAGTGTGAGGTGAAAAAAAAGTAATTTTCCCCTTTCATCACTGATCATCAGATCTTTGACTCTATGTACCATTTGAAGTTTATTATAAAGTGTCTTGACAAATTTGATTTGAGTTTTTTCAAGAAGTGACAGATGATTGAGGTTAGAGCAGTGAATGTTAATGCGAACAATGCATTTAGATCATAATGCCATAAGACACAGGAGCAGAATTAGGCCATTTGGCCCATCAAGTCTGCTCTGCCTTTCAATCATGGCTGATCCTTGTTTCCCTTCCTCAGCCCCACTCCCTAGCCTTCTCCCCATAACCATTGATGCTGTGTCCAATCAAGAACCGATCAAGCTCTGCCTTAAATGCACCCAACGATCTGTCCTCTACAGCTGCCTGTGGTAATAAATTACACAAATTTACCACCCTCTGGCTAAAGAAATTTCTTCACATCTCTGTTTTCAATGGACACCCTTCTATCCTGAGGCTGTACCCTCTTGTCCTAGGCTCCCCCACCATGGGAAACATCCTTTCCACATCTACTCTGTCTAGGCCTTTCAACATTTGAAAGGTTTCAATGAGATTCCCCCCCCCCCCATCCTTCTAAGTTCCAGCGAGTACAGATCCAGAGCCATCAAATGTTCCTCGTATGATAACCCTTTCATTCCCAGAGTCATCCTTGTGAACTTCCTCTGAACTCTCTCCAATGCCAGTACATCTTTTTTTGGATAAGGAGCGCTACAGAAGCCTGAAGGCACACACTCAGCGATTCAGGAACAGCTTCTTCCCCTCTGCTATCCGATTCCTAAATGGACATTGAACCCTTGGACACTATCTCACTTTTTTTTTAATATGCAGAATTTGTTTTTTTGCATGTTTTTTAATCTATTCAATATACGTATACTGTAATTTATTTATTTATTTGTTATTTTATTATTTTTATTTCTCTCTTCTATGTTATGTATTGCATTGAACTGTTGCTGCTAAATTAACAAATTTCACGCCCCATGCCAGTGTTAATAAACCTGATTCTGATTCTGAAACTGTTCACAATGAGGCCTCACCAGTGCCTTATAAAACCTCAACATCACATCCCTGCTCTTGTGTTCTAGACTTCTTGAAATGAATGCTAACATTGCATTTGCCTTCCTCACCACTGACTCTACCTGCAAGTTAACTTTTTAGGGTGTTGTGCACAAGGACTCCCAAGTCTCTTTGCATCTCAGATTTTTGGATTTTCTCCCCGTTTAGAAAATAGTCTGCACATTTATTTCTACTACCAAAGTGCATGACCATGCATTTTCCAGCATTATATTTCATTTGCCACTTGCTGGCCCATTCTCTGAAACTGTCCTTAGCTGCAGCTTACTTTTTCCCTCAACACCACCTGCCCCTACAGCAATCCTTGTATCATCTGCAAACTTGAAAACAAAACCATCTATTCCGTCATCATTGATATACAACATTAAAAGAAGCAGTTCCGACACTGACCCCTGCGGAACACCACTAGTCACTGGCAGCCAATCAGAAAAGCATCCTTTTATTCTCACTCGCTGCCTCCTACCAATTAGCCGATGCTTTAACCATGCCTGTAACTTTCCTGTAATACCATGGACTCTTAACTTGGTAAGCAGCCTCATGTGTGGTACCTTGTCAAAGGCCTTCTGAAAGTCCAAATGTACAACATCCTCTGCATCCCCTCTACTTATCCTACTTGTAATCTCCTCAAAGAATTCCAGCAACTTCGTCAGGCAAGGTTTTCCCTGAAGGAAACCATGTTGACTTTGTCCTATCTTGTCTTGTGTCACCAAGTTCTCCATAACCTCATCCCTAACAATTAACTCCAACATCTTCCCAACCACTGAGGTCAGGCTAACGGGTCTGTAATTTCCTTTCTGCTGTCTTCCTCCTTTCTTAAAGAGTGGAGTGACATTTGCAATTTTCCAGTGCTCTGGCACCATGCCAGAGTCCAATTTAGCTGTACTTTTCGATGTACCTGTAATAAGTAAACCTAAATCTGATGGAAGCCAGTACAATAGTGACATTCAAGTGACATTGAGCAGGCACGTGATTGTGCAGGAAATGGAGTGATATGGATCAGGTGCAGGAACATGGAATTAATTTAGTTTGGCATCATTCTCAGCACAGACATTATGGGCTGAAGAGCCTGTTCCTGTGCTGTTCAGTTCTACGTAATGTGAATTGTTTAAAAGAAAATTGAGCAGCCGCTGGCTATTACTTACTGCTGAAATTTAACAGCATGATGCTGTTTCCAAACTTGAATTTGAGCAGTACTTGCAATGGCTGGTCCATGTTGAGATCAGTTTGTTTGTTTGTTTATTTATTTGTTAGAGTTGTGGTGCAGAACAGGCCTGGCGGCCAACGAACAGCTCCACCCAGCAACCCACTTATTTAAACCTAACAGGACACTTTTAGATTGACCAATTAACCTACTAACTGGTACATCTTTGGACTGTAGGAGGAAACCGAAGCACCCGGAGGAAACCCATGTGCTCACAGTGAGAATGTTCAGGCAACACTAGAATTGAACTTCAGATTCAGATGCTTCAAGTTGTCTTAGTGTCATGCTAACCGTGGCACTTCCATGGCATGGAGTAAAGGGTCTTGGATGCAGTTATTCATACTGGTGGTGCCTTCTACTTCAACCTCTTCTGGAGTTTTAGTTCCTGTTGCATTAGTGAGCTTTTAGAAACTGTACCAGTATAGTTCGGTGTCAAAACATGCCATAGCTAACAGATAGTATTTTAATATGTGTTTAATTGTTGTTGGACATGTTGTATTTCATAGAGATTATGCAAATACTGTGTTAAACACATATAATTATGTACTGAAGTGTACATTTATATCTGTTCCTAGATTGCAGTTTTGTTTTAGTTGTTCAGTTGCTCCTTTTTCATATAGCAGTTGTCTGGAAGTCAGAATCTGAATATTCCCTTTGTGCTTTCATTAACATCTTGAATACTGGCAGTTTTCATAATTTCTTTAGACAAATTGAATGAAAGCAATTCTATTTTTCTGTAAAATATGCATGAATTGCAAGCCTTTTCTGTTATCGTGGGTTACATTAAGTAGAAAACTTTTTCCCTAGTTTCATGAGGGCAGAAGGAGGTCAATTATAATCAATGTTCTGTCAGGAACTTATGGCATTTGACTTGTTTCTGCACCATAGAAATGTGCAAGTCATGGCTGATATAGAGCATGACATTCAAATTAAAAGAAACATCTGAATTTTAAAGCCTGGAAGTTCATAATAAGCTAGCAGTTTTTATTTTCTAGAGAGTCATAAAAAAATCTATAGCCAAAAATTAGATATGCCTTATTCATTGAGTGGGTTATGTATAATTTATAATTCTTTACACAGTATTTTGTTAATAAAATTTATAAATATAAACATTGATGTATTTTAAAAGTTTACACAAATGATCAATGAAAAATTAACAATCCACCTTACAGTTGACAATATATGGTAGCTTGGGGAGTATGGACCGCAGAGAAGGGGAAGCATGAATGTAGGTAGGCTCGGTATTTATGCACATATAATTGGGCATGAACTTACTCTAAGTAACATAGATATTGAATATGCTATCACCTGCAGAAAACCATAGCAATAATAAAGATTTAACTCTGATAGGTACTGGCAACACATGCAAAGAAGTATTCTACAAGCTCTTTGTCTGGCATTTGCAGTGACAGAAGGGGACCTTGCTTCTGAACAAAACCCCATGTATTGTATTACAGTTAAGCCAAAACTGATGGAACATTCTAGATGGGTACAGATCCAGTAACTCACAAGAAATTTGACATCAGTATCATCTAGGATATTGTAACCCACTTAATTGGCAAACTTGTCTCCATCCTTCACTGGCACAGTAGATTGCCAATACTCATGTTGCCTACTTCAGCAACACTCCCAAGTCTGCTACCTCTACAAAGGCAGCAGGAACATAGGAATGCCACTTGCAGGTTCCCCTCCAAGCTGTTGTACCATCCTGATCTGCAAGTATGTTGCCAGTTTTCCTTTGGTTCAAGTCCTGGAACACACTGTTGGGAGTCCCTTCACCAGGTAAATGGCAGTAGCTCAAGAAGGTGGCACAGTGTTGCCATCTTGAGAGAGAAGTAGCGAAGGGCAATAAATGCTAGCCTTGGCAGCAGCATCTAGATCCCAAAAAGTGAATAAAGAAAAAATTGATTGCCAGTAAAGGAATTCTCCATCTCTCAAATTTACTACTCTCAAAGTTTACCACCATTAATATATTATGTGAATTGCAGGAGGAAGCAGCTGAAAGCAATGCTGACTTTTGTATATAACCAAGAAGAAGTGAAAACTGACCCAAGGTGGTGAATGGCTAGGTGAAACTCATGGTGTAGAACATTAAAAAAAGAAGCAAAACAGTTCTTTCTTCCCTTGAGCTTGCTCTGCCATTCAATATGATTGTGGTTGATCATTCGCATTCAGTCCCTTGTTCCAGGATTTCTCCTCATATCCAACTCCTTTCATGATTTGGTTTCAGCTGCTTTCTGAAGAACCAAACCCTACAGACTCACCATTTCATCTCAGTCTAAATAGGCTTGTGTCTTTATCCTTAGACTATAACTTGTTGAGAGCTCCTTGTCATCAGAATATCCTTTCTGCATCTAATTTGTCCAGTTCTGTTAGAAATGTGTACAAGATTCCCCCACCTCTTTTTTTCTAAACTCTAGTGAATTTTAGCCCAGTTGACCCAGGGTATATTTTAAATGCATATAATTTTCACTGAATTTTGGAAACGCAATGTTATTTGTGCTTTTGGGTATCTGTTATTATGCCTATAAAGGCATCAAAAGCCTCCTCTGCTGGAGGTTTTTTTAATTCTGAATTAAAGAGCTGACATTCAAACCTGCTGGTCTTCAGTCCTTCACAATTGATTTCAGAGTCAAGTGTAATATCACTGACATGTGTCATGAAATTTGTTGTTTTGTGGCAGCAGTGTAGCACAAGATATAAAAATTAATGTAAGTAAATAGTGCTAAAGAGGAACAGTGAGGTGGTATTTATGTGCTCAGGGACCGTTCAGAAATCTCGTGGTGCAGGAGCAGAAGCTGTTCCTAAAACATTGAAAGTGGGTTTTCAGGCTCTTGTATCTCCGCTCTGTCGGTAGTAATAAGAAGAGGGCATGTCCCAGATGGTGAGGATTCATAATGATGGATGCCATCTTCTTGAGACACTGCATCTTGAAGATGTCTTTGATGGCAGTGAGGGTTGTGCCTGTGATGGAGCTGATTGAGTCTACATCCTTTTACAGACTCTTTCGATCTTACACATTGGAGCCATTGTACCAGGCAGTCATGCTACCAGACAAAATGCTGTCCCATACAGCTGTATAAATTTGCAGAAGTTTTGGTGACATAACAAATTTCCTCAAACTGGCAATGAGGTACAGCTGCTAGCATGCCCTTTTCACGTCTTTATGTGTTTAGTGTAGAGTAGATCCTCTGAGATGTTGACACCCAGGAACTTGAAACTGTTCACCCTATCCAGCAGTGACTTCTCAATGCTGGCTTGCGTCTCTTCTCCTGACTTCTGCCTCCTGAAGTCCACAATCAATTCCTTGGTCTTGCTGACTTTGAGTAAAAGGTTGTTGTTGCACCACCACTCAACTAGCCAAAATACCCTCAACCCCTCCCCCCCCACCCCAATTTCCATTATTCCCTTGTCCATTTACCCCTTCCCACCAATCTCCCTCCTGGCAATTATCCCTACAAGCAGCCTAAGTGCTACACCTGCCTATTCAGCTCCTCCCTCACCTCCATTCAGGGCCCCAAGCAGGCCTTCCAGGTGAGGCAGTACTTTACCCACGAATCACCTGGGGTCATCTTTTGTATACCGTCCTCGGGATGCAGCCTCTATGTTGGTGGGACCCGTTTTAAATCGGGAGACCACTTCATTGAGTACCTCTGCTCCATCCACTAAAAACAGAACTTTATGGTGGCCAAATATTTCAATTCTAGTTACCATTCCTGCTCTGACATGTCGATCCATGGCCTCCTCTTGTGCCACAATCAGGCCACTCTCAAGACGGAGGAGCAACACCTTATTCCATCTGGGCAGCCTCCAACCTGGTGTTATGAGTATCATTTTCTCCTTGTAAAAAGAAATTTCCCTCCCCCTCCCCTCTTCTATTCCTTACTCTGGCTTCTTTCCTTTTCTCATCTGCCTATCACCTCCCCCTGGATGTCCTCCTCTTTCCCCTTTTTTCCTGAAGTCTACTCTGCTTTCCTGTCAAATTCTTTCCTCTCTAGAGCCCTTCACCTTTCCTAGCAACCTGGCTTATCCTATGACCTTCTAGCTATCCTCCCTCCCCTCCCCCACCTTTTTAAAATTATGCCATCTTCCTCCTTCCTTTCTAGTCCTAATGAAGGGCCTCAGCCTGAAACATCAACTGTTTGTTCATTTCCATCGATGCTGCCTCGCCTGCTGAATTCCTCCAACATTTTGTGTGTGAAATTATGTCACTCCTCTACACCTCGTTATTGCCTTCGGAGATTCTGCCGACAACAGTGGTGTCATTGCTGAATTTATAGGTGGTGTTTAAGCTGTGCCTTGCCGCATAGTCACGAGTGCAGAGACAGTAGAGCAGTGGGCTAAATGCATGTCCTTGAGATGTGTGTCTGTGTGTGTTTGTGTGTTTATTGTCAGCAAAGTGATGCTATTACCAATTCAGTCTTACTATGGTCCTCCAGTAAGGAAATTGAAGGTCTAGTTGCAGAGGGTGTTACAGAGCGCCAGGGTTTTGAAGCTTGTTGATTAGTAGTGAAGGGATGATGGTGTTGAATGCCAGGCTGAAACCAATAAACAGCAGCTTAATGTATGTATTGCTGTTGTCAGGTGCTTGAAAACTATGTGGAGAGCCAAAGAGATGGCCATTTATGCTGTTACCGTTTCACCTTACAGGAGGTAATGGCATACAAGCTCTGCCATGGCTGTCGTGCATCCAGTTGTGTCTCTAACTTCTTATGGAATTGTCTTTTACTCTCACAATGGCCTTCTGTAGATCATACCTGGACTGCTTCTAGTGTTCTGAATCACTGGTCTTGAACACCACTAATCTCGCCCTCAGCATGGTTCATCCAGGGCTTCTGGTTTGGGTATGTTCTTTAAGATGCACACTCATCCACGAAGGTCTCGATGAAGTCAATTATTTATTTATTCAATCAATCAATAAATAAATAAATAGTTATTTGTTTATTCAGGTACCATTAATATTTGTGCATTATTTATATGGAATTTTAAAAAATTTAACTCCAGTGATTTTTGAAAAACAAATATATAAGAAGTTGCAGTTCTAAAGTTAGTGTGTGGAGAAGTTTGATTGGATTTATAAATTGTAACTTGGACTTGTTAGATTCTCTGTGCCTTTCACATTGTTGATAGTGTAGAAGAGACCAGTTTCTGAAATATTTGAGGTGCACTTTATTAGGTGGACTAGGGAGATTTTACAAAGTGGTTCAAGGAAAATTTGTTAGTGTGAGTTGTGCTTTCCAATATGGTAAACGCCAAAGCTCAAGAAAGAAATGTAATGAAGATAATTAAAATATAACAGCTTGTTCTTGTGACGTGAAATATTGCCTTATTTTCATACCTCTGAGATTGCATCATATCATAAGGTTGTAAAATAATTGCCCTTTGACTCTGACCCTGGGCACGATACCTCTGAAGTTTGTACATTCAGTGACCACATGGTTTTCTCCTGTGCTCAGGTTTTGTTCCATATCCCAAAGATTAATTGGCTACTCTAATTTCCCCCTAATTTAGGTTAGGTGGCAGAAGAGGAGATGGAGAGAGTTGATACACATGTGAGAGTGAATAGGTTATGGAAGAATAAATAGGGGTGAGAGCGGGAATGCTCTGAGTGCTAGCATAGATTTGCAATGAAAATTTGACATAGTATTCAGACAGTATAATTGAATACAGGATGAAATTTTGCAGATTTTTTATTTCATGTTTATATTTTCTAATGTCATTGAAGGAGGGGTGGTCACTCAATCGAGTGTATACTAGCTCCCATCTCAAACTTAGTTGCCCTAACTTATTTTCTTTCACACCTGCATAAACGTTCCTGATTCTGCTGCCATCCTCTGCACTAGGACAATTTCCAGAGCGAGTTAATTTACCAGCATATGGGAAGAAATGGGAGAACCTTGGTGAAACCCATGAGGTCACAGGCAGCATGTGTAAACTGACAGCAACCAAGTTGCTAGAGCTGTGTGGTGGTTGTGGAACTGCTATGCCACTGTGCTGCTCCAATAAGGTGGCAAAGAATGGATACAATCATACAACGAATGATTAGCCTTGTCTTATTTGTGGTAAAAGTATTATCATTTAGACTGTGTTTGCCACTGTAATATTTGAGTTCTGGGAAGTAAATTTTATGTTGAATTCTATGGATACTTAATGGTGTACACCTGCAGCCAAATAATAACTGCATATTGTTCTTTATTTGCATTTTCTTCTTTCTCACATCCTGTTGTATAGCTGCCTTAAACAATGTATTAATAGCCTCTACAATATCTGAATTGAATTACTAATAGATACGAGAATAAAAATTCTGGTGCAGAATAAAATGTTACGGTTACAGAGTAAGTGTAGTGCAGGTAAGTGTAAAGTGCAAGGTCACAACAAGGTAGATCATGAGATCAAGTCCATCTCTAGTCGTATAGCAGTGTATAGAAACTGCCCTTGAGCCTGGTGGTATGTGTTTTCAGGCTTTCATATCTTCTGTCTGATGGTAAGGTGGTGGAGAGAAGAGAAGAGAAAGTGTCTGGTGTGGGTGTGATCTTTGATTATGCTGACTGCTTTACTGAGGCAGAGAGAAGTGTAGTCTAAGTCCATGTGGGGAATGTGCTGAGCTGTGCCCATAACTCTCAGTAGTTTCTTATGGTCATGGGCAGAGCAATTGTATCAAGCCTTGATGTATCCAAATAGGATGCCTTCTATCATTTACTGATTAAAAATTAGTGAGGGTCAAAGGGGGCATGCCAAACTCTTTTTAAGCCTCCTGAGGAAGTAGAAACACTGGTGAGCTTTCTTGGCTGTGGTGTCAATGTGTTTAGATGTTCGCTCCTAGGAACTTGACACTCTCAACCCGCTTGACCTCAACACCATTGATGTAAACAGAGGTATGTTCACTGCTTCTCTTGAAATGAATGATCACCTCTCTTACATTGGAGGAAAGGTTGTTTCATGACACCATGTCGCAAGGCACTCTTTTACCTTCCTGTGCTCCAACTCAACATTATTTGAAATCACTGTACTGAGCTTTGTGATGGAGTTCAAGCAGAATCTGGCTGTTAGGAAGTATTCTGAAGTTACGCTAATGTAGTGGATATCAATTCAAGCAAGAACCAGTCTTCAGTTTTTATGGGAAGTTGCAAGCAGTAAATTGAAGTTAAATGCACATCAGATGGTGACCATGAACATTTGCATAAGCATCAGCCAAAAGTTAAGACAATGGGGTTGTGCTAATTGGCCTACATCAATTCAAGGTTTGAAAAATGAGTTGAAGTAATTTGCAGCATTGTGACTTGAGTTAAAGAAAGCTTGTAGACCAGACAGATATTATCATGTCAATTTAGTTTGCCCCAACTGAGGCATTTGAACATTCAGAGGTGTCTCCCATTGTAGATATATAATACAAAGGAAACATTGTCAACCCAAGGTACTGAAGTAAATGGTATCATTGTAACTATTGAATGAATTGAATCTATTGATCTTAAGGGTATAAAAATGTGATGTACTTTTGAGTTTGTGAGATTCTACCACAAGTGTCTCCACAAGTATGCCTGTTTGTTGTGATGAATAAAGACTTCTATATCACCAGTTTCAATGTCTCTCCAATGACTTCGATCACAGTCACAGCACTGGCAGTGATGAGTGTATGGGGGAGTGGAGTAGGCAGCTGAGGATGCAACCTTCTGGGGCAGCAGTGTTAAGAATTGTGGCGAAGATATTGCTGCCTCTGTTTACTGAATACAGACTGTTGGTCAAAAAGTAAGCTAAGAGTAAACCAAAGGCAGATATTTTCAGAACCTTTAAAAACGTAAGTGAGAGCAACATCACTGATTCTAAATTTTCCTCCCAGCATCAATTGTCAATGTAAATGAAGAGAAACAAGTGCTGGTAACAATTTAACAAGCACTATCCACAATTGGATAAGGATTGATCGCAGATCAGCCTAATGAAATGTTGGAACAGACTTGATGTGCCAAATGGCCTAATTCTGCTCCTCTATTTTATATGTGGTATATCATAATGCAGGGAATCAAGATATATCTGGAGATAAAAGTTTCAATCCCACCACAGCAACTTCCACAACTGGGTGTCCTATGTCAGTTCAGCAAAACAAAACCATGGAACAACTCAACTAAACAATAAACAAGAATCTATATTGAGGAGTCTATCATCCTTCAACAGTGAATATATCAGCAGCCCTAGTTAAAATCAAACTTTAGAGACGCAAGACTGTGCAGATGCTGGAATCTGGAGCAACAGACTAGATGCTGGAAGAACTCAGCTGGTTGGGCAATGTGGCAATGTCAATGGAGGGAATGGATGGTCAAAATTTGGAGTGAAGATCCTTCATCTAGACTTTGTCTTTCAAGGAGTGAGCAATTATTCAATGCTCTGACCACTGTTTTCCAATCG
Source organism: Mobula birostris (assembly GCF_030028105.1). Classification (NCBI taxonomy): domain Eukaryota; kingdom Metazoa; phylum Chordata; class Chondrichthyes; order Myliobatiformes; family Myliobatidae; genus Mobula; species Mobula birostris. The sequence goes on along the minus strand of NC_092375.1, from coordinate 138,556,947 downwards.
TCTTTGGTTATATGTATGGTATGGTGCTGGAAGAGTTGTAATATGCTAAATTTGTTTAAAAAGGGGAAAAACAAAGATTGAACAGAACTCCATAATTTTATTAAAAAATTCTAAGGGGTGATGTAAATCAATATTGAGAAAGCACAAGTCAATAAGGGGTAATCAGCTAGCAATAGTTATGGAAAAGTCGAGTTAGATTGACACATTTTTTGAAAGTAAGTAGTAAGTGTTGAGGAGGTTAGAACATTGTTATAGCCTACATGGGTTCTTGCAAGACGTTAACAAAACCCCTTATTGCAGACAGATAGGAAAATAAATCCTAAGGTATCTATGGGAAAGTGGCAAGATCTAATAAAAATTGCCTCAGTTGGAGAAAGCAAAGGGTAATCATCTGTAGAAGTTTACTTTCTATGTGCAGAGAAGTTGTATGGTGTTCTTTAATTGTTTCTTTGTTTTGTGATACAGGTCAATGACTAAAATGTAAAAGTTATGAATAAGATGTTTACAGATTATTAAAGATTTAAAATTGTTAGATTGTTTGAATGTCAGGAAGAAATATGAAGGTTTTAAGATGGCACCAATGGACTGGACACATGTGTACAGAAGTGATATTTGAGAGACAGTCCAGGAAAGTGTGAGAAAGAACATGCAGAAAAGGCAGAAGGGGCAAGAGAATCTTCAATAACTTTTAAGATACAATAAAGGAGCAAGAATTTTGATGGATGTGGTGATGGACTTTAAAGATACCAGGACATGAGGAGGTTTCATAACCATATAGAAAATTTGCCCTTGTCAGCCAATACATAAAATATAAATACAATGAAATCATATTACAACTGTATAGATCAGCTAGGTAGTTAGTGCTAGCTTCCTGTGGAGCAAAATCCAGCAGATGCTGGAAATCTGTAATAAAGACAGAAAATGTTGGAAGTATATGGCAGGTCAAGCAGCAATCTGACAAAAAGTTTTTGATTGAAACATTGTCTTGGTTTCCTTCTCTCTATGCTGAATGTTCCCAGCATTTTCTGCTTTTGCCAGGGTACTGTGTCTGATTCTGGTCATCACACTTACAGAAGGGATTGATAGCACTAGATTTAGGGTGTTGCCTGGACAAGAGATTTGTACTTATGAGGAGAACATTACTAAGTTGATGCTGTCTTAGAAATATGAAATGTGTAAGCAACTTGGAGTGGTTGAACAGGATTCGCTGGTAGGAGAAACAGCAATGACACGAGGGATGGGAGGTGGGTACTCACAGATTTAAGGTATTTGGTGGAGGATGTAGTAGGGATATAGGATCTCCCCACCTCACCATCCCGCGAGGAAAAAAATATGTTGGGGTTTGAAAAGTCTATTAACTCCCAAACATTTTGTGCCTTAATTCACAGGATAATAGGTCAGAGTTGAGAAGTAGACCTAACTAAATAAATTGTTTAGTTTTTTGACAAGATCATAGTGGATCATGGCTGCCTACCTTTACTATACATTCAGCAATTCTATTATTTCTTCATTTATATATCCTAGAAATTTTGCTAGTCTCACAGATACAAAGGTGGAAGACTAAAGCCTATATTGATATTTATGTTGGCCAGCCTTGAGATCCTGTCAGTTCATGGGTTATGGCTGTGCAATACTAACGTGGACACTGATAAACTGATAGTAAAGTAGATGTGATACTGCACTTGGAAGTAGTGGTTATACTTTCATTTGGTCAATGCCACATTCATGGGAATATGCATCAATGATTTGTGCATGGACTCTGAGCAGGTCATTAATTCATTGCCACAAGTCAAGACAGCAGATCCTTAAGCTTCTGGGGCATCTGTCACTGCATTGATGAATCTTAATATTCATCTCAGGTTCAGTTATGATTGTGTAGGGTGTGCATAAAACTTTGGAATCATGTGGAGCTCCTTGCTCTCAGAGCATATGCATGCTTGCAGACAGACCAGGAGTGCTAGTGGTCATCAGCACAACAGTTTTATATGGCAGGCTGCAATAAACAGTTTCGTGCTGGATAAACTCGGCAAGCTGAGAGCAACATCTGTGGAGGGGAGGGGGAGGAATTGTCGATATTTTAGGTGAAAAGCCTGCATCAGGATTGAGTGCAGAGGGATAAAAAATAGAGTGAGCATTGTGAGATGGGGCTACTAGGTGATGAGTATAGTAGGCTTGACTCTTAAAGTTGGTATATGTGTCTTCAGCAACAGTTTGATTGTGATTTATCCTAACTCTTGGACAAACACCAGGTAATTTATCACAGGTAACTATTCTTTAACCTAGTCTTTCAACTAAATGAGTTGTTTTTCTAAATTAATTTGATGAAGTTAGAATTTGCCCCTCTCAACTACCCCTATAAATAGTTAAATGTGGACCACTCAAGTGCAAGTGGACTTTAAAACACTTGACGAAATGACATCCCGAATATTCATGTCCACCAGTAAAAGCACCACAGCTGCCTGGTCTGCAGCAACTTCTCATGCCATTTTATTTTATAGCTCTTTCCAAAGTTGTGATGACTTACTACCTAGAACAAGAGCAGCTTGTGCTACCAACTCCAATTTCTTCTTCCTGCTGTTTTTGTAATTTCATTTTTCATTATGCGGTTGATGAATAACGTGTAGAAGTACTTCCAACAGGTGGCCTACACCTTCTCAGAGATGGTCATTAAATTGAGGTCTAGGCAACTAGACCCTTATACCATAAGAAAATAAAAAATATTTGCCTTACCCACATTCTGAGGACAAATAAAGAAACTGGATTTGATGGTTGAAGATAGACGTATTGACTGCTATCCCTGATCAATTAAAACTTTAACAGTGGATTAAATGGTTCCTCTTGCTTGTGTAATCAGGATTTCTCAGTTACCCATCATGACATACAAACAGGGACAAAAGCACTAATTTTGGTGATACTAAAATTTAAATAAATTGCAATATACTAAGATTAGATGTTAATTAATAACCCCATCTTGAGCAAATGCAGATGATTTGTGGTGCACATTCCACAGTCCCATCAGTTCTAATGCCTGACTGTGCACATTAAAGCTTGCATGAGTCTGTCCTCAAATTAATCCAGTATTCCAATACTGTTGGGATATATGATTTTCCATTACAGAGCAGGATTACCTTAATATATCTATTACCCTAAATTAGTTCAAAGGAAAGAAAATCTATATTGGTTTATTATTGTTAAATGTACCAAGATACAGTGAAAAGCTTTACTTTGTGTGCTGTGCAGACAGTTCATCGCATACATCAATATATCAAAGTAGTACAAAGAAAAACAGAATACAGAATGTAGTCTTACAGAGAAAGTGTAGCGTAGAGAGATAAGTACAGGTATATCATTAAAAGCTATATATATTAGCATATTTAGTTAACCACTAAGTATATTTCAGGATATTACAGCATATAAAACTTGCTGTAGAGATAATAATTTTTCTTCACACCTCTCCCACCTATACTTGGGCATGCTTCAATTTTTACTTGATCTTCTTTGAGTTATATTCAGATCTTAAGAAGTCACTATTTTTTTCTGAAATTGGTAACTACACCAAATGAACTTAGAGATTTATCTTGACTTGGTGAAAATGCACAAACCATGGTGTTGTGTTTAACAACTTGAAATTGTTTGCTATCTTAATGAGCTGAGATCTTCCTCCTTGCATTCTCTTTCCATTAAATGACACACATTTCCCTTGTTTCTTCTTCTGCCCCATGAAGAATTTAATTGACTTTATATATGTTCCAATGCCTTTTGTTTTAAATAATCAATTATATGAAAACTATGATTCTGGACATTACGAATTATATTCTTGCCCAAGTGAGTGTATCTAATTCCAGTTTTTGATTATGTGATATTAATTTCAGGTTTTGTCAGCATATCAAGCTGTATTTTCTTGTGTTTTAAACTGTTCTTATAATTTTGGTAATTGGTAATTTTGCATTACCAAATACAGTGGATTTCGGTTAATTGGGCCATTGGTTAAAGTGGGACATCTGCTTATTTGGCCCAATTCCTAACAAACACAAACTAATTGAGAAAATTCCCTTCGTTTATTTGGGACACCATGCTACTTAATTGGGACAGGAGACTTGCTGAACAGTTTCTGACTAGTGGCATTCATGTGCATTTGTGTGGCTCTTAAACACTACACCATGCTTAGAGCACACAGTTTTAAAATAACATCAATTGCGTGTGTTCTCAAAAAGCAGTGATTTTTGTCACTGATAGTTGGTAAGAAACAAACAGTGAGACAATTCAGAACTGTTTTGCTCACTGCCATTTCAAGCACTGAGGCTTGGAGATGCCAGAAAAGGCTGGGAGTGAAAATGAAATGATTTCACTACTTTTACAAACTAAGAACTACAAAGAATTTGAAGGTATCAACAATCAACTTGAATGTTGCAACAAGAATGAAGATTTGGAGGATGCAATTGTCAAAAAGATTGAATGAAGTCAGCCCTGTATCTACACTAGGTGTCTGCATTGATGTTGTTCACTTAATAGGCAATCAGAAGGATAGAGTAGGGCACACTGGATTAATTCCTCTGTAGATAACTATTTGGAACTAAAACACTAGTTGTATTGATAGTGATCTCATTCGTTACTCAGTTAAATGGTAGTTAGTTTGTTTCATACCTTTTTAACCATTTCCACGAAACTTCGGCAAAAATAAGGCAGCTGCTTAATTGGGCCAAAATGCTCATGTCCCAATGTGTCCCAATTAACTGGAATGTACTATGTATATGATTTGATCTTTCCACAATAAACTAGAAAGTTTCTTTAAATTCTGGTACAGTAATATGTTTTTTTTCACTATTCTCAATAATAATATATTCTTTGTTGTTGTTGGTATTAATTTGTACATGGTGTGGCTGTGAGATTTTGATAAAGATTGCAATGAAAAATTTGGCCTGAGAAAATAGTTTCAGTGATGATACACCTTTAGTAAAGTGATTTGGAAAACTGAAGAAAATCTACACATTTGTTAGCAACATGGGCAAACAATCCAGTGAGGTGGACTAACACAGCATTTGTCTGAACTGAGTGTATTGCGAGATTACCTTCAATCATGCTGTTCTAATTCAGCCTTTTTGTCTGTGGTTTACCCCATTTTACTGCTCCTACATCCCAACACTCATCCACCTGAATTCAAATATTAATTCATTGACACTTAGTAAGAATCAAGGAAGTCAATTACATTTGGGTAGTTACATCAGAGTTTATGTGAATTAGATAAAACAGGAGCACGCTGATAAATCTGGTGTAAAAAGACTACACTCCCTTTTAGATCTTTGCAGACATTTAATTTGAAGCAGTACCTTCGTTTATATTATTGAGGGTTTTGAATCAGTTGCCTCGAGCATTTCATTATAACTTTAGACATCTTGGAAGTTCTGCATCAAAGGACTGATTTTAACTACATTTTGTGTTGCACTTTTATTTCTAGTTGATATAAGCACAGCACTGCCTCAAGTCCAGACCAGTACACCAATGGATCTTCGGCTTGATCATCAGTTTTCAGTGCCAGCAGCTGATCCCAGTGTGCGAGAGCAGCAGCTACAACAGGAACTGATTGCTCTGAAACAAAAACAACAGATCCAGCGGCAACTTCTTATTGCAGAATTTCAAAGGCAGCATGAGCAACTCTCACGACAACATGAAGCCCAACTACAAGAGCACATAAAGGTAGCTCAAGATGTTTAAAGTGATTGCCAATTCAAGCTAGATATTTCCTCCTTTTTATAATTCTAGCATATCCGTTATGTAAGGAATTGTAAAAATATATTTAGTTTGATACTGTCATTTTGGATACATTAGCTTCATTTATATACATTCTTGCATATCCTTTGGTAAATTTATACTTTGCTGCATTAATGTAGAAAAACTGTATAGATATGCAATATTTATTTGTGTTAACTTCACCAATATCTGTTTCCTGTTCAATTAGCTAATATAATTAATTAGGGAGGCAGTTATAACAGCACAGGAGTTCAATTTAATGTATTGCTACTGCAGTGTACATACAAGCCCTCAAATGTCACAGGGGGGGTTCAATTCCTCTGAACTGTTCACGACCTAAACAGTTTGCAAGTTGGAAATGTGGTTGCGAATAATGTTTCCACAGGGCAGAACATTTGTTTATATGTAAAGGCTACATATAAGGTAGGTGTTCTTAAACTGGGGAGACATGCAAAATAAAACTCCAGACTTGTGCTTTTTTCCCCCTTGGCGCAGAGCGTGCATAAACTTCACTAATATTAACTTGTATTGTTATTTCTTCACATTTTAATAATCACATTCCGTTTATCAATCTGTTCAAGGAATCTACTGAGCAGTTATAAAAAGTAAAACCAGGAAAGCAATTATTTAGGCATTTTTCTATCCATGAGATTATCTGTAAAGATTATAAAATACTGAAGACAAGTCACAGTAAGCTGGAAAAAATTCATTGAGGGATAATAGGCCGTGAGCTTATAAGGGAAGATTAGAACAGTAGTTAAGTACTAAAAAAAATTGTTTTTAGATGCAGATTGTTGAAAAAGGCGAATGAATGCAGAATTTGAAATTTTGAAATAAAAACAGAATTATGGAGGCACTCAACAGATCAATCAACAGCAGTGGAGAGAGGAATAGAATTAACTTTTTGAGTCAATGACCTTTCATCAGAACATTCTGATAAGCATACTAGAATTTATGCGTTGAATATTCCCTCGTTTATGCAATAAAAAATGAATTGATGGAGAATTACCTTTCTTTGGAATTCTGTTGTGTCATCTTCTCTTTGATGAACTCACCATTTAAGTGTCTTCTTTTATATAACCCTGCAATCTTTTTCCAATTCCTGAATTTCACCTCACATTGCTGACAGAAATACTTAAATTCCCCACTTCTGCTTCAAAGACCTTCTCTAAACCCCTTCTTCAATGAAGTGTTTAGTCACCTTGTCTGACTTTCCTGTGTGCTCTTTTGCAGTAATGTATAGTAATGCTAAAGGTATAGTGTAATATCCATTTACTTCAGAATTCACTTGGAAAAATCTTTAAAACAATTTGTGTTTTTGTTTTCTTTTATATTTGAAAGTACTGTTGAAGAATTTGGATTTGGAGGAAATTAACAAAAACAATGCCTTTAGAAAGTATTTTCTCCCTGCACAAATTTGATTGCAGTCCTCCAGAGCTATTGCTAATTGAAAGTTCTAATTTTTCTGAATAATCCTTTTCTATATTGAAATGCATCAACAAATGAAAGTCCTGTTTGCTTTGTTAAAATTCCATGTTTTCTTTACAAATGGACTTTTCACTGATAAGTCATTTACTAAGACATGGATAATTCCCTACAACCTATATAGCTCACTTCTGAGCCATCAAAGTCTTCAAGTCAAACTGTGGTGCTATATTCACCACTTAGCTTGGTACAAGAATACTTGAGGAAAATGCATCCATAATACAGCATCTGCCACTGAACTTTAAATCCAGCTTCCAAAACACAAGCTAACTTTAGCTACATTGTGTACAATCTGTGAAGTATAAGGCCACATTAGTAAGCCCCATAGTTCTAGAGCTGTACCATCTGAGGAGAATTGGAGCAACTAAATAATGGGCACAATCTTAATGCACATATCTGTCCAAGCTGTGCGTTGTCCAAACTTAAACATAACATTATTTCCTTCATTATCAGTGCATTTCATTCTTAGAAGTTTACACCATTTGGAAGCATACTCAATTTTCATTGGGAAGACATATCTCCACTTATTCAGGACTACTCCTATTTGTATGAATATCATCTTTCTGGAATTGCTTACATCCTGAGAAGGTAAACAAATTTACTTAAAATTATGTGGGTCATTAGATTGATCCCAGACCAATTGTGCCTGTTCGTACAGGTGTACATTCCTTTATCCAAAATTCTTAAATCCAAAAAACTCCGAAAACTGAAGTTTTTTTCGCCAACAACTGACGTCACTCAGAAGGCCACCAGACGTCAGTTGTGGCTCAGTGCTCATACTGGTTACACGTGCATTTGCTGTTCGTTGATATTTTGTGTTCATTGTTGATTTTGTGTTTAATTTCACTGTGAAAATGTCAAAAAGAGCTGCAGATACCCCAATGGATAACAATGAGAAAAAGAGAAGGAAGCATCTATCATTATCAATAACGCAGAAAGTGGAGTTATTGCAGAAGCTTGATCATAGTGTGTCTGTGCGGCGTCTTACTGAAGAAAATAGTGTCGGAACTACCACTGTATATGATTTAAATAAACAGAAAGACAAGTTACTGAAGTTTTATAGTGACAGTGACAGTGATGTTCTACAAACCCCATTTCCAGAAAAGTTGGGATATTTTCCAAAATGCAATAAAAACAAAAATCTGTGATATGTTAATTCACGTGAACCTTTATTTAACTGACAAAAGTACAAAGAAAAGATTTTCAATAGTTTTACTGACTGACTTAATTGTATTTTCTAAGTATACACAAATTTCGAATTTGATGGCTGCAACACACTCAACAAAAGTTAGGACAGAGTTAAGATAAGATTGAAAAGTGCACAGAGTATTCAAGTAACACCGGTTTGGAAGACTCCACATTACGCAGGCTAATTGGTAGCAGGTGAAGTATCATGACTGGGTATAAAAGTAGCGAGTATCAAAGGCTCAGTCTTTGCAAGCAAGGATGGGTCGTGGCTCACCCCTTTGTGCCAAAATTCGTGAGAGAATTGTTAGTCAGTTCAAAAGGAACATTTCTCAACGCAAGATTGCAGAGAATTTAGGTCTTTCAACATCTACAGTACAGTTGTGAAAAGATTCAGAGAATTCAGGGACATCTCAATGCGTAAAGGGCAAGGTCGGAAACCACAGTTAAATGTGCGTGATCTTCGAGCCCTCAGGCGGCACTGCCTAAGAAATCGTCATGCTACTGTGACAATTATAGCCACCTGGGCTCATGAGTACTTCGGAAAACCATTGTCACTCAACACAGTCCGTCACTGCATCCAGAAATGCAACTTGAAACTGTATTACGCAAGGAGGAAGCCATACATCAACTCTATACAGAAACGCCGGCGAGCTCTCTGGGCCCGAGCTCATCTCAGATGGACCGAAAGACTGTGCAACCATGTGCTGTGGTCAGATGAGTCCACATTTCAGCTAGTTTTCAGAAAAAATGGGCGTCGAGTTCTGTGTGCCAAAGATGAAAACGACCATTCAGATTGTTATCAGCGAAAGGTGCAAAAGCCAGCATCTGTGATGGTATGGGGGTGCACCAGTGCCCACAGCATGGGTGAGTTGCATGTATGTGAAGGTACTATTGACTCTGAGGCGTATATTAGGATTTTAGAGAGACATATGTTGCCATCAAGGCGACGTCTCTTCCCGGGTTGTCCATGCTTATCTCAGCAGGACAATGCCAGACCACATTCTGCACGGGCTACAACAGCGTGGCTTTGTATACACAGAGTATGTGTGCTTGACTGGCCTGCTGCCAGTCCAGATCTATCTCCTATTGAAAATGTATGGCGCATCATGAAGTGGAGAATCAGACAACGGGCACCACGGACCGTTGAGCAGCTGAAGTCTTATATCAAGCAGTAATGGACAAAATTTCCAATAGCAAATCTACTACAATTAGTATCCTCAGTTCCAAAACGATTAAAAAGTGTTATTAAAAGGAAAGGTGATGTAACAGAATGGTAAACATGCCTCTGTCCCAACTTTTGTTGAGTTTGTTGCAGCCATCAAATTCTAAATTTGTGTATGTTTACAAAATACAATTAAGTTGGTCAGTAAAACTATTGAAAAACTTTTCTTTGTACTTCTGTCAGTTAAATAAAGGTTCACATGAATTAACATATCACAGATTTTTGTTTTTATTGCATTTTGGAAAGTGTCCCAACTTTTCTGGAAATGGGGTTTGTACATTTATTCCAATAAGTCATTTACCATGTGTTTCATTTGCTTCGTTTGAAGCTGTATATTTTTATGTTCTATTGAATGTTTTTGTTGGAAAAAAAATTTCTTCTTGTCATTATTCCCTAAACAATACAGTATAACAATTATTTACATAACATTTACATTGTATTAGGTATTATAAGTAATCTAGAGATGATTTAAAGTATATGGGAGGATGTGCGTAGGCTTGGTGCGCCGCCAGGTACTAAAGTCCACCGCACTGAGAAAGGTTAAATAAGGGACTTGAGCCTATGTGCTTTTTGGTATCGGGGGGGTGCGGGGTGTCTGAAATCCAAAAAATTCTGAATTCCAAAATGCAACTGGCCCCAAGGATTTCGGATAAGGGATTGTGGACCTGTATTAGGCTTGAATCACATGGACCAGCCTGATGCCACAACCCCATAATATGGCAGAATGACTGCATGTCAGGAGCAGGGGGGGGGGGGGGGGGATTATAACAGATGGATCTTATCTCCTATTTTTCATTATCAATAGTGAAAGTGCTCCAGCTTCACTATTAGGAAAGTAAGGAGGCACTTATTGAGGAAGTAAGGAGGCATGGGACCCAAGGGGACATTGCTTTGTGGATCCAGAACCGGCTTGCCCACAGAAGGCAAAGAGTGGTTGTAGACGGGTCATATTCTTTATGGGGGTTGGTCACCTTTGGTGTGCCTCAGGGATCTGTCTGGGACCCCTACTCTTCGTGATTTTTATAAATGACCTAGGTGAAGAAGCGGAGGGATGGGTTAGTAAATTTGCTGATGACACAAAGGTTGGAGGTGTTCTAGATAGTGTGGAGGGCTGTCAGAGGTTATAGCGGGACATTGATAGGATGCAAAACTGGGCTGAGAAGAGGCAGATGGAGTTCAACCCAGATAAGTGTGAGGTGGTTCATTTTGGTAGGTCAAATATGATGACAGACTATAGTATTAATGGTAAGACTCTTGGCAGAGTGGGGGATCAGAGGGATCTTCGGGTCAGAGTCCACAGGACACTCAAAGCTTCTGCGCAGGTTGACTCTGTGGTTAAGAAAGCATATGGTGCATTGGCCTTCATCAATCGTGGAATTGAGTTTAGGAGCCGAGAGGTAATGTTGCAGCTACATAGGACCCTGGTCAGACCCCACTTGGAGTACTGTGCTCAGTTCTGGTCGCCTCACTATAGGAAGGATGTGGAAACCATAGAAAGGGTGCAGAGGAGATTTACAAGCATGTTACCTGGATTTGGGAGCATGCCTTAAGACATTAGGTTGAATGAATGCCATAAGACATTAGGTTGAGTGCCTTTTTTCCTTGGAGCAACAGAGGATGAGAGGTGACCTGATAGGTGTGTATAAGATGATGAGAGGCATTGATCATGTGGATAGTCAGAGGCTTTTTTCCAGGGCTGAAATGGCTAGCATGAGAGGGCACAGTTTTAAGGTGCTTGGACGTAGGTACTGAAGAGATTTCAGGGGTAAGTTTTTTTACACAGAGGGTGGTGAGTGCGTGGTCTTTTAAGAGACTCCTGGATAGGTACATGGAGCTCAGAAAAATAGAGAGCTACGGGTAACCCTAGATGATTTCTAAGGTAAGGGCATGTTCGGTACAGTTTTGTGGGTTGAAGGGCCTGTATTGTGCTGTAGGTCTTCTACGTTTCTGTGTTTCCAGTTATATTTTTTTACAGTTTCAATTAAGTGTATAATTGAGAAAATAATTGGCAAACACTTCAACCCAGGAGTCCCCAACCTGGGGTCCACGGACCCCTTGGTTAATGGTAGGGGTCCAAAGCATAAAGGTTGGGAACCTCTGCTTTCACCTATTGTTGCCTTCTGATGATTATTTTTACTCTCAAGATTAGCAAATGAAACAGCTAAACAGTGCTAGAGAAAATGTGAAAGGTTTTTGTAGTGCATCAAAAGATTTTGATTTGTATATTGTATGGAAAAATTCTTGCCTAAAACACAAAAGACCATCCATCTCAGTGTCCTATGGAAATATAAACTGTGATTTTTAAAAATTACAATGAACTTGGTGCAATAGTTTACATCGGAATGCGGTGAAGAATTTATTTACTACATTAGTAATATTTAGGCATCAGCTGCTGATCCCCTTTTCTCTTTATTTTAAGCATCAGCAGGATTTGCTTGCATTGAAACACCAACAGGAAATTTTGGAACAACAGCGTAAACTGGAGCAACATCGCCAGGAACAAGAGATCGAAAAACAACACAGAGAACAGAAACTACTTCTGTTGAAGAATAAGGAAAAAGGAAAAGAAAGTAAGAAATGATAGTGTCTTTATTGATCACTCTAGTAGTGATAACCTGGAGGATTAATATTAGGCCATAGCTCTGCACTTATTGTACTATGTATAGAATTATATGATAAATATAGTTTGATTAGTTAGAATGGCATGATTTTTTAAAAAGCTACTTATTTAGCATTTATGCATACAGTACAGATTTCCTGCTGCGTTCATTTCAGTAGTTCAGTGTTTGGCTTGCTAATTATCCGAACATATTGAGAAAGAACTTGTTTTTTTATGATTTCTGGTACTAATGGAGCACATCACAAATCCACAACTGTCATGGCATACACCCACAAACTTGGCTCAATACGTTGATGCTAATAACATTGATAGAATAGTAAGTTCATTGTTTTATTGGGGAACTTTTTATGAAATATGATATTATTTTGGAAAACAAAATAGTAAAAATATAATATTTTCTTACATTTCTTAAATGAATATTTATTAATAAGAATGTTTTCCAGAGGGATAGACACTTGACCAAATCCTGTGAGTTTTCAGTCTTCTTTCCAAATGTGTCAGGGTATGCAGATTTAATTTTTTTTTTTTGGACGAATGATTTATGCTGTAGGCCAGAAATAAGACAGTTTATTTTGGGTTTAATCAAATATTACCATTATTGAAGACTTGATCTGCAGTTTGCATTCCACTTTTAAAAGGGACGTTCCTCCAGAATAGACACTTTATAAATACATTGAAGTTAGGAGTATAAAGTGGCAGTAGAGAATAGATTGACTCCTGTGCTTGTAATTATAGCTTCCAGGAAGGAAATTTCAATTTAGTGACATGGGTAAAATAAATAAGAATACAGGCTGTCCCTGGGTAACTCATTCTTGCAAAAGTCCTTAAATCAATTTTATTCATTATTAGAAAGAACCCTACCTCCGCAGTACTGTAATGACTAGCATCAAAAACACGTAAGACTGATAAGAAAGTTTAGTTACAAAACGATGGGAGAGATGAAACTGGTTCTGCAGTTATGAATGTATGCCAGATATTTGAACTTAATAATATGGAAGCTTATTTGTATCTATAGCTACCCATGAGTTGGGCATTTGTAATAGAGGGACTGCCTGTAACTAAAAATTTAATTATGATATTGCTGTACCTTTTGTTAAATTCATTAATATCAGAACACACTGGGGACTCTTCTACATAGTCTGACTTGTTCATGTTCACTTTCACCAAGCTAGCTATTTGCTTTCCTTCCACTTCTACTTTTTTCTATGGCTTAGTAATAGGATGAGTGGTCCTAATAGGATGAAGAGGAGACTCGTTGTCATGTTTAGCATTAGCTTCTGTTATTACCTGAACCATTGGTGATGTTTCACTATTGCCAACAATGGCAACAAATGTAAAGAGCAGATAGAAATTAAGGACTTGCAGAACAGTTAGCCGAATGTGAAAACAGCAGAAAATGCTGCAAATAATCAGCAGGTCAGGGAGCATCTGTGGAAAGAGCGAATATAAAGGGTTGATATAAATGTCAGCAAGTGATGTTGTAATCCATTATCTGGGGTTTAGTAACACCATAATCAGCATCATAATATACTTGGGCCAAGGTGATAGGGTTTTTATTAAAGGAAAATTAAGTTTGATAAATGTAGTGAGTTTTTCTTCTGATTGCATAATTAAAAGGCGAATCAGTAGTGTGTAGTATATCTTCAGCATTGGGTTCAGAGGATAGTTATAAAATAATGTCTTGTATGGTTGTGAGAAATACAGTAACATGAATGCATGATATTGTTGCAGAATAGAACCAGAGAATAGGAATTAACATGTCATTTAAGATTGGCATCTTGGTGATGGTGCAACTCTACAACAAAAGCTCCTTGTTCTACAACTAGTTAAAATCTATTTTAATAAATTAGATTAAAGGACATAGGATATGTACAAGTTTGCTGGTGTTACATTGTTAGGTTGGAAATTGAGCTGTGTGATATCTTGAGTTAATAATTAAAGTCATATTGAAAATCATGAATTGAACAACCCCAAATGATTTTGTTGACCTTTAATTGAAGAACATCAGATCATGTGACTAAACAGCATTGAATAATACAAGGTTATATTTCGTGCATTTTTCATCTTGATTGGGTCTTAGAGCTGATTGCTGTAACTGCAGAATCCAGAACTGGGGTTGATAGCCTCTGAATAAGAGGTCAGCTTGGATTATTCAGTGTGATTTTGTTTTTCATACAATGAGTATTTCATGTAAATCACACTTTCAGACTTTCATTTCTAGCCCTTCAATAATGTAAGCATCTGAGCTTGCAACTGTGCTAGGAGACAAAATTGCTGAGAAAGCCAGAATAGAAACTCTCTCAGTATGGGATATTTCCCTTTTCACAAAACCATTTGAACAAAATGGTTCCCTAGATTTAAATATAGCAAATGACCATTGCCACTTGTGTAATGTAGTCACGGGGTCATTTTCAGTATAGCCTAAATTTAGAATAGACATTGTGAATCGGAAGTGATTGAAATGCTTGAAACTAGCTTATTACATCACTAGCATCAAAAGACAGCCTGGTCATTTCTACAGAAGAGATATTCTATATAGCTCAACCCCTTCACAATTTGTTTTTATTTCTGTTATGCTAAAGTTTGGAGAGGTCTAATTTATTGTGTAGAATGAATGGAGTCCATGCCAAAATGTACTGAATGCACATCAAGAAACTTGCTTTAGTTATCAAAACTGCTGCCAAAAGTTAGAATCTATACGTTCACATTTAATTGTCATTCAACCATACATGAATACCCATAAATACATCTAAATGAAACAGTGTTACTCCGGTGCCAGGGTGCAGAATATGGTGCCACAGTCTCACACAGCACATATCAGTAAAAATGCAGTCACACACAAAATAATATAGTTCAAGACCCTGAGTCCATGAATATTGCAGCAGTCTGCAGTCGAAACCAGTACAGCTTGTCTTCTGAGCAAACACTGGGAGGCAGCACTGACTCCAGCTTGGATGCCATGCCACGCTGTCTCTGGCGGACTAGAACTTGAGGCCGAGTCCTCACTACAAACGAGTCCACACACCTCCCTGGCCATCTGTCAATAAATCAATGAATCAGAATTGCAGCATTCTACATTTACAATGTTTAACAAGAAAACTGACTAAGACAATCACTGACTGTTAGACTACACACTGCCTTCACGCATCAATTCCTCTGACGTAGGCAGCAGCACGATCAGCAACAAGTCCAGCTTCTTCAGGTTCTCTACCAATGAGCAACTCACTGATGGGTTAAACCGGCAGTACTTACTATCCAGCAGGGTCTTGCGATTGTAAAAGTACATTTATAAAAAACATAATGTTATGCAGAATTGGCTTCTTTTTTGCAATAATTGAAGAAATATTTCACATTGTTAAGATTTTTGCTGTTTTTAGACTGCATCAATTGCTCCTATTTTAACACTGCTAAGACAGAAAACAAGGTTGCATGTCACTGAAGCTGTAAGAAAGCTTGTGGTTATTAGCAGCAGGATACTTCGACAGCCTGTTTGCAGTTGTAAGTCTGAAGCTCTTTGTTGAAAGGGACAGTAAGGCAAGGCCACCAAGGGTGTCTAAGGCACAGACCAATACACCTTCAGAAATGTTTTGTGTCCAATGTTCGAACCTTTGTGAGGACAGTTATATGAGGACGCACCCCTTAAGCAAAAATACAGTCTTTGAGCTTCTTATTAATTTACAAAATAACTGTGATACAAAGTATAATTCCTAGATAAGAGCTTAAAATTAATGGAACCCTTTTCAGAAATCTAAATTACAATCTGATATAAGGCATCTATTTTGTATATTTGTTTAGAATGAGTAATAAGATTTTTCACAATTGTGATTGCACCCTGCACATGACAAAATCCCCACTCACCCTTTGTGCACCATTTGCTGCCTTTCTCACCCTGTCAACCTAAAGAAAACAATCTTGGCTTCTCCAGTATCTCTATAGAGCTAAAACCTTGCCTCCTGAAAGTTATTCAAATACCTCTCCTTGCACCCATCCTATGTGCAGCAAAGGTCACATCTTATAAATTTGTTTGATATTTTTGAGGAGATAATAAATATGACTGACTGGCTGGTGGCATAGTGGCATCAGCGCTGGACTTCGGAGGGAAGGCTCCTGAGTTCGAATCTAGCCGACTCCTTTGCATGCTTTCCATCCATGCTGGGATGAGCGTCGAGCTAACAACTCGGCCTCGTAAAAATCAGAAAGCCTGCTAAAAAAAAAACTCGTCATGATGGCATCCCGATGACTCCACTCGGAGCTAAGGGCTTTCTTCTTTCTTCTTCATAAATATGACTGATAAGGGTACACTTTTTTATATATACAAAATGTGTACGATATCAAGCAAAATGTAGGTGAGCTTAATTAATATGATTG
Source organism: Mobula birostris (assembly GCF_030028105.1). Classification (NCBI taxonomy): domain Eukaryota; kingdom Metazoa; phylum Chordata; class Chondrichthyes; order Myliobatiformes; family Myliobatidae; genus Mobula; species Mobula birostris. Next base: position 138,540,316 of record NC_092375.1, on the reverse strand, counting down.
CAGATGAATCAAAAATTGAGGAAACACACACAAAATGCTGGAGGAACTCAGCAGGCCAGGCTGCATCTATGGAAAAAAGTACAGTTGACGTTTCAGGCCAAAACCCTTTGGCAGGACTGGAGGAAAAAGAAACTGAGTAGATTTGAAAGGTGGAGGAGGGAGAGAGAAACGCCAGGCAATAGGTGAAACTTGGAGGGGGAGGGATGAAATGAACAGCTGGGAGGTTGATTGGTGAAAGAGACAGAAGCCCATGGAAGAAAAAAGAAAGGGGGTGGGTGGGGAGGAGCACCAGAGGGAGGCGATGGGTGGGCAAGGAGATAACATGAGAGAGGGACAAAGGGATGGAAAATGGTGAGGGGGTGTGGGGTGGAGGCATTACTGGAAGTTTGAGAAATCGATGTTCATGCCATCAGGTTGGAGGCTACCGAAAATGGAATATAAGGTGTTTTTCCTCCAACCCAAGTGTGGCCTTATCCCGACAGTGGAGGAGGCCATGGATGGACGTATCGGAATGAGAATGAGAAGTGGAATTAAAATGGGTGGCCACTGGGAGATCCCACTTGTAGGTGCTCAGTGAAGCGGTCTCCCAATCTACATCGGATCTCATTGATAACTAATATACAAGACGCCACACCGGGAGACACTGAACGCAGTGTATGGCCTCAACAGGCTCACAGGTGAAATGTCCTGAATGGTAGTGAGGGAGGAGGTGTAGGGACAGGTGAAGCACTTGCTCCGCTTGCAAGGATAAGTGCTAGGAGGCAGATCAGTGGAGAGGGACAAATGGACAAGGGAATTGCGTAGGTAGCGATCCCTGTGGAAAGCAGAAAGTGTGGGGGAGGGAAAGATGTGTTTGGTGGTGGGATCCAGTTGGGGGTAGCTGAGGTTTCAGAGAATTATGTGCTGGACGCAGAGGCTGGTGGGGTAGTAGGTGAGGTCAAGAGGAACCCTATCCCCTGGTAGTGTGGCAGGAGGATATGCAGGAAATGGAAGAAATGTGGTTAATGGCAACACTGATGGTGGAGGAAGGGAAATCCCTTTCTTTGAAAAAGGAGGACATCTCCTTCATTCTAGAATGAAAAGCCTCATCCTGAGAGCAGATGCGGCGGAGATGGAAGAGTTGAGAGACAAGGATGGCATTTTTACAAGTAGCAGGGTGGGACGAGGTATAGTCCAGGTAACTGTGAGAGTCCGTCAGTTTATGATAGGCATTGGTGGATAAGCTGTCTCCGGAGATAGGGAAGGTAATTTCCGCCACCTCCAACTGGATCCCACCACCAAACACATCTTTCCCTCACCCTCCACCCCCACATTCTGCTTTCCACAGGGATCACTCCCTACATGTCTCCCTTGTCCATTTGGCCCTTTCCACTGATCTCCCCCCTGGCACTTACCCTTGCAAGCAGAACAAGTGCTTCACCTACCGCTACAACTCCAACCTCACTACCATTCAGGGCCCCAAATAGTCCTTCCTGTGAGTCTGTAGGGGTCGTATACTACGTTTGTATATTCGGTGTGGCTTCTTGTATATCGGTGAGACCCGAGGTAGATTGGGAGACTGATTCGCAGAGTATCTGTACTCCAACTGCTAGAACAAGTGGGATCTCCCAGTGGCCACCTATTTTAACTCCACTTCCCATTCCCATTCCGATATGTCTATCCATGGTCTCTTCCACTGTTGGGATAAGGCCACACTTAGGTTGGAGGAAAACACCTTGTATTCCATTTGGGTAGCCTCCAACCTGATGGCATAAATATCGATTTCTCAGACTTCCAATAAGGCCTCCACCCCTGCCCCCCTTCACCATTTCCCATCCCCCTTTCCCTCTTTCATATTATCTCCTTGCCCACCCATCGCCTCCCTCTGGTTCTGCTCCCCACCCTCCCCTTTCTTTCTTCCATGGCCTTCTATCTTTCACTAATCAACTTCAACTTCCAGCTCTTTGCTTCATCCCTCTCCCTCCAAGTTCCACCTATTGCCTCACGTCTCTCTCCCCTCCCCCTACCTTTCAAATCTACTCAGCTTTTTTTCTCCCTCCATTCCTGCTGAAGGATTTCGGCCCAAAACGTTGACTGTACTTTTTTCCATAGATGCTGCCTAGCCTGCTGAGTTCCTCCAGCATTTTGTGTGTGATGCTTGGATTTTCAGCATCTGCAGATTTTCTTTTGTTTGTGATTCAAAAATAGGGGAGGTTGTGGATAATGAGGAAAGTTGTCCAAGCATACAGCAGTATAGATCAGTTGGAAATAGTGCATTTTGAAATGTCAAATATAAGAAGAAAGTATAAATAAAAGTAAGGATCTTTAGAAACACTGATGTACATAGGGACCTTGGAGTGCAAGTTCATAGCTCGCTGAAATTAGCAAACAAGATATGATGATAAAGAAGACAGTAAGTGTGCTTGCCTTCATTGGTTGCGCCATGGAGCATAAACATTGGAAAGTCATGTTGCAGTTTGGGTTAGGCCATTGTTGGAGTATTGTGTGCAGTTCTGGTCACTGAATCACAAAAAGGACATGGAGATTCTGCGGATGGCGCAAAGGAAGTTCAAAGTTTAAAGTAAATTTATAATCCAAGTCTGAGGATTTTTTTTTTTGCAGGAATTTACAGTAGAACAGAGAAATACACTAGAATCAGTGATAAACTACACACAAAGACTGTCAAGCAACTAATAAGCAAAAGAAGATAAATCGTGTAAATAATAAATAACACTGAGAACATGATTTGTCAAGTCCTTGAAAGTGAATCCATAGATTGTGAAATCAGTTCAGACTTTTTATTTAGAATTACAGTGCCGAATAGACCCCTCCGGCCTTTGGAGCTGTGCCACCAGCATTCTACCCTTTTAACCCTAGACCAATCAGCAGGACAATTTACAATGACCAATTAATCTATTAACTGGAACATCTTAGGACTGTGGGAAGAAACCAGAGCGCCTGGAGGAAACCCACACATTCCATGGGGAGGACAGATAAATTTCTTACAGAGGACGCCAGATTGATCTCTGCACTCCAATGCTCCAAGCGGTTAAAACATGGCTCTAACTGCAGCACTACTATGGTTCTGGTAAAGGAAGTTTTCCTTGCTGCTTCAGGTGGCTGACAGGTAATAAATGTTCCTGAACCTGGTGGTGTGGGAACTAAGGCTCTTGTACCTCCTTCCCGATGGCAGCAGCAAGAAGAGAGCATGGCCTTGGATGGTAGGGGTCCTTGATGATGAATGTTGCTTTCTTGTGGCAGTGCTCCTTGTGCTGAAATGTGGGGAGGGCTTTGCTTGTGATGAGCTGGTTTGTGTCCACCATTTTTTGTAGGCTTTTGACTGGGATATCACATGGAATCGCTATAATGTGATGTTAGACAAACTTGGATTATTTTCTCTGGAGCATTGCACCCTAAGGGATGACCTGATAGTATGTAAAATTATTAGAAGTGTTGATAGCACAAAATACTAGAGGATTTCCAAACATCTGCAGAACCATCAACCATCAAGCTCTTGAACCAGAGGGGATAACTTTATTCGACTTCACTCACTCCACCACTGAACCAAAGGTAACCCATGGACACACATCTCATGTTCTCAATGTTTATAGCTTCCTTATTTATTACTAATTTATTTTTCTTATATTTACACAATTCGTTGTCTTTTGCACACTGGTAGTTTCTCCATCTTGATGTGTGCAGTCTGTCATTCTATTGTGTTCTTTGTATTTACTGGAATGCCTGCAAGAAAATTATCTCAGGGTTGTATATGGTGATATATATGTACTTTGATAATAAATTTACTTTGAACTTTGAATCTCTTGTATTCAGTAGTCTTTTTCCTAGGGTGAAAATATAGACATAGATTTAAGGTGAGAGATGGAAAATTTAAAGGTGATTTGCAAGGAAAGTTTTATTTTTTCAGAGAATTCTTTGTGCCCGGAATGCTCTGCCAGGGGAGGTGATGGAGATAGATGCAGCAAAATTGGATTGTTTAATTGGCGTTCTATTCAACACAGACTTTGTGGGCCAAATGTTCAGTTCTTATGCTGTACTGTTCTTCTTTCTGATGCCTATAAATGCATCTGAGCTATAATCAGTGTTTATAAATATTATAACATTCTTACTTTGTACATTATGGTCTATAAACTCTAAAGTTGTCCTCTCTGCTTTAGCAATGCAACAGACTGTAATGTGGATTCTGATTAATTGGGCCATTGGTTAATTGAGGCAGCTGCTTATTTGAACAACTCTTAAAGAACAAAAACAAATTGAGAAAATAGCCAGGATTCCCCTCATTTATTTGGGACACAATACTGCTTAATTGGTGCAAGAGACTTGCCGAATGTTTTCTAACTAGCTTCAGTTGCATGCACATTCTGTATTCATTAAACACTACGCCATGCTTAGAGCAAACAGTTTTTAAATACCATCAATTGCATCTTGTGTTCAAAAAGCAGTGGGTTTTTTTTGTTATTGATAGTTGTGGGAAATAAGCAGTAGGACAATTCAGAACTGTTTTGCTCACTGCATTTCCAAGCACTCAGGCTTGGAGATGTCAGAAACAGCCGAGATTGAAAGTGCAATGATTTCACTACTTCAACAAGTTAGGCACTATGGAGGATTTGAAGGGAATTCAACACTCATCTTGAATGTTACAACGAAAATGAAGACAAATGCGATCATCAAAAGCATTGCCTGAAGATAGTGAATTATCTACACTAGATGTCTATGCTGGTTTTCTTCATTTACAGGCAATCAAATCAACCCAGCGGCATACACTGGATTAATTCCTCTATCGAATACCATTAGAAACTAATACATAATCTTATAGTACTGTACTAGTATTTGTAGTGTTCTAATTTGTTCTGTATTTCATTGAAATACAAGATCTGTTACTCAGTTTGTTTTTTTTTTATATACCTGTTTAACTATTTCCATGAAACTTTGGCTAATTGAGGCAGTGGCTTAATTGGGCCAAAACATACTGGTCCTGGTGTGTCCAATTAACCAGAATGCAGTGTATTTGACATCACTAAGCGGCTTTGTTTCTTCACTTGCTGTAATATATTATCACATAGTAGTATATCATTATCTCTCATTTTTTCCCTCTAAAATGCACCACATTTATCTGCATTAAACTATATCATGAATTTCAGCACTGTGACCTCTATGAGAAAGATAATGGAATTGTTACACCTCTAATCAAAAATCTCCATTCTGAAGCGTTACCTGGTTCCTCTACAGATACTGCCTAACATTCCAAGTACTTTTTGTATTTGCTGTTATATGTTTTAGAATTTCAATAACTGCAGTAATTTTCTTTTCTGTCCTTCTAAAGTCTAATACCTAAAATCTGTTATAAATTACTGTATGTCACTCTACCCAGTTCATATTCACTACTGTACACTCAGTACCCATTTTATTAGGCACTTCCTATATCTGATAAAATGGCCACTAAGTATATATTCATGGTCTTCTGCTGCTGTAGCCCATCCACTTCAAAATTCAAAATGTGTGTTCAGAGATGCTCTTCTATTTTAACATGTGGGTATTTGAGTTACTTTCCCCTTCCTGTCAGCTTGAACCAGCCTGGTCATTCTCCTCTGATTTTTCTCATTAACAAGGCATTTTTGCCCACAGAACTGCCGCTCACTGGATGCTTTTGTTTTTCGCACCATTTTCTGTAAACGTTAAAGATGGTCAGGGTTCCTAAGATACTCAAAACACCCTTCCTGGCACCAGCAATGATTCCACATTCAAAATTACTTAGTCATATTTGTTCGGCATTTTGATGTTTGGTCTGAACAACAACTGAACCTCTTGACTATGTCTGTGTGTTTTCATGCATGGTTTTGTGCCACATGTGGCCATGAAGTCTAATCATGACTTAATATACATGCTTTAGGAACACCCACTGCCTTGACTTCCTGATTTGCAAGCATTTTAGCATTGATGGTTACACTACCCCTTTTCTCTTGTGTTCAATTTTGCTATAATGTACACACAAAATACTCTGCAGATGCTGGGGTCAAAGCAACACTCACAACACGCTAGAGGAGCTCAGCAGGTCAGGCAGCATTCGTGAAAATGATAAGTCGATGTTTTGGGCCAGAACCCTTCGTCAGGACTGTAGAGGGAAGGGGCAGAGGCTCTATAAAGAAGGTGGGGGCAGAGTGGGAAGGGGAAGGCTGGTAGGTTCCAGGTGAAAAACCAGTGAGGGTGAAGATAAAGGGGTGGGGGAGGGGAGGCAGGGAGATGATAGGCAGGAAGGGTGAAGAAGGAATAGGGGAAAACGCGATGGATAGAAGAAGGAGGCAGAACCATGAGGGAGGTGATAGGCAGCTGGGGGAGGGGGCAGAGTGAAATAGGAATAGAGGAAGGGAGGCGGAGGGAATTACCGGAAGTTGGAGAATTCTATGTTCATACCAAGGGGCTGGAGACTACCTAGACGGTATATGGGGTGTTGCTTCTCCAAACTGAGTTTAGCCTCATCATGGCAGTAGAGGAGGCCATGTATGGACATTTCTGAATAGGAGTGGGAAGCAGAGTTGAAGTGGGTGGCTACTGGGAGATCCTGTCTGTTGCGGCAGACGGAGCAGAGGTGCTCGACGAAGTGGCCCCCCAATCTGCGTCGGGTTTCACCGATGTAGAGGAGGCCGCACCGGATGCAATAGATGACCCCAACAGACTCACAAGTGAAGTGTTGCCTCACCTGCAAGGACTGCTTGGGGCCCTGAATGGTGGCAAGAGAGGAGGTGTAGGGACAGGTGTAGCACTTACACTTACAGGGATAAGTGCCGGGTGGGAGATCCGTGGGGAGGGACGTGTGGATCAGGGGGTCGTGGAGGGACCAATCCCTGCGGAAAGAGGAGAGGGGTGGAGAGGGAAAGAGAAAGGGAAAATCCTCACCGACCACCCCACCATCCTCCAGATCCAGCACATTATCCTCCACAACTTCCGCCACCTTCAACAGGACCCCACCACTAAGCACATCTTTCCCTCTCCTCCAACCCTTTATCTTTCCCCTTACTGGTCTTCCACCAGGAACCTACCAGCCTTCCCCGTCCCACCCTCCCCCAACCTTCTTTATAGGGCTTCTGCCCCTTCCCTCTACAGTCCTGACGAAGGGTTCCGGCCCGAAACGTATACTCATCGTTTCCACGGATGCTGCCCGATCTGCTGAGTTCCTCCAGCATGTTGTGAGTGTTGCTATAACGTACACTTCATTGACAGACACATAAATTCTTCATATATTCATGTGTTTTTATTATTTTTGTATGTAAATGCTGTTATATATAGGTTCTGAATGTCATTGAACTAATGCCCAGTGTAACTGAGTCATTATGTTTTGTTTCCTCTTCTCTGCTGCAATTGAACTTCATACACATTGGAAGGAGTATGATGTTAATCACTAAAGTTACCTAAAGATCTATCTGTGGTTTCACATGCCGCACAGCTCTTGGATGAGATGGATTTAATGCTTCAGTATGTGATCCAGAAAAAAAAGCCAGTCCCATTTTTGATTTTTGAAGGTTTCTTGTTCAAGTTTATTCAGTTATTTGCGAAAGATATTAGTTTTATTTTATGAAACTTAAGCCACCATTATGTATTCCCTTGTTTCCATAACATTGCTTGTTTATGATTATTGGTTAATAGTTGTCGCATAATGGAGAGATAGCTGATTGATAAAATTACTTTGAAATGCTTTAGGTGTTTTTCCACATGAGGTGATATTTATTTGTGTTGTTGTTTCAGGGATGGTTAGTTAAGAAATACAATGTGCTTGTATTCTTAGATTTTAGATGACCTTGTTTTTGTGTATGTTTCCTAGGTGCAGTAGCAAGCACAGAAGTGAAATTAAGACTTCAAGAGTTTGTCCTAAATAAAAAGAAAGCTGCGGCACATAGGGCAATAAACCATTCCATTCCAAATGACCCAAGATATTGGTACGGGTAAGTATGACTCCTGAGCTGCATTGTTGTAATAAAATTAACACTGACTTTTCTCAACAAACTTCTGAAAATCGTACTCTTCCTGCTTTTCTTCCAGTGATGGCAGATATTTTTCTATAGTGATGTGTGCTACATACCAAACTTAGAGTGCATGAAGTTTCACTGAAATACTATATTTAGTGCTTCTTTAGCTGGCTGTATCTGCTTGCACGATGTTTCTTTGTGGGGTTTTCTGGCCAGCCTTTCTGGCTCAACAGTCAACAAACAACATTATTTTTCTTGATTGATGAACCAGAAATACAGGCCTGAAATTATCATCTATGAGCAGAAATACTGCAGAACAACTTCAGAGTAGAAAATTTATATTAATCAAAGGTTGCTTTTTCTAGTGCCTGCCTTGCTTCCCTCCATCCATCCACACTACCAGAAAGAATGATAACGTATGCAGTACAGTGACTTTTGTTAGATAGCAAGAAATGTTCGGAACAGAAGTGATATGGAAAATGGCAGGAGTTCCTAAATATGTGAATCTGTAAATATGTCTCATCTTACTGACTATCAAAATAAGTAACCTGCTCCACATCTATGGGATGCTATCAGTTTGAGATATGAGACTTCAGCAGCATTTGCTTGCCCCCTAGTGAACAGCAAAAACAACTTGCATTAATGTAATGATTTAAATGTGGAGGTGTGTCCGAAGATTCAGTAGTATGATCAAACAAAACAGAGGGTGCTTTTCTACCCAACTCTGGCTAAAAGCCTCTAGAGCTTTTGTTCTAAAATCCAGTCTTTCTCAAAATGAATACCTTGTCAACATCCTAAAATGTCCCTTTCAACTTGGTATTCTGCACAGCAAACCCAATTCCATATATCATATTAAGTCACTGCTAGTACATTATAGAAGTGCAAGTGACAGATTTTTGAAAATCCAAAACTCAGCAGAAGGTAGCCTCTCCCCAGAGTGCATTAAATGTGATTCAGAAATTGCATTACTATTTATTCTTGGATTAGTTTATGATGTGTTTAAGTACTCTCACAAATCTTCTAGTAGCTGCTTAATTGCCCCAAAAACCCACTCTTTTATGTTTTATTGCTTTACTTCATGTATAAACTGGTTGATAATGTTGCATCTGGTTTGAAACACTCCAAGTGTCAGTGAGTAAGGATTTACAGTAACATAAATGAAGCTGCCGTGTCTTACAGATTGTCTGCAAATTTATATTGGTATTTAGCTATAATAAGTTATCAGAGGTGTGACTGTCAATAACTGTGCTTCTTATGGACTTTTTTTCCACTCAGATTGCTATATTTTTTTGTCGGTAGTGTAGTTCACAGCCATTAACAGCTCTCCAGTTGTAGACTAAGCATTTAGTCACAAAACTATTGGGTGTAGACTATAATGTAAGCTTAATTTTCTGATAATTATTTTTTATGAAGATTAGCATGTAATTAGCATTTTCTTCAGCTTGAAAAATATTTTATATCCATAAATAGATGTTTATGGACATAGTAAATTCATATCCATAAAGGATTCATCTTTCCGTGAAAGATAGAGGTGATTGAGAAAGGATGACCATTATTAACAAGTGAATGATGCAAATCCAGTTTGCAGTCTTGATGCCTCGTAGCCTTTCATGATCAGAATTCTGGAGCAATATTATAATTTTAAAAGACAAGAACTTTAATCTGAAGTAATTTTTAACCCTTCCACTGTCTTACAGTCTTCTGAAAACTGTCAGTGAGGAAGCTTTTTCCCATGAAGGAGAAAATCATGCTGGTTGGAATCAGTTCCAATCAAAATTGCTAGCTTTCAGCCACCCTACGTTCAGTAAATCATAATTTTTTTCACACACTGAAGGCAACAGTTTGAGAACTTACTGTGTTGATTTCTATTGTCACTTCCCTCAGCTGAAGAATTTTATTTTGTGTGGTATCAGGGAACCCAGGAACCTATTAAAATCAGTGGGGATTCCAGGCTTGTGAATTAAGAGGCAAAGGAATTTTGTGTTATGATTTTATGTTGATTTTACTCTGCTATTTGCAATTATTCTAGGGAGGGGTAGGTAGGTAATGGAATCTTTCCAATTGACTTAGTTTTTATTTATCTTAATCATGCACTTGATAGAGCATAGCACAGAACAGTCCCTTCAGCCCACAGTGTTGTGCTAACTTTTTAACTTACTCCTTGATCCGTCTAACCCTTCACTCCTACACAGCCCATAACCCTCCAAATTTCTTTAATCTATTTGCCTATCTCAAGAGTCTCTTAAGTGTCCATAAAGTATCAGCTTCTATTGCCCCACTTGGCAATGTGTTCCATGCACTTACCATTCTCTGTGTAAAAGAAAACCAACCTCTGACGCTCCCCTTAACTTCTCTCCACTCATCTTAAAAGAACGTCCTCTGGTATTGATTGTTGCCACCCTGGGAGAATAAGGCCTCTCCACCCTATCTGCATTTCTTATCATCTTATATTTGCCTATCAATTAGCCTCTCATCCTCCATGCCAAAGAGAAAAGCCCAAGACCAATCAAACTTGCCTCAAAAAACCATTCCTCAAAAGATATGTTTTCTAATCCAGGCAATGTCCTGGTCAATCTCCCCTGAATCCTTTCTAATGCTTCCATATTTTTCCTGTAACGAGGCAACCAGAAAAGAACACAGTACTCCAAATGTGGTCTCAGCAGAGTTTTATAGAGCTGCAACATTGCCACATGGCTGTTGAATTCAATCACCTGACTTAATGAAGGCCATACACCTTCGTAACCACACTATCAAATTGCACTGCAACTTTGAGGGATCTATGGAGTTGCATCCCAAGATCCCTCCATTCCTTCACACTACCATGAATTCTGCCTTTTAACCATATATTCTGCCTTCAAATGTATCCTTCCAAAGTGTATCACTTCACGCTTTTCCAGATTGAACTCTGCAACTTCTCAGCATAGCTCTGTATCCTGTCTATGTCCTGTTGTAGCCTATGACATTCTACACTATCAAGCTTCATATCATCTGTAAACTTACTAACCCACCCTTCCTCTTCCTTATCTAAATCATTTATGAAAATCACAAAGAGCTGGGGTCCCAGAACAGATCCCTGTGGAACACCACTAGTCACCAACGTCCATACAGATGATGAGTGAGGGCCTCCAATGGTCAGATTTGTCCATGGATATTGCATCCTAGCTGTCTAGATATGCAAGCCTGGGCAGTACAATATGCAGAGCAAACTGTTGCCCATATGTCTGATGAACCCAAAGGAACGGCAGACACCTATACAGTTAGATACTAGCAGCGTTGCAGGAGTTGCCAGTCAACATTGAACTCAATGTAGGACTGCCTTAGGGACTGCAGTTCCGGACTTTTCCTTTGGTGTTCACTCCCGAAGCCTTCCCCATGAGTGTGTATAGCCACAAGGCAACTGAGGTTTGAGATCAGAGTTTTCGTTCTCCTAGCTGAGCTGCCGGCCATGGCTTATGAGCCCCATCTGCCAGAAGCAACTGGTTTTAAGGCGCCAGTAACCCGCCTTTGCCCCTTCTCCTATCAGTAGAAATAGTTCCGCCGGGCTTAGTAGCTAAGCCACATGTGAAGGCCAGGAGCTGGACTTGGTTGCCAGCGGCTATTTGAGGCGCACACCATTGAGAGCATTTAATAGGTATTGGGAGCTTGTTCCAATTACTACCCTTGGCTATAATAACCTTAAGGTATCTACATAACCTCCATGCAGATATGCTCCATCTATACCACCCTCGGCCTTGTCTAGATTAGCCAATTCCAAATCCACATTACCAAGTTTCCACGGTCCCATGCCTTATGACTTTCTGCATGCGACTTCCATGGGAGAACCTGTCAAATTCTTTACTAAAATCTATGTACACCACATCCACGACTCTGCCTTCATCAATTTGTTCTGGTCACTTCCTCATAAAAGGTAATCAATCTCATGAGGCATGACCTGCCCTCACAAAACCATGTTGACCATCCCTAATAAAACTATGCCACACCAAATGCTCATACATCCCGTACTTGGCCACCTCCCTCCATTTGTTTCCTGCCACTTAGCCAGTTTCTTATCCAGGCGGATTAATTGGGTTTTGGTCCATTAATATTCAATTTTCACAACACTTCCTTATCAGATGCTTTGGTAAGTCCATATAAATGACATAAAAGGCTGTTGGTGTACTGCCTTAAAAAGTCTAGTTTGTCAGACATGTTAGATCTCGCTGATCAATTGAAAATTGTCATGATTTTTAGCCATGCCATCTTAATCATGGACATAAGAAATCTAGGTCCAACAGATGTGAAACCAACTGTTTGTAGTTTACTGCCTTCCGTCTCACCTTTCTTACGTACGTAACAAGGTAATATAAGCAATTATCCATTACAAAGGAATGTTTCATAAATTGAGAGGGTTTTGAAAGACGGCATAGGCAGTGCTCGTCCCCATTTCCTTTAAAACTGATGGAAACTATTATTAGTAAAAAAATGTGTATTCCTTAATAATACATTAGTTATTCTGCCTATTGTTAAGTTTCTGTACCTTAATCATTACAGGTTTCTCCCGTTATCCAAAGGTAGAGCGTTCCGATGAAACGGTTCGTAAGCCAGAATATCATAAAGTGAATAAGCAATTACCATTTATTAATATGGGAAAAATTTTTGAGCGTTCCCAGACCCAAAAAATAACCTACAAAATCATGTCAAATAACACATAAAACCTAAAATAATAGTAACATATAGTAAAAGCAGTAATGATATGATAAATACGCAGCCTATATAAAGTAGAAATAATGTATGTACAGTGTAGTTTCACTTACCGGAATCGGGAAGACTCCAATAAATTGCAGTTTCGTCACAGTTAAACACTTGCTTATACGAATAAGCACCTGACGCAATCGGCAATCGCCTCTGATCTGGGCCGACATTTACATGCCGGGTGGCACCTAATTAATTAGCTTGTTTATTTCGGCTCGGTATCGGTCCGCGGCCCAGAGGTTAGGGACCACTGCTTAAACTATGAAGCTGCCCTGGCCTCAGAAACCGATTAAACCACCCATGACTACCTTTAAATTCCACTTTCATCACCATCATCCAGTGCTTTCTGTTTCAGCTTATTAAAAAGACTGACTAATTTCTCCTTAAGTATAGAAAACTTAACGGAACATCACGCTTTGTACACCCATCAATTCACTCAAGCAATAAACTTTCCATTTTATCCATTATTGGATGCCAACTAAGAGAGACCCCTTTGCTACGAGCAGAACCAACAGTAACATCGGCAGCTTTCAAAATTCTTTCTCTCTGTGTATAAATAGTGTGAATGGTGGACGCAGGCAAGTTCAATGCGCGGACAATGTCCTTACTTCATTCACCACGATAGAAACGCTTAATTATGTCTAGTTTTACGCTAAGTGTAACACCCTTACGAGCTCTTTTGGGCTTTTCGGATACTCATCTTGCTAACGGATGCACAAAATAAATCGAGGTAAAACACATGTTTAAGCAATGCTGGCTAGAATACAGTTCCGGGGGAGGAGCTTGGCTGCTTGGGCGCGCGCTGCCTTTTTTCATAACATGAAAACACTTTCTGTTAGCGAAAACAGGTAACTAATGTAGGTCTTTTGTAACAGCAAGGTGTCGTAAAGTGAACGTTTGGAAAATGGGGGCCACCTGTATTAGTTTCCTCATAATAACTGAATGCTATAAATCTCTTGTCTGCAAATTTCTACTATATGTTGCCTGTGGAAATTGAAGGTACCTGGTAAGGAACAAATGTTTGGATAAGTAGACTAATAGATTATTAGCAATGGTAAAATTCTGACGATATATGACTAACTTTGCTACTTTTCCTTAAAAAGATCCATAGTTCAAAGTTGTGTTTCATAAATTTTTTTTAATCTATTAAATGAATTTTTTTCAGCTCAAACATAGATATGCTACCATGTATATCTTTACCTGAAATGTATTGACCACTGGTGAATAAATTAATTAAAATAGACATTACCAAATACCTGAGTCAAACATGAACGGCTTTTTTATTTGGTGTGTAAGGACCTCTAAAATTGTTTAGTTTTTGAAAATGACTTCATTGCTGAATTACACCAAGTCATTATTTTTTTCAGTGTGTAATGTTTATTTGCTCTTTAAAAATGAATTTTATTATTTTCTTTTCCTGAAAAATTCTTTATAAAAAAGAAGGGCAAGCTGCTTCTTGAAAGAGGTGATTCACTCATGTTTTTGACTAAAAGCAAAAATGTACAATCTTGGAAGCTATAGTATTCAGTACAATTGTGTAAGTTGGGATGTTATATTGAAGTTGTTGAAGAAGTTCATGAGGTGTAATTTGGAGGATTGTGTGCTGTTCTGGTTACCTAGCCACAGGAAGAATATCAATAAGATTGAAAGAGTGCAGAAAAAATTTAGAAAGATGTTGCCAGAACTTGAGGACATGAGTTATAGGGAAAGGTAGAAAGATTTGGACTTTATTCCCTGGAACATAGAAGAATGAGGAGAGATTTCATAGAGGTATACAAAATTTTGAGGAATATAGATAGGGTAAGATCAAGCAGGCTTCTTCCACTAAAGTTGGATGAGACAAGAACAAGAGGTCATAGGTTAAGAGGGAAGCTGAGGGGGATCTTCACCCTGAGGGTGGTGAGAGGTTGGAATGAGCTGCCAACAGAAGTGGTAGATGCAGGTTGGATATCAACATTTAAGAGATATTTAGATGGGTACATGGATGGGAGGGGTGTGGAGGTCTACGTTCCAGGTGCAGGTCAATGGGACTAGATAGACTGAAGGGCCTGTTTCTGTGTTGTAGTACTCTATGACTCTAAAACTATAAAACTATATTAAAGGTTGCACACTGGCACAGAAGTTGGTGCTGCTGCTTCATCATTCTGGTGACCTGTCTTTGTTCCTGATCTCTAGGTGGTCTATATGAAGTTTGCATGTTCTCTCTATGACTGGGGATGGCTTTTCCCCAGGCGTTCCAATTTCCTCCCACTGCTGGCTACATTAATTACATCTGGTGTAGATGGTTGGTGGGAGAATTAGAGTTGTTGTGATTGGAAAAAGACAATATAATGACGTCATTGTTCTGAAACATTAACTAACCCCAAAAGCAGCTTGAATGTAACTTCTTTAGCACAGCAAGATCTTTCACAGGTACCTTATTGAGCAAATACGATTCCAACCCACAATGTTTGTTCAAAATGCTCCATTCTAGAGTGTTTTAAAGGAGGAATGAGTTTTTGGGATAGAATTTCTGAAGCTGGGGTCTTGGCATCTGAAAAAACAGCTACCACAGATGGAATGATAAAATTTGTGATGAATTCAGAATTAGAGGAGCTCTTGTATTCCAGGGGTAAAACAGAAAATGCTGGAATCTTTCACCAGGTCAGGGAACATCTGTGGGAAGAGGAACTTTTTCACATTTTGGGTGTGGGACCCTTTATCAGCACTGAGAAAGAGAGAAATTAGTTAATTATACCTAATCTTCCCAACAAAGGGAATATCTCTAAGAGAATGAGACCAAACAAGTTAATATAATTGCAAACACGAGGAAATCTGCAGATGCTGGAAATTCAAGCAACACACACAAAAAATGCTGGTGAACGCAGCAGGCCAGGCAGGATCACAGGATCAGGAAGAGGCATAGTGGACGTTTCGGGCCGAGACCCTTCATCAGGACTAACTGAAAGAAGAGATAATAAGAGATTTGAAAGTGGGAGGGGGAGATCCGAAATGATAGGAGAAGACAGGAGGGGGAGGGATGGAGTTAAGAGCTGGAAAGTTGACTGGCAAAAGGGATACAAGGCTGAAGAAGGGAGAGGATCATGGGACGGGAAGCCTAGGGAGAAAGAAAGGGGGAGGGGAGCCTAGAGGATGGAGAGCAGGCAAGAAGTTATAGTGAGGCTTCCTATAGATGCTGCCTGGCCTGCTCCGTTCACCAGCATTTTTTATGTGTGTTGCATAAGTTAATATAATACTTATAAGCAGACTTATTTTTCTTTATGTGTACAATATGTTAACCGCAAGGCCATGGAACATACTACCGGGGACTCGATACTAGTAGGAAAAGGAAAAAAACTGAGACAAAATGACAGGCAGAAATGGCCAGTTCAAATGCTAACAATGAAAAAGGCTGAGTTACCAAGACGGAGAATTCAGTATA
The DNA here is from genome assembly GCF_030028105.1 of Mobula birostris. NCBI lineage: Eukaryota > Metazoa > Chordata > Chondrichthyes > Myliobatiformes > Myliobatidae > Mobula > Mobula birostris. The sequence goes on along the minus strand of NC_092375.1, from coordinate 138,524,206 downwards.
GAGTCCAGAAAGCCCCTAAGTGCCCTGATAGAAGATGAAGTGTTGTTCCTCAAGCTTGCAATAAGCTTCAGTGCAACAGTGCAGGAAGCCACAAATAGGTCGGAGTGGGAGAATTGGGAAAGAGAAAATAGAATATGATTGTCTCACCAGGACATCTTGAGTGATATTTGAAATATTCAAAATTTCAATGGACTGAGTAAGTATTGTAGTTTTAATGTGAATAAGGAATGAAATTACTTATCCAGAATAATTTCAGTTTCCTCTTGAAGTTTAAGTGTCAGTAAAACTCAGATGACAATGTTGACCTTAACTGTACAATGAGTAAATAGCTACATATATATTTTGCAGTCCTTTGAATGATTGCAGTGCTGGTTCCATGCATTCTGTGTCAGTGAAACCTCTTGAAAGGAATAAGCTATGAAAAGGAATAGCTTTCCTGGTCCTTGTACAATAAAGTCCTTTGTTAGATGCAAAGCAATTTGTGATGTCCTGTGACTTTTGAAGGAAATGCAATAATTTTAAATGATAAAGTTTTAATAAAGTGGGCATTTATGGTTAAGCTAGTATTTATTAGCCAATACTAATTAGTTCTTCAAGTAATTGCTTTGCTGGGTCATTTCAAAAGACAGCCAAGCACTTGCTCAAATTCCCTGCAGTGATAACACAACCACTGATGCATCTGCTTTTCATATAGCAAGTTTTGAGTAATGACTTGGGACATTTAAGGTGCTTCTTTTAAATTTAGTTATCCATCTCTGAAGAATTTATTTGTATTTGTTATCACTACTTTAATCTCAGAGTGCAGAGCACAATTCTGAATCGTTGTTATACTAGATATTTTATCACAGACATCCCACCCTGCAAAAACTCATTTCAAGGGGGTAGCTCCATCAATTTACGGGAGACTCCTGGAACTTCCGGGAGAGGTGGGATGTCTGCAATAGAGTAGCTCCTTAGCAGCTAGCCAGCTAGTTTAAATAACGTTAGCTATACTAATGAACGAATGACACCTGTTAAACTCACCTCAACATGTCTTTTACAGCCTTAACCCACCATGGGCAATAGAAAAGTCACTGTTGCCAACAGCGCAGCGAGCAACACTGTCATTATTTTTGACCCCTATTAGGCAGGGGTACACTTTAGGGTAGTCTGGGGTGACATACTTTTTATATTTTCTTTTTTTTGGAACACTCTGCCATGGCACGCGCGCGCGTTCTCTCTCTCGCTCGCTCGTGGTCGTGCTCACGCTCTCTCTTGCTTTCTCTCTCTTGCTCTCAAAAAATTGATTTCCATGATATTGTTTATAATTTGCGGGCATCAGGGAGCCACTATTAATATGTGGGAGACTCCCGGAACTTCTGGGAGAGGTGGGATGTCTGTTACCAAGTAACGATAGTCCAACTTGAGCTACTATGGCAAGTAGGTCCAAAGCTAGAATAAAATGATGTTTTTCCCATTTTCTTTTGCCTGACTGAGGTATAATTACACACCAAGCCACCTCATTGAAAAAAGCCATAACTCATGTAAACCTCCAGAATGCAAATATCTACAAGCATTTCAGTGGAGCATAATTGCTGAGTCTGTTCCCAGATGACATTATAGATATGTGCTTCTATCAACACTTTCTGGAAAGAACTTTGGAGCAGAAACTACATGAGCTTTTGATTGTTTGATTCTTAACTATTAAGAGATTAGTGTAGGAAGGTGTTTTTGAAATAACTGATCAGCCTTGATTTTATTGAATGGCAGAAGGAAGCACACGGGGCCAAAAGGCCTTTACCTTGTCTTTTTCCTATGTTATGTGTTTATTCCTACTTTTTTGTGGACTGGTTAGCAATCAGAGGACCACAATTAACCTGGGCTTCACTATCTAAAATAAATTCTTCTGTAATTTTCATTTTCATTTTTAAAATCTTTTTATTGAAATATCTTGTAACAGCTATAAAATACAGAAGTTCAACAAATTAGTATACATATAATAACTAAAGCTGAAAAAAAACATATATGCTAATGAAAAAAAAATTTATATAAGAAAAAGAAGGAAAAAGAGAACCCCAACTAACTGAAAAAACCTCCACTAACTACAAAACAAAAAAAGGGGGAAAAAGAAACACCATTAGGAACCAACTCCCAGAGCAATATGTCTTACTGTCATTTATATATATATATAAAAGAAGAAAAAGAAAACAACAACCGCCAAATCACATTTATATAACATAAAATTGGAAGGAAACCATATAAATTAATTCAAATTAAATGATAATATTTGGCAAAAGAGTCCCACCTTCTCTCAAAATCGAATCGGGGATCAAAAGTTCTACTTCTAATTTTTTCCAAACTAAGACATAACATTACTTGGGAAAACCACTGAATTAGTGTAGGAGCAGAGGTATCTTTCCACTTCAGTAAAATAGCCCTTCTTGCTAACAATGTAACAAATGCAATTACATGTTGGTTTGAAAATGAAATACCCTGAATATGATGCGGAACTATTCCAAATAGTACAGTCAATGTATTAGGTTGAAAATTAATTTTCAAAGCTTTAGAAATTGTAGAATAAAGATTTCAATGAGGGACATGACCAGAACATATGTGACAAAGTAGCTACTTCATTTTTGCACCTATCACAATAATTATCTACAAACGTTTGTATATTAGGAAATATTTTGGATAAATAATGGTGAATAATTTTGAATTGAATTAAACAATGATTAGCACATATCAAAGAAGAATTAACCATTTTCAGAACTCGCAACCAATCTTCTTTAACAAAAGTCATATTAAGTTCTCTCTCCCAATCTTGTTTAATCTTTAGTGAGAGGTTATCTTTTTGTAGTAAAAATAAATTATAAATTCTACCAAAAGAACCTCTCACTAAAGGATTCATATTCAAAGTAGTATCCAACATATCAGATTCTTGCATATATGGAAATGTAGAAACATATTTCTACTGTAATTTTCAAAAGGAAGTGGATAACTCAAAAGCAAACACTTGGCTATGATAAAAGAACAGGGTGATGGGAGGTGAGATAGGTTTGATAGGCTGAGTGGCCTGAATTAGGCTGCTCAGCTCTTTAATATTAATATTGGCTTTAGTATTTTGTTAAAATTATCTTTTAAAGTTAATTAAAATAGCAATGTTTGGGAATTAAATGGCAAACCATCTGCTCTGGTGCTCTGGAAGAAGCTGCAATACATCTGGAAGAGTTGTTAGGAACTATGAATTTTCTGATATTTGTCATGTTTGTCAAAAAATTGCAATTTTTGTGCATTTTCAAATTAAAATTATATCTGCTGTGGCACATTTGTTAGTTTTAATAACTTCTAAGTGACATGTTAAATCCAAGAAAGGTAATAAGGGTAACCCTGGGAATTATAGCCAGTGAGTCTTACATCAGCAGTGGGCAAACTGTTGGAGAGGATTCTTAGAGACAGAATTTGCAAGCATTTGGAGAAGCATAGTCTGATTAGTGATAGTCAGTATGGCTTTGTGAGGGGCAGGTTGCGCAGATGTCTGATTGACCTTTTCAAGGAGCTGACAAAACAAGTTGATGAAGGTAGAGTGATGCATGTGGTGTATACGGAGTTTTAATAAGGCATTCAACAAGGTATCCATGGGAGACTCATTCATTTTGTCAGGAGACGTGGGTTTTGTCGATACTTGGCTGCATGGATTCAGAATTGGCTTATCTACTAAGGGTAGAGGTGGTAGTAGATAGAGCTTATTCTGCCTAGAAGTCAGTGACTAGTGGTTTTCCATGAGGATTTGTTCTGGGACCCCTGCTGTTTGCAGCTCCATAAAGCTCTGTTGGATCATACTTGGAGTATTGTGTTTAGTTCTGGTCACCTCATTATAGGAAGGATGTGAACCTCAGAGAGGGTGCAGAGGAGATTTGCCAGGATGCTCCCTGGGTTAGAGATCATGTTTTATGAGAATAGGTTGAACAAGCTAGGGCTTTTCACTTTGGAGTGAAGGAGGATGAGAGGTGACTTAATAGCTGTGTAAGATGAATAGAGGCATAGATAGAGTGGACAGCCGGAGCTTTTTTCCCAGGGTGGCATTGGCTAATATAGGAGGGCAAAATTTTGGAGTGATTGGAGGAAAGTATGGGGGGGAAAGTCAGGTAGGGTTTTTTTAAACACAAGAGAGTGCTAATTGCATGGAACACATTGATGTGAGTAGTGATAATAGCAGATGCATTAGGGACATTTGACAGTCTTAGATAGGCACATGGATCGAAGAGAAATGGAGGGCTATTTGGGAGGGAAAGGTTAGATTGATCTTGGAGTAGGTTAAAAGATTGACATGGCAATGTTGTCCAACGGACCTTTACTGCACTATAGAGTTCTGTTCTAAGCCAGTTAGTATTTTCCTATTAGTATAATTCATATGTAATTCAACCAGTGGTTCCAACTTATTTTACATGAATTTTAATCTGGTTCTTTCCCATGGTTTCTTTTCATTGCAGAAAAACCCAGCATGGTTCATTAGACCAGAGTTCTCCACCTCAAAGCAGCATGTCTGCCTCATACAATCAAACAGTCCTAGGGATGTATGATCCCAAAGATGACTTCCCACTCAGAAAAACAGGTAATGTTGCATTGAAGTACAAAGTTTTATATAACAAGTCAAATTTACTCATGTTATCATGTTTTATTTTTTGGAAACAGTTTTCTTCCCGCAGCAGGGATATTTTTGTATTTTGCTTTCGTTGAAATGCTTTAGTTTAGCTAGAGACCCTATTAGGGAAGTGCTTTCAAGTGCTTCATTGCTTCTGTGATTGACCTATACAGGTCTTACTTTAAAAAAAGACAATTTTTGGTTGCACTTGCATATACTATTTAATTACTAACCTTGATTTACAGGAATAATAATTCTTAGCAAAAGCAAATGGTCTTCATAAAAATGGCCACCTTGTTAACTGTTTACTTCAGATGATCTTGACTGTTTGGTTTAGTTTTTAAATGTTTAATCTGAGGTATATGCCTTTGCTCCTCCTGTTTATAATGTGTAAAAGTGCTTTCCTGTAGCATATGGATTCCAAGATTGGACTAGTAAACTGAAAGCTTGGATTAATCATACAGAAAATGGGAATTAAAGTCCAATAAGAATTTTCAAGATTTTGAATCATACTTAAAGTCAAGAGAAAAGATGGCACCTTGAGCTATTTTTATGATTTTTTTCCCTAAGTCATAAAAACACAACTTCACTAGTTTACTTATAAGTTTTAGTTCCTACTACTCTTGTTCTACAGCAGCCAACAAGCCACCTTGTTATTTTATCAACTTTTCAGAGCAACTGGGCAATAATGCAATACATAAATTTAACAAATCTTTCTAGGATTCAAGATTGTTTAATGTCATTTCCTGAACACAAGTGTAAAGGAAACAAAGAAACACAGAAATCTACAGCACATTACAGGCTCTTCAGCCCACAATGTTGTGCCAACCATGTAACCTACTCTAGAAACTGCCTAGAGTTTCCTTACCTCATAGCCCTTTATTTTTCTAAGCTCCATGTACTTATCCAGGAGTCTCTTAAAAGACCCTCTCGTATCTGCCTCTGCCGCCCCATTCCACGCACTCATCACCCCCTGCATAAAAAAAACTTACCCCTGACCTCTGTACTTACCTCTGTACCTACTTCCAAGCACCTTAAAACTGTGCCCTCTCATGTTAGCCATTTCAGCCCTGGGAAAAAGACTCTGGCTATCCACACAATCAATGCCTCTCATCATCTCATACATTTCTGTCAGGTCACCTCTCATCCTCCATCATTCCAAGGAGAGAAGGCCAGGATCACTCAATCTATTCTCATAAAGCATACTCTCCAATCCAGGTAACATCCTTGTAAATCTCCTCTGCACCCTCTCTTATAGTATCCACATCCTTCCTGTAATGAGGTGACCAGAACTGAGCACTGTACTCCAAGTGGGGTCTAACTAAGGCCTTATATAGCTGTAACATTATCTCACGGCTCTTGAACTCAATCTCACAGTTGATGAAGGCCAACACACCATATGCCTTTTTAACAACACTGTCAACCTGTTGTTCAACCTGAAGAAAGTATTGCTAAGGACACAATAAAAGTTTAAAAACACAATAAGTATCAATACGTAAGATAGTTTATATACATAGATAGATTGTATGTCCATAAAGTGATGCTAGGTGGTACATAATAAATCAGTGATAGTTAGGGGGCATGGGAGGTTGGGTTAGTGGGTGGAGGCATTGATCAGCCTTACTGCTTGGGGAAAGTAACTGATTTTGAGTCTGGTGGTCCTGGCATGGATGCTATGTAGCCTCCTCCCTGATAGGAGTGGGACAAACAGTACATGAGCAGGGTGGACAAGATCCTTAATGATGTTACTAGCCCTTTTCCAACATCTTTCTTGATGTTATCTTCCTTGATAACAGGTAGACTGGTGCCAGTGTAGCGCTGGACAGTTTTGACTACCTTTTGCAGAGCCTTCCTGTCTGCCACAGTTTCCATACCAAGAAGCAGTGCAGCTTTGTTAGGGTGTTAGGCTTGTTACTACATATGTGTAGAATGATACTGCTTGGTTTCCACTGCTGTGCCGCCAATGTAAAAGGGGGTGTGAGTTCTTTTGAAGCTGATAATCATCTCCTTTGTTTTGCTGACATTAAGGAAGAGGTGATTTGCCTGACCCCAGGCCTCAAGCTCTTCCTCTCAGTGGACCGTCTCATCATTGTTGGTGATGAGCCCCTCCACTATCGTGCCATTGGTGAACTTGACGATGTGATTGCTTGGGTCTCTGACCATGCAGTCATGTGTGAACAGAGTGCATTACATCATTTCCCATCATAATTTGTGTATAGTTACCAGTTAAAGTGGGTCATTCTTCTGACAACCTCTGCAATATGCACCACAAGATCTTAAACATATTATTGATTTTGTCCTATTTCAGCATTTGACCTTTTGATGACCATAATTAAATGCCAGAATAGCATGGGTCCTTGATCTTTTGGTGAAAAAATTTGAAAAACGAATGATTTCAATAGCTCAATAGCTCCATTTAATATCAGAGAAAGGTATACAATATACATCCTGAAGTTCTTTTTCTTTGCAGACATCCATGAAAACAGAAGAGTGCCCCAAAAAATGAATGGCATTTAAAATGTTAGAACCCCAAAGACCCCCCCCACTCCCATGCAAAAGCAGCAGCAAAGCAATGACCTTCCCCTGCCCCCACCCCCACCCACTTCCGTAAAAAAGCATCAGCACCCTCCACCCACCAAGCATACAATAGCAAGGTTCCCAATAAATACCATGATCTGCAGTACAACGTAAACTAATTGTTACCCGACAATTTGACATGCCACAGGCTCTCTCTCTCTCTCTCTCTCGCTTCCTAATAAAGCGAAAAAGGATGTTCTTTTTACAGCGAGAGGGGAGACATAACAAAACAACTCGCTGATTTATGGTGTTAAAAGTCTGTCATGTCGCTTTTTTCTCTGAGTTCTGTGACTTGAGAATTGGGAACAATCTGTCACTCACCAACGAGAGAGAGCGTGACTCGCTGAGTACAGAGCCTCCTACAGCTGATCTGCTGTCCCTGATCTTTTGTTCTTTCTGGCAACACCTCAGTTGGCCGCACTGGCTTAGAATCAGCCCGCCCCCAGTGCCGCAAAACTTCTGAACACCAAAGGTGTACTCGTCTTCTAGGCTGCATCCTAGGGATATCGAAAAGCAGCCGATCATGAGCCCCTGAGAGCGGATCCCACCACCACAAAGAACCAAAGTCTGAATGTAACTCCAGGTCAGGGTGGTCAGCAGAACCACATGCACCCTGAAGGGGAACAGGAGAGACATCAAAGGTAGAAATTAAGCTGTTTTCATAGATGAACATGAAGGAGTTACAATTTAGTGCCATTATGACTCTGCCTCTGCCTATGTCACTTGAATAATATTAATGTTTATTCGTGTTATTGTGACTTGAAGCATGGACAAATTATCCTTGCTCTGAATTGTAATGTAAATCATCTAGACTGCAACAGGACAGCTCCACAGTCTTGTTTATTCCTACCTTATTAGCCTGCACTCAATTATTAGCAAAGTGATGTCAATTTTCTCAGCAATCAGCGATTAATCATCTCCTTATCAGCGCTCAATTTAGCTTCCACCTGGACCCTTTACCTCCAGTCCTCTGTTTAGTCTCAGTATAAATACGGGAGGAAGAGCTAAATTCCAGGTGTGAGATGATTCTAACTATGCTTGAAATCACTGAGGTATTTGACAGTGTTACACCAGAAAATCTGTTAAATCTGAAGTCAGGGAAATTGAGGAGAAAATTCTCCACTTTCTAAGGATCTAGCAGGATCCTTAGCTAGCACAAAGCAAAATGATACAAAAACAGAATGCATCTTTCCATTCCAGGACATCGGAGGTGCCCTCCTTTAAAGAATGGGGTTTCCCTCCTAATACTGATGCTGCCTTCATCCACATCTCCTCCATTTCCCTTACATCTGTGCTCACCCCATCATCCCGCCATTGAAATAGTGATAGAGTTCCTCTTGTCCTTACCTCCCACCCCATCAGCCTCCTCATCCAACACATTATCCTCCACAATCTCCTACCACTAAACATGTCTTTACCTCCTTCCCCCTCCCTTCCCCCTCGCTTTCCATAGGAATCGCTCCCTCTGTGATTCCCTTGTCCATTCATTCCTCCTCACTAATCTCCCTCCTTTCACTTAACCCTGCAACCAGCCAAAGTGCTACATCTGGCTGTACACCTACTCCCTCATCTCCATTCAAAGCCCCAAACAATCCTTGCAGGTGAGACAACACTCCACCTGCAAATCTGCTGGGATCGTCTGTTGTGTCCAGTGGTCCCAATGCGGCCTCCTCTACATACTTCATTAATATTCTTGATTGCCACTGTGTTGAAATTCAAGTGTCCTAATTGGGCTAATATTATGCTGTGGATTTTTCACTTAAGCCAATCAAAAGGAAGCCACTTGTTCCAAAGGTCAGAATTTGGTTGCCCGAACTCAGATTAACAGAATCGTTGTGCTCAATCACTGCACAATCTGGACTACCTTAATGGACTTGAAAACAATTTGCATTTGTAGTGTACTAGACAACGGGGTGACCTGTTGGGGCACCATTTGGGAGAAGGGTAGTGCAGTCTGACGTGGCCAGAATGAACATTAAATTTTCCTGAATGCTATTGGTATCGCTTTGCTTTGTAAACTGAAGTAGAAAACCTCAGTTTATTAAAGAAGAACGACGCATAGCAAAGCAAATATAGCTCCTCCTCGTTTAACAAAGGACACTTTTGATGGCATCATTTCTAGTGTAGCTGCCACCTTTGTTCCTGTTGTCATTCTGGAGACATGCAGTCCTTTCATCCCCCGTCTCTTCATCTCTTCTGCTGTTTGTTCTTTGTCTCTGATCCTGGAGACGTACATTTCTCAGCCACTTTGTCTCTTCCTCTCTCCTCCTTCTGTGCCTGTTTTTGTCATTCTGGAGATGTGTAGCCCTTTCATCCCCCGCCTCTTCATCTCTTCTGCTGTTTGTTGTTTCTCTCTGATCCTGGAGACGCGCATGCCTCTCCTCCTCTGTCTCTTCCTCTTTCATCTTTTTTTGTCCTGACTCTTTGATCCTGGAGTCATGCAGCCCTGGCCTCATCCGATTCTTGTTCTCTCCCTCTCCTTGCCGCTTCCCGACAACATTTGGCGTCATCTCTTGACCATAATGTCCCCCATCACTTTCCACGCGGCATAATTAGGCTGACCATTTTTTTTACCCTAATGCTGGATAGAAGATACGAAGCAGTAACACCAAAGGATGCTGATTATTCTTGATGATGTAGTTGGCGCTCTCCTAAATGGACGTGATATAGTCACCGCTGTCCTTTGACTGCAGCAAAGGGTTTTATGGGTGTCTTGAAGTAGGTCATTACAATAAGATTTAATTATCTCTTATTGATGGGTGGCAGTTAGATCTGTCCCAATCCTGCACATGCTGATAGTGATTTGCAGAATGGGACCCCTCGAAATAGAGCTGCCCTGCTGTTTTGCTCCCATAGGTGTCGCTGCTGAGGCTGGTTGCGTCCCGATTTCCGTGATGGCGGATTGGCTCTCAGGTTAAAAGGGAGCCTGTAGATTTTGGCGAATGAGCAATTTTATACGAATATATAACCCTGAACTTTGCCTGCATTCTGTAAGTTAGCGCATTTTAATTCGATTCAGCCACAGAAAGTGCCGCTGTAATGTACCGTTTGCGCTAATTGGAGGTCACAAACAGACAGACAGAGCATGAGAGTTTTAGTAGTATATAGATTGAAAGCATCATTGGATTGCAAACATTGGAAATTATACAGTATATTGTGGGCAGATGTGTTTTAATTATATCTCATCGTTCCCTCTAACATATTTGACTGTTAAATTGGTAACAGAGATTACATACACAGAAACTGGACATGTTCATCTGAATTGTGTCTATTTCTGTTCAAGTCTATACCAGAGATTCCTGCTTCGAAATATCTTCTAACATAACTGTGCATTAAACAGGAAGTGCTGCGTGGTTGACAACGCACTTTTTGGACTGAGGCACTAAACCACATGCTCTTTCGTTACTTCAGTTGGACATAAAGATGCCATGGCAATATTTTGAAATTATCCCTCATTAATGCTTGCAGCTTAATCAACATCAGTGAAACACATTGACATGTCATTACATTGCAGTTTAGGAGATAATCCTGTGTGCAAATAGGATACCTACTTTCCTGCATTGGAATAATCACTGCTTCAAAAAGTGTTTCATTGTTTGTAAAATGGTATGGAACTTCCTGAAGTACTACATGCATGCTCGTGTCAAGTCACTCGTCTAAGTGCTACAGGTACTACGTAACCCAGTACTACCTGTCGCATGGTGGGGTGGTCGGCGACTAAACCAGCTTCCTCACCAGGCTTGCCTGGTGAGGAGGGTGGCTAGACACCCTGCAGGACAAAAAACAAGACCTGTCAAAGGGTGGATGAACCCGCTCATAGGGTCAACGGCCATTTAGCAAACACGTGCCATGAAGCATGGAAAGGGCATCCCTTGCATCGAAGCTTGGTCTGGCCATTCATTGCAACAGAACTTACCCCAGCTGTCTTGGACCCCACCATGACTCTGGATCCGGGAGGGGATGTCGAGAGGGTGGGTCTGGACCTATGGAACCCACTACTCACCTAAAATCCATTCATGCACACACTGTTCCTTTCTGCACTGAAAAGAACCATCATCATCCTATGGGATGGATAGCCAAAGAGAGACATGCATGGTACATATATGTTGCTCTGCCTTTTGATTATATCACTTATTGTTTAATTACTTTTCACATTTGGCTTATATTTCACAATATCATTAGTGAAGAGCAAAGGATAATTATAAAAATCAAAATATCTGCAGACACCCAAATAAAGTCAGAATTGACAGGAAACATTCAGCGGGTCAAACAGGATTTGTAAAACAAGTAACAAAGTTAACATTTAATGTCAAAGGCCCTTTGTCAGAACTGGGAAAGAGAAATAAACAATTTAACTTTAAGTTGCAGTAAAGGTGGGAGAGAGCTGGACAAAGCAAAAGGAATATGTCAGGACGAAACTGAGGAGAAACTGCTTTTTCCAGAGAGTAGTGGAATTCTCTGCTCAGGGAAGCAATAGAGCCTACCTTATTAAACACATTCAAGACACATACATTTTGCATGCAGAGGAAATAAGGCAGTTAGATGGAACTGAGTTCACAGCCAAATCAGCCATGATCTTGTTGAATGGTATTGCAGGCTTGACAGGCCAAGTAGCCACTCCTGCTCCTATTTTTGTTTTTAATGTAATATCTCTAATAGAGCAAGGTTAGGATTTCCAGTAGTATATTGTTGATGTATTCTGGTTGAAAAATTAATGAGGGCAGTTAGAGCAAAGTAACATAAATAAAGGCATTTTAAAACTGAAATAAGAAAATACGAAAGATGAGAAATGCAAGTAATGAATTTCAAGTCAATCAGGCCATGTTACTGAGGAGAGGAAAGATGAACTAATGTCACAGATGGGTGATCTACACCAGAGCTTGTTAGTTCTGATACAGATTGAAAAAGTGAGTTACGTAAAGCTGTTCAATCCAATATAGAACCTGGAGAGCTGCAGCGTGGCCAGACAGAAGATGAGTGCTTATGCTAGGGCTGGAGGCAATTAGCAGGCAGGTCAAAATAGTTCAGCAAATTAAAATGACAGGCAAGAGGGAAACAGGGTCAGTCCCGCCAGTGGAATTAGTGTTTTTCCATTCCCCATTCTAGTTCTTTTCTTTCCCCTTTTCCTCACCTGCCTTTCACCTCCCTCTCATGCCCCTTCTCCTTCCTTTTCTCACATGTTCACTCTTCTCATCTATCAGATTCCTCCTTCAACATTTTACCTTTTCCTCCCCATCACCTCCCAACTTCTAACTTCATTCCACCAACTTACCTTCCCCCTCAACTGGCTTCACCTGTCAGCTTCTGGCTTGTACTCCTTCCTCTCCCCCCACCTTCTTATTCTGGCTTCTTACCCCTTCCTTTCCATAGATGTTAACTGCCTGCTGAATTCCAGCATTAGGAAAAATTCACTTCATTACATAAAAGTACTTTTAAAAATAGTATTTTCCCCTTTGTATGCTTGGCTGTTATGATTAGATGGTAACATAATCTCACTTGTAAAACTTCTATTTTAATGCAGACCTTAATCTGAAAGTGACATTCATTGGTGAAAAGAACCCTTATCCTGACCTGGATCAGTCTGGTCTTTATTTTTTAAAGGGGTTGGCATGCCAGGATTAATGCTTCTCATTAGCTAATCAGTTTTGAAGTTGGAATTAGAAGACTAAATGAGTTTTCTGTTAGTGTTCTTTATTCAGATAATAGCTGGCAGTAGTGTGTGTGTGTGTGTGTGTGTGTGTGTGTGTGTATATATTAACTGAGTGCATCAAAGCAAAAGATTGTTAAGTGGAAAAGTAATATCTATATTATTTCAATAGCCTGCTTAAGTTAATGTTACTACAATGAAATAGGCGTGATAAAAATAAACTAATAACAGCATGAATGATGAAATACTGCAGATTCCGGTTATTTTTATTCCTTCGAGTTGAAATTGCATAACGGGAAACCAGAATAGATGCCAAAAAAAGTTGTTTGACTATGACTGTAATCTGGTGGAAGAGTCAACACAAAGTCTTATTGTATAAATAATAAATATAGTTGGAAATCTACTAGTTAAAATCATAGAGTAATAGAATAATACAGACAGACATAGGCCTTTCAGCCTGCTGGCAGGTGCATGCCAACTACAGTACCCTCCCTGCTAATCCCAGTTGCCCACATGTGGCCTAAAACCCTCTAAGCATGTCCTGTCCATATACCACATATACCTACTCGTGTGTTTTATATGTTGCAATTGTACCTACCTTCACCACTTCCTCTGGCAGCTGATTCCAGGTACTCACTACTCACTGGGTTTTTAAAAAAAGTTACCCTTCAAGTCTCTTTTAAATTTCTCGCCTCTTAGCTTGTATCTGTGCCCTCCAGCTTTGGATTCCCGAACCCTGGGAGTAAAACTATGAGCATAAACCTTAACCATACCCCTCATTATTTTATAAACTTCTATGAGGTCACCTCTCATTCTCCTATGTTTAAAGGAATAAAGATATAGCGAGGCCAATCTCTTTCTATAACACAGGCCTTCTAGCACAGGCAACATCCTTGTAAATCTCTTCTGCATCCTCTCCAGCTTGACAGTGTCTTTTCTATAACAGGGTGGCCAAAACTGCACACAATACTCTCAAGTGCAGTCTCACCAACAACTTAACAGAAACATAATGTCTCTGCTCCTAAACTCAGTGTCTTAACTGATGAAAGCCAGCATGCTTGATGCCTTTTTCACCACCCTGTCTATTTGTGCTGCAGCTTTCAGTGAACTGTGAACCTGTACTCCCAGATCCCTTTGTTCCACCACACTTGTCAGTACCCTCTTATTCACAGTATAGATCCTTTCCTGGTTTGAATGACTCAAATGTGTCACCCTTTCACTGTTAAGATAACTGCAGAATCTCTTAAACCCTGTATGTCAAACCATCTCATGCTCCCTTTTTTGCTCTCCTGATTTTCCTCTTAAACCTGCCCTTAAACATTTTTATTCATTGAGGAATTAATTTGTACTCAGCTTGTCCCCATGATGTGGCTAACATCTACAATGCTCTGCATCCTCTTTTGACCCTGAGCATTGGAGCCTTCATACTAAATGGTGATGCAACCAGTGCAAATGCTCTCCACTGCATAACTGTATAAATTTGCTAGATACATTGGTGGTAGACCAAATCTCTTCAAGCTCCTAATGATGTACAGCCATTGGCATGCCTTCAACAACAATATAAATATGACAAAATACATTTATTTATTGTAGAAGACTTTGTGTGTCTCTCCTGTCAAGCAACTTAATTGGCACCAATTCTGCTTTTGCTATATGCAATTTCAACTCAAAGGAGTTAAAATAAATGGAATCTGCATCATTTCACATTGATGCTGTTATAAGACCATAAGAAATAGGAGCAGAATTAGGCCATTCAACCAATGACTCTGCTCCACCATTCATCATGGCTCTTTTATCATCCCTCTCAAACCTGTTAACCCAATGACTTGGCTTTCATAGCCATCTTTGGCAATGAATTCCACAGGTTCACCACCCTCTCTCTATCTAAAGAAATTCCTCCTTACCTCTGTTCTAAGGGGACTTCTTTGTATTCTGAGGCTGTCTCCTCTGGCCCTAGATACCCCCATAATAGGAAACATCCACTCCATCTAGGCCTTTCAATATTCGATAAGTTTCAGTGAGGTCCTTCCTTATTCTTCTAAACTCCAGCAGATACAGGCATAGTGCCCCTCCATCTATCTTTGTATCATCTGTAAATCAGTTTATTGTTCTACATGAACCTTCTTTCTACTTTTTGGAACTGAAATCCAGCAATGTTATGCTCCTTTTTGTCAGGCCTGAAATATTTTTAAAGCATGATATGTTCTTGTCTCTTTCCATAATTGCCCTGTTCAGTAAAATATGCAACTCCATTCTGATTTTATCAGAGCTCTTCACCAGTGCATGGAACATGTGCTTGCACCTCCTAAAAATAAAGTATTTTAATCACATTATGAAGAGAGGCACATTTGAGGAGGAGTGAGAGATCTCATCCTAGACAATACAGACACTGATTTTTCATCCACCATATCCTTTCTTATTTGTGTCCTCTAAAGTGCCTTTCTATCCTGCTATCAACTCACAATGGCATGCAGTTTAGCAAAATCAACAGACATTGATCCCCTCATCTAATTCTTTGTCGTAGTTTGTGCAGGTGCAGCACCAACACCAATCCATCTGGCACCTTCCTACTCGCAGCCTCCCAAATAAAAAATGACATTATCTTTCTAGCAAGTTTTCTTTCGGTCTAGGCTTCATACTGAGTTGCTAGAATTCCCACTTAAGTGCCAGAAAGTTGTAAGTTCAAGTCCCACTCCTGGAACTGAAACAAAGTTTTGTCCAAAAAAAATCAGGGCAGAATTGAAGAATGCTTTACTGTTGAAGGTTGTGTCTTTCAGGTGAGATGCCAAATTAGGGCTTTGTTTCACCTACAGATGGATATGAATGTTCCCTACATTGAAACAGTGGTGATGTTTCAAAGATAATTCATTGTCAGCAAAGCCATTTTATTTTTCTATGTTATGTTTTCTTAACTTGAATTCTATTTGAGTTTAAGTTATGGAGTATGTGGGTGCCTATTTTTGCTCTTGACATTTCAAAAGGTAAAGAATATGTTTGCCCCAGTTCTCAACAGCATCCTCAGTTTATTTGCAAATAGAAATAATTGGGAGAACCAAAACCTGTGAAACATGGTATTTGTTTAAGACAACATAAAACTGTTTAAAACTGATAATTTAGCCTCTTTGCAATTTATTTGTTCAGATCATTAGCAACATTCTTATTCTATAGTGAGTAGCGTACATGTGCTTTCGACTCATGAAATACATTTACAATACAGCTTAAAGCCTACTACCCAGCCCTGGAACATGCATTTCTTTGTTAGGATTTTCATTGAGCAAAAAGCTGTTAGTGGTTAGCATTTTTTTTATTAAGTGCAATCGTGAACAATAGCCAGATCAGAAATGCTGATCAAGTCAACTAGTTCCCAAAGAGAACTCTGACAGGCCAATCAGATGGTTCACTGCTGCTCAGTGATAGAACACAAAAATATCATATGCCAAGTACATAGAGCAGGCACAAGGGTTGCTAGCCCCTGTACCCCAGAAAAACACCTGAGCAGTGCGGTGGAGGTATGTGCTATGCATGACCCGATCCGAAAGCATCATGTTGACTTATAACAGATCGGGTTCATGGTGGAATAGCTTAGTCAAGGATGGGGTGATCAGCACAGATGGACAAATTATACCCCCACTATCCTGCATCTTGTGGTAAAAAATGGAATAGTAGCTGTATCACTTTGCATTTCAAGGGACTCTTAATATTTCTACTACACTAAGATAATATTTAGAAATATGAAATAACAAAAGTGCATTATTTTAATAAGTTTACATCTGTCAGCAGTTTCTACTGATTTCATAGAAAATAACATAGCCTACTTCTCTGGTTCAGTCTTCAAAGAAGCAACTTCAATATTAAGTCCTGTTGAAACTATTTTTAAGTGTTCTAGTTTACCAAGAATTCTATTGTAGACAAAGTTCTATAATTCCACCCCCACCCCAATCCATTTACCTATTTACTTGCAATTTTGGATCTGCTGGCAGCTGTACCATTGCTTTGAAGTAAACCAACTGATCATAATTTTTTGGTGGTGCATTGTTCCACCAGAAGAGTTAAAATAGCCATATTTAGCTAAGGTTTGAGCACTTGTATTTACTGTATGTTGGCTGATGAAGCGGTCAGCATGAAAAGGCCCTCTTTTCCCCTTCCACTTTCATTTCCCACCCATATGAAACCCCAGTATGTTAGTTTACTAAATTATATGGTAGCAATGTAAATAGAGAAGTAGTTTTTGTAGCAATCAGCTGGAATTGCATGTCAGTTTCCTCTAGTTATTCTGCATTGAGAATTTACTAAGTTTTCTAACCCATCACTCATCACTTTCATGTGTTGGATCCAGCCTAAAGAAAGGAAATTATGTTGACCCAGTGACAGTGGAGATTTTGGTTTGGCTAATGTTACTAGTGAGTTAAAAGGATAATACTGTTTCTGATTTCATGTTGCATTTTGAGTGATTAGCAGTAATATGTTGGCATAGTCTACGCTACATATTAAGTGAATCTGGAAATGGAAATAGTCTGGAATAGTGAAATTTTGTGATAACAAAATAATTCAGTGTTAATGTTGCCACACCTACTGATCTTGTATTGTCAGCTTTAGAGTTCCCAATCTGGGATCCACAGATCCAATACTATTGCTTAATAGTATTGGTTCATGGCATAAAAAAGGTTGAGAACCCCTGCTGTAGTCCAGACCTTTCATCATCCTTTCATTGCTACTTTGGGAAGCATGAAAGAATAGACAGTTTAGGTCTGGCATTGCTATGTATGAAACCTGAATAGTATTTTGTCTTAATGTGGCATTTTTCTTAGTATGTAGACAGTATGTTTTAAATTATATGATAGCTGTTCAAATTGTGTTTAGTGCATAGTGTTTAGTAGGTAATACCAATTAGATAGATCAACAAAAATGAATGAAAGTATCCCAGTTGTAAGTCGACAAATTAGAAGTTTTTTGTATAGGTCACCACTGTTTAAGAACAACAGAGCTTCTACCATTGAAAGTAACTGAAATTCAAAGGAAGCTGAAACTGTTTGAGTGGGCTGGCACTAAGAAGCCCGTAATTTGTGTGGATGCTTTGTTGAGCTTACCATTAAATGTTCTGATTCTCAAGATGAAGAGGTGATCTTTGTCATCTGCCCACACACACTTCCTGTTGAACAGCAGACCAATCACTCCAGCTCTGACTGCGCATTCATAGTCTAGCACCCACGCACAATCAGATGGAATATTCTTACAACTTGCCATTAAAACCTGAATTCATAGTGAATCAAAGGATCATGTAACTGATTAGTAATTCACTATGGGAAATGAGTGGTTTCCCAAGCAAGCACTTGAGAGAAAAATATACACAATATCTTAAGAGTTTTATTGTGGTATTCAGATAATGATGTAAAGGGGTAATAATCGTACAAAATACATTTTAATCATGCTTGCTTTTACAGAAATGATTGGTCAGAACTAGAGTTATTGTTTGTTTCAGTTTTTTTCTAACAACAGGTCTTGTATAGAATTTAAACATCCATAAATTTAATTAGTTATGCCCAAACTGTAGTTTTCCATTCATTTCCAGTATATTGGTGTTTAAAGTCAAAATAGTACTGTTTAATTAGAAGTATAAGCTTTTGACTTGTTTGAAATGTGATGAAGTCACAGGATTCTTACCAAAGTTGCAAAATTTGATTTCATTTTGAATTTGTAGTTTGGTAATGAATTTGATGGTATTACCATGTGAACTTAAATTGGTATTCTGTTATTAGAGGAATGCCATTTAAATGGAACAAATCATTGATACCCTGCTTATTTTTCCAAGGCTGTTTCCTGTATGAATTAATTTCATTCCATTCTCTACTTAACGAAGAATATCATGGGTACATGAAAGTAATACTTATGAGGGTATTGGATATAAACAAATGAGGTTAGAGCATTAAAATGGAACACAGTAAAGCAGATATTTGTTTTGAAAGTTACATTTGATGTCAGCATTTCTGCAAAAATGAAACTTACTCCTTTTCTGAAGAGGGTACTAATACTCTTGGTGACCCAGCAGGTAGTGGCTTACAATGCAGTCATCACACCTAACACACTTCCATGTTTCCTTAATCATTTCTGTCAGACAGTGCAGAAGAAAAGTATAATTTTAAGTAAAGCATTTCTGTGATTTGCTTTTGTATTAATTAATGAACCATGATGAGAACACAACTGGATTTAGACTTTTAATTTAGAAAGAGAATAGACATTTTCAATTTTCTTACTGAGCAATTTTTTTTCAAAGAAGCTAAAAGCTTCTTAAAAGTGCTTCATTTAAAGTTGTTAATTTTTGGGTTTCAGCGATAGATTAATACATTTGAAAAATTGTTCCAGATTATGGAAATTAGCTGAGTTGTGTCAAACTAATTTAAGATTTTGGGACATGTATTGCAATTACTGACTATCTTGACTGTAAATTAAATTTATTTACCTTACTAGGAAGTGTGACGACTTTTTGATTTTAGAGTAAGCTGTCTACGATTGCAGATGGATTAACTTATCTTTTCTGAACTAATATATGGCCAAAAAAATGTCTATTTATTCATTTACTTTATCTACCCAGATTACATACACAGATCCGTAGTGGACATGACTGGAAAATTTAATTTGAAACACTTCGCACTGTTGGTGTTGGAAAGCTGATTTAACCAAGTCTCAGAGTAATTTGTATGACTCAAGTAATTATTGCATCTTCCACAGTATTCTTAGTAAGATCTTTCTATATATAACAGTGGGACATCATTCTAATCCACTTCCGCACCAAACTGCCTCTAATTCTGCTAAATTCTAGAGAGTTTAGACTTAGTCTACCTGCTCTTTCCTCATAAGGAACCTTCTTCCCAAGAATCAATCTAAGTGTCCTTCCCTACGCTGATGCCAATACGCAGACCAAAATGGCATGTGCACATGTTGTGGTCTCACCAATATCCTGGCCATTCCTGGTTTACCTACCCATTTTTGTAGTCCAACCCATATCACCTTTTAATTACCATCTGCACATGCAATTTAACTTGGTGTATCCTGTGTGTAACCTTGTGTTCCTTCATACTCGACCTATATTAGTTTGTTCACTCTTTCAAACTGTTTACAAAAACTCCGATAATCCAGCAGGTTGACAGATTTTCCTAAGTATTGAATGTTATTCCTACTAATGCCCCAACACACTTTCAGTTCACTTTCTTTAAACGTTACACAGTAATATTATAAATTTTCCAGTGAACCTAGAAACTATAACGGCAATGCTGGAAACTGGGTGCCTGTGAGTTTAATGAAGCATTGCAAGTTTTATCTCGTTCACCAGATGTTGAACTGTAAGAATTTCAGAATGATCAGGTGGTGGATTATCAAGCTTTTACTGTGTACTCTTTATACAATCTCTTTGTGTCTTTCTCCTACATCCCACATTCTCTTTTTTATATCATTTCAAATCTTGCTATTATGGGCCGGGCCCTTCATTTAATTCATTAATATAGATTGTAAACAGCGGAAGCTATCAACACCAGGCATCCCACTAGATTCAGTTTGCCAACCTGAAAATGATAAATTTATTACCCTATGAATCCTAACCTTATGACGATACCTTCTATGAGGCACCCTTTTCCAGTAACTTTTAGAAATACAATTCATTGATTTGCCATTGTTTATCTTTTTAATTATATCCTCAATAAAACTGAAATTTCTAAATGTCATATTACCTTTTTCTTAATTATGGTCTGGCTTTTAGTTCCCTGAATTTTTGCCTCTCTCCTGCCCTGAATAGTAGTGGTTTTCTTATCTGCATGGAGCTTTTCAGAATTTACGGAACTGTGAAGATCATTACTAATACATGCACTATATCTAACCTACTTTAAAACCCTAAAAGCCAAGCATTAGGTCCAGTGAACTGTTCAATTTCAGCCCCATTATTATGCTTAATTTTTTTTTAGTGATCATTCTTCCATTTTGTCCTCTAGTGTTCTATAACATTACAGAATATTTTTGCATTTGTGGTGGGAAAGGAGACCACATGTTCTTCTACTCAGTCCTCTCTTTTAACATAGAAAATGTACAGCACAATACAGGCCCTTCATCCCACAAAGCTGTGCTGAACATGTCCTTACCTGAGAAATTACCTAGGGTTACCCATTGCCCTCTATTTTTCTGGCATTATCATTTTGTACGTAAAGTTCTGAGGACTCTAGGTGTCTCGCCTGTGCCCCAGTGCCTTACTGAAGTAGCAGTAATTAATTCAGCATCTTGACCTGTTCTATAAATTCAGAACTATGAAGGAATAGTTTACTTTTGTTAAACAAGTACTGTATATTGTGAAAATAATACCTGGACCTGTGATTATAAACTCCTCAGAAGCAGCAGACTGCAGAAAGTTTGCTTTTTTTTTACATGATTAATCAATATTAACTAAATAATTGATACTGATGCATTAAAATTATGCACAGAAAAAGTCACAATATCTATTTCAAAGCCAAGGACAACAAAATAAGTTGAAATTGGGATTTCTTTGGTGAATTAACAATAGCAATTACTAGTTAACAATAGATGATGAATAACTAAACTTAATTTTTCAGAAAGAATATAATTTAATATTTCATTTCTAACTTTGCTTATAGTCTCTGCAAAATATGTATGACATTGGATACTATTCCAAGTATTACATGTAATTATTAATATTCACTAGAAAGGAAAAGTACCATGAGGAATTTGAAAAATGCCCTGATGAAGTTGTAAGGATGCAGCAAGGAATTGTGATCAATAGACTGGTTGCCTTTCCTTTCTTTGTTTTTTGCTAAGGCAATGCATTTTATATAGCTGATTATTTATACCATTAAATTCCCAAGGCTCATCTGACAGAAATGACATTAACATAGTAGTTGGAACTTACGTAATTGTTTTTAAATATTCATGTAGTACTGAGTTATACAGGCCAGGAGAGTACTAAGAAATGCTGAATTAAATGCTACATTAGGTCTTAAATGCCTTAGTTCATGCTTCCCATTCCTGATTGCTCTCCAATGGCAGGAAGTGAGCATTGGGTGAGAAGGAATCGGGTCTACAGATGTCTTGCCCCAATAAGAATTAGCCAATATTTCCACTCATTGTTGGTTTGTTTGAGTAAGACGAGGCAGTAGATTAGTAAAAGCAGAACCCAGCAAAAAGGAAAATTGAGACCCTTTCAAATATGATATTTCCTGATTTAAAAATTGAAAAGGTCCTTAAGAATTGTACTTTGCCCTGGCTCCACAGTGAATTATACTTTTTAAAAAAGGCTCAGGATTATATTCATAAAATGTAATTTTTGCTGTTTCATTTAACAGCATCTGAGCCAAACTTAAAGGTACGGTCCAGACTAAAACAGAAAGTGGCAGAGAGAAGAAGTAGTCCTTTACTACGGAGAAAAGATGGCAGCGCCATAACCACTCTTAAAAAAAGACCCATGGATGTTCCAGGTATGTTAACAATAAGTAAAAAGTGCTGTCAGTGAAGGGCATTCTTTAGTGCTTTTTTTGTCGACATATCAATGCCAGTTCCTGATTTTTTTTCTCCCTGTTGAATTAAAATAATAAGCCTTTGATTCTGTTTCAGAAAGCTTTAAATAATTCATGTAAAATGAATATTGTGGTTATCAGAATAAAATGCTTATAAGTGTCTGGCCGTAGTTAGCCTCCATTGTTTGGGTAATAGTAATCAGAATATTTTAGTAAATCATAATTTTAATGTTGAGATTTAATCCTAACCCATTGCACTGAATGCTTAAGATTTTAAGGCCTCTTAAAGCAATTTCAACTCAATTGAATATATCCTTCTAACCCCATGATCCACAGCTTGAGGGTCAGTTGTTTTAGAAGTCAGAAAGCTTTAGCTTAGTATAAAGTTCATTCTTCCTCTGTGCTGCTTCTTGACCAGAAGTTACCAAACAGATTAAAGCTGCAGACCACAAACTGAAATTATTGTCAGTACTTCTCTGCATGTGACTTGCCAGCACATGGACACGCATGATGATATCAAATGATATGAAATACTTGCAGGTCTTCACTTGTGCAAAATAATAACCACATACCATGCCCACAAGAATTCAGATCTTAGCTGGAGGCCTGCTTCACAGTTGGTTAGAGGGCTTTATTTTACCTGAGGCACTAGCAGAGGCCAAGAGATACTCATCTTCCAGTTGGTAGGCACCTTTGTTAAAATAAATTGTGATTGATTGCCTATTAACTAGGCACCCTCTCCCAATTCCATCCCAAAAATCTGACAGGTTTTCTAAATATGTTTTTCCCTGATCACCTGTTGCATCTTTCCCTGACCAACCTTTCACCAGCTCCCCCAATCCTCTCTCTAACAGCATGCACCTCTGATATTCTACCCAGTTCTCCTCTTTCAAGATTGCCACTGTGTGCAATGACAGGCCTGTTCTGCCATGTAGGAGCCATATGTGCAGTGGAGTTTTCCATGAAATCCATGAATGTCACTTGCCTTACTTTGCACATCTTGAGTTCGAAAGCCCTAAGGGGTTTCTTGTGTCAAAGTGACTTGAAGAGTATATTGTATTCTACATTAGTCTGATCAGACACTGAATCTGATCACTGTGAATTTTGGTTATGAGAAAGGAGGCTTTGAATGTTTGATTTATTTGTTTACACTTCTTGTTCAGAGGCTGTAATGCCTATTATCGAAAGTTAAGTTGCTTACAACCAAGATCTGGTATCAAAATACAACATGTTCATAATCCATATGCTAAGTTATGGAGTGGAAACAAATTTTGCAATTTACCTTTACTCTTACTAAATACATACATAATTAAATTACCTGTCTATTGGTGGAACACAGTACTTTAGTCATTGTCCTGTTCAAAGTGAGATTTGTCACATTATGAAGGAATAGCAGGGGACTGCTTTGAGATGAATAGTTCCTTTTATTTTTGTCCTCCTGTATTCTTGAAATCAGTGAGAGAAAGGACTTGCATTTATTTCACCATTCTTGACCTTGGGATCAACCAAAGTATTTTAAAACAGTGGAAGTACTTTTGAACCTGGTCAGTCTTGCTGTGGAGGAAGTATAAAGGTCTCACAAAGAGTAATTTGATAATGGTAGGAGAAGTTTTGGGTTTAGGGTAGTATTGGTTGGGAAATTGGTAGGGCAATGGAGAAATTCCTGCAATGCAGTGCTGTGGGATATTTTACATCCAACCAAGAGGGTGATTAATGCCCTATCCAAAAAGTAGCTCTTTTAACTGTGCAACATTCCCTTATTCGTGTACTAAATTGTCAGGACAGCCTCTTCCTTTAAGTCTTTGAAATGAACATAGAACCTTCTGACTGAAAGGCAAGAGTACTGCCATTGAGCCACAGTTCACATTGCCATTATAAGGCGTATGTCCGATTTTCACGTTTTCAGATGGAAATTTATATGATTGTTACAATGTTTGATTGTACAATAACTGACAAAGCAAAGCCCAGATTCAAAATATGTTACGAAAAGTTTCTTTAAACATAAAGTACTACATAAATGCAAGTCCTTACCCCCCCCCCCCAGTTACAAATTGAATGGTGTTCATTGTGCTGTACACCAACTGCAATCCAAATTCTGTGTTGGTAATGTAAGTACACTTCTTTTAATCCAAGACATAGTGTATTTTTTAATCATAGAAAGAAAGCTGTTATATTGCAAAAATGGTTGTTGGCATAAAACCAAAAATTTCACCATTAGTTTTTGCAGTGTTTAGCACCGAGAAAAAATAGAGCAAGCCTAAAAAAACAGAACCAACTTCTGGAATTAGTTGAAGAAAGTCTTATTGTATTCAAATAGAGTTGCCTTCCTGCATAATTCCCTTCTCTTTTTAACTGAAGATACTCTTTTTGGTGTAATCTTTAAAACAGTTGGAACAACTGGAAAGTAATCTTACTCTCCATTTTGATGTGGGGGGGCGGTTACATTTCATCTATTTGAATGCATTTGCAGTTAAAATGTTTAACACCTTTTTCCACTTAATATTCAATCTTCAAACAAGAATATCTTGTTATTAAATCTTACTGTAAGCGTTTAGTTTACTTTCTGTTTTGTCAGTATTACCTTTTGTCAATCATTTATTTTCTCTAGAGATTCAACGTTCAAAGTAAATTTTATTATCGAAGTACATATATGTCACCCATACAACTCTAAGATTCATTATCTTGTGGGCATACTCAGTAAATCTATAATATAATAACCATAACAGAATCAATGAAAGACCCATCTAGGGTGTTCACCCAGAGTGCAGAAGACAACAAACTGCAAATACAAAAAGAAGAAATAATATTATTAATAATAAATAAATAACAAATATTGAGAATATGAGATGAAGAGTCCTTGAAAGTGAGTCCATTGGTTGTGGGAACATTTCAATGATGGGGCAAGAGAAGATACCTCCTTTCGTTTAAGAGCCTGATGGTTGAGGGGTAATAACTGTTCCTGTAACTGGTGTGAGTCCTGCTCTTGATGCGGCAGTGAGAAGGAAGCATGTCCTGGATGGTGGGGGTCCCTGATGCTGGATGCTACTTTCCTGCCACAACACTTCATGTAGATGTGCTCAGTGGTTGGGAGGGTTTTACTTGTGATGGACTGGGCTGTATCCACTACTTTTGGTAAGATTTTTTGTTCAAGGGCATTGGTGTTTCCAGATCAGGCTATGATGCAGCTAGTCAATATATGCTCTATATACACATCTATAAAAATGTATCAAAGTTTGAGATGTCATGCCGAATCACTGCAAACTCCTAAGGAAGTAGAGGTGCTGCCGTGCTTTCTTCGTAATTACTTGCATGCTGAGCCCAGGACAGGTCCTCCAAAATAATAATACCTAGAAACCTAAGGTGACTAACCTTCTCCACCTCTGATCCTTCAATGAAGACTGTTAAGTGTTGGCTAAGAGCCCTAGTGAAAATTCCCAAGTATCTCCAAGTACCATTACAACAAAATGTTTCTGCTGCAACTTGCAAATGTGACTATTTGATGGTTCTCTATCCATGTAGCTCTCTGTGTTAACAATAGCATTTGGTTGTATTGAGCTTTAGTGGTTAATGTTATCTATACAGAAATGTGCACTAGCATCCAGATATTAAATATGTTATTATTTTAATATGTACAATAAATTATTTAATCATTTTGTTGTAATTGTAAAGGAACATGAAATTGAAATGAAGCTGAAATGTCTCAGTGTTCTTTGTATTTGAATTTATTGACTCAACCATATTATACTGTGACTTAAACTATGATTAATTTCAAATGCAAATAAGCTCCCTAAGAAAAAATAGTGAATTTTGCTCGTGCAGTCATGATAGCTGAGATCAAGTTACTAAAAGTGAGATTACTTTCATATCAAAAATAACTAATGAAAAGTATAAAGCAAGGAAATTGAAAACTACTGCCAAAGTACATTTCATTAAACATTGTCTTAATATTTGCAATCTTTAAAAAAGAATATAAATGAAATCTGGAAATTAAGCTCTAATAATTGGCATTGATACGGTAACAAAAGGGCCTGTTTCTGTCCTGTGTGGCTCTATAATTACATTATTAAGCTGTCTTTTTGTATGTTTGTAAAAACTCATGCATAAAATTTTATCTGTCATCAGTAAGTATAATATAGATTTTTTTTTAATATCTCACTAGTGTTTTTTACACTCTGCAAGTTATCTTGTAATTTTAGTTACCTACGTAGAGAGAAGATGAGGGAAAATGGGAAGGGGAGCTTGTGGAAATGTGATGGCCATCTACACATCAAGAAATGAGTGTGTTCAGTTCAAAAAGTATAATGATATGGATGATAGAAGTTACAGACAGGAAAAAGTGTTACACAGCTAGGGAAGCTACAAATACACTGATAAGGAGGTAAATCTACTTCATTTTTTTGAATTTTTTAATGAAGTGTTGTACATTGAAGTGATGATGGATTGTATACTATTGTTCGATTTAACTCATGTGAGCAGGTTAGCAAGGGTCTAAAGAAAGTAAACCAAATATACTAGGCTTTGAAATTGAAAGGTAGAAGAAATGTGCCACCATGCACAACATGGAAGAGTATACATATCAGAAAAATTAACATAGTAAGTTTCTCTTAGGAATAAAATCAGACAGTGACTAAATGGGATCTTTAAAATCATAGCTTGTGATAGAGCAGATGCAGAGTGAATGAAAAATAGACATCAATGTAAGATGGTTACCAAGTACTCCTGTAGAGTATTCAGAAGAGACTTCTCTGTGAAAGAGTGGTGAGAATGTGGAAATCACAAGAAATGATTGAAAAAAAATAACAAAGAAGCGGTTAATAGAAGGCCAGACAAACGTATCGGGTTTAATGATATAGAACAGATTACCTGGATGGATTTTGATGAGGGAAAATGGAAGAGGCTAAAGTGAAGCAAAAATGTTGGAATGGACTGGTTAAGCTGAGTGATTTCATTCTATGCCACAAATCCTGTCCTTTATTAATATGGTTTGTATTGATTAGTGAATGCTGAGTTTTCCCTAGTGAAATGTTGAGACCTTGATCTGTTTTCATGTTGATTTGCACAGAAGGCAGAGGGGGTTACTGTTTAATGTTCTGTTTCTGGCAACAGTACATTTTATCATGGAGCCATAGAATTGTATGACATAGGAGATAATAAATGAGCCCATTGGATTTATGCCAGATCCTGGTGAACTACAGCCTGCAAACAAATTCCCTCTTGAAGAATTTGACTCTTCAGAAAAAATCCTACAAAGATAGTGGATGTTGCAGGAAAGGAGTAATCATCATCTAGGACCCCCACCACTCAGGCCATGCTCTCTTCTTGCTGCTACCATCAGGAAGAAGGTACATGAGTCTCAAGGCCCACACCAGCAGTTTCAGGAATAGTTATTACCCATCAACCATCAGACTCTTTAACCAGAGTGGTTAACTTCACTCACCCTATCATAGAACTGTTCCTGCAACTTCCGCACTCACTTTCAAGGCCTCTTCATTTCATGTTCTCCATATTTATTGCTTATTTATTTATTATTATTTTCATTTGTATTTGCACATTTTGTTGCTTTTTGCATAGTGGTCTGTTTTGTTGGGTGTAGTCTTTCATTGATTCCATTGTGTTTCGTGGAGTTACTGTGCATTTCCGCAAGAAAGCAAATCACAGGGTTGTACGTGGTGGCATATATGTACTTTGATAAAAAATTTACTTTGACTGTTGTCACAGCAGCAAAAGTGGCTGTGTTTTGAAAAGTGGCTAAAATTTATGACTACTCTGTAGTAGAAAAGTAGATCTAGCTGTAAGGTCTGTGATGATACGTAATTTTTAAAAGTGCACATTCTTTAGGCTTCTACATTATGCTTTTAGTTTCACATTTCTTGAACAATATTGACTCTCAGAGTGAGAAGTTTCTCCTGGGGGGCAATGGTATTTGTAACTTCAAACAAAGGCATTTGCTTCATAGAACAATATGTGTGAAATGTATAGCAGTCAAGCAGGAAAGAATTAGGTTTCAGTAAATAGAAATAATTGAAGTTCAGACATAATCAGATTGGATTTACTCTTGATTTGGAACTGTGGTTCACTTTAATCTCAAACTATGCAGATTTTACTCCTGTGCTGTACACATGCCACAGTTCAGACTGATTTAGCAAAATGTCTGTTACTTAGGAAATTCAACAGTTGCAGGCTTTTTTTAAAAATGTCTCCTACTTGGTTGTTTACTGATCCAAGATGTATAGTACTGTGCAAAAGTCATAGGCACATGTATATAGCTAGGATGCACAGCACTGTAGTAATTTTATGTATTGCACTTGTACTGAAAACAAGAACAATTCATGGCATAATTGAGTGATGATGGACCTGATTCTAATATAGGTCTCTTGTGTACTGAGAGTAGGAAGAGGGCAGGGTGAGGGAAATCATGGTCGGGGAAAGGGGAAGGGAGGGGGGAGTTAGCAGGAAACACCAGTGAGATATAAAGTAATGATCAATAAACCAATTTATTTTGAATGAAATGACCTTGCCTGGTGTCTCAGCGCTGGGTGTTTCTGCAACCACGCCCCCTCCCTTGGTAGTCCTTCTCTGCCACCTGTCTCACACCCCTCCCATGATGCTCCAACCTCACCATCCCCAACATCCTTTGCTCCTGCTAGATTTACAAATTTGCTATCTGCTCCACGTTGACAAATTCAGCACTGTGGAAAGGTTTTAGGCACCCTAGCTATATATATGTGCCTAAGACTTTTGCACAGTGCTGTGCCTTGTCTAGAATACCAGCTTTCTTACAAATCTCCAATAAAAGGTAATCTATATCTCTGTGAAAACTGAATGAAGCTCAAACTTTCCATTGACTATTTTCAGAAAGATTAAGCAGATTGTGAGTGCCAATGTTACATGCATCATGAGACCATTTTGGGTGAAATGACACCTTCATGCATAGCACAATGTTATCTTCCCTTGATTACATGAGTGTACTGTATTGCACCTAATTCTTGAGCACTTCACAAGAGGAGCTAGTGTCAATTTTGACCTAAGTAAGCTTTTGCCCAAGGGTTTTGTAAGAATAGAGGTGATCCACCTGGGAACACTAATTCCAATAGAGAGAAGACTGATGTTAGTAGTACTCTGATACAGTTGGGAAACATTGTTTATTCCCTTTAATACTGAATGCAGTTAATACTAGAAATTATCTTAATGGTATGCAATTCCACAGTAAGGGAGTATTATAGGTTTCAGTAGAAACAAATATATGAATACAGTCAGCAGCTAATACTCTTGAATACTAGCAACCAAAGGTAAATTACTCCCCTATATTTTTCCTAACAAATAACATAACTGCCATTTTAGAAATTCACATGTAAGTCATGTTAATTTTGATTATGCTTTCTTGCTATTTATAGGCTATTCAGTAATCACTAAAGTAGACAAATTTGTATACCTCATAATTGTAAAGCACTGCATGCCCATTATTGTGAAATTTACGTAGGAGCATGAGAAAGTCTGCAGATGCTAGAAATCCGAAGCTACTGACACAAAATACTGGAGGAACTCAGAAGATCAGGCAGCATCTATTGATGTTTCAGGCCAAGACCCTTCTTCAATATATATTGATTAATATACCTGTTTTATGCCTGACCCAATATAATTTTCCACTGGCTTCAAGGTAGATAAAATACAGTCTTTTTAAAATCACGGCATCCAATTCCATTGAACTGAGCAGATCAATAAAGTTAAAATCCCTCCTAGTATCTTACAGTTGTGAGTTTTTTTTCTGATTAAGGCTGGTTTTGCAAAATATCTTCTTTGACTACTTCTGTACTTCTGCTCATTGATCTAAATTTTTTTTCAATTGTTAAACACAGAGTAATTGATTGCATAATTACTCACCCCCTTCAAGCCAGTATTTAGTAGATGGCAGCAATTATAGCCTTGAATCTGTGTGGATAGGTCTCTATCAGCTTTGCACATCTGCACACTGCAAATTTCCCCAATTCTGCTTTACAAAACTTCTCAAGCTCTTTCAGGTTGCATGGGGATCATGAGGGAACAGCCCTTTTAAGTCCAGTCACAAATTCAGAGTTGGATTGAGATCTGGACTCTGATTTGGCCACTCCAGGACATTAACTTTATTGTTTTTAAGCCATTCCTGTATAGTTTTGGCTTTATGCTTGGGGTCATTGTCTTGCTGGAAAACAGATCTTCTCTCAAGTCGGAGTTCTCTTGCAGACTGCATCAGGTTTTTCTCCAGGATTTCCCTGTATTTTGCTGCATCCATTTTACCCTTTACCTTCCCAAACCTTCTAGTACCACTGCAGTGAAGCATCCCCACAGCACGATGCAGCCACCACCATGCTTCAAGGTAGGGATTATGTGTTTTTGATGACGCTTACACCAAACAGCATTTAGTCTGATGGCCAGAAAGTTCAATTTTGGTTTCATAAGAGCATAGAAAACTTCATTCAGCTGACATCAGAGTCTCCCACATGCCTCTGGCAAACTCTAGCCGAGATTTCATGTGTTTCTTTCAAAAGTGGTTTTCTCTTTGCCACTCACATAAAACTGCAGCTGGTGAAGCACCCGAGGAAAGTTATTGTATGCGCAGTCTCTCCCATTTCAGCCACTGAAGCTGCTAGCTCCTCTAGAGTTGTCATAGGTCTCTTGGTGGCCTTCCTCACGAGCCCCCTTCTTGCACGGTCACTCAGTTTTTGAGGACGACCTGCATTGCTAAGCAGATTTATATCTGTGCCATATTCTTTCCATTCCTTGATCATTGACTTAACTGTCCTCCAAAGGATATTCAGTGACTTGGAAACTTTCTTGTATCCATCTCCCAACTTATGCTTTTCAATAACCTTTTTGCAGAGTTGATTGGAGTGTTCTTTTGTCTTCCTGTGTAGCTTTTAGCCAGGATACTGACTCATCTGCAGTTGGACCTTCCAGATACAATCAATTGAAATACCTTGACTGCATACAGTGATCTCTATTTAACTAATTATGTGACTTCTAAAATCTGTCGGCTTCACAAATGATTAAAGGAGATGACTACTTATGCAATCAACTGTTTTGTGTTTTATATTTGCAATTAATTTAGATCAGCGGTCCCCAACCACCGGGCCGCAAAGCATGTGTTACCGGGCTGTGAGGAACAACATGAGTCTGCTGCACCTTCCCTCATTCCCTGTCACGCACTGTTGAACTTGAACATAGGGTTGCCAACTGTCCCATATTAGCCAGGACATCCCGTATATTGGGCTAAATTGGTTTGTCCCATATGGAACCGCCCTTGTCCCGTATTTCCCCCGCTAAGGTAGGGCGTTCCTATGAAACCTTTTGTGCCAAAATGGCGTAAAACAAAGAAGCAATTACCATTAATTTATATGGGAAAACATTTTGAGCGTTCCCAGACCCAAAAAATAACCTGCCAAATCATTCCAAATAACATAAAAAACCTAAAATAACACCAACATATAGTAAAAGCAGGAATGATATGATAAATACACAGCCTATATAAAGCAGAAATAACGTATGTACAGTGTAGTCGGGAATATTAAGTCAAAAACGATTTGTGGAAAAAATGGGCACGTACGCGCATGCGCATGTCACGCATGAGCACACAGGTGCCTGCGCAAGGCTTCATGGTCATGGTAGTCTTTCTCGGGGTAAACACTGTCCCGTATTTGACTGCTACTTTTGTCCCTTATTTGGGAGTGAGAAAGTTGGCAACCCTAACTGTAAAAGACATGCTGAGGTGAGTTTAACCCTACTTGAACACCTCCCCACCCCCCCGGGTCAGCCGGTCTGCAAGAATATTGTCAATATTAAACCGGTCCGCAGTGCAAAAAAGGTTGTGGACACCTGATTTAGATCACCTTGTAGAGATCTGTTTTCAATTTGACGCAAAAGCCTTTTTCTGTTGATCAGTGTCAAAAAAGCCAAATTAAATCTACTTTGATTCAGTGTTGTAATACAAAAAGCATGAAAACAAGAGGGGGCATTGAATACTTTTTAAAGGCACTGTAATTCATGTTTGATTATATTTATGTACAAACGTATGATAACTCAATGACTTGTATTGTTCAGTTTGCTACTACCAAGTCCATTATGCAGGAGAGATGAGAATATCCATTGTAGATTGAAAGGTGCTACATAGATATGATAGCATTAGGTCATAGGATTTCTTATCAAAAGGCATTAGTTTTGATTTCACAATTCCAACTGGAAAATTAAAATCGAGTATTTAAATCTGAAAGTTGAAGAAGTTCCCATTAGCAGTGGTGAATGTATAACTGCCTGACTTCTACAAATTCCAATCTAGTTTGCTAGTCTCTTCAGGAAAGGCAAGATGTCATTCCCACCTGGTTCATCCATAAATTACTCCATAGTTGACTCATAACCACCCTGTTGAGTTGCTCTACCATTTAAGGAAAACAGTAAGTTACTGCTGGCCTGGCCAGTTACATCCTTATCCTGAGAATGTTTAAGTTCCTGGTTATATTATCACAAAACAAAGAGCTGAACTGCTTGGGTAAAGCTGAAATTTTGTTTTGCAGAATAGAGTAAATAATATGCATGGAAAGAAATATAGCAACTGCAGTTCTCAAAGTGTTGTATTGTTAAAGGTTGATAAGTGTGGCATTGTCATGGTTGGGACTTATACTAACTAAAATTATTTATTGAAGCTTATGAAGCATAGCAAGAAGTCATCATTGTCATAATGACAATATTACCAGAGCAAAATTATAGTTTTATTCTATTGTGCTTTCCAGGTGGTGGTATTCCAGAAGTGTTATTTTTCGAGACGGCAACTCCTATGTTTTAGACAGAGCTCATGCAAAGAAATGAGAAGCATAATGTCTGTAGATACCCAAATTTCATGATGCATTTCTCAGTGGAAAGTATATCATTTGGTGATGAGGAATGAGCAACAAAACAAAGTTTGGAGTGCTTTGGTTTGGAACCTTTGTTTGTGGAGAAACATGTATTGTGATGTGTTAGGTGTTCACTGCATTGCAGTGATTCACAGAAGAGATTTACCAACATCTGAAGTGCATTTAGTGATGGGCGTTAATTACAGATGATCCCCACATCTCACAAAAGCATGCTTTAAAAATACCACACACTCAATAATTGCTCCAATGTTTTATGAACAAACAGAAGAGATTTTCATGTAGTATGCAAAGCCAGAGTTGTCTCAGTTTAATTGATTTTCTGTTTTCAGATTCAGCTTGTAATAGTGCTCCTGGATCTGGCCCAAGCTCGCCCAACAACAGTTCCAACAACATCACTACAGAAAATGGGATAGCTGGGCCAGCCACCAGCATCCCATCTGAGGTAACTTCAACACAGCTACTTTAGTGATAATCTTGCTAATCCTATCATTTTAGGTGTAGCACATTCTTCTATTTAAAAATGGTAAGAGATATGACTTTACAGTTTCTCTTACTGAATAAGTTCTACAGCATTAATTGCCTATTGTACTCCCTCAGGAAATTGGTATAAGTGACCAAGGTTAAGCTGGAAAGAAAGTATGACGATTGACAAGAGGATCAGGTATTACAGGGAATAGAGTTTGAAGGTGATTGTCAGAAGATGCAAATGGTCAGAATGAGCAGTGGAGGTAGATCAGTTGTAGTTTTCACTAGGGAGCTGAATAGCAATCTAAAAGAAAATAATTTCCAGGAATATTGTTAGAGGGCAGGGGAATGGGGCGAACTAGATTGCACATAAAGAACTGGTGCAGACTTGGTGGAGTTAGTGAACTCTATCTATCCTGTAAGAGTTCTTTTTAGTTCTTCCTGGTCCAGCAGCAGAATGCTAATTTGGAGAATCAACCTGGTAAAAACTTGCTCAACAGTGACTCCAAGGGGCATTTTATATCTTTAATTCATTGAGTCTGCTTAAATATTTTAATTTTTTTAGTGATTTAAATGTTTATCTAATTTTTTTTTACAATAGACTCAGGCAAGGGTGTTAGGTTATTTTAGCCATCTGTCAGCTATGTTTGGGTGTTTTGGCACTGGGCCTTTTTCTACTCCTCCCAAAACCTGATAGCATTTATGCTTGCGAGGCTCTGGCACTCTACAAAGCTCACTGTTGGGAATTGGGTGCACTTGGGAACACCCTGATGAAAGGGAATCCACTAAAGCCAAGTCCAGACTTAGTGAGCCACTTATGATGTAGGAAAACCAAGCTATTGTAAACTTCCTGACTTCTGCAAGATTATTTGGCTTCTGACCATGTTTTTTTCTATCGGCTTTGCTCAATGCTGTTGATAAGCTATAACAGAGTAAACAGATAAACATTAAGTGATGTGAAGTTGGTATTTAGCCAAAAGTTACAATTTTTTATTTCTGAATTTTTTTATATCTATTGGAAACGTACGATTTCTGAGATATAAGCTTTCCATCTTCAAAACATTCTCTGCATTCTGTTTATTCTGTATTCTGTTACTGTTCTATGATTTACGTAACATTTAGAACAACAGTAATTCATGCTTCACAAATTCCCCTGTTTTTTAGGCTCTATTGTGGAAAAAAAAGGAGTATATGATTCACAAATAAAAATTCTCAGTTAAATTAATCAAAATTCCTCTTTGTAATACTCGTTGATGTGTACAAAGGGTTGGGGGCTGAGTACATTTTCAAGGCACTGTAAGTTGTAACTGAGAAGTACAGTAGGGAACAGGTAGGGAATTAGACCAGCAGGACCAGATAAAGCAACACATATCAAAGTTGCTGGCGAACGCAGCAGGCCAGACAGCATCTCTAGGAAGAGGTACAGTCGACATTTCAGGCCGAGACCCTTCGTCAGGAAATATTGAGGCCCTGGTTAAGAAAAAAAAGGGGGTAGCATTACAGGTACAGGCAGGTAGGAACAAATGGGGTGCTTATGGAGTATAAGAAATACAAGAAAGAAAGAAATTGGGAGAGCTAAAAGAAAGCATGATATTGCCTTAACAGGCAAGCTGAATGAGAATTCTAAGGGACTCTTCAGATATATTAAGAGCAAAAGGATTGCAAGGGACAAAATTGGTCCTCTGGAAGATCAGAATGGTAATCCATGCGTGGAGGCAAAAGAGATGAGGGAAATCTTAAGTGCATTTTTTTTGCAGCTGTATTTTCTCAGGAGACGGACACAGAGTCTATAGAAGTAAGGCAAAACGGCATCAACTTCATGGACTCTATACAGATTACAGAGGAGGAGGTATTTGCCATCTTGAGGCACAATAGGGTGGATAAATCCCCAGGGCCTGACAAGGTGTTTCCTTAGACCCTTCAGGAGGCAAGTATAGAAATTGCCAAGACCCTAACAGAGATATTTAAATCATCCTCAGTGGCAGGTGAGGTGCAGGAGGATTGGAGGATAGCTAATGTTATTCTGCTGATTAAGAAAGTACCTAAAAATAAATCAGGAAATATAGGCTGGTGAGCTGGACATGAGTCGTAGGAAAGTTATTGGAAGGTATTCTAAGAGACTGGATATGTAATTATATGGATAGACATGGACTGATTAAGGATGGTCAGCATGGCTTCATGCATGGTAAGTCGTGTTTAACCAATCTTATGTTGCTTTTCGAGGAAGTTACCAGGAAAGTGATGAAAGCAAGGCGGGGATGTTGTCTACATGGGCTTTTGACAAGGTCCTGCATGGGAGGTTGGTCATGAAGGTTCATTCGTTCAGCATTCAAGATGAGGTAGTAAATTGGATTAGCCGTTACCTTTGTAGGGGAACCCAGAGAGTGGTAGTAAGTGATTGCCTCTCTGAATGGAGGCCTGTGACTAGCAGAATGTTGCAGGGATTGGTGCTTGGGTCCGTTATTGTTTGTCATACTTATCAATGATCTGGATGATAATATGGTTGACTGGATCAGCAAATTTGCTGCTGACACCAAGATTGGGTCTGAAAAATGGCAGCTGGAATTTAATACAGACAAGTGCAAGGTGTTACACTTCAGTAGGACCAACCAGGGTAGTAAATGGTAGGGAACTGGAGAGTATGGTAGAACAAAAGGATCTAGGAATACAGGTACATAATACATTGAAAGTGTCATCACAGGTTTATAGGGTCATAAAGAAAGCTTTTTGGCACATTGGCCTTCATAAATCAAAGTATAAGTACAGAAGATCGGATGTTATATTGAAGTTGTGTCAGACATTAGCATGACCTAAGTTGGAACTTGGCACAAACAAGAGGAGATCTGTAGATGCTGGAAAATAAGGAACACATTGTGTGCAATTTTGGTCACCCACCTACAGGAAGGAAAGAAATAAGGTTGAAAGAGTACAGAGGAGATTTACAAGGATGTTGCCAGGTCTGGAGGACCTGAGTTATATGGAAGATTGAACAGGTTAGAATTTTATTCCTTGAAAAAGTATAAGATTAGGATATTTGACAAAATTATAAAGGATATAGATAGGGTAAATGCAAGCAGGCGTTTTCCACTGAGGTTAGATAGGACTGCAACTAGATGTCATGTGTTAAGGGTGGAACGTGAAAAGTTTAAAGGGAACATGAGGGAAAATGTCATCACTCAGAGGGTTGTGACAATGTGGAACAAGCTGCCAGCATAAGTGCTTCATGCAAGCTCAATTTCAATGTTTAAAAGAAGTTTGGATAGATACATGGATGGTAGGGGAATGGCAGGCTATGGTCCTGGTGCAGGTCGATGGGAGTAGGTAGTTTAAATGGCTTCACATGGACTAGATGGACCTAAGGGCCTGTTTCTGTGCTGTACTTTCCTGTGACTCTTTTTAGCGACTGAGAGGCTGAGTGGAATAACTTGTTGGAATTGCTCTTGTAGCTAATAGGTGAGATGCTTTCAGATTATAGAATTTACACTACACACACAGGCAATTCAGTTCACACTACATGTAAGTGTTCACATCTTGATTACAGCCATTTCCACTTCATTCTAATATTGTGCTCTTTTTAAATAATGTTTAGTTTCAATTTAAAAGCTGTTTTATCGTCTGCCTCAATATTCATTTGTGCTAATGCATTCCATACTATTACTGTATAACCATTTCTAGGGATCAACATTGCTTTATTCATGCATAATTGTTTGTTCATGATAGAGAGACATCATTAGCTAGGCTAGTATTTGCTACCTATCCCTATTTGGGCAATGTCCGGGCATTCTAGGGCCAACCAGATTGTATTTGGTCTGGAATCATGTACAAGTCAAACCAAGAGAGGACAGCACATTTTTTCCCCTGAAATACACCACTGAACCAGATTGGATTTTACAGCAATCTAGTCATTTCACACTATTTAGCTTCTTAGCCCAGATACGTTCAATTGTTGTCAAGGAGAAATTTGAAAACATGCTTCTAAGTCATTTGTAAAGGTACCTAGATAGAGAAGCAATAACTTAACAGTGATACTATCATACCCTATGATGTTCATGATCTTGCATTATGCTTCCTATTTGTTTTTTGTAATACTTACCTTCACACTGCAAGGAAATAGGTATTCTGAACTTAAGTGTACAGTAGAAGGTAAAATTCTTAATGGAGGAGTGAAAATTTAAAAGTACAGACGTATAACTAAACATAATGATGTGAAAATCTGGGGTCATTAAAATATAAAAGGATGTTGGCTCCGTATGGAACATTGAAAATAAACACAAAGATTTGTTGGACATTTTTAGACATTCTTACTGCACGGTTTAGTCACTTTTACTGCAAAGTTGGGGTATTGTATATTGTTGCACTAAACTGAAGATTCATTACAAGCATACAGGAAAAGGTTTAAATTGAAAGTGTTGAAGTCACTGGAACAGAAATTTTCTTTCTTTCTTTTTAAATCTTTTTATTGAATAAGTATACAAAAAGGTAAGCCATATAAGCACTAATACACTGTTAGAATATAATAAAATTACAGGAGATATTAATACAAAAAAATGATACAAACAATGTAATTTAAACATAACCTACTAAGGTAACATAATAGTATACTAATTTATATATATATATATATATCAATAGAGAAAAAGAAAAAAAAACCAAAAAAAAACCACCGTGCAGCTAACTAAAAGCAAAGGAAAGCAATGGGCTAACTTGGAACCAAGCAGAGTTAAAAAAAACTTAAAATCACGTCCTCAATCCCGACCTCCATTAAAAATAGTAAAAAGAAACAAGAAGGGTATATAAATATGGAGCAAAAAAAGGAGGAGAAAAAAAAATTACATTAAATGAAAATATTGAATAAAAGATCTCCAGGTCTGTTCAAATTTAAGTGAGGAATCATAAAGATTACTTCTAATTTTCTCCAAGTTCAAGCATAATATCGTCTGAGAAAACCAAAAAAAGGTAGTTGGAGCATTAAGCTCTTTCCAATGTTGTAAGATGCATCTTTTCACCATTAAAGTGAGAAATGCAATCATTCTACGGGCTGAAGGAGAAAGATTACTGGAAATTTTAGGTAGTCCAAAGATAGCAGTAATAGGGTGAGGAGAGATATCTATATTCAATACCTTGGAAATAATATTAAAAATGTCTCTCCAAAAAGTTTCCAGAGTAGGTCAAGACCAAAACATATGAGTTAAAGAGGCTATCTGCCCCGGACATCTATCACAAAAAGGATTAATATGAGAATAAAAGCGAGCTAATTTATCTTTGGACATATGTGCTCTATGAACAACTTTAAATTGAATTAGGGAATGTTTAGCACGTATAGAGGAAGTATTGACTAATTGTAAAATCTGCCCCCAGTCATCCACGGAAATGATAGACCCCAATTCTTGTTCCCAATCTACCCTAATCTTATCAAATGGAGCTTTCCTAAGTTTCATAATAATATTATAAATCATAGCCGATGTACCTTTCTGACATGGATTAAGGTTAATTATAGTATCTAAAATATATGTAGGAGGAGGCATAGGAAAAGAAGAAAGTATAGTACTTAGGAAATTTCTAACTTGTAGATATCTAAAAAAGTGTATTCTTGATAAATTATATTTATTAGATAATTGTTCAAAAGACATAAGGGAACCATCTAAAGATAAATTCAAAAACCGTGAAATACCCTTAGTCTTCCAAATTTGAAAAGCACGATCCGTAAAAGAGGGAGGAAAAAATATATTACCTAAAATAGGAATCGCTAGCCCAAATTGGTTAAGATCAAAAAATTTTCTGAATTGAAACCAAATACGTAAGGTATATTTAACTATCGGGTTAGATACCTGTTTGAGGCGTTTCAAATCAAAAGGAAGAGAGGAACCTAAAATAGAGCCAAGTGTATAGCCCTGAACAGATTGTAATTCCAATGCTACCCATTTAGGAATGGATAGTATATCCTGGTCAAGTAACCAAAATTTCATATGTCGAATATTAATTGCCCAATAATAGAATCTAAAGTTAGGTAATGCTAAACCTCCATCTCTCTTAGCTTTCTGTAAATGTATTTTACCCAGCCTCGGGTTTTTATTTTGCCAAATAAATGAAGAAATTTTTGAGTCAACCTTATCAAAAAAAGATTTTGGGACAAAGATTGGTAATACCTGAAATATATATAGACATTTTGGCAAAAAAAACATCTTAACTGCATTAATACGACCAATCAAAGTTAAATATAAAGGAAACCATTTAGATGAAAGTTGAATAATATGGTCAATTAAGGGTAAAAAGTTAATCTTAAATAAATCTTTGTATTTACAAGTAAATTTAATCCCAAGATATGAAAAATAATTATTAATCAATTTAAATGGAAAGTTATGATATAAGGGAAGTTGTTTATTAATCGGGAAAAGTTCACTCTTACTAAGATTTAATTTATAACCAGAAAAGAGACTAAATTGTGCTAATAACTCTAAAACAGCAGGGATGGATTTTTGAGGATTAGAAATATATAAAAGTAAGTCATCAGCATAGAGTGATATTTTATGGGACTTTAAGCCCCGGAACAGAAATTTTAAGGGGATTGAATTCGTGTTTGTGAAAAGATTTTGGGAGGATACACATCACCACACATATTCCACAAATCTAGAAGATACTTGTTTTCCTTGCAATTTGCTTGCATATGTACAAACGTATTAAGGGCAAGGGAAGACCAGTCATCCCCTTGAGACGACTGGCCATTCATAAGATCATGAAAAATATTCAAATTTTTAGCTTCCACCGCTCTTGGAGGAAGAGTATCACTGCCACGTATTACTTAGCTGACTCTAGTTGTGCCTGGTTATATACCCAGCATACTATATCCCATATTTTTTAAATAATGTTATGTAATATTAATTCAAGGCTTCTTAGCAAACCATGTAATAATTTTCAAAACTTTCAATTAATTTTCTGCGATATGTTTATAAATCCATTCTGCTCCAATATAAACTTACCAAGTATTAATTTTCAATGTTTACAAACAGCTACCACACAAGCCACTAGAAAATAATATCATCAGTGTTTCCTTACGTACTCTTTCTTTTCCCTGAGATGGACTGTGGTATTTGCCACATTATGTTCACAGGGTGTCAGAGTTTGACACCATACATAAGGAGTCTTTTATACGTCTTCCCCATGGATTGCGTGGATTTTCTGTGGATCCTCTAGTTTCCTCCCACAGTCCAAAGGCATACCG
Organism: Mobula birostris; assembly: GCF_030028105.1. Classification (NCBI taxonomy): domain Eukaryota; kingdom Metazoa; phylum Chordata; class Chondrichthyes; order Myliobatiformes; family Myliobatidae; genus Mobula; species Mobula birostris. Next base: position 138,483,285 of record NC_092375.1, on the reverse strand, counting down.
GGTAGGTTAATTGGTCATTGTAAATTATCCAGAGATTAAGTTAGCGTAATTCAGGGCCTACTCCATGCTGTAACACAAATAAATAAAGTAATACTGAGTGTGTATTAATTATGATAGTGAGGGTAAGAATAGGATGATTTGGTAGAAGAACGTGTGGCTGAAGAATTGGTGCAGGCGGTAGAGTTTCAGATTTATGAGTCATTGAGATCTCTCCTGGGGAAGGTATGACCTGTACAAAAGGGACAGGTTACACCTGAACCCGAGGGGAACCCATAGCCTTACAGGCAGGTTTACTAGAACTGCTGGGAAGGGTTTAAACTAGTTCAGCAGGGGGAATGTGAACAAAAGTGATAGATCGAGGATGGGGCAGTTGCTGTAAAGATAGATGCAGCCTGATAGATAGAACAGCTTCTTCCCCTCTGCCATCCGATTCCAATATGGACGTTGAACCCTTGGACACTACCTTACTTTTTTAGTATATAACATTTCTGTTTTTTGCACAATTAAATATTTGTATACTTTAGTTGATTTAGTTATTATTATTGTGTTTTTTTCCTATATTATGTATTACATTGTACTGCTGCTGCTACGTTAACAAATTTCACATCACTAGCCAGTGATAATAAGCCTGAATCTGATTCTGAAGAGAGACTGTGAGGAAGAATAGACAGTGGAAAGGCATAGTTACAGTTAGCTGGATGGGTTGAAATGTGCTTATTTTAACGTGGTTACAATTGCAGGTTACAATGGAATATTGAGAGGATATGGAGCTGGGCTGAAATCTAGCAGATGGAGTTCAGTCTGGAAGAGTGTGAAGTGATTCACTGTGGAAGGTCGATTTGAAGGCAAAATATGGGGTTAATAGCACAGTTCTTAATAGTGTGGAGGAACAGATGACAATAAACTTGAACTTGGCTGCTTTAGAGAGGGTGAAGAGAAGATTTACTAGGATGATGCCTTGGATTGAGGATAGGGTGAGTGAGCCAGACATTTCTCTTTGGTGATGAGTATAATGAGAGGTGACTTGATAGGGCTGTACCAGATGATAGCAGGCATAGATCAAACAGAAGGAGAAATGGCTCCTACAAGAGTGCATAACTTTAAAGTGATGGAGGAGAGAGGTGTCTGAGGCAAGTATTTTTACACAGGAAATGATAGGTGCATGAAATGTGCTGCGGAGCTGGTGGTAGAGGCAGATAGATTAGGAACATTTAAGAGAATCTTAGATAGGCACATTGATGAAAGAAAAATAGAGAGCTATGTGGGAGGGAAGGGTTAGATTGATCGTGGAGTGTTGGTACAGCATCATAGACTGAAGGGTATGTACTGCGTTACGTTGTTCTATGTTCTAAATACATCAGCTGATTGTTCCTCCACATTTTCACTAGTTGGGCTGCATGCCACTTACAACTTGGGTCCTTTTTACTATTATATGTTACATTTGTTTTTATCAAAATTGATTAATTTTGAAAATTTATCTTTTGTAGCACCTTTTTAACATTGCCCTCCAGTTGCTTATCCAGTTCCACTTTCACATTGCTTCATCAAAACTCTGTCTGCCAGAGAAAGCAGGATCTCCCAGTGGCCACACATTTTAATTCCACATCCCATTCCCATTCTGGTATGTCTATCCACGGCCTCCTCTACTGTAAAAGTGAAGCCGCACTCAGATTGGAGGAACAACACCTTATATTCTGTCTGGGTAGCCTCCAACCAGATGGCATGAACATCGACTTCTCTAACTTCCGCTAAGGCCCCACCTCCCCCTCGTACCCCATCTGTTACTTATTTTTATGCACACATTCTTTCTTTCACTCTCCTTTTTCTTCCTCTGTCCCTCTGAATATACCTCTTGCCCATCCTCTGGGTCCCCCCACCTTGTCTTTCCTCCCAGACCTCCTGTCCCATGATCCTCTTGTATCCCCTCTTGCCTATCACCTGTCCAGCTCTTGGCTCTATCCCTCCCCCTCCTGTCTTCTCCTATCATTTTGGATCTCCCCCTCCCCCTCCAACTTTCAAATCCCTTACTCACTCTTCCTTCAGTTAGTCCTGACAAAGGGTCTCGGCCTGAAACGTCGACTGCACCTCTTCCTACAGATGCTGCCTGGCCTGCTGCGTTCACCAGCAACTTTGATGTGTGTTGCTTGAATTTCCAGCATCTGCAGTATTCCTGTTGTTTATTATTTAAATACATCCAGAGAGGCCCTAGTGCCCTAGAAATTCCTTTATACAGCTCCAGCAGAAATAGTCATGTGCAGTTGAAAATTAGTTTGGCCAGAGTAGTCACTATTACACACATGTTCGGGATCTCTTAGCACCCAGCAGAAAATTCAATCCTGAACTTTTCAATCAAACATTCATTTGTGTTGAGAACATAATGCAAACATGACTTTCTATGCCATATTTTTGGCATAGAAAGCCACTAAACAAAGTCCATAATGGGGCAACACCCAAAATTCATTGCCAGCTGTGATTTTCAACTTCACTGATCTGTCGAATGGCAGTTCTTGTTTACTTGTAATACAGCCAGCTTTTACTAAATCTGTTTCGCCTGAAGCCATGGGACAAACATTCACTTTTTTAGTTCTTACTGAGATCTATGACCTCGTGTGTATGCTTCACTTGTTGAACAGTTACTACCCTACAACCATCAGCATGGATAACTTCAATCACCACTACTCTAAACTGATTCTACAACCTACAAGCTCACTTTCTAGGACTGACTACAATTCTTCTCAGTATTATTTTTTTTATTTGCAGTTTGTCTTTTGCATATTGGTTATCAGTCTTTGCTTACGTTTAGTTTTACATGAAATTTGATTGTTTCTCTTATTTCCTGTAAATGCCTACAAGAAAATAAATGATACTTTACTTTGAACTTTTATATGAAAACTGTGGAGCAGCTCATATCTTCTACTTTTCAGCTGGTCATTATTGCTGCAGTAAGAGAAGTCTCCCAAACTTCATGCTCAAAGAGAAAAGACTACGTTTACTCTAGCCCACTAGAGTATTCACAGGGAATTTCCTGGTCAAATGCAATTTTAGGCCAATGATCCTAATGGCTTTCAATAATTCCACAATATTATAATCATATTTACCATTTTCTTATACTTTATTAGAACTCTTTGAGAGGCTATTGTTGGCGGAGTAGACCCATCATTTTTCACTTTCTAGCTTTTGGATTCTAGTTGTGCAAGCCATGTGACTAATGATGCCTCATTGTTTAGGATGGAGAAATTATCAACATTATTATAGAAGAAGACAACTTCATAAATAGGGTAATGATAATATAAATCTCTGGTTAACTTTTTGGATGCCCGATCCTCAAATTTTATGGAAGAGCTGTAGAAATAAAGTGGCTTTTTCTACATAGCAGCTTGTTTGAAATATTTCTATTATTGAAACTTGTTTGCTGTTTTATAATTCTAGCCTGCTTTAGCTCACAAAATTGTTGCTCGAGATGGCTCTGTGACGCAATTGCCGCTGTATACGTCACCATCCTTGCCCAACATAACTCTAGGTCTTCCAGCCACAGGTCCTGCCAGTGTAAGTACTGGACCCTCTGATTATACATTTGTACACTTACTGTGATATGTGTGATGAAGCTTTGGAGAAGTACTTATGGAGGGTCTGGGTGAAATATCACTTCACTTGCATTTTGCATTAATTACCTCATCAATTTTTTGCTGGAAAGTTCATTTTTAGGGAAGAGTAAACAGATTGTAACAATTATATAAGACAATTTTCCAGGTGTGGTTCTGTAAATGGGATAATAAGGGAAGGAGATGTTATCATTGCTTTTTTTTCACTAACTCACGTCCTAAGCTTGCATAGAAATGGTGAAATGACTGACAGCGTAGAGGTTAGGTTGGTGTTCTGGAAGTTTGATACAGGGTTTTGTGCTCCCTATCACTGAATGGTCCTGATCTTAGTTAAACAGTTAGATGCACCAAATTAATATCCTGCTTGAGTAGTTTATAACAAAATGTTATCAACATTGTTTTCTAATTCAGATCAACCTCCTCTTGTTTGTGTTTCCTCTTCCTCCTTCGCCCTGCAACCCACCCATTCAGATCCTCCTCCGATGCCTCCACTTCAGCCCCTCATCACCCATCTTCATCTCCTTCCCCCTTCTAGTTTTATCCACCCACCACATACACAATTCACCACAAGCTTCCTTCCCACCCTCAGCCCATAATCTGGTTCTGGTTCCATCTTCCTTTCACCTCTCCTCCATTTATTCCCATTATCACCTCTCTTATTCATCAGATCCCAGCTATATCCCAACTTCACCCCTCACCAATCAAGCTTGGTCTGCCCATCAGCTTTCAGCCCTTTCCAGTCCACCAATCAATCACCTCAGACGCCTGTCTCATCTCACCTCTCCACTCTTAGTTCTGATGTAGGGTTTCAGCATGAAACATTGAGTTGCTTCCACCTCTCCCCACCCTCCAGATGTCGCACAACCCACTGTGTTCCTCTAGCAGGTTGTTTGTTGCTCCAGATTCCAGCATCTACAGTTTTTAATTAAACTAATTCTTCCTGGTGTTGAAACCAAGTCTTTCAGGCACAGTCTCACAGCTCTGCAAAATAGTAACAAATGTCAGAACAGGAAGGCATACATGCAGTGCAGGAAATTAGGAGAATATAAATACAAAACATATGATGCTCCCCCCCCCCCCTGCCGCACTTCTCCTGCTTCCCCCCACTTCTCCCACTCTGCTGGTTTAGAACAACCAGTTGAAAGCAGAAGCAATTCTAGGTCCTTATCATCTTTTGTCATGAGAGAGATATGCCATGGTTTAAGATGAAGTACATCAATAGCTGATTATACTGAATGGAACCAAAAAGACACTTGAAACCTAGTTTCAAGTTTCTTTCTAATGAATTCTTTGTATTTCATTTTATAAACATTTAATAAGATTTGTTAAAACTGTTACTCTAAATCTTAATATATGAAATATATAGAAACAGCAAAATTACTTGTAAAGCTCAGTGCACAAAAATACATGTGTAATTTGTATGGTTTTAGTTATCCATCTGTGAGCTTTGACAATATGTTCGCTGTGAGACGGTTGAGTACTAACCTCCTTAATCTTTTGAGATTCCTCTGAATTTCTATTCTAGTTTTGTTAATTTGTCACAGAATATCTGGTTGGAAGTTTTTGTAAGTGCATTGATTCATTGTAGTAGAAATTATAATTGAGATAATTTTTGCTGAAGAAAAATATAGTGCAATTGTTCACATGAAGTATAAATTGCTGTTTTATTCTGCTTTTGCATTCAGGGAGCCTCTGGACAGCCAGAGGGTGATAGAGTGAGCATGCAAGGACTCCCATTGAACACTCCATTTATTGCTGGTGCTCATTTGCCGCACTACATTGCAACGGCATTGGATAAAGATGGCTCTGGTGGACATCAGCCTCTTTTGCAGCATATGGTCTTGTTAGACCAGTCTACACCACAGAGTCCCTTAGTAACTGGTAAGTAACTATAAATTATTATTAGGTTCGTGCAAGGAATGTTCGTCTTTCATGATGCACCAATGGAATGTCATTGTTTTCTTACATTATGAAGAGAGTGTAACAAACAAAATGGTGAAGGAGCTCAGAACGTCAGGCAGCACCTGGGAGGGAAATGTTTCAGGTCAAGACCCTTCATCTGTTCTGAAATAGCAAGTATGAAAAGATGAAGAAGGGGTGATGCAAGAGCTAGCAAGTAATAGGAAGATCCAGATTAGGAAGGATGATAGGCAGATGGAAAAGGGTAGAGTGGAAATAGCGATAGATGCAGGGAAGTGATAGGTTCAGGTGGCGAAGGAGTGCAGATGATGAAATCTCTCAGGAGAGGAAATTGGAGCATGAAATCAAATGACAGAGATGGAGAACAGCAGAAGGGAACAGTGGGGGAAGGGAGCTACTATGTGGGTGCTAGGCAGATGGTGTGGGTGGTGTAGGAGAAAAACGTGTTGAAGGGAGATGCAGTGAGTATAGGAAGAACGGAATAGATCAGGAGAGAGAAGGTGACCAAGGGAGAATAGTTTATGTGAAACAGGAGAATTCATTGTTCAGGCCAATGGGTTGTAGAATACCCTGGCAGAATATGAGGTATCATTCCTCTAGTTTGCATTTACCTTTTCCCTGACAATGCAGGAGGCTGACAACAAACATGTTAGTGTGGGAATGGAGAAGGAAATTAAAATGGCTAGCATCCAGGAGCTTCACATGGCCAATGTAAATGCAGCTCAGATACTCAGCAAGCTTTGCTTTTTATGTGCATGGTCTCAGCAATGTAGAGCCCTTCCTGGTGAGGCTGATATTCATATGCATCTTCTCTAGCTTAGCTTATTGTGTCCAGTGCTCCCAGTGTGGTCTCCTCTATATGGGTGAGACCAGGCACAGCAGAGGTGACCACTTTGCCAAGCACTGGTATTCTTGTCTGCCAAGGCTATCAGGTAAACTACTCCCTTCAGTCATTTTCTCTTTCCTCCTGATCTACCCAATTCCTCCTACAATCACCACAGTCCCCATCACTCTGTTACATACCCCTCCTCTACCCATTCCATCTTAGGCAACAAGATGTTGCCTAAGATCATTAAAAATACCTAAAGAGTAGAGAATAGCCAAAGTTGTTGCTCTCCTAAAACCCAATAAAGACCCCAACATTCCTAAAAATTACAGACCGATTTCCTTGCTCTGCACCCTCTGTAAACTCTATGAGACTCATACTGAAAAGAATATACCCCTTAGTCGAAGATCTTCTAACACCAGACCAAGCCGGGTTCAGGCCAGGCCGCTCTTGCTGCGGTCAAGTCCTGAACTTAACCCAGTATATTGAGGATGGCTTTGAAATACGATAAATTACAGGGGCAGTATTCGTTGACTTAAAACAGCAGCATACGACACTGTGAATCACAGAGGCCTTTTACTGAAATTATCTAAAGTGTTAAAGAACGAACCCACAGTCAAAGTAATAAGAAGCCTCCTAGAAAATCACAGACCTTATGTAGAAATAAGTGGAATTAAGAGTAGGTGGCATCCACAAAAGAACAGAGTACCACAGGGATCAGTCCTGGCACCTCTACTATTTAATGTTTACACAAACGACCAACCAACCTTTCCTAACACACGCAGGTTTATCTATGCAGACAACCTATGCATAGCAACACAAGCTAACTCCTTCCAAGAAGTTGAAGTACGACTTACAGCAGTTCTTGAAGCAATGGAGCAGTATTATGAAAAATAGTCTCTGAACCCAAATCCATCAAAAACTCAAGTGTGCATTCCAGCTGAGGAATCGAGAAGTAGCTCAGAAACTCAGATCTTCTGGTGTGGAAAGGAGGTTGAACACCATCCGACTCCATTTACCTGGGCGTGACACTGGATAGGACGCTCTCATTTGCCACCCACATCCAAAAACTCCAAAAGAAAGTTGGCTCTCGCAATTCTCTCTTGAAAAAATTAGCAGGCACAAATTGGGGAGCTAATGCTCACACACTTAGATCAACTGCCCTAGCACACTGCCTTGTACCTGCAGAATACTGTGCACCTGTGTGGGGCAGATCAGCCCATGCAAAGAAAATAGACCTGTTGCTTAACGAAGCCTGCCGAATAATCACAGGCACACTGTGCCCCACACCCACTAACATCATTTACAGACTTGCAGGCATTGCTCCCCCAGAGATCCAAAGACACACTACAACAAAAATTGAAAAAAGTAAACAGAACTCGGATCCGCGGCACCCACTACATTATTATATGCCAGTTTCCAACCGCCTAAAATCGAGGAAAAGCTTTGCTACAGTGGAGGAACTACCACATGGAACATCCCCCCAAACGTACAGGATTGACCTCTGGCAACAAACAGAAGCCAGAACCCCACCAAACAATACAGTGCAAGACCCCACAGAAATGTTGCCAGACGGGGCACTGCTTGACAGACAGAAGTGGTGCGCTCTCAATAGAGCGAGAGCCGGAGTTTGTTGGACGGGAGACAATATGGTGAAGTGGAGTTTAAAGACTAGCGAATCCTGTGAGTGTGGCGAAAGGGTGCAGAACATTGAACACGTTCTGTGCAACTGCCCACTCTCACCTGATTTAGCTGACACTGACCTGCTCAACATCAACCAAATAACACTAGAGTGGCTGGCTGTCTGGTGTGACAAGCTATGGTGATGACCCACTCCATCACCCATCACCCACACACCTCTTCCACTGGTTCCCCTCCCCCACTGTTCCCATCTGGCCACCCCACCTCCCTCACCTGCTTGTATGTTCTTTTTCCTCTCCAGTCAGATTCCACCCTTTGCAGCACTTCGTCCCCTTCACCTATTACCTCCCAGCTTCCATTCATATTTCTACACCCCCTCCTCCATCTACTATCGCCCCTCCTCACCTGGATTCACCTATCACTTGCACGATCTTGCTCACCCCTTCACTTGAACTTTTTATACTGCCTTTCTCCCCTCTGTCTTTCAGTGCAGATGAAAGATCTCAACCCAAAATGTTTGCTGTCTATTTTCCTCCACAGATGTTGCCTGACCTGCTGAGTTCTTCCAAGCATCTTGTTTGTTGCTCCAGATTCTAGCATCTGGATCTTTTGTGTTCTGCACTCACACAGCCCCCATCACCTGCTTCTTACCCCTCTTCCACCCACTCCATCTGTCCATCATCCCCACACCCTTTCCACTGGTTCCCCTCATCTACTGAGCAACCTATAGAAATTTTGTTCGACCTTGCTACAAAGTGAAATCAAGCGACATAGGTGACAACAGGACTTCGTTTCCAGTTTGCTCAATGGCTTCTATGCTCGCCTTGATTGTGATTTTAGTCTCCAAAGCTGAAGTGAGAGCATCCTTCGGAAAGGTGAACCCAAGATAGAATCCAGCCCAGATGGGGTAGATGGCCGAGTACTGATCAACTGGCTAGACTGTTAACTAACATCTTGAACCCCTCGTTTCGGCAGTTTGACGTATCCACCTGCTTTAAGCAGGCTTCAATTATATATCAGTGCTTAAGAAGAATGTCCAACCTGCCTCAATTACTATCATTCAGAAGCACTTACGTCCACAATAATGAAGTTTTTTGAAAGGTTGGTGATGAAATGCAACTCCTGCCTGAGAAGCAGTTTACCTACTGGCACAAGAAGTCCATAGCAGATGCCATTTCATTGACACTCAATCCTGGAACATCTGAACAGCAAAGCTACATACAGCAAGATGTTCTGTATTGACTACAGCTCAGCATTCAATACTATCATCCCCTCAAAGCTAATCAATAAGCTTCAAGACCTTGTGCAATTCAATCCTTGATTTCCTCACTTACAGACCCCAATTAGTTTGGATTGGCAATAACATCTCCTCCACAATCTCCATCAGTGCAAGTGCACCATAAGGCTATGTGCTTAGCTCCAATGCCATATTTAAGTTTACTGATGACACCACTGTCATATGCCAAAAATCAAAGGTGGTGACGATTGAAAATCTGCTTGACTCCTGCCACAGCATCACCCTCCAACTCAGTGTCAGCAAGGCCAAGAACCTGATTGTTGACTTCAGGAGGAGGGAACCGGAGGGTCCATGGGCCACTCTTCATCAGGGGTTCAAAGGTAGACAGGGTCAGCAACTTTAAATTCCTTGATGTTATCATTTCAGAGGACCTGTCCCAGGCCCAGCAAGTAAGTGCAATTATGAAGAAAGCATGACAGCTTCTCTACTTCCTTAGAAGGTTGCGAAGATTCAACATGACATCTAAAACTTGACAAACAATTATAGATAAGTGGTGGAGAGTCTATTGGCTGGCTGCATCGCAGCCTGGTATGGAAACACCAATGCCCTTAAATGGAAAGTCTGGCAAAAAGTAGTAGATATGGCTCAGTCCATCATGGGTAAAGCCTTCCCCACCATTGAGCACAACTACACACAGAATATTGTCACAGGAAAGCAGCATCCATTGTCAGGGACCCCCACCACCCAGACATGCTCTCTGCTTGTTGCTGCAATCAGGAAGAAGTTACAGGAGCCTCAGGATTCACACCACCAAGTTCAAAAACAGTTATTACCCCTTAACCATCAGGCTCTTGAACCACAAGGGATAACTTCACTCAACTTCACTTACGCCATCACTGAACTGTTCCCACTATCAAGGACTCTTTGTCTCATGTCCTTGATATTTATTGCTTTTTATATTTGTACAGTTTGTTGTCTTTTGCACACTGGTTATCTGCCCTGTTGGTGCAGTCTTTCATTGATTCTGTTATGGTTATTGGGTTTATTGAGCATGCCCACAAAAAAATGAATATCAGGGTTGTCTGTATACGGCAATATGGTTGTATATCTACTTAAATAATAAATATACTTTGAACTTTGAAAATTTATTAATATAAATGAATTAATATATTAATGCACCCAAAAAGTAACAAATCAGAGATTTCTTTGCCTAATAATCACTTGTGTGCTATTAATCACTATTTTACCTTGGATGCTAGTTTACCCATTTAAAATCTGAGGGTGAGCTAATCCTCCTCTGATGGCCTCCAGTTTCCAAAGAGCTGCAAACTGTTGTTGGCTAATTGTTCAAACAACATAGGGGACAAAAAGAAAGTTTAAAACAAAACCTTAAACATTTCATTAGTGGTAAAATTTATTTCAATGTAATATTCCTTTTTACTTGGTCTTACTATGCTATTTAACAAAATAAACAAATTTGAGCAACAGGGTAAACAATCAATGAAAGAACCAGCCCTTCTCATTCAAGATCTGATTTTGGATGAGTTGATTATGATGAACCTCCTTTGGCAGTTTTCAGTATTCCACTGGTGGGCTTCACAGCACAATGTTTTCACTGAAAATTCATAATTAATGTTATTAAGTTTCAAAAAGCTGGAGTATTAGCATGATGTATATGAATTTACTCCTAGAGGTTAATAGTCATTGGGAGTACAGATGATATAACAATAAGTCTGACAGAACTACTGGTTTTATTAGATCATATGCAATCCAACCTGTTAATCGAGATTCATTACACCAAACCCCAGCACAGCAAACATGATTCACTATTTCTAAATGTCTCCAATATACAGACTTCTAATTTGAAATTGATTTAAATATTTAAAAGAACTAAACTTGTTAATGATAATATATATATAAACTCTGATCTGTTAATTAAAAGCATAAATATGCAAGATAATTAATGTTGATGATTCCAAACTAATTAGGGGTCTGCAGTAGATACATTTGCTTTGGTTGACATAAAGCTGCAAGCCATAGGTGAAGTTCTTTTGGCTTAGGAAGTTATGAAACACCCTGGTCTCAGCAATAGTTCCAAGAACAGAGTATCTGACCTTCAGTGTGTTCACAATTCCAAACTGAGATATGCAATTGTGGGAGTCTGCAGTACATGCATTAGAGCCAGCTGGCCATTCTCAGTGGAACTGCTTGCTGGCAGTTAACATGATCCCTTTTTTAAAGAATAAGTTATTTTCTTTGTAGCTGATGAGTGTTCTTGGGCAACATTGCCTCCATCAACAACACAAACGTTGTTTATCTTGCAACAATTCAAAGGATCTTGAAGTTCTTGAAATGGTTTTCAGGTGTGCAGGCTGGACATGCAAAATTCCCTTATTTGTCTTTTTTGTGTGTGTGTATTGAGGTAAAAACACTATTGTCCCAAATTAATAAATACTACATTTTACAGCCTCCAGTATTAGTCATTCACCTAATAAACATCAAATTTGAAAGAAAATCTTTTTCTCATATTTATTTCTACTGATTTGGAAAACTTCCTCTTTCTGAAACTACTTTGTAGGTTACTGTAATAAATTGAACTTATTTTTCTTTATTGATCAGAACAAATGTGTGCTGAGAGTTCCCATTAATTTCCATTGTACTTATTGATCAGAGGCATTTGTTGCATCTTCGGTTTATTTTTGTAAATGTCCAGAAATTAAAGTATTAAGGGCATCTTAATGAACAATGAAGTATTTAGTATTTCAAATAAGGTCTACAGACAGTAAATGTAATGATGTACTGTTTTAAAACTATAGCACTTTTGTTAAATGTATCTGACGATTGGTCCTTTTAACAATAATGTGATCCTTTTCCTCACATTCTATGAAGAGGAAGTTCACAGTGTAAAAGTTAATCATGATTTGTGAGATTTCATGTACTGTAGTTGAAGGATAGTTCAGTGCAAATCTTTGTTGAAGGAATACGCAATGCCAAAAGTGTGCTTTTGTTTTTTGCTGTTCGTTTTTCACTTTTCTAATCGGTGTATTTTGCTGAGTGACTGTTCCATTCATACCAAGAATTGTAATTATATTTGAGAAACTAACTAATTGTTCATCTTTTCCAGAAAAAAATTTCAGTCCCCTGCATTTTCAAAAAACTGGCTTGGAAGTATTATTGAGATTGTTGGAGCCTCTGGGTGTGATAGCTAATTTTTCATTGAAAATATTGCACACCAAATTAATAGTTTTGCTGGTTATGCAAAATTTGGTTTCCATTTTACAATTACGTTCAAACTCCTCCAAAGTATTACCATCATTTATATTAGCAGCATCCATAACATTTTTGCTGCAAGCACAAATGAATGAAAGATTTAAAGTACTCAACTTGATTTTGATTTCAACGAATAACACAATATGGTTTGCTTCAAGAAGAAACTGATCTCTTGCTCACTAAAGTGCAGAAGAAGAACACACTTTGGGTTTGTCATATATAAGGTGCCTTAAAGCAAACTAAAAGCTCCTTGCATCCAGATAGAGCAGTGATCAAGTTTCAACTAAAATAAATCCAACTTGTACTGATTAAGTGAAATTTAGATTTCAGAATGTAACAACAGGAATTCTGCAGATGCTGGAAATTCAAGTAACACACGTCAAAGTTGCTGGTAAATGCAGCAGGCCAGGCAGCATCTATTGGAAGAGTTTCAGTCGATGTTTCAGGCCGAGACCCTTCGTCAGGACTAACTGAAGGAAGAGTTAGTAAGAGATTTGAAAGTGAGGGGGGAGGGGGAGATCCAAAATGATAGGAGAAGACAGGAGGGGGAGGGATGGAGCCAAGAGTTGGACAGGTGGACAGGTGATTGGCAAAAAGGATATGAGAGGATCATGGGACAGGAGATCCGGGGAGAAAGACGGGGTGGGGGGGAACAGAGGGTGGGCAAGGGCAAGGGCTTCTCTAACTTCCGCTAGTGCCCCACCTCCCCAGTACCTCATCCGTTATTTATTTTTATACATACATTCTTTCTCTCACTCTCCTTTTTCTCCCTCTGTCCCTCTGACTATACCCCTTGCCCATCCTCTGTTCCCTCCCCCTCCTGTCTTCTCCTATCATTTTGGGTCTCCCCCTCCCCCTCTCACTTTCAAATCTCTTACTAACTCTTGCTTCAGTTAGTCCTGACGAAGGGTCTTGGCCTGAAACGTTGACTGAAACTCTTCCAATAGATGCTGCCTGGCCTGCTGCGTTTACCAGCAACTTTGATGTGTGTTGTTTAGATTTCAGAATCGTCTTTATGAATTTCCCATAACAAAAAATATCTTATACTTTTAAAATCAAGCCAGTTTTAAAATTAAAATCAATTAACTTCATTATACATTTACATGGATAGCGAAGGAAGCACTGAAGTTTTATGAAACCTCACTGAGTTAGGGATAGCAGGGTCAATTGGCTTTCCTGATCTTATCTCATGATGTCAGCTTAACATTAAGAAGAAAAACCTCCTCTCTAAATCTGAAAGCTTATCAAAATTTATTGATATTCTCATAGTGAGTGGAAGAAAAAGTAGTAGAGCAGAATTGATGGGGAAATGAAAGGACTTTACTGTAGGTTTTCTCTGACATCTGCAAGTCAAATTCAAGTTATGAGGAACTGAATGCATTATAGATTTTTACGTCACGTGCTAGCATTTCAGTGATGACCTGTCTTGTTTCATTTCATGAACAGCTATTAAAAATGATGCAAAAGTGGTTTCATTCTCTGCTGTATAATTTAGTTCTAGTATTAGCTTTAAAATAGTGCACAGCTATGTCCAAACCTTGTCAGGAGCCATGACTGAGAATCACATTTTCATTAAATTTTACATAACCAGTCACAATTTTAGTTGTGTTTAAACACACAAATGGGATTATTCTCACTGTTACTTCACTACTTCATCTGTGCCCCATCACTCTGTTCGCTGCCAACTTGCCAGTGTCTCACCAGACCCCCTTCCCCCTCTATTCTCTGCCCCTCTCCATACTGCTAACAGCATCAGAAGAGCAGAGCAATCTGGAAAGGATCTCTAAGTGTCTGATTCCAGATCCATTTAGGGACTGACACAAGATACCAGGATCGTCACAGAATTAGTTATGCTAAAGATAATTTATCAGTTTGAATGCTCTTTTGGGGACCAATTTATCATTGAAAAATTTTATCATATTACTTTTGTTCTTTGTGGTGGTCTTCCCCTGAAATGAAAAAAAAACTCATTCAAAATGTGTGAATTAGAAAATGGCTGGCTATAATAGCCCCCTGTTGCCACAATTAATCAAAAGCCATTTTTCTTCTTTCCTTTTTCCTTCTGTTGTTTCTGCATTATATCTTAGACTGGTATCTTTCAGGATTAGGAGCGTTGCCTATTCATCCACAGTCGCTTGTTGGCCCAGACAGAGTTTCACCTTCTATACACAAGCTTAGACAGCACCGTCCTTTAGGGAGAACACAGTCTGCACCACTGCCACAGAATGCTCAAGCCCTGCAACAGTTGGTCATACAGCAGCAACATCAACAATTCCTGGAGAAACATAAGCAGCAGTTCCAGCAGCAACAGATTCATATTAACAAGGTCAGTACTGAGGCAGCAGCAACTATATAAAGTAAACATGGAGCTCTGCAATTTTTGACTCACATCCATTTTTAAGGTATGGAAATGCATTTTTCCTCATTGCAGCAGGTAAAATACAAGTTGTGAATTACAATGGTTCCAACCTGGAGAACAAAACCCTCAGCATCAATGATTATAGGGAGTTGATGAGGCTTTAATAATATTTGGGTAATTTAGTTAGAAAGTTCACCAGTGAAATATAGATAAATAAAAGTATGTTTGTCATTGCTAGTTATCCAATCCATTTAAATCCTAAACTTCCTGATGTTATCAGGCACCTTTGAGGTTAGGGTTGTAGGGTATAATTTACCATCTGGCCATTCAAGCATATTTTCTAGAAAGGTTGGGAACCTCTGAGTGAAAACTGACTTCTTTAATGTTAGTGTAACTTTTAGAAAAAGAGTCTTTAGCTCGAACTGTGTTTTTTGTATGATTGCGAAATTATGAATTGATACAATTCAGCATATACCCATGCTTTCCGTAGGTTGCAGTTGAAATCAGTAGAACTGGAGACAGAATCTTAGTCATTACCTCAGCAAAACTACTTCTTATACAAGAAAATTAGTTGCAGTTATATTTCTTGGCATTATACTATATTTCCCATATAGTAAAAAGGAACCTATGTAGATGAAATTGCAAAACTAATTGAATACTAAAGTAAGACCTGATCATATTAGTATGCATGATCAGGAATTAATGTGTTTCTTTTTCTGGTATTGGGTTTTTTGGAAAACATCCTTGAGCATCAAGTGATTTAAAGACAAACATTTGACCATGTTCCAGGAGAATTACAGTGATATTCAGCAGTTGTCCATGAGTTTTCTATTTCAGATTCTTGGGGGGGTGAGGGACTTAAGATAAATTAGGTTATTTTGTTTTAAGAAAAACATTATTTTAGTTGAGCAGTTAAAGCTCAAAGAAAGTGAGTAAGAGTATAGAGCCAAAGGTGAGAACTTAAAATGTTTTGGATGTATCATATCATCTGCCATTTGTTTGTTTCCTGTGACGTTAACCCTGATCTGCATTCTGAATTGACTTCTGAAAATGTGATTGCAAGCAGTAGGGTTCATAATGTGGCTGACCAATACTGACAATGTTGTCAAAATTTCCCCTCTTTCTAATTGCAGCTTCTTTCATGGTTTATCTGTGAAGGAAGGAAGAATGTAAAGTGACATTAAAAATATTCAAGTGGAGTGTATTCAGTAAATATCTGTTGTGGCCAATTGTCTTGTAGAGCCATTCTTTTAGATCATTGTAGTCATATGGGGAAGACACACACTACCATAGGGTATGAAGATCTTGAATTTTGGCCCTGTGTTCATGAAGAAATGATCCTATTGTTTTGAATCAAAGTAGTGTGTGAACTGAAGGTTACTATCAGTGTGGTTGCTTCCTGGATGCATGTTTCCCTCAAGTTTCTAAACAGTAAGTATTATGCTTTTTGTACACTGTATTATAGTGCCCTGGTAATAGAGCGGGCAGATGGTTAAGCTGGTGTATAGGTTATCATCAAATGATCTGCTCTGTCCTGGATTTTGTCGAGGTTTAAGAGCTGAGTTCTTGAAAGTATAAGCAAGTAGAAAATTATTTCTCACACTTGTCAAGAGCTATAGAAATGAGAGAACGGCTTTAGAAAGTTAAGAGCAAATCATATCACAAAATTCTATTTTTGATCACCTCTTACAACTGAGATACTTATGTGGCTAACCTATATTATGTTTCTGGTCAGTGGAGATTTGATGGTATGCTGGGTTTGCTTTTGAATGCCAATCGGTGTTCATCAAATTTATTTTGGTGGACATGTCTTAGGCATTTGAGTGATGCAACTATTACTGGTTACTTATTAACCCAAGCTGGATATTGTCCAAATCTTTCTGCATGTGGAGAAGAATTATCTCATTATCCAAGCAAATTGTGAACAGTCTTTTCTTGCCCGGCAATGAAAGCTTGAAGTAGTCAATCACAGACTTGAATTCGACAACTATTTAAGAACTTGCACCAATGGAAATGAAGTCAGAATTCATGCTACTGCTTTTAAT
This sequence comes from Mobula birostris, assembly GCF_030028105.1. NCBI lineage: Eukaryota > Metazoa > Chordata > Chondrichthyes > Myliobatiformes > Myliobatidae > Mobula > Mobula birostris. Next base: position 138,466,385 of record NC_092375.1, on the reverse strand, counting down.
TGAAGCCTTCCACATTGTGGTACAGAGATGGCTACTTCTAATTGCTTAAATCTCCAAGTGCTTTGACGATTCCTTTTTTATTTTAAATTTTTTTGCCAGATCTACTTTAAGAATATTTTGATTATAAATGTAACATGCCAGTGCATTCCTCCTTTTGCAAACAATTTTGTACCAATTTACATGACTGATTCTGCCTCGTGCACTTGTCCTGTCCAGAAATATTGAATTGATTACAGTGAATTCCGATTCATTAGAACACATTAGAACCACTACATTTTGGCCCAATTAAGAGGCTTTCCCCAATTAGCCGAAGTTAAAAAGGTATGAAAAAAGCAAACTACCCTTTAACTGAGTAACAAATTATATATTTAAATGAAATACAAAACAAATTAGAGCACTACCAATGCTTCTACAATACTATCAATTCTGTATTAATTGCTAATAGTTTTCAACGGTGTAATTCATCCAATGTACGCTGTCATGTATGGGATGTCCATCGAGGGATAGCGCCTCCGGTGAAGGGGCTTGTTGTGTCCATTCTGTGGCACAGACAACCAACACTCTGCCATGTTCTTTTGATTAACTGTAAATGAATGAAAACAACAACGCATACACTTGGTACAGATGATGGAGTGCCTTCATACAATGCTTTCAATGATTGCATCCTCCTAATCTTCGTTTTTATTGTAACATTCAAGATGAGTGTTGATACCTTCAAATTCTTCATAGTTCTTAACTTGTTGAAGTAGTAAAATTGGTTCATTGTCATTCTTGACTGATTCTGGCATCTCCAAGTCTGGATGCATCAAATCGCAGTGAGCAAAGTAGTTCTAAATTGTCTTACTGCTCATTTCTTACCAATTATCAGTGACAAAAATCACTGCTTTTTGAACATGAACACACGCAATTGACGCTAGAGTTGTCCCAAATAAGTGGCTGCACTGATTAACCAGAATCCACTCTATACCGTGCCTATAAAAAATATTCATCCCCCTTGTAAGTTTTCATGTTTTATTGTTTTACAACATTGAATCACAGTGGATTTAATTTGACTTTTTTGACATTGATCAACAGGAAAATACTCTTTTGCGACAAGCTGATCTAAATTAATTACAAATATAAAACACAATATAATTGATTGCATAAATAGTCACCCCCGTCAAGTCAGTATTTAGTAGATGCACCTTTGGCAGCAATTATAGCCTTAAGTCTGTTTGGATAGGTCTCTATCAGCTTTGCACTTCTGGATACTGCATTTTTTTCCCCATTCATCTTTACAAAACTGCTCAAGCTCTGTCAGATTGCATGGGGATCATGAGTAAACAGCCCTTTTCAAGTCCAGCCACAAATTCTCAATTGGATTGAGGTCTGGACTCTGACTTGGCCACTCTAGGACACTAACCTTGTTGTTTTTAAGCCATGCCTGTCTAGCTTTGGCTTTATGCTTGGAGTCATTGTCTTGCTGGAAAACAAATCTTCTCTCAAGTCACAGATCACTTGCACACTGCTCAAGTTTTCCTCCAGGAATTCCCTGTATTTTGCTGCATTCATTTTACCCTCTACCTTCACAAGCCTTCCATGGCCTACTGCAGTGAAGCATCATCACAGCATGATGCAGCCACCACCATGCTTCACGGTAGGTATGGTGTGTTTTTGATGATGTGCCGTGTTATGTCCCCCTAGGGTTCATATTTCCTGTGGACTGTCATCTTAAAACGTTGGGAGAATGAAACTGACTTTTGGACACTGTTTGAGCTGAGAGAGAGAGAGAGGTGGAGTTATTTGATGGACAATCGGTGTTATGATTTCTCTGCAGCTTGTTTACTTTTTACAAGGACATTTACAGACACAGAGAAACACATGCTCAGAGTCAAGATGGATTCAATCAATGAAAGACACCAGTGAGTGAGGTCCTGGTTTAAACTTTCAGTAGCCCAAAAAGGGTGAGTTGAGATTGATCCTGAGTATTGATAAATGACTGTCACAAGTTTTCTGCAAATTTGAAACGGAAGAAACCTAGTGACAAAGAGGTCACTGTTTGGACTCTGTCCTAAATAGCCCTTAAGGGTGAGTTTGAGTTCCATTCGACTACGAAAGTGTGATTGTCACTTAGTTAATCCACAGGAGTGGGTTCTCTGGTGAGGGGAGTACCTTTGTGAATACGACTTGTGTGTTTACCCTTGTTTGGGTGTGGTAGTGCACTGAAGAAAGGCACCCCTGTGGCAAATCACTATTGGAGTTTTTTCTTATGTCGTGGAACTGGATAAGTGGCTATCCCATTGTGTGTTTGGGGTAACCTTGTGGAATCTACCAGTGTGTTGACCCTTGCCTGGGTGGTGGTTCCTTTGAAGAAGGTCCTCTTTGTGATAAGGTACTGTTGGTGATAATCCATACGTGGATTCTGTTGGAGTATCCTGTGACCACCAGTTTGAGATGTCCCGTAGCTGAATTCGAGTGTGGTACCACTTGTGTTGAAAAGTTATTCGTTAAAGATCACTGTGGGTGATATTTTGTGTGTGGAGTGGAACAACTTTGGAGATAAAACCTGCTACTATTGTTATCCTGTATTGCTGTCATGGAATCCATGGAATATTGACGTAATTGCCTTCTCACAACATTCGCCTTTTAGATTACAAATATCTCTCATTAATTATCCTGAGCATTGAACTGAACTATCTTATATTCCATCGTAAGACTGTATCCCTTACCACCTAAGTTTGGGTTTTATATTTACACACCTGTATATACATAAGTTCTGCTAACCTGTTTGATTTATCTGGTTATATATTACTGTTTTGCGTAGTTACTAATAAAATAAAATTAGTTAACAGCAAAACTAGACTCCAGGGTGTTCCATTTCTGCTGGTTCTTTAAACCCATTACGGGGTACATAACAGCCGTGTTTGGCTTATGCCAAACATAGCGTTTAGTCTCATGGCCTCAAAGCTCAATTTTGGTTTCATGAGACCATAGAACCTTCTTCCAGCTGACTTCAGTCCCCCACATACCCTCTGGCAAACTCTAGCTGAGATTTCATGAGAGTCTTTTTTACCAAGAGATGCTTTCTCTTTGCCATTCTCCCATAAAGTTGCAACTAGTGAAGCACCCAGGCAAACTCATTGTATGCGCAGTCTCTCCCATCTCAGCCACTGAAGCTGGTAACTCCTCCAGAGTAGTCATAGGTCTTATAGTGGCCTCCCTCAGTAGCTCCCTTCTTGTGCGGTCACCCAGGTTTTGAGGATGACCTGCTCTAGGCAGATTTACAGCTGTGCCATATTCTTTCCACTTCTTGATGATTGACTTAACTGTACTCCAAGGGATAGTCAGTGACTTGGAAATTTTCTTGATACTAGAAACTTCGTGAACTCTGTAGAATTTTCTCTATTTCTGCGTAAGTATGACCCAAAATGTGATCAGATCTTTATGTAAATTCTAAAACTAGATAACGAGAACCAAATTAAATAAATAACACTAAAAACATTATACTTGTTCATTTATTTATTGAGAAAAATTATCCAATATTACATATATTTGTTGAGAAAAGTATATGAACCTGAAGGGATAATGCCTTCTACAAAAGCTATTTAGAGTCAGGTGTTCCAATCAATGAGATGGGATTGGAGGTGTGGGTTGTAGTGGTGTCCTGCCCTATAAAAAGGGCACACAAAGTCAGGTTGCTGACAGAGCCTGCTCTTCTCCAGAAAGATCTGTTTATGTGCACCATGCCTTGATCAAAACAATCTTCAGAGGACCTGAGAAGAAGAATTGTAGAGATGCATGGAGCTGGAAAAGGCTACAAAAGTACTTCTAGATCTGAGTCTTCATCAGTGTGTAGTAAGAGAAATTGTCTACAAACGGAGGAAACTCAGTACTGTTGCTACTCTTCCTAAAAGAGGGCATCCTACAAAGATCACAACAAGATCACAACATGCAGTGGTGAAGGAGGTGAAAAAGAATCCAAGGATCGCAGCAAAAGACCTGCAGAGATCTCTAGAACTTGCTAAAATCTCTGTTCATGTGTCCACTGTAGGAAAAACACTAAACAAGAATGGTGTTCATAGAAAGACACCATAGAGGAAATAACTGTTCTCCAAAAAATAACATTGCTGCATGTCTCAAGTTTGCAAAAGACCACCTGGATGTTCTACAATGCTTCTGGGACAATTACTGAATTGACTGTATTGACTTTTATTTCTTACATCTTTCACATACATAAGGAGTAAAAATCTTTATGTTATGTCTCCATCTAAATGTGCAATGTACAATTATAGTAATTTATAATAATTCATAATAGATAGAACAGTCAATGTAACATAGAAATACACTCAAATCAGCCTGAGTTAATCAGTCTGATGGCCTGGTGGAAGAAGCTGTCCCAGAGCCTGTTGGTCCTGGCTTTTATGCTGCGGTACCATTTTCCGGATGGTAGCAACTGGAAGAGATTGTGGTTAGGGTGACTCGGGTCCCCGATGATCCTTTAGGCCCTTTTTCACACCTTTCTTTGTAAATGTCCTGAATCATGGGAAGTTCACAACTATAGATGCGCTGGGCTGTCCACACCTCTCTGCAGAATCCTGCAATTAAGGGAGGTACAGTTTCTATACCAGGCAGTGATGCGGCCAGTCAGGATGCTCTCAATTGTGCTCCTGTAGAAAGTTCTTAGGATCTGGGGGCCCATACCAAACTTCCTTAACCGTCTAAGGTAAAAGAGGTGCTGTTGTGCCTTTTGCACCACACAGCTAATGTGTACAGACCATGTGAGGTCCTTTGTGATGTGGATGCCAAGGAACTTAAAGCTGTTTACCCTCTCAATCCCAGATCCATTGATGTCAATAGGGGTTAGCCCATCTCCATTCCTCCTGTAATCCACAACCAGCTCCTTTGTTTTAGCGACATTGAGGGAGAGCTTGTTATCTTGATACCACTCTGTCAGAGAGATGACTTCTTCCCTGTAGTAAGGCTAATACTTACTGCCCATCCTTAACTGCATTTGAGAAATAATAAACAGCTGTAATCTTTCTGGTGAAGGTACTCACAGTGCGGTTGGGTAGAAATTTCAGGATGTAGACCGAGCAACAGTAAGTTCTCAAGTCTGGACTGCATTTGAACTGGAAGGGAAGCTCCAGGCAGTGCCATTCCACTATGCGGTGTGACAGCGAAGTTTTGTAGCTACACACAAAATTGCATATTTTGGAATGTAGTGAAAGAGGACGAAATTCCCACAGCGTTTTGGATTGTTTCTGCAGGTAATCTGTTGGGAAATGTAATACAATTGAAAGTAAAGAAATTAAAAGTTAAACTATTGACCCTGTTTTTTTTTAAGATTAATACAGGTCCATTCATATTCTTCATCATTTCTTATATATAATTTATCCACTTAAGTTCCTAATGCTTCAAATATCTTCCTTTAATCACCCGTGGCTGAGCTTTCCAAGGTACTTCAATTTTCTGTGTGAAAGTATTTTCTTCTGCCATTTCCCCTAGATTCATTGACCCACATTTTATTGTTTTGCTGACAGCTGTATGTGTGTGTGTGTGTATATATATATATATATATATATATATATATATATATATATACGTGTGCGCCCTTCACTCCTGGTGGAGTCGTCGGGGCGCCGTCATGACAAGCTTTTTGGTATGCTCATCGTTCAGCGTGTCTTGGGCATCTGAAACCTGGCGGAGCCCATCCCTCTGCAGGTATCTGTATACAAGTCCAAATCATCAAAACGTCTTCCTGCACCAAGAATGAAGTTGAATGCAATGCATAATTAAAGTACATCAGTTCCAAGTTGAACAACTCTAATTAATCTATCATTTTTGTTTCCTGTGGAGTAACAATCAACTATTCCTGTTGCATCTGCTAATCCTATACCCCTGACATTTCACAACAAGCCTTTGCTTATCTTGTGTCTTGTGAAAATTGAGAATTGTTTCTAAATTCATTAAATGCCTCCTACACTAAACCATTCTTCTATCCAGTCTGTAAGCTGCAAATCAAAGCTGCAATGCAATTTCCAGAGGTAAAGTAATTGAAAAGTGTTTTAGTTGACTTTGGAATGTATTACTGTTTGGTTTGAGATGGCTTTTTGATATTGCTCTTTAGGGGGCAGTAGCATTTCAGGGCAGGACAAGACAGTAAAGATCAGATGAACAAAATGAGAAGAAATTTGAAGTACCATTTAAGGTGTCTCCATTAAATTTTCTGTGTTTATTTTAATAATTTAATCCAATTTATTCAGTTTGTCTATGAAGGTAACTGAGATTTTCTGTCTCACCCATTGCTCAGATTCCTAATCAAGCTAATCTTACTGCTCAATTCAGAATATCTGATAGGGGATTAGTGGCAAAGTTTGTGAGTTCTGGAATTCTTTGTGCTTCAAGCAGCTCAAATTTAATTGGGGGGCTTGATGCTTCATCTTAGTTGATGATGTGGGAGTCGGGGTAGAATTGTGGAATTAATTTGAGGGAAAGAGAGTTAAACATAATTGCATTGAAGGTCATGATTGAGGGGGCCAAAGATCCAGTTTCTAAGCTGTAGTGCTCTGTGACTCGACAAAACTGAGCATTTTTCAGTTTCATGTTCATTAACAATTAGAAGGTTCATCCCAAAGAAGAAACATTCTTAATGGAGGATGAGGCAACCATGGCTGACAGGGGAAGCCAAAGAGAGCATAAAAGCAAATCGGACAGCATGAAGTATAGCAAAATTTAGTGAGAAGCTAGAGGATTGGGAAGCTTTTCAAAACCAAAAGAGAGCAACTAAAAAAGCAAAGGAGAGAAAAGATGAAATATAAAGGTAGGCTACTTTTCTGGATGACATAATTGATGGCTTTTTGCCAAGTTTGCAGGTGATACAAAGATAGGTGGAGGGGCAGGTTGTGTTGAAGAAGCAGGGAGTGGACAGAAGGACTTGGACAGATTAAGAGAATCGGCAGAGAAGTGGCAGATGAAATACAGTGTAGGGACTTGTATGGTCATACACTTTGGGAGAAGGAATACAGATTTCTCTAGATAAGTTCTTTATGAGTAAGGGCATAAATGGTTGCAGTGAGAAAGGAGTAGAATGGGATTGAGAAGGAAAATAAATCAGCTGTGATCAAATAGTGGAGCAGACTCGGGCTAAACAGCCTAATTCTGCTCCTAAGTCTTATGTTCTTTTGGTTACTTCATTTAATGCTGACCTTTAGTGAAATAAATTTCAGTTATGTTTTCACATAAACATTATTGCATTAAAATAAGTAATTTTTGACTGCTATTTAGAAAATGTAGTTAATATCTTTTGAATTTTCTGTCATTTCTGTGGAAGCTTAATTTTTTCAATACAAAAATGTGATACAGGAAGAGTGGAAAAACAACTGTCAGGTGATACATATTGAGTGGACTTGCTGCCTGTGCTCAATCTCAAACTGTTATAAATTTGTGTTAGTGTGAAACAAGGTGAATGCTTTAAAGTCTGCCTGAGAAAACAGATAGTTACATTCAGTATGTTCACTGTTTCTAATTTATTTTCAAATTAATGGTACCTTTCTTTTTTCAAATGTTGCTCAGTTTGCATCTGAAATTATACTGCTTGGAAGTTTCTAAAAGTAATTGCTATGACTAAAGATGAAATATGTCACAATATTACTTTTGATATTTTAATACCTTGAATTTTAATTTATCACTTTACTGAAATGATCCTTTGTCAGTCTGATTGGTCAAGTGTGCATACTTGTATGTGTGCTTTTTACCCCCAATTATTTGGTTTTGGAAATATATTTTATTAACCTGTCTGGCTTAGTTGGAATATTATCAGTTTTTGGGACCAAATGCTTTTGAATGAAGTTTAATACAAAAAAAATCTTCCTTTACTTTTTCATGCTTGATTAAGCATTTAGAGCAGGGGTTCCCAACCTGAGGTCCAACAACCCCTTGGTTAATGGAAGGTTGTCCATGTCATAAAAAGGTTGGTAACCCGCGATCTAGAGAAAACTTATACTAATGGTGTGAACCAAGTGTAATACCAAGCACCTGTTTGCCATACCAGTAATAAAATACTGTCCAATTGTTCTTTAACTCTCCCGGTTCACTGGAAATAAGACCATAAGATACAGGAGCAGGATTAGGCTATTCAGCTGATTGACCGTGGCTGATTTATTATCCTCCTTAGTCCCATTCTTTTGCCTTCTCCCTATAACCTTTGACACCTTTACTCATCAAGAACCTATCAACTTTCACTTTACATATACCCAATAGGAAAGTTCTACCTGTGACATCTTGGCTCTGTGTATTTAAGTATGGGATTTGTTTTTTTTTGCATAGTATATTAAAATACTTATTAAAACTTGTTAATATTTTTTTCAGATCATAATTGAATGCCTTGAGTATATGTGATCTTTACAGTAACTATAGGAAGGCAGGAAAGCAGCTAAATAGAAAAGAAACAGTTGTTTTGAATTTTGTCATTTCATTCAGGCTTCATAATCAGAATCAGATTTAATATCACCTGCAAATATCGTGAAATTTGTTAATTTAGCAGCAGTAGTACAATGCAATAGTGATAATATATATATATATAGAAGTTAAGTAAATCTATTACAATAAGTATATGTATGTATATTAAAGAGTTAAATTAAAAATAGTGCAAAAACAGAAATAATAGATTAAAAAAATGAGGTAGTGTTCATCGGTTCAATGTCCATTTAGGAATCGGATGGCAGAGAGGAAGAAGCTGTTCCTGAATAGTTGAGTTGGGTGTCTTCAGGCTCCTGTACGTCTTTCCTGATGGTAACAATGAGTAGATGGCATGTCCTAGGTGATGGGGGTCCTTAATAATGGACGCTGCCTTTCTGAGGTACCACTCCTTAAAGATGTCTTCATAACGCTATTAATCTCAGATATAAGTGTCTATGCAAAGAGAAACAGTATTCAGTTTGAAGGGTCTTGGCCCGAAATGTCAGCTGTTCACGACTCTCCATAGGTGATGCTTGACTTGTTTAGTTCCTCCAGCATTTTGTGTATGTTGCATTCATTTTGAAACATGATACCTGTCTGATGTCCTAAGTATTTCAGTGTTAAATGTTTATAGTTTTAGATTTTTGACCCATGTTTTACAAACATTAGGCTAGCTTCATTGCATGACTATCCAGTGCCTGCTCATTGTTTGTAGATTAAAGCCAAGATTGCATAACTTTCTGACGTCAATGCTGTTCTTCTGGAGATCGGCCACAATGTTCTGCGTATGCCTGCTTTGACCACATCAGATGCGAGTATTCATGTGGTCTATTAGCATGGTTGCTAAGGCAACCGTTAGTCCTTACGTGCATTTACTGTCACACAGCAAATTTGCTATTTATTGCTGTGGCTAAAAAAAACAGTCGTTTTTAACCAGTATGAAGGTACAGCAATTGGATTCAAATATCACAAGTACTTTGAAGTTTGAAATTTAAAATACACATATGGCATGGCAATTACTGTTCTTTAAACATAATCAGATATGCTGGTGAATAAGGTGAAATCTTGCTGCATGAATCTCAGTATGTTCTTTTCTCATGATACTTTGTTTTCCTGGAGATTTAAGAAAAAAATTCACTTGCCTCAGATAAGGATCAGAATAAGATTTACTATCACTAACCTGTAATATGTGAAATTAGTGCTGGGACCTCTTGTTTGTGATCTATATAAATGATTTGGATGAAAATGTAGATAGCTTGATTAGGAAGTTTGCAGAAAAGATAAAAATTGGCAGAATTGTGGATAAGTGGGAAAGGTTATCAAAGGGTCAGTCAGTCAGTGGGTGCCGTCCTGAATCCGGGGTTGGCGGCTATGCACCTCCATCTTCTTCGATCTTGCGCTCTTTTTCTGGCCTCAGCATAACTCAACCTAGTCCATTGCTCCACATTATCGTACCAAGTGCCTTCCTCTTTCCCTCTTTCCTACTATCATCCCTTCCAGTAACAATTTCTGCAGTCCACCACCTCTTAACAAGTGCCCAGCATATTCCAGCTTCCTTTTCTGCACACTCTTCAGCAACTCCTTTTCTCTCCTCGCTCTCTTCAACACTTCCATATTACTGACTTTCATCACCCATCTAATTTTCTGCATTCTCCTTAAACACCACATTTCAAATGCCTCCAGTCGTCGTAGCGCTTTCTTGCATAAGGTCCACGATTCAACTCCATACAACAGACTGCTCCAGACGTAACATTTCCAAATTCTACAACACAACCCAAAGTCCAACCTCTATATCAAAGGGTACAGCAGGATTTAAATCAGTTGGAGATATGGGCAGAGAAATGGCTGGAGTTTAAATATACATAAGTGTAAGGTATGTTAGTTTGAAGGGTCAAATGTAATTGGAAAGCATACAGTACATGGCTGATCCTTAGGAGCATTGATGTGCAAGGGCTGTGGGATACAAGACCATAGTGTCTTGGAAGTGAAAACGCAGTAGATAGGATATTAAAGAAGGCGCACAGCATGATTGCCTCCACCAGTTGGGGCATTAAATATAAAAGGTGTAATGTCACACTGCAGTTCTAAAAAACTTTGATTAGACTCCTCTACTGTAAAGATGAAGCCACACTCAGGTTGGAGGAACAACACCTTATATTCCGTCTGGGTAGCCTCCAACCTGATGGCATGAACATCGACTTCTCTAACTTCCGCTAGGCCCCACCTCCCCCTCGTACCCCATCTGTTACTTACTTTTATGCACACATTCTTTCTCTCACTCTCGTTTTTCTCCCTCTGTCCCTCTGAATATACCTCTTGCCCATCCTCTGGGTCCCCCCCCCCCCCTTGTCTTTCTTCCCGGACCTCCTGTCCCATGATCCTCTCGTATCCCCTTTTGCCTATCACCTGTCCAGCTCTTGGCTCTATCCCTCCCCCTCCTGTCTTCTCCTATCATTTTGAATCTCCCCCTCCCCCTCCAACTTTCACCCTTACTCACTCTTCCTTCAGTTACCCTGACGAAGGGTCTCGGCCTGAAACGTCGACTGCACCTCTTCCTACAGATGCTGCCTGGCCTGCTGCGTTCACCAGCAACTTTGATGTGTGTTGCTTGAATTTCCAGCATCTGCAGAATTCCTGTTGTTTGCGTTTTTTTTGATTAGACTAATTTTTGAATATGTATGCATTCCTGGTCACTGCTTTGCAAGAAAGGTTTGGGGGATTTGAAGATGATGCAGAAAAGGTTTACCTGAATGTTACTTGGAATGGAGAATATTTAGCTGTGAGGAGAGGTTAGACTAATTTGGATTTTTTTTGGTGTTGAAGGCTGAGTGATAAATGTCAAATACTGGAGAGCATTGATTTAGAGTGAGAGGGGGAAAGTTTAAAGGAGATATGTGAAGTGAGTTTTACACAGAGAGTGGTGTATGAGCCTGGAATGCACTGCTGGTGAAGGTAATGAAAGTAGGTGGTCTTGTCCATAGAACAGATTTGTAATTGGAAGCTCGTCTATGTCAAATAGGAAGCCAGGACCTAAAATGTTTCGTTTAGCCAACACGGGGGAACAGTGATGACCAGGGAGCAGTATTTTATGGAAGAGGCTTGAAAATTACGGCTTTAGTCTTCATTTCCATTCCGTAATTGGAGGCATTTTAGCTCATCCAATGATGTCGGTTGGTCAGGAACTTTGACAATACATAGGAATTGGTGAGTCTGAGCAAAGGGATGAGGTGCAACTGTGTGTTATCAACATATGGAGTACTATCTATAATAGCCAGCTTAAGTTTCACTTAATAAACAAGTTGGGATACTCAGAACATATCTCTGTTGAAAATGCAATTTATGTTTGTTAAGATATTGATGCAAAGGAAATTTGTCAGAAATGGAAAGTTGAACTTTCTTGTGGAGCTGTGCCTTGTGGTTGAATATTAACAACAGATTGTGGAGGTGTAAGGGGATGCATTATGTCTGTGTGACTTATGTATTATCTCTTTTCTCATAAATAATTGTTTAATTTCCTGAATCTGAGTCTTCTCAGATACGGTCAGCCCATCAGAAAAGACCAGATTTAAATATTCATATGTCTTTATTCAAAATAGTAAGACTGGACAATACACAATGTATCATTAGAGGAAATGGGGTTGTCCTGAGTGCTCAGATAAGATACAGATCTTGGTCGGCGCGAAAGATCATAAAAGGAAAATGTATTTTATTTGGGCAGTGTGAATCACTGGCTAGGAACTTGAATTTCCTTCTGTTAAATGGTTGTTAGGATAACAGAAAACAGGTAGCATCCTGTCATTTATTTTATTTGTTTGAGTCAGTCAAAATTAAAATGCCTTTTGGTAATTAATGTCCTTACAAAATGTTATTAATGTGGCTTCTAAAGCTACTGCCTTCTTTAATTATTGGTTCGGTTTTCTATGATGCATAGATAATCATTCAGAAAGCTTCATCTTAAGCAGTGAAAGTTATTCTGTCTGGTGTTACTCATTGTGACGATGTTTAAAGTGTGTATGTGTTTTGGGGCTATGCATGCATGCAGTACCTAACAGAGTCATCCTCACTAGACACCTGTAAAGCACATCTTGAGCCTAAGGGGAAGGATTAGAGGTCACTTAAGTGATTCCCAAAGCTAGAACACTTGAATATCTTGTCAAGTTGGAGTAGTTTTGTTTTTAATCCTTACTGTGTTTCATGGTTAGTTGCATGAATGCTGTCAGTCATAAACACATACCTCCTCATGGAAATAATGTGCATTTTGCACTTTGTTGTGTCACTGCCATAAGCATTTTTTGTTGGTTCATTTTTACACAGATATAAGAAACATGATGTATTTGTTTCTTAAAATTAATAATTACTACCAGGATGCCAAAGAAGCAGGTTTCAAAATTATTAAAGGCAAAAAGAAATGAGGAGAGAGAGTAGGAGGATTAAAGCACATAGGAGTTGCAGAATTTAATTATTTTACCACATATTTAGGTTTACCTGTTACCTGTAGTTAAGATTGTACAAATAAAAATGCTACTGACATTTTAGCAGCTTTTTACAGTAATACTAATATCCTTTATCTCAGTGGTGCAAAACCATGCCAGTTATCCTTCAAGACTGTTCTGCTATCAAATATCACAGAAGTCTTCTATCTCAGATTTAAAATTTAACAGTTAGCTCTTGGCAAATATTATTTTCAAGTGGGTTGAAGTTGTCAGCCATCTTTTGCGTGCCAATCCTATTTAGCTTAAGTTTAATTTTTAAACCAAACCTCCTCAGCAAAGGAAATAGTTTTTCTCTTCCCTTTGGTTAATTTAATATCTTGAAAGCTCAAATTAAAATCCCCTTAATTTTCTAAAATGATTACAGCTGTGATGTGTGTATTCCCTTTCTCATACTCTTCTTTGCAACTCAGATATCATTCAGTGTCTCCATTGCCTCCCTGAGTATGGTGGCCAGAACTGTTATAGTGTTCATTAAATTGCATTCTATGTAAGGATGTGTATGACTTTCATAAAATATTTAGCCTCTGGTTTTTCAGTTATTTAGGTATAAAATCCAGCATTTCATTAAACCTGTTAACTCATTGTATCTGACTATAAAGATAAGGAGGTGTCATGGTAGCATAGCGCTTAGCATGACACCATTACAACTGGGGGTGTCGGAGTTTAATTCCAGTGTTCTCTGTAAAAAGTTGGTGCATCCTTCCGGTGAGAATGTTGGTTTCCTCCAGCTGCTCCAGTTTTTCCCACATTCCAAAGATGTGCCAGTTAGTAGGTTAATTGGTCATTGTAAATTGTCCTGTGATTAGCCTAGGGTTAAATTGGTGGATTGATGGATGGTACAGTTTGTTGGGGCAGAAGGGCCTGTTCCACACTATATTTCTTATTAAAATAAATATATTTAAACTCAGCTATTTACCATTTAAATAGCATCAAGTTCTGTCCTTTTTGCATTCAAAGTAGGTGATAATATTTGTCATAATCCATTTATTTAATCTAACATATTTTGTTCACCTATATACACTGCTTATAATGCTGCATGTCTTTTTGTTACTGGAAATATTGGCTATATTAATTAATTCATAACTTGTATAACTTTTTTCTAAGGAAAGTGAATAGTTACAGCCCCAACACCCATCCTTGTGAAATAAAATGTAAGCACAAAGTAGTGGTGGAAGTATTTGCCTGTTATCTTTACTCTGTCTTTGACCAGTTCAGTAGTTTTTCAATCAATTCATGGGATGGTGCATCACTGGAAGAACCAACATTTAACAAGTATACTTAATTGTTCTTGGAAAACAAGTTTTTTTTCCACACAACACAAACTTGAACTGTTCTGGACTATGTGGTACGTTGGGGATTTACAGCATTTTGATCCAGTTGCTATGAAAGAATGGCAGATATTTACAGGATATGTGACTTCATTGGGACATTCTTTGGTGGGAAGCTTTCTATCCTCATTCTTGTCTACAGGTGTCACTCCAAGTACCTATAAATATATAAATTTAGGGCTGGTACACGTTGTGTTTACAGTGGAGGAAATGAAAGTTTAAAATGATGCAAAATAAAGTCAAATGTGCTACATAATCCTAGATGAAGACAAAAAGGTAAATTACTTGTGTTGTTAGATTTGCAGTCAGTGCAGTTGGAGAGTATTCCATCACACTCAAGGCACGTGTCTCATAGGTGCCAAAAAGGCTTTGGGTAGCTAGAAGACAAGTCACCCACTGCAGGACGGCATTTTGACCATTATGGTGGACACTGTTTATTTAACTGGTCCAGTTATGTTTGGAGTCAGTGCTGAACCACAAAATAGTGTAGAAGTTAGCATACCTCTGTTACAGCACCAGCGACCTGGGTTCCATTCTGTTTCTGTCTTTAAGGAGTCTGTATGTTCTCCCCATGACTGCATGTGTTTTCTGCGCGTGCTCTGGTTTCCTCTCACATTCCAAAGATGCTCAAGTTAGTAGGTTAATTGGTCACATATTTGCAATTAAGCAGCATGGACTTGTTGGGATGGAAAGGCCTGTTACTGTGCATCTCTAAATAAAATTTTAGTGGAGGATTTGACAATGGTATAGCCATTGAATGGCAAGAATATATCATTAGTTGTTGTTGGATTTGGTCAATACCTAGAACTTCTTTGGAAATGTTATTTACTAATTATAAGCCATGCCTAAAAATTATCAGATCCTATTGCATGACAATTAGCCATAGCAGGTCAGTTCATCCCAATAGTTTTTTGGCAGTTATCATAAGTACATACAAATATTATATATTTGTTACGCTAAGTTGAATGTTATACAAATTTTAAAGTAATTCAGTTATTACTGATCCTTCCAATTAACAAGGTTGTTTGGAATAGAAACCAACAATAAAATGTTGGTGTATGTGGTTGCAACTCAACAACACAGTGAACGGTAATTAATTTCTGTACTTTTAAATTAAATCTCTCAAGACTTGTCTTTGAAGATTGTTTTAAGTGGAATACTAATTTCAGACTACAGCATTAGGATTCCCTTATTAAGCTATTGTAATGTTTATTGTAAGTAGTTAAGATTTATTAGTGTGCAGTGAGATAAAATATCGTCTTAGTCCTCAACTGGAGCATTGAGTTTATGATATACATTTGCATGTTTTATGTTCACATTGAGCTTGCATTGACTTGACAATATGCTCAGTTGATGGGTAATTTATAAAATTAAAGGATATATGATTATCAAAATATTATTCAGGTTTACACCAAAATAATTTTAAGAGGCTCATATGGGAAGGAATTTCTCAATCCTGAAAAATGCATTTTTGTTCAAATTGGAGATTTAATACTTAGAGACAGATGGTTTCTGTTATTAAAAAAATTGACTATGACGCTTAAAGAATTTAACATTTCCACTGTACGTGTTTGACAGCTGATTCCAAAACCTAGCGAGCAGCCCAGACAGCATGAAAGTCACCCTGAAGAAACAGAAGAGGAGCTCCGAGAGCACCAGGCCATGCCAGAAGAACAGTATTCCGAAAGGGGGATCGACCAGAGTGAGTCAGCTACTATGAGCAAAGTGGTGCAGGTCAAACAAGAACCAATAGAAAGTGATGATGATGATGACCAACGAGAGGAACTGGAGCTGGAGCAAAGAAAGAGACAGGCGGAACAACAACAGGAGCTACTTTTCAGACAGGTAGTTATATGTTTTAGCAAACATAAAGTTTATCGTGTAATTGTCAACTTTTTGTACAAGTTCAGCTACGTTATGTGGAAATGAAAGATAAGGGAAATTCAGATTTTTTTTCAGGTTAATATTTTATTGCTCAGTCATGTGTGAATGATCTTTACTAAAGATTGTCTTTGGGCTTTTTGTACTGCACTTTGCAGTAATTGGGTCAAAAAAGTGCAGGGAATCCGGTACTTCTGTCATCTGGGAACCAGTTAACTAGCTTAGCTTCCTGACCCAATCACGTAGTAGAATCCATTTTCTGAGGGGCAGAATTTTAAGAAAACAGGAAATGACCTTTGAAATATTTAATCGATGCAATATGCCTAGAGTGAAATAGAAATGGATTATGCAAGGGAACAGGAGAAGGAAAAAAAAGGAAGAAACACTTTTTTTATATCCTTAAGGTAACTCTGGGAATGAGTGGGGTCTTTATATACAAAGATAATTTACAATATTAGAGAAGTTTGCAGTAATATCTACACTCCAGAATTGCTGACTCCACCTCTGGCCTTCTTACAGTGGGAACCCAGCTCCCAGTGCAGCAGCATGGCAGATTAGAGCTGAGGGATTGTCTTTGTTCAAAGAGTGAGCTGCACGCAAATGGTCTAAGGATGCAGCCTTGTGTTCCTTCAAAATACAGAGATGTTATTAAAGTTTTTCTGAACTTTTATTTTAAAATAAATCATGCATAACTCTTATTATTTTTTTCTCACCTCTTATGGGTGGTGTGTATGTGTATTTTTCCCTCAATCTCAGGTCCCCTATCAGAGGCCTGTGAGTTTGAGGTTTTGGTGCAGTATCCTTGCTGTTCCTAGTAGTGCACTCTTCTGGACCGAGGTCTCAGATGTTGTTCCTGGGATTTGTTGGAGCCACTCTCCAGTCCAGGTGTCACAGCTGCAAATGCTCCTATCACCACTGGGATTACTCTGGCTTTAACTGTCCACATCCATTCTATCTGCTCTTTAAACCCCTGGTATTTCTCCAGTTTCTCAAATTCTTTTTTCCTGATGTTACTGTCATTTGAGACTGCCACATCTATTACTATTGCTTTCTTCTGGTCCTCGTCCAGTATTACTATGTCTGGTTGGTTGGCCAGTACCTGCATATCAGTCTGTATTTGGAAGTCCCATCGGATCCTAGCTCTGTCATTCTCCACTACCTTCTCGGTGTTTCTCATTTGGATTTAGGAGTGCCCAATCCATACTCAGTGCAGATGTTCCCGTACACAATTCCTGCAGCTTCGTTGTGGTGTTCATTGTATGCTGTCCCTGTCTGCATCTTGGACCCTGCTACAATGTGCTAGATGGTTTCAGTGGATTCCTTGCACAGTCTATTTCTTGGGTCTCTTCTGGTGTGATAGACCCCTGTTTGTGTTGCTCTTGTGCTCAGTGCCTGTTCTTCTGCACCTTTGTGCTGTCCCTCAGCCCTGCCATTTCTAGTTATTGGTAGGATTTTCTTGTATTAGCAACCTCTGATACCTGGTAATCGTACATTTCATGCATTGCTTTGTCCTGCCATGGCCTCTGGTCTTCTGGCTCTGCTTCACCCACTTCCATTTCCATATCCCCTACCTGCTGTCTGAGGTATTCTCCCAGCAGGTCGTCCTTGGGGTCATCTTCCGGACACACTCATGAATGTTTTACATTTCTTCCAGGACTGGGGGCTTGATACTTCCAAGTCCCCTTCCTCCTTTATTCCAGTGGGTGTATAGTCGCTGAATTTTGGGCTTTGGATGCAATCGTCCATGTATCGTTAGTAGTTTCTGGGTCTTGATGTCACCGGCTTCCAGTTCATTCGATGACCAGCACACTATTGCGACTGGGTTTCTGATGACCGGTAGGGTGAATGTATTAATGGCTCTGATCTTGTTCTTCCCATTCAGCTGATTTTTTAGGACCTGTCTCACTCTTTGGAGGTACTTGAATGTTGCAGCCTTCCTTGTGTCCTCATCATGGCTTCCATGCACTTGCAGAATCCCCAAATATTTGTAGCTGTCCTGTACCTCTGATATATGGCCTTCAGGTAACTCGAATCCATCAATCTTGATGAGTTTGCCTCTTTTCACTACCATCCAGCTGCACTTTTCCAGTCCAAGTGACATCCAGATGTCTCTGCTGAACACCCTTGTCAGGTGGATCAGTAAGTCAATGTCTTTCATTTCTGCATACAGCTTGCTGTCATCCATGTGCAGGAGGTGGCTGATGGTCACTTCACTCTTGAACCTGTCCCATATCCACTCTTTGAAATAGTCTGGCTAAGGGGGTTCACTGCAGATCAGCAGTGGGGATAGTGCATCACCCTCGTATCTTCCACATCCAATGGTCACTTGCGCTGTTGGGTTTGAGTTAACTTCTAGCATTGTCCTCCAATGGCCCATTGTTCTTGATGAAGGTCCTTAGTGTCTTGTTGACCTGGTGCAAAGACAGGCACTCCAGGATCCATGTGTGGGGCATTGAGTCGTATGCTTTCTGGCAGTCAATCCAGACTATGCTTAGGTTGGCTTGCCTGGTCTTGTAGTCTCACCTGATGCTTTGTTTACCAGTGATTGCTGCTTGGAGCCTCTGATTCCATTAACAATTCCCCTCTGAGCATGGCTCAGGATTTTACACATGTTTTCTTTCAGTTTGGTGGCTATGATTACTGATAGGAACTTCCATGTGTTGACAGGCAGGTTATAGGCCGGTAGTTTGATGGTGTTACTCCTTTGTGAGGATGCTTCATCATGAGTACTGTCCTTTCTTGAGTTAGCCAGTCAGGGTGGGAGCCTGCTTCAAGCAGCTGGTTCATTTGAGCTGCCAGCTGTATATGTAATGCTGTTAGTTTCTTCAGCCAATAGGCATGGATCATACCAGGCCCTGGTGATGTACAGTTCTTCATACCTGTTATCCGTTGCTGGACAACTACTACTGTGATGGTGACTGGTTCTTCCTCTAGGAGATTGCAGAAGCTTGCTTGTAGGTCTTTAAGCCATTGGGCACTGGTGTTTGTGATGCTTCTTTCTCCCATATACCCTTCCAGTACTCCTCACTTGCTGTTTGGGTTGGTTCAGGTACTGTCATGATGTTGCTCTGGAACTGTGCAAATACCTTTCCTGGTTATTTGGAAAAGAGTGCATTTTATTCGCTTGGCCTCTGCGTTATTGCGTTATTAGTGGATCTCTTTAGTCTGGTAGCCAGAGTTGTTAACCCTTGCTTGACAGTATCCAGGGCTTCAGCTATGGACATAAGTCTTTACTTCCTTGGTAGCCGAGGTGAGTCTTTGGTCCTCCCACCTTTCTGCAGCTCAGTTAGTCTACTGACCTCCAGCCTTGTGGTTTTCATCTGAGCTTCGAATCGTTGTCTCCATGAGAGGTTATAACAGTACTCTCCACTGTATTTCATTTGGTGGCCCAGAACCTCCAGGACTGCTGCTGCAGATGGAGATATCAGGTAATTAGTGTCAGTTATGTTGGAGGTTGCATTTGTGAGTAGTGCTTCATCGGCTGTTTCTAGCATGCTGCCTGATGAAATTTTATCACTAAGTCTGGGGAACCTAGTTTGTTGATCGACAGTTGCCAGTTTAGCTATGACCTCTTTGATTGCAGCAGCCAGCATTGATATGCCCTGTGGTGAGGTTCAAACTTGCATTTCTTGTGTACAAGGTGATGCAATTAATACTCACCAGTTTTAATACCTTTGGTCTTTTTTTATTTTTGTCCTTTTATATAATTATGCTAAATCTAACTGAATTATGATCACTATAACAAAAATCCTTCCTCCTTGTACCCAGTTTTATTGAATAAAATTAAGTGCAGGGAAGTAAATGCACTTTGCGAGGTTGAACTTGAAGGTAGTGTACAGAGTTAATGGCAGGATTATTAGTGTGGAAGAACAAAGGGATCTGGAGGTCCAGGTCTTTAGATCCATCAAAGTTACCACAGAAGTTGATAGGGTGGTTGAGAAGGGATATGGTATGTTGGCCTTCATCTGTTGGGAGACTGAGTTCAAGACCCACAAAGTAATGTTTCAGCTCTTTAAAACTCTAGTTGGAGCACACTTGGAGTATTGTGTTCAGTTCTGGTCCCCTCATTTTAGGAAAGGTGTGGAAGCTTTAGAGAGGGTGCAGAGGATATTTACCCAGATTAGAGAGCATGTCATATGGGGATAGGTGGACTGAGCTGGGCCTTTTCTCTTTGGAGTGAAGGAGAATGAGAGGTGACTTGATAAAGATGTATAAGATGATAAAAGGCATAGATAGTGGACAGCCGGAGACTTTTTCCCATGGTGGAAATAACTAATACAAGGGGGCGTGATTTTATGGTCATGGGAAGAAAGTATAGGGGGTGTGTTTTTTGTACAGTGAACGATTCATGTAACGTGCTGCCAGAGGTCAAGGCACATTCATGAGGAAAATTTAAGAGACTTAGATAGGTTATGGATGAAAGAAAAATGGAGGGCCCAATGGGAAGGAAGGTTAGATTGATCTCAGAGTAGGTTAAAAGTTTGGATTAACATCCTGGACCAAAGTGTCTGTACTGTGCTATAATGTTCTATGCTCTAGAACAGCACCCCCTCTTGTTGAGTTTAGTATATATGACTGAAAAAAAGAATTGAATGTAAATCAGAAATGTTGCGTGTGCCCTGTGCACCCTTAGGACTGACTAATTAATATGAAGGAAATTTAAATACATCACTTTTTATCGTCCTAGCGCTTTTACTTTCTCCAGAAGTGTTTCTATAAACTTGCTTGGATCTCCCTCAAACTGTTGTCTGTTGCACACTCCTAACCGTATAATTTCATCCTACTTTGTTCAGTCCATCTCACTTCATCTTATGATCTTCACAACATAATATTTTGTTTCACAATTTATTTAACCGAACTTGCCTCCAACCTGCCCTATTTTATCCTCTGCTCCACATCATTTGAAAACCCTGTAACCAGGAATGTTGAACTGCCAGTCTTGCCCTCATTAAATCATTTTTCAATAAAAGATAATTATACTTCCATCTGGCTGTTCATACCTTCAGCTTTTTTGCCCTGTTCATCCAAATTTCTTGGAGATTTCTATGTGTATCATTTGCCATAGCATGACTCCTTTTTGGCCTATTTTTCAATATTGCTATATTCTGCATTCTGTATCTAATTTTGTTTTACTTTGTTCTGAGTCTTTTCTCAGTTTTCCATTCCCCTGATAAAGCATCAGCAAATCCAGTCTGTAAAACTATTGACAGAACCACCTATCTAATCTGGATGTCTCACAGTACCCAGAACTGGACCTGGTGCCCCAAGATTCTAAACTCCTCCCATCTGTGCCACCTCTGCACTCGCACATATGCCTGCATGGCACTATTTCTGCGCTTATTGGCACATGGCACTAGGAGCAATCCAGACATTACAGTGCAGCCTCAATATAATGCACTTGATTATATTACTGTTTTGTTCATTCTGCAGCTATTATCATGTCTCCCAAGAAGAAAATAGGGTGAATGTTAATTTTACTTAAAACAGGGGGTGCATGTGACCTATATTATTTTGAAGTCTTTGAGGTACCATTTTTAACCACTTTCTTAGTACCTTAAAATCATCCTGCAAACCTTTTCCTCCATGAGGCATTGTATCTAATATGGAGTCTGTCTGTAGTTTTTCACCTTCCTGCGACAGACTGTTTTGCAGCTGTTCAGTGATAGCTTTTTGACACTCACCAAAGAGAATACAATATTGGAATCTTTCTGCAGCCTTAGAAACATTACTCCTCTGCCATAACTATCAAAGTTCTTATAATTGTTGTTCTTGTAACTTTTCTCCTCCTACGTATATAATTGAGCCACTTATGTTATTATGGTCTTGGCTCTTGACTATATTCCCTCAAGGAAAATCATAATAACAAAAGTTCTCCTCCATTAGTATTTGAAATTGAATACCTGCAAAAGATGATAATATATCAGTGATCTCCAGAATACCTGAATGGTCTTCTTTAAGGAGTCTCTCAGTCCCTTCAGTCAGTGCTTCCTTGAACTGTGGACTAATCATGTCATGGGATCTGCTAACTGAAACACTCAATCTCATGAATAGACTTCAATGCCATCAGTAATTATTCAGTTTTAAAGCATAGAGTTTAAACACCTCCACCTAATGAAATTCCCTGTACTTGGGTTTCCCAAGACATTGGAAAGGATGCAAGTGCTTTGTGCAAGATGTATCTTCTGTGAGTATGAGGTGTTCTGCTGGATAGTTGTATTTAATGGGACATATGCAGATACACAAAGTTACTGTTATTTGTTCAGCATGCTATTCATTGTTGAGGAATAAATGATGATGGTGAGTACACTGATCCTTGTCATCTCTTCACAGAACAGTCATTGCTTTTCATCCAAGCAGGTAGTTTCACACTATTCATTCTGCCAAGCCCATGACTCTTTCAGTTAGGGATGATGTACTTTCTCCTTTAGTGGCTCTGAGTAAAAGTTCACCCTTTAATTTTAGAGATTCATACTTTTAGCACAATTACATAAATGCAAAAGACAGATCCCACTTTATCAGCTGACTTGGTGGATTTCTGTTGCTGCTACCTGCTGCTTTTTTCTAATTGTAAATCTTGGAAATATGAGACTCCCCTGAGTACAATCAGCAGTGAAAGATGTTTTGCACTTGCGCACTCTGAACCATGAATGATGTGTGGTCTGTGACAAAGATAAACACTTCTTGGCTTCATGTGTTTATTCAGTTCAGCTGTTTTTTTTGGGCTGGCTTTGATCCATATAAGCAAACTCATGGCGATGGAAGTTTTGGGCCCAGGTTCCTGAATGTGTAACTGCGGTCTTTGACCAAAGATGTGTCCTCAAGTATCTGTGACAGACTGGTATCTAGTAATCTGGATCTCTAGAGAGCATGTTAGATTGTTGAGGTTATGAAGAAAATATGTGAGAAGATATGTACTCAGTCTAAATGGTGATTGTCTGTTCCTGTCATTTCTTGGACTATTCTTGCAATACGTAAAGTGTGAATGCAATTATTTGTTGTAAATAGCTTTATATAACAAATCTTACCATTTATATAGGTTTTCTATGTAAATAAATGCACGTTTTCTTGAGACTTTCCATATGAAATGATTTCTGTTTGTTTACTTGCAGCTCCTAACTCTGGAGCTACCACTGGAGTGGCACAGCAAGTAGTTCTGCTGCCTCTCAAATGCTGCAACCACAGTTTGATACTGACTTCTGGTAATGTTGTCATAGAATTTATATGCTTTTCCTATGGCCATGTGAGTTTATTTTGTGAGATCCAGTTTCCTCCTATGTTACAGGTGGTAGGTTAATTTGGTTCTGTGTACTTCCCCTTATTTAGGTAGGTGTCAGGAGATAGATATGTGAAGAGATTGTGTTGTAATGAGATTTCCCCAAGAGCTAGCATAGACAACGGACCAAATGGCTTCTTAAGCATTGAAAATATGAGATCTTCTGATATAATTTATCTCATGATCTGCATGCAGTAATAATTTGACTGCAATACTTTATTTTAAAATAATGACATCTGCAAAGTTATGTATCAAAGAGGAAAGCTTCTAGCCCAACTGCATAACCCTTCCTGAATAACCTACAAGCCCATTGTATAATGTCCATTGAATAAATAAGCAAAATATTGTCTTCAATCCAACCAATATCAGTTTTTGCAAAATTCAGGATTAGGATGTTAATATAGTGTCTGACTAACATACATCACCTGAAATTGTTCATCAAATGAACTGCATGGAGTTTTCTTCATTGTGATTTCTTGATCTTAGCTCTGTGTTGCTGTATCCCTTGGACCAATCCATAGCCTGTTCTGGATTCATAAATCCTTTTGTTAAGGTAATGTCTGATCTAATTTGGTGTAATTTTCCAGTTTTTTTAAATTTTATAGGCATCTATTAGTCTCATGAGACCATGGATTTGCGCCTTGGAACGTTTCCAGGGCGCAGGCCTGGACAAGGTTGTATGAAAGACCAGCAGTTGCTCATGCTGCAAGTCTCCCCTCTCCACGCCACCAATGTTGTACAAGGGAAGGACATTAGGACCCATACAGCTTGGCAGCGGTGTCGCCGCAGAGCAATGTGTGGTTAAGTGCCTTGCTCAAGGACACACATGCTGCCTCAGCCAAGGCTCAAACTAGCAACCTTCAAAATACTAGATGAACGCCTTAACCACTTGGCCACGTGCCAACACAATTTTCCAGTATTGTCCCTACAACCCTCATTTCCCTCAAGGCCCTGAAATCTCTCAGTCTCTGTTCTGAGTAAACACAACAACTCAGCTTCCAGAGCCCTCTGGGTACAGCATAAGACATAGAAGCAGAACTGGGCCATTGCCAACCTATCAACCTCCACCTTAAATGCACCCAATGACTTGGCCTGCATAGCCATCTGTGGAATGAATTCCATTGATTCACCTTCCTCTGGCCGAAGACACTTTTCCTTATCTCTGTTCTAAACGGATGTCCCTGTAATCTGAGGCTGTGCTCTCTGGTCCTGCTATAGGAAAGATCCTCTCGCACTCATTCTATTTAGGGCTTTCAAGCATTACATCCTTGTTTTTGTATTCTAATCCTCTCAAAATGAATGCTAGCATTACATTTGCCATCCTTACCGCCGACTTAACTTGTAAGTTGACCTTTAGGGAATCCTTTGGGAAGACTCCCAAGTCCCTTTGTACCTTGTTGATTTTTCTCCCCATTTAATAAATAGTCTATGCCTTTATCTCTTGTACCAAAGTGTATGACCATGTACTTCCCTACACTATATTCCATCTGCCACTTCTTTGTCCATTCTCCTAATCTATCTAAGTCCTTCAGCAGACACCCTGCTTCCTCAACACTACCTGCCCCCCCACCACTTATCTTCGTATTGCCCGCAAACTTGGCCACAAAGCTGTCAATTCCTTCATCCAAATCATTGACATATAATGTGAAAAGAAGCAGTCCCCATATCGACCCCTGCAGCACACCATTAGTCACCAGCAGCCAACCAAAGAAGACCCCCTTTATTCTGACTCTTTGCCTCCTACCAGTCAACTAATCTTCTATACATGCCAGTATCTTTCCTGTAATTCCATGGGCTCTTATCTTTTAAGCAGCCTCATGTGTGGCACTTTGTCAAAGGCCTTCCAAAAATCTAAGTAAACAACATTCACTGTCTCCTTTGTTTATCCTGCCTGTTATTTCCAACAGATTTGTCAGGCAAAGTTTGTCCTTAAGGAAACCATGCTGACTTTGGTCTATTTTGTCAGGTACCTTCAAGCACCCTGAAACCTCATCCTTAACAATAGACTTTGATGTATTTCCAACTACTAAAGACAGTCTAATTGGCCTACAAATTACTTTCTTCTGCCTCCCTCCCTTCTTTAAGATTGGAGTGACATTTGCGAATTTCCAGAATTTGGTGATTCTTGAAAGATCCGTTACTGATGCCTCCACAATCTCTTCAGCTACCTTTTAAGAACCTGTTGTGTAATCCTGTCTATTGAGGATACTTATCTACCATCAGACTTTTCAGTTTCTAAAGCATCATCTCCTTAGTAATTGCAACGACACTCACTTCTGCCCCGGACGCTCTCATATTTCTGGCATTCTGCCTGGTGCTTTCCACAGTGAAGACTAACACAAAGTACTTAATAAGTTTGTCTTCCATTTCTTTGTCCCCCGTTACCACATCTCCAGTGCCACTTTCTAGTGGTCCAATATCCACTCTCATCTCTGTTTCACTCTTTATATTTGAAAAAAATCTTTTTGAATCCACTTTTATATTATTGGGTAGCTTACTTCATATTTCATCTTTTCTCTTTTTATGGCTCTTTTAGTTGCCTTCCTTTGATTTTTAAAAGCGTCCGAATCCCCTACCTTCCCACTAATTTTTGCTACATTACAAGCCCTCTCTTTTGCTTTTATGCTGTCTTTGACTTACGTTGTCAGTCACTGTTGCCTTGCCCTCCCTTTAGAATATTTCATCTTTGAGATGCATCTTGCCCTGTGCCTTCCAAATTGCTTCAAGAAATTCCAGCCATTGTTGTTCTGTCATCATCCTTGCTAGTGTTCCCTTCCAATCAACTTTGGCCAGCTTCTCTCATGCCTCTGTAATTCCCTTTGCTCTATTCTAATACTAATACATCTGACTTTATCTTCTCCCTCTTAAACTGCAGGATGAGTTTTAAAAAACTTTCTTTTTGAAAGCAAAAATGTTGCCTCACTTCTATTTCAAATTGATGATACCCTTCCAGGTTGTTTTCTGTAGTTTTTTTTGTAATGATGAATGCAGAAACATTGTCAAATTTCTCGGCCATTTCTCCAATCTTGTTCTGTAAAGGATAACGATTAACTTTCGGCAATCTTTTCTTTTTCACCTATCTATAGTGACTTCTATGTTTTTTTGTTTCCTGCTAGATTTATTTTTATACATTCTGCTTTCTCTTTCCTAATCAATCTCTGCATTCTGCGCTGAATTCTGAAAATTTCCCATTCCTAATGGTAGGGGATGCTGTGGATAGTGTGGAAGGCTGTCAGAGGTTACAGCGGGACATCGATAGGATGTAAAACTGGGCTAAGAAGTGGCAGATGGAGTTCCACCTAGATAAGTGAGGTGGTTCATTTTGGTAGGTCAAATATAATGGCAGAATATAGTAAGACTCTTGGCAGTGAGGAGGATCAGCGGGATCTTGGGGTCTGAGTCCATTAGACACTCAAAGCTGCTGCGCAAGTTGGCTGTGTGGTTAAGAAGGCATATGGTGCATTGGCATTCATCAACTGTGGGATTGAGTGTAAGAGCTGAGGGGTAATGTTACAGCTTTATAGGACCCTGGTCAGACCCCACTTGGAGTACATTGCTCCATTCTGGTCTCCTCACTACAGGAACGATGTGGAATCTATAGAAAAGGTACAAAGGAAATTTACAAGGATGTTACCTGGATTAAGGAGCATGCCCTATGAGAATAGATTGAGTGAACTTGGCCTTTTCTCCTTGGAGCGACAGAGGATGAGAGGTGACCTGATAGAGGTGTATAAGATGATGAGAGGCATTGATTGTGTGGTTAGTCAGAGGCTTTTTCCCAGGGCTGAAATGGCTATCATGAGAGGGCACGGTTTTAAGGTGCTTGAAAGTAGGTACAGAGGAAACGTCAGGGGTAAGTTTTTTACGCAGAATGGGCTTGTGGAATGGGCTGCTGATGACGGTGGTGGAGTCAGATACAATAAGGTCTTTTAAGAGACTCCTGAATAGGTTCATGGAGCTTAGAAAAATAGAGGGCTATGGGTAACCCTAGGTAATTTCTAAAGTGATTACAGGTTCGGCACAGTATTGTAGGCCGAAGGACCTGAATTGTGCTGTAGGTTTTCTATGTTTTTAAGGCTCAGATTTTTGACAGTTATCATCGGATCTTTCTTTTGATCTAACACTATCTTTAACTTCTGTTGATAGCCTTGGTTAGGCAGTTTATGAGTCCAAAGGCATATCAAGTACTTAAACTACATTTTAATTTGCAATAGCTTTATTTTTCCTGTAGTTCCTTAATCCACCACATCCACCTCAAGCCTCGTGTGTTTCTGACTTGCCTTACTCAGATTTGGGATCTTATTCCCACACATTATTTTCATGGTTGATTGTATAACTTTAGTCCAACTAGCATTTGATCAATTATGCCAGGTTATGTATTTTATGATTTTTTTTATTGCTTGGGCTATGAGTCTTCGACATAAACTTTACATGATACATTGAGGCTGTTGTGCATTTCTGTTTACAGTAGATACTCTTAAGTGTTTGCAAACTATTCTAGGAAAATATTTTGCAGTTGGTTTCTGTGAGGATTTCCAATTGGGTTTATAATGTATTTATGTATTTCTTTTAATATTAGGTCCCTTGTGACATTTAACTTCTTTATATTCCACCCCTCCGCAAGATAGCTCAATGGTGACCCCTATCTGTAAGAATATTCTATTCCTGATGTTATATTGGCATTTAAAGTTGGTGTACTTCACTGGTTACACACACGGTATTGTCTTTAAAACCCTCTGAGAGGTAAATGTACTTAAAGTATGCAGGTTCCTGGAAGATCAACCGAATAAAAGCATTTAGGGCATAATAGAGGTTGAGTACCCCTTAGCTAAAATTCCAAACTCCAAAAACCTCCAAAATGCAGAATTTTTTGAGCACTGATATGGATGGCATCATAAATGGAAATTCCACAAGGAGCTAGGAATGTCCTAGGTGATGCGCAAGTCTCTTTACACCACAGACATTCTAAGAAGTAACCTCACATATGTAATGAACAGAAGTTAATGAAAAATAGAAAAACACTGCATAAAGTGGATAATGAAGATCTCACGCATGTATTGAAAGAATGGATTCATAAATGTCGGAGTGATCATATGCTGATCATGAAAGAAGCAAAGATTTATCACAGACTAAAACTTGAAGGTAATTGAATACTCAGTAGGCTGGTTGCAAAATTTTAAGAAAAGGCACTGCATTACATTTTTAAAGATGTAAAAAATTTTAAAGATAAAGTGTCTACTGATCACAAAGCAGTAGAGAACAATCATTGATAAGTTTGCAAAGATGATCACTGGTGAAAATCTAACACCAGAAAAGTCTACAATGCTGATTGGTTTTGTACCTTACATAAAGCCTAAAAAAAGTAAAATATATATACATTATACTGTAATCTTTTAATCAATACACGACATCGTTGGTGAAGCTGAAAGCCTACTGTTGTTTGTTGTTGTTCAACAGCTAATTCAGGTATTCTCCCGATGTTGCTGTGCTGCTTTTACAAGCTGCGCTCATTAATTTTTCATTATATTAATGGTATGTAATAATTTTACTGTTACATATGTGTAATGAACAAGACTGCTTACTGACAGCACAGAGACTCAGAGTCAGAAATGATGGCAATCTCAAGCTATCTTATTACATATTCCAAAACCCAAAAAAAAATCCTAACTCTGAAACACTTCTGGCCCTAAGCATTTCAGATAAGGGGTACTCAACCTGTAACTATATACACAATTGAGCTTCATACTTTACTGGAAGGACTTCAGATAACTGCATTGATACCTGTGTGGTCGCATACACCGATAAGTAGATTTGGTGTCTTCAAAACGTTTCTAGACAAATGTCTGTTTGACAATTGAAACATTTTAAATAGAGTCAAAGTAACTGTTTTATTAAAATTAGGCAGTGTTTATAGCCATTTGGAACTTCTCATTTAAACAGTATTGAGATGCGAATAACTCACAGCTGTTCTGAAGATGATGTCAGTGCCTTGCATAGAAACCAAACTATTTCTGGATAGAAATTTGTTTGGTCTGCCTAATCCTGATGTATGGAGCTAATTCTTCCTGGCCATGGCAAGCAAAATCATTGACCATGTTTAGCTATTCGGATGGAACTAAGTCCTGAACTTGCGTAAAGGCTCCAATCTGAGACCTGTTGAGTGTAAGAAACCTCTGTATCTGTCATTATGACAGAATTTGATTCCGCTGGAATTACCCAAAATTACATGGAAAATTACCTCTCCAATTCTGGTTGGAATTGGAAACCCTATCTGAGAATAGTAGAGATTTTTTGTCTGGCTTGATGTTTATAATTCTAATTATTTTAATGCTAGAAATGAAAACTAGTCATTTCTAAATACTTGAAACAATATCTTTTGACATGTAAAAACTTAAAAAGTTTGCCCCGAGCTGTCCTTTCTGTCAAACCTTGTTAAAGTTTTTCAAGGGGTTGAGCTTCAGCTATTTGCCACCTGGAACCTACTAATTGACTGGACTTTGCCTTTTAACACAAGGGTGCCAGCAAGATCATCTGTTCATAGCAGGGCTTTGTGAATGTAGGTAGGTAGGAATCATGGGACCAGGAAGATCCAGACCAGTATGGATTTTTTTTCAAACAAGCTTTCACCAAGAGGGAAAAGAACTTAAGAGGGCCAAAGATAGGAATACTTGTCTGAAATATAAAGGAGTTTGGTGTTTGAGGTCAAGGTTGTATTTAACACAAAGCAAAATATTTTGATTTTTCATTTTGAGTTATTTCATTTATCAGTATTGTAAACTGTACATTTACATACCTAACATAATGAAACAAACATTTGAAACATTTTAAGCTGCGTCTTCTGATGTTTGGTAACATTATTTAATGCTTGCAATCAACTATGACTCCAATTATCCAAATTTTTTGAAGTCTGTAACTGCATGTTTTCAGACAATATCCGGACACTATGTCCTGTCTAACAGTAATGAGCAAATTGATGCCTTGCTTTTTTACCTGTCTTCTGACACATCTTGCCACTCTAATCCACAGAGTGGGAATTACTCTAGATATCACAGTATGGTTCAGAGGGCTGAGTAAACAAGAAGTTATTAATGACAAAATAACTGTAGGGAATGAATATGCATGTTTTCCTTAAAAGTTTGAATTTCGATGTCCAGTAACATAGCCAATGTCCTTCACAGCAACTCCTGGTATTTCGGACTTCAAATGTAAAGAAATAGGACAAATTCACTACTGTAATTCTGTAGTCCTCTTTCTCCCAATTTTGTTTTTCTCTTTTTATAAACGGTCATGCTGTTTATTTTAAATCATATTTAAATCTAGTAAAGTATATATTCTAATTTTGGAAAGTAAGGATCTGTTTTATCTCTGATGAGCAGCACTGTTTAGCTTGATTACAAATTACTCTGTGTACAGTTCAAAGCATGCAGGAGTCAGCCATTAATCTACTTACTTCAAAGCCTCAGCAGGTGTTCTTGGTAGTTGCTCAGCTTGGATCAAGAGTGTAACCAGAGGCAATGTTCTAAATGTTTAGAGCAAAAACAAAATTTTAAATAAAGTACATTTACATTGTAGAGTGGGAAGAAGAAGCAAATTTGCACACAATCTATTTAACAGAATTGCAAAGGATGAATTGATCTTTTGTTTTAAAAAAGTTCAAAGTAAATTTATTATAAAAGTACATTTTTGTCACCATATAAAACCCTGAGATTCATTTTCTTGCAGACAATCACAGTAACTACAAGAAACACAATAGAATCAATGAAAGACCAAACTTAACAGGGTGGACAGCAAAAACAAACCTAACAAACTGTGCAAATACAAAAAGGAGAAAGAAAAGGAAATAAATAAATAGGTAGATTGATAAATAAGCAAACAAGCAATAAACAATGAGAACATGAGATGAAGAGTCGTTGAAAGTGAATCCAATCCAGTGAGTGAAGTTATCCCCTGTTGTTCAAGAGCCTGATGGTTGGGTAATAATTTTTCCTGAACCTGGTGGTGTAAGTCCTGAGGTTTCTTTACTTTCTTCGTGATGGCAGCAGTGAGAGAGAGTATGGCCTAGGTGGTGGGGGTCTTTGATGATAGATGCTGTTTTCCTGCAACAACACTTCCTGTAAGTAGTGATGAGGCCTTTAGCCGTGATGGACTGGGCTGTATGCATTACTTTTATAGGCTTTTCCATACAAGGACATTGGTGTTTCTATACCAGGCCTTGATGAAACCAGTCAGTATACTCTCCACCGTACATCAATAGAAGTTTGTCAGAGTTTTAGATGACGTGCCAAATCTTCACAAACTTCTAGGAAAGTGGAGGCTCTGCCATACCTTTGTGAAATAGCACTTACATGCTGGACCCAGGACAGCTCCCCTGAAATGATAACACTGAGGAACTTAAAGTTCCTGGCTCACTTCACTTCTGAATCCCCAATGAGGACTGGCTCTGATAAGATGGCAATGCGTTCTGATGCAGCAGCCTCTACAAGGACAACCAAAGGTGTTACTGTCTTTTTTAAACTTTTTTTTTGCTATGGCAAGACCACAACGGACAGTACAACTTAAAGTACTGCATGTAAACCCTATCACTGAGTTGTTCATCAGTGGAGAAACTGAAGGAACTAGACTTGGTGCAGACCATGTTGTTGGAGGGATGTCAGAGTAGGTGTGCAAAGGTGCTGTGCAGTATAACAGCGAATGATCATCTTAGTTGCTTTTCTTGTGATCATAGGACCCTGTTGGACATTGCTAATATGGAATGCTCTTAAGTCTGATTAACTGCTTTATTGGTAGATGGTGTGGAAGCTGCAAGGCTTCAGTCGTAACAAGATCTAGGCCTCAAGCCGCGGTCTTGCATGTTTGCAGCCGCCCAAAAGGAGGCGCCAGAATTGTCACTCCACCAGAGTGCTGGAGGTGGTGTGGTGCAGTGTCCGTGCTGGAATTGGTGATGTGTTTTGCACCTTGGCCCTGGAATAAAGCTGTTTTGTTTAGCTGTATTCATGGGTGTTCATGTATGGTTGAATGATAATTAAACTTGAGGTTGATCACAAGGACCTCCAGTTTCCTCCTTGTGATGTCAATAATTGTCACCTTGGTCCTGCTGACATTGAGTGAGAGGTTGTGATACAGCTCAGCCAGATTTTCAGTCTCCTTGCTATGTACTGATTCATCACCTATGTACTTGATTCGGCCAATGATAGTGGTGCCGTCGACAAACTGGCATATGGCATTGGAGCTGTGTTTAGCCTCACAGTCATAAGTATGAAGTAAGTAAAGCAGGGGGCTAAGTACATAGCCTTTTGATGCACCTGTGCTGATGGAGTTTGTGGAAGAGATGTTGCCAATCCGAATTGACTGGGGTCTGCAAATGAGGAGATCTAGGATCCAATTGCACAAGGAGTTATTGAGGCATAGGACTTGGAGGTTACTGATTAGTTTTGAGGAGATGGTAGTATTGAATGCTGAGCTATAATCAATAAAAAGCATCCTGTTGTGTGCACCTTCATTGTCCCGATGTTCCAGGGTTGAGTGAACAGCCAATGAAATGGCATCTGCTGTTGACCTTTTGCAATAATAGGCAAATTGGAGTGCATCCAAGTTGCTTCTGAGGCAGGAGTTGCTATGTTTCATCACCAACCTCTCAAAGCACTTCATCGCAGTAGATGTAAGTGCGACTGGATGATAGTCATTGAGTCAGGTAACCATATTCTTTTTAGGCACCAGTATAATTGAAATCTGCTTGAAGCAGATGGGTACCTCAGACTGCCAAAGCAAGAGGTTCAAGATATCAGTGAACGCTGCAGCCGATTGATCAGCACAGGTCTATAGTACTCAGCCAGGTACCCCGTCTGGGCCAGATGCTTTTCATAGGTTCACCCTCCTGAAAGATGTTGCACTTCGGCCTCAGAGTCTGAAATCACAGTCATATTGAGGAATCATATTTTTAAGTCATAATTATAAGTTTTTGCCTGTATTGCTAGTCAAATTTATTGTCATTTAACTATATACATGTATATAATGTATATAACCATATAATGTATATAAAAACGAAACAAAAGTTTCTCCAAACCAGGATGTAAAGCACAGTAGTACACATAACACACAATAACTTATGAAGGTAAGGATAAAATCTACAAATGAATCACACATAAATAACAAACTAAAGTGCGTTAATATTAAATATTGTAAGGTCACAGCTGACTCTTTGAATACAATGCAGCAGGGAGTTCAGAAACCTAATGGCCTGGAGGAAGGAACAGTTTTTCTTCCTGACTGTTCTTGTTTTTTTTGCATTGTAGTCTGCTGCCTGATGGTAGAAAGTCAAAGAGTATACGGAATGTTTAATAATACTAAGGGCTCTGCGTATGCAGCGCTCCTGATAAATGTCGGTGGTGGATGGCTGGGAGACTCCTATGATCCTCTCAGCTGCTCTCACAGACCCTTGTAGGGACTTCTACTCCAATGCTTACCTGCCCCCATACCAGATGGACTTGCAACTTGACAG
Source organism: Mobula birostris (assembly GCF_030028105.1). Classification (NCBI taxonomy): domain Eukaryota; kingdom Metazoa; phylum Chordata; class Chondrichthyes; order Myliobatiformes; family Myliobatidae; genus Mobula; species Mobula birostris. Next base: position 138,432,476 of record NC_092375.1, on the reverse strand, counting down.
GACACTCTCAATGGTGCTCCTGTAAAACGCAGTTAATATGAGGGGTGGGAGCCTTGCTTGCCTCAATCTTCTTAGGAAGTGGAGGCGTTGGTGTGCCGCCTTGTTCAGGGAGGTAATATTAAGGGTCATCTGTGGTGTGAACTCCCAGGAGCTTGGTGCACTTAACTCTCTGCAGAGGAGCCATGTATTCACAGAGGGGGATGGTTCGTGTGCTCTTTCCTGAACTCCACGATGATTTCCCTTGTCTTCTCCACGTTCAGGCTTAGGTTATTGTTCTTGCACCAATCCACTAGCCCCTTCATTTCCTCCCTATACTCCATCTCATCATTTTTCTTGATAAGTCCAACCACCTTGACACGATTTAAGCTGGATTCTGCGACACAGTCATGTGTCAGCAGTGTGCTCAGCATACAGCCTTGGAAAGTGCCTGTGTTCAGTGTAATGGTAGGTCACTGGAAGAAATATATTCAAAATGAAAATGCATTCTTTTTTAAAAATTTCCATAAGTATCAGTTTTTAAAGTACTCCAAAAATGGGCCCTGTCTGTTTCAAAGTTTCATTTAATTAATTAAATTAATATGAAGCAAACATGCAGCAGTTACTGAATAATCTATTTCTGTTCCTGTAACATACACCTTCAGATATAAATTTATTTGAATCTTTTGTCTTGCCTACTCTTTACTGTTAAACCTGTTCCCATAGATATGAGTTGCTTTGACTTTCCTGCAGACATAACTATATATGTTAGAAAATAAAATTATTAACATTACATTGTCTCAATGGTGCCCCCTACAGGAGAACTGAAATACAATGCTAGGGTATTTTCATCTTTACCTACAAATGTATTAGCAGCTAAAACAATTTGACGCAACATAGGCAAAAATTGTAATTCCATAATAAGGGTTAATTTGGCAAATTATTGAAGTAATTCTGCATTTGGAAATCAAGTAGTACCGTGGTTTAGATCTAGCAAAATAAATGCCAAAGGTACACTTGTCAGTTTCTTGCAGGACACCACTGTAAGCAGATGGTTGATACATGGGCCTTGTATTTATATTTTATTGCTATTTCCCAAGTGAGTATTGAATAACAGTTCCAATTTTATCCTCAGTCTTTTCTGTCACAAAGACATAACAACTCAACGTGTGTTGTATCTTACAGGGAGAAGTGAGACAAACTCAAGTGTATTACTTGTGCAGTGTAATATTGCATTGTTGAGGGTGGGGTAGGGTGGCAAGGAAATGAGAAAGGGGTGGGACTAATAGAATTTCTTTCCTGGGAGTTAGAATGTACTAGCTAGGCTGAATGGTTTCTTTTTGTGAGCTTATAATGGTAAGTACACATTTGGCACAGCATTATAGGCCGAAGGGCCTGTATTATGCTGTAGGATTTCTATATTTCTATTTTTCTTACAGAATAGGATAAGATGAGCCTTTTTCACAAAATATCATGAAAAACCTTGTACAGCTCCCACCCTGCTAGGCCAGCTGATAGACATTAAAGTAAAACACTGGTAATTTTGAATATCTTAAAGAATATCTTCAAAAATAAAGACAAGTTGAAAAGATACGTATATAATTTTAAATCACCCGGCTATACCTAGCCTTTAAATCCCATCTCTCCACTGAAACAAATGGAGAAGCTCTTCCTATAACAAGTTGTTTCTGATATACGTTATTTTTGAGGATTAAATAAAGGAATTTTTTTGCAATGTTATCTCTTGAGAGAAGTACATTTGCCAAAACAACTAATTGCAACTTTTTGTGGAACTCCATGGCTGGTAACTGCAGGAAAACATTATAAGTTGCCTGAGCTACTGAGCTAATGGCATGTGGGCCATTATTCCAGACATCCCACCTATCCCAGAAGTTCCGGGAGTCTCCCGCGTATCGATAGTGGCTCCCTGACGCCCGGAAATTATATACAATATCCCGGAAATCGATTTTTTTGAGAAAGAGAGGGAGAGCAAGCATCCTGATTGGTCTCTCTTCGTGCTAAGAGCGGTCCCCAACCACCAAGCTGCGAGGAAACAATATGATTTGGCGATATGAAACAGTATGAGTCAGCTGCACCTTTCCTCATTCCCTGTCACGCACGCTAAGGCATGATGCACGCGTCATCCATGTCAGCGCAGGAAGATCAACTCCTCAAGCTTGCAAATGACAACGGACTGAAAAGTATGTTTGATATAACATCTTTGCCAGCATTCTGGATCAAAGTCAAGGCTGAATATCCTGAGATAGCCACGGAAGCACTGAAAATGTTGCTTTCATTTCCAACATACCTCTGCAAAGTGGGGTTTTCTGCAATGAATGCAACGAAAACAAAATTGCGGAATAGACTGGACATAAGGAACCCCTTTCGAGTATCGCTGTCTCCCATCACTCCTCGATGACACCGTCTTGTTGCAGGAAAACAAGCCCAGAGCCCTCACTGATTCGGCAGTATTGGTGTGTTCCAATGATTTTCTATGCTCATACAAGGAAAATAGCGCTGTGTGTTTAATATCCAAACGTTACTTAAAATGTTATGATGCTATTGACTTATAATTGACTTATCACTATATTCATGTGAGGAAAATATGCACTGTGTGTTTAATATTAAATTTGTTAGATAAACCCTTTTAGAAACAAAATTGAGTGTATTAGCCACTTATAAGTGACTTATCACCTATATTCCAGTCGTGATTAACACTACACCACCACCCCCCCCCCCCCCCCGCCCCGGTTGGCCGGTTCACGAGAATATTGTCAATATTAAACCAGTCCGCGGTGCTAAAAAGGTTGGGGACCCCTGCTAAGTAGACCTATCAGTTTTCTCTGTGGGTGGGCTTTACAGTCAACCTCAAAGATAATGACAGTGTTGCTCACTGCACTGTTTGCAACAGTGACTTTTCTATTGCCCATGGTGGGTTAAAATGTAAAAGACATGTTGAGGTGAGTTTAACAGGTGTCATTCGTTCATTAGCATAGCTAACGTTATTTAAACTAGTTGGCTGGCTGCTAAGGAGCTATGCTATTGATGTCCTACGTGATGAGGCCAAACTCCCTGTGGACTTGCTTAAAATTTTTATAGAATAAACATGATAATACATAATGTAAGTACGTATTTTAATGTCACATTTTCTGCATATACCCATCTTGGTTTACAGATTAGACAAAATCACTGAACAAAGTATTACATACACCCCTGGAGGTTGACGGGGGTGGGGGGGGGGGGGGGGTCGGTGCTACCTCCCTGAAATGAGTTTTTGCAGGGTGGGATGTCTGTTATTCCATCAATACTAGCAATTTTTCTGGATCTTGTCTGAATGGATTTATGGACTTCCATTCTAGCAAACTATTCAATGTGTTTAGCAGCAGGAAAGTTCAAAAGAAAAAAAGTAAAATGAATCTGAATATTAACCTGTCCTCATCCAGTTTGCAAACACACATCTTTTTTAACTGAATTTATTGGAGAATGATCAGGAGTGGATCTTGGCATTTGTTTCCCAGCCATTTGACACTGGGACCAAATGCTATCCCAGCTAAACCATTAGCCAATAGGAGCAGAATTATGCCATTTGTCCAGTTGATTCTGTTCTGCCATTCAATAATGACTGATTTATTTTCTCCCTCAACCCCATTCTGCTGGCTTCTCCCTATAACTTTTGATGCTCTTATTAATTAAGAACCTGTCAACCTCTAACCAATGATTTGGCAACCACAGCTATCTGAGGCCATGAATTCCACACGTTTCGTCACATTCAGGCTAAAGAAATTCCTCTGCATCTCTATTCTAAAGGGATATCCTTATATTCTGAGGCTGTGCCCTCTGTTCAAGACTCTCCCACATCTTGACATCTACTCTATCTAGGCATTTCAAAGAAATCTCCACTATCCTATCCTTCTAAACTCCATTGAGTACAGGCCCAGAGCTTCAAATGCTCATCATGCATTAACCCTTTCATTCTCTTGATCGTTCTCCTAACCCCACCCCCCTCCAATACCAGCCATCCTTTCTTTGAAATGGGGCTAAATGTGGTGTGACCAATGCCTTATAAAGTCTCAGCATTTTTTTTAATGAATACTAGCATTGCGTTTGATTCCCTTACTATCAAATCAACCTGCACATTAACCTTTATGGAATCCTGCACTAGGACTCCCAAGTCCCTTTGTACCTCTGACTTCTGGATTTGTTTCTTGTTAATACACTGCACCTTTATTCCTACTGCATAAGTGCATGTCGGTATACTTCCCTACACTATATTCCATCTGCCACTTTGCCCATTCTCCTCAACTGCCCAAGTCCTTCTGCGGACTCCCTGCTTCCTCAACACTACCTGCCCACCCACCTACCTTTGTATTATCCACAAACTTGGTTAATATCAGTAAATTCAGAACAACCATTAGTTTGAATAAAATGTTCATTTCCTGTGCTTCAGTGCCATATAAGTCAAACCTTGTTAAAAATCATTGTAGTTTCACTTCTATTTTCAAATATTTCAAAAAATCTGAAATTGAATGTTCTTTAAAATACCATATTCCACTTACAATCTACATTTGTATCTCAAAAATGTGTATAATTCAAATAAATTATAAGGTTGAGGAAGACCTGCCAGCTCAAAGTACTTTGAGCAGCAAGTGATAATAAACTGAAATGGTCAAGCACCGTTACGCCAGGACTGTTTATGTTGAATATCCCACTATGTGCATGTGGGCACTAAACATATATGTATTTTTTATCTATCTGCTTTAGAATATTACAACACAATTTTATTTGTACTATTTAAATAATATACGTTCTGATGAGATTTGAGGATATTATCTGTATTTATGAAATGTTTCCTTGATTGCCACATTCTTGGTGTCAGTTTCAAAACTATTTTCATCAATGGTCCAGTGCTTACTTTTTAATAATCATTTGTAGTATATGTTCCCACAAGGATTGGGTTTATAAAACTGTTTATAATACTGTCTATATTTTGTGTATTAAAAATTACCTCCAAAGGAGTAGAATTTGTTAGGAAATTTAAAAATTAATTACTTTGCTGTGTTAATAAAAGATGATGCTACAACACAACAATTTTAAAAACGCAGATGTGAAAATCTCTGGGTATTCAAACTTTTTTTCTTGTGTATCAGTCTTAGCAGCTATGTCCACCATAGAACTGCTTGTCAATCAGATACCTACAAATTATATTTTCAAACATTAAATACAGTCAAATTTCATTCTCAATAGCAATTAGGTACCTGTAACAAAAGTCAATTAATTTTATTTACATTCTGATATGGGTCACTAGTCTCTCCACATTTAAGTTCAACAGATGGAACACTAACTGGCAAACAGAAATGCAGAAAGATTTACTGAGTAGAACAGAAGTTATCACAGTCAAATTCCAAGTCCCCATTCCAACAAAATAGTGCACAGATCACTGGGTGTCTATCTCCAAAGTTAGAGCTTTGATTGGGGAAGCAAGCCAAATAAATCAAACATGCTTACCTGTCTGTGACATTATGTGCATCGTTCATTGTGAGTGAAGTTCCTGTATTCCTAAGTGCCATGACTGCTGTTCCCAGAAGTTTTAAATTAATCAAAAGCTTTGAAATAGATACATGATTTTAAATGAAAGTGTTAGAACTGACCTTTAACCCCTGCTGCAATGGAAAGTTTTAAAATTTCACTATTTGTAAAAAAGATTAATTCACAAGAATAATTTGGTTTAGGAATTGCGTGCATTGATTTCTTGGAGTGACAGGGTAGTTTATGTTGTGCCCTAAATGTGTCTGGGTGAATATATCCAGCTACTCATTTAAATGAGAGATTAATCAAAATATGAAACAAGGTCTGATGTAAGCTTCTTTCCCTTTCTCAAAGATATATCATCCTAATTTTACTTATCATTTTAAGCTTACCAGGACTGTTGAAGATACTGCTGTAGTCAGAAGGAGATGTGACTCATGTAAGGGAGTAATCAGAAATAAAACTGCATCTAAAGTAGTAATGGTTGAATAGACATTCTGCTTAATTTGAGCTTTTCACTGTAACTTAATTATTTCTCCCAATGCAACAGCAAGCCTTGCTTCTGGAGCAGCAACGTATTCATCAGCTTCGCAATTACCAAGCATCTATGGAGGCAGCAGGGATCCCTGTGTCCTACAGCGGACATCGTCCCCTATCCCGGGCGCAATCATCGCCTGCTTCCGCCACTTTTCCTATCTCTGTTCAAGAACCACCCAGTAAACCTCAATTCACTACAGGTAAAGGGTTATTAAATCGATTGCTGGTGATACCTGCAAGCTCTTGTTTTTTTCTGGTCATTTTATTGCATGCTTTGTATTAAAAAGTGCTAAATTTCAGCTGAGAATTTATTATACAAAATATGTTTGATATATTTTTGTGAATGTAAAATATTTTACAATTTATTTCCACATTTTGGGTTCATAAATTATGATTCCAAGCATGACATCAGCTGACTAAACCTACTCTTTCCATGTTGTCAGATTGCTTATTATGCATAAATTCTGGAATTTCTTTTCCAGTTTCTCCAGTAAAACTAGGAGAGCTAAAGACTCTCTTTTCATCTCCTGGCAGAAACTTTATATCCCTCTTACAAAAGTAGAAAATGCTGGAATCATCCAGAGAGTCAGGAAGTATTAGAGCAAAGAAGAAACCGAATCTGAAATGTTAACTGTTTCTGCTTCCATAGATATGGCCTAATCTGATAAGTATTTGCAGCATGTCTGCTTTTCTTTCAGATTTTCTATATTTGCAGTATTTTGCTTTTGAGACTTTTTGTAATAATCCAGTATAATGGCTATTAGAATAGTGCCATATGTATAGCAACATGCACAAAAGCTGGAGGAAAATCAGCAGGTCAGGCAGCATCTATGGAAAAGAAAAAACTGTCAATGTTTCAGGCCAGGACCCTTAATGAAGCCAGCTGTTTATTCATTTCCGTAGATGCTGCCTGAACTGCTGAGTTCCTCCAGCTTTTTTTGTGTATTGCTCTGGATTTCCAGCATCTGCAGAATCTTTTGAGTTTAGAACCATATGTATTTTGGCTTTTGTTGTTGGATCTTTAATCTGGTTGATTAAATCACAACATCTATAGAAGGTATAGGCAGGTAGGAGGAACAAATGAGGTACTTACAGAGTTTAAGAAATGCAAGAGAACACTCAAGAAATCAGAAGGCTAAAAGAAGGCATGAGGTTGCCAAGCAGACAAGGTGGAGGAGAATCCTAAATGATTCTACAGATAGGTTAAGAGCAAAAGGATTTCAAAGAACCAAATTGGTCCCCTGGAAGATCAGAATGGTAATCTGTGTGTGGATGGGGATATCTTAAATTGACTTTTTGCATCTGTATTTGCTCAGGAGATGGACACAAGAATCTATAGAAGTGAGGCAAAGCAGCAGCGAAGTATTGGACCCTATAATCATTACAGAGAAGGAGGTGTTTGCTGTCTTAAGGCAAATTAGGGTGGATAAATCCCCAGGGCTTGACAAGCTGTTTCCTCAGACCTTGTGGAAGGCAAGTACAGGAAGGCAGATTGCGGGGGAGAGGTAACAGAAGGGTTAGAGGATAGCTAAAGTTCTGCTGTTTAATAAAGGCTCCAATAATAAACCAGGAAATTAGACTAGTGAGCCTGACATCAGTAGTGGGAAAGTTAGTATAGGTATTCTAATGGCCCCAGATATATGAGTATTTGGACAGATAGAGACTAATTAGGGATAGTAAGCATGGCTCTGTGCATGGTAGGTCGAGGAAGTTGGCAGGAAAGTTGATAAAGGCAAGGCAGCAGATGTTGTCCACATGGACATTAACAAGGCAGTTGACAAGGTCCCACGTGGGCAGTTGGTCAAGAAGGTTCAATTGCTTGGCATTCAAGTTGAGGTAGTAAATTGGATTAGACATTGGCTTTTCAGAGAAACCAATGAGTGGTAGTAAATGGTTGCTTCTCTGACTGAAGTCCTGTGACAAGTGGAGTGCCCGCAACGATCGGTGCTGGGTTCGTCTTTGTTTGTCATCTATATCAATGATCTGAATAATAATCTGGTAAAATGGCTTAGCAAATTTGTGGATAACACCAAGATTGGGTGTGTAGTGGACAGTGAGGAAGACTATCAAAGCTTGCGCCGAGATCTGGAACAGCTAGAAAAATAAGCTGGAAAATAGCAGGCAAATGTGAGATATTGTACTTAAGTAGGACCTGCCAGGGTAGGTCTTACACAGTGAACGGGAGGGGTGCAGTGAACTGAGGAGTGCAGTAGAACAAAGGGATCTGGGAATACAGGTCCGTAATTCACTGAAAGTGGCAGCACAGATAGGTAGGGTAATAAAAAGAGCTTTTGGCACATTGGCCTTCATAAATCAAAGTACTGAGTACAAAAGATGGAATGTTATGTTGTAGTTGTATAAGATGTTGGTCAGGCCTAATTTGGAGTATTGTGTGCAGTTTTGGTCACCCTACCTACAGGAAAGATGTCAATAAGGTTGAAAAAATACAGAGAAAATCTACAAGGATGCTTGCAAGACTGAAGGACTTAAGTATAAGGAAAGATTGAATAGGTTAGGACTTTATTCCTTGGAATGCAGAAGATTAAAGGGGAGATTTGATTTCGGTATACAACATTAAGAGGAGTATAGATAGTGTAATGCCAGCCGGCTTTTCCCACTGAGATAGGGTGAAACAACAGCTAGAGGTCATAGGTTAAGGGTGAAAGATGAAATGGTTAAGGGATATATGAGGGAAAACTTCTTCACTGCAAGGATAATGAGAGTGTGGATGAGCTGCCAGTGCAAGTGGTAGATGCAATTGAATTTCAACTTCAAAGAAGTTTGGATAGGTACATGCAAACACGAAGAAATCTGCAGGTGCTGGAAATTCAGGCAACACACTCAAAATGCTGGTGGAACGCAGCAGGCCAGACAGCATCCATAGGAAGAAGCACAGTTGATGTTTCGGGTCGAGACACTTCATCCTGATGAAGTGTGTTGCTTGGATAGGTACATGGATGGGAAGGGGACAGAGGGCTATGGTTAGGGTGCAGGTTGATGGGACTAGGCAGTTTAAGTGGTTTGGCATAGACTAGATGGGCTGAAGGGCCTGTTTCTGTTCTGTACTTTTCTATGGTTCTATGACTATTTATCTTGAACTCTACACCTTTTTAGAAAGTGTTAGAATTGCTCTTGAAATTTTGGGTGATTTTTTCAGATATATTTGCTTTTTCATTTTAGGAGATTCTCTACTGTCCACATCGCATACTGCTATGTACTCCCAATCTTTTCTGTTTCCTCTGAATCCTGTTGCAGGATCTTAACCCCAAATGTCAACTCACATCTTTTACCTTCAGAGATGCAGCTTGACCCTCTAAGTTCTTCGAATGTTCTGTTTTTGTTTGAGATTCCAGTACCTACAGTCTCTTGTTGTATAAGTTGCTTTTTTCGAAATCTTATTTGTAATACAATAGAGAATATAATGTCATGTGCCAAACAAATTTCCGAACCAATAACCTAACTGGAAGGTTGTCAGTTTGACCAGCTGTGAGAATTTGATGAATAAAGGAAATAAAATTAGGTATAATTGCTAATTAAAAATGGAAGTCTGTATTTTGAATCACTAACCTGAGGTCCTTATTTGTGGCCAAATAAATCCAGTGGACTTGATTGATGGCATGATCTTCAGGATCATGCCTTGAATGTGCAGCTTTTTAAATACCATTATCCAGTCATTTGAATTTTCAAGAACTTTGATACCAAACAGTTAATTGCCACTTAAAAATAAATCTAAAGTTGGTCTTATGCCTGAGAGAATATTACGGATTTTGCATCAGATTGGGTGATGGAGGTATATTTAATTATTAAGAGTCCACTGATTCCAGTATCAATTAAATAAATTGTCATACATTAATCAATGTCATGTTTATAAGAAGCTGCTCCAAATTACAAGAATATGCGTTGAACAGTAATTAGATTCTTTACATGCACCAAAAATTGTTGGTAATTACAAACCCAACTGAAGTTGATAACTATCTGACATATATTACATTTGCCCAGATGGGGATGGAGAGAAATTATTACAGAGATCTTATTTAAAGGCAGAGCAGCTTAAGTAGCCTATCCCCATTGCTAATTTGTATTTTGCTAAGTTTACTCGTATAAAAAGAAGTCACAAGATTCTGATTACTGTATTAAATGCTCTTCCATTTCCATTAGATCAAGGAGCAGAATTAAGCCATTGGCCCATTGAGTCTGCTCCACCATTCCATCATGGCTGATATATTATACCACTCAACCCCTTTCTCCTGCCTTCTCCCTGTTACCTTTGATATCCTTACTAATCAAGAACCTATCCCTCTCCACTTTAAATATATCTAATAACTTGGCTTCCACAGCCATCTGTGGCAATGAATTCCACAGCTTCAGTATTCTCCTGTGGTACATCAGTAAACTTGACCTCTTTTTAATTGACTCATTCCTAATAGCCAGTTTTGTAAGGGAAATTTTTTCTTAATAATTATGTTTTGTTAAAATTTTTGTGCAGAAGACAATAAATCAGATTCTTTAGTAACCATATGTTCATTTCTTATAGTAATTCTCAACTCTACAGAAGTATTCTTTACATTTTCATTGTTTATTTGCTCTTCCTTTAATGTATGGTGAATTGTTTTTTGGCTACTTTTATTCCTCTGACAGGTCTGGTGTATGATACCTTGATGCTGAAGCATCATTGCACATGTGGGAATACAAATATCCATCCTGAGCATGCCGGAAGAATTCAGAGTATCTGGTCTCGACTCCAAGAGACAGGCCTACGCAGCAAATGTGAGGTAATTTCCAAATGCTGACAAGAACCTCTTGATATAAGTCAAAATGGAAACAAACTGTTGCCACCAAGATTCGATGGTACAGAATGGTCTTTAGAAAAATTGAATATAGAAGTGAGGATAGCTTTAAAAGCAGAATTTAGATCTTCCTTTATTCAGTTACCATGATCAAGATGCCTGTGAACTGTGTTGAAGCCATTTGAAACCTGCATAGACAAGGCTTGTGTTAATTTATTAGCATTATAAATAATGGTCATTAAATTTGATGTTAGAATTTAATTTAATTAATTTGACTATAGTCCTGAATTCTTGGTTTTAATATACATGCTTAGCTTAAGCATGCAGTCTGCAGCAGTGCTTTTATAATTCATCTTGCAAAAAACATCCAAGGAGCTAGCTACTACCGGCCCATGGGCCGCATCCGAAAGGGTCCAATCCGGCCCACGGGATGATTTAGGGAAAAAAATATATATTCACGACCATTTATTAAGTATCTGTATGGCAGACGCTCTCTCTCCCACCGCTGTCTGTGTCGCATGCTGCATCGGCAGCTTGTTGTGTGTGCTTAGAAAACAATAGGCGGCAGTTAACTACCTGTTGTGCATAAGCACCTACCACCATGCACTGAAGACCACTAGGGCCCCACTTACGTCGTCAGACACAGTATAAGCACACAGTGTACTCAGGTAACTAACACCTGTAGCAAGGCTGAGACTGTTTGCTGCTGTGGTTCAAAATGCTTTCCAAGAAAAGAAAAGTTGACATCGAAGGTTGGATATTCAACGATAATTGGAAAGATCATTGTTTTTTCTTCTCTGAGGTCAATGGCAAACCTGTGTATCTGATATGCCCGCAACGTGTGGCTGTGGCAAAAGAGTACAGTATCAATCAACACTTTGAGATGTCACACGGAGAAAAATATGACAAGTATGCTGAACAACTCAGAACGCAAAAGGTAAACGAGGGTTGAAGCAGCTCTGAAGAAACAGCAATCAGTGTTCACCAAAAGTTGAGAGACTCATGATGGAGCTGTCGAGGCCAGCTATATTATTGGCAACAAAATAGCTGCTGCGTCGAAGCCATACTCAGGGGGGGAATTCATCAAAGCATGCGTGCTGACGGTGGCTGAGCTAGTGTGCCCTGAGAAGAGACAGGCTTTTGGTAATATCAACTTGTCAAGAAATACTGTGGCAGAGAGAATCGGGGACACTGCAGAAGATTTGAACAGTCAACTAAAAGACAAAGTGAAGTCATTTATTGCCTTCTCTATTGCAACTGTGAGAGCACCGACGTGACTGATGTAGCTCAACTGGGAATATTTATTCGTGGTGTTGATGCATCTTTGACCATCACCGAGGAGTTTGTGGAGATGGTGCCCATGACAAACACCACAATGGCGAACGACATTTTCTCCAGCCTCGTCGAGGCCTTGGACAGACTGGGGGTTGACTGGAGTCACGCTGTCAGCGTGGCAACAGATGGTGCACCGTCCGTGGTCAGGGAAAAAGGCAGGTGTTGTTGCGAAACTCAGAGAGAAAGTTCAGACAGAGAATCCACAGCAGGAATTCTGGAATTTTCATTGTATTATTCACCAAGAGGCGTGATGTAGCAGGAGCCTGAAAATGGACAATATTATGGATGCAGTAATCAAAATGGTTAATTTTATTAGAGCTAAGGGACTCAACCATTGGGAATTTGACACTCTTTTGTTCCAAAGTAATATTGGACATGGCCTACCCTACCACACTGAAGTCCGCTGATTGAGCAGAGGGGTTGTGCTCAAGCGTTTTTTTTTAATTTCGTGCGGAAATTGGACTATTCATGAACGAGAAAGGGAAGCCAGTGGCAGAGTTGGATGACCCAGACTGGCTTCATGATCTTGCATTTTTGGTGGATATAACAGAGCACTTAAATGTGCTTAATGTTAACATGCAAGGCCACAACAAACTTGTTATGAAATACCATGACAGCATTCGTGCCTTTCAAATTAAATTAGGCCTGAGAGAGATGCAACTATCCCAGAGCAACCCAGCTCATTTCCCCTCTTTGCAGTCTGTGCGTGTCACTCATGGGAATAATGACAACATGGACAGGTACAAGGACAAAATGTCACAGCCAAAAAGTGAGTTTCAGAATCGTTTCCAAGCCTTCACTCAGCTTGAGAAGGAATTCTCACTATTTTGCTCGCCATTTATCATCAACGCAGCATCAGATGTGCCGGAGGGACTCCAAATGGAACTAATTGAAATTCAGTGTAACTCGGCTTTGAAATATAAATTTGAGACTGTGAGTCTGGATTCATTCTATCAGTACCTGGGACCGATGTACCCCAAAATGACAGACTTTGCCTCAAAGATCCTTTGCATGTTTGGGACAACATACCTCTGTGAGCAGGCGTTCTCCATAATGAACATTAACAAATCCAAACTGCGCTCATAGCTGACACACAGACATCTAAATGACATTATGAAAATCACAACTGCCCAGAAACTGGTCCCTGATGTTGACAGGCTGGTTAAAGCCAAGAGATGTCAGGTGTCTGGAAGCAGCAAGTGAAAAATGAGTGACACTGTTCAATGCACTGCGACATGTAAGCAAAATGCATTATGAAATATTGAGTGTCATAATATTGTGATTCATTCATTTTCTGACCATTCTATTATTGTAAATGTGATCACTTCAATAAAAATTAGAGGCTAACTGTGTTCATTGTCTGAGTTTGATTGCTAGAAGCAGGCTAATAAAAATTAGGTGCAGTTGTGTAGCCTACATTTACAATTTGTTTTGTCTACATTTGTTAGGTCGACATTTGTGTCTGCTAATGTTCGATTTCATATGCTTTATTAATGGAAAGAGTGTGGCTCCCAAAACAATCTTAGCCAAAATAGCATCACTTTTTTTCTCGCTCTCATCACAACCTTCTTGTAGCCTACGACTGTTAAGTTGATACCAATCATAAAAATAATGCTTGCTAGGCAATCTTCTTCATAAGAAACGAAATTCATAAAGTGAAACACTTTGTAGTTTTAGCAGAGACTGAGACACATGAGAGCAAGTTGAAAAAACGAAGGCAACAAAAGCTGTGGGAGCACGCGCACATGCACAACTGATCCAGCCCGCATGAAGTCACATTTTGCCCAATTCGCCCGTGACCTAAAATGAGTTTGACACCCCTCTACTAAAGGAACAATAGTCTCACAACCACTGCCATCAAGTCTCTACCATAAAATGGCAGAAAAAATATAAACTAGAGTGGTGACAATCACAACAACTTCAAACATCTATCAATCTTAGATTGAAAAACCTATAGACTCTAATTGTAATGATCCTTTTTGGCATTGCACTTTGTTGTAAGACCTCATGTTGATATAATTTGTGGGTTGATTGTACATGTTTTCATATGTATGACTTCAGAAAACTTTGTGTGAGGCAAAAATAATTTTATTAATCTCATTAAATGTGTACTGCTTAAATGCACAATATTTAATTCAGAGGGAGGGTTCAATTGCTCTTCCTTTCATTTTCATTTTTAAAATCTTTTTTATTAATTATTACTGAAGAGCAACAAAAAATATAAAGGTAATCAAGTCAACATGTCAATATGTGCAATGAAGAATTAAATTACCAAATAACTGACTAACAAAGCTAAATAATATATCAATAATAATAAGTAAAAATAAAGTGTTAAGAATATTTTTAAGGGAAAAAAGAACCCCTACTAACTAAAACAAAAAAAACCCTGCTAACAAAAAAAAACTGAAAAAAAAACATTGGGAGCACAACCCCAGAGCTATATGCCATACAAGCTTCCATAAAAGAAAAACATCAATCCGCCAACTCAAATCCATTTAAACATGAATCAGAAGGAAGCTATCTTAATTAACTCAAATCAGATGATAGTAGCAGGCAAATGAATCCCACCTTTTCTCAAAGTCAGATCGAGGATCAAAAGTTCGACTTCTGATTTTCTCCAAACTAAGACATAGCATCACCTGAGAGAACCCTTGTATCAAAGTGGGAGCAGAGGCATATTGAGGGATTATACCAAATAAAACTGTCAATTTATTAGGTTGCAAATTAATTTTCAAAGCTTTAGAAATTGTAGAGAAAATAGATTTCCAAAAGTGTTTCAATACAGAACACGACCAAAACATACGTGTCAATGTAGCTGTCTCGGTTTTACATCTATCACACTGACTATCAACATTAGGAAACATTTTAGACAGTCTCTCCTTTGTCAAATAGTAACAATGTACAATTCTAAATTGAATTAAAGAGTGACTGGCACAGATCAAAGAAGAGTTAACCAACTTCAAAATTCGCAACCAATCCTCTGTTATCAAAGTCATGTTAAGCTCCCTTTCCCAATCTTGCTTAATCTTAGCAAGATTAATCTTAATTATACTGTTGTAACAGTAAATTATAAATTTTCCCAGTGAAACCTTTCACTAAAGGGTTCATTTTTAAAATAATATCTAACAGGCCAGAATCTAACAAGTACCTAACAGGTCAGTATATATGGAAAATTATTTAAATCTTCTTGTAAGAAATGTCTGACCTGAAGATATTGCAAGAAATGTGAGTATGAGAGAGAATATTTAGTTACTAATTTCTCAAAAGACATCAATCGACCTTTTTGGAACAGATCCATGAAGGAATAGACTCCTTTCTTCCTCCAAAGAAGAAAGGTAGGATCACTTAATGAAGGTTTAAATAAATAATTTTGATAAATTAAACTAAGGTTAAATTTTTGAGATTAAAAAAATTACGAAACTGGTACCAAATTCATAATGACTGCTTAATCATAGGATATAAATTTAGATTAGAAATTTTGCCCAGTTGTACAGGTAAAGAAGTTCCTAATAACGAGGTTAAGTAAAGCTGTTTCACAGCTTTCAATTCCAAATTAGCCCAAGGTGGTCATTCGTTTTTATCAGCATATATCCAAGAACACATATAACGTATATTAACAGCCCAATAGTACATTCTCAAATTAGGCAGGGCAAGACCTCCACCCTTTTTTAATTTTTGTAATGATATTTTCTAATTCTTGGTCTTTTATTATTCCAAACAAAAGATGAAATAATAGAATCAACCTGATCCTTCTAAAATGAATGCCCTTTTTACAAAAGATTGATTTTCCTAGAATTTCTGTTGAAGATCAACAAACTCTTGATACTCCTATTATTGAAAACGAAATTCAGAAAGCTATTCTTTCAATGCAATCTGGTAAAGCTCCTTGATTGGATGGTTATTCTGAAGGATTTTATAAAAAAATTGAAAAATTGCTTTCTCCATGTATGTTGGAAACGCTTAAAGATTCTTTTTTGATGGGAGAGTTACCTCCCACATTTTATGAAGCTTCTATTTCTTTAATTCTTAAGAAAGATAAAGACTCATCTGACTGTGCTTCATATAGACCTATTTCATTATTAAATGTGGATGCTAAAATTCTTTCAAAAATAATGGCTAATCGACTGGAGAATATTCTAGCTAAAATTATCACTCAGGGCCAAACAGATTTTGTAAAGGGCCGTTATTCCTTCTCTAATACTTGGAGACTGTTAAATGTTCACAGAAGACGAAAAAACTGGTACAAAATTAATTTGCAGAAATAGAGAAAATGCAGGCAATATTCTGGGAGATTTTATGTTTCATTTAATTCAGTTTTTTTTAATCCTGCACCTAGAGTCAGTTTCTGATTTGACACCTTCCTCTATGCTGCAATACAAATGTTGAATTCTGAACACCGCAGTTTGCAAATGTTCAGTGTCAGAGAGCAAATTTAAAACAAACATTTGTCTGAAATAGGTAAATGTTTCCCGGTAGACGATTGCTAATATCAGGGGCTGTTTAAATCTTTACAATCCCTTTACAATAGGGGAAATTAACAATGGTGTCACAGTATTTATCACCAGGAATAATTGACCTGTGTGGAGGGCATACTTACAGTCACCAATTTATACAGAGTGAGTGAGCTCTTCGACATGTCTGCAATGAATGTAATATTTCCCATATTTATTAAAACCAGTGAAGAAGGGGAAGTTCTTTAGTTACACCTCACAGTGCACATTCTACTTATTAATGTCTTTGGAAGAAGTAAAAGTATTTAAATTTTCTACTTACAAAGTAAGTATTTCTCAAGCTACTCATTTAAAAGACAGCATTTTAGTCATCTACACAAGCAAGAAATAAAACAAGATGTAGATAATTCAGGACCCTTGAAAGGCAGTGGTAAAAGTTTATTAATTTTTTAAAATCTTGCAAAAAATCACTGGTGGACTGAAATTACCTTTACATTTTTAAATAAAATTGAATTTAATTTTATCTAGATTTTACGAAGAAAGTGTTCTCTTCGATCTCTTATATTGTTATTATATAACCATACATCAGGGCTTTACCCAAAGCATCAATTTTTTTTTTCCTTCTCCATGTGATATCTAACCTGCTCAGTATTTCCAGATTCTTATATTTTATTTCAGATTTCTAGTATATGCAGTTTTTCACCTTTCTCATCATTCTCACCACCAGTTTCACCAGTTGTCAGTCATGCCTGAGAGTGAGCTTGAGTATTTAAATTTAATTTCTGTCTCTGTCTCTGGAGACAGCTTATCCACTGATGTCTACTATAAGCCTACTGACTCTCACAGCTATCTGGACTATTCCTCTTCTCACCCTGTCTCTTGCAAAAATACCATCCCCTTCTCGCAATTCCTCCATCTCCGCCGCATCTGCTCTCAGGATGAGGCTTTTCATTCTAGGACGAGGGAGATGTCTTCCTTTTTTAAAGAAAGGGGCTTCCCTTCCTCCACTATCAACTCTGCTCTTAAACGCATCTCCCCCATTTCACGTGCATCTGCTCTCACTCCATCCTCCCGCCACCCCACTAGGAATAGGGTTCCCCTGGTCCTCACCTACCACCCCACCAGCCTCCGGGTCCAACATATTATTCTCCGTAACTTCCGCCACCTCCAACGGGATCCCACCACTAAGCACATCTTTCCCTCCCCGCCTCTCTCTGCATTCCGCATGGATCGCTCCCTACACAACTCCCTTGTCCATTCGTCCCCCCCCATCCCTCCCCACTGATCTCCCTCCTGGCACTTATCCGTGTAAGCGGAACAAGTGGTACACTTGCCCTTACACTTCCTCCCTTACCACCATTCAGGGCCCCAAACAGTCCTTCCAGGTGAGGCAACACTTCACCTGTGAGTCGACTGGGGTGATATACTGCGTCCGGTGCTCCCGATGTGGCCTTTTATATATTGGCAAGACCCGACGCAGACTGGGAGACTGCTTTGCTGAACATATATGCTCTGTCCGCCAGAGAAAGCAGGATCTCCCAGTGGCCACACATTTTAATTCCACATCCCATTCCCATTCTGACATGTCTATCCACGGCCTCCTCTACTGTAAAGATGAAGCCACACTCAGGTTGGAGGAACAACACCTTATATTCCGTCTGGGTAGCCTCCAACCTGATGGCATGAACATCGACTTCTCTAACTTCCGCTAATGCCCCACCTCCCCCTCGTACCCCATCTGTTACTCATTTTTATGCACAAATTCTTTCTCTCACTCTCCTTTTTCTCCCTCTGTCCCTCTGAATATACCTCTTGCCCATCCTCTGGGTCCCCCCACCTTGTCTTTCCTCCCAGACCTCCTGTCCCATGATCCTCTTGTATCCCCTTTTGCCTATCACCTGTCCAGCTCTTGGCTCTATCCCTCCCCCTCCTGTCTTCTCCTATCATTTTGGATCTCTCCCTCCCCCTCCAACTTTCAAATCCCTTACTCACTCTTCCTTCAGTTAGTCCTGATGAAGGGTCTCAGCCTGAAACGTCGACTGTACCTCTTCCTATAGATGTTGCTTGGCCTGCTGCGTTCACCAGCAACTTTGATGTGTGTTGCTTGAGTATTTAATTCTCAGCCATTTCCAAGATGCTATAATATAACTTTGTTCGATGATGATACATTAGCTAAATCACTTGTTTTGAAGAAGTAGCTTTTAGTAAAGTTAGAAATTATTTTTTCCTCAGTTAGTGTTTTTTTGACAATTCAGAATTTATTTCCAAATCAAGTCCTTTCCACTTTTTCTATATTGTAAATCTATGCAAATTGAACTGCTGTGCATTTCATTAACACTTTTATAATATGAACTGTATTTTCCCTCTTTTTAACTAGCAAGTTCAAATTTATCTTTGTCTGTAGGAGGTGTAGTGTATGTATCATCCTATTGCTATATTGTTGCGGCATGAGTTTATTAATTTATATCAATGGTTCCAAACATTTTTGGGTTACGGCACCCTTGGCTCCCAGACCACATCCCGAACGCTCCCCTCTCCCTTTCCAGCCATTACATAAAAACTATGAAGAATTTTGATTTAAGATGCACGGTGAAAGAAAATAGGAACTGCAAATTCAAAGTAGTGACAAATAATTGCAAAAAAAATTCACATTTATTCAAAGGTACAAATAAAAATACCTTTTTATTCAATTACAGTAGAAATAATTTTAATCAACAATCTTAGAGTGTAAATTAGTAATCTAACTATTCACTGCATTGGTTGAGCCAACCAATCCCCCTCCCACCACCACCTTCCTCCATCTGGCTGAACTGGTCCTCACCCTTAACAAATTTTCCTTTGATCCCTCCCAGTTTCTATAAACCCAAGGGGTAGCAATGGGCATTCGCATGGGTCTAAGCTATGTCTGCCTCTCTGTTGACTATGTAGAACAGTCTGTGTCTGAAACCTTCCCCAGTCATAGTCTCCAACTCCTCTTCTGCTACATTGATGACTGCTTTGGTGCTGCTTCATTCCCCTTTCTTGATCTCTCTGTCTCCATCTCTGGAGACAAACTGTTGACTGACATCTTTTATAAACCTACTAATTCCCATAGTTATCTCAACTATACCTCTCCCACCCTATCTCCTGTAAAAATGTTATTCCCTTCTCTCAGTTTCTTTGCCTCCGCTGCACCTGGTAACAGGATGTGGCTTTCCATTCCAGGATATCTGAGATGCCCTCCTTTTTTAAAGAACAGGGTTTCCCTCCATCTATTATTGGTGCTGTCTTCACTTGCATCTGCATTTCCCATACATATGCGTTCACTCCATCTTCCCACCGCTGTAATAGTGATAGAGTACCTCTTGGCCTTACATACCACCCCATCAGCCTCCACATTCCAATACATTGGGAGAGTCTAAGACCAGAGGACACAGCCTCAAAATAAGGGGCATCCTTTTAGAACTAAGATGAAGAAAAATTTCTTTAGCCAGAGAGTGGTGAATCCATAGAATTCTTTGCCACAGGTAGCTGTGGAGGCCAAGTCTTTATGTATATTTAGGGCAGAGGTTGGTGAATTGTTGATTGGTCAGGGCATGTAGGGATACAGGGTGAAGGCAGGAGATTGGGACTGAGAAGAAAATTGGATCAGCCATGATGAAATGGCGGAGCAAACTTAATGGGCCAAAATGCCTAATTCTGCTCCTATGTCATATGGTCTTATTATTTTCTGCAACTTCTGCCATCTCCAAAGGAACCCTACCACTGAACATATCTTTAACTCCTCCTCCTCCACTTTCCGCAGGGATCACTCCCTCCACAATTTTCTTGTCCATTCATCCGTCCACACTAATCTCCCTCCTGGCACTTATCCATGCAAGCAGCCTTAGTGCTACTCCAGCCCATATACCTGCCCCCTCACCTTCATTCAGGGCCTCAAACAGTCCTTCAGGTGAGACAACACTTAATCTGAGAAACTACTGGAGTCATCTATCGTGTCCAGTGCTCCCAATACGGCCTCCTCTGCATTGGTGAGATCAGTCATTAATTAGGTGACCACTTCTTTGAGCACCTCTGTTCCATTCATTACAAGCAGGACTTCCCGGTGGCCAAACATTTTAATTTCCATTCCCATTCCCATTCCAGCATGTTAATATATGGCCTCCTCTTTTACCAAGATGAGTGCACTCACAGAGTAGAGGAGCAACAACTTATGGATATCCTCCAATCTGATGGCATGAATATCGATTTCTCCTGGTGAACAAATATTCCTCCACCCTCCTCTATTCTCCACTGATCTTTTACCTTTTCTTACCTGCCCATTACTTTCCCCTTGGTCCCCTCCCCCTTCACTTTCTCCTATTGTCCACTGTCCTCTTCTATCAGATTCTTTCCTCTCCAGCCCTTCACCTTTACCACCCACCTGGCTTCACCTATCACTTTCCAGCTAGCCTCTTTCCTTTTAATTCAAGCATCTTGCCCGTTCCCACTTAGTTCTAAAGAGGGATCCCAGCTAGAAATGTTGACTTTTCCATAGATACTGCCTGACCTGCTGAGTTCCTCCAGCATTTGCTGTGTGTTACTATTGACTACCGGTGTCCCCCACTTTTCGAACGTTTGCTTTACGAAACCTCACTGTTACGAAAAAGGCAGTGTGCGAAGAAAGCAGCGCGAGATAAAAATCAGTGCGCACCCCGAGCAGCCGCTCTCCCCCAGATTCGGAACTGCATTCTCGCTGGTAATTGCTTCTTCGCTTTACAACATTCCGGCTTACGAACCGTTTTATAGGAATGCTCTACCTTCGGATGGCTTGGGAAATCTGTACTTCATTGCTTTTTCATCATTCAGTGAGCTGGATGGGCTTGGTGCAGTTGGATAACTGCACTGAAACCGCAATTTCACCATTATACTTAATGGAATGCGGTTTCAGTGCAGTTATCCAACTTCTTTCAAAGTAATTAAACAGACTACAAATTACTGAATGTGGGGATCTGAGACTCCTTCTGAGTGATATTCTGCCTGATGTTGAGAAGCTGATATTACTGCACCAAGCCCATCCATCTCACACTCCAGGATAGTGTTCAGAGATTTCCTTCTGCAACCAAAGATATGATGTTTTTCATCCTCAGCTTCAGTTCAAAGTCATTTTGTAGCAAGATTAATTTTCCTCCATCCTTCCTGTTAATTTCTCATTACAAGTGCTCAGGAATGGATTTATTACCCAATCTGGAATTTGGATTGAGAGAAGATACTGAAATTTATCTGACATGCCTTTATGCCACTCACCCAGGTGGGCACAGTATCTTCATCTGGTATTCTTTCTTTCTCTTCCAACTCAGAGAGGCTCAGAAATAGGAAAAGATCACAGTGGCCAATGTTGCAATAGGGTTAACTTGGACAGAGAGGTGGGAACGACTAACTTGACTTTGATAAGATTCACATAATTTCCTTGCAATTGAAGATTGGTTTTATTTTATTGTGCAAATACTATAATTCTGATAGATGAGCAATGTCATGCCGAATATGCTTGAGTTGATAACTGCACGAAGCATTCAAGTCTTCAAAGAATTTTATTACAGTCTCAAAAAGCACATAAAAGTATCTCAGGTAGTTTCCTTTCGACAGCCACCTGACTTCTGTGTGTACAGCAACCATTCAAACTGTTCATTATCAAAACAAAGCTCCCAAAATAGTCAAGAATTGAGAATGTAGGACTTGCTTTTCTTTGCTCCAGTGATAACAGTATTTAATGATTTGTGCAGCCAAACACTAATTTTTTGAGACAATATGTTGTTTGTCAGTTTGTAGAGTGAATGGCAAATATGTTAGGTCCAGATTTTTTCAAAAAAAGTAATAATCCCACAGTGATGTCCAGTTTTTAATGCTGTCCCATCTATTGCACAAGGAAGGATGTTGGTAAATGCAATGTTCTTCTCTTTGAAAAATTGTTCAGCAACCTGAAATCTAGTCCCCTTGCAGATAACAACTCTTAAACCATGTTTTCATCTTTTATGAAGCAATCACAACCAAGAAGCAAAATTCATTGCCTAGTAAAGTTGACTCATTCAACTATAGAGCAAATTCTATTCTCCTAAGTATGTTGCGCAGTGTTGTTGCTGAGTGGCATTTTTTAAATTATTTGGTCTTTTGACTTGTGCAAAATCATATTCAGAACCTCCATTACAACTGGCAGAATCAGTTCTTCTCCAATTGTATGGGGCTTTCCAGATTTAGCAATAAGCAATGAAATGCTGTACAAAGCACACAAGCCATCACTGTTTTGTTCTGAAATGCTGGCAAACATGTTTTGAAGTGTTTTCCATTTCTGTTTTCACAAAGTGACTGAAAATAAGTTAAGTTCTAATTTGTTTTATCGGATTATGTTCTTAGCTGTGCCGTAGGCTAGAGAAATGCGTTCAAGACCATTCAAATGGACAGATTCTGAATTTTACCCCTTTGAACACCATACCCTAATTCACAGGAATTTGTATCACTGCTTGTTTAGAGTATAGGAATCGTACTAGCTAACCCTGTACTGCAATAGTGAATGGCAATAATGTGTGGGCCAGGCCTGGAATAACACGATTTCTTCAGTCCAGACTTATCATGACATACCAAATACAGAAGTGTCATATTGCTTTTCAACATCTATAACGCGCTTTGAGCAAAATCTAAGAGAACAGTGAGTTAGTAAGAGGTGTGGTAATTATGTGATCAGTGTAATCAATTATGAGGCACTGAGAATCAGATGCTTATAGGTAACTTTATAATAAGAATTAATTTCTTAAATTAAGCCTGTAATCCCTCAGCTGCCCCCCTTGCTACCTAGCGGACCCCACCTACCCCATTATCTTTATCATCCCTTTAGAAACTCCCACCACCTCCAGGAGGGTGATACTGCCCACTTTGGGAACCAGTTTTAAATTATAATTCAAAAGATATACAGCTCATCATATAAACTTTATATGATGACTTGTATATCTTTTTAAATATAACTTTATGTTGGTAATACAGTTCATACATTCCAAACAAAATAAAACCTATTAAAGTATTTCAGTTGATTATGTTTATAAAACAATAGTTTCCCAAACAGGGCTAAATTTATTACAACAGACGGTATTCATCAGTGAGACCATTCTTGGTTGGTTTAAAACTAAACCTCATATCACTAAGTGCAAACATATTTATGTTGGAATTTCAAAGACCTGCAGCTCGGCACGATAATGGCACCACTCCATCTGAACTTTTACCTACAAGAGAAGTATACTATATGATCTAGATAGTATGACATTAGGCAGAAGTAGAAATAGAAACAATGTTTGGTGAATTTGGAATATATTATTTGAATATACTACTGAATTTAAAAAAAATAGCTGTATGGTTAATTTCAAAGTTCAAAGTAAATTTATTATGAAAGTATATATACAGTATGTCGCCATATACAACCCTGAGATTCATTTTATTGCAGGCACTCACAGTAAATGCAAGCAATATAATAGAATCAGTAAAAGACCTCACCCACCACGATGGACAAACAGCCAATGTGCAAATACAAAAAGAAAGAAAAAAAAATAAATAATAAAGAAAGAAAGAAAAAAAGAATGAAATATAGTAAATATTGAGGACATGAGATGAAGAGTCCTTGAGAGTGAGTCTATAGGCTGTGGAAACAGTTCAGTGATGAGGCAGGTGAAGTTTAAGAAAAAAGATCTAGTGCTTTCCTGACATATATGATGAATAAACTCTTCTTGGGGTTCCAGCCGGGTACAGGTATCAATGGTTAACCCTCATTCAATCAGGTTTTTGCTCTCTCACCTTGTTTACAATCAAATTCTATTTCTTACTCAGAGCAAGACCTCTGTCTTGGTTAAAATTCTTTTCCTCTAGTTGTATTTCAGTGGCTTCCTTTACAAAAGCTATTGGCGCGGCACAGTAGTTTCAGGATTCCCTGTGAATGCGGAGCAGTGTATATTGACCAAAAGGGACACATGCATCCGGAAGGTGTATCCATTTGGGTTACCCGGAGAAATTGTGGTAACAGAACACTGCATTCACAATGGCTATAGGATTGACTTCAACAGCACAAAACCAATCGTGGGGACAGACTACAGAGGTATAAATACCACCAGACTAGACATGCCCAGGCATCATCGCTGAAGAAGAAGGCAGAGTTTGTCAGTTATAATTGATACCTGTACCCAGCCGGAAGCCTGAGAAGAGATTATCTCCTCTGGTTCAAGAGCCTGGTGGTTGAGGTGTAATAACTGTCCCTGGATTTGGTAGTATCAGTCCTGAGGCTCCTGTGCTACCTTCCTGATGGCAGCAGCAAGAAAACATGGCCTGGATGGTGGTGGTGCTTGATGTTTGATGTCGCTTTTCTGCAACACAGGGTGGGCTTTTCCCGTAATAGGCTGCTCCATATCCACTGTTTTTTGTAGGCCTTTTGATTCAAGGACACTGGTGTTTCCAGACCAAGTTGTAATGCAACCAGTGAAAATACTCTTCACTACACATCTATAGTAGTTTATCAAAGTTTTAGATGAATCTTTGCAAATATTTAAGAAAGTAGAAGCACTGCTGTGCTTTCTTTGTAATGTGACTTAGGTGCTGAACTCACGACAGACTCTCCCAAATCATAACACTAAGGAATTTAAAGTTGCTGACCTTCTCCACCTCTGATCCCCTGATGAGTACTAACTCATGCCCCCCCCCCACCACCCCGGTTTCCTACTCTTGAAGCCAATAATTAACTCCTTGGCCTTGCTGATATGGAGTGAGAGGTTGTTGTGGCACCACTCAGCCAGATTTTCATTCTCCCTCTATATGCCGATTTATCACCACCCTTGATTTGGTCAACAACATGGTGTCATCACAAACTTAAATATGGCCTTAGCCTCATAATTGTTAAGTATGAACTAAATAGAGCAGGAGTCTAAGCACAGCTCTGTGGTACATCTGTGCTGATGGAGATTATGCAGGAGATGTTGTTGCCAATATGAACTTGCTGGGGTCTGCAAGTGTGGAGACCAAAGATCCAGTTGGACAAGGAGATATTAAGGCCAAGGCCTTTAACGCTTATTGAGTGCTGAACTGTAGTCAATGCAGAGCATCCAGATGTATGCATCTTCGCTGTTCATGTCTTCCAGGGCATCTTCTGTTAACCTGTTGTGACTAGGCAAATTGGAGCAGGTCCAATTCACTTCTCAGGCACAAGTTAATATGTTTCACCACCATCCTCTTAAGAACTTCTTCACAGTGGATGTAAGTGCTACTGGATGATATTCGTTGAGGCAGGTTACCACATTCTTCTTAGACACTGGTATAATTGAAGTCTGCTTGAAGCAGGTGAGTATCTTAGACTGCCGAAGCGAGAGGTTAAAGATATTGGTGAACACACCAGCTATTCGATCAGTACAGTTCTTTAGTACTTGGCCAGGTACCCTGTCTGGCCTGGATGCTTTCTGTGGGCTCACTCTCTAGAAGGATGCTCTCAGGTTGGCCTGAGAGAATGAGATCACAGGGTCATCAGGGGCTGTGGGAGTTTGTGAT
The DNA here is from genome assembly GCF_030028105.1 of Mobula birostris. Taxonomy (NCBI): domain Eukaryota; kingdom Metazoa; phylum Chordata; class Chondrichthyes; order Myliobatiformes; family Myliobatidae; genus Mobula; species Mobula birostris. The sequence continues at coordinate 138,406,336 of NC_092375.1, read as the reverse complement.
GGTTCCTCCATTTTTGTCTGTCAAAGCAAGCATAAAAGGCATTGAGTTCATCTGGCAGCAAAGCTTTGTTGTCACCTATACTCAAACACGAGGAAATCTGCAGATGCTGGAAATTCAAGCAACACACACAAAATGCTGGTGAAACACAGCAGGCCAGACAGCATCCATGGGAAGAAACACAGGCAAAGTTTTGGGCTGAGACCCTTTGTCAGGACTAACTGAAAGAAGAGATAGTAAGAGATTTGAAAGTGGGAGGAGGAGGGGGAAATCTGAAATGATAGGAGAAGACAGGAGGGGGAAGGATAGAGCTAAGAGCTGGAAAGTTGATTGGCAAAAGGGATACAAGGCTGGAGAAGGGAGAGGATCATGGGATGGGAGGCCTAGGGAGAAAGAAAGGCAGAGAGGTGTGCCAGAGGAAGATGGAGAGCAGGCAAGGAGTTATTGTGAGGGGGACAGAGAGAGAAAAAAAGAATAAATAAATATGGGATGGAGTAAGAACGGGAGAAGGGGCATTAACGGAAGTTAGAGAAGTCAACGTTCATGCCATCAGGCTGGAGGCTACCCAGACGGAATATAAGGTGTTGTTCCTCCAACCTGAGTGTGGCTTCATCTTGACAGTAGAGGAGGCCATGGATAGACATATCAGAGTGGGAATGGGACATGGAATTAGAATGTGTGGCCACTGGGAGATCCTGATTTTCTGGCGGACGGAGCGTAGGTGTTCCTTATATTCCATCTGGGCAGCCTCCAACCTGGTGGCATGAACATTGACTTCTCTAACTTCCGTGTTGCCCCTCCTCCCGTTCTTACCCCATCCCATATTTATTTATTTATTCTTTTTTCTCTCTCTTTTTTTCTTTCTCCGTCCCTCTCACAATAACTCCTTGCCTGCTCTACATCTTCCTCTGGCGCTCCCCTCCCCCTTTCTTTCTGCTTAGGCCTCCCATCCCATGATCCTCTCCTTTCTCCAGCCTTGTATCCCCTTTGCCAATCAACTTTCCAGCACTTAGCTCTATCCCTCCCCCTCCTGTCTCCTTCTATCATTTTGGATCTCCCCCTCCCCCTCCCACTTCCAAATCTTTTACTATCTCTTCTTTCAGTTAGTCCTGACAAAGGGTCTCGGCCCGAAAAGTTGACTGTTCTTCTTCCTATGGATGCTGTCTGGCCTGCTGCGTTCCACCAGCATTTTGTGTGTGTTGCTTGTCACTTCTACTGTTTGGTTTCACTTTGTAGGAGGTGAGAGCATTCAAGCCCTGCCACAGCTGTTGAACACCCTTCAGTAATTCAACTTTGGTCCGGAATTGCCATTTCACACATGAGCATTCTGACTGGCTGCATCACTGCCTGGTATGGGAACTTTGCTTCCCTCAATTGCAAGACTCTGCAGAGAGTGGTGCGGACAGCGCAGCACAAGTGTAAACGTGAACTTCCTACTATTCAGGACGTTTACAAAGACAATTGTGTAAAAAGAGCCTGAAGGATCATTGGGGACCTGAGTCACCCCAAGCACAAACTGTTCCAGCTGCTACCATCCGGGAAACGGTACGACAGCATAAAAGCCCGGACCAACAGGCTCTGGGACAGCTTCTTCCACTAGGCCATCAGACTGATTAATTCATGCTGACACAATTGTATTTGTATGTTATACTGACTGTCCTGTTGTACATAACTGTATTATAAATTACTATAAATTGCACATTGCACATTTACATGGAAACATAATGTAAAGATTTTTACTCCTCATGTATATGAAAGATGTAAGTAATAAAGTCAGTTCAATTCAACGACTAGCCAGAGATTGTACTTGGATCTTTTTTACTTGGTCACCAGACTTGAGTGTTGCTGATCTCATGTTCATCTTGGCCTTCTGATTAGGGAAGACTCTGAATGATATTTTGAGGATACACTCATCTGCAATGATTTTATAAAGTCTGTGACAACCATGGTGTATTCATTCATATCTTCTGATGAGTTCTGTACACAGACTTGAAGCAATCCCGTAGCCATTCTTCCACCTGCCATGACCACCTCTTTGTTGTCCTTATCTCTGGAGTCTTGCTGTTTAGCCTCTGCCTGTAATCAAGTAGGAAGTTGATAGCCGAGTAATCAGTTTTCCCAAAGTGCAGTCAAGACATGGAATGGTAGGCGTTCCTAATCGTAGTATATAGGGATGTTAGAGTGTGTTGTGGCCCCTGGTGCTGCAAGCGATATGTTTGATGATAATTGGGTAGAGATTTCTTCAAAAATCCTAATTGAAGTCCCCAACAGTGATTTGAAAGGCATTGGGGTAGGCATTTCCTTGTTTGTGGATGGCAGCACTCAGCACCTTGAGTGCCTGGTTAACATTGGCCTTTGGTGGTATGTAAACTCTGGTCAAGATCACAGAGGAGAACTCTCTTGGTAAGTAGAATGGTCAGCACTTAATCTTTAGATGTTCCAAGTTGGGGGAACAAGAGTGTGACAAGACTGATGTATCCAAGCACCACCAAGAGTTTATCATAAAACAAAGACACCCAATTTTTGCCTTCTCTGAATCAGCAGTCTGGTCTGTTCAGTATATCAGGAAGCCTTGGGTTCTTATCAACTATCCAGCATGTCCGGAGTGAGCCATGTCTCCACGAAACATAGAATGCAGCAATTCCTCATTTCCCTCCAGTACAGCAATCTTGCCTTTAGGTCCTCAGTCTTGTTCTCTGGGTCACAATAGACAAGCACAACCTACTCGAAGATAACACAAAAACAAATGTACTTCTTCTCATCAATACTGAATACCCCATTTAAATAATCACAATCTCGGTTCAAAAAGGTATGTGAACCTCTGGGGTAATGCCTTCTACAAAAGCTATTTGGAGACAGGTATTCCAATCAATGAAATGAGATTGGAGGTGTGGGTTGTAGAGGTGCCCCCGCCCTATGAAAAACACACACAAAGTTGCGTTACTGACAGAACCTGTTTTTTTCAAGGAAGATTTGTTTATGTGCACCATTCCTTGATCAACACAACTTTAAGAGGATCTCAGAAGAACTGTAGTGATGCATGAAGCTAGAAAAAGCTACAAAAGCATTTCTAAAGATCTGAGTGTTCATCAGTCTACAGTAAGAGAAATTGTATACAAATCGAGGAAATTCAGTACTGTTGCTACTCTCTCTAGGAGAAGACATCCTGTTAAGGTCACACGAAGAGCACAATGTGCAATGCTGAAAGAGGTAAAAAAGAACTCAAGGGTAACAGCAAAAAACCTGCAGAAATCTCTAGAACTTGCTAAAGTCTCTGATTATGGGTCCACAATCAGAAAAACACTGAACAAGAATGGTGTTCCTGGAAGGACACCACGGAGGAAACCACTGCTCGCCAAAAAAAAAAAGATTGCTGCACATCTCAAGTTTGCAAAAGACCACCTGGATGATCCACAGCATTTTTGGGACAATGTCCTGTGGACAGATAAGGCAAAAGTTGAACTGTTTGGCAGAAGTGCACACTACTATGTTTGGAGGAAGAAGGGCACTGTATATCAACACCAAAACCTCATCCCAACTGTGAAGCATGATTGAAGAAGCATCATGGTTTGGGGCTGCTTTGCTGCCTCAGGCCCTGGACAGGTTGCAATCGTTGTGGGAACAATGAATTCAAAATTGTATCAAGACACTTTACAGGAGAATATCAGGTAGTGGTCGGTCACCTGAAGCTTAATAGAAGTTGAATGATGCAACTATGATCCAAAACACAGGAGTAAATCAACCACAGAATGGTTTAAAAAGAAAATTTCTTGATTTGGAATGGACAAGTTAACCCAATTGAGATGCTGTGGCGTGACTTGAAGAGGGTTGTTCATGCAAGCTATCCCAGAAATATTGAATTGGAACAGTTCTGTATAGAGGAACAGTCCCTGATCAGCAGCTACAGAAAACGTTTAGGGGAGGTTACTGCTGCTATTGGACATTCTACCAGTTATTAAATACAGGGGTTCACATACTTCTTCCAGCCTGGACTGTGATTGATCAAACAATGTGATCAATAAAGACATAAAAGTTACAATTGTTTGTGTGTTATTAGTTTAGGCAGATTGTGTTAGTCTATTATTGTGACTTGGATGAAGATCAAACCACATTTTATGAGTAAATAATGCAGAAAACCAGGTAGTTGCAAAGGGTTCACATACTTTTTCTTGCAGCTGTTCCTTCCTATGCTTTAAGGTGCCTTACCTGCATGCTTGAGAGTTAAGTCCATTGAGTCCTTCGGAAGATTGTGAAATTGCTAGTTTATTAAGAATGGTTCAAAAGTTTGATACTTAAAGGGAAATTACAGGGTGCAGATTGTGAAGCATGATTGAGGGAGTATGTTCAGAGAGTAGTTCAGAATAAGTCTACTTAGAAGTTTTGTAAGTTGCCTACAACACGTTGCCATGTTTCACCAGCGCCATTTTGCTTCTACCTGTTTCACGATGTGCTTTTATAGTCATACCCACTGCTACACATATCTTTTTATCTGTCAATTGTCAGTATTCAAATTTAAAATGCCTCTTTTTGGAGTTCTGAACTTTTGTAGGGATTTATTTATTTTTAGGTGTCTTTGCTTTTTGAACAGGTATTTCCTGACATGGGTAAAAAAAAAACTTACCAATATTTGAATGTTCCTTTTAATATTTTGTCATCTAGTGTCAGCAGTGACCTATCAAATCCATTATCAAGATTGACATCCACATGTTCAGCACAGCATTGTGGGCCAAAGGGCCTGTATTGTGCTGTAGGTTTTCTATGTTTCTATTTATTAGCTTTCCTGTAAACAGTTTGAAAAAATGCAATCTAAACAAAAAATATCTTGTATGGATGTTTTCTTTGTATAAGCTTCCAAATATGATGAGAAAAAAGATGTTAAAAAGCTAAAAGTTCAAACAGATTAACCATTAATATAGCCAGCCTGATATGATGAGCCATGCCATGTGCTCATCATAGCAGGAAAATAAGCATAGAGGTTGGATCACATATGTTAGATACCAACCTCGGAAATTTTGATTTTTACCCAAGCACAACATTCTTAGTGATTGTATCAAGAGGAAATTGAACCTGTTCACAAAATTGAACTGGACACTTGCTATTCATTAGGCCTGACATCAACTGTTGAGCATTTCTGCCTTTACCAGTGTAAATTGAAGCTCAAATCTTCATACACTGATTCATTAAATAGACTGTTTTGAGTTAAGACCAGATTGTACTCCTTTGTTGTTTTTCCTGCTACTTAAGACTCTGCTGATATTTAGAGCTTGGATTGAACAGCAGAATTGATTTCACACTGCTCAGACAACTTCAACTAATGGGAAGTGTTTCCACTTGAACTGGAATGTCATTCCAGCAGTCATGGAAACACTTCCTATCAGTGATAGAAAATAGGTTACAGGGAAAACAAGTGGGAAAATGGAACTGATATGATTGCTTTGAGAGTTGGTGTAGAATCAGTAGGCCAAATTACTGCCATCTGTGCCAACCTGCGCATTCTGCTTTGCAGGTCCAGCCACGTTGATTATAACACAAAAATAAATGAATCCTGATCCAGTGACTGAAATGACTTCCTATGACATCTGTTTCATGATGACTGGTACTTTACGTAAAGATTTCAGATCTCAGCCTAAAGTGCACTTACTTGTGAGGAACAACACACTGCTACAATAAACCATGCTCGCTCATCATATAAACCATCAGACTAAGGAAATGAAATTTCTTTCCACATTGTGTAAGGCTTTTTCGAAAAGACTACTGGAGCCACTTCATGCCAGACTGTTCTTATAGTGTTCCTTGTGGGTGTCTTCATCTCCTAGCACACATAACCCTGGCTCCCACGTTTTCTCTTTAGATTAATTTCTGGAGTTACAAAACATAACAGTGACAATGAGGAAGTTTTAAAACAAACCCAAGATGACTACCTACCTGTTGATCTGCAACCTGTTTTTTTCTTCACAAGAGGAAAAGAGAGACAGAGGAAAGGAGAGAGGGAGAGACATTCAAGTTTTAAAAAAAGGACAGTACATTTTTTTCTTCACCGGGGAGGAAGACAATTGTGTTTTTTTAAAAAAGGCAGAAAACGGACAAAATTCACATTCATAAACAGTGAGTAGCGAGTGATAATCATAAAACTAAAAGCAGAAATGGCTGGCTACATCAGAAAGATAAACACATTCAATTGCACAACATAACTGGCTGATATATACTGAAAGAACTGAGCAGCATTTTGAAGTAAATTAAGTAGCCATTGAGTGAATAGGTGGAAAGGCATTCAGTTTGCTTAGACGTTTAACTGTTCTAACCAAACCAGCGGAAATGAGGTTTGCTGGTTACATGGACAGAATGCAGGAACATTTAGTACCAAAACTATGGTTGATTGCAGAACACTTTAGGTTGATAAGCAAAATCAAAAGGAAGGGGAGTCCATTTCAGCATATGTGGCTGAATTGAAGAAATTGTCAGAACAGAGGGCACAGTTTTAAGGTACTTTGAAGTAGGTACAGGGGAGATGTTGGGTAAGTTTTTTACGCAGAGAGTGGTGAGTGCATGGAATGAGCTGCCGGCAATGGTGGTGGAGGCGGATACAATAGGGTCTTTTGAGAGACTCCTGGATAGGTACATGGAGCTTTGGAAAATAGAGGGATCTGGCTAACCCTAGATAATTTCTGAAGTAAGGACATGTGTGGCACAGCTTTGTGGGCCAAAGGGCTTATATTGTGCCATAGGCTTTCTGTGTTCTATTGTCAGTTCAGTAATGGGCTTAATGATGCACTGAGAAATGGTTTAGTTTGTGGAACCTTATGAGAAAACATTCAAGAACAGCTCCTAACTTAAGCACAATTCACATTTTAAAGAGCAGTTGAAACCACTGTATCACTGGAAACTGCAGCCAGAGATGCAACTGAGTTACAGTCAGGACTGAGAGTGAGCATTTCAGAGATACTGAACTGAAGCCTGCAGATGTCCAACTAAGAACATACTGGAGAAAAGGTAACTCCTGTGGGAATGACATTTATAACAGTGAAATACAACAACCAACAAACCACATTAGGCTGATATGTGATAAAAACTGGAGGGCCAGCATTGTGGGGCCTTGACTGGCTGAGAAATCTGCAACTTGATTGGAGATCCAGCCACCATTTGCGTGTCACATCCCCTGCAATAGTGTCGACTGAAAGTGAATTAAGAATGGTACTGGATGATGCCGCAGCAGCGTAGGAAGATGGCATTGGAAACCACAAATGCGTCAAGGGGAAAATAGTGCTAAATGAAAATGCCACACCCAAGTTTTAGAAAGTCCATCCAGTTCCTTACACAATCCGTGATAAAGTAGCCAGTGAGCTTGGTCATATAGAGGCTGAGGGAATTCTTTCCAAGGTTGAGTGGAGCGCATGGGCAATGCCAGTGGTCCCAGTATACAGAAAGAATAGGTCTGTCAGGGTTGTAGTGATTTTAAGGTTACCATCAACCCAGTACTGAAAGTAGATCAATCCCTCTGCCCAGGGTAGAGGACATCTTTGCAAACTTTTCTAGAAAGAAACACTTCAGCAAAGTGGGCTTAGCTGAGGCTACAACGGAAGAAGAGGCCAAAGTATTTCTCACCATAAGCACTCACAAACAATTTTATCAATCACAAATAGACTTATTTTTGGAGTAGCATCTGCACATCACTCTGGCAGAAAGTGATGGACCAGGTGCTGCAAGGCTGCCCAGGCACTCAGTGTTACCCAGATGACATAATTTTTACCAGTAAGGATGACGAGGACTATCTCTACAATCTCAAGAGGGTATTGAAAAGATTTAAAGAGTATTTGCTCAGAGCATGGTGCAACAAGTGGGATTTTTTTAAACCAAGCATCATTTACTGTGGTCACATCATTGATGCACAAGGATGACACAAGTGTGCCAAGAAAATTCAAGCAGTGGTGAATGCTCCAAGGCCGGAGGACATGTCACAGTTGTCATCCTTTTTAAGATTTGTCTGTTACCGTAAAAGGTTCCTGCCAATCGATGTTACTGTACTGTACCCCTTGAACTGATTGCTACAGATCGGGAAGAAATGGCAATGGACAAAACAGGGTGAGGTGGCTTTCCAAAAGACAAAGAGAGTGATGACGTCAGACATTGTACTCACACATTTTTAATCCTCATCGTCCAGAGAAGCTACCCTGTGACACCTCATCTTATGGCATAGGTGCAGTCATGTCACATGTTATGAGTAACTTAAGTGAACACCCCATAGCCTCTGCATCATGTTCCCTTACCGCTGCAGAGAAAATTACACACAGATTGACAGAGAGGCCTTCAGTCTGGCTCAGGGTGTAAAACATTTCAATCCATACTTGTATGGAAAAGAGTTTACCCTCATTATTGATCACCGACCACTAGTGTCCATTTTCGGTCCCAGAAGAGTGTTCCACTCACAGCGGCAGCACCAATGTGGAAATGTGCTCTCTTTCTAGGAGGACACCATTACAGGTTTGCATTCAATAGGATGACTAATCATGGGAATGCTGATGGATTGCTCTGTTTACCCTTGGAAAAAGAAATGCCTGAAAAATTTACAAAAGGGGCATTCTTTCTGATGAACTCTCCCTAATGCAAATCAGAAATCTTCCTATTACAGCAGAGATGATCCAAAGGGAAACTAGAAAATACCCCACTCTCTCTCAGGTCTACATCCAACCCCAAAAAGGCTGGACGTTCAACAGAAATTCCAGTTCCTCTGTTTTTACCAGTGTTGAGGTAAACTTGCCCTTGACGGGGGGTTGCCTTATGTGGGGATTGAGAGCTGTTGTACCATCCAAGCTGAGAGCTAAAGTGTTGAAGTAGCTACATGCCAGTCATCTAGGTGTGGTCAAACTGAAAGCATTGGCTTGAAGCTTTCTCTGGTGGCCTGGGATAGATCAGCAGATCCAGCAGCTTGCCATTCACTTTTCAGGATGCCAATGCATTCAGAATATGCCAAGAGCAGTGCCGGGCCACTCATGGGCATAAATTTCTTGGTAGTAGTGGATGCAGATACAAAGTGGCCAGAAGTGCTCCCAGTAGTCTCCACTGTAGTCTTGCACACTGTTGATGTGTTGAGAAGCCTCTTTTCAAGGACTGGTGTTCCAGAACACTTAATTAGTGACAATGGACCACAGGTTATTGCATAACAGTTTCAGTCATTCCTGAAAATGAATGAAATAAGACATGCTACGTGCTACATCTAAAGGACACACTGTGAGCAATGTCAGCAGAACACACTGTATTGGCACTGTATCAGAAGCTTGCCAGTTTCCTCCTTGCAAATTGTAATGTAGCACTCTCCACAGCCAACAACTCACCAGCGTGCCATTCCTAAGTTGTTCCTGGTGCTCACACTTGGATCTCCTCAAATCCACTCTCAGAAGGACTATGTAAGACCAACAGCTGAGACAATTTTTAGGCTTTTCAAACAAAGAAGGTTCAGTGTTTCACTACTGAACAAGCAGTCTGGTAAGGGATTACAGAGATGATCAAAAACTTAGAAAGAATAAGGACAGAACTGGCCCACTCTCCTGCACAGTGGAGGTTGGGTCTGGTGTCATCTGGAGATGACACATTGATCAGTTGAGAAGAGTAGAATCAATTGTTAAAGAATAAAGGTGCCTAGAGCTCACAGAAACATTTCCTAGAGTTCCAGGTTCAACTCCTACAGCCACCACAGAGGAGGCCCCAGAACCAGAGACTTTTTCACAGCCACAATTCACATTTCCCAAGTAGGGTGAGTCCCCTTGTCAGGAAAGATGTTATTTCACAAGAGTAAGAAATATTCACAGTGATTAGATTTTTAGGCCTGAATGAGATATGTTACATATTTGAGTTGAAACGCATTCTATATTGAGTCGGATTTATAGCTAAGCAGGGAGAAGTGTTGTACATTTAATATTTCAGTAATATTTGAATAATATTGTAAATATATTGCTTGATTAAGCATTCTTTGTTTACTTAATTCATTATAGGTTACATGGCGTATGTTATTTCGCCACCACGTCGTATGTGCACGCCTCACTAAAGTAATACAAAGTAAACTCGTACCCCGGCTTCCATGTCTTCTCTTTCAATTAGTTCCTGGAGTTATAAAACATAATAGTGGGGAGTTCTACAAAAGCATGGAAGAGAATTGTGGTGATCGTGTATGAAATCTCTCAAGAGACAGCAGTCCAAACTAAAGAATTAGTGGTTTGAGCCTGAACTGGAGGAAAAATAAAAATATCACAGGTTAAGGAAAATATTTGTATATTTTTCAAAAAATGATTACTGGCGTGGCAAATGAAACCAACTAACTGTAGATGGACAAGAGGCAGAGCTTGAAAGACTTTGAAAATTGCCTAAGTGGGAACTAAGGGCTAATCTGGTAACTAAATGAGAAAGAATTAGAGTAAAATTAAATTTTTAAATGGAACGATACACAAAAAAGTTTGCATTTACTTTACACCTTTCACATTCTTTCAGTATTTCCCTAAACAGTTTATTGCCAGTGGAGTACTTCTGTTACAAGTACAGTAATGTATTTTGCAGAAGATTTAATTTAGAGGTTTCAGTGATTTTTTTAAATGAACTCCAAAAGAAAAATTGAAGACTTTTATCATGGACTTTTACCCTGGAAGAGACTTTGCAATGTAGTAATCTAATCACAAGCACGAGAAAATCTGCAGATGCTGGAAATCCACAGACAAGAGAAGTTGTCTTTGGTTCCAGTTGTGGTCTCATGAAGATTTTCAAAGTTAATGGTTGTACTAAAAATGATTGTGCAATCAACTGCCATGTAAACCATGGAATCTCCTCATTAGGGGAAAACCTATCTCCCTTTGTCCTTCTCTCTCCTCTTTAGATTCTTCTTAGAATATCTGTTTTTTGGTTACCTGGTGTAATGTCATCTTGAAATGCATTGGGACTTTTTTTTTTGCTATCTTAAATGTGCTGTGGAAATCGTTGTTATGAGATTGTAGTTTGAAATGAATCATGAAACAGGAAATGTGGAATGTACAACTTCATTGCAATAATTTTGGTGTGTTGACCAGGTTGACCTCTGTAAATTAAATGGATTCCATTCCATCAAGTTTAATTTATGATGGAATTTAGCAGAATTGTAACAAAATTAGCTTTGGTTGGCTCTCTGTTTTTATTTGAGGTAATATTTATTTTCAATTCTGGAACCTGAGAAATATCTTACAATGTACTAGACATTGCTATGATAGAATATATCAAGGCTTAATTTTGATTAACTGTACTTAAATAAAGCACACAGTGAATCCAGCATTTTCAAGTCAATCCAATTAAAGAACCCTCTCAAATACAAGTGTTCTTTCTTGTATCACTACATAAATTCAATCACAATATTTTAGTACTTTAATCTAAAATTTAGTGACTGATACAGCTTGTTTCTATTTTCATTTTATAAGACCATCGGAATAAGAGTAAGCCACTTTGTTCCTCAAACCTGCACCACAATTTAACAGAATAGTGGCTGATCAGAGTTTCATCAAGTCCCCTTAACTCTCAACTTCCTTATTGATTGAAAACTTATCTAGCTGACTTTGAATATACTCAAAATTCAACCCCTATATATTTTTAGAGCAAAGAATTCCAAATCTGTCAACCATATGAGAGAAGAAATTCTTCCCCACTGTCTTAAATGGGTACCCAATATCCTAAGACTATGTCCTCAGGCCCTAAAGGAGAACATCCTCCCAGCATTTAATTTGTCGCGTCCCCAAATCTTCTCAAGTACAATGAGTATAGAGCCAACCTTTTCAACCTTTCTTCATAAGAAAATCACTTGTATTTCGAATCATTCTGGTGATTCTTCTGAATTACTTCCAATAATAATACATATACTATTTTAAATACTTGGTTTAAACCTGTACACATTATTCCAGATGAGGTGTTGCTGTCAGCTCGTATAGTTGTACTAAGACTTCCTTCCACTTACAGTACTGTGCAAAATCTTAGGCACTTATATATAGCAAGGGTGCCTAATATTGTAGTAATTTTATGTATTGCACTGCCAAATGAAAACAAATTTCATGACATATGTGAGTGATGATAAACCTGATTCTGATATGGGTCTCTATTGTGGATTAAGAGTGGAGAGGGGAGGAAGCAGGAAGTACGCAGAAACATTTTGTAATGATCAATAAACCAAATGTTACGAATCAGATGACCTTGCCTGGTGTCTCAGTGCTGCGTGTGTCTACACTCGTGCCACCCTGTACCCCTGCCACTCCTTCTCTGCCACCTGTTCCACACCCCTCCCATGGCGATCCACCCTTGCCATTCCCAACATCTTTTGCTCCCACCAGATTTACGAACTCGCTGTCCACTCCACATTGCCAAAGACAATACAGTGCAAAAGTCTTAGGCACCCTATTTATATACACATGCCTAAGTTATATATATTTTGCACAGTACTGTATACTCCAAGCTCTTGAAACAAAAACCAGCATTTCATTAGCCATCCTAACTACTTTCTGTACAAATCCCTTTGAGCAGTTTCTTACTGGCATTTTTTCCATTTAACTAAGTCTGTTTTATTATTCTTCCTACCATAGTGAACAACTTCACATTTTCCATATCATATTCTCTTTGCCAACTCCTTTCCATTCATTTAACTTATCAATATCTCTGTAAAGTCATTATAACTTCCCTTCCTTCCTCCCTCTTTACTACTACTACGGCAACTCAGGCCTAGGGGGCCTCTTTGATTTTTGTATAACCCACAAATTCACAACATATTGTCAACCTGAAAAAGACTCCCATTTCCCTTCTTGCTGCCTCCTGCTTATTTCTTCGCAGAGTAAAACCATCAACATTTTTTATTATTCCATGTCCTTCCTGATGATGGAGTTTCCAGCTTTGATCTCATTGTAACTATGTCTCTGTAATGACAATCAGATCATTTAATTTGTTTTAAGAATGAATGTATTGGCTATGGGATGAAAAGCTATCCACTTAAAGGTTCGACGTGTTGTGCATTCAGAGATGCTCCCCTGCACACCACAGTTGTAACACGTGGTTATTTGAGTTACAGACACCTTCCTCTCAGCTTCAACCAATCTGGCCATTCTCTTCTGACCTCTCTCATTAACAAGGCATTTTCGCCCACAGAATAGCCACTCACTGGATTTTTTTTTGTTTTTCACATCATTCTCTGTAAACACTAGAAACTGTGTGAAAATGCCAGAAAATCAGCAGTTTCTGAGATACTCAAATCACGCCACCTGGCATCAACATCATTCCACAGTCACAGTCACTGTCACTTAGATCACAGTTCTTCTCCATTCTGATGTTTGGTCTGAACAACAATTGAATCTCATGACCATGCTTTTATGCAGAGAGTTGCTGCCGCATGATTGGCTGATTATATATTTACACTGAGTGTACATAGATCAACAGAGTTGTAGAATTCATTGTCCAAGCATAATACTTTTTGGGTAATTAGATTTGATTAATTAGAATTAGACTGCTGCAGTAAAATTTGTGTCCTCTATAAACAGAAATGTCAACGTGATGCTTATTTAAAGCCAATATATTAAAATTACTGGAAAGCTTACATATAAATTTTGGCAATTGAGTATTAAAGTAGAATCCCAACTAAACAGATTCACTAAAAAGCCAATGTACAATATGCTTATGGAAAAATAACTGTTGCATATTGTGGATTAATTATTCAATGTAACTTTAAACACTTTTAACCAAGTATAAAGTCGCCAGAACTAAAAGTTGCTAGGCCAATCAGCACCACCACCCACTAACCCACCCCTCCACAACCCCAGCCACTACTACATTTCATTTTCTGTCAGTGTCATCTTCTGTGCCTAACACCACTTTATGCACATACAATCAATCTATGTAGCTATGTTATGTATTTAAATTTATTATTTTTATTATTGTGTTTTTTAAAATCTTCTTGTGTTTCTTTTTGTGCTGCATTGGATTCAGAGTAGCAATTATTTCAGTCTCCTTTACACTTGTGTACTGGAAATGATATTAAACAATCTGAAAACTTCAATATTGAATCTTTATTGGGCATGCATTAATATGGTATTTAAAGAAGCATGTAGTAAATTTATAGGGGTATTAGTACAACTTATTTGTGCATTTTTATGCAATTAAGATGAAAGCTCCATTTAAAGAGTTTTATGTTTGGGACATTTGGTATTTAAAGATAAATATTTATCACTTATTTAACCATTATGTACTAAATGGGTTCCCTTCTGTATTTTAAGCAGAATCACATAAGCAAGCCCCCTGCTGTTTGTACCTCAGGTAACAATGACATTTGTTTCACAACCAGCAGGGAATAATTGAAACAGCAGGGGGCAGCAGGATTATGAATGGCAAAATGGAGTTTCCACCAAAATTGGTTTGTTTCTTTTGTCCTTGTGCCTGTTATTTCTGCTGCTGAATTTCTATAGCGAGTCTGTATTTAAAAGGATGAAAGTTCTTTGCACTTGTGATTTTCATTTCTTTGGAAATCAGAAGTCTGGCATTTAAAAGTAAACATAGTTTATTAATGCCAAATGTATTTTTCTGAAGTAGTCCATTTATTTTGTCCTTGTGCCGAACTGCTTCTGTTATATCTTTTATAGTTGCTCCTGATTGGCCTGTTGCATATTTCTTAACTTGGAGCAGTATCTGGCACTTCAGTGAATATTGTTTGTAGAGTGGTATTCCATATATTTCAATCAGTCAAATATCCATTGCATCAGTACTTGAATTTTACCTTAATACTATTCAGCAATAATAACCAAGATGTAATCTGTTACCCGATAATGTGTTGCTGATTTTAAAGTTGATTAGATACATTTTAATACATTGCTTCAGCTCCTAAAGTATTGTTGTTTAAAACTTGAACTTATGAAAGTCGATGCAAAAAAATGTTTTTTCTTCTACAATCACTAAATATTTAATATACTTCCTAGTACGTTATTGTTTAATACAAAATCATAACAGTACAGTAACAGACCCTTCAGCCTAATGTGTTCATGCTAACCGTTTAAGGAAATTCTGCTTTGCAAGTGTTAGTTTGTTAACTAGTTAGCATTTCCGAGAAAGCGAACAAAAATTGTATGTATATTTCATTGTGTTGACAATGCAGCATTATTTACAATGGTTTACGAGCACTTTAATACCCCCGATGACATTCTTGGTTATGCACTTTTTATTGGAAACAATCATGACATGGTTCAGCTAATCAAATTAATGCTATATATTAAGACAATTCTCAAACCAGTTGATCAAATTATAACCTTTGCTACTCACTACTGTTGAGTATTCCTTTGATTCATATTCATATTCATCTTTGATATCATCAATGTATCTCTTATCTCTTCCACTCCAAAGTTAATATTGACTTGTACATTGTTTATAGGAAGAAAAATTACATTGTTGGAAGAATCAATGAAAATGTTCGTTTATAAGGAAAACCTATACTTACGTGTCTCTTTATTTTGCAGTGTATCAGAGGAAGAAAGGCTTCATTGGAAGAACTACAGACTGTTCATTCAGAGCAGCATGCATTACTGTATGGCACAAATCCATTGAACAGACAGAAGCTGGACAGTAAAAAACTGCTAGGTAGAGCATAATTCATTCATTCTTTACACTTTGATGCCGCATCCCAGAAATAACTGTTGTTTCTAGCCTTTGATTAGGCAATGATGTAACATCAGTGTGCACTGAAATAAGTGATGAAGAATAACTGCACAATGATTTCACAGTTTACAGATAATACTACTTTGTTTAAAAATAAACTTTGTATTCAAACTGTTTTGTTTTAAAGTAGGAGCTACGTGCATGCAGTGGTGTTCAGTTGATGCATGTGAAAAACATTTAGATTTTTAAACTCAAAATATAATTTTCCCATTTTTTGTACTTTTCATTATAATTTTCTAAGGGGGTCCTGTTTTCACCGTTTCAACTTGATTCTACTTTATTCTCGCTTTAAAATAAGCTCTTGCTTCATTTTACTGATAGACCAATTGAAAAATCCCTAAGAGATCAATTTCTCAGCTCATCTGAAAGCCATTGAGATATAAAGCGTGATCTGGTGGTGGGTTTGTCAGCAAATGAGTACAGTTATCTGTGATTCCTTGAATCTGGAATAACCCAAGCAAATAAATAGACTGACGATATAAGATCCTAACCAGCAATCATTTTCATAAATTCCACATTCTAAATTTATTAGCTTTGTCAACATTCGATTACTTTTGACCCGTATATGAGCTGTTTCTATAAATGAAAACTTCTTTACAGACCAGTATCAGTTCATTTTAGCAAACACTCTAAGGAGGATCAAAGGTTGGATATGTGTTAACATGTCTGCATGTTACCCGCATTCTTCAACTTTGCATTTATTCTTAAATGCGAGCAATGTACAGTTATGAAGATTCATACTGGTTGAGTTCGTGTCTGTGTCTCTGGCAGCACCTTTGAAATTGTTATTTAATCTAGACACAATTGCTAAAATTCTAACCTTTTAAACAGTTCTTAACTATAAAAAATATTTTAATTTTCCTTGCTTCTAACATTTACTTTACTTTAAAATTAAATGTTCTCCCAAAAAACAAGAAGCACTAAGTTGGGCAAAATATTTTAAAAGAAAATATTTAGGGTAAAAAAAAAATCAAATTTAAGTTTTTTTTTAACATTTAATGAGAGTAGAAAGAAAGGAATGATGGGAATAAAGATTGGTGTTTTAGAGCAACACACACACAATGCTGGAAGAACTCAGCAGGTCAGACAGCATCCGTGGAAATGAATAGGCAGTTGAGATTTTGGGCAGGGATCCTTCTTCAGGACTAAGAGGAAGAGGGAAGATTCCAGAATAAGAAGGTGGGGGGAAGGGAAGAAAGCTAGCTAGAAGGTGATAGGTGAAGCCAGGTGGGTAGAAAAGGTCAAGGGCTGGAGAAGAGGAAACCTGATAGGAAAGGAGTGGACCATAGCAGATGGAGAAAGAGGAAGATACCTAGGAGGAAGTAATAGGCAGGTGAGAAGAGATAAAAGGTCAGAATAGGGAACAGAAGAAGACAGAGATGGAATTTGTTTACTGTATTGTTTGTTAAATATTTAATTTCTGTTCTGTTTAGCTATTCTTAATTAAGTGCCTGTAAATAGTGTATCTGTTTCACATCAGGTAGCTGAATTTTCATTTTACCTCACAAATTTTAGCTCTCATGTTTTTGTTCTATTTTATTTGAAAAACAGCACTTTAAATGTGTGAAAAGATTTTGATGGCATGAAGAGAGTTACATTTTGTTTTCATTTATCATATTAAGCGGAATTTAGGCTTTATTATTAAAATTTACTTTAGCGAAATATAACGTAGGAATATGTGAGCATTTTCAGCATTTGCTACAAAAAAAGATTTTGTGCTTTTATTCTTGGCCAGATCCATTATCTAATTGTTTTTTGGAGTACCCTTGATCAAATTCTTCTTGTTCCTTATCGCATTTTTTCTTCTGTCTCAGTATCTTCATACTGTGAAAATTTGTGAAAATATTTTGTACATACAGGTTTTTTTTAGTTTGAAATCTGTTCTAAAACAGCTGCTCCTCACCTTCATTTCCTATATCTGGTTCCATCTATCTTCTGATCTCCATTTCCTCTGATTGTATCCCCTAACATTTGCTTCCAATAAGATACTATTTTTAGTGGGGAGAAATCACAAACATTTGTCTGACCTTAAAAAAATAATGTCTGCCAGTTTAAAAGAAAAGCTGCCTGCATTCACGTGAAGTTTTGTGGTGCCATCAGAAATTTGCATCAGGATATGTTTCTAAGCAAATAAATGGAATGGAAACCAAAAGATTGCTGCGTTCTCTGTTTCACGGAGACATGGTTCACTCCAGGCATACTGGATACATCGGTAAGACCCGAGGGGTTCTCGATACACAGGATGGACTAGACATAGAAGGCAAAATGTGGGGGTCTGTGTTTTATGGTAAACTCTTGTTGGTGTTCGGATACAGTGGTCTTGCTGTACTTCTGTTCTCCTGACCTGGAACATCTAACGATTAAGTGCCAGCTGTTCTACTTACTAAGAGAGTTTCCCTGTATGATCCTGGCCGCAGTTTACGTATCGCTAAAGGCCAACATTAAGCAAATACTCAAGCTACTGAGTTCCTCCATTAGTAAACAAGAAATCTCTGCCAAATTATCATCAACAAATCCCAATACACTCAACCACTATTATACTGTAATTAGGAATACCTACCATTCCATGCCTAGACTACTTGTTTGTCCACCTCTACCTGCATACAGGCAGAGATTAAGAAGAAAGGCTTTAGAGATAAGGACAACAAAGAGGTGGTCGTGGGATGCAGAGGAGCAACTATGTGATTGTTTCATGTTGGTGGACTGGGCCGTGTTCAAGGATTCATCAGAGGATCTGAACCAAATGCACCGCGGTTGTCACAGACTTTATAAAAATTGTCGTAGCTGAGTGTGTCCACACAATATCATTCAGTCTTCCCTAACCAGAAGCCGATCCACAATCTGCCAAGGACCAGATCAGCGACATTCAGGTCTGGTGACCAAGTAAAATACAAGAGGTCCAGCTACAATCTCTAGAAAGCCATCTCATGTGTGAAGTGGCAATTCCAGACCAAACTTGAATCACTGAAGAATGCTCAAAAGCTGTGGCAGGGCTTGAATACTATCACCTCCTACAAAGTGAAACTAAGCGATATCTGGCAAGTATGGATTGGGGCGGGCTGTTTTCTGGCAAAGGTGTACTTGGTGAGTGGAAAACCTCCAAAAGTGAAATTTTGATAGTACAAAACTTGTTTGTGCCTGTCAGAATAACAGGCAAAGATAACAGGTTTAGAGAACCTTGATTTTGAAGAGGCCCTGGTTAAGAAAAAAAATAAGGTACATAGCAGGCATAGGCAGTTAGGATCAAATGAGGTACCTATGAAGTATAAGAAATGCAAGAGAACACTTAAGAAAGAAATCAAGAGGGCTGAAAGAAGGTATGAGGTTGCTCTAGCAAACAGGGTGAAGGAGAATCCTAAGGGATTCTACAAATATGTTAAGAGCAAAATGATTTCAAAGGAAAATCTTCCTTTGGGTCCATCTTTGCTTGTCATCTATATTAATGGTTTGGATGGTAATGTAGTTAACACTCCCAACAAATTTGCGGATGACACCAAGATTGAAGGTGTAGCGGACAGCGAGGAAGTTAATCAAAACTTGCACCAGGATCTAGGACAGCTAGAAAAATAGACTGAAAAATGACTAGAACTTAATGCAGACAAATGCAAGGTATTGCATTGCAGTAGGACCAGCCAGTGTAGGTCCTACACAGTGAAAGGTAGGGCACTGAGAAGAGTGGTAGTAGTAGGCAGCCATTGATCCCAGGGGATCATGGGTTTGCACCTCTGGCGGACTGTAACCTCTCCAGGGCGCAAGCCCAGGCGGGAAAGTTTGAAGAACCTATTGTTGCCCATGCAGCGGATTCCTCCTCTCCATGTCACTGATGTAGTCCAAGGGAAGGGCAAGCACTGATACAGCTTGGCACCAGTGTCACCACAGAGGTTGCCAGAGTGAAGTTGTAAACAACATCAAGCTGCCTTAGGGACCCCGGCTCCGGAATTCTTCTTCGGGGTTTACTCCCGAAGCCTTTTCCATGGATGGGTATGGCCGCCAGACAGAAGAGGTTTAAAATCAGAGTCTTCCTTCTCCTAGACGGGCTACTGTCCAAGGCTGACGAGCCCCACCTGCCCGAAGCAACTGGTTTTGAGGTGCCAGCGGTCCACCTTGCTCCTTCTCTTGTCAGTAGGAACAGTTCCGCTGGGCCTAGTAGCTAAGCCACACGTGAAGGCCAAGAGTTGGACTTGGTTGTCAGAGGCTGTTAGAGTTGCACGCCATTTGGAACACTTTATAGGTAGTGGGAGCTTAGCCCCCACTACCTCCCCCAGCTATGATAACCTTAAGAACCAGGGAAGAGTGGTAGACAAAGCATTCTGGGAATAACAGGTCTATAATTCATTAAAAGTGGTGGCACTGGTAGTTAGAGTCATAAAGAAAGCTTTTGGCACATTGGCCTTCATAAATCAAAGTATTGAGTACAGGAGATGGGATGTTAAAATTGTTTCAGATGTTGGTGATGCTTAACTTAGAACATCGTGTGCAGTTTTGGCCATCTATGTACAGGAACGATGTAAATAAGGTTGAAAGAGTACAGAGGAAATTTACCAAGATTTTGCTGGGACTGGAGGACCTGAGTTATAAGAAATGGTTGAATAGGTTAGGACTTTATTCCTTGGAACGTAGAATATTGAAGGGAGAATAGGTAGAGGTATATAAAATTATGAGGTGTATAGATAGGATAAATGCAACCAGGCTGTTTCCACTGAGGTTGGGTGGGACTACAGCTAGAAGTCATGGGTTAAGGGTGAAAGGCGAAAAGTCTAGGGGAGCATAAGGGGAACTTCTTCACTCAGAGGGTCGTGAGAGCGTGGAATGAGCTGCCAGTGCAAGTGGTGCATAGGAGCTCGATTTCAACATTTAAGAAATGTTTGAATAGGTACGCGGATGGCAGGGGTATGGAGAACTATGGTCTGAGTGCAGGTTGATGGGACTAGGCAGTTTAAGTGATTTGGCATGGACTAGATTGGCCAATGGGCTGTTTCTGTGCTGTATTTTTTATGACTCTGACAAGGAAACAACAAGGCTTTGCTCCCAGATAAGCTCAATGCCTTTTATGCTCACTTTGACCATCAAAACATGGAGATACCTTCACAAACTCCCACAGACCCATGTAACACTGTGATTTCACTCTCTGAGGCCAACATGAGAGCATCTTTCTGGAGGGTGAACCCACAGAAAGAATCCAGCCCAGATTGGGTATTTGGCAGAGTACTAAAGACCTGTGCTGAGCAACTGGCTGAAGTGTTCACTGATATCTTTAGCCTCTCATTTTGGCAGTCTAAGGTACCCACCTGCTTCAAGCAGGCTTCAGTTATACCGCTGCATAAGAAGAATGTGGTAACCTGCTTCAATTACTGTCATCCAGTAGCACTTACATCCATTGTGATGAAAGGTTGGAGATGCAACATCAACTCCTGTCTGAGTTGCAGCTTGTGTTTGCTTCAGTTTCCTTACTGTCACAACAGGTCAGCAGCAGATGCCATTTTATTCCCTTTTCACTCAACCCTCGTACACCTGGACAGCGAAGTTGCACGCAGCAGGATGTTCTTCATTGACTACAGCTCAGCAGTCAAAACTATCATCTGCTCAAACCTCAAACAATCGAAAATCTGCAGATACTGTAATTTAAAATTGTCACTTAAAGTAAAATTGGATAGCTATGTGGACAGGAAAGGAATGGAGGGTTATGGGCTAAGTGCGGGTCGGTGGGACAAGGTGAGAGTAAGCGTTCGGCATGGACTAGAAGGGCCAAGATGGCCTGTTTCCATGCTGTAATTGTTATATGGTTATATTGGAAATGCGAGTAGAAAAAAGAAAAAGGGGGGAGGAGCACCAGAGGGAGGTGATGGGCAGGCAAGAAGATAAGGTGAGAGAGGGAAAAGGGCATGGGAAATGGTGGGGGTGGGTCATTCCATCCGCCAGAGCAAGCAGGATCTTCCAGTGGCCACCCATTTTAATTCCACTTTCCATCCCAATTCCGATATGTCCAACCATGGCCTCCTCCACTGTCGTGATGAGGCCACGCTTAGGATGGAGGAATAACACCTTATATTCCATTTGTGTAGTCTCCAACCTGATGGCATGAATATTGATTTCTCAAACTTCCCCATCCGTCTTTCCCTCTCTCACCTTATCTCCTTGCCTGCCCATCGCCTCCCTCTCATACTCCTCCCCACTTTTTCTTTCTTTCATGGGCTTCTGTCTCTTTCATCAATCAATTTCCCAGCTTTTTACTTCATCTCTCCCCCTCCAGGTGTCACCTATCACCTGGTGTTTCTCTCCCCTCCCCCCCCCACCTTCTAAATCTACTCCTCAGCTTTTTTTTCACCAGTCCTGCTGAAGGGTTTCTGCCTGAAACGTCGATTGTACTTTTTTCCCATCGATGCTGCCTGGCCTGCTGAGTTCCTCCAGCATTTTCTGTGTTATCTCCTCAAACCTAATAAATAACCTTCAAAACATTGGCCTCAATACCTCCTTGTGCAACTGGATCCTCGATTTCCTCACTTGTAGACCCCAGTCAGTTCAGAATGGCACAGCATCTCCCCCACAATCCCCATCAGTACAGGTGTATGACGAGGTTGTGTGCTTAGCCTTGTGCAGTACTCGCTTTATACTTATGACTGTGTGATAAAGCACAGCTCCAATGTTTGCTGGTGTCACCACTGCCATTGGCCGAATCAAAGCTGTGTGAAAAATCAGCATATAGGAGGGAGATTGAAAATCTGGTTGACTGGTGCCATAACAACCTCTCAGTTAATATTAGCAAGACAAAAAATTTGACTATTGGCTTAAGAAGGAGAAAACCAGAGGAGCATGAGCCAGTCCTCATCAGGGGATCAGAGTTGGAGAAGGTCAGTAATTTGAAATTCCTTGGTGTCATCATTTGACAGGATCTGTCCTGGGTCCAGCAGATAAGTGCCATTATGAACAAAGCACAGCAGCACCTCTACTTTTTTAAAAGTTTGTAAAGATTCAACATGTCATCTAAAACTTTGACAAACTTCTATAAATGTGTGGTGGAGTGTATATTGACTAAGTTGCTTTACAGCCTAGAATGGAAACATAGAAACACCATTGGTCATAAACGGAAAAGCCAACAAGAAGTAATAGATACGACACAATCCATGGCAAGTAAAGCCCTTCAGACCTTGAGCACATCAAGATAGATACTGTTACAGGAAAGCTATCAGGGAGCCCCACCATCCAGGCCATGCTCTCTTCTCACTGCTGCCATCAAGAAGAAGGCATTGAAGCCTCAGGACCCACACCATGAGGTTCAGGAACAGTTATTACTTTTCAACTATCATGTTCTTGAACCAAAGGAGATAATTTTGCTTAACTTCACTCACCCTATCACTGAACTGTTCCCACAAATTATGGAATCACGTTCAAGGAGTCTTCGTTTCATGTTCTCAATATTTATTGCTTATTATTATTATTATTATTTTTGTATTTGTACAGTTTGTCTTTCTGTACAACCGTTGTTTGTCCTGTTGGGTGTGGCCTTTTATTAATTGTTTTTTTGTATTTACTGTGAATGCCCACAAGAAAATGCAAATCCAGATTGTATATGGTGATATATATGTACGTTGATAGTAAATTTACTTTGAACTTTGAAGTGATTCCTGTTTTCATGAATTTGCCTATATTTCCCAGGGGTTAGATGAAGAAGGAGGTTAACCAAGTAGAGGCTTTAATATATTAAAATAGAAGCAGGCTTGGGATTATGAGGTTGTGGTGCACTTTCCAAATTCAGAAGTTTGTTTTACTTTTGTGGTTTTTGATCTCATCAGCTACCCAAAGTGTTTTCCTTAAACGTATGGCAATATTATTTTGTTCAGTCATTCCCACCCACCAAGGACTGAAATGGGTCAAAGCCAAGTTTCTTTCTGTTTGGATGTTTCTATAGTTAGAGGAGTTCAATTCAGTCACAAAGGTAGAAACCCAGTGTGATGCTCATTCTATTCTGTAGACTAAACAAATTTTATACTTTTTTTTGCTAACAATTGTATATTAGTGCATCATCCTTTGTTAATAGGGATGAGTTCTTATAAAGATAATTCATAGATATTTTAAACATTAAGTTGCTCACATCTCTCAAGCCATTTAAAGGGATGAAAGTTTCGAAGTGATAACAGAGTCATATTCCCAGAGTAACCATTGATTAGCACATATAGTGGGAATACCATTGACTTCTGATTATTCTATATAGAAGACCAGAATGCTGAGATGATTTATTGGTAAATGTTCAACTATGTTATGGTCTCACACAATAGACTATAAGTTCCTACAAGGCAGCTCACTGCCTGCACTCTTCAGTTAACACACTACAGTGTGTCCCCAGGTGCAAACTTCTGCAATGGAAAAGGATCTAGTGTTTTCCCAGTGTATATAACAAATAAATTCTTTTCAGGCTTCTAACCGGGTGCAGGTATCGATTTTAACCAATGTTTAGATGACGAACTAAGCCATCTTCATACCCCCATTGTCCGTCCCTCCTGATTGGCTAGTCATCATCCAAGCTGGTTTCCGCTGTCTCACCTTGTTTACAGTCAAATTCCAGTTCTTACTTTGAGCCACACCTTTGTCTTTGTTAAAATTCTTTTCCTCTAGCTTTATTTCAATGGCTTCCTTCACCAGGCAGTCCCAAAAGTCATTGGCATGGCACATTGTTTTTGTACCATCAAATTCAATCCTATGGCCATTGCAAATGCAATGTTCTGTGACAGCTAGTTTCTCTGGATAACCCAAATGGATACACCTCCCGTGCTCCTTGATATGGGTTTCTACTTTGCATCCTGTCTGGCCGATATACATTGCTCTGCATTCACAGGGAATGCTGTTGAAGTTTCCTGTTATTTTCCATTGGCCCTTTTAAGGGTGCAATAGATTTACTTCACCTTGTAACCATTCTGTAGGAACATCATACGTAATCATGTTATTTCCTCAGAGACTAACAACGAGAGGAACCCATCTGCTACCACCTGTCTTCCCTATATTTCCACAGCGGTTTCTGGAAGATCGCCAGCTTGTGCAGGTCAGAGATGACCTGGGACTCAGGACAGCTGGCGTTTACAGGATTCCCTGTGAATGCGGAGCAGCATATATCAGCCAGATGGGTGCTCGGTGGAAACCCACATCAAGAAGCACAGGAGGTGTATCCATTTGGGTTACCTGGAGAAATTGACAGTAACAGAACATTGCATTTGCAATGGCCATAGGGTTGAATTTGATAGCACAAATTCAGTGCGGTTAAAAATAGTTAAATTGATATATTTTAAAAGGCTTAAAAAGAAATGCATTTCTGCAGTTCTGTACATAGTTATTCTGACCATTGTAGTCAACAAGTGAAATGGGAGCACTAACAGCAAATTATTGCATCACATTTGAAGGCTTGTTCATTCTCATTTTTGTAAAAAGCTATGCAGACAATGCTTGTAGCTTGTAACAGTTGAAAAATGTACAATCTAAATTTTGCAAGTTGGATGTTTCTGTGGCATTTAGAACATAGTACTTTTTTATTAAATTCATTATATTTTTCTTGTTTCTTCCCTACTTCCATTGGAAAGCCTGCATCCTGAAATAAGACAATATAAATAATGTTTTATGATGATTGAATTAATTTCGAAGAGAAGTAGTTTGTTGTTTTCATTTTGGTTAAATTATATCTTTATGATCATTCTTCTGATGGTTATTTGTTGCACAGACAGAGCTTTTAAATATGCATATGGTCAAAACCATGGTTTTGCCATAATTGGAGTTTACAAGAGAGGCAGGGGGCCTTGAAGACCATACAGCTGCTGGCATAGCATTCCTATTTGCTTTCATTATGGGTGTAGATTATAGAAACATGCACTGTAGTTTTTCAATAAAATAGTTTGTCTCTGTTGTGGTGCATAGTCAAGAAAAAATACTTTGTTCCTTGTTCTTAAAGCCAGAATCTCCTGCAGTACATGAACATCTGTTAATTTGCACAGTTACTTCATTTTTTTCACATTACTTAAGTTTCTACCTTTGCACTTGGTGTGCTAACAATGAATAATTGGTTTCCAGTCATTAAAATCAAAACATTTTTGAACGAACAAAAATAGCTCAAAACATTTGAGTCCAGCTAATCAACTCTGAGGAACTGTTACTGCAATAAAAGCTTTCGCATGGGCCCTAGAGGCCAGTAAGGGGGTTAACACAGCATTAGCAGGAAATACACCTTGCAGATGCTCATTTGTATTTGTAATACTTGCTGTCAAATTGTGATTACAACATTGCTGCAAACATTATGATTTATCTTGATACTGCTAACCAAATGCTGTTTTTAAATATTGTTCCACAGGTTCCATCACCCCAATGTTTGTTATGCTTCCTTGTGGCGGACTTGGAGTAAGTCGTTTTTCCCCTTTTATAATGTGTAAATAATGTCTTGTTTGTTCTTTCCATCTCAGCAGCAACATAAATTGTTGCTTTGACTTCTACTCAGCAGATAATTGAGAACAGATGTCCCCATAAAGAGGAATTCAAGGTTTGCTGAACTAGGCATGTTGGCTAAACCACAATTGCAATATGTGCAATATTATTCAGGGAAATTGAATGATGTCCTTAAAAAAAAGTTCTATGATCTTACCTTCAAACAGGTAGTTGTAAGGCAATAGAGCAGGTGAACATGGATTTACTCTGTAAAAGTCCTGACTTTATCATAATTCCCTCTTTTGGCTTCCCTATGTAATAAAAAATGTCCAGTGAAATCTGTGTACCTTTCCAAGGGTATAGAGTGGGGGCGGGGAGGACTTTGCCCTTTTGAAACAGATCTTCACATGTTTTCTCTAGTCTGTGATGTTTAGCCATGGGAGAAAGTAATTTCATTACTTTCCTGCTAATTTCCTCACACTCATAAATTTCTAAAATATTGATCAAAATAAGGTACAGTTCACTACCATTCTTGATACTACGGTCCTTCACACGATTGGTAATTTTAAGTGTCATTTTGACTGTTGTGGGAAACTTGTTTAACCCAATCCTGAGACAACCAGCATCCATATAAATTGTTGATTTACGATCGGGAGTAGGAACACTGATTTCCTCTTTCAACCAGATCTGCAGAAGACAATTGTATATCATTGCCTCTGTGAGAAAGGCTAGCACAGATTTGGAAATCATATAATGAACCTTATGATGATACAGTTCAACTGCCTGAAGGATAAACATACTGAGACAATATGGAGTGCAATATAGTGTCTTAACATAAATAAGTCCTTCACCTTTTTATAAAATCTTTGTAGTAAACTAGCCATTTCTTTGCAAGTTGTTCTGCTTAGTAAAAATAAACTGTAGTTTCTATTGCCCTGGGAGATTTCACAAACCCTGGCTTGCTTTAATGTTCTGATTGTAAATGAAATGATGTTATTTCAAGCTAAATGTTTTAAAACTAAACTCTTAACAGGTTTTTGTACTCCCTGCTTTAATTCTATTTGTTGGATTTTTTAAACTGTAGCTTTGACTAAATCATACATATAAGTCTTGCACGTATCTCCCAGCAGCAGTCTGGAGTCTCATTGAATATGTTAAGAAAGCTGCCAACATGCAATAAAATTATTACTTTTTAAATACTTCTTATAAACCTTTTTGATTCCTGCCATTAATAAAAGTGAACAGCGTTGAGGATCAGCCATGATCCTATTAAATGGTGAAGTACGCTCAAGGGACTGATGGCATCCCTGCTCCGATTTCTTATGCAATCTTCATAAAAGCAGTGTTTATTTGACACATCTGGCAGCTTTGTAAGAGGAGCAACTTGGAAGTAAGGAAGGCAGTTCTTTCTTTCTGAATTGTGAGTTGTTTGCAAAAGGGCAGATTATATGGTGGCGGTAGAATGTCAACATGTCACTATATTGTGAGCATTCCAGAGCCAGTGTTCATTATTTTGTCAGTCTGTTCAATAAACAAGAGAAATAAGGGAGTCAAAAAGACAGCCTGAACAACACGCATCTTCATATGTTCGCGAATGGAAAGAGTCCAACATGTCATTTCATGTTGATTAGTTTACTCACATGCAGAGATATATTGTGGTTTCACTTAATCGTTAGTATCTACATTAAAAAAATTGATTTTCTTTTATATTGCAAACCATTGTTTTCATTATTTTTATTTTACAGCCAAGCAAAGGTAGTTCAATTTACTACAGTACAGCTATACTATGGATGAATATTTGATGGGCATACAGTAAGCAAATAGGACTTTATTCCCTGAAGCCTTGAAGAATGAGGGGAGATTTGATAGTGGTGTATAAAATTATGAGCAGTATTAATGGGTGCATGCAAGCAGGCTTTTTTCGCTGAGGTTTGGTGATCATAAGCTTAAAGGTACAATGTTTTAGGGGAATATGAGGAGGAGCTTCTTCACTCAGAGGGTGGTGAGAGTGCGGAATGAGCTACTAGTGGAAGCAGTGGATATAGGTTCTATTTCAACATATAAAAGAAGTTTGGATAAGTATATGGATAGGAGGGGTATGGAGGGCAGATGCAGAATAATAGTTTGGCGTGGACTAGATGAACCAATGCACACACAAAATGCTGGAGGAATCCAGCAGGCTAGGCAGTTTTAGGAAAAGAGTACAGTCAATGTTTCAGGCTACTTTTTCCTAGATGCTGCCTGGACTGCTGAGTTCCTCCAGCATTTTGTGTGTGTTGCTCAGATTTCCAGCATCTGCAGATTTTCTCTTGTTTTAGATGGGCCAAAATGTCTATTTCTGTGCTACAGTGCTTTATAACTCTTAAATACAAGAAATCAGGAGCAGAAGTAAGTCACTTTTCCCCTCAAGCCTGTCCCATCATTCAATATCATCATTATAAAAACAGAGGAGTGGAGGTTGTACAGGGTCAAGAAGAAAGAGTGGGAATATTGAAATGTAGCAAACTACATTTATGTGTAGACTTAGTTGGTTTATTTGATGGTATAACTGATTCTAAAAAAAAAAATTGGTTAACTGTTGGACCCCAGGTAAAATTTGAAATGGGTTAATTATATTTTCAGCTGCACAGCCAATGGTATTCTAGTTTCTCTGCTTGTTATAGAACTTCTCTCTCTCTCCCCCCCACCTCTGTCTGTCCCCACTTCCTTTGTTGTTCTGTTATCACTTTCTGATTTTCTGTTTCCTTTAACTCGCAATGATTCCTTGCTTTGATTTTTTCCTCTGATTTTGTATTTTCTGCATGCCTGTGTTTGTGTTAGTCTTGAAGCTACTGGAAGAAAGTAACCAGAGAGTTTAATGAAGTGATGAACCACCATTTATTCTATTGCCTTCCCTCACCCACCTAGGGAAGTTCCAAGTGCTATCCTTTATGTAATCTATTTAAATCACTGAATTTGGAAAAAGAAATAATGAAGCAAGATTCCACATTCAAACACAAATTGATCAGATGGAACAGGTTCCATGTGTATTGACCACATCTTTGGACTTAGCTGCTTTTGAATCAGTTACCCAAACAGTGTCCATCTGCAGACACTGCTGCCAATTCCACAATGTTGCTGCCAACCCAAAACACTTCTTATCCTAGCTTACACCATGTCCTCCCATCATTCTTATGACTCCTAGTCTGACATCACCTCATCATTAAGTGTTCATGCTTCACTTTAAATCATTCCCCCATTGTTTCATTCCTTCATATTTCAAACTTCCAAAGTCTCTTCTCTAGTTGTGGACTTTTGCAAATTCCATCTTTTGCAGAAACAATATTGATGACTCAGCTTCAGCTCCTCACCCCTGAAGTCTTAGAATTCCTTCCCTAAATCTTTTTGGCTCTATTACCCTCCTCCCTCCTCTTTGACACTCTTTAAAAAGTAATTAACCTTTTGTTGGCCCTCTTCCTTTAACAGCTTAGTGTCAAATCTGTTTAATAACTTGCCTGTGAAGCACCTTGTGATGTTTTGCAACATTAAAAGCATTCCATCTGCAAAAAGCAGAATTTACTGTGGCCAACCATTTTCATTCCTATCCTCATTCCCGTTCCCACATATCGGTCCATGGTCTTCTCTTCTGCCACGACGAGTTCACTCTCAGGTTGGAGGACCATCACCTCATATTCCATCTAGGTAGCTTCCACCCTGATGGCATGAATATCAATTTCTCCAACTTCCAGTATTTTTATCTGCTCCCCTTCCCTCTTTGTCAATTCCCTACTCTGGCCTTTTACCTTTTCTCCTCCCCTGCCTTATCACTTCCCCTGGTGCCCTTTCTCCTTCCCCTGGTGCCCTTCCACCTTCCCTTTCTCCCTCGGTCCATTCTCCTCTCCTATCAGATTCCTTCTTCTCCAGCTCTTTGCCTTTTCCACCTATCACCTCACAGCTTCTTCCTTTATCCACTCTTCCCCCATCTATCTGGTTTCACCTATCACCTTCCAGCTTGTCCTCCTTCCCCTCCTCCCACCACCTTATTCTGGTATCTACCCCCTTCCTTTCCAGTCCTGATGAAGAGTCTTGGCCCGAAATGTCAAGTGTTTATTTATTTCCATAGATGCTGCCTGACCTGCTGAGTTCTTACAACAATTTGTGTGTGTTGCCCTTGATTTCCAGCATCTACAGAATGGTGTGTTTATAAGTGCCTTATTTTGATACTGTAGAATTAACCTCCCTTAGATTAATTCATCCAAATTAAATTTTGCTTGCTGTTGTAACTTGGTAATCTTCTCAGATTGTGGGTTTATTAAATTTAAACTAGAACAAAATTGATTTGACATTGGAAATAAACCATATTACATCTGTTAGTTTGTTCCATAAAAGGCAGAACACAGAATGCATCATACATAAAGCACACACAAAATGAGCCTTGTGTATAAATTATACCAAACAGTTGCCGATGAAAGATTTTACTTTACTTGGGCTTGAACCAGGACGTGAATCAGGCAGTTTTAAAGAAACGGTACAAGTCGAAGCCTAGGTTGAAGAACAATGAGGTATTTTGGAAAATCGGGAGTTTTCAATAACAGTCCAGTGTTGTATTTCATTGAAATAATCTATACTATTGAAAACTGTACATGTTAGTTTAAATCAACAATCAACCCATTTTTGTGTAAGTATGTACTTCACAGGTGCCAAGTAGATTTGAACAAGTGCATGAGGAGCCATGGTCATTTAACCACCAGCTCCCTGCGGAATGAATGCTGTATTTGATTTGTGTGTGTGCTAAAGCAATTCCATATCCACAACTCTCAATTCTGTTTCAATATTGATTAAAGTTATATTTAGTTTCCAGCTTAAGACTTACTACTTTAGAATTATTGAATGGCTTTACCAACATTAGTAATTATTGTAAGGGGAGGTGAAACAAAATCAGGTGGTAAGCTAATCAAAGCTGTCTTAATTATGTTCTGCATTAATAAAAACAATCATGCTTTGGTGTTTCAAGCAAATGGCTACACTTTAAAATTAAATGCCATATTTATCCTGCTAAATTTACTATTCCATTAATTTCATCTTGCATAGGTCCACTCAAGAAAGTTGTTATTACAGTACCACTTGATTAAGTC
This sequence comes from Mobula birostris, assembly GCF_030028105.1. Lineage (NCBI taxonomy): Eukaryota > Metazoa > Chordata > Chondrichthyes > Myliobatiformes > Myliobatidae > Mobula > Mobula birostris. The sequence goes on along the minus strand of NC_092375.1, from coordinate 138,375,143 downwards.
TCGCAAAATTCCTTGAACAATATTTTATGCTATAGTGGTGCCTTGACATTTTAACTACAATAATCCATTGGTTTTATTGCCTGTATATGAAAGGCAGCATTGTACAAATACGTTCTTAAGGAAAATAACCAGTACTTTATGTATGCCTCTTTGTCATATAGTTATTGGAGGAGTATTTATTCTTATTTTTGATACTTAGGTGGACAGTGACACAATTTGGAATGAAATCCATTCATCCAGTGCTGCACGTTTAGCGGTGGGTTCTGTGATTGAGCTCGTTTTCAAAGTTGCAACTAAGGAATTAAAGGTGAGGTTTGCTAAAAATTCATTTTGTCATTACAAATGGGAAGTTGAACATAAAGAATTTACAAATTCTTTTTGTGGTCAAACATTTGGTTTCAGTTACTTTGTTTTGCAGTATGTTAGGAAGTTTACACCAGCTTGAATTGAGAGAGAGTACCATTCTCCTTCTATATCCACAAGGTACAATTTCAAACCTCAGCACCATAGAACTGTTCATGTAATCCAGGCTGACACTCCAGTACATTTAAGAATGCATGTAATTCACCATGAAGTACTTTAGGACATCCTCTGGTTGTAAAAGATGCAGTACTCTATATATTCAATCTGGAATTGTCACAATTCTGTTTCCATCTTGGCTCACAGAAATGCATGTATTAGCTTGCATTTACATGACACTTTCTTGTCTGTAGGACCTTCTAAATAAATTACAGTCTATTATATATCTTTGAAAGTGTCATTTCAGATGGAACATTTGAGAAACATACAGCAAATGAAGAGATTGTTAAGCCTTTGCTAACCCTTTGAATAGGCAAATGAATTGCAGCTTCCATCATTTTATTGTCCTATAAATTGGGGAAGTCCAGAACGAGGGGTCACAGTTTGAGAATAAGGGGGAGGCCTTTTAGGACTGAGATTAGGAAAAACTTCTTCACACAGAGAGTGGTGAATCTGTGGAATTCTCTGCCACAGGAAACAGTTGAGGCCAGTTCATTGGCTATATTTAAGAGGGAGTTAGATATGGCCCTTGTGGCTACGGGGATCAGGGGGTATGGAGGGAACGCCGGTGCAGGGTTCTGAGTTGGATGATCAGCCATGATCATAATAAATGGCGGTGCAGGCTCGAAGGGCCGAATGGCCTACTCCTGCACCTATTTTCTATGTTTCTAAATGAAAGATGACTTTTCTCATCTCGCTAGTTCCTTACTCACTAAAGACTTTAAATTTATGATATATGTTGTCTCATTTGCCAGAGAAAAAGTTGTCCAAGCTCTTTTCCAACCAGGAGGACTACCTAAGCATTGCAGGAAAAAAAATAATGTGCTCCCAAGAAATATTTATATTCACTTTCATTTAGACTAATTTTTAATTACATTCAAATTTTCAAATGGCTAAGATTTGGATTTGCACTCCAAGTACTGCAGATCTTTAGATTCGTACTCCAGATGGTAAACTACTGCAGAACTGCATCTGAGTGATTTTGAAATACCTTGCCTAGATTTTATACTGTAATATTTGTACAAATGGTTTTTCTGTCAACTTTTACCTCTAAATATAATCTCACAAACAAATTAATAAATTAAGTTCTCCTTTGAGACACAATGGTAGTTCAGACTTTCCTTTACATAAACTCATTGATACTTCTTAGATATGTGGACAGCAAAGTAAGTTATCTTTGAGAGTGTTTGATAAATAAGTTTTACTTTTTATCTTTTTCTATTATTTCTTGAATATTTTGACATTTTCAGGTAACTTGAATGTCAGGGACTCTCCATACGTTGCCCAAAAGTCTTATTTCTGTGTTGGCTGGCTGTTTGTACAGCATAAGGCATGCTAGCATGGACAGCCCAATCCAATGTTATCCATGCCTAATGTAAGCACTTGTCTGCTTTCAGCAGAAGTCACTGGATAACAGTTGGAAAAGGATATCTGACTGTTTCTATTCTTTAAGCTGTAAGTGCCAAGTCAAATTTACGGCTAAACTGCCCATTGCCTTAATTTCAGCATCTGTTCTAAAATAAATTAATTGATAAGCTGTGAAATTGTAATGGCAATTTGAGTGAAGTTATTGAAACTGTGCATCAATGTGAATTGCACCATATATGAAGTTATACAAATCATGGTGTTTTGCAGAATGGATTTGCGATTGTGAGGCCTCCTGGTCACCATGCCGAGGAGAGTACACCAATGTAAGTAATTATTTCCCTCTTCAAGTAAAACACAACTCTTAGTATTTATAAAACAGTCACCTGCCTTCCTAGAGGAGTTAGTGTGTAATTGGCAACATATGAGGTTCAGAACAAAAAACAGTGAAAATTTGTCCTTACTGTGCTTTTTCCTCTGATGATAAATTAGTGTAGGAATGCAGATGATCAGAATTAGGAACAGCACTATTAACTATTTCCCTCTTTTTTATCTCCTCTTTCCCAATTCTTGTACCTCTAGGGGATTCTGCTACTTCAATTCCGTGGCCATTGCTACTAAACTCCTACAACAGAGGTTGAACATCAGTAAGATTCTTATAGTGGACTGGGTGAGTGAAATACACCAAAATGAGGCTCGAATTAAGGGGCACGTTTTTAATATTCAGCTTCCCAGCCCTACTGTTGGACCATACACTTGTTTTTAGGATCTCACACGAGCAGTCTTGTTCAACTTTTCATCTCAGTGATGAACTACCTTTAGGATATTGATTTTATTATATAAATCACTATTCATTGTATAGCATATTAATTTTTGTTTGAGTTAGAATATGTTGTAGTTGATAATCTAATTAAGTGTGGGAAAATTCAAGCATAAATTGTAACCCGTGTCTGTGTCATTCAGTGTAACACTTCAGGGAAGCAAAACACTAAAGAAGGAAATAACAGAGGAGAATGAAAGTGTTTGAATGTTAGGGCCTAAATTCTTCTCTGTGCTTTTGTAGCCAATCAAATTACGGTGGTACTTGCCGCCTGGTTACAGAAGTTAGAGCAGTCACAGATAAGAGCAAGAGAGTGGAAAGATGCACAACTATCAAATGATATTTCTGTAAAAATGTATTTTGATTTATTTGATCTTACTGTTTAAAAGAAATGGGTTAATTATTGTGAGAAATAAAATTTGAATTTGATTAATTATACTTACAGTTGCAAACCGATGCTGTTTTAATTTGTCCACTTGTAGAATCTGCTCATTTTTACCCAGGCTGCCAATGAATGAACTTAAGACAGAGGGAAGAATGATTTGTTTGGAAAGCCATATTACACACATGGGGGAAAAAATCATCAGCACAAAACTACCAACAGTGTAAACAATTAGTGAAAATAAGAAATGTGGACTGTCTTTTAAAGTATCTTTTTATTTGTACTCCTTTTAAAACAATCAAAAACGAAGTTGAAACAGCATAAAACCATTCATAAGCTAAAATCTGATCTTGTGTTAAAGACCAGTCTAAACTTCTACTTCACCTTCTTAACCATTCAATCTGCTATGTGATATTTGGCAATAGGATGTACATCATGGTAATGGCACCCAGCAGGCTTTCTACAACGATCCCAATGTGTTGTACATTTCACTGCATCGCTATGATGATGGCAACTTCTTCCCAGGCAGTGGGGCCCCAGATGAGGCAAGTAAATTAGATAACAGCTTATGGTCAAAGAATGTCTCGTCTTGTATGTTAAATAGTGGACAGACAATATAATCTAGAAGTTACTTTCAAATCTCTTACTATCTCTTCTTTCAGTTAGTCCTGACGAAGGGTCTCAGCCCGAAATGTCGACTGTACCTCTTCCTGTAGATGCTGCCTGGCCTGCTGCGTTCACCAGCATTTTTTGTGTGTGTTGCTAGAAGTTACTCATGTTGGCTTATGGTTATCAGGAAATTAAAATGCTTCATAAAGAAATAACAGCAAAAATACATCATGTTACGATGTATTTTTAAATTATTCAAATTTATTTCCCCAAATACAGAACTGGTTTTATAAAAAGGCAATGTTTATTAAAGCAAAATATGTGTATTTGAGTCTTTTATTATATTATTATTATTATTTTTAAATCAAGTATATATGCTTTTTAGTGAACGAATTATTGCATCGGATTATGTAAACAAAAATATTAGTTATGAACTACATAGCATAAGAAAGTTTAATAATGTAATTTAAAATCAAGATTTTGTGTTTCAGATTAAGATGCTACTTGTCTTTTTCATTTTGCCCTTCAGATTGGAACTGGCGCAGGTGTGGGATTTAATCTTAATATGGCTTGGACTGGTGGTTTGGATCCACCAATGGGTGATGCTGAATATTTGGCTGCATTTAGGTAAGACCTAAAAATATTAACGTTAAACATTGTCAGTGTATTCTATTTAAAGGGTCACCTTTAGTTGATTCTGTTCCTTTTATTTCTTATTCTCAAATAAAAAGGGTTAAGAGCTCTATAGTTCACCACTTTAAGTGTGGATTTATAAAAGTTTCTTTTGGTTACAACAATACTAAAGTGATATAGACTTACTTAAATTTCCATCTCCAATTTTTGCATTCATGGTTCCTTTAGGGTTTAATCTTTGCTTTCCCGGATCAAAAACCGATATACCTTTACAGAGGATTCAGAGATGCCTACCAGTTTTATCTTTGCACTTTGTTGGTTGAAGAAAGTTGTATTCGAATTCTGAATTATTCACAGCAGTTGAATACCAGAAGCCAAGTTGGGCTGGATAAGCACCTGCAAAGACACTGGTTCCCTAGAGCCTCCTCATGATCAGCAAGGTCCTGTGAAACATAGGGCTTTCCCTCAGCAACTGGTAAACCCAGTCTCAAAACTGCTCGGACAGCGAGCTAAGTCATTCCCCCAGGCTTACAGAGAAATACAATTTAAAAAGACTGGTTCTGAAAGTCTCTTGTGCTCACAAACATTGAAAAGTATACAAAAACTATTTAAAGTTAATCTTATTATTTTATAAAAAATGTAATTGTTTTAAAACAATAAAAATTACTTTTATAAAATTATGAACCAATTATAAGCATTAGGGACTAAAATAATTTTAAACATATGCATTGACTCAGTTAGTACAAAAATGAAAAGTGTTTGAAACCAAACTATCATACTTGGACTGTTCCTGTCCATCAAGTAAATGATGCGGCTGAGTTATACAGGTTCAGTGGGTATATTTCTAAGAGCAACTGCTGAGAAACTGCAGTGAAGCTGGGATTTCACTGACTACAAAGCACAATCAGAATGTCAGTGGATTGAACCTCTTAGGACTTCAATCTTTAGAGTGACCATTCTAAGTGAACCAGAGTGTCAATTAGATCCTCCCTGTAAAAACAAACCTGTATTGTTGATATACCACTTTAACTCTGACCATAATGCTAAAGGTACCTCAGATAGCTTCAGTAAAATAATAATGGATATAACAACACAAAAATTTTATTGAGTTGCAAAGTACTCTTGCTCTTTCAAAGGAATACCCAAGGAATAGCTGTACATTTCTATTTGCCACTGCTGGATTTAAAAGAGAATAATTAATAAAATAAATTAGATATGTATTGTGGATCTAATGCTAGGTATAAACCCATACAAGTGTGAACTAAAAATACATCTATGTCACATGGTAATTGAAATGTTATAATTCAGTCAATTTGCAGGTCTTGAAATGTAATATTTAATTTTACTACTAAAGTGGGTATTGAGGTACAGAAACCTTGTGGCAAGTAAAAAAGGTATTACTGGTTTGGGGTACAGTTTGTTTAAAGGAGCATTTGTATGTTCTTAACATGCAAATGCAATTGTGTGGATGAATGTTCCAAGCTGAAAGTGAGGAGCTGCAGTCTTGAGCATTGGGATCATCCTCTACTAGTGTTTTGAGAAACAACATTTAATATGCACTTGAGTTTATTGGGAGTGTTTTGATATTTTAATTATCTTGCAATGAAAATTACAATGTGTTAAAGTTTGTAGATTTATAAGAAGATAAAAGTTTGAATGTTCTTGAAGACGGTGCTTTTCCTGTTCAGTCTTCTCTTGTGTTTAAAAATATTCATCTTTTCATTGTTTTCTTTTCTTTAAAGTGTTAGATATAGTTCCATAGACAACTTCCAATAACTAGCCCAAAAAGCCATGAATTATGTGAAAGAACCTTTCGCAATGAATGTTACGGCCTTTTCAAGTTGCAGGAAAAAAACCTCCAAGCCAAGCCCTCTCCTCATCAGTATTCAGATATACACCTAACAATGATAAGTGTCAGCTCCCACTGACCTTCACACATTTACCTGAAGTGCTGATGCCTTTTATGATGCCTTTTGTATCAGTCTTGTCAGTAGGTTTCAGGTTACTTTCCCTGCAATAAAACTGCATGATCATTTTAATATAAGTGGGTTAATGAGAACACAGATCACCTAGGTAAGTGTAACTGGAGATTGTTTACCTTACGTAGTGCACAATTTTAATTTTGTCTGATTAACTGAATTTTTTAGAAAATTCTCGTTTCTTCAGTCTATAAATTTTATTTGCAAACATCTGCTTTGAAATCCTATAGATAAGTTTGCAGAATGTGCAGATGTAAGAATAGAAAACTTTTCTAGCCTTTTACAACTCTATAGACTAAAAGGCATTCTGATAGGGTACTTAATCTGTTGCCAAGTTTCTAGGGTGACGCCATGTATTTTGAAGATTGGAAGTTAACATATTTTAGCTATTTTTTTCTCCTAGTTGTTTCGGCGATTCTAGTGAAATAAAGCTTTGAAGTGTAGAATTTATAGCATGCATGAGCTTAGGAAGAAATTGCAGCAGGTCATATATTCAGCATTATGCAGCTCCCCTGAGACAATAGATGCCTTCAAGGCAGCACCTTGTTATTTGGACCCATAGAATGCCACGTTGCATTTGCTGGGGATCAAGCCTAAGATGAAAAAAGATAAGATAATTGGACATAATGAAATCCAGAAGGCACTCTGTTTCACCATGAACTTGGAAGTAGAGTGTAGAATTGAACTTAATTCAAACCAGCTCTTGGAAATGCCAAATGCAGGGACTTTGAAGTTTGAGGAATCAGAAGTACTTTACGCTCGATGGTGGTTATAACATGGTTTAACCCTTGAATGGTACTGAGAGAAAGCATTTAGGTTATGAACAAATGAGTCAGGAAAAAAGAAAAATATAATCTGATATACACCAACAAATATATTTTTATTCAGTTTATACTCCTGAACCAAAACCTTGTAGAAGAAAAGCAAAAACTGATGAAATCCTAATTTATTAGTAAACAGCAACTAAAACAGAATATTTGTGGATAAATGTTGGAATTATATTAGCAATTAATAACATGCTAAAAAAATAAATGACATCAAGCCATTAAGTCTTCAGATTTTTCCGTTTTTACTGTTGTGGCTATGCTGTCATAAATAAGATGCATTCAGTTTAGAGGTATTAGAAAATAATTACCTTTTAAATTAGATGTCTAAATATTTTTATTTGTAAGTGTGTAGTGCACCACCATGTAAGGACAAAATTTAAGAGAAATTGAAAGAAATGTTGTTATAGTTTGATGTTAAATGTTAGCTGTTTGATCATTACAAAAAGAAAAAGTTGGGAGGTGATTGCAATACAACTTCTGTAAGGAGATCAATTAGGGAAATCTTAAATTGATTTGAAGAAAAATTTAATTAACCAAAAGGCAAGGCTAGGTGAAACTCAAAATGGAAAAACAGTGTTTAATAAGTGCTTGTGAAAGCTGGACTTGGCAACATAACAAAGTTTCCTTCATGTCTTTCATCTTTTTATATCTACCAAAGCAATTTTTTTATTTGTTTGGTACTGGAGTTAGCATTTGATTCAACCAGTATCATACTTACCATTTTATTTTATATAACCCAGCCAAATGCTTGTCCATCTTACTTAAGTCAGTGGCTTTGCTAATGTTAAAATACCCATTTCACTGTATCAAAAAGTAGTTTTCAATGCAATGATGTCTGGTGTATCATGTGGTAGGCGTTGTAAACTCACTTTTCAAGTTGATGTGCACTTAACTAGTGCAGTGGGAAAACCTTATACAAAAGTCCCATAATTTCTTTCATAGAAAAAGTACAAGAGATAAAATATCAAGGGGTTGAAAATTCTGAATGATGTCATAATTTCTGCTTGATGGGCAGCATTGTTAAAAATACTTTAATGCAATCAACAGATGGACCAATACATAACCGACTGCAACAATGACGACCTAACCAAATATTGTAAAGCAGTTCGTGGCAAAAGGACATATAAAGGGAGAATTTTTTAAAATTAACTTATGTACTGAACCTAAACTTATAAATAGTTAATCCATAATGTTTATTTGCCTCTTCTACAGACACATGCTTGTTAATTATTTTGATTATAGAAGATGTTACATTATTCAAGCGTATACATTGATTCCTTGTGTACTTTGGAGCAGAGTGTAAAATAGTAAAGTTATATATATTTTCACTTACGATGTGGGTGTTGCTGTCTTCCTAATTGTTCGAGAGAGTAGTGATGAACTGCCACCCTGAACCACTGCACTTCATCTGGTAAGGGTTCTTCCACTAGAGTTCTACGATTTAAATCCAGCAAAGATGAGAGAACAAGTCAAGCTGCTGTGTGACTTGGAAAGAGGGTTGAGGTTATTCTCATGGTCCTGCCATCTTTGACTACCCTAGTGGTAAGGTTGGCAAATTATACTCATTGTAGTTGTGGTAAGCCCCAGGATCTGGATGGTGGTCTATTGACATTGGTAATTAGACTTCCCGTATTGGAGATTCTAATTGCCTGTCACATGTGGGTAAATGTTACTAACCTCATATTTGCAATGCCTGGATGCTGTCTGTGTATTAATGTATACTGACTTCAACTGCTTCATTGTTTGAGAATTTAATGAGTAGATTTTCTTAACACTATTATGCCACATTCAAGTACCACTTTTTGATGTCAGCCACTTTCACCTCACTCCTGCAATTCTGCTCCATGGTCCACATTTGTATAGACTCAGAGCCATGTGGTGCAGGCAAAGCCCAAACTGAGCATTGATGAGCAGATCATTGGTAAGTGCTTCTTGGTTATACAGACAACAACAGCTCCCAGCACCTTGAGAGGAGAATGGGCGATCAATTTTCCACATTGTGGTATAGGTGGAAGTGTCATAATTCTACTGAAACAGAAATGTTAATGTTCAACTACGTTGCTGCCTAGTTCCACAACTTCAGCAATATCCAATACCCTCAGCCATTTCGTAATTCACGGAAATAATCAAATTGGATGAAGCTAGCTGTTATTATGCTGCAAAACCCAGGTGCAAGCCCAGATAGTTGCAAAGGCTTCATCTTCATTGCTGTATGCTGCACATGCGTGATTATCAAATAATATGTGGTTCAAAATCAGATAACACTGGCTAGAAAATCTAACTGTTCCTTTTATACCAGATTTTTTGATGCAGAGAACCATTTTTTTCCAGATTTCACACTGGAATACACTTGTGGAAAGTGCAAGATGTTGATATTGAATGCCTTAGGCTAATGAGTAACACTTAAACCAATTTTTACCAATACAATCATCTAGATATTTGTGCTGGTTTATCATCAATCTCCACCCTATCCCAGTACATGTTTGTTCTCAAGAAGTAATGATGAGACCTGCTACATATCTCTCCTTGTGCTGTGTCTAACTTGCTACTGGAAATGTAATGTCTCACTTTATGTTGTAACTATTTTCTCTTTTCACCAACACAATTTTATATAGTTAAATATCCATATGCCACCTAACCCCAGTAGATAATATATTTATGACCACAATTACTATCACAAAGTTGTATGTGACTCAGATAATGCCAAGAAAATGCTAGAGGAACTCAGCAGGTCAAGCAGCATCAATGGATGGAAATGAAGAGTCAACATTTTGGGCTGGGGCCCTTCATCAAGCCCCTTCATATAACGTAGATCCCTTTTCTGAACAAACTTCATTCTGAACTTCACCTTATCTGTGACAGCTGAAGTTACTGGTGTTGGACGACTGAACAAGCAATAATTACATTTCGTGATAAATTCAGTGTTAAATTGGAGGAGACTTTTTTCTCCACTATCTTTTTTTAAATTGATCATCATTATGGACTGCAACATTGAGATGATTTAATTAAGCCACAATGATACTGGCCTATTCAAATGTATCTTTCATCGGTGAGAATTGCTGATTTTACCACTGGAACTACTCATACCTTCAGTTTTGTTCTGAAACCCCAACCCAGCAGGAATAGAATTTGCAGCATGTGCTAGATTTACTTGACTGTTTTAAGGTAAGATTAATTGTACGTGTAAGTTTGTGAATCTCCTGAAATATTTTATTTATTTTTATATTTTTAACATAAAGAATCAAACCAGTTACCAATGTCATTCTAATACCCTTTAATTGCAACACATGGGCACCACAGTAGCATAGCAATTAGCATGATGCTCTTACAGCTTGTGGGGTTCTGGTGTTCAGAGTTCAATCCCTGTTACCTTCTGTAAGGAGTCGATGTACGTTCTCCCTGTGGAATACATGGCTTTGCTCCAGTTTCTTCCCACAGTCAAAGATATACTGGGTAGGTTAATTAGTCATTGCGAATTAGTCCGGTGATTAGGTTGTGGTTAATCAGGTTTGTCGGGGTTTGCTGGAGCTCGAAAGGCCAGAAGGGCCTATTCTGTGCCGTAAGAGTAAATAGATTATTAAATGAATTCCATTTGATCTTTGCTCACCTCAAATTGCCTGGCCTAAATTGGCTTAATCATTTTGTGTGGCTGCTTTATTATTCTTCTGGGTCATTTGAGGTAAATTTTTATCATCCTTGAATTCTCCCTTTGCCTATTGAATTACCTATATCCCTTTAATTTCTTCACGACAGATTTTTCCCAGTATCTACCTAAAGTTTCATCAAGAGGTGAATTTAACCAAGTAGCTTCCGACAAGCTGATGTGCTAAGAGTCATCTACTTAATGCGTTCACTGTTGTCTTCTCCCTATCTTCTGTTTATTCTTGTGTTTCAAAAGAACATAAGCAACCTTTCTCCTCTGTAAACTCACAGCAGAATTGTCCATGTCATTCAAATAAAACAACCACCTTCCATAAATGAAGCATGGTATTTGCTATTACTTTCTTACAACAATACAAACACAATGAGGACAGTATCTCTTCCAAAAAATCTTGTATTTAGTGAAAATATATTTGATAAGTATGGTTGCAAGAAAAAGTTTGTGAATCTTTTGTAATTAGCTGGTTTTCTGCGTTAATTACTCATAAAATGTGGTTAGATCATCATCTAAGTCACAATAAGAGACTAACACAATCTGCCTAAACAAATAATACACAAACAATTGTACTTTTCATGTCTTTATTGAATGCAATGTTTAGTCATTCAGTCTAAACTGGAAAAAAGTATGTGAACCCTTGTATTTAATAACTGGTAGAACCTCCTATAGCACCAATAACCTCCACCAAATATTTCCTGTAGTTGCTGATCAGACTTGCACAACGGTGAGTAGGAGTTTTAAACCATTCCTCCATATAAAACTGTTCCAGTTCATCAATATTCCTGGGATACTGTGCTTGAACAGCCCTCTTCAAGTTATGCCACAGTATCTCAATTGGGTTAAGATCTGGACTCTGACTTGGCCATTCCAAAACACAAATTTTCTTCTATTTTAAACCATTCTGTTGTTGATTTACTTCTGTGTTTCAGATCATTGTCTTGTTGCATTATCCAGCTTATATTAAGCCTCAGTTGACGGACCGCTGCCCTGACGTTCTCCTGCAAAATGCCTTGATACAATTCTGAATGCATTGTTCCCTCAACAATTGCAAGCTCTCCAGACCCTGAGGCAGCAAAGCAGCCCAAACCATGATGCTCCTTCCACCATGCTTCACAGTTAGAATGAGGTTCTGGTGTTGGTGTGCAGTGCCCTTTTTCCTCCAAACAAGCAGTGTGTATTTCTGCCATAAAGTTCAACTTTTGTCTCATTTGTCCACAGAACATTTTTCCCAGTAAGCGTGGTAGAACATCCAGGTGGTCTTTTGCAAATTTGAGACGTGCAGCAATGTTTTATTTTGGAGAGCAGTGGTTTTCTTTGTGGTGTCCTTCCACGAACACCATTCTTGTTCAGTGTTTTTCTGATAGTGGACTCATAAACAGAGACTTTATCAAGTTCTAGTGATTTCTACAGATCTTTTGACGTTGCCCTTGGGTTCTTTTTCACCTCTTTCATCATTGCATGTTGTGCTCTTGGTGTGATCTTTTACAGGATGCCCTTTCCTGGGAAGAATAGCAACATTTCTGAATTTCCTCCATTTGTAGACAATTTCTCTTACTGTGAACTGATGAACATTCAGTAGAAATGCGAGGTTCACATACTTTTTAGAACCTGAACTGTGATAAGTTAAATGGTGTATTCAATATTGACAAGAAGTACAATTGTTTATTAGTTCGGGCAGTTCGTATAGGTCAATTATTGTTTATTAGTTCGGGCAGATCGTGTAGGTCAATTATTGTGACTTAGATGAAGATCAGACCACATTTTATGAGTAATTAATGCAGAGAACTATGTAATTGCAAATGGTTCACAAATGTTTTCTTCCAACTGTATATTAAGAAGTACAAATGGGAGTTGCAGCAAAAATTTAAATTCTGTTCAAAAGTTGGATTAAATTGGCTTCGTGGTTGGAGCAGAAATGGCCAATTGAAGAGTTTTTCCTGTACTGTACTGTACCGTACTAATGGTATCACATGTAACATCATAAAAATAATGTAAGTGCATAATTTCTATTATATTATTACAAAATGTTGTTATGTTGCTGGATAAAATAAAATATCAGTATACTTCAGCAAAAACTTGCACACCTGTTCATGCACTAGCTGTTTAATTATTCAGGATTTTGTTTTAGCAATGCCCTGTTTTAATCTTGTTAAACAACCTTCAGGGAAATATACATCCTAGCCTATCCATCCTCTCCTTATAACTCAAGCCCTCCAATCCTAGTAACATCCATGTAAATCTTTGCTGCATTCTTTTTAGATAAATAACTTACTATGAATAGCTGGGCACTAGGACTGCACTCAGTGCTCCTGGTACAATCTTACTAATGTTTTAGTTCATTATAGACATTTTTTCCATTGTCCTCCCAATAGAAGACAATCTATTGAAAAAATGTTTTTAATATATACAGTAGAAATCTGGTATTTCAGTATTTAAAAGATAGAATCAGTTTGTGTTCAGTTCTGTTGCATTCTTCAATGAAGATTCATCCAGGTACCTCAGCAGTGCCCAAAAGTTTTTTTTAGTGTGGCACCCAATCTTTTTGCAGGAGTAAGCTCCTAACACTTGTACTCTATACTTTTGAAGATGGAAAATCTCTTCTCACTTATGTCCAGTTGCATCATTATGTTATCTGCTATGTATTTTAGGAAGAGATATACTTAGTCACATACCATTTATATGGTGAGAAGATCAATCTCGTGCTTGTGAACTTATTGAAGGAACTTAATTATATACTATTAACTAGATGCCCATTTGTTACATGCAAAACATGCTTTTACTAAAGCAAAATGTCATTTTGTTACAGTAGAATTATTTAGGTTTGTTTTATACCACTGGAAAATAAATCTGATGGAAGTCATAATTTCTTTGGAATCGTGTGTTTTGTGTTCCAGCAACCTTTCTTGACTAATGAAAAGTACATTGTTGCATAAGATTCATTGCCATGTGTTTTAAGTGATTTCATTTGAAATGAAAGTAGTTGTCATGCATGAAACTGTATAGATTTTCTTGCCCTAATTTAAAATGTCAATCTTTCAACATCATGGAAAATAGTCTCAATTATTTCCATTGTCCTTCAACATAACTGTTTTCCAATCATGTTATTATGTTTTGGGATGATGTCAAGATTTAATTTCTAGTTTTTAGTTTGCTTGCATTTAATTCAAAATACTGACGAATTGGAGAAGGAACATCAACTGATTAAACGTTTCAGTTCTGGTTATAGTATTGTATGTAGCTTATGTAACTTTGGCTTCATATTGTAGGCAAATGTTAACTGAATGTATTGAAAACAGAAGAGTTGGATTGAATTAGGTGTCATGTGGATTAATATAAAGTTGGTGTACTGAAAAGTCCAATTTGGCATACCAGTGCAGCATAATAATTACCAATGTGTGGCCTTCTGAAGATATTTACCTCTTATTTCTATGATATTTAATCTAGGATTCAAGTTTCATAATCAATAGAGAATGCAAGGAGGTATTTCAGCCCACTAAGTCACTCCTGTTTTATTCTTTCCAACTCCCACAAAATCCTAATGCTTATTCACCTGCCACTAGGGACAATTTACAATAGCGATATTACCTATCAATGCACATCTTTGAGATTTCAAAAGAAACCGTACCACCAGAGGAAGCTCGTGTTCACAGGGAGAGCATGCAAACTCCACACACACAGAGCAGTGGAATCTAGATTCACCCCCTGTTGCTGAAGCTGCATCAGTTGCACAACTATGATGGGTTTTCAGATTAAGGTGTTGTTTCTCATATCCCAGACAGTAAAGGTAATAAAACATATTTGTGCCATTTGCTACATCCCCTGCTTGGTCTTGTGCTGTAGATTCATCAGCTAACACACATTAAACCATTTTGCTTTGGTCCACAAACCTCTATCACAGCCAATCTTGATCCATTTTAGCTTGGGATCCTAGTAGAGTTAACTATTGAAGTACGTTCTCACATTCAAATCACAGAATTATTCCACATTTTCAGTTTAATGGGGAAGGGTAAAAGTTTACCTGTTGCATCTACATGGCATCTAAAAACATAAGTCTTATTTTCTAGAGGCCTATGAACAAAAATAAACCATTACCTATTACCTTCAGTACTGATCCAGTGTAACTTGAGGCAGCATTTCAAAAGCTTGAGTGTGTCATGAAAATACTTTTTTAATGAGAGTCTAAACCAGGATTCTGTTTGCCTTTCGTTACAGGACAGTGGTGATGCCCGTTGCTAATGAGTTCGCTCCTGACATGGTGCTTGTATCCTCTGGATTTGATGCAGTGGAGGGACATCCAGCCCCTCTTGGAGGCTACAAAGTCTCTGCTAAATGTAAGTTTGCTTGTTGATGAATGAAATTATCATTTTATTTAAAGTAGGTGGTTTAATTAGAGTAAAAAAACTTAAACGTTTGACAGCCAAATTAGTGAGAGTAAATGACCCACATTTTCCAGCTCTGAGGGGGAGGGAAGAAACATGAACACTAATCTTCAAAAGGGTCTTTAAATCCTTCAGAAAAGCCAGGGGCTTTACTGGTTGAGCTGTTAAATGTCTTTGTTCAAAAAAAATCGCAATCAATGGTACATTTTAGCATATGAGAGTTGAAATGGTAAGAACATGTTTTCTTCCTGAGTAAAAATCTTATGCATTTCTAAAATACTTATTTGTATTTTCCATTTGCCTGCAAGAAAATAAAAGTGGGCATTTTTTGGAGGCCCTTAGGAAGTCAATGGCGTGCCACTTTAGGAAATTTAAAACATTTATCACAAAATTGCATATATTAAACAGAAGATCAAAAAGAGCTGAACTGAAATAGTAAGTTGTATTTATTGAAATTAAACCTGGCTTATATTATACATTTAGTCCCAGTAATCCCTAGTGGCCATTTCAAATATGATGTAATACTTGGAAACTTTGATCGTTCGCCAAGAGTCAAAGTAGGCTTCTGACCTTTGACTTCTCTTGCATTTCCTTTTTCCTGACACAGGTTTTGGCTACCTTACCAAACAGCTGATGGGTCTGGCTGGAGGCCGTGTCGTGCTAGCCCTGGAAGGGGGCCACGATCTCACTGCCATTTGCGATGCCTCAGAAGCATGTGTTTCTGCTTTACTTGGAAATGAGGTAAAACATCAATGCACATTATAAGCTGACAAGTTCAAGAACTCACAGGTGCGCCTTTAGCTGCAGATTATGAATGAGATGAGGGCAGACTTCCAAAAGAAATATAATTCCGCAAGACCTGTTCATCAGTAACGCAGATTAAATAATTGCATGACCGATTGCAACAATGAACTAGGGAAAGACCTAAAGCAGTTGTGTGAATGTATCCTGTTTGAAGTGTTGCATTTGCTTTAGATAAACTGTTTTATTGCTCAAATGTTTTCCTTTTATCTTTGAAAGGCTGGGGCTCCCTTATGTAAAATGAATTTTTCCCCTATTTCTGGATATTTGGATGCAATTTACCTTCTAGAAATGCAAACCTGAAATTATGTACTTAGTGATTTGTTATTTTGGGGATTGCCTGTCCTCTACGCATTCTGCAGTATTCTAACTACAAATAAGTACATCACATATGGGCTCACACTTGTCAGTGATTACTCTGCAATACATTGTGTACAGGTATCAAACAAAATAAATATTTACCCATTTAAGATGTAAAGGTTTTATTCTTAAATTTTCCTTCTTCTAAAGTCAGTGTCGTCACACAGTAGAGGTTAGTCATGATAGTTTTGGTTTAAGGCAATCTTATCTTATTCCCATGTTCTAATCTTTTTTTTGTTTCTGTTTCACTTATTCTAGCTAATTCTCTATTTTTTGAGTTTTACTGAACTCATGGTCAGCATCTGGCGCTTAGTATTATAACTTCAGAGATACTAACATTAAAGTTTATTCATGTGTCATTAAAGTCACTGCTGAGCACTTCGTTAGTTGAATTAACCAAATGGGAACTTCATCAAGGTTGATGTAGAAGAATTCTGCAGCACTATCATTTCAGTAACATAATCCTAGAAATCTTGAAATAGTGTTTCTCATCTTCCTGCTGATTTTCCTTCTTTATCTCTTAACCCACCTTTGCTTTTCATTTGTAGAGAATATATCACATTTGTTCTAGCCTTGCTATTGCACAGCATTCAACAGCAAGTTTACACAGATGTACAACCAGATGTTCAACTACTTCTATGCCAGCTTTGAGAAGGATTGTATACAAACACTTCTGCTAAGCATTGATTATCATTTGGAGTTCATGTTTAATTTGAGTGTGTGTTTCTTTTAAGTTGCATTTAATATTATGGAAGAAATGTCTTTTCTCTTTAAACATTTCTTTGATTTTATTATTAATCGCTGGACTTCCAGCCATCCAAAAGCTGTTCAGTTTATGCATAGTTATGCTTGTGGATTGGTGTATACTCTAGTAGGGCAAATGAACAAATGGATGTTCACTGATGCACTTGGATGTAAAAATTAGTGAGTGCTGTACCAACTGTTTAAATTCTGTAAAATGTATTTCTAAATAAACAAAATACACTTGACTGCAGTCGTATGAGAAAATTACAAGTGATGATGCATCTTTCAATGTATGGAATATTCTGATCACCCATGATGCCCGCATAGCACATCTTTCTCAGATTTCATTTTCCATACCCAGGAGTCTAGCAGGAAGACAAACAGGCATCACTGATTGAGTGGGATCTCTGGCAGCACAATGGACCCTCACAGCATTTAATGGAATGCAAAGCTGGGTAAAAAATTAACTCCTGTCACAGTTTTAAATGCATGCCAAAAGACAGGGAAATAAGTTGCTAATAATGACCAAAAAATAAAGTTAACAGCATTAAAGATTTACAAATTAATAGAAATATTAAGTTTAAATAATAAAACAAAACGACTTCGTCATTCTTCAGAAATGAAATCCTTGTTCCTTTCCCAAGTCTCAAGCAGATTCTCAGTCTAAGTTTATGGAATCCTAACAACACCATGTAAAGTATAACAACAAAATGGACCTGTCCAAGTCTGGGACTTGCAGAAGAGGTGATGAATGCTAGCGGTATCTTTAGAATAAGATTAACTAGCCACAGCTAGCAGGATTCACTCATTACATTGCTAAAAGTCTCTTATCTTTCATCTTGAATGATAGATACATTCATTTTGTAACAACAAATGCAAATACAAACAAAGTGGTTTTTGAAATACATATTTTAAACAATTCCTTCCAGTCAGTTGAAATTGTATTGCAAAAAATAATTTTGCAAGGTAATAATTTACCCTTCACCTATTTTCACATGTAAGCACACTTGAACGTGACCATAGAAGGTTACAGATCCTATGGAAATGAGTACAGGTACCTCATTCTGGTAGCAGAATGACTCCAGTTTGATAGTTTGGATAACTCTATGAAGCAAGACCAGTGAGCTAGAAAACTGCACACTAACTGCATACAAAGCTTCAGAAGTTTTCCAATTAGAGTTCATCTTTGACAGCATCTGAGTGAGAGGTATGCAATAAATGTACAAATGTTGGCCTTGGCTTTCCCCACCTTCCAGTGAGCCAGTCTTTCTACTCCAGTTGGTAGCTGGAATTCCGGCCTTCAGCCTTCACCTTCAGAAGAAGGTCAAAGAATTCTGTAACAAAAATGTTAGAAATGTAATGAAATTTGTCTGATAAATCAGAATTATGAAGAGAGACAAATGAGAGGAAGCCTGTGAGGTTACACAGATGGCCAAAGCAACACACATAAAATGCAGGAGGATCTCAACAGCCCAGGCAGCATCCAAGGGTAAACAATCAGCTTTTAGGACTGTTTACTCTTTTCCATAGATGCTGCCTGGCCTGCTGAGTTCCTGCAGCATTTTGAGTGTGTTGCTTTGGATTTCCAGTATGTGCAGATTTTCTCTTGTTTGTGATACCACAGTTGGCGGAATATGTGTCCCATGTTTCTCCCAAATTCCATGAAATGTGTGATCTCCTTTTGCATTGATGGGGCCGTTCCGTGTCACTGTTTGGCCTGTGTAACAATGTGCTGAACTGGAATATAAAATATATAGGAGGTTTACCAAATACAAATGCAAGTTCAAAAGAAAAGAGTGGAGAAATGCAGCTCCTGTTTTTTAAGAAAGATACTAAACTATTCTTGTGTGTTAGCTGGAGAATTCCAAATTTGCAGAGGCCTGTATCACAAGTTGCTCCATTTGTGATCTGTACACTTAGTTGATATTCATTGCCAATTCCTAGAAACATTAACACTGCTTTGGCATTTTGTAAATTGTTGAAAGGACTTCACTGACTACTAAATACCCAGACTAAAGGAGAGGAGAGGGTGGAAGAAGGAAATCGGCCATTTGGCTTTGTCAGGCTGCCACAATTCAGTGGTGAAAGCAATGGAATTTCAAACATTAGTCCTGGTGCCTGCGTGTAAAATGGAAGAATGTTAGTGGAAGTCGGTACACATATATAGATATGTACTACAGCTGGGACCATAGAAACTTGATGAAATTGGCGTGTGGGAAAAGTGTGGAATATTAACTGGAGTTTCTTGACCCCAGTAGAAGCCAGGCCCTTCTGGAACTAAAATGCTCGGAAGACATTACTATTCTTATTATGACCCTGTGAATACTACTTGCTATTCCTGGCAGTGGCATGAAGAGTTTCAACAAGATCTTTATAGGCTACACCATACCTTTTGAACAAGGCAATGTTTGTATGCTTTTCAGTATTTGTTTACTTCCTTTTCAAACTCTCTCACCAAATAAACAACAGTGGAGAGGGTACTTATGGTTCAGTTTAACTCTTCAGTTTTATTTTTTGCAACCAAAAGGGAGATGATACAACTTTTAGCTTCTCAATCCTCTGCTAATAATTCTTCATAGTTAAAAGGAAACAAATTGTTTTTTGATGGATTATATTCAGTATTTCAAGAGGGATTACATTAAAACAACTAACGGGCAACTATTTGATCATGCCACTGTTAAATTACAAAGTATTTTGCTACAGATTGTAAAGTATACTGTATCTTTTTCATAGTTATTAATGCACATTATTTCCTCCTGGCACAGGAAGGCATATGCAGAACATTCTGGAACCAACAGCTTCTTGTTTAAATTTTGAATTCTTTTACAGTGAAATTTTGGCTTTGCAGGGACTTTCATGTGGGGAAAAAATGTAACCTGAAACGGAATGAAAATTAATCATAAAGGATTGTGTTTAACTCTTTTGATGTTCATTTTTCAGACACTTGAATTTCTTAATATTCCACCAGATTGGTTGCTGAACTGGGTTAATCTTGATTTTAATTTTGATTTTTTTTCTCTAGTTTTTTTAAATGAAGGGGGAAGAAAGGAAAAAGTACCCATTTCTATTTCCTTTGGATTAGTTCCAGAACCATTTTTGAGGTTGATTATGACATATAATTTAGTGGTTCAAATATCCATTAGAATTTAATGGCAGCATAATTTCAGCTAGAACTCAGCTCAGAACAGGAGCGCATTGCACAAACATATACACACATACCTACACACACTCATAGCTAAATTACCAGATGGCGTGTTTATTGTAGCCAGGAAAATAAATATATTTTATTGTAAATTTCATGACCCTCTCAGTGCGCTGTCAGTGCACGAACAGTTTGAGAGAGCTAATGCCTTTGCCTGAAATTACTCAATAATTAAAAAAGAGATATGAGAATGTTTTATAGATTTCTTTGAGATTTTAGAGATAATTTTGTATTTCAAATGAAACAGATGTCTTATTTGATTAACTCTTTTCCTTCCCTGCTTGTGAGATGAAACTAAGATGGAAAACTATCCTGAGATGAAACACATTTTATGACAAAATACAAATAATCTCAGTGGGATAGTGATGTTCTTTGATACTTTTAAGTTTTGCAAAATCAGTACATTCTCTTCCAAAAGATGTGGTTACATGCATGAGGTTAGCAGTTGTTTCCTATCAAATTATTAGGAGTAAAATTTCTACTTCCAAGTGTATTGTACACAAGAGCTTAATATGTAAGTTAGCAAGGGAGATTTAAATTTGCTTTATATATCTCAAATCTCATTTTTTTCTGAAAATTGCACATGGAAGAACCTTGTCAACTAGGTGAAAACATAATCCTCCAATATTCAGATAAAAACTTGCCTTTGGTTCAGGTTAGTTTACTTGACAAAAAGGAAGAAAAATCTGACCTGATCCCAGAACGAAAAGTTTTTTTCCATGCTTTGCCTTCCCTAGGATTTTACAACTTCTCTAGTGTGATAATTTCATGCCTTTTTTAAAGCTCAAAGTAGTTGATAGAAAGCTGAATCAGCTTCACCTGAATTGTATTCATCCAAGCTGCCCATTACTGTCTGAAATACTTTCTTAAGTTCAATGAGTGGTCAATTGTCCCAGAGCAAATCGAAATTTTAATATTTACATCAATGCTTTTGGAGGAACCCAAATAATTAACACAGATTGAATTACATCAGTGCATCCTGCAGCTTAAATTTTGTGTAGGTTATTGATTATTCACTCAGTTAAGTGCCCCTGGTTTTCTTCAGTTTATGATGGATTAATGGGAAGTCATATCTTCCAGTCTTTATTGCGTTACAATGAAAAGACTACAACTTTGAAAATACTAATCGTCTTTCAACATGGATAATTAACTTATTTCATTGGATAATAATGGCAGGCTAAGATTTATAAGTGTATGAATATTTTTCTATTTGCTGATATGGCTTCAGCACATTTTATAAAAGCAAAATAGTTTTGAAGTGGAGACACAAAATTTAAAATACTGAAATCTGGAGCAACAAACAGTCTGCTGGAGAAACTAAGTGTTTAGCATACTTTTGAAATTGCAATTTACTTTCCTAAAAGCATATGTAGAAGAAAAGAATACTATAAAGTGATATGCAGGGCAGTGTTGCCTGTTCCAAGATTGGTAATATCTAATAATCTGTTGCCTCATGTTATACATCCTTCCTTTGTCTCTTAAAGCCAGGTTTGTCACATTCTTTACAATACACAAATGTTATCATATACATACTGTAAAAAGACCCCCTTTATTATCCCAACATAAAACTTGACACATTGTCACTAATTTGTAATAGATGCCCCATATGCAATATAGCTTTATTGAATTAACTTTGTTCTATATTCCAAAGTGGATCTCATTTAATTCTTTAAAAGGTGATTGGGATGGAGCCTTGACCATCTCACCCCTGAACTTTTTAATAGGTTAAACTTGAAGCAGACAATTTTCAAAGTTAGATTGTCTTGACCCTGGATATATTTGTCATTTGCCCTGTTTTTGTCTCATAAACAAACATTTTGGATCCAGACACTATGGAATTTCTTGGGTGAATTTCATGCCTATCATTTATCTCTTAATTTTTTGCAACAGATTACCTAACATATTTGATAGCTTTATTAATGGAAAAGAACATTTTTCTTTCACTTTCCATTAAAGTTAATTGTTTGTTTTGACTTTTTTTCAGCTTGAACCATTTTCACAAGACATATTACAGCAAAGACCAAATCCCAATGCTGTTCAATCCATTGAGAATGTAATCGAAATACAGAGTGAGTCTATAAAGTTGCAAAATTACAATTTTCTAATGTTGTATCCATTGGTGTGATTGACTGTACTGAATTAACTAACTTTTATGATATTTGATTTAGTGGCTTAAATGTCCTACTGTCAAGCTTCAAAGTTTTCCTTTTATTCAGAAGGAAATAAAATCAGATTAAATATAATAATGTCATGCACTGTCACTAAATATTGGTGTACAGAAAGCATCTGGCAGCAGACTTTCTCTGCAAAGACAGGAAAGCTCAGTCTTTTAATGGCAAAGGAGATGGAGTCTGCTTTATGATTAACTCATCATGGTGCACAAACGCGGTGGTTCTGTCTCAATCCTGCTCATCTGACCCAGAACATCTAGCAGTCAAATATGGTCCACTTTTTTCTGCTGAGAGAACTTTCCACCATCGTCCTGGTGTACATTGTATCTCAGGCCAACGTCAGGCAGGCACTGGAGGAGCTGAGCAACATAATCAGCAGGCATGGAACTGCACACCCTGATGCCTTCCTTATCATTGCAGGAGATTTCAACCAGGCCAGCTTAAAGAAGTCTGTGAACCAGAGGAGCCGACACACTTGGCTACTGCTGTACCACCATCAAGAGCGCTTATTGTGCCATCCCACACCAACACTTTGGAAAGTCTGATCATCCAACTGCACTTTACTTCCAGCACATAAGTAGATGAGCGCTTACAGGACTGATTTCAGTGAGTGGACTGAGCAATAGTTCAGGATTCATCTTTGAGTTTGAATAAATATGTCACAGTTGTCATCGACTTCATCAAGACCTGTGTGGATGCATGTGCCTTTGAGAACATATCGGATATATCCACACCAAAAGCTGTGGATGAACCAGAAGATTCGTAGTCTTTTGAGGGCTGGATCTGTAACATTCAATACTGGTGATCTAGAACTATACAAGAAGTCCAGGTACAACCTACAGAAGTCTGTTTTAAGGGCGATAAAATAATTCTGATTCAGATTAGAGACAGAATCGGAAGCACATCAGCTGTAGCAGGGTTTGCAGGCCATTACTTCTATAAAGGAAAGCCTAACATCATTGAATGGCTGTGATGCTTCACTTGCAAATAAGCTCAATGTTGTTTATTCACACTTTGAAAGGGAGAGTAAAACTACACCTGTGCGAATCCTTGCAGCATCATGCGACCATGTGATCTCTATCTCGGAGGCCGATGTCATAACATCTTTCAAAAGGGTGAATCCTCACAAGGCATCAGGCCTAGATGGTGTACTTGGTAGTGCCAGCCAACTGGCAAGGGTGTTCAAGGATATCTTCAATCTCTCACCACTGTGCTTGGAGGTTCCCACCTGCTTCAAAAGGGCATCAATCATACCATTGCCCAAGAAGAGCAGGGTGAGCTTTTTCAACGACTATCTTCCAGAGGCACTCACATCTACTGTGATGAAGTGCTTTGAGAGGTTGGTCATGGCTAGAATCAACTCCTGCTTGAGCAAGGACCTGCAATTTGCCTATCACCACAATAAGTTTACAGCAGATGCAATCATACTGGCTCTCCACTCGGCCTTGAATCATGTGGACAATAATAATACGTATATCAGGCTACTGTTTATTGATTACAGTTCAGTTTTCAACACAATCATACCCTCAGTTCTAATCAATAAGCTTTAAAACCTAGGCCTCTGTACCTCCCTTGACTCCTTGACTTCCTCACTGGGAGATCACAGTCTCTGCAGATTGGAAATAACATCTCCTCCTCACTGATAATCAACACTGGTGCACCTCAAGGATGCGTACTTAGCCCACTGCTCAACTCTCTCTACACCCACAATTGTATGGCTAGGCCCAGCTCAAATGCCATCTATAGATTGGCCAACAGCAGAACTATTGTTGGCAGAATTTCAGATGGTGACAAGGAGGCGTACATGAGCAAGATAAATCAGCTGGTTAAGTGGTGTTGCGGCAATAACCTTGCACTCAACGTCAGTAGCACCAAGAATTGATTATGGACTTAAGGAAGGGGAAATTGAGGGAACACACGCCCATCCTCATTGAGGGATCAGCAGTGGAAAGGGTGAACAGTTTCAAGTTCCTGAATATCAGTATCTCTGAGGATCTATCCTGAGCCCAACATAACGATGCAATTACAAAGAAGGCATGACAATCTCTATATTTCATTAGGAGTTTGTGGAGAATTGGTATGCCATCAAATTTCTACAAACATACCATGGTTGCATCACTAACTGGTATGGAGGGGCCACTGTACAGGATCTGAAAAAGCTGCAGAAAGTTGTAAACTCAGCCAACTCCATCATGGGCACTAGCCTGTCAAATTTCGAGTATATCTTCAAAAGGTGATGCCTCAAAAAGGTGACATTAAGGTCCCTCATCACCCAAGACATGCAATCTTCTTATTGCTATCATTAAGAAGGGGGTACAAGAGTCTGAAGACACACACTCAATATTTCAGGAATAGCTATTTTCCCTCTGCCATCAGATTTCTGAATAGACAATAAACCCATGAACAACACTACCTCAGTATACTTTACTCTCTTTTTGCACTACTTATTTAACTTCTTTGTTTTCAATGTACTTTATATTGTGGTTTATAGTTATTATTATGTATTGAAATGTACTGTTGCCGAAAAAACTTAAATTTCATGACATATGTATGCCAGTGATACTCAACCTGTTTCTGATTCTGATTCTCAGTTAAATGGGAAGAATGAGCCCCAGCCTTTCCTTCTTTACCTTCGGTGTCCTGTTGAGAGTGTTCTCAACCCTTTGAGCCAAAATAGGATTTTTTGAGGAATTTCTTTATACAAGCATCCAAGAATGTCTTTGCTTATTGTCTGAGAATTTGAAGTTTGACAAACTCAATCTTTTATAAGAAGTGCATAAATGTCCCTGGACAATTGCATTTTTGTATCATGTTTATAAAGTAAAATATAAATAAGTGTACTGCCCATTCTCAAGTGCAGTCAATGTGACTATATATGAGTGATTTACTGCCATGAGCTTTCTGCAGATTCTGTGAACTTGGCTGCTAGCAGTTTAGTTAAACCTCTTGGCAAGACTCCTTTAGAGGAGATGAGGAAGAAAACTGATCAATTCATACTAATCTCGTCTTGTCTTATCATTTCTTAATTTCTATATAGTGTGACGTTAAGAGTGTGTTGTCCAATGTTGTAAGATACATCTTTTTGCCGTTAAAGTAAGAAATGCAATCATTCTATGGGCTGAAGGAGAAAGATTACTGGAAATTTTAGGTAGTCCAAAGGTAGCAGTAATAGGGTGAGGAGAGATATCTATATTCAATACCTTGGAGATAATATTAAAAATGTCTCTCCAAAAAGTTTCCAGAGTAGGACAAGACCAAAACATATGAGTTAAAGAGGCTATCTGCCCCGGACATCTATCACAAAAAGGATTAATATGAGAATATAAGCGAGCTAATTTATCTTTGGACATATGTGCTCTATGAACAACTTCAAATTGAATTAGGGAATGTTTAGCACAGATAGAGGAAGTATTGACTAATTGTAAAATCTGCCCCCAGTCATCCACGGAAATGATAGACCCCAATTCCTGTTCCCAATCTACCCTAATCTTATCAAATGGAGCTTTCCTAAGTTTCATAATAATATTATAAATCATAGCCGATGCACCTTTCTGACATGGATTAAGGTTAATTATAGTATCTAAAATGTATGTAGGAGGAAGCATTGGAAAAGAAGAAAGTATAGTACTTAGGAAATTTCTAACTTGTAGATATCTAAAAAAATGTATTCTTGATAAATTATATTTATTAGATAATTGTTCAAAAGACATAAGGGAACCATCTAAAAATAAATCCAAAAACCATGAAATACCCTTAGTCTTCCAAATTTGAAAAGCACGATCCGTAAAAGAGGGAGGAAAAAATATGTTACCTAAGATAGGAATCGCTAGCCCAAATTAGTTAAGATCAAAAAATTTTCTGAATTGAAACCAAATACATAAGGTATATTTAACTATCGGGTTAGATACCTGTTTGAGGCGTTTCAAATCAAAAGGAAGAGAGGAACCTAAAACAGAGCCAAGTGTATAGCCCTGAACAGATTGTAATTCCAATGCTACCCATTTAGGAATGGATAGTATATCCTGGTCAGGTAACCAAAATTTCATATGTCGAATATTAATTGCCCAATAATAGAATCTAAAGTTAGGTAATGCTAAGCCTCCATCTCTCTTAGCTTTCTGTAAATGTATTTTACCCAGTCTCGGGTTTTTATTCTGCCAAATAAAGAAATTTTTGAGTCAACTTTATCAAAAAAAGAAAACTGATCAATTCATACTAATCTCGTCTTGTCTTATCATTTCTTAATATCTATATAGTGTGACGTTAAGAGTGTGTTGTCAAATAAGAACAAAAGAAATAGGAGCAGGGGTAGGCCATCTGGCCCGTCAAGCCTGCTCTGCCATTTAATAAGATCATGGTGTTCTGATCAACTCCACCTACTTGCTTTTTCCACCAATCCTTAATTCCCCTATTATGTAGAAATCTAATACATTTCTTGTATTATAGACATCTATCTAGAATACAAGAAATTTTAAGAAGTCATTTATTCTGCCATTTTAGCTGTAGAAGGTATGACTGCCCTCTAGAGCTAAAATGGCAGAATAATTACTTTTTTAATAATTTCTTGTATTCTTTAAGTGTATTAATTAGTAAAGGTTTTAAAGAAAGAAATGATAAATGCCTTAAATTTGTGATACAAAAAAGATGGTTGAAAAGCTTAGTTTATTAACAAATCTCTATTTCTTTAAATAGTCATAGGTCTTGCTTTAGAAACAATCACAGGTTGCTGATACACAATTTAAGTATTTGAATGAAATACTCAACTATGTGTGTTAATGGTTAAATTTCTCTCATGAATATTCAGCTTTGACTTGTTTGATGCCACTATAACCTAGCAATCAAAATTAAAGCAAGTATTGGTGATTAAATTTGTACAGCAACCACAGTAACTTATTTCAGGGTAATCAATGAATGAAGTTTCAGCATCCTTAATTTAAGTAGACGGTAGTGAAATTTAATTAATTGTTCAAATACCTGCAGGCAGGACATCTAAGGTTGTTTTTCTTTTGTATGGGAAAATCTACTGTGGAGAAAGTAAATATTATATTCATGAAATGAAACCAAGCAAGTATTCACAAATGGTCGCAGAAGGACTTTAAATTTAGTCTGTTTTAATAAAATATTTACAAGGTAAATTTTCATCATTTCCACTAGAGGGTACTTTTTATGATCCTGGTCAAATGCAGTTTTAGGATTAAAGAGCCTACTCAAATATTTCTATAAAAATTTCTTTCCAGTTAAAACTCACATTTACTAAAATGCAGTTCTATGATTATAATTTATGGAATGAGCATTGTGTGTTTAAGTAATACTTTTATGTGCAACTTAAATAGTATTAGCATGTTTAAAGTAACAACACTTTCTTGATCCCTATGTCTTTGCTGGCAGCTTCTCTCTACTGATAGACAATTATTTATCCTTAGGTAAATACTGGAAGTCACTCCAGCGATTATCCTCCACAGTTGGCTACTCACTGATAGAAGCCCAGAAGTGCGACAAGGAAGAAGCTGACACAGTGACAGCTATGGCTTCATTGTCAATGGGAGTTAAACAAGGGCCTGATGCTGAGAAAAGGTGAGACAGGGAGGAATATCTGTCTTTTGACACTGTAAACAAAACGTTTCTGTGTTGCTAGCTGGGAGATGGGGTTAGCCTCCCTGAAAAATAGTACTTCTGACAAACATGTGAGTGTGTATGGGCCTGTTTAGAACCATGACTAAGAAGCCTTTGTCCTTTCTGTTTAAGTTATTTGTGTATTTTCTTTTCCTGCAGGCCAGATGATGAGCCCATGGAGGAAGAGCCACCAATGTAGTTGCCAGCTGGAGTTCTCTCTTTTGCACACAATATCTTTATTTCTCTAACTCTGCCAGACTTCATTCTATATCTCCTGTGTCCTGCTGTGGTGTTCTTCCAGAATACAAGGACAACTGGGCAAAATGCTGGCAATAAACAAAAAGTAAAAGATTTTTTTTACCTCTGTCCGTCCTGAAATAGGTTTGTGGGACAGCCAGCATTTACTTTGGCAGAGTCACGAAGGAGGTGTAATCTCAAAAGCTCTGCTCTGAGTTTACCTACTCAAAAGTTCTCCTGTCTCAGGCAGTCAACCACTGTTTCTATTGTTCTTGTCCTTTAACGAAGAAGTTCATGCCATCTATGAGTCCAGATGCATTGATTGTAATCTCAACAAAACCAAGTGGCATATAGTAATAATTCGAAGAACATTACAATGTGGTGAGAAAGACTATATTGGAATGGAAGAGACGCATGGGGTATTTTCTGAGAAGCCCTTTGAAGACATGAGTGTATGTGCCTTTTTAACAACAGATGGTTGCTGACTTTTGAATTGGGGAGCAATGCCTTAAAAGTGTGGAAATAATTCCTCCACTGTTGTGATGTGGAAAAGATGGTGGTGAAGCCTCTTTCCTGGCATGCGTGCAAAAAAGGTCCAGTCATTAGCTGGATTTTCATACCTAGTTGGAGTACCATTTTTGCTGTTTTTTCCAAACAAAACCTAGCCTATTTTAAGGTAGTTGCCAGTCCAGAGTGGCAGATTATACTGTTGAATATTGTCAGGTTATCATCAAAGCCTGCTTTACTTATTATGCTGGGTTTATATAACACTGAGTAGTATAGGGAATCAACCAATAACAAAGCATGTGTTAGGTTGACTTGCAAACATGTTTAAAGATTGGAATGTTAATCAAAAGCATGACACAGGACTTGTTTCCAACTTCCACTTCTGAGGTCCTCATTTCTAATAGAAGCTGAAAACATAAACCAATAATAATCTGTTATCCATTAGACAATAAGAGGGGTTTTTTTGTGAAAAAAGACCAGGTAATTTGTTAATGGTACAGGAGGTAATCATGTACAAATGTTTCCGTAACAGACCAAGTTTGATTTTATTATGTGGGCACTTATAAAGGAAATGATGGCTTTTACTGAAGATGAGAGAAGATGGATTGTGGACACTTAGAAGAGCACCTCACTATGAATGTTTGTGGTCAGACTTGGCAACTACCTTAACCATTGCATTTTTTATTTGTGTTTATTTTTACTCCTGGTAAACCATTTAACAAAATATTATCTACTTTTTATATAAAGAGATCCTTATGTTTTTAAATCATGTTTCATAAGACCTAATAACTTGCATTTTTTAATTACTTTTTGGTGAGAATTCCAGTTACTTTACCCACTGATATTTCGGTGAATTTTTTTTTAACCTTTCTTTTGTGATTACTCCTTGGTTCCAGTCTAATTTTAATCTTCTGTATTCTCCCCCACCCCCTACATGGAACATAGCTTTTTGATGGCTTAAAGAAGTGTACTGGACATTTTCAGGAGGGTGTACTTTGAGTGAGGGATCTTGTTCAAACTTTGTGTAACAATTCCAGTTGGTGTATATTACTATATGTTCTGTTATAAGTAGATTTATAAATGAAGTCTTGTAAGAATAGTATTGCAAGGTGATATCATACCCATTTAAATATGAGTAATACTACAGTGATACTATATTTGATATTTGTAACTGGTTGCACTGCAGAAGGCTGCCATTTGCTAAGGGGGAATTAGCATTAAGGTTTTTAGTTGTTCCACTCTGAAAACAAGAAGGAAGAGTGATCTTTATTTTGTTGGACTGGTTGTTTTTACATTGTGGTCCAGGAGCTGTGCTTACCAGCTATTGACAGGGGTGGAAAGAGCTTGGCCCTGAGCCCTTGGTTGATTCCATTCTGCAGGTGCTTGGGTTGGCCCCAGAATGTGACTAATGCTGGTTGAGGATTGGGCTGTAAAACAGCATTACCACTGGAGTGTGGGAGAAGGCACACTGTCCTGCCATCTGTTAATGTACACAAGCACGCTCACTCCAGAATTTATGGGACAACTGACATGGGGGTCATTAACTAGTAACTTTTTTCTCTGAGTAAATGGTTTTCATTCCTCCTTTTTGTAATGGTTGCTTGAAGCTTAATGAATTTAGCTCTGTGAGGAGTATGTGGAGCATGTGTGCGTGTGGGAGACGTTTGGCAACACTGAATAAGGGCACTACTGTATTTTTGTTTTAAAACAGATTTACACAACATAAAATATAACCAGCTGTAATCTTTAAGATGGTGTTCCACACTTTCTATAGGATTATGTATGTTTGATTGCAAAGCAATTAACACATCAATTCTGTGACTTTTAAGAAACTGTTTGCATCTACTCTTGATGTTAAACATTCCTTTAAATAAGTGGAGTTAAGTATTCATTCCTTCTTTTGATAAGATGAATTTAAACATTGTTTTTAATGGGCCCATTGTTTGTTTTATTTCAAGGGGCATTGATCTTTATTTTCATTTAGGGGAGTCAGTGAGCTTGCATGTGCCACAAACAGAAGATACCATTTGTTCTGTACAGGTATGCACGCAATTTGCATCAAGTTATTTCTGGGGCAGTTTACCAAGTTTTGCTTTTTTTTCCTTGGCATCTGCAGACGAGGATTGACAATTTTTTTTCTGATGAACATACCAGATAACCTCAGAAGGAGATGCATCTTTTATTAAAATATCTTCAAATATCACTCTTTAATACTGTTATTAATTGATACTTAAATTTGACAAAAAAAATATCTAGCACTTGTGTCATACAAATAGACTATTGCATAATCTGCATATAAAATTTTAAGAACACAGTAAAGAATACTTGTAAAACTGTTAACTGCCTGTGTTGTCTTGGGGCCAACCCTTTTGAGACAAGCAATTTTTTTCTGGACTAAGTATTTAAGATCATAAACAATTAACCTTTCAGCGCAGCTGTTCTTTATCTCTGCCACCATAAATTGTGTAGCGGTAATCCACTTAGCAGTTGTGTATTGTGATCGATGTGGATGAATATTTACAAAGAAAGGTTTTTTTGGGAGTGATATTGTTGTTACGATGCAGGAGTGATGGCTACCTGACAGCCTCACTTTCCTTTGTTTTGATATTGACTGCAAAGTATCACGTTACAGTGTATTACATTTTGTGCTCCATAGTGGAGGCGCCTTTCGTTTTCTTTTCCAATTTGAGGGGAGGAAAGAGTGACAGAAAAGTTTTAAAGTTAGTTCACCCAAAATCTTTTATTTCAGGTATGTAGTAATGAAAATTGTAACTATATTTTATCCTTCTTTGTACCTATCCACACACAAAATGATGCCACCTTTGTTATCAGTACCAGTAAACTGATTTTCTGTATTTTAGCCACAATCAATTATTGTATGAACCTACTTTATTGGTGATAGCCTTATTGTGGTAGCTTTTGATGGTCTTCATTTGCCTGTTGAAATGGGTCAGCCTTTCAGACTGACTAATGGTGTATCTCCTTGACAGTACAGACTTCATTTTTGACTTTATTAGGAGTCCAGTATTTTGTACCACATTATGACAACTTGCTATTGTGGTGTAAATAAAACTAATTACAACATCACATTTAAAGCTGTGCTTTCCTTATTTTAGAGTTCTGTCTTATTTAATTAAAACTTGGAAGATGTTGATCAAACTAGGTTAATCCGGAAGAAAATCATCTGTTTCCAATTATCGTTGATCATATTGTTTCTGTTTGACAGATTGTCATCGGAATTATATTCAAAGGATCCAAAAGTTTGAAATATAAATAGTGAAACATTATTATTGCAAGCTCTTGTCTTGAAGTGTGATCTCTTATCCTGACTCCAATTTCATTCCATTAGCAACTAAAGATTATAGCAACATCTTTATTCAGTGATGTGACTAGTTCATTTGTGTAGAAATAACCACCCCATCCAATTATCTATTTCATTTCTCTCTTTTTCATCATTTACGTGTTGTCTGTCATGGAATCAGGCAGACTCTTATCTATTGGTTCTATTGTCTAGAGAGCAGATCTCAATGACCTAAACTTCAACTATTAAAAATTGTCATTTTCAAAGCCACTTTTGTTTTCAGCTACATCTTAGAAACAAAAGCAAGTTATTTTCAATATCTTTCCATCTCTTCCCTGAAAATTTGGATTCTATTTTGCATTCACCACTGGGCTAAATTTCTTGTTCACTGCAATCAGTCCCCCTAGAGCATTCTACAGAGCAGGTGTTAGAGGGGATTGATATGCAAGTGGAGGATGCTTGTGACAGATATAGACATTCTGTAAAATGAATGAAGGCAAATGAGATTCCTACTGACTTCAGGAGAATTTGCACCACTCGCACCCTTCTTTACATCAGTGGCACAGCAGTGGAAACTGAGCAGTTTCAAACTCCTGGGAGTACACATCTTGCACAATCTCTCATGGTCCCAGAACACATCCTACATAATCAGGGAAGCTCACCAACATCTCTACTTTCTGAGAAGCCTGAATTGAGTATGACTATGCACATCTACAGTATACGTACATCCTTCCACAGATGCACTATTGAGCATCCTAATATGCTGCATCACTGCATGATATGGAACCTGCACTGTGGCAGACAGGAATGCTCTACAAACAGTAGTCAAAACTGCCCAAGGCATCACCGGCATCAAAGACATATACACAGAAAGGTGCCAGTAAAAGCCCAGTGACATCATACTCATTGACTGTTTGTCCCACTATTATCAGGAAAAAGGCTATGTAGCATCCATGCCCTACTCAAAAACAATTACTTTCCCCAAGCAGCAAGTATTATCAACACTTTCACCCACTAACCCAGCACTCCACACCTTAGGTAAAAGATTCTGATTACCTACCCTATCTATGCCTCTCACCATTTTATAAACTTCTAAACGATCTCCCCTCAGCCTCCAATGATCCAGAAAAAAGCCCAAGTTTGTCCAGCCTCTCCATATAACTCTCACCTTTTCCAAAGTCTTCATATCCTTCCTGTAATGGGATCATCAGAATTGCACACTGTTTCAGATGCAACCTAATCAGTTTTATATAGCTGCAACATGATTCCCTTACCCTTGCACTCAATACACTGACCAATAAAGAAAAGTATGTCATATGCCTTCTTTACCGTCCTATCTGCTTGTATAGTCTCCTTCGGTGAGCTTTGGGCTTGGACTCAAGAGCCCTCTGTACATTAATGCTGTTAAATGTCCTGCTATTAACTGTATACTTTCCATTTACTTTTGATCTCCCAAGGTGCAACACCTCACATTTGCCTGGATTAAACTCCCATCTGCCATTATTTCTGCTTTTATCTGTAACTAATCTATGTCCTGCTGTATCACTTGATACTCTTCTACACTGTCCGCAACTCCACCAATGTTTGGGTTGTCTACAATGTTCTAGTCAACCATTTACATTTTCATCCAGGTCATTTTTATAAATCACAAACAACAGAGGCCCCAGTACCAATCCCTGCAAAACACCACTGGTTACAGGACTCCAAACAGAATAACACCCTTCCACCACTGTCTTATATAGGTGTCAATTCTGAATCCAATGCAGTAACACTGATAAGTGACATTAAAGTGGTGGGCCAAAAGGCCTAATGAAATATCCCTCTGCGGTGTGGTGACTAGAAATGCATACAACGTTATGTATAGCTCCAACATGACATCTCAATATTATACTCGCTGCCTCAACATACGAAGGCAAACATGCTAAGTGCTTTCTTCACTTTCACAAGTCATTGGATATATTTAAAGCAAACATTGATAGATTCTTGATTGTAAAGGATGTCAAAGGTTATGGGGAAAAGGGGGTTGAGTGGAAAATAAATCAGCCATGATTAAATGGTGGAGCAGGCAGGCTTGATAGGCAAATGGCTTAATTCTGCTCCTATGTCTTACAATATTATCCTTTTCACTTGTAAGCTATGGACTTCTGCATTATCTGTATGCCCTAGAGAATTTGACTTACTGAAATGCATCACCTCATTTGTCTGGATTACATTTCTTTTACCACCACTCTACCCAACTTTCCAGCTGGACTGTCTACTTCAAGTACTCTGCAAAATGCTCACCCCTATATGTAAACACGAGGAAATCTGCAGATGCTGGAATTCCAAGCAACACACATAAAAGTTGCTGGTGAACGCAGCAGGCCAGGCAGCATCTATAGGAAGAGGTGCAGTCGACGTTTTGGGCTGAGACCCTTCTTCAGGACTAACTGAAAGAAGAGCTAGTAAGAGATTCTCTTACTTTCAGTTAGTCCTGACGAAGGGTCTTGGCCGGAAACGTCGACTGTACCTCTTCCTATAGATGCTGCCTGGCCTGCTGCATTTTATGTGTGTTGCACCCCTATATGTGTTTGTTTTCTTTGATGCTGAGGAAACTATATTATGAGCACCAATTGCAGAACACTCAGCTGGAAGAAATACCAGTGAATCACTGGGTTCTTGGATTGTGTGACGGGAAGAGATTAAAAGGTAGTGCATTTCCTTTCATCGTATTGGAAAGTGCTGACTGGCTGGTGAGATGAACAGCAGACCTGGAATTCCCCTCAAAATGTTGAAAGATGGTGGTAGAATCCCACTGGAGGTGACTGAAGTTACAGAGAACAATCTTTGAATGTGGAGTCTAGTGGGTAGGAGGACCGGGGAATGGATTCCTCATAGTAAATAATGTGGGAAGGGTAGTAAAATACCTGTTGGAGTCAGTGGGCTTACATGGCTATATATGCTTGATAGCCCATGCATTAAGATGCAAATGGAAGTCAAGAAAGGGGAAGGAAGAGACAGGCAGACTCTGAAAGCAAGACAGCAGCATAGAAAATAGCAGCAAAAGTTGTAGAGTTTGAGTTGTGACCAAGTGCAGGAAGTGGCACTAAAATATTCATCAATGTAACAGAGAAATGGTCGTAGGGAAGAGCCTGAGAAAAGAACATCAGAGCTTTGGACCAATGAGTGCTTCCATAGGTAGCCATCTGACATGGAGACTGCGTGGATTAAAGGAAAAGTTGTTGAATGGAAATACAAGTTTGTATAGGAAACTATATTGTAAGTACACTTCAACAGTGGCTTTCTCTTTGCCACTCTCCCATAAAGCTGTGACTGGTGAAGCACTGGATAATGGTTGTTGTATGTGCAGTCTCTTCCATCTCAGCCACTAAAGCTTGTAATTCCTCCAGAGTTCTCATAGGTATCTTGCTGGCCTCCCTCACTAATCCTCTTCTTGCATGGACACTCAGTTTTTGACAACGGCCTGCTCCAGGCAGACTTACAGCGTGCCATATTCTTTCCATTTGTTGATTGACTTAACTGTACTCCAAGGGATATTCAGTGACTTGGCAATGTTCTCATATCCATCTCCTGACTTGTGCTTTTCAATAACCTTGTGCAGAGTTGCTTGAGTGTTCTTTCCTCTTTGTGATGTTGTTTCTGTCAGGATACTGATTCACCAGCAGTTGGACCTTCCAGATACAGGTGTATTTTTACTACAATCAATTGAAGCACCTTGACTGCACACGGTGATCTCCATTTAACTAATTACCGGACTTCTAAAACCATTTGGCTGCACCAGTGATAATCTGATGTGTCATTTTAAAGGAGGTGAATACTAATGCAATCAATTATGTTGTGTTTTATATTTGTAATTAATTTAGATCACTTTGTAGAGATCTTTTTTCACTTTGACACAAGAGTCTTTTTCTGTTGGTCAATGTCAAAAAGAGTCAAATTAAATCCACTGTGATTCAATGTTGTAAAACAATAAAACTTGAAAACTTCCAGTGGGGGGGAGGTAAATACTTTTTGTAGCCACTGTAAATTAATCATTTATTCACAAACAGTAAAAATTCTACCAAATATTCATGTTCCCCAAGTTACTGAAACTACAATGCTGAATATTCAACTAACATACCTAGCTAAAAGCATGCGCAGAGCATAACTTCGCAATGGCTATATGCACCGCCTACCTTAAACAAAGGAAGAGAGAGAAAGCCCCTTCCACATGTTATTTCATACCTGGGACATTTGAAACTGGACACCAGGCTGGCTAACCAATGGGAAAAGCAGCTGCAGTTTCTAAACTAACCAATCACGACAAAGCAACTTTCGACAGGCTGAATAAACAATCACCCCTCGAAAGTTTGTGAATATGATGATCCAACCGTCAGACTAGTTTGACTCTCGCAACCCCCCCCCCCAGTTACATATAAAACACAAGTGGAATACCCAATACTGTATACCCAATTGTCACCCCCCCCCCCCAGTATACAACAGTAGTCCACTAGCCTCCCTGTGCCCCAGAAGGCCACCTGCCCAACTTGGAGTGTAATAGCTAATGAGCTAGTCCCCTATTTAATCTTATATACTGACTCTCAGATGTGATCAACACCAGGTGAACAATGTTACCCAACCCATTAGGAATGTAGGTGGCAGCGTCGTCTCTGATCTGGCTCGACATTTACGTGCCGGGCAGCACCTAATCAACTAGCTTGTTTATTTCGGCTTTTTTCGGCTGGGTTCGTTCTGGCCACCGCTGTACCCCTGCATTCTTCGCGGCTCGGAGGTTTGGGACCACTGTTATAATTGACTTATCACTAAATTCATGCGAGGAGAATATGCGCTGTGTGTTTAATATTAAATTCGTTAGATAAACCCCTTTAGAAACGAAATCGAGTGTATTAGCCACTTACAAGTGACATAGTTGACTTATCACCTATATTCCAGTCGCGTTTAACATCCCCCCCCCCACCCCCGGAAGAATATTGTCAATATTAAACTGGTTCGCGGTGCAGAACAGGTTGGGGACCCCTGATTTAAACTATCTGGCTAGCTGCCAAGGGGCTACGCTATTGATGTCCTATGTGATGAGGCCAAACTCCCTGTAGACT
The DNA here is from genome assembly GCF_030028105.1 of Mobula birostris. Taxonomy (NCBI): domain Eukaryota; kingdom Metazoa; phylum Chordata; class Chondrichthyes; order Myliobatiformes; family Myliobatidae; genus Mobula; species Mobula birostris. Next base: position 138,337,940 of record NC_092375.1, on the reverse strand, counting down.
TGCTTAAAGTTATAATAGAATAAACATGATAATATATGTACATATTTTAACGTCACATTTGCTGTATATACCCAACGGTTTACAGATTAGACAAAATCATAAAGTATTACATACACCCTTGGAGATCGACCGGGGGGGGGGAATATGGGGTTGCGGGGGGCGGTGGTGCTACCTCCCTGAAATGAGTTTTTGCAGGGTGGGATGTCTGTTAATGTCCCGTCAGGAGTTGGCAATGAAAAGGTCCAGAGCAGGCAAAAGCCCAGGGCGGGGGTGTCCAGGAAGAGGAGGAGGGTTGAAGATGGGAGAACGGGTCATCGGTGCGGGGTGGAGAGTCCTTACCAAAGAAGTAGACTCGGAGACAGAGGGGGCGGAAGAAAAGCTCGGCGCCGTGGCGGGCGCGGAACTCACAATCAACACATCACAGATTAAGAGAACAAGAAACAAAGTAACAGGTTAAACCAAAACCAGAACAAAGTAACAAATTAGAACACAACGCAAAGTGACAGATTAGATATCCATTAGACACCCAAACTGTACTCCACTTCTTTAAAGCATCGTGTGGAACTGCAAAATCTTAAAACAGACAGTTCTCACAGAAAAAATAGCACGCTTATCAGAGAACAACTGAGAAGGGGCAAGAAACTGGACGGGGTCCAACAGATTCACAGAGTCTCTTAAAGGCAATGACCACACCCACGCACACTTTTTACAGGGAAGAGCAAAGTAGGTCAAATGACCTCACCTTGTATGAGGATGAGGCGCAAAATCACTAATCTGACTAACCTACACGCGGTCTGTAACCCTGCATTAGGTTCTCGAGGCTACCAAATCCTGCACTATTATCTGTCCACTAAGAGACTCGACTTCTCTCGTGTGGAGGATGTTCCCTTTTACTCGTCTGTCTAAACATACTCATCTTCCGTCCCAAACATTGGATCCTGCTAACTACACCAAATTAAATTTGGGAGAGCAAGTTCGAGGATCCAAAGAGCAAAACAGGACAGACAGATTTAAAAGTGAGTATGTGAGATATTTATTTAAGAAATGAACAGTGAAACATTAAATCGAGCGTCTAGCTAAACAAGTATTTGTCGAAGCTACCCTAAACCACTCCATGGTACATTCAGAGTTACCCTTTAAATGAATGCTAAACCTCCCTAATTTATAAAACCCAAGTAGTAAGCATGCTACGAATGGATACTTAACTGAACAAATTGCAGGGGGCAGGGAGGGGAGCATCTGTGTCTGCAATGGTCCTTCACGACTAATTGCAAATTCATCCTGAAGTCAGGCCCCGTGGGTGGCAATAAAGGAGAGCGAACCCTTTGCATATGCTTTCTTTTATACCCCCAGGGTACCTGGAACCAGAGACAGGATCCATTGTGCCCATAAGCCAGCCAATGGGAAAAGAGTATGGCAAACTTTAAACGAACCTATCGGCGTGATGGAACTGGCTTTCAAACATGATAAACCACGCCCTCAAGTTCTGCAAGTTTTCTAAAGCTTCCACATCTTTCCTGTAATTGGTGACTAGAACTGTACACAGTGCTCCAAGTGTGGCCCAACCAAAAAGTTCTATATATCTGCAACATGACTTCCTAACTCCTGTATTCAATGGCCTGACCAACGAAGGGAAGCATTCCATATGCTGCCTTTACCACCCTATCTAATGTGGTGTCATTGAATAGAATCAGTTATGAGAGAGTTTGCACTGGACTACTACTGACCTACTTTAAATGCTTCCATCCAAACTTGGAAAGATATGAGACCCTAGTGTACCAAACCACCTTGAACACCTTGATGACGGTCCTGATTTACTCCAAGATCCCTCTGTTCATCAATGCTATTAAGGGTCCTGCCATTAACAATATATTTCCCTTTTACAATACACATTCACTTGCTCAAATTGAACTATCTGCCATTTCTCCCCCCCCCATTTCTGTAACTCATACATACTTTGATGTTTCCCCTGACAGCCCCCAATGCCGTCCACATCTCCATCAATCTATCTGTCATCTACAAACTTACTAATCCATCCAAATGTCACAAGGGGGTGTTGGGAGAGGAACCAAATGCAAGACACAGATACTGAAGTACTAGGAACAGGACTAGGTTTATCGAGATGAGTAAGAAAGAAACAATGCTGGACAGGGACACGGGCCCTGGACGAGACTAGGATTCAGGGTTTGGGCAAGGACTTGGACTAGAAACACAGGACCCGGACGTGGAACTAGGACCGAGGAGCCTGGACCAGGAACACAGAACTCCAGAACCAGAGCCTGGACAAGGACCCAGAACCTGGGTTTTGGTTGGGACTCGGAACCTGGGTCTTGACTTGCAACCAGAACCCGGGTTTAGGCTGGGACTCGGGACTAGGAACTTGGCAAGGACAGGACGTGGCTACAGGAATCTCCAGCACCGGGCTGGGCAAGGAACCAGAACTAGATGAGGTCACGAAGCTCAGATTTGGACAGGGCTGGAACACAGCACCTGGATTTGGTCTTGTATCACCAGAACCCAGAGCCTTGGACATGGACTGGACACTCAGAGCCTTGGACGAGGTACTCCAGGGCAGGACATGGCTCTTGAACCAGATTTGGCTCAGCTCTTGGACTCAGCTTGGTTAAGCTCTTGGGTACGGAGCCAGGACTCCTCCTAGGACGCAAGGCTGGGACACTTTCTTGGGAACAGGATGTAGGGCCAGGACTCATCTTAGAGATGGACACTAAACACAGGGTTACAAAGCGACAGTCCCAAACTCAACAATAGATAGTTCCTTATTTTGGCATGGCAAGGCTCCAGTCTCACTCTGGCAGTTGAACTTGACAGGGATACTGCCAAGGTTTCAGGCAGAAGGGAAAGGGAAGGGAACAGTCCAGTAGGGAATCCTTGGTTTGAGAGGTATTTATGTGCCAGCTCAAAACGAGAATCAGGTACCTCAATTAAGGCACCACATGGAACAAGGGAAAACAGGAAAACCCGGAATAAGGAATCGACGGACCGGACTGTGAACCGGAATGCAGACTTCATGGACCAGACCATGACAGCAAGTCCATACAATATACAAACAGAATTAGGCCACTCGACCCATCGAGTCTTCTCCGCCATCCCAAGATGGCTGATTTATTATCCCCCTCAACCCCATTTTCCTGCCTTCTTCCCGTAACCTTTGACTCCCAGACTAACCAAGAACCTATCAACCTCCACTTTAAATATACTCAATGATTTGGCTTCCACAGCCATTTGTGGCAATGAATTCCACAGATTCATCACCCTCTGACTGAAGAATTCCCTTCTTTAGCCAGAAGGTGATGCATCAAAGTGCAAGACCAATGCCTTCTCAATGGACATCCCTCTATTCTGAGGCTGTGCCAACTGGTCCTAGACTCACCCACTAAAGGAAACTTCCTTGAAGCATCCTCTCCACATCCACTGTATTTTGGCCATTCAATATTTGATAGGTTTCAGTGAGATTCCCCCTCATTCTTCTAAAATCCACTGAATACAGGCCCAGTGCCGTCAATGAGTCCTCATGTGTTAACCCTTTCATTCCCAGGATCATTCTCATAAACCTGCTCTGGACTCTCTCCAATGCCAGCACATCCTTTCTCAGATAAGACACGCAAAACTGCTCACAATATTCTAAGTGTGATTTGACCAATGTCTTATAAAGCCTCAGCATGATATCCATGCTCTTATATTCTAGCCCTCTCAAATTGAATGCTAGCATTGTGTTTGACTTTCTTCCCACTGACTCAACCTGCAATTTAACCTTTACCGAATCCTGCACATAGACTCCCAAGTCCCTTTGCACCTCTGATTTTTGAACTTTCCCCCATTTAGAATGTAGTCCTCTTCTTTATTCCTTCTACGAAAATGCATGACTGCAAAGCGTGCACTTTTTGGAAAGCAGCAAGTTGGATAAGTCTCTGGGACCAGATGAGATGTACCTTTGGTTACTGTGGGAGGTGAGGGAGGAGACTGCTGAGCCTCTGGCGATGATCTTTGCATCATCAATGGGGACAGGAGAGGTTCCAGAGGATTGGACGACTGTAGGTGTTGTTCCCTTATTCAAGAAGGGAGTAGAGATAACCCAGGAAATTATAGACCAGTGAGTCTTACTTCAGTGGTTGGTAAATTGATGGAAAAGATCCTGAAAGGCAGGATATATGAACATTTGGAAAGGAATAATATGATTAGGAATAGTCAGCATGGCTTTGTCAAAGGCAGGTCATGCCTTACAAGCCTGATTGAATTTTTTGAGGATGTGACTAAACACATTGATGAAGGTAGACCAGTAGATGTAGTGTATATGGATCTCAGCAAGGCATTTGATAAGGTACCCATGCAAGGCTTATTGAGAAAGTAAGGAGGCATGGGATCCAAGGGAACCTTGCTTTGTGGATCTAGGATTGGCTTGCTCACAGAAGGCAAAGAGTGGCTGTAGATGGGTCATATTCTGCATGGAGGTTGGTGACCAGTGGAGTGCCTCAGGGATCAGTTCTGGGACCCCTACTCTTCATGATTTTTATAAATAACCTGGATGAGGAAGTGGAGGGATGGGTTAGTAAGTTTGCTGATAACACAAATGTTGGGGATGTTGTGGATAGTCTGGAGGGCTGTCAGAGATTACAGCGGGACATCAATAGGATGCAGAACTGGGCTGAGAAGTGGCAGATGGAGTTCAACCCAAATAAGTGTGAGGTGGCTCATTTTGGTAGGTCAAATATGATAGCAGAATATAGTATTAATGGTAAGACTCTTGGCAGTGTGGAGGATCAGACGGATCTTGGGGTCTGAATTCATAGGACACTCAAAGCTGCTGTGCAGCTTGACTGTGTAAAAGCATACGGTGCATTGGCCTTCATAGAAACATAGAAAACCTACAGCACAATACAGGCCCTTCGGCCCACAATACTGTGCCAAACATGTCCCTACCTTAGAAATTTCTAGACTTACCCATAGCCTTCTATTTTTCTAAGCTCCATGTACCTATCCAAAAGTCTCTTAAAAGACCCTATCGTATCTGCTTCCACCACCATCGCCGGCAGCCCATTCCATGCGCTCACCACTCTCTGAATAAAAAACTTTCCCCTGACATCTCCTCTGTACCTACTCCCCAGCACCTTAAACCTGTGTCCTCTTGGGGAAACCATTTCAGCCCTGGGAAAAAGCCTCTGACTATCCACATGATCAATGCCTCTCATCATCTTATACACCTCTATCAGGTCACCTCTCATCCTCCATTGCTCCAAGGAGAGGAGGCCGAGTTCACTCAACCTGTTTTCATAAGGCATGCTCCCCAATCCAGGCAACATCCTTGTAAATCTCCTCTGCACCCTTTCTATGGCTTCCACATCCTTCCTGTAGTGAGGTGACCAGAACTGAGCAAGTACTCCAAGTGGGGTCTGACCAGGGCCCTATATAGCTGCAACATTACCATGGGATTGAGTTTAAGAGCCGAGAGGTAATGTTGCAGCTATAAAGGACCCTGGTCAGACCCCACTTGGAGACCTGTGCTCAGTTCTGGTCACCTCACTACGGGAAGGATGTGAAAACTATAGAAAGGGTGCAGAGGAGATTTACAAGGATATTGCCTGGACTGGGGAGCATGCCTTATGAGAATAGGTTGAATGAACTCAGCCTTTTCTCATTGAAGCGGCGGAGGATGAGAGATGACCTGATGGAGGTGTATAAGATGATGAGAGGCATTGATCATGTGGATAATCAGAGGATTTTTCCCAGGGCTGAAATGGCTAACACGAGAGTACACAGTTTTAAGGTGCTTGGAAATAGGTACAGAGGAGATATCAGCAGTGGGTTTTTTTATGCAGAGATTGCTGAGCGTGTGGAATAGCCTGCCGGTGACGATGGTGGAGGCGGATATGATAGGGTCTTTTAAGAGGCTCTTGAATAGCTACATGGAGCTCAGAAAAATAAAGGGCTATGGGTAAGACTAAGTAATTTCTAAAGTAAGTACATGATCAGCACAGCATTATGGACCGAAGGGCCTCTATTGTGCTGTAGGTTTCTATGTAAAGCTCCCTATGTTATATTCCATCTGCCACTTCTTTGTCCATTCTCCCAGTCTGTCCAAGTCCTTCTGCAGACTCCCTGTTTCCACAATACTACTTACCCCTCCAGCTGCCTTTGTATCAGCCACAAAACCATCAAATCCATCATCCAAATCATTGTCATGTAACGTGAGAAGAAGCGGTTTCAATACCAACCCCTGTGGAACACCACTAGTCACTGGCAGCCAACCAGAATAGGCCACCCTTATTCCAACTCTTTGCCTCCTGCCAATCACCCAATGTATGCTCGCATCTTTCCTGTTATACCATGGCCTCTTCCTTTGTTGATCAGCCACGTTTGTTGCACCTTGTCCAAGGCCTTCTGAAAATCTTAGTAAACAATATAAACTGATTCTCTTTTGTCTGTCCTGCCCATTATTTCCTCAAAAAATTCCAACAATTTGTTTTAATATACATCACAAACAAAAGACACACCAGCACATGGTGTTCCTTTGAAACACCACTGGTCGTGGATCTCCACCCTTCCACCACTATCCTCTGTCTTCTATAGTCTAGCCAATTCCAAATCCAGACTAACAAATCACCATAGATCCTATTAATCTTAATCTTTTGGTGCACCCTACCACAAGGAGCCTTGTCAAATGCCCTACTGAAATCCATACAGGCAATATCCACTGCCCCACCCCAATCAATTACAATTGTTTACAAAAACCTCAATCCAGTTTGTAAAAGAAATGATCTAGCCCGCACAAAGCCATGTTGACTGTCCCTAATCAGACCACGTTTTTCCAAATGCATGTACATCCTATCTTTAAGAATCCTCCCCAATACCTTCCTTGATACTAATTTGAGTCTTGTCAGCCTATAATTTCCTGGACTGTTCCTATTTCCCTCCTTGAAAAGTAGAATATCACTGGCTACTTTCCAGTCCTCCAGGACTTGTTGCTAGCGAGGATACGAAATTCTCTTCTTGTCTCTTTCAATAATCTGGGACATATCCCAAAAGCCTTGGGGATTTATCTGCCTTGATGCTCTTCAAGACACTCAGCACCACCTCCTTCCTGACCTCAAGTGCCTTCGTCTTCAAGGAATATTAACATTCACCCTAGGAATGTTAACATTCCCCACACCATTCTCCCTATCTTTCATCCACTTCTCCTTGGTGAATACTGATGCAAAGAAGCCCACACCCTATGATTCCATGCATAAATTCCCTCTTTTATTTTAGAATGGTTTTACCTTCTCCCTAAAATGCCTGAGAATTCTCTTTAATCTGAGGTGTCAAGGATTTTTCATGGTGTCTTTAGGTTTTCCTAATTTCCTGCTTGAGCATTTCTCTTGCAGTATCTTTATATTCCTCACAGGAATACTGCCTGATTTTCTGCTTCCTGAAACTTACATATGCTTCCAATTTTTCTTTCTAGATCGAGAGATCACTTTCCTGAGCACCTATGCTTCGTCCACCAGAGAAAGCGAGATCTCCCAGTGGCCACCCATTTTAGTTCCACTTCCTATTCCCATTCTGGTATGTCAGTCCATGGCTTTCTCTACTGCTGTGTTGAGGCCACACTCAGGTTGGAGGAGCAACACCTTATATTCCGTCTGGGGAGCCTCCAACGTGATGGCATGAACATTGATTTCTTGAACTTCCAGTAATGCCCCCTCCCCCTCTCCTTCTCCATTCCCCATCCCCATTTGTCCTGTGCGGGTGTGCGTTATTCTGATCGTCGAAAGCTGCTTCTGTTGTTATTGGTTAATTTAGAAGGTGCAGCTGCATTTCCCTTTGGATAGATGTCTGGTGTCCAGTTTCAAATATCCTGAGTACATAAGACAGCACATGGAAGGGCATTGCTCTCTTCTTCCTTTGTTTAAGGCAAGACCATTGTGAAGGTATGCTCTGTGCGCCCTTTTAACTAAGTATGTTTGTTGAATATTCAGATTTGTTGTGTCTGTAACTTGGGGAACATGGATGTTTGGTCAAATTTTTACTGTTTGTAAATAATATACCTATTTGCAGGGAATGCTTTCTGTATCACTAGCCAGTCCCACAAACCTGACTGAACATTACACCTTTTCCCTCTCTCGCCATATCTCCTTACCTGCCCATCACCTCCCTCTGGTTCTCCTCCCCCTTTTCTTCCTTCCATGGCCTTCTGTCTTCTCCTATCAGATTCCCCCTTCTCTAGCCCTGTATCTCTTCCACCGCATCAACTTCCCAGCTCATTACCTCACCACTCCCCCCCTTCCCAGTTTCACATCACCTTGTGTTTCTTCCTCCCCTCCCCCACCTTCTTACTCTGACTCATCTTTTTCTCCAGTTCTGATGAAGGGTGTCGGCCAAAATGTCGACTGTTTACTCTTTTCCATAGATGCTGCCTGGCCTGCTGAGTTCCTCCAGCATTTTGTGATCCTCCCTCATCCTTCTAAATTCCAGCAAGTACAGGCCTAGAGCCATCAGAGTTCCTCATATGATAACTCTTTCGTTCCCAGAATCATCCTTGTGAACCTCTTCTGAATCCTCTCCAATGCCAGCTTATTTTTTCTCAGATTTTCATAGACGAGGAGCTCAAAACTATTTACAATACTCAAGGTGAGGCCTCACCAGTGCCTGATAAAACCTCAGCATCACATCCTTGCTCTTATATTTTAGACCTCTTGGAATGAATGCTAACATCGTATTTTCCTTCCTCACCACCGACTCAACTTGCAAGATAGCCATTAGGGTATTCAATGACTCCCAAGTCCCTTTACATCTTAGATTTTTGGATCTTCTCCCCAATTAGAAAATAGTCTGCACATTTATTTCTACTACCAAAGTGCAAAACGATGAATTTTCTAACATTGTATTTCATTTGCTCATTTTGCTAATCTGTCTAAGTTTTTCTGCAGCCTTCCTGTTTCCTCAACACTAACTGCCCCTCCACAAATCTTCGTATCATCTGGAAACTTGGCAACAAAGCCGATCCTTGTGGAATACCACAAGTTGCTGGCAGCCAACCAGAAAAGGATCCTTTTATTCCCACTCGCTACCTCCTACCAATTAGCAGTGCTCTAACCATGCCAGTAACTTTACTGAATTTCCTGTAATACCATGGGCTCTTAACTTGGTAAGTAGCTCCATGTGTGGCACCTTGTCAAAGGCCTTCTGAAAATCCAAATATACATCAGCCACTGCATCTCCTTTAACTTGTAATCTTCTCAAAGAATTCCAATAGGTTTGCCAGGCAGGATCTTCCCTTAAGGAAACTACGCTGGCTTGGTCCTATCTTGTCCTGTGTCACCAAGTACTCCAGAGCTTCATACTTAAAAATTGACTCCAACATCTTCCCAGCCAATGAGGTCAGGCTAACTGGTCTATCATTTCCTTTCTGCTGCCTCCCTACATTCTTAAAGAAGGGAATGATATTTGCAATTTTCTGATTTTCCGGAACCATGCCAGAGCCCAATGATTTTTGAAAGATCATTTCTAATGCCACCACAATCTCTAATGCTGCCTCTTTCAGAACCCTGGGGTGCAGTTCATCTGGTCTGGGTGACATATGTATCTTTAGGTCTTTTAGATTTTTGAGCACCTTCTCCCTTGTAATAGTAATGGCACTCACTTCTCTTCCCTCACACCCTTCAACATCGGGCACACTGCTCGTGTCTTCCACAGTGAAGACTGATGCAAAATACTCATTTAGTCCATCTGTCCTCTCCTTGTCCCCTATTATTATTCCTTCAGCCTGATTTTCTAGTGGTCCTATATCCACTCTCATCTCTCTTATTTTTATATACTTGGAAAAGCTTTTTCTATCCACCTTGAGATTGTTTGCTAGCTTGCTTTCATATTTCATCTTTCCCTCCTAATGAATTTTTAGTTGCTTTCTGTATGTTTTTAAAAGCTTCCCAACTCTCTATCTTCCCACTAATTTTTGCTTTGTTCTATCTTAAGCTCCCTAATTGCCTCCGGTTCATTAAATAACACCCAATCCAGTATAGCTGATCCCCTAGTAGGCTTAACGACAAACTGATCTAGAAAGCCATCTCATCCCCCCCTCTTTCTGGTTATCCATCCCATAGGATGATGATGGTTCCTTTCAGTCAGTTAGTGGGGTGGTACCCCACTCCTCAGAAAGGAACAGCGTGTGCGTGAGTGGATTTTAGGTGAGTTGGGGGTTGCACAGGTCCAGACCCCACCCTCTCGACATCCCCTCTCGGATCCAGCGGCACGGTGGGGTCCAAGACGGCTGGAGGAAGTTCTGTTGCAGTGAATGGCCAGACCAAGCTTCGATGCAAGGGATGCCCTTTCTGCGCTTCACAGCACGTGTTAGCTAGATGGCCGTTGACCCTACGAGAGGGTTCATCCGCCCTTTGACAGGTCTTGTTTATCATCCTGCAGGGTGTCTAGTTACCCTCCTCACCAGGCAAGCCTGGTGGGGGAGCCGGTTTAGTCGCCGACCACGCGACAGGTGGTACTGGGTTACATGGTACCAGTAGCACTCAGACGAGTGACCCGACATGAAGCCATCTCATAGGCATTCAACAAATTCACTATTGAGGTTCATTACCAACCAGGTTTTCCCAATCTACCTGCATGTTAAAATCTCTCATGACTATCATAACATTGACCTTTTGACATGCCTTTTCTGTTTCCCATTGCAATCTGTGGTCGACATCCCAGCTACCGTTTGAAGGCCTGTATATACTGTAACTGCCATCAATGTCCTCTTACCTTCACGGTTTTGTAGCTCAACCCACAAGGATTCAACGTCTTCCAGTCCTATGTCAGGTCTTTCTAACAATTTCATGCCATTCTTTACCAGTGAGGTAAGGCACCCCTTCAGCCTACCTTCCTATCCCTCCAATGCAATGTGCAACCTTGGACATTCAGCTCCCAACTACAACCATCCTTCAGCCATGATTCAGTGATGGCCACAACATCATACCTGACAATCAGTAAAAGTGCAACAAGGTCATGCACCTTATTTCTTATACTGCGTGCATTGAGATATAACACTTTGAGTATTGTACTTGCTTCCCTTTCTGATGTTGCATCTCTAATGCACTGAAACTCACCCTGCTAGCTGTAGTTTTCCCTATCATCTGCCTGCCCTTCCTGATTAGATTAGATTAGATTATGAGGGCACACGGTCCTCTTTTATTGTCATTTAGTAATGCATGCATTAAGAAATGATACAATGCTCCACCAGTATGATATCACAGAAACACAAGACAAACCAAGACTAAAAAAACCTGGCAAAAACCACATAATTATAACATATAGTTACAACAGTGCAAAGCAATACTGTAATTTGATAAAGAACAGACCATGGGCATGGTAAAAAAAAGTCTCAAGGTCTCTCGAAAGTCCCATCATCTCACGCAGACGGTAGAAGGAAGAAAAACTCTCCCAGCCATGAACCTCCAGCGCTGCAAACTTGCCGATACAGCATCCTGGAAGCACCCGACCACAGCCGACTCTTGAGTCCGTCCAAAAACTTCAAGCCTCCGACCAGCCCTCCGACACCGAGCACTGAGCACCATGTCTGCCGAGTGCTTCAACCCCGGCCCCGGCAACAGGCAATAGGCAAAACCGAGGATTTGGGGCCTTCCCTCAGGAGATTCTCGATCGCACAGTAGCAGCAGCAGCGAAGCAGGCATTTCAGAAGTTTCTCCAGATGTTCCTCCGTGCTCTCACATCTGTCTCCATCAAATCAGGATTGTGGACAGAACCTACTTAACAAATACTGATATAATTTCGGCGCGGCTGCGCGCGCTGTGTCACGCCGCCATCTTCTCCTCCCCTCCTGATAGTCTAACTGCATGATATCTTTGCTTTTTTACCATTTGTCCTATCCTGAATCCCTTCACTCCAGTTCCCATTCCCCTGCTAAATTAGTTTAAACCCTCCCAACAGCTCTAGCAAACTTTCTCATGAGAATATTGGTCCCCTTCAGGTTCAGGTGCAACCCATCCATTTTGTACAGGTCATACCTCCCCCAGAAGTGATCCCAATGATCCAAGAACCTGAAGCTCTGCCCCTGCACCAGCTTCTCAGCCACACATTTATCTGCTAAGTTTTCCTGTTTCTACCCTCACTGATGTGTGGCACAGGTAGCAATCCGGAATATTACTACACTAGGGGTCCTACTTCTCAGCTTTCTACCTGGCTCTCCAAATTCTCTCCTCAGGACCTCTTTGCTTTTCCTTCCTATGTCATTGGTACCAATATGTACCGAGACATCTGACTGCTCTCCCTCCCTCTCCAAAATGTTCTGGACGCAATCCGAGACGTCCCTGACTCTGGCACCTGGGAGGCAACATACCACCCGGGTGTCCCGTTCACGTCCACAGAATCTCCTGTCTGTTTCTCTGACAATTGAGTCCCCTTTCACCACCACTTCCCTCTTCTCAGTGTTTTCCTTCTGCACCACGGACCTATGCTCGGTGCCTGTAACCCGGTCTCCGTGGCAGTACCCTGGGAGGTCATCCCCCACAACAGTATCCAACCAGTATACTTATTATTGAGGGGAATGGCCGCAGGGGTGCTCTGCGCTAACTGCCTATTCACCTTCCCATTCCTCCTCCTGGCAGTCACCCAGCTACCCGCCTCCTGCAACTTTAGGGTGACTACTTCCCTGTAACATCGACCAATGGTCTCCTCACTCTCCCGGACAAGCCGAAGGCCATTCAGCTGCCTCTCCAGATCCCTAACACGGTCTTCAAGGAGCTGCAGCTGGATGCACTTCACGCAGATGTAATTCCCTGGGAGACTCTGGGTCACCCAAGACACCAACATCCAGCATGAAGAACACTCAACGATCATTTAAACTTAAATAAGTACCCCGACACTGTAAGAAAAGAAAGGAAAACTTAACAGAAACTTACTCGGACAACTTTCCCAGAGCCAACGCCTTTGTAACAGTAACAATACAGTACAACGATATTGTAATTATAATTTGTAACAGAACATTACAACAACCAAGAAGCCACATTGGCCTTATATGTATTAAGCAGTATTGAGTAGCCGTGATTGGCTGAAACAACCCCAACCTGAGTAGAGATCCATCCAGCATTTGTATGCTACATCCCCTGCAACAGAGTCCACTTGAAGCAAACTTTTAAAAGTACTGGATTATACCACAGCTCTACTTAAGGATGGCATTTGAAAACTCAAACATATCAAGGGTAAAATAGTGTTAAATGAAAATGCCACACTCAAGTTTTAAAAAGCCTGTCCAGTTCCTCCTACCATCTGTGACAAAGTATTGAGTGAGCGACACTGAATGGAGACTGAAGGAATTCCTTCCAAGGTGAAGTGGTGCACGTGGAAATGAAAGAAAGTGAGCAAAGTGTTTCTCACCATAAACATTCACAAAGGGCTTTATCACTATAACAGGCTTATTTTTGGAGCGACATGTGAACGTGCACTCTGGCAGAAAGCTGTAGATCGGGTGCTGCAGGTCTCCCCAGGCACTCAGTGATACCAGAATGACATAACTGATACTGGTGAGAGTGATCCTGAATATCTGCAAAATCTCAAGACAGTGTTAAAAAAGATTAGAAAATTATAGCCTCAGGGCGCGACATAACTCACATGAATTCTTAAAACCAAGCATCACTTACTGTGGTCACACCATTGATGCACAAGCATTGCACACGTGTACTGAGAAAATTGAAGCAGTGGTGGATGCCCCAAGGCCAAAGCGTGTGTCCCAGTTGTCATCCTTTTTAAGATTTGTCGATGACTATAACAGGTTCCTGTCAAACCTGGCTACTGTGCTTCACACCCTGAACTCATTACTACAGGTTGGGAAGACATGGCATAGACAAAACAGTGTGAGGTGACTTTCATGAAAGGTAAGGGAAATGGTGATGTCAGACACTGTACTCACACACTATGATCCATTCATCCAGTGAAGCTTGCCTGAGATGCCTCGCCTTATGGTATAGGTGCAGTCATACCCCATGCTGTGAGTGCTGGAAATGAACCTTGGCCTTTGATCATGTTTCCTTACTACTACAGAGAAAAAAATGCAGACAGGTTGACAGAGAGGCTTGGGGTGTAAAACATTTCAACCATGACTTGTATGGGAGGGAGTTTGCCCTCATTATGAAGGGTCTCAGCCCGAAATATTGACTGTTTATTCTTTGCCATAGACGCTGCCAGCATTTCGTGTGTGTCTGTAAAGCGTTTCAGTCTGTACGTGTATGGGAGAGAGTTGACCCTCATTACTGGTCATCAACCATTTGTGTCTATTCTCCACCCACAAAAAGGTGATCCACTAACAGCAAATGCAGGGGTGGGCCCTGTTTCTTGGAGGACTCAATGACAGGACTGAGTTCAAGAGAGCAACTAATCACGGAAATGTGGATGGATTGTCATATTTACCCTCTTGGCGTATTCTCCCTAATGAAAACCGTATATCTCCCTATCATGGCAGAGATGATCCAAAGGGAAGCCAGAAAAGATGCCTCAGGTCTACGTGGCCACCCAAAGTGGGTGGAATGTGCAGCAGAAATCGCAGTTCCCCTGTTTTACCAGTGCCGCGATGAGCTTGCCCTTGACGGGGGTTGCCTTATGGTGGATTGAGAGTTGTGTACCATCTGAGCTGAGAGCTAAAGTGTTGGAGGAGCTACATGCTGATCGTCTAGCCATGGTCAAAATGAAAGCGTTGGCTCAAAGCTTTGCCTGATGGCCCGGGAGAGATCAGCAGATCGAGCAGCTTGCCTTTCACTGTTCAGGATGCCAATATGTTCAGAAGAAAGGTGTCCATCACTGTCAGAACCACTTCCTGCAGTGCCAGAGTCAACTCCTACAACCACCATGAAAGAGGCCCAGGAACCTGAGATTGTTTCACAGCCACAAGTGTCACCTGCCAAGCAGAGTAATATTGGAGTAATATTGTAAATCGGTTGTTTGGTTAAGCATTCTTGCTTGTTTACATATTTCATTACGGATTATATACAAGAAGTACGTGAATGGCAGACTTCATTACGCCATCACATTATATGCGCACACCTTACTAAAGTGTAGCAAAGTGTACATGCATGTCCCAACTCCCAGGTTTTTGCTTTGATTAGTTTCTGGAGTTACAAAATATAACACTCGATGCAATGAAAACTGAAGTGTTTAAAGGTAAAGGAGAGGGTAAATTACATGGGACAACAAAGATTTTGCTTCCTGAATACTTTTGGGTGTATCTTAAAGATTCTAGGCTGCTGATCATGAAATTCACCATGAATTTTCACTACCACACACCATTTTTTTAAAACAGCCTATATTTGTTATTTCAATTCATTATTCAACTCAGAATAACCGATGCCAAGTTTAAGGAAGGCATTTTTTGTTGGTCCACAAATCAAACAGGTCATCAATGACAGGCAATTTGTAGAACTTCTAGTGGGACTGGAGAAATTTGCAAGGATGTTGTTGAAAAGTTTCTTGGCAACTACAGAGCACCAAAGTACGTGCAGCTGGATCAGCTGATCAGCCATGATCACAGTGAATGGTGGTCCTGGTTCGAAGGGCTGAATGGCCTACTCCTGCACCTATTGGCTATTGTCTGTTGGATGACAACATGCTTCAAGTATACAAGACCATGAAATGCAACAGGTCACTAAAGATTCATTTTCTGCATTCCCATTTTCACTTCTTCCCAGTAAAATCTTGGCGCTGTCAGTGACGAGCATGGTGAAAGGTTGCATTGTGGTCATGGAGAAATGGTAATCCATTAATACTGGCTGATTACTGTTGGACACTTAAGCGAGAAGCCTCAGACACTGAATACAAATGAAAGTCATCAACAAAATATTTTTAGCTTTGTTGAGCTATTGCAAAGTGTCAGCACTGTATTGCAATTAAACACATTATATTCAATAAAAGTTAATTTCTTGTTTCACCAAATCCTTACATGATACAAGAAGTCTGAAATGATATTTGTGTTCAGCTTCAAGCGGTCTATCATAAACAAAAAAAAAATTCTGAGGAAGCAATATTCTCGAAAAACTTGGTTGATACCGACCAGATAAATGGAAGATGTTTAGCAAATGTATCAGGGTGAGATACATGAGCAAATACAAGATGAGAATTGAGAATGCACCCTATGAAATCCCAGTCCACACTAACTGGAGTCTGTAAGTGAGGAAATTGAAGATCCAGTTTCACAGGGAGCTACCAAGGCCCAGGTATTGGAGCTTAGTGATGAGTTTTGAGGGAATAATAGAGTTGAATGCTGAGCTGTAGCCAATGAAGAGTACCCAGACATATGCATCTTCATTATCCGGGTGTTCCAGAGCTGAGTGAAAGGCCAATGAAATGGTATCTGCTGCTGATCTGTTGTGGCAGTGAGCAAATTGGAGTGGATCCAGATCACTCCTCAGGCAGGAGTTGATATGCTTCATGACCAACCTCTCGAAGCACTTCATCAGGGTGCTACTGGATGATAGTCATTAGGAGAGATTACCACGTTCTTCTTGGGCTCCAATATATTGAACGCCTGTTTGAAGCAGGTGGGTACCACAGACTGCTGAAGCAGGATGACTGTAAACAGCCTCGTGCTCTCCCTCTCTGATTCTACACAGCTCCATGTACATAGACAAACATCTTCAGGCACTTAACAGATGCACAGTCAACTCACACTGCCAGTCAGTTGTGGAATGAAATTCAGTGGTGGTGGTGGAGGGAGAGAGGTGCCCAGAAGAGGGGGATTTTAACTTGGGCCATAGGGGCAGAGACCATAGATGTTTTTGACTGGATTTCGAACAGATCCAGAAACAGTCAATACATATTGGACATTTGCTACGTACCTGAATTCTATCTGTGTTTCTCCATCTATAACCCAATGAAGTCACACATTCATACAGCACAGGAACAGCCCTTTGTCCCAATCCAACCAATAGCATTTCTTTAAGCCTATCTAAATGTCTTTGCAATGCTTTTATTACGTCTGCTTCTACCACCTCCTTGAGCAGTTCACTCCAACGTACTCATTACCCTCTGCGTGGGCAAGCTTGCCTCTCAGATCCCCTTTAAATCTTTCTCCTTTCACCTTTACCCAATGTACTATAGACTTAGTCTCCGTACCCTGGGAAGAAGACTACCTGCCCTGTCCATGCAGTCCCTGCCCCACCATAATTTCAGATACAACTTGGAGTCCTGCCGCCTGCAGAAGTTTCCGGACGATTCGGCAGTTGCGAGCTGCATCAACCGGGGTCAGGAGACTAAGTGCGGAAGAGTGGTGTGGGCTGAATCACCTGTAGCTCAACATCACTATGACGAAGGAGTTAGTGGTGGGCTTCAGGAAGGTAAGACCACCCTGCACTGCCATCTCCATCAAGGAAACAGATGCGGAAGTCATCTGGGACTACAAATACCTGGGAACTCACCTGGACAATAAACTGGACTGGACTGAAAATACAATAAGAGACAGAGCCGACTGTACTTCCTGAGGAGGCTCTGGTCATTCAACATCTGCAGTGCTATGCTGCAGATGTTCTACGACTCAGTGGTGGCCAGCATTCTAATCTGTGCTGTGCTCTGCTGGGGCAGCAGAGTGAGAGCAGCTGACGCCAAGAAGTTCATCAGGAAGGCTGGTTCTGTTCTGGGGTGGAACTGGATTCCCTGGTGGTTGCATCTGAGAGGAGGTCCCTGCAGAAGCTACAGAGCATCATGGTCAGTCACTCTCACCCCCTTGATGACATACCAGACAAACAGAGGAGCACCTTTGGTAACAGACTGATCCCTTCGAGGTGCACCACTGACCCCCACAGGAGATCCTTTCTCCCCGTGGCTGTACGACTCTACAGCTCCTCCTCCTTAAGTATACAAGTATATGGCTTCATTGCTCATCTGTATTTTGCACTGTTACTTTTTAATGCACATTTTGATTTCTTTTTCAAATCGCAATGCTTACATTTTTCTGACTGAGCAACTTTGCAACAATAATTTCCTTTGGGTTAAATAAAGTTCTATCTTATCTTATTTAATAAACCTTGGCTCCTTCTCTCCAAGGGAAACAGTCCCAGCCTATGCAATCTCCCCTGTCCAGGCAATATTCCTGTGAATCTTCTCTGCACCCTCTCTAGCTTAATCACATCTTTCTTGCAGCCTGTAACATGATGTCTCAACTCCTATATTCAATGTCACTAATGCCATCCATCTTCTTCACCATCTTGTCTCCCTGCATCACCTCTTTCAGGGAACTATGTACTTGCCCACCAGGAACACTGCCTGGGGCCCTGCCATTCATTGTATGCATCTTTCCACACTTAGAGTTAAATCCCATTAATCATTCCTCACCGACTTTTGCAGTTTATCCAAGTCAAGTAGTAACCTTCAAACAACCCTGTTCACTGCCCACTGTACCTTGTTGGGAATGGTAAGGTCTTTGCGCAGAGTGATCATTTGGACTAAACTTCCAGAAGTGAAAGCACAAACCTACAAATCACATCGACGGTTCCAGTGTTGAGTGTTTGGGCTTTGGAGCCAGGTCTTCCTTGTCGGCATCTGTTAGCAGGCCCAAGTATTTGTGGATGCGTGTTTTACTCCCAAAATGTATGTGAGTAGAATATTCCCTGGATCGCGTATTAGAAACCTACTAGACAGTAGCGTCTGCTTCATGTAGTATGTTAACACTGAATGTTGGAGCATTTTGGAGTGGCAGGGTCTGCGGAATAAATACCGAGGCTTCGGTTTGTGAAGCTTTGCCGAGAGAAGGTTGAGCAAAGGAGGGGAATGGGTGAGGTCTGGTAAGTCATTTTTAACTTCACTACTTGGAATGCGTGACTTGGATGTTACTTGAGACCGGGGCATGCTGCTGCTGCAGAAGGTCAGAGGGCGGGGAGACTTCTATTCTCACTGAGAACTACACCTGTGAGAAGCTACGGCCAGGTGCAGCTCCAAATGGACCACATCAGGGGACCAGAGCCGGACTTGGTCTTAGGATTGTCCAGGATGCTGAGAGCATCAGAGATAAAAGCTGCACACCCATACACAAAATGCTGCAGGAAGTCAGCACGCCATGGGAGAGGAATAAACAGTCAAGCCAAGACTCATCTTCAGGACTGGAAAAAAAGAGGAAGAAGCTAAAATAAAAAGGTGGGGTAGGGTGGGGTGGGAAGGGAAGGGGTACAAGTTGGCATGCAATGGGTGAGGGAAAAGGTGGGTTCGGGGGCAAGAAATGAAGTGAAAAGCTGGGAGGTGATAGATGGAAGAAATGAAAGGCAGAAGAAAAAGGAATCTGCCTGGACAGCGGACCATGGAAAAAAGGAGGGAGAAATGGCACCGGAGGGAGGTGATGGGCAGGTGAGGAGAAGAGAAATATAAAGAGAGTATAAATTACAAACAATAAATGTGCTGGGACCTTTGCTGGTTGTAATTTATACAAAAGATTTGAATGTGAATGTACACAGCGTGGTTAGTTAGCTTACTGATGATACTAAAATAAGTGCTGTAGATCGTGTAGAAAGTTATGAAAATTTGCAGAGGGATCAGAGGTACGTGGGCTAAGGACTGGCAAATGGCCTTCAATCCAGATAGAAGTGTGGAATTGCATTTTTGAGAGATTATACCAGGTGAGACGTACATTGGATGGGAGAGTCCAAGGTGTTTCTTAGAAGTGGAACTACAAAGTTTGCAGAAAGTGGTGTCGCATGTAGATAAGGTGGTGAAGTTGGACAATAGTCTTCATTAGTCAGGGAAATTAGTATATGAGTTGAGAATGTATGTTGCTGTTGGTGAACCCACAATTGAAGTATTAGACCACATGACATAGAAGCAGAAATGGGCTACTTGGCCAATCAAATTTGCTCACCTTTCAATCATGATGATTTATTTTCCCTC
This sequence comes from Mobula birostris, assembly GCF_030028105.1. NCBI lineage: Eukaryota > Metazoa > Chordata > Chondrichthyes > Myliobatiformes > Myliobatidae > Mobula > Mobula birostris. Next base: position 138,318,080 of record NC_092375.1, on the reverse strand, counting down.
TCAACCCCATTCTCCTGCCTTCTCCCCATAAGCTTTGACTCCCCAACGAATCAATAATCTATCACACTCTGCTTTAAATATACCCACTGACTTGGCCTCCACAGCCATCTGTGGCAATAAATTCCACAGACTCACCACCCTCCGTCCAAAGTAGTTCCACCTCATCTCTACTCCAAGGGGAATTCTGAGGCTGTGCCCTCTGGTCCTAGATTCCCTCACTATTGGAAATATCTGAACCACATCCACTCTGTTGAAGCCTTCAATATGCAATGGTTCTCAATGAGATCCCACCTCATTCTTCTAAGCTACAGCAATTACAGGACCAGAGCCATCAAACGCTCATTATATGTTAACCCCTTCATTCCCCAGATCATTCTTATACGGTGCTGTGTATAGTTTTAGTTACACTGTTATAGGAAAGATATTATTAAACAAGAAAGAGTGCAGAATAGATTAACCAGGAAGTTTCCTTGTCATGAGCCCCTAACTTACAAGGAGAGATTGTGTAGATAAGGACTTCGGTCCCTGGAATATTGAAGATTGAAGGCTTGACTTGATAGAGATATACTAAATGATGAGGAGCATAGTCAAGGTGAAAGCACATATTCTTTTTCCCAGGAGGAGGTGCTAAAAATAAGAGGGCATAGGTTTAAGATTAGAGGTGAGAGATTTAAAAGGGACATCAGGTGCAGCTTTTGCATGCAAAGGGTGGAGCCTATTTAGAATGAGCTGCCAGAAATAGTGGTGACGTTTTCTGTAAGTTATCTGGATAAGTATGTGATAGCAAGGGTTTAAAGGACCATGGGCAAATGGCACCAGCTTGCTGGGCAACACAAATGGCATGGATGAGTTGGGCCCAATAATCTGTCTTTGTGCTGTCTGACTGTATAACCAAATGTTAAATAAGGGGACTCTGCTCTGGGCCTTCGGACCATGCTGACCTGTAAGATGATACTTCATTCCTAGCTCTGTAAGTAAAGATTTTGGTAATTGACCCAAAATCTTCTCTTTGCTTTTGTGTCTAATAACGGCTTTTCTTGTTTCCTTTATCCTGCAAAGCACCCAAGACTGTTTTATTATGTTAAAAAAAAACAAATACAATATAAATTCCATGAAGGGTCCTCGTCTGAAATGTTCACTGATTCTCCTTCCACAGATGCTACCTGACCTGCAGTGCACTTCCCGCACTTTCTGGTTTTATTATAGATGCAGACTGTTGTGAAAAAAGGATCTGGTGCTTTCCCAGCATCTGTGACGAATAAACCCTGCTTGGGCTTCCAGCGAGGTGCAGCTATTGATACGTACACCTAGCTGGAAGCCTGGCAAGAGTTTATTCGACACATTACTGTCTTTACGTCAAAGCCATGGAAATGCAACAGAATATACCAAGTTCTTCCAGATTATTTGAAATGTAAATACTGAGCTAGCCCAGGTTCCCAGCATAACCCTCTTTACACACTGTTAGAAAAAATACAGAAAAATAAATATACAGGCACCAAAAATTTGGGACTACATTCCTTGTAACGGTTTAGTTTTAAAGTGACGGCGAGGCTGCCCCTACTAAAGGAGGCTCATAGTGATACATTCCCCTTTAAAGCCTTCTTTGAAAAACTCATGCAGTAAAATTTCTGAGCACATGGGCTGAAAGCTACATTGACTTAACGCAAAATGAAGCATTCAAATAAAAAAGGAAATGCAGCCACACAATTATGGTCAGCAGTTCAGTTTTACTAGTCTATGCTTCAGATAATTTGTTGTTTTGATTATTTGGTTATTTTCCACTCTGTTTAAAATATTATCCACACTTTGAACCAAGAGGACCAGCTGGAACTGGTTATTTAATCACCTGCTGTTGGAGGTTCCCCGTGAAGAGCGTGGGTTTCTATACACATTCACTTCTTGTCCACAAGTGTTGAAAAAGACATGAGGGATCAGCCTGTGATTTGACAAAGATCTGTGCTGTGCTGCTCAACCACAAGCCACATGTATATCTGCCCAAACACACAGAGGGTAGAGGGCACTGAATGTGACTACTGCCAAAAAGACTTGGAATTCTTTATAATACTGGCAAAGTTCTGATCTGCACTTAATAGAATTATAGCTGTCACTTGTGGGCTTCTGTAAACACTCTCCTGGGTCTCTCTGCACAGAGTTTCTAATCCACTACCCTTCCTGCACTATGTAACCAGCTGTTTTGTGGGCTGCGAGTTTGCACAACTTTGGCTTGCCCATTGCCTGTATTTTAGACCATAGATTTTAGGCATAGGAGCAGAATTAGGCCATTTGTTCCATTGAGTCTGTTCCACCATTTTGTCATGGCTGATTCAATTCTTTCTCAACACCATTCTCCAGCCTTCTCCCCATAACGTTTGGCACCCTTACTAATCAAGAACCTATGAACCCCTACCTTTCCACTCTTTCCTCCAGCATGGAGACAGGTCAGAGTCATAAAGCATGGAAACATCCCGGGGTCTGGGATGGGGGAAGGGGTGACGTTGGGAAGAGGGACACAGTCAGGGAAAGGATCTCAGTAATATGTCAATGGGTAGACACCATAGGCTGGCTGCTCCTTCCTTACCCTTGGGATCCACACTGGGATACAGAGGGAGCACCCAGCATAGACCATCTGCCCCAATGATACATTAACTCACAAAACTAAGAAAATGAATTGAGATGAGGGATGCCACTGTTTTCCAGAAGAGAACACATGCATAATAAAATGCTAATCTCCTTTCTAACCTGTCCATATATTACATGAAATTTAACTAAGAATTGACCAATAGGAGGTTCTCAAATTTTGCCCCAGTAGGAGGTTATCAGATTTATGATAAGTCTGAGAGTTGCCATATTCAGAGCTGAACTACATTTTGGCCAGGATTGTATTGGAATCCATAACCTATCAAGGGAAGAATAAAACAGGGAGCCACAGTAATGTAGAGGTTAGCACAGTGGTATTACAACTCAGGGTGTCGGAGTTCAGAGTACAATTCCTGCTCCGTCTGTAAGGAGTTTGTACGTTCTCCCTGTGACCAGCTGTGTTTCCTCTGGACACTCTGGTTTCCTCCCACAGTCCAAAGACATACCGATTAGTTGGTTAATTGGTCTTTGTAAATTAGGCTAGGGCTAAATAGATGGGTTGCTGGCAGTGCAGCTTATTGGGCCTGTTCCAAACTCTGACTCTAAATAACTAAAGATCCACAGCAGCTACCCTTAGTTTTGGTTTGGCCCAAATTTGAGCTTCGGCCTTGCAAGTGAACAAGGAGTTGGGAATTTCTGGGAATGGGCCTTAGTCCACTCTTGTAACATCAGCTGATGTATAATATATCGGGCCCCATGGTAGCATGGTGGTTAGTGTAACGTTACTACAGCTTGAGGCTTTGGAGTTCAGAGTTCAATTCCGGCATCCTCTGTAAGGAGTCTCTGTACGTCCTCCTCCTGGAAGGTGAGGGCTTTTTCCACGTCCTCAGGCTTCCTCCCACTGTCCAAAGACTTTACGGATAAATCAAGGTTGTCAGGGATTTGCTAGGCAGTGTGACTCAAAGGGCCAGAATTGTCTATTTCACGCTGTATCTCTAAACAAATAAATAGACGTGGGTCCCCCCTCCCAATAAAAATTCAGACAGTACAAAGCAGCAACCTCTTTCACCATTTTCAATCTCTTAATTAAAAAGAAAAAAATCAGAGGTTTAAAATAAAACTTCAATGACCTTGTATCACAACTGATGATCAACCTTAAACATTAACAGGTTCTCTCCCTTCACACATGCTGCCTGACTTGCTGAATCTTCCCAGCATTTTCTGTGTTTATGGCCTATCTGTTCACCAGCTTCGGGTGAGGCTGTGTGAATAGGGCCAGTGCCCTGTTGTGGGAGGACAGGAGCTGGGTATGTGGCTGATGTCACCAAAGGTTTCTCACATTTCACCTGAGGAGCAGGTAGCCATCAGTCTGCCTTCAAGAGGAAGAGAGTTATCTCCAAGTCAAAGTCAAAGTAAATCTGGCTCTCTCTTTGGAAAGTTTAAAGCCTAATTTCATCGCCTGGGCTAAAGTTATAGAGTGTGTTCTAGTAGAGATTTCCGATGGACGCAAGGAGAGTTTGGAAAGGTCCTTTCTCTTTGTTGGCTTGAGGAAGCTCTCCTTGCATATGTTTAAATGTTCAGTATGGGTTTGTGCAGGCAACCACAAACTCCAGAGAGATGACTCTCCTGGCTTTTCCCAAAGTGAATCTCCGACACCTTAGGCCCCCAGGGTGATCACCCTCCATCACTGAGTGGACCAGGACTACTGAAGCAGGGCCATTGTTGCCTAGCTTCACTGAGAGCTGTGCTCTGTCCTTGTCTTTCCCCCCGCTGCTTGTGGATGCTGTTAGTTGGTCAGAATGTGGCTAAGAACAGGGAGGATGTATTTTGGTGTTGGGTAGTGGGTGCCTGGATGTGAGATTGCCCAGCTTTAGAGTCACAAGAGTGGGAGGTGGAAACAAGAAAGCAGGTAGTGTTTGGCCCGATCCTCCACTTATTGAAGCAGGTTTCCAGATAACCTCACACTCCTGAGAATGCTCCTCAATGTCCTCAAGTTCTTTAGATTTAGATTAGATTTATTTATCACATGTACATCGAAACACACAGTGAACAGTAGCATTTGCATTAATGACCACTACAACCTAAGGATGTGCTTGGGCAGCCATGACTGTCGCCACATATTCCGGCGCCAACAATGTTCCAGCACGCCCACAAAGTTACGCTAAACAACCCAGAACACAACAAAATAGAACGTACTAAACAACAAAGCAAGAACAGTGAAATGAGCCCTGTTCTTCCCTCCCTATGCACATACACAGTGCTCTAACCTCACGATTGGTCACCATGGACACCAGTGTCCAGCGTCCAGTGGATTCGCAGACACCGGGCCTCGACTTCCCCAGTAGACTCGCAAATCACAACCAAGTAATCAACACAGCAAAGAACTATACACACAAGATGCTGGAGAAGCTCAACAGGTCAGGGAGTGACCATGGAGAGGAATAAGCCGTTGGTGTTTCAGGCCGAGACCCTTCACCAGGAGTCACATTCCAGCACCATGCCTTGGTGGAAAGAAAGTCACAGGCCGAGAACCAGGAGCAGGGCTCATCGCTATGGAAGCCTATTACTAATCACCCCGTAAGACATTGGAGCAGAAATTTTCCATTCGGCCTAGTGAGTCTGCTCCACCATTCCACCATGTCTGACTTATCACCTCTCTTAACCCCACTCTCCTGCCTTCTCCACGTAACCTTAATAATCAACCTGAATGAGTGCCTGATGTATACAGAAATCGTGGTATCTGATCTATAGTGAAATGGTGTGACCAGAGTTAGAATTGTTCTAGGAATGTTCCTAATCTTTGTGTAACACAGACCTCTTCACAGGACCTTCATAGATTAATGAATCATGGTTGTCTTATCCTGCTGACCATTATGTGTTGTGACCAAACAGTGTGTTGTGTATTTAATATTTCAGAAATATTTGAGAAATATTGTAAAAATAATATTTGAGTAAACATTATTTGTTCATTTAAATAATTCATTATGTATTATTTGTAAAAGTACATGAATGACACATGTCACCACTCCACCATATCATATACCCATGTCTCGCTAAGGTAAAAGTGAAACTAAGATATACATTCCCGGTTCTGCTTTTCCTTTCAACTCATTTTGTCTTTTGGAGTTACAAAACATAACAGTGGCGATGAGGAAGTTTGAAACAAACCCGAAATGATGTCCTGCCTGTGGAAGTGCAGTGAGGCATACAAGTTTTTAAAAAATGCAGCATGTGTTCCTTCAGGAAGGGACAGAGTCGGTCAAGTTAAAAAGGCAAAAAATGGACAAATTCATGGGTTCATAACCTGTGATAATGATCAAAAGTTTAAAAAGGCAGAAAGGCCGGCTATATCAGAAAGATAGATGCGTTAGATTGCACAAGAGATGACTGGATGTTGTATACTGAGCAATAGTTTGAAACAAGTAGCCGTCGAAAACCGAGTGCCATTTTGCTGAGTGCATCGGATTTAAAGGCAGATTGTTCGATAAGAAGTTTAACAGTTCCAAGCAAACCAGCCAAAATGAACTTTGCTGACATCTTGAAAGTAACGCAGGAATACTAGGACCAAAGCCATTGTTGACAGCAGAACACTTTAGGTTTCATGAGCAGAATCAAAAGGAAGGGGAGTCCGTTTCAGCATTCATGGTTGAACCGAAAAGATTGTCTGCGCATTGTCAGTTCAGTGATCGGCTTAATGATGCGCTGACAAATTATTTAGTTTGTGAAATCTTACAAGGAAGCATTCAAAAATGCACGCAACTGAAGCACTACTCACATTTAAAAGAGCAGCTGAAATCACTGTATCAATGGAAACAGCAGCCAGAGACACAATAGAGATGCAGTCAGGAAAGAAGTTAATGTGAACAAAATTGCAACATCTAAACAGAGACCAGCCTAGCTGAACAAATTGTGTTATCATTGTGGCAGGGGTTTACATATACTAACGGTGGAGCAGGTTTAAAGGTGAAACTTGCTGGAAATTCCACAAAGTAAGACACGTACAAAGAGCATGAGAGGTAAACAAAAATAAATGGATTGCACAGGGAAGAGAAAAAGATAAAAGCTCAAGTTGCAGTTTCAAAATGAGCACTAAACTGCTTGGTGTTGCTGAAAAATCTGATAATGATGAGAGTGACGCAGGAATGGGTAGTCTTGAGATTTACAATGCGCAAACTAACAACGGACAAGAACAATGGCTTACACCAGTGGTCCCCAACCTCCGGGCCGCAGACCAATACTGGGCCGCGAAGCATGCAGGGGTGCAGCGGTAGCTGGGACGCACTCAGCACATCTTTAAGAAAAAAGCCAAAATAAACAAGCTAATTAATTAAGGGCCGCCTGGCACGTAAATGTCGGCCCAGATCAAAGGCGATTGTCGAATCGCCTCTGATCTGGGCAGACATTTACGTGCTGGGCAGCATCTAATTAATTAGCTTGTTTATTTCGGCTTTTTTCTTAAAGATGTGCTGGGTGTGTCCCAGCTACCGCTCCACCCCTGCATGCTTTACAGCCTGGTATCGGTCCGCGGCTCGGAGATTGGGGACCACTGGCTTACACTATAAGTGAGTGGCAAATAAATTAAAATTGAATTGGATACTGCATTGGTTGTTTCAGTCATTCCACAAAATGAGTTTGAATGGCATTTCAAAGATACTAAACTGAAGCCTGCAGCTATCACAACTAAGAACGTATACCGAATAAAATTTAACTCCTGTGAGAATGGCATTTGTAACAATGAAATACAACAACTAACAAATCACATTGAACTTGTTTGTGACAAAAACAGGAGGGCCAGCATTGTGGGCAAGTGAGTGGCTGAGACAACTACAACTTAGTTGGAGATCCATTCACAATTTGCATGCCATGTCCTCTGTAATGAAATCAAATGAAACCGAATTAAGAAAGGTACTGGATGCTGCCACGGCAGTGTTCAAGGATGGCATTGGAAAACTCAAACATATCAAGGGTAAAATAGTATTAAGTGAAAGTGCCACACTCAAGTTTTGCTAAGTCCATCCAGTTCTTTATACTATCCATGATAAAGTAGCCAGTAAGATAGATCACATGGGGCTGAAGGAATACTTTCCAAGGTTGAGTGGAGCCCATGGAAAATGCCAGTGGTCCCAGAGCTAAGAACAACGGTGCTATCAGGATCTGTGGTGATTTTAATGTTACCATTAACCCATTACTGAAAGTAGACCAATACCCTTTGTCCAGGTTAGCAGATATCTTTGCAAGCCTTTCTGGGAGGAAACAATTCAGCAAAGTGGACTTAGCTGAAGTCTACCTGCAGATGGAGTTTGAAGAAGATTCCAAAGTGTTTCTCACCATCAACATTCGCAAAGGGCTTTATCGCTGTAATAGGCTTATTTTCGGATTAGCATCTGTGCCTGCACTCTGCCAGAAAGCCATGGACCAGATATTGCAAGGCTGTCCAAGCACACAGTGTTACCTGGATGACATCATTGTTGCTGGTAAGAGTGACAAGGAATGTCTCCAAAATCTCAAGATGATATTAAAAAGGTTAAAAGATCATGGGCTCAGAGTATGATGCAACAAATGTGAATTCTTTAGACTTACTGTGGTCACACCATTGATGCACAAGGATTACACAAGTGTGCTGAGAAAATTCAAGCAGTGGTGGATGACCCAAGGCCAAGGACGGGTCACAGCTGCAGTCCTTTTTAAGTTTTGTCAATCACTACAACAGGTTCATGCCAAATTTGGCTACTGTGCTCCACCCCTTGAACTCATTACTACAAATCAGGATGAAATGGCAATGGACAAAGGACTGTGAGGTGGCTTTCAACAAGGTAAAGGAAATGTTGACGTCAAACACTGTACTCACTCATTATGATCCACATTGTCCAGTGAAGTTTGCCTGTGATGCCTCGTCTTATGGTATAGATGCAGTCATGTCACATTATGAGTGACGGAAGTGAATGCCATTTGCATCATGCCCTCTTACTGCTGCAGAGAAAAATTATGCACACATTGACAGAGAGGCCTTGTGTTTGGTTTGGAATGTATAACATTTCAACCCATACTTGTATGGGTGAGTATTTACCCTCATTACTGATCATCAACCACTTGTGTCCATTTTCAATCCACAGAAGGGTGGTCCAATAACAGTAGCAGGTGAAATGCAAAGATGGGCTCTGTTTCTTGGAGAACATAATTACAAGATCGAATTCAAGAGGAGAACTAATCATGGAAATGCTGATGGATTGTCCTGTTTATCTTTGGAAAAGGAAATACCTTAAAATTTTACAAAAGGGGATGCTCCTCTTGAAGTATTCTCCCTAACGCAAATCAAAAGTCCCCCTATTACAGCAGTAATGATCAAAAGGGAAAACGCAATAGACCCCACACTGTCTCAGGTCTACGTGTCCACCCAAAATGGCTGAAATGTACAGCAGAAGTTCTAGTTCCCCCATTTTTATCAGCACCGTGATGAACTTGTCCTTTACAGGGGTTGCCTTATGGTGAGATTGAGAGTTGTAAAATTGTGGAGGAGCTACATGCCGATCATCTAGCCATGGTCAAAATGAAACCGTTGGCCTGAATCTTTGTCTGGTGGCTTGTTGTAAATTAGCGGATCGAGCACTTTGCTGTTCACTGTTCGAGATGCCAACATGTCCAGAAGAAAAGTATTCAGACCTGTCAGAACCACTTCCTGCAGGCCCAGAGTCAACTCCTACAACCACCAAGGAAGAGGCCCCAGAACCTGAGATCATTTCACAGCCTCAAGTTTCACCTGACAAGCAGAGTGGCCTCCCCAACCCACTCCCATGATAAAAGATGCTATCCCACAAGAGTAGGGAATTCACCAAAGCAATTAGATCTTTAAACCTGAATAGGACAATTTAGAATTTACAATATTGTGGATGTCTATATGGTGTGTGCACATATATGTGTGTATGTGTGTATGTATAAACGTGTGTGTGTATATATATATATATATATATATATATATATAGAGACACACACATACATACATACAATGAGACTGACTTTCGGACACTGTTGGATTTCTACTGACTACAAACTTGCTTGGTTACTGTGGTGAAAGAGGTGGAGTTATTTGATGGACAATCGATTGTTTATACAAGTTCACGGCTTGTTTTGAATAAGCAAGGTCAGATGATTCTCTCACAGACACAGAGCCACACACAGTCAGAGTCGAGATGGGTTCGATCATGGAAAGACACCAATGGGTGGGGTTGCTGGTTTAAACTTTCAGTAGCCCAAAGGGGTGAGTTGAGATTGATCCAGAGTATTGATAAATGACTCTCACAAGTACTGCAACTAGAAGAAGTTTGCAGAGAGGAAGGGAGAGGAAGGTTTGAAACAGAAGAAACCTAGTGACAAAGAGACCACTGTTTGGACTCTCTCCAAGTAGTTTGTAAGGGTGAATTTGATTCCACTCAAATACGAAAGTGTGATTGTCACATAGTTAATCCACAAGAGTGGGTTCTCTGGTGAGGGGAAAACCTTTGTAAATACCACGTGTGTGTTTATCTTTGTCTGGGTGTGGTGGTTCACTGAAGAAGGCACCCCTGTGGCAAATCACTGTTGGGGTTATTTTGCATGTCGTGGAACTGGATCAGTGGCTATCACAGTGTGTGTAAGGATGACCCTGTGAGAACTACCGGTGTGTCTAACCCTCGCCTGGGCTGGTAGCTTTATCACTTGAAGGCAGTACCTTTAGTGTAGTCATATATGGCTAACTTAAAGGATTTGGAGGACAAAGGGAAGATTGACAACACCTGTTTATTTGGATTGCAAATACCTCTCTCTCACCTCAATTCTGTGGAGTGAACTGAACTTTCTTACATACCATTGTAAGACTGAGCTCTTGCCACCTGAGCTTGAATGAGTTTGGGAGCTTTTTTTTACACCTATATATGCCTAACACTGCTAACTCTTGGTTTACCTGGTTTAAGTTACTATATTTCGTAGTTACTAATAAAATAGTGATTGTTAACAGCAAAACCAGACTCCAGGTGTGTTCTATTGCTGCTGATACTTTTACAGGGTTGCATGTATGTAACATAACTGGGGGCTCATCTGGGATATGAGCATATTGTTTGGAGCCATTTTAAAATTGCCTGGAGGCTTAATTGATTGATTAATGATGGATCTGATTAGGGAAATCCCTTTTGATTTGTTTGAGTAGAAAATCAGCAGCAATGGAGGTTGAAAGATTTCTGGCAGAACCAACCCCTGAAGCATTGGATGACGCTAAGAGGGGTGTGCTGGTGGGAATTGCTCAAAAGTTAAGACTTAAGGTGAACACTAAAATGAGGAAGGCTGAGATACAGACGTTAGTAGCGGAGTATAATATATCCAAGGGAAAGCTTGAGAGAGATGTGTTGGAAATGTTTGCTGAAAGTAAACCTACTGAGGCTGAGGTTCAGCTTCAGTTAGAGAAAATTAAAGAGGGAGGATGAGAAAGAGTGAAGACAACATGAGTTGCAACTAAAGCAACTTGAGGCTGAAGAGGCAGAAAAACAGACAGAAGAAGCAGAAAAACAGAGGGACAAGGCGGAAAGACAGAGAGAGTTTGAGAGGGAGAGATGGCAGCAAAGAGGTCAAATGCCAGACCTTGGTGATAGGTTTAGTGTCAGTCGAGAAATTAAGTTGGTACCTTCATTTGATGAAGCAGAAGTTGATAAGTACTTCCTGCATTTTGAAAAAGTGGCCCAGAATCGGCAGTGGCTGAGGGACCAGTGGGCTATTTTGTTACAAAATGTAATTAAAAAGAAAGCCCAGCAAGCGTATTCTGCCCTGACACTTGCAGAGGCAGCTGATGATAACACAGTGAAAGATGCTGTGCTTAAGGTTTATGAGTTGGTTCCGGAGGTGTACAGACAAAAGTTTAGAGATTTGAGGAAGTCTGGGAACCAAATGTATGCAGAGTTTTGCCTATGAGAAACCTGTGTACTTCAATCGTTGCTGTACCTCAAAAGGGGTGAATGAGGATATTAACAACTTGAGAGAGTTGATTTTGATTGAAGAATTTAAAATTTGTGTCTCTGATGAAATAAAGATGTACCTAGATGAAAAGGATGCTGTCACTTTGCAGGAGTCTGCTAGACTAGCAGATGAGTATGTGTTAACCCATAAGGTTAAGTTTATCCTGAATGAGAGCTTCCAAGAGAGTAGCTGGGATGATCAGGGTGAATTAGAATTTGAAACTGGGACTAGTGATGAAAGCGAGGAAGTGGAAACAGTTCCAATTGCCTGTGTTCAAGTTGTCGGAGCATCTGTAAATCTGCAGGATGCTGAACATGGTGTGGAAACTCAGTTAAAGTGTGAGATGTCAGATTTGGTTGGAAAGGAATTCAGTCATTCTGTGAAGTCTGGATTGGTTTCAAGACCTTTGACCTTGTTGGAGGGACAGTGGTCAGGTGAGAAAGTGCCTGTTAGTCTGTTAAATTTTGTTTTGAAACTTACAAATAAACAGCTTGGTGATATTTTTCAAGATTGTGATTTGGAGACACAAGATTCAGAGACTTCTCAAAACAAAGGGAAGTCTCTCCTCTCGAAAATTTCAGGAATCACTTGGACTTATTACATTACCACCTTAGGACTGGGCTTAAGTAATATCTGTTAAGAACTGTCTTTATAGATGCATAACGCTGTTAACTTCTGTTTAAGTTAGTCGTTCATTTACTGTTCTATGTTTTTGGGTAGAAGTTAATAAATATCATTGTTTATTTTATAAAAACTCAACTCAAATTCATAGCTATTGCTGCTGGTGCATTACAAATTGATGCAATTATCTATAAATAATATATAATTACATATAAATAAATAATTGAATGGGTTTTAAAGGTAAAGAGTAATCACATGAAATACTGATTTGATTTAGTCTTTTACTGTTTACTGCTCTTATATAATATGGCTATAGATACATTCTATATTGAGTTGTAGTCTATAGCCAAGCAGCGAGGAGTGTTGTGTATTTAATATTTCAGTAATATTGTAAATATATTGCTTGATTAAGCATTCTTTGTTAAAATAATTAATTACGGGCTATATGTAAAAGTACATGAATGGCATATGTTATCACGCCAGTACGTCATAAGTATGCATCTTGATAAAGTAAAAATGAAATTAAGACATGCATTCCTGGCTCTATGTTTCCTTTCAATTAGTTTTATGTTTTAGAGTTACAAAACATAACACAGTGGCTCTTGGCAGTCCGATGTCGATGAGCCACTTACAGCATACTTAAAAACAGAGTCAGTAGGTTAACACAACTGGCCTATATCAGTCAGCTCTGCCTCAGACATAGGGCAGCACTTGCCGGCAGTGACACAATGCACATTCTTCATGATTGAATTTAATAAAAACTATTAGTGATATCATTTCCCCAAGCCACACACAAGGGTATAATCCATTGATCCCCGTATTGAGATGGAACATGCCTCATCCCTATCCCGCCCCACCCCCCCAAAAAAAACACTCTGATCCTCTCATTACAGTAAAACAATCTGAAAGAAAAATGTTCAGGCTGCAATCCCATCTTGCAATTTAGACAATGGTTTTAAACTATACAAGATTTAATTTGGATGTGACCCATAGACTTTAAGTCGGATTAGCTCATTGTAATCACTCTCTGACATTTAATGTTCCCCATCTATAGTGTAAAAGTTATTTTCCAATACATCAAACAGAACTTTTTATTGGTATAGTGGTGGCCACTAAACGGCACATGCCTTCATTGGTACAGGCATTTCTACATCATATGACATTGCATTTATCATATGGCATTCAAGGGAAGAGAATGAAAAATATTTGTCAGGGATGAGCAATATAAAGGAAGTCAAAACTTCCTGTCACTGAGGTGTGGATATTATTGTCTAATTCAGCTGCGCTGGTCATAGGTTAAGGGTGAAAGGTGAAATATTTAAGGGGAACTTGTTCACTCAGAGGGTGATGTGATAGTGGAACGTGTTGCCAGTAGAAGTGCTGGAATGGGGTTCAATTTCAACATTTAAGAGAAATTTGGAAATGTCCATAGATGAGCGGAGTATGGAGGGCTATGTTTCAGATGCAGGTTGATAGAATAATAGTTCAGGTGGACTATACAGGGCAATGGGCCTGTTTCAGTACAATAGTGTTCTATGATTATGACTCAAGGCATGACTGCAAACCTAGAAATATGAAAGCTGTCCCAATGCTTCCTCATTCCCCATCTCCTATTAAACAGAAGGAAGGTTCCGCAGACACATGTGGTCAGGTCCAAATTTGCCTGTATCCAGTGTCATCACCAAATGGCCAGAGTTGAGAGAAGAGTCATGAAGACTTGGACATTGTCATCATATAACAGGGAAACTGGCTCTTTGGGCCACTAAGTCCATGCCACCATCAAGTGCTCATCTACACAAGTCCTATTTCTTCTCCCTCACATCTCATCCCCATCAACCAGCCCATCTCCCATTTCTCCTACCATCCACCTGCATGAGAAGAATTTACAGCAGCCAATTAATCTATCAACCATGAGCATTTTGAGGTGACCAAAGCAGTGGAGGACTAGATGGAGTAGCCATTGGTAGGAATGTTGTCCAAAAACTCCTCCTCACACATAGGGGACCACTACGAGAAACCACTGAGGTTTCAGATTATTTGAATTTTCATGTTTAAGGCATGTTCAACAAAAGACTGTAGATGGATTTAAAGCAAGATCTAATTCATTGATCCATTCACAGCAGCTTGAACAGCTGAGTGATTCCCCCTATCCCTCCTTCCAACGTTGGCCTTGTCTCTAATCCCACATCTCTTCTAGTCTTTCCCAGGAGGATCAAGCAATATTCACTGAATACTATCATTTATTAAGTATTAATCATGAGCAAACACATTTTTAAGTGGAACTGCAGTGAAAGGTGTTGAAGTGCAATCTTGTTTTTAAATGATTTGAATTGCTTTTCTTTGTTCTCTGTAGCTTGTTTGAGATATTGAAGTTGTCAGGCACTTTCAGACCCACACACTACTGTGTGATTAGATGACAGAAAGGAACTCCTTTTCCTCTGCTTGCTTTCCACCTTCCCTTTCCTCTGTGCCTCCTTCTGCTTTGTAGTGCTGGCAACATCTGTAACTTACTATGCAGAAGAGGAGCAAAGGTCGAAGTTTTGGGTCATGTTACCAATTTGCACAGCTGGATCTAACTGTGCAATACTGCAGCGTATTACTTCACCAGTAAATTATACTGCTCAGGCTCTTTTATCTGGGGTTATGTTTACTCACCTACTCTCCAATGCACATATACACACAGCCAGACCCTTTCAACGACTCTCATTCACTCATGTTCTCCATCTCATTCTCTCTCTCTGTCTCCCTCTCTCTCCTCCTCTCATTGTACCCCTCACTCTCATTTACTCTCTTCTTCTTATTCCCTCTCATTCTCCCGCATACTTTAATACTTCCTTTCTCATGCTCTCTCTCATTCCCTCACTCTCTCATTCTTTCTAGTTCTCTCTCATACTTTCTCGCTCATTCTCTCTTGTACTCCTTTCTCACTCTCTCATACTCTTGCTCTCATTCTCTCTTTCATTCTCACTCATTTTCTCTCATACTCTACTCACATTCTCTCTCATTCTCTCATTCTATCTCCCTCTATCTCTCATACTCTCTCTCTCATTCCCTCTTACTCACTCACCCTCCATTTCATTTTCTTCTCAGCCCCACCACTCCTCTCATTGTTCTCCCCTTCTCTCAATGTCCATCTTGATATTGCTCATATACCCTTTCAGTTTGCCTTATTTTACACTTTATCTCTTAGGCAATTCGGAGAACTTCAGCTTTAATTGTGGTTGTTTTCTTGCTCACAGTGATGTCTCCACACTGCACCTGAACTATCTCTTCTGTTCCAATAGCTTACACTACCAGACAAAGTCCAGTTGCCCTCAGGCCAGACTTTTCTCATTGGAGTGAGATTGGCCCTCCTCCAATTGGTTGCTTTCACCTTTTATCCCAGCTGTTCTCAGTTGGGTACCGTAATTGCTTCCAACTAATTCTTCCTTTAATTGACGTGCTTCATTCTTCAACAAGATAAAAGAGAAAGGAGGAAAATGAAGGCTAAGATGAGACACCAGGGTAGGACAGGAGCCAAAGGAGATTGTATTAGATGCCCCTGGGAAAAAGAGTGAGAGTATGAACAAATAAGAAATACTATAAAGGACCGAGGAATGTAAAATCCCACGTAACAGGTAAAGAAAGGTATCAGGAGGTCATGAAAAAAGATTGTACCTTGAAGAAGACCCATTATTGGTGAAAATAATGAGTGTGCTAACACATTTTTATGGCGTCTTTAATGCATCAAAATATTTCATTGGAGCATTATCAATTCAAAATCGAAGTAATTTATTCTCAACGTAGACTATAGACTACGTTGAGATTCCATTTTCTTGCAGGTATTTACAGGAAAATGAAGAACTACAATAAAATATATGAAAACTATACATCAATAAAGACAGACGAACAATGTGTAAAGGTAGACCAACTGGGCAAATAATAATAAAAAGTAAATAAGTAATACTGAGAACATGAGTTGTAGAATCCTTGAAAGTGAGTCGATAGGTTACGGAATCAGTTCAGCGTTGAGGCAAGTGAAGCTACTGATGCTGGTTCAGAAGCCTGATGGTTGTAGGGTAATACCTGGTGGTGTGAGAGTAAGGCTTCTGTACTTCCAGTCTGATGTGAGAAGTGAGCATAGCGTAGAAAATGGCCCAAAAAAAATAGGAAACAAAAGACCATAAGACCATAAGATATTGAAGCAAAATTAGGTTATTTGGCACATCGAGTCTGCTCCACCATTTCATCGTGTCTGATCGAATTTTCTTCTCAGCCCCAATCTCCTGCCTTCTCCCCGTATCCCTTCATGCCCTGACCAATCAAGAATCTATCAACCTGTTTCTTAAATATACATAAAGAATTGACCTCCACAGTTGCCTCTTGCAAAGAATTTCACAGATTCACCACTCTCTGGCTAAAGAAATTCCTCCACATCACCATTCTAAAAGGACACTCCTCTGTGTCCTCTGGTCTTAGACTCTCCCACCATAGGAAACAACCTTTCCACATCCACTCTATCAAGGCCTTTCACCATTTGACAGGTTTCAATAAGGTCTCTCCTCATTCTTCTGAAATCTACTGAATACAGGCCCTGAGCTAACAGATGCTCTTCATATGACAAGCCCTGAATCATTTTCATGAATCTCCTTTGAACCCTCTCCAGTTTCAACACGTCATTTCTAAGATAAGAGGCTAAAACCTGCTCACAATAGTCCCAAGTGAGGTTTCATCAGTGCTTTATTAAGTTTCAACCTTACATCCTTGCTTTTATATTCTAGTCCTCTTGAAAGGAATGCTAACATTGCATTGGCCTTCCTCACCACAGACTCAACCTGCAAATTACCCTTTAGAGAATCCTGCACAAGGACTCCCAAGTCCCTTTGCATCTTAGTTCTTGTATTTTCTCTCCATTTAGAAAATAGTCAACCTTTTCATTTCTTCTACCAAAGTGCATGACCTTACACTTACCGACACTCTATTCCATCTGCCATTTCTTTGCCAATTCTCCTAATCTGTCTAAGTCCTTCTGCAGCCATTCTACTTCCTCAAAACTATCTGTCCCACCACTTATCTTCACGTCCTCTGAAAACTTTGCAACAAAGCCATCAATTCTATCATCCAAATCATTGACATATAACGTACAAAGAATCAGTCCCAACACAATGATGGAACACCAGTAGTGACAAGCAGACAGTCAGAAAGGTTCCTTTTATTCTCACTCTTTACCTCCTGCCAATCAGCCACTGCTTTGCTCATGCTAGAATCTTACCTGTAATATCATGGGCTCATAGCTTGTTAAGCAGCCTCATGTGTGGCACCTTTTCAAAAGCCTTCTGAAATTCCAAGTACACAACTTCAACTGATTCTTCTTTGTCTATCCTGCTTGTTATTTCTTCAAAAAATTCCAACAGCTTCGTCAGGCAAGATTTTCCCTTGAGGAAACCATGCTGACTAGGGCCTATTTTATCATGTGTCTCCAAGTACCCTGAGACCTCATTCGTAATAATCGACTCCGACATTTTCCCAACCACAGAGGTCACACTATCTGGCTGATAGTTTCCTTACTTCTGCTTCTCTCCCTTTTGAAGAGTGAAGTGAAAGCAAGGGAAAGAGGTAAAGAGAAAATGAGATTTTGTGAGGGAATTCTCAAGATTAGGTTATTGGCAATTGAAGACAGAGCATTTACTGATGGGATAAATAATCAAGAACGAGCATTAAGTGAAGCAGGTGGTGCTGATGCAACACAGCTCCAGCAGCACTGACCCCAAATGCTGTGGAGTCTCAAACAGGGAGTAAAGTAGGTACCTACCAGCTTAAGATGCCAATGAAGGGCTTTGGAGAAAAGAGAGGTAGGGAGTGAAGTAGTTGTCATGGTCTTCTGTTGTATGTGCATGAAAGCAAGTACCTCCAAGGGTAAGAAGATCAAAACTGCACATCTCAGAAATTTCAGACGTATTTCCTTACTCCACCTTGCTTTTAATAAAGGCCAACGTATCATTTCTCTTCTAGATACCTGTGATTTTGTTTATGCAAATCCTCCATTTTAATGTTTACATCCCCCACCTGTGCAGAAAATATCCTGCATTTCTTTTTGTTCTATCAAAGAGGGCAATTTCACATTTTCCTACATTATATGTGATCCAACCTTCTTTCCCAAACATTTTCTCAAAAATTGACATGTTAACAATATGCATACATGCATAAATTATGTGGGTGTTAAAACAGAGAGTGAGAGAAGATCGAATTCTTCCTTGTTCATTTATCCTTCTACACTTTGTGCTGACCCCTTGGCGACAGCCTCTCCATAAGTTTTATCCTTCACTAAGCCACAACACCAAGGCAGAATTTATTTATTCCTTAGACTGATGTCTGTTCTCTGTTGTTCAGTAACTGAGTCCTTCCTACTGCTGCCTTCCTCGAAAACTTTTCATCTTTAACAATTATGTTCCAACTTTGAAGCTGCTGCCAAGATTCCATTCAGGGAAAATAATACCTCCTGATGGAGTTGCCTTTGTCGTTTCTTCAAATGAATGGTGAGCTCAACTCTTTTATTGACAGATGAGGGATTTTCTGAGGATTGCAGGTGGGTTCCTCACTTTAAATTCATAAGCATCTGATTGTCGCTTACTTGCCCTTAGGGGAGACTAAGCATCATTTTAATTTATTATCTTTAAAAAAATCATGTCTAAAGGTCTGTAATTCTTAAAATTAAAATAGATGTAGTGATGATAACAATGTAACTTTTACCAGCTTGTAGTGAAAAAATCAGGTCAGTCTCAGTAACACAAGAAAGTATGTTGATGCTGGATATCTTGAATAATACATTCAAAATGCTGGAGGAACTTAACAGGTCAGACAGGATCCATGGAGAGGAATAAACAGTTAGCTTCCTGAGAATCTTCATCAGGACTGGCACAGAAGGGGTTAAGGAATCAGATTAAGATGATGAGGGGAAGGGACTTTGAGAGAAGAAACGAGGTGAGGGGGAAGGTGGGTGAGTGGGGGAGGTGGTGAAGTGAGAAGCTATGAGGTAATAGGTTTAAGAGGTAAAGGGCTAATGAAGGGATCTGACGGGATAGTGGACCATGGAAGAAAAGGAAGAAGGAAGTGCTCTAGATGGGAAATAATGGGAAGGTGAGCAGGAGAGAAGGGATGAAGGGGTAACCAGAATGGACCTGATTCAGTGATGCCCTTCAGAGACAGAAATGCACCATCGTTACGTAGCCACGACAACATGTCCAACCCCACAGTAATACTGATGCCATTAGCATGCCCTCTGAAATGGCTTAGCAAGACACAACTAAGGTGGACAATAAATGTCGACTTTGCTAGCAATGCCTACAGCTCAGAAACAATCTTGGCTAGTTGTTATTATACTGAAATACTGCATTGAGACATCCACTTGTGAAAGGGAGCAAGTTGTAACGGCTGGAATTTCCATTTCAGGATGACCCAATTGCTTCTCAGCTTGTTTTACAACAGAAGAGTTATAGTTCTTTCAAAGTGTATGTTCTGTTATGATGGAGGCTTATTTGCAGTCATGTTCCAACAGACAGTTTTTAATTACCAATTATCTTCTATAAACATTAATATTAAGGGAATGATGTGGACCCAGACATTTTCCCCTGCTTTTAAACACAACACCCTGGAATGTGAGATGGCAGACAGAGCCTTGGATTTTTATCAAAATTGGTACAGGGTTAATAAGATCAGAGAACCAAATGTGTGGTTCAAAGATTGGGGTGGGAGAAGTGAGTTTAAATGGGGTGGGAGTAGTGGGCCTCATTACTGGTAAAGGAGGGGAGCTGTCCTGATGGGATGTTTCCACTTGAAACATGCTGGTCATTGGAGAATCGCATAACTACGGCTACAGATAGGGTTTAAACTTATGAGCAATGGGGGGTGGCTTCAACAGTTCAAAAAGTATGGTTAAAGTAAAAGGAAAGGAGAATGCAGGAGCGGTTAATGAAGTTGCCAGAATAAAGAATAAAGCAATAAGTTTAGAAAGGGTTAAGAATTTAACTTCAGGCAACATGGAGACAAAATAGAAAAGGTGGCAGTGAAAACAGGACTGAAGTTGTTATATTTGAATGTATGCGGTTTACAAAAAGTAGATGATACTGTAGTCCAGTTAGAAATTGGGAGGAATGACATGAGCATCACAAAGTCATAGTTGAAAGAAGATCACGACTGGGAGCTTAACATCCAAGGATACACGTTGTATCAAAGGAATAGGCAGGTGGACAGAGAGAATGAGGTGGCTTTGTTGGTTAAAAAAAATTAAATCAAATCCTTAGAAAGAAGTGACATGGGATCAGAAGATGCGGAATCCTGTGAGTAGTGTTGGGAAACTCCAATGGTAAAAAGACCCTGATGGGATGGATATATATATAGGCACTGGATCCCAAGAGAAGGAATTCGTAGAATGCCTACAAGATGGTTTTTTTAGAGCAGCTTGTGGTCAGGCCCACTAGGGAATAAGCAATTCTGGATAGGGTGTTATGTAATGAACTCGATTTGATTCGAGAGCTTAATGAAATGAACCTTTAGGAGGTGGTGATCATTATATAATAGAATTCACCCTGCAGCTTGAGAGGGAGAGCTAAAGTCAGATGCAGTGGCATTACAGTGGAGCAAAGGTAACTACAGAGGCATGAGAGAGGAGCTAGTCGAAGTTGATTGAAAAGGTGCAATGTCAGGGATAACAGCAGAGCAGCAATGACCGTGGCTTCATGAAGTAAATCTGAAGATACAGGAAAAATACATCCAATGAAAAAGTATTCTAAAGGGAAGATGAGGCAACAATGGCTGACAAAGGAAATCAAAGACAACAGAAAAGCAAAAGAGTGTACAATATAGAAAAAAATTAGTGGAGACTAGAGAATAGGGAATCTTTTAAAAACCAACGGAAGGCAAATAAAAAACCATAATGAGAGAAAATAAGAAATATGAAGGTCAGCTAGCCAATAATATAAAAGAGGACACAAAGTTTTTTCAGGTATATAAAGAGTAAAAGAGTGAACATCGGACTATTGGACAATGATGCTGGAGAGGTAGTAATATTGAAAAAACAGACCAACTGAGTATTTTGCATCATTCTTCGTTATGGAAAACACCAGCAGAATGCCAGAAACTCAAGGGTGTCACAGGCTCAGAAGTAAGTATAGTCACTATTACTAAGGAGAAGGTGCTTGGGAAGCTGAGAGGTCTGAAGGTAAATAAAACACCTGGACCAGTTGGACTCCACCCCAGGGTTCTAAAAGAGATAGTTGAAGAGATTGTGGAGGAATTAGTAGTGATCTTTCAAGAATCCACAAAAATCTCAAATGTCACTCCATTCTTTAAGAAGAAAGGAAGGTAGAAGACTGGACATTATCGACCAGTTAGCCTAACTTCAGTGTCGACAAAATGTTAGAGTCTATTATTGAGAGCGAGGTTTCAGGCTACTTGGACGCACATGATAAATGAGGCCAAAGTCAGCAGGTTTCCTGAAGGGGAAATCTTACCTAACAAATCTGTTGGAATTCTTTGAAGAAATAACAGGAAGGATAGTCAAAGGAGAGTCAGTGGATGTTGTTTACTTGGAATTTCGGAAGGCCTTTGACGAGGTGCTGCACATGAGGCTGCCGAACTAGATAATGTCCCAGGGAGTTACAGGAGAGGTGTGAGCATGGCTGGAAGATTGGCTGACTGGCAGATGGCAAAGTGTGAGAATGTAAGGGGACCTTTTCTGATTGGCTGCTGCTGACTAGTGGAGTCCCACGGGGTCAGTGTTGGGTCTGCTACTTTGCACGTTGCAGTATATGTTAATGATCTGGATGATGGAATTGATGGCTTTGTGGCCAAGTTTGGGGATGATACAAAGATAGGTGTTGGAGCAGGTAGTGTTGAGGAAGAAAGAAGTCTGTAGAAAGACTTGGACAGTTTGAAAGAATGGGTAAAGAAGTGGCAGATGGAATCTAATGTTGGGAAGTATATAGTCAAGCACTTTGGTAAAAGGAATAAAGACATAGACTATTTTCTAAGTGGGGAGTGAATTCAGAAATCAAAGGTGCAAAGGGATGTGAGTGCCCATGCAGGATTCCCTAAGGGTTAATTTGCAGGTTGAGTCAATACGAAGGAAGGCAAATGCAATGTTAGCATTCATTTCGAGGGAACTGGAATATGAAAGCAAGGCTGTAATGCTGAAGTTTTATAAGGCATTGACCAGACCACATTTTGAGTATTGTGAGCAGTTTTGGGTCCCTTATAGAAGAAAAGATCTGTTGGCATTAGACAGAGTCCAGAGGAGATTATATCCCCCCTTGTTCAATCCCTTCCTACCTATGTTCGTGACACTTCTCATGCTCTTAAACTTTTCGATGATTTTAAGTTTCCTGGCCCCCACCGCTTTATTTTCACCATGGATGTCCAGTCCCTATATACTTCT
Organism: Mobula birostris; assembly: GCF_030028105.1. Classification (NCBI taxonomy): domain Eukaryota; kingdom Metazoa; phylum Chordata; class Chondrichthyes; order Myliobatiformes; family Myliobatidae; genus Mobula; species Mobula birostris. The sequence goes on along the minus strand of NC_092375.1, from coordinate 138,295,492 downwards.
ATCCCCCATCAGGAAGGTCTCAAAGCTCTCCGCTTCTTTTTGGATTCCAGACCTAATCAGTTCCCCTCTACCACCACTCTGCTCCGTCTAGCGGAATTAATCCTTACTCTTAATAATTTCTCCTTTCGCTCCTCCCACTTCCTCCAAACTAAAGGTGTAGCTATGGGCACCCGTATGGGTCCTAGCTATGCCTGCCTTTTTGTTGGCTTTGTGGAACAATCTATGTTCCATGCCTATTCTGGTATCTGTCCCCCACTTTTCCTTCGCTACATCGACGACTGCATTAGCACTGCTTCCTGCACGCATTTGAGCTCGTTGACTTCATTAACTTTGCCTCCAACTTTCACCCTGCCCTCAAGTTTACCTGGTCCATTTCCGACACCTCCCTTCCCTTTCTAGATCTTTCTGTCTCTGGAGACAGCTTATCCACTGATGTCTACTATAAGCCTACTGACTCTCACAGCTATCTGGACTATTCCTCTTCTCACCCTGTCTCTTGCAAAAACGCCATCCCCTTCTCGCAATTCCTCCGTCTCCACTGCATCTGCTCTCAGGATGAGGCTTTCCATTCTAGGATGAGGGAGGTGTCCTCCTTTTTTAAAGAAAGGGGCTTCCCTTCCTCCACTATCCACTCTGCTCTCAAATGCATCTCCCCCATTTCACGTACATCTGCTCTCACTCCATCCTCCCGCCACCCCACTAGGAATAAGGTTCCCCTGGTTCTCACCTACCACCCCACCAGCCTCCGGGTCCAACATATTATCCTCCGTAACTTCCGCCACCTCCAACGGGATCCCACCACTAAGCACATCTTTCCCTCCCCCACCCCGCTTTCCGCAGGGATCGCTCCCTACGCAACTCCCTTGTCCATTCGTCCCCCCCATCCCTCCCCACTGATCTACCTCCTGGCACTTATCCTTGTAAGCGGAACAAGTGCTACACATGCCCTTACACTTCCTCCCTTACCACCATTCAGGGCCCCAAACAGTCCTTCCAGGTGAGGCAACACTTCACCTGTGAGTCGACTGGGGTGATATACTGCGTCCGGTGCTCCCGATGTGGCCTTCTATATATTGGCGAGACCCGACGCAGACTGGGAGACCGCTTTGCTGAACACCTACGCTCTGTCCGCCAGAGAAAGCAGGATCTCCCAGTGGCCACACATTTTAACTCCACATCCCATTCCCATTCTGACATGTTTATCCACGGCCTCCTCTACTGTCAAGATGAAGCCACACTCAGGTTGGAGGAACAACACCTTATATTCCGTCTGAGTAGCCTCCAACCTGATGGCATGAACATCGACTTCTCTAACTTCCGCTAATGCCCCACCTCCCCCTCGTACCCCATCTGTTATTTATTTTTATACACACATTCTTTCTCTCACTCTCCTTTTTCTCCCTTTGTCCGTCTGACTATACCCCTTGCCCATCCTCTGGGTCCCCCCCCCCTTGTCTTTCTTCCCGGACCTCCTGTCCCATGATCCTCTCGTATCCCCTTTGCCAATCACCTGTCCAGCTCTTGGCTCCATCCCTCCCCCTCCTGTCTTCTCCTATCATTTTGGATCTCCCCTCCCCCTCTCACTTTCAAATCTCTTACTAACTCTTCCTTCAATTAGTCCTGACGAAGGGTCTCGGCCTGAAACGTCGACTGTACCTCTTCCTAGAGATGCTGCTTGGCCTGCTGCGTTCACCAGCAACTTTGATGTGTGTTGCTTGAATTTCCAGCATCTGCAGTATTCCTGTTGTTTGAAGTTCATGAAATGGTTAATGTATGAGGAGTGTTTGATGTCTCTGTGCCTGTACTCACTGGTGTTCAGAAAAATAAGGGAGGATTACATTGAAGCATGCTGAATATTTAGATACCTAGACTGCGTGGACATGGAGAGGATGTTTCCTATAGTGGGACAGGGAGCACAGACTCAGAACAGAAGAACATCCCTTTAGAACTGAGATGAGGAAGAACTTCTTAGCCAAAGGGTATGAACCTGTGGAATTCATTGCCACAGATACCTGTGGAGGCTAATTCATTGGGTATATTTAAAGCGATGAGTAAGGGTATCGAAGGGTATGGGGATAAGGTAAGAGAATGGCAATGAGTGGGAAAATAAATCAGCCATGATCAAATGATAGATCAGACCCAATGGGCCGAATGGCATAATACCACTCCCATGTCTTTTGGTCCTATGTTTTGTATCCAATTCAAAAGGCCTTTGCCTGTGCTGTGCTCCCCCGGTACTGCACAGAGTGTGAGTGTCAGCCTAGATCTCTGTGTTTAAGTCTCTGAGATGCAACGCCTGACTCATTCAGGAGGCCCAGCAAATGAGACACGGGCAATATCTAAAGTAAAAGCTATAGCAAGCCAATTGCAATTTTGGAAGAAAGAATAAAGCTCAGTCCACCATCCATGTTCATTCTGGCAGTCATTATATCAGCAGAAAGCTTATTCTCTTGTGTACAGAAAGCTTTAGTAACATCTTTTATGACACAGAAGATTAAGGTGCACCCTAATGTGGCTGGAAGTGCTGCTGCCTCACAGCACCAAACATCTGGTCAGGAGAGGCAGAGTAGCACATACAGGGCTGCTTTGAATCAATGGATTGGAGCACATTCAGGCATTCAACTTTGGATCTGAATCAGCACATCGCAGTTGTCACTGACTTCATTAAGACATGTGTGAGCGACTGCATGCCTTCAGGAGCATACACAAACCAGGAGTCGTGGATGAGCCAGGAAATACACAGTTTGCTGAGGACTAGATCTGTAATGTTCAAGACCGGTGATCCAGACTATACAAAAAGTTCTGGTACAACTTATGGAAGGCTAATTTAAGAGTGTAAGAGAATTGAATTGAATTGACTTTATTTCTTACATCCTTCGCATAAATGAGGAGTAAAAATCTTTATGTTACATCTCCGTCTAAATGTGCAGTCATAGTAATTTATAATAATTTATAATAAACAGAAAGGTCAATGTAATATAGAACACACTCAAATCAGTGTGAGTTAATCAGTCTGATGGCCTGGTGGAAGCAGCTGTCCCGGAGCTTGTTGCTCCTGGCTTTAATGCTGTGGTACTGTTTCCTGGATGGTAGCAGTTGGAGTAGATTGCAGTTGGGGTGACTCGGGTCCCCAATGATCCTATGGGCCCTTTTTGCGCTGGGCTGTCCGCACCACTCTCTGCAGAGTCCTGTGATTGAGGGAGGTACAGTTCCCATACCAGACAGTGATGCAGCCAGTCAGGATGCTCTCAATTGTACCCCTATAGAAAGTTCTTAGAATTTGGGAGCCCATACCAAACTTCCTCAACCGTCTAAGGTGAAAGAGGAGCTGTTGTGCCTTTTTCACCACACAACTGGTGTGTACGGACCACATGATGTCCTCGGTGATGTGGATTCTAAGGAACTTAAAGTTGTTTACCCTCTCAATCCCAGGTCCACTGATGTCAATAAGGGTTAGCCCGTCTCCATTCCAGCTCCTTTGTTTTTGCAACATTGAGGGAGCGGTTGTTTTCTTGACACCACTGTGTCAGAGAGATGATTTCTTCCCTGTAGGCTACCTCGTTATTGTTTGAGATAAGGCCAGTCAATTTAGTGTCGTCGGCAAATTTAATTAGCAGATTAGAGCTATAGGTGGCGACACAGTCATGGGTATACAGGGAGTAAAGGAGGGGGCTTAGTACGCAGCCCTGAGGGGCTCCTGTGTTAGAGTCAGAGGGGTGGAGGTGAGGGAGCCCATTCTTACAGGCTGCTGGCGATTTGACAGGAAGTCCAGGATCCAGCTGCACAATCAGGGTTAAGGCCGTTGTCTCTCAGCTTCTTGTCGAGCCTGGATGGAACTATGGTGTTGAATGCTGAACTGTGGTCCAAGAACAGCATTCTCACATAAGCATCCTTCTTCTCCAGATGTGTAAGGATGGTGTGTAGACCTGTGGCTACTGCGTCATCTGTCGATCGGTTGTGTCGGTAGGTGAATTGTAGGGGGTCCAGTGTGGGTGGTAGCATGCTGCAGATGTAATCCTTGATCAGCCTCTCAAAGCATTTGCTTATTATTGAGGTGAGTGTGACAGGACACCAATCGTTCAGACATGTTACCTTGGTCTTTTTTGGTACAGGGACAATGGTGGATAATTTGAAGCAGGAGGACTCCACGACGCTTGGCTTTCAAGTCTGCGATGGTATACAGCCCTCGCCACAAGTCACATGTGCTATTCGTTGTGAATCTTGACTCAATCTTGTCCCTGTATTGTTGTTTCGCAGCCCTGCTAGCTTTGCGCAGATCGTAGCTGCTTTTCTTGAGCTCTTGCTGATCGGCGGCAATGTAAGCTTTTCCGATTAGAGTTAGGGACCGTGTCTCCAGCTTGAAGTTCTTGGACGTGAACATCGCAGGGGAGCTTCCTTGGACTGCCAACACCTCCTTAATAGTTGGGAAGGCTCAACAGTGCCTATACAATCTTAGGAGTTTAAAGAGAGCAAATCTGTCCCAAAAGCTGCTGGTAAGCATTTATCGATGTGTAGTTGAGAGAAGACTGACCTACTCCATGACTTTATGATACACATAGCTACAAAAAGGTTGACTAAAACACACTTCAATGAGTGATCAGGACTACACAGAACATCACTGGGACAAAACTACGAGATATGGAAACCATCTACAGCTCACAATGTCTGCAGCAGGCTCGCAAAATTGTGATGGACTCATCCCACCCCAGTAATTACCTGCTCAATCTCCTTACCATCTGGCAGGAGATACAAAACATCTCTGCACGGACATCATCTTCCCCAGGGCTGTTGTGCAACTGAACAACGCCCCATTTTAGAGTTGTTTGTTTTTAATTCAGTTGTAACTTACTGTAAATGTCCGTCAAAATAGCTCAGATGTAATTTTAAATTTAGCCATTGAGTTTTCATGCTGCTTTGGATGGAATAGAGCAACACTGCAATTTTATTGTCTTCAGCAATGACGATAAAGCTCTAACTAACTAAGTAACTCTGGCAGGATTTGCAGACCAGTACTTCCTACAAAGCAAAACCTAACATCGTGAATGGCTGTGATGTTTCACCGCCAGATGAGCTCAACGCCTTTTAGGCATGCCTTGAAAGGGAGAATAGAACTACACCTGTGCGAATCCCTTCAGCATTTGATGACCCTGTGATCTCAGAGGTTGACATCAAAACATCTTTCAAGAGGGTGAACCCCTGCAAGGCATCGGGCCTTGATGGTGTACCTGGTAGGACACTGAAAGCCAGCAGCAACATACTGGCCCCAGTGTTCAAGGACATCTTCAATCTTGCACTGCTGCTCCTGGAGGTCCCTACCCACTACAAAAGGATGACAATCATACCAGTGCCCAAGAAGAGCAGGGTGGGCTGGCTCAACGGCTATTGCTCACTTGCACTCACATCTACTGTGATGAAATGCTTTCACAGCCAGAGTCAACTCCTGCCTAAGCAAGGACCTGAACCCACTGCAATTTGCCTAAGGCCACAATAGGCCTAGAGCAGATTTAATCTCACTGGTTCTCCACTCGGCTTTGGACAATCTGGACAACAGCCATACCTCATCAGGGGAGGGGAGGGAACGTCGACTCAGACCATGAGAGGCCTGCGTCAGGCATTTTCATGCCTTACAAGGCGCAGACTGGAAGTTTGTGTGGGGCGCTACCCCTCGCACAGACTAGAGCAATGTGTGATTAAGTGCTTTGTTCAAGGGCACAAACACACTGCCACAGCTGAGGCTCGAACTAGCAACCTTGAGGTAACTAGATGAACACCTTAGCCACTTGGCTACGTGCCCAACATGAATATGTGCCCAATACCTCATCAGGCTGCTGTTTATTGATTACAGCTCAGCGTTCAACACTATCATACCCTCAATACTAATCAACAATCTTCAAAACGTGGGCCTCTGTACCTTCTTCTGAAGCCACATCTTTGACTTCCTCATCAGAAGCCCACAGTCAGTGCAGATCAGAAATGACATGTCCTCCTCACTGACAATCAGCACTGGTGCAACTCAATGATGTATTCTTTGCTTACTGCTCTGCCTCTCTCTACACCCATGTGTGCTAGGCACAGTTCAACCACCATCTCTAAATTTACCAACAGAACTTAGACCTGTACAGAGCAGCTCAAGAACAGTCCCCTCGGTCCACAATGGTGTGATGATCCAATTAATTTAGTAATCAAATGGGTAACTTCACTAATCCTTTCTGCCTACACTATGTCCATATACTTCCATTTTCCTCACACTCATCGGCCTATCTAAATGTCTCTTAAAAGTCCCACAATCTTGATTGAGGAGTTGCAGAGCCTGGGCCTCTGTACTTCCTTCTGCAATTGGATTCTCAGCTTCCTAACCGGAAGACCACAGTCTGTGTGGATTGTTGATAACGTATCCTCCTCGCTGACGATCAACACTGGCGCACCTTAGGGGTGTGTGCTTAGCCCACTGCTCTACCCTCTGTATACGCATGGCTGTGTGGCTCGGCATAGCTCAAACACCATCTATAAATTTGCTGACAATACAACCATCGTTAGTAGGATCTCAGGTGGTGATGAGAGGGCGTGCAGGAGTGAGATATGCCAACTGGTGGAATGGTGCCATAGCAACAACCTGGCACTCAATGTCAGTAAGCTGAAGGAGCTGATTGTGGACTTCAGGAAGGGTAAGATGAAGGAGCACGTACCAATCCTCATAGAGGGATCAGAAGTGGAGAGAGCGAGCAGTTTCAAGCTCCTGGGTGTCAAGATCTCTGAGGATCTAACCTGGTCCAAACATATCGATGTAGTTATAAAGAAAGCAAGACAGCAGCTATACTTTATTAGGAACTTGAAGAGATTTGGAAAGTCAACAAATACACTTAAAAACTTTTATAGTCGTACCGTGGAGAGCATTCTGACAGGCTGCATCACTGTCTGGTATGGAGGGGCTACTGCACAGGACCGAAAGAAGCTGCAGAAGGTTGTAGATCTAGTCAGCTCCATCTTGGGCACTAGCCTACAAAGTACCCAGGACATCTTTAGGGAGCGGTGTCTCAGAAAGGCAGCGTCCATTATTAAGGACCTCCAGCACCCAGGGCATGCCCTCTTTTCACTGTTACCATCAGGTAGGAGGTACAGAAGCCTGAAAGCACACACCCAGCGATTCAGAAACAGCTTCTTCACCTCTGCCATCTGATTCCTAAATGGACATTGAAGCTTTGGACTCTACCTCACTTTAAAAAAATATACAGTGTTTCTGTTTTTTGCGTGCTTTTTAATCTATTCAATATACGTTTACTGTAATTGATCAAATATGTCATCAAGAACCAACTAAGATGGAGCAGTAATGTTGTTCGGATGAAAGAAGAACGTCTGCCGAAACAAATCTTCTACTCCCAGCTTAAAGAAGGCAAACATAAAAGAGGCGGACAACAGAAGAGATTCAAAGACGTCTTAAAAGCCAACATGAAGAAATGTAACATTGACGTCAACAATTGGGAAACCAATGCCAAGGACAGAAAACACTGGCAAGCCATCATCTGAGAAGGAACAGCAACTTTCGAAGCCAACAGATGTGCAGAATTAGAAGAAAAAAGAAGAAAATGGAAAGAGAGGCAGCAACAACCAAAGCCCGACCTGCCATCTGGAACTACCTGTCCTGAATACAGAAGAACTTTCAAAGCCAAGATTGGACTCATAAGCCACTTGAGAGCCCATAGGTAGATCAACAGAACGAAGACCATCATCCTCGACCTTGAGGGATAGCCATTGTAATTTATCTATTTATCTATCTATCTATCTATCTATTTATTTATTTATTTATTTATTTATTTATTTATTTAATTTTGGTTTTTTCTCTTCTAGATTATGTATTGCATTGAACCGCTGCTGCTAAGTTAACAAATTCCGCGTTACATGCCGGTGATAATAAACCTGATTCTGATTCTAATATATTTGTCTATTTCACCACCCCAGGCAGCGCATTCTAGGCACCCACCACTCTCTATGTATAAAACTTGCTCCTCACATCTCCTTTGAAATGATCCCTTCTCACCATAAATGCATTCCCTCTGGTATTAAACATTTCAACCCTGTCTGTCCACTCTATCTACACCCCAATCTTATAAACCTCTATTAGATCTGCCTTCAGTGTCTTCTGCTCCAGAGAAAGCTACCCAAGTTTGTCCCAGCTCTCGTTATAGCACATGACCTATAATCCAGGCAGCATTCTCGTAAACATCTTCTGCACCCTCTCCAAAGCCTCGATGTCCTTCCTATAATGGACAACCAGAACTGCATGCAGTACTGCAGATGCAACCCAGAGTTTGATAGAGTTGTAACATAATTTCCTCACTTTTGAACTCAGTGCCTCGACGAATAAAGGCAAGCATGCCATCTGCCTTCTTAACCACCCTACCAACCAGCGCAGCTACTCATAGGGAGTTATGAACTTGAAGCCCAAGGTCCCTCTGCTCATCAACACTGTTAAGGGTCTTGCCCCTCACAGTGTGCTGTCTCTTTGCATTTGACCCACCAACGTGCAACACCTCACATTTCTCTGCCCATATCTGCAACTGATCTATATCCTACTGTATTCTTTGCCAGTCTTCTACGTTATCCACAACACCACCAATCTTCATATCATCTGCAAACTTACTAACCCAGCCATCTACACTTTCATCCAGGTCATTTATATACATCACAAACAGCAGAGGTCTCTGGACGGATCGCTGCGGAACACCACTAACCGCAGGACTCCAACTAGAACAAGTCTCCCTTTGACCACTACCCTCTGTCTTCTATGGGCAAGCCAGTCCTGAATCCAAACAGCCAATTCACCATGGATCCTATGCATCTTAATCCTCTGTCTGAGCCTCCCACGAGGGACCTTGTCAAACACCTTATTAAACTCCATGTAAGCAACATCCACAGCTCTATCTTCTTCAATCACTTTCGTCACCTCATCAAAAAGCTCAATCAAACCTTTAAGACGCGACCTGCTCACACAAAACCATGTTGAGTCTTCATAGTTAGCCCACAATTCTCCAAATGCTCATAACTCCAACCCTTAAGAATTCTTTCCAGTAACTGACGAGAGACTCAATGGTCTTTAGTTTCCAGGAATATCTCTGATTCCCTTCTTGAATAATGGAACAACATTAGCTACTCGACAGTCCTCCAGGATCTCACCTGTGGCCAGAGAGGCCCCAGCAATCTCTTCTCTTGCCTCTCTCAATAACCTGGGGTATATCTCATCAGGTGCTGGGGACTTATCCACCTTAATTCTCTTTAAGAGACCCAACACAATCTCCACTTTTACTTCAAAATGCCCCAGCATATTAATATCCTCAGAACTGATCTCCCTACCCTCTGTGTTCTACCCTTTGGTAAATGCTGATGTAAAGTGCTCATTAACAACTTCGCCCACATCCTCCACGTGAAGTCCCCTTTATGCTTGCGTGTTTCTACCCTCTCCCTAGTTATCCTCTTGCTCTTGATGAATGTATAGAATGTCTTAGGTTCTCTTTCATCCCACTTGCCAAGGGCTTTTCATGGCTCCTCCTGGCCTTCCTAATTCCCTTCTTGAGTTCTTTTCTACCTTCTTTATTAACCTCAAGGGCTCTTTTAGATTCTAATTTCCTAAGCTTTATGCACTTTCTTCTTGACTAGATTCATCACCACTCTCAACATCCAAAATTCTCTTACCTTGCTATTCTTGTCGTGGAACCTACCTGTCCCATACTCTGAGCAATTTGTCTTTAAAAACCCTCCACCTGCCAGGTGTGGGCTAGCCAAAAACTTAGCGCTCCCTAATCCCTGCCTAATGCTCTTGTAATTTGCACCCCCCCCCCCCAGTTTAATACTCTCCCACAAGGCCTATCCTTATCTATAGCTATCATAAGGAATTACGGTCACTGTTCCCAAACTGTTTGCTCACTGAAAGTTTAGTCACCTGGCCAGGCTCGGTATCTAACACCAGGTCCAGAAAAGAACCTCCTCTTATTGGACCATCTACAAGAAACCCTCCTGGATGCACCTAACAAATTCTGCCTCATCTAAATCTCTTGCACTAAAGTCCCAATTTATATTAAGGAAGTTAAAGTGCCCCATAACAACAATCCTATTGTTTTTACACTTTTCTTAATCTGCCTGCATATATGTTCCTTAATGTCCTGGTGGCTACTGGGGGGTCTGTAGTACAATCCCATCAGGGTGACTGCACCTTTCCTATTTTTGAGTTCTACCCATATAGACTCAGTGGATGAGCCTTCCATTACGTCCCCTCTGAGTGCAGGTGCAATATTGTATCTGAATAGCAGTGCAATGCACAACCCTTCTTTTACTTCCCTCTCTTTCTTCAGTAAAACATTGAAAACCTGGGACAGTGGGCCATCACGGAGCGTGGTGTCAGAATAGAACCATAGGCCACAGCCTCAGGATAGGGGATGTCCGTTTAGAACGGAGATCAGTAGGAAATTCTTTAGCCAGAGGGTAGTGAATCTGTGGCATTCATTGCCATGGATGGCTTTAAAAGTCGTCATTGAGTATATTTAAAGCAGATGTTGATAGGTTCTGATTAGTCAGAGTGTCAAAGGTTATGGGGAGAAGGCAGGAGAATGGGATTGAGAGGGATAATAGATCAGCTATGATAGAACGGCAGAGCAGAATCAATGGGCTGAATGTCCTAATTCTGCTCCTATGTCTTATTGTCTTAAGCACCCTTAAGATCATAAGAAATAGAATTAGGCCATTTGTCTCATTGAGTCTTCTCTGCCATTTCATCATGCTGATCCAATTTTCCTCTTAGCCCCAATCTCATGCTTTCTCCCCATATCCCTTCGTGTCCTGACCAGTCAAGAATCAATCAACCCCTGCCTTAAATATACATAAAGATTTGGCCTCTACAGTTGCCTCTGGCAAAGAATTCCACAGATTCACCATTCTCTGGCAAAAGAAATTCTTCCTCTTCTCAGTTCTAAAAGGAAGCCCTTCTATTCTGAGGCTGTGTCCTGCACAAGGACTCCCAACTCCCTTTGCACCTCAGTTGTTTGTAGTCAAATAGTCAACCCTTTCATTTCTTCTACTAACGTGCATGCCCACATACAAACGTACTTCCCAGCACTGTATTCCATCTGCTATTTCTTTACCCATTCTCCTAATCTGTGTAAGTCCTTCTGTAGCCTCTCTATTTCCTCAAAACTACCCAACTCTCCACCTATCTTCATATCATCTGCAAACTTTACAACAAAGCCATCAATTTCATCATTCAAATCATTGACATACTGTATGCAAGGGGTGATTGATAAGTTCATGGCCTAAGGTAGAAGGAGTCAATTTTAGAAAACCTTGCACATTTATTTTTCAACATAGTCCCCTCCTACATTTACACACTTAGTCCAGCGGTCGTGGAGCATATGGATCTTGGACCACCAGAAAGTGTCCACAGCAGGGGTGATTGATATGTTCATGGCCTAAGGTAGAAGGAGATGAGTTATACAGCTCTCGTTACATGCACATGCAGTTCAACTCTTTGAGTGATTATGCAGATAGTTTGAAGTTAATAACTCATCAGGGTGATTGATAAGTTCGTGGCCTAAGGTAGAAGGAGATGAGTTATTAACTTATCAATCATCCCTACTGTGGACACTTTCTGGTGGTCCAAGATCCGTATGCTCCACGACCGCTGGACTAAGTGTGTAAATGTAAGAGGGGACTATGTTGAAAAATAAATGTTCTCGGTTTTCTAAAATTGACTCTTTCTACCTTAGGCCATGAACTTATCAATCACCCCTCGTAACATAAAAGAGAGTGGTCCCAACAAAGACCACGTGGACCACCACTAGTCACCGACAGCCAACCTGAAAAAGCTCCCTTCATTCCCACTCTTTGCCTCCTGCCAATCAGCCACTGCTTTATCCATGCTAGAATCTTTCCTGTAATATCATGGACTCACAGCTTGTTAAGCAGCCTCATGTCTAACAACCTGACTCAACCAATTCTCTGTAATAGTCACAGCTGTTGTTGGCAGAATCACAGATGGTGATGAGGAGGCATACAGGAACCAGCGAGATCAGTTAGATGTGGAACCAGAACTGGACACAATATTCCAAATGTCAGTCCAGAACCGAACACAAGATTCTAAACGACGGACCAGAACTGAACACGATATTCCAAATGTCAGTCCAGAACCGGACACAATATTCCAAATGTCAGTCCAGAACTGGATGCAATATTCCAAATGTCAGTCCAGAACCAGACACAATATTCCAAATGTCAGTCCAGAACTGAACACAATATTCCAAATCTCAGTCCAGAACTGAACACAATATTCCAAATGTGGAACCAAACTGAACACAATATTCCAAATGTGGAACCAAAATTGAACACAATATTCCAAAAGACAGTCCAGAACTGAACACAATATTCCAAAAGACAGTCCAGAACTGAACACAATATTTCAAATGATGGACCAGAACTGAACACAATATTCCAATTGACAGACCAGAACTGAACACAATATTCCAAATGTGGAACCAGAACTGAACACAATATTCCAAATGTGGAACCAAACTGAACCCAATATTCCAAATAATGGACCAGAACTGTACACAATACTCCAAGTGTCAGTCCAGAATTGAACACAATATTCCAAATGTGGAACCAAACTGAACACAATATTCCAAATGTGAAACCAGAACTGAACACAATATTCCAAATGATGGACCAGAACTGAACACAATATTCCAAATGTCAGTCCAGAATTGAATACAATGTTCCAAATGTGGAACCAAACTGAATGCAATATTCCAAATGTGGAACCAAAACTGAACACAATATTCCAAATGTGGAACCAAACCTGAACACAATATTCCAAAAGTCAGTCCAGAACTGAACACAATATTCCAAAAGTCAGTCCAGAACTGAAAGCAATATTCCAAATGTCAGTCCAGAATTGAACACAATATTCCAAATGTCGAACCAAACTGAACACAATATTCCAAATGTGGAACCAGAAATGAACACAATATTCCAAATGACGGGCCAGAACTGAAAACAATATTCCAAATGTGGAACCAAAATGAACACAATATTCCAAATGTGGAACCAAAATGAACACAATATTCCAAATGATGGACCAGAACTGAACACAATATTCCAAATGAAAGACCAGAACTGAACAGAATATTCCAAATGAAAGACCAGAACTGAACAGAATATTCCAAATGTGGAACCAAACTGAACACAATATTCCAAATGATGGAGCAGAACTGAACACAATATTCCAAATGTCGGTCCAGAACTGAACACAATATTCCACATGTCGGTCCAGAACTGAACACAATATTCCACATGTGGAACCAAACATTTCCTAATAGACCTGATAAGAACATATTAGATGAAATTCTTAATATGAAACCATTCTATAATGGTTCAATATCCAATATTTATGATATGTTGTTGGGAATGAGAAATGATTCTTTAGACAAGATTATAAATCTTTGGGAACAAGACTTACAGACCTCAATTTCTGAAGAAACTTGGAATGGGATTTTAAAATTGGTTAATACTTCATCACTATGTACTCATCATTCCCTCCTACAATTTAAAGTGGTTCATAGGGCTTATATGACCAAGGATAAGTTATCTTGTTTTTATAGAGATCAATCTCCCTACTCTGATAGGTGTAACAATGGAGAAGCTTCACTTATTCATATATTTTGGACTTGCCCAAGTCTTGGAAAATATTGGAAGGAAATACTTCAAACTTTTTCTGTACTCCTTAAAGTAAATTTTAAGCCTAATCCTTTGACTGCCCTACACAATATTCCAAATGATGGAAGCAAAGATATCATCTTGAAGACATCTGATCTGCAAATTCTGGCTTTTATCTCTTATGGTTAGAAGAGCACTTTTGTTTAAATGGAAGGATGCTGTTCTGCCCAATCATGCTCAGTGGTTACGGGATGTTATGGCATGCTAAATTTAGAAAAGATTTGTTGTTCAATTTCTGAATCTAACCAAGATTTTCAAAATTTGTGGGGGTCATTTTTAAATTATTTTCATAATCTTTGATTTCCTGCTAAAGTACAGAAGGTGGTTAATAGCATATTTCATTATCTGATAAGTTTCTTTTTTCTTTTTTTTCCAAACAGCTGCAGCTTTGGCAGTGGGTGTAGATCATTTTTTCCTTAATAAAATAGTTTATATTCTAATATACGAACTAATCTAATCCATATGAATATAGAGTAAGGAGTTTGTTAATGTGATTCAATATACTGTATCTGGTATTATTAAGTGCTACACATGCCCTTACACTTCCTCCCTTACCACCATTCAGGACCCCAAACAGTCCTTCCAGGTGAGGCAACACTTCACCTGTGAGTCGACTGGGGTGATATACTGCGTCCGGTGCTCCCGATGTGGCCTTTTATATATTGGCGAGACCCGACGCAGACTGGGAGACCGCTTTGCTGAACATCTACGCTCTGTCCGCCAGAGAAAGCAGGATCTCCCAGTGGCCACACATTTTAATTCCACATCCCATTCCCAGTCTGACATGTCCATCCACGGCCTCCTCTACTGTAAAGATAAAGCCACACTCAGGTTGGAGGAACAACACCTTATATTCCTTCTGGGTAGCCTCCAACCTGATGGCATGAACCTCGACTTCTCTAACTTCCGCTAAGGCCCCACCTCCCCCTCGTACCCCATCTGTTACTCATTTTTATGCACACCTTCTTTCTCTCACTCTCCTTTTTCTCCCTCTGTCCCTCTGAATATACCTCTTGCCCATCCTCTGGGTCCCCCCCCCTTGTCTTTCTTCCCAGACCTCCTGTCCCATGATCCTCTCGTATCCCCCTTTGCCTATCACCTGTCCAGCTCTTGGCTCTATCCCTCCCCCTCCTGTCTTCTCCTATCATTTTGGATCTCCCCCTCCCCCTCCAACTTTCAAATCCCTTACTCACTCTTCCTTCAATTAGTCCTGACGATGGGTCTCGGCCTGAAATGTCGACTGTACCTCTTCCTAGAGATGCTGCCTGGCCTGCTGCGTTCACCAGCAACTTTGATGTGTGTTGCTTGAATTTCCAGCATCTGCAGAATTCCTGTTGTCTGGTATTATTATGTTTTGTTTTTTGTTTTATAATATGTATTCTCTTGAACTCTGCGTTTTTCTGTATATAGAAATCAAATCAATGAAAATATTGAAAAGAAAACGTGGAACGAAACTGAACACAATATTCCAAATGATGGACCAGAACTGAACACAATATTCCAAATGTCAGTCCAGAACTGGACACAATATTCCAAATGTGGAACCAGAACTGAACGAAATATTCCAAATGACGGACCAGACTGAACACAATATTCCAAATGTGGAACCAGAACTGAACACAATATTCCAAACGACGGACCAGAACTGAACACAATATTCCAAATGACGGACCAGAACGGAACACAATATTCCAAACGACGGACCAGAACTGAACACAATATTCCAAATGTGGAACCAGAACTGAACACAATATTCCAAATGATGGACCAGAACTGAACACAATATTCCAAATGTGGAACCAGAACTGAACACAATATTCCAAACGACGGACCAGAACTGGACACAATATTCCAAATGACGGACCAGAACGGAACACAATATTCCAAATGATGGACCAGAACTGAACACAATATTCCAAATGATGGACCAGAACTGAACACAATATTCCAAATGACGGACCAGAACTGAACAAGATATTCCAAATGTGGAACCAGAAATGAACACAATATTCCAAATGTGAGCACCATATCCCTGCATGATTCTTAGGTTTCATAAGCTATTTTGGGAGAATCTCAGAATTGATGCCATTCCCAAACCCTTGGTTGCTATTAAGTAATCCCCTTACAGAACTTTTATTCACCAGCTTCTGATAAAATGGTCCCAACTACTTTCCCTTTGCACTCTGATGTTTTGACTTGTCTTCGCATTCAAATCTACAATTCTCATTCAACTCTATTGTTTTTCAATCAAACTGGTTATTTCTTCCCTTTTTTCTGTTTGAATGTATTTTTTAAAACCTTTAACTTTTGGCGTGGCAAGGATAACTTGTAGGAATTTATTGTTCCTTAAAGTCACTGCATGTCATTTCAAGGTCCCAAAAATGCACAAAAAATTAGTTTCCCGTTTTGGTGAACGGCCCATTACACAGTGTTATTAAACTGTGCAAATATATTCACAGAGACCCAAAAGGGCCTTCCCAAACACTGTGGATTTTCATGGTTTCCAAGTTTCCATGATTACATGGTGATTTATTGGAATCATAAATCATTAGTGATTAATCATAGTTCTCCTAAACCCCCGGCAGCAGGTGTGTGGAATTATTTTCTTTAACTCCAGTTCCTGCATATTTCTAAAATATTTAAAAGTGGGCTAATGTTGTTCTTAAAATGTATAAACTAGCTCTGAAGGCAGCTGCACAACTTGAGAGGGCAGTGGCCAGAGCCCATCTAGCTAACTGCACTTTCTGCTCATAGTACAGCTGAGTAAAAGATATTGGTCTACAGCAGTGGTTCCCAGACAATTTTGGGTTACCTCCTCCTTGGCTCCAAGACCATATACCCAGCACCAGCTCCCTTCCATTTCCGGCCATTACATAAACACCATGAGGAATTTTGATTTACGATGCACTGTGAAAGAAAATTCAAAGCAGTGACAAATAATTGTAAACATTATTGAAATCTATTTAAAGCTACAGATTATCTTACTTCTGTAAACCATTTACATCAACAATTTTAGAGCGTTAGTTAGTAGTCCAACTTTTCACTACTTCATTGCTTTTTCACCTTTCAGTGAGATAGATGGGCTTGGTACAGTGATATCAGCTTCTCAACATCAGGCTGAATGTCACTCAGAAGGAGCCTCAGATCCCCACGTTCAGTAATTTGCAGTCTGTTTCATTGCTTTGAAAGATGTTAGGGACTGCATTGAAACCATGCTCCACTAAATGTGATGTTGGAAAGGCAATAAAGAATATCTTGACCTTTTTCCACAGTGCAGGATAGTGTTCAGAGATTTCTTTCTGCAGCCATATTTCTTGATATGATTTTTTAAACCTTAGCTTCAGCTTAAAGTCATTTTGTAACGAGATTGGTTCTTCCTGCATCCTTCCTGTTAATTCCTCATTACAAGTGTTCAGGAATGGATTTATTACCCAGTCTGGAATTTGGATCAAAAGATCCAAATGATTGAGATCATCAAATGGTACTCTTTCTTACTCTTCCAACTCAGAGAGGCTCAGAAATTGGAAAATGTCATGATGGCCAGTGATGACTTAAATAGGGTTAAGTTGGAAAGAAATGTAGGGATGACAAATTTGACTTTGACAAG
This sequence comes from Mobula birostris, assembly GCF_030028105.1. Lineage (NCBI taxonomy): Eukaryota > Metazoa > Chordata > Chondrichthyes > Myliobatiformes > Myliobatidae > Mobula > Mobula birostris. The sequence goes on along the minus strand of NC_092375.1, from coordinate 138,278,130 downwards.
ATTCACATCATTTCATTGCAATTGAAGATTGATTCCATTAAAATTTTGCAAATAATTCTTGAATTGATTACTGAATGAAGCATTCAAATCTTTAAAGAATTTTATCACAACTTCAACATTTCTCAGGCAATTTCCTTTTGAGAGCCTTTGGCTTTTGTGTGCAACAGCAGTGTTCAAACTGTTCATCATTCTCAATACGACGATCTTGGAATAGTCGAGAACTGAGAACATTGGACCAGATTTTACTTACCACTGTGATAACACTATTTAATCATTTGTGCAGGCAATCACTTGGGGTTTTTTTGCGATAAGATGGTACCTGTGAATTATACAATAAATGGTAAATATGTTAGGCTCAGCTTTTTTCAAGAAAGTAGTAACCCCAAAGTGGTATCCTGTTTTTGATGGTGCCCCATCTGTTGCACAAGCAAGAATGTTGGTGAGTAGAACGCCTTTCTCTTTGAAAAAAATTGCTCAACATACCAAAATATTAACTACCCCTTTCTTTTCTGTTTCTAGTCTCCTTACACATACTGTAACAACTCTTGAATTATGTTTTCATCTTTTATGAAGCAAGCATAGCCAAGCAGCCAAAGTTGACTCATCCAACTACAGAGCAAATTCTGTTGCCCAAACTGTGCTGAACAACGTGTCTTCCACATTCTCAGAAATTTCATCTATTCATCTTTGAACAGAGCTGCAACTGAATGGAATTGTTTAAACACTGGGTCTGGTGACGTATGCAAATCTGTACTCAGAATCTCTCTTACTGCTGACAGAATCAGTTCTTGGCTGATTGTATTGTGCCTTCCAGATTTAGCAGTGAACAATGAAATATGATATGAAGGGCACACACCATCACTGTTTTGTTGTGAATTGCTGGCAAACATGTTTTGAAGAGTTTTCCGTTTCTGAAAGTTTTCACAAAATAACTGAATATAAGACAAGTTCTTGGACGCTTTATCAGAATGTATTCTCTTCAAATGTTCAAGGAGCTTGGATGGTTTTGTTGCCTCATTTGAAAAAAATCATTTTCATACAGCAGACACATTGGCTACTGTTGGTTACTTGGTGCTGGTATAAATCCATATTTCAGATACTCCACACTATACTGTCTACTCTTCTTTTTCATTTGGTCTGCTTCTGCCATTTTGTTAAGGATTAATGACCACGGTCAATCACCTATTGTTTAAGTCCAACCTGCAGGCACTGTGATCAATAAAGAGAAAAGTTATGATGTCATCAAAACTGAGGCAAAATCGGATTCTCTGCCTGAAGATACATAAAATGAGGCAGTGATATCTCGGTTGGGCTGTAAGCTGGAAAAATGTGGTCAAGACCATTTGAAAGGGCAGATTCTGAATATCCCAATGAAGGCCATACCCTAATTCACAGGATCTGTATCACTGTGTGATTAGAGTATGGGAATCGTACTAGCTAACACTGTAATACGGTAGTGAATTGCAATAATGTGGGGGCCAGGCTCAGAAATAATAAAATTTTTCCAGTCCAGATTTCTATTGATATGCCAAATACTGAAGTGTCATATTACTTTTCAATAACTATAATGCACTTTGAGCAAAGTCTAAGAGAACGGTGGGTTAGCAAGAGATGAGGTGATTGCATGGTCATTGTAATCAATTATCAATTACCGAAGATCAAAATGCTTATATTAAGTAATTCATTTCATAAATTAAACCTGTAATCCCTCAGCTACTCTCCCCTTGCTACAGAGCACGTTCACCCACCACCCCTTTATCATCATTGTCCCCTTAGAAACTCCCATCACCACCAGGGGATTTATCACCCACTTCGGCAACAAGGAGAATAGCACTGAGAAGCTCCTGGAGCTATGAGGACTGAGGAGATGGACTGATTATTTTGTTTTAATGTGAAATCAATATGAGGCCAATAGACTAACTCATAACAACAATCTCCATTTGTCATGTGCTTTTAAAATTGCAAAATATCCCAAATATTTTCCAGGAAATTATTCAAAGAACCGTTATATTAAGCCACACATTAGAGCAGATGACCATGGGCATAAAATATAGAACTTTACAACATAGTGCGGGCCCACAATGTTGTGCCAACCTTTTAACCAATGCGAAGATTAATCTAACCCTTCCCCCCCCCTCTATTTTTATATCAACCATGTGCCTATCTAAGAGTTTCTTAAATGTCCCTCATGTATTTACCTCCACTACCACCCTGCAGGATTCCCTAAAGGTTAATTTGCAGGTTGAGTCAGTGGTGAGGAAGGCAAATGTGATGTGAGCATTCATTTCAAGAGGACTAAAATATAAAAGCAAGGATGTAATGCTGAGACTTTATAAAGCACTGGAGGCCTCACTTGGAGTATTTGAGCAGTTTTGGGCTCCTTATCTTAGAAAGGATGTGCTGAAAGTGGAGAGAGTTCAAAGGAGGTTCACAAAAATAATTTTAGGATTAAATGACTTGTCATATGAAAACTATTTGATGTCTCTGGGCCTGTATTCACTGGAATTTAGAAGAATGAGGGTGGCCTCATTGTAATGTGTCAAATGGTGAAAGGCCTTGATGGATTGGATGTGGAGAGGATATTTCCTATGATGGGGGTATCTAAGACCAGAGGACGCAGTCTCAGAATAGAAGGAGATGAGGAGGAATTTCTTTAGCCAGGGAGTAATGAATCTGCGGAATTCTTTGCCAGAGGCAGTTGTGGAAGCCTAGGCTTTCTGTATATTTAAGACAAAGGTTGATAGATTCTTGATTGATCAGGGCATGAAGGTATATGAGAGGGGGCAGAGAATAAAAATGGATTGCCCATGATGAAATGGAGCAGCAGACTCGATAGGTCAAAGGGCCTAACTCTGCTCCTATATCATATGGTCTTATGGTCACCCCTAGCAGGATGTTCCATGCACCCATCACTATAGGGGTAGGTTTTAAAGAGTGTCTCAAAAGAGAAAAGATTTGGGTGGAGGTGACAGAATTGTGTCTTTGACGGAGCCAGAGTCATGGCTGCCAGTGATGGAGCAGTAGAAGCCTCAGAACATGAGACACAGTTGAGCTGTGGAAGCAGCCGAGACAGAAGTGATAGAACTCTGTCTTTGAGAAGAGATTTTATAGAGTCATACAAAATGCCACAGGTAAAGCAAAAGGTTAACCTGGAAGAATAAATTAAAATACAAGAATAGGATTAAACTGGGCAAGGGTAATTTAAGGATTCGTTTCAAAATTAATAATGTGGATTAAATTTTCAGACAAAGTAGTGAAGGCAATAACTCAAGAATAATTTCAGAGGTTTGGCTTGTTACCAAACGTTCCAACAGACTTCTAGAGATGTACTGTTGAAGGTAACCTGACTAGTTGCATCACGGTCTGGTACAGCAGTTCCAATGTGTAAGGATGTAGGAAGCTGCAGAGGGTAGTGGATTCATGAGCACACCTGCCCCACCATCAGTAATATCTACAGGAGGCTCAACACTACCTCAACAAGGCAGCATACACCATCAAAGATCCCCACCATCCAGCTCATGCCATACTCTCACAGCTAATATTCGTCTGTGATGCTGCTCCAATGAAGTTTTTCATTTCACCTCTGCATACTGTACTCAGACATATGACAATAAACTCGACTTTGACTTTGAGAAGTTCAGTTTGTCTGGCTGATAAATTTGGCAGGGCTAAAGGTCTTCTGCAGCTGGACTGAAGTTGTGGAGAAGCAGAGATTAGGGAGGTGATTGAAACTTCATATTTCAAATCCACACTGAGAACCTAGGTCAAAGACTGAGGAAGGGAAGAGGTGTGACACAGGAAATAGCGAAGTACATTTGTGTAAAACCCCTCACTGCCTTGAGATATCTCAAAGTGCCCTATAATTAAAGCGTTCCTGTCTGTTTGAATATGGCATTTTGTTTTATTTGCAAAGCTACAAAAGAACACATGAAAATTCCATCAGTTTTATGCTCTGCATGACAGAATTTTATCAAAAACTTAAATACTGAATGCCATTGGTTACCTTGAGTGTGTGTCACTGCGAACACATTGTGACATCAAATAGCACAAAACAATGGATTGAGGTCACTTGTGCATATTTCCACAATGCAAGCAGTGCAGGTCTTAAACATGGTTTTAACTGGGAAAATGGCTGTCCTCAACTGGACTAATACCTGGAATTCTGAACGTTCCATCTTTCTCACAGAAAAACAATATAAGTTGTGACAGTGAGGGTCTGGATGGGGAGTGGAACTCACACCATCCCATTTCAGGCCATGTAACCTACTTCCTCTCACTGGTTCCCCTCAGTAAATGTTTTCCCATTCCTCCCTGCATTCCTCTCCCTGTCCAGTCTCCGGTCAAAACCAATATCCGCTCTCTATCACTTCTAATGCAAACTCCACTCCCTGCAACAGCATTAAGAGAAAACCATTGTGCAAACTTTACTCTGTCGTGCATGAACCTTAGAGCCTCCTGTACTAGGGAGATGAACAAGAGATTTTGCATGGATTTTAATATGGCTTTTAGAATTACTTTCCTTGCACATCTTGGACTGTCCGTGGTGACAGTGGCGAACATCAGATCGGCCTTCCCGAGCGTGGACCTAAGGAAAGCGATTACTCCTGATGCAGTTCCCAGCGGTGACCTCAGACCCTGCATGGAATAGTTGGCTGAGTTGTTCGATGACATCTTTAACATCTCCCTACTCCAACCTGAAATTCCCATGTACTTTAAAAAGAATGCTATTAACCTGGCGCTATGGAAAAATAAAGCAGCATGCCTTAATGACTACAACCCAGTGGTTCTGACGTTCGCCATCATGAAGTGCTTTGAGAGGCAGGTCATGGCATGCATTGGCTCCAGCCTCCCAGATAATCTCGGACCCACTGCAGTTCACCTACTGATAAAAATGATCTACAGCAGATACCATCTCCCTGGCCTTACACTTATCTCTGGAGCATCTGGACATTAAAGGCACCTACATCTGACTTCTATTTATTGACTACAGACTTGACTTCAATACGATAATCCCAAACAAACTCATCACCAATTTCCCTGACCTGGAACTCAACACCTTCCTCTGCAAAAGCATCTTTGACTTCCTGACCAACAGAGCTCAATGACTGGGGTGAAGGTCCTGTCACATGAGCTGCAATGCGAGGAAATGAGGGTGAAAGGCAGGGTCTGGAGTTCAGAGGTAGCCAAGCATTGGGATGCAGGTGAGCAATTATACCTGTCCTCTTCTGCTCAAGTTATTGAACCACTTTTAGTGTTGAATCCACAACCGTGACTCCATTGTCCTTTGTTGACCCTACGGGCAGCCCCCTGCTGCGTCTCCTCAGTTCCACTGGAAGTGGGACACAGCTCCTCCCAGGTTCTTGCACTCACCAGCATCACACACAAGAGAGAAGTCATTAAGGCAAGGCGCAGCCTTTGAAATGGGCTGTATTCGGCCAGTTCCTTTGTGAGCTCCCAAACCCATCAAATGTCAGGTCTGGGATGTTCACTTAAATAATGGAGCTCATCACGTCTGCTCAGCCTAACTGGTTGGGAATTGTTTCCATCAGCTGCTCACAGATGTCTTGGACTTGGAGTAGTGCAGCTGATGAACAGGCCCTTCTGTGCACAATGTCCATGTTGAAGACAGAGCCAAGTTCAACTGACTCTCTTCTGTCTGCACGTGATCATGGATAGGCTACAAATGTTGGTGACGCTACTGACACCAACATCCTTAATACTGAATGAAGAAAATTGCCAGAAATTTATGGTTTGCAAGATGTGTGTTAAAACGTCCCTAATGGTTTTTCCATATGCTTGCCAGGACCTTGCTCTTCCCTCCGCAAATACAATGGGGAACACTAGCTCAGTTAAATCATAAAACTCACTCTGTAATCGAAAAGCCAGATCACAGACCCCTGACCCAGTAGTGGCAGGAATGGAGAGTAAAGCGCTGCCTTGCTGGAAGTGGTGCAACGTTTAGAGATGGCACAGCATCATGTTGAAAATCCAAAATGGTGGGCAAGAGAACTAGACAAGAGGTGGAACTGAAACTTGTCACGTTCCCTCTTCTGCTACTGAAAATTCACTCAATATTTTCAAAATAAACACCTCAATTTCTTTATGGAATAAAATGCTAAATAGTATAATTTGCATCTCTAACTTGTCCACTTTGGGCTCTTTTTCAGACAGAATCAATGCGACAATCTCTTTGAGAAAGAGCCTACTGGAAAGGCAGCCTTGATTTAATTGGGTCTTGGACTTTCATTATCAATGATACACAAGTAGGTCTGAAATGGGATCAACAGCAGTTTCCCATCAACAGCACAACTAATCCTTGAGCTGTACTCTACCTCCCGGCTCTTAGATCCACTGAACCTCTGTCACTTCAACAGCTTCGAGGAATTTATTCAAAGAAAAGGTTTCTATTCCAAAATCTGATAGGAAAACCCACCAGTGTCAAATTAACAAAACAATATCAAGGACACATTAATCAGTCAAACGAAATACATTAATTTGTTGCTGCAAAGCCCCTTTACCTTAAAATATCAGGTTTCTTTGGTGGGCCAGGGTGAAAAATGATGAAAGCAGTGTGGGAATCCCAACTCCTTATTGTTCCCTCTAGTCTGAAACAGGCTAATAGGGTTTTGTCAGCTCTGGGACACATTCAACATCACATAATTGGCCTTAAAAGGACTCACCTTTCACCAGTCCTTCCTCGGGCTGCTCTTCACCAGATTTCCAACATTGTCCCATGGTCTGAAGCCTGTGTCTAGTGATTCTTCCACTCTGGGGACGGCCCACATTCAAGAGCCAAGTGACCATTGCCCCTGCTGTCTCTTCCCCTCTCCGGACAGCATGTAACCATGGGCCGAGCGGTCAGCTACATCCCCAATTGTTGAGTACAGCTGCAGACCTTCACTAAAAAAGTAAATGGTTTATTTCTTTAATTCACATTAATGTTTTACAATAATTTGTTCCACAACACATGTTTTAGAAAATCCCTCAATGATTTATTTTTATGAATTGCTTTTGTTATTAATTACGTCTATTTGAACTGACTTTGATGGACTTTGTTCTTTTAATGGACGAGGGCTGCTGGAAGTCTTCAGGCCTGGGGAGCCAGGGTCCTAAGCTGCAGGGCATTAACGCATACTTGGGGAAGATCATGATGCAACTCAGCATGTTGCTGTTATTCATATTTTATTCTTTCAAAGGATGTGGGTGTCCCTGGCTAGACCAGAATTTACAATCTGGGGTAGGTGAGAGTCAGCCATATTTGCTATGAATGTGATGTTTCTCAGAGGAGAACAGGGTGCCTTCCCTGCAGTCCACTGGATTTTATGGAAAGGCTGCTCCTGGTCAACATTACCAATAGTAAATTTATCATTTAACTGATTTCAAATTTCCCTTTATTGTGGCGTGATTTGAAAGTGTCTTCAGATTAATACTCAGTCTTCTGGATATTAGGCTAGTAAATTAAACATTTTTATATCATACCCAGACAGAGTTCGTAGACCACCCATCACCTGTTCAGTCTGAGCTAACCACACTTGTATAAACATTAGCAATGCATGGTACCATGTATGATATTAATAGGTCATCACTTTGGGCACTTCCTGTCCAAAGAACTTTATTTCCTGCTGTCAGCCTTTCCCACTCCAAATTCTTATATCCACATTTAGAATGGGAACTGCCTGTGTAAACTCATCCACAAGTTACGTTATCTTATGTCTAAAACTACACACAGCTACCAATATAGAGAAACTTTGTTCATGCAATAAAAATACAATATTTGAATCCATCTTACATGTTTAATGTTCCCAGAGAACATGTCGAGAGAGGCAGTGCCTTATGTCAGTGCAAGGTTTGAAGGATGCTATGTGTTGTGTTAAGAGGTACAATTGTTTCAGCTGTTGGCCTGCAGGTGGGGGCAATATTCAATCACCACATGTAAAGAAAAGCAGGAGAAAAGTTATTTCACAATAAAAGACAAACAGCAACACGCACAAAATACTGGAGGAACTCAGCAGGTCAAGCAGTATCTGTGGAAATGAATAAACAATCAACGTTCCGAGCTGAGACCCTTCTTCAGGATAGGAAAGGAAGGAGGAAGATGACAAAATGAAAAGGTGGGGCAAAGGGAAGGTGGATAGCTAGAAGATGATAGGGGAAGCCAGGTAGGTAGGAAAGGTAAAGATGATCTTATTGAATGGCAGAGCAGGCTTGACAGGCCAGATGGCCTACTCCTCCTCTTATCTATATGTCTTATGTTCTTATGTAAAGGGCTGGAGTGGAAGGAATATGAGAGGAGAGGAGAATAGACCATAGGAGAAAGGGAAGGAGGAGGAGGAGGAGGGGAAGAAGGGGGGAGTGGGAGAAATTTTTTTATAGGAAGGAGAAATCGATATTCCTGCTATCAGATTGGAAGCTACCCAGATGGAATATAAGGTGTTGCTCCTCCTCCCTGAATGTGGCTTCATGGTGGCACGAGGAGGCCATGGACCGACATGTCAGAACGGGAATGAGAATGGGAATTAAAATGTTTGGCAACCAGAAAGTTCTGCTTTTGGTGGACGAAGCAGAGGTGCTTGATGAAGCGGTCCCCCAATTTACGACGGGTCTTACCAATGTAGAGACAGTTGCAACAGGAGTACCAAGCACAATGGACGACCCCAACAGATTGGTCTCGTTGGATGTATTGATATTCCTCATGCTGACCCCCTCCATAATCCATTGTCAGAACAATGACAGTGCTAACCTTGACTTCAGCAAGCTATCTATGATTTTTAGTAGCACCAACACGAGGACATTTGTAGATGCTGGAAATCCAAGCAACACACACAAAATGCTGGAGGAACTCAGCAGGCAAGGCAACATCTGTGGAAAGGAGTGAACAGTCAACGTTTTGGGCCAAGACCCTTCAGCAGAACTTTTAGTTCCTTTTATTTGCTCTTTCTAAAATTAGCCTGACTTCTCATCCAAAGCGGTTGTTACTTAAAAGTAGTAGATTTTAAAAGAATCCTGTGAGCCCCAATTTGTGCAATAAAGTGAGAAGGGAGAAGAGAAAGTGAGGTGACTGATGGGAACTCAGTGACAGAGGGGTAAGTGGTACAGGCAGAGATAATTGCACTCATTTTTTTTTCCTGAGTACCCATTGCTTAATTTCGAAAGAAGACTGAATGGTATTGAAATCAAAGAATAGCGATAAATGAATAGATTGTCCTTTTTAATGGGTGCTAATGCTCTTCAGCTGCCCTTTGCATTTTCTCAACACATGGTTCCATTTTATAACAATTGAAAGCTTGTTCATAAAGATAAATGTAAATGTATCATTGCACAAATGTTCAGTGGGTAAAAATAACAAAAGGACAGTAATAGCAGCACATGTTGGGGAATTAATTATTAAACTACAAACCTGGATGACATGTACTTTTGACAGATTCATTCATTATCTTAATAGAGACACATGTACCAAGAAAAATAGTGATACAAGAAACAGACACGGTCATACCTAAGGAAACTGTTGAAATGACACACACAGACAGTGCTACCATGTACAGAGGAAAGGCATTTAAGACCTTTTTTGAAGTAATGAAGCTATTTTGCTACTAAATTTGCATTTGAACTGCAAGAAAATATTTTCAGCATCACTATGCAAAATAACAATAGATTATGTTGGTAGTAATATAATTTCTCTTGCAATGCTAAATTTGATGTCAGTCCTAATAAATTGTGCTGTGACAATTCAGTTAACGGCACACATTAATTACATACGGGAAAACCCGATGCTCAGTTTCAGGAAGAGCCTGTTTCTCCACCACGTGTCTTATTGCAGCATCAGATTCTGGTTTGTTATCAGAGTCTTATATGATGTGATGTTTGTTCTGTGGCAGCAAAAGGTGAAAAGACATTAATTTATAAAATTTCTATAATTTAATATCATATAATATACACTATATAATTTGTTATTATATGTTATATGTCATAATAATATTGTATATTATTATATACAGTATAAATTATATACAGTGGATTCCGGTTAATTGGGCCATTGGTTAATTGAGACAGTTCCTTATTTGGGAACGCAAACAACAGGAATTCTGCAGATGCTGGAAATGCAAGCAACGCACCGAAGGGTCTCGGCCTGAAACGTCGACTGTACCTCTTCCTAGAGATGCTGCCTGGTCTTCTGCGTTCACCAGCAACTTTGATGTGTGTTCCTTATTTGGGACAACGCTTAAAGAACAAAAACTAAACGAGAAAACAGTTGGTATTCTCTTCATTTATTTGAGACACTACACTTCTTAATTGCGACAGGAGACTGTTGCCAAACAGTTTTTAACTAGCGTCAGTCAAGTGAGCTTGTGCGGCCATTAAACACGACACCACTACATCTGTGTCTGTTAGCTTAGAGCGAGCAGCTTCTGAATAGCATCAGGTGTGTGTGTTTGTGTTCAAAGAGCAGTGATTTTTCTCAAAGGTAGTTGGTGCAAAGTAAGCAGCAAGACAATTTTGAATTGTTTTCAAGCACTCTGGATGGGAAATGCCAGAAATGGCTGGGAGTGAAAATGAAACGATTCACTGCTTCAACAAGTTAGGAACTACAAAGAATTTGAAGGCATCGATAATCGTCTTAAGTGTTACAATGCAAATGAAAATTTGGAGGATGTAATTGTATGAAGGCAGTCGGTTATCTGTAATAGGTGTCTGCACTGATTTTGTTAATTTACAGTCAATCAAAAGAAAACGGCAATTTGTTGGTTACCAATTATATCTGACAATGACAGTGAAACCTGTGTAGGAGAGTTTTTAAAGAGGAAAATTCATTGCACTGGACAGTTCCACTTCCTCGACCTCGGAAGCCCTGGTCCAGTGGTACGAGCAGATATCACAAACTGGTTGCAGTGGATAACATTGACTTCTTCTGTGACTTAACATGGCCTTCACTCTGCATGAAGTGTTGCAGAACCACCTTCTTGTCATTAGAACTCACAGTTGATCTCATCCGCCCACTCCGCTGGATGTCAGGACAGGCATGTCCTTATTTCACTGGGGCGTGAAGCCCCCCTGCTCTAGCCCACCCGTTGAAGCGGTGGATGGTGGTGTGGCTGCTGTTGCATACAAACAACTACTTGGAGCCACAGGTGAGAGCTGAGAATCCAGCAGGGACCAAAAGTGAATGAGCTGCTCCAGAATGGACACAATAAGCCCCTTCACCAGAGGTGCTACCCCTCCCTGGACATCCCATACACACCGGTGTACAATGTATGAATTACTCTGTCGATGACTATTAGGAATTCACAGTTTTATAGTACTGTAGTAGCATTGGTAGTGTTCTAATTTGTTCAGTATTTCTTTTAAATATATAATTTGATACTCAGTTAAACGATGGTTTGTCTTTTTTTATTCTCTTTTAATATTTGCATGAGGAGAGAGAAGCAGCGCGCCGCACGTGCGCAGCGCTCTGATGAAAAATGATATCGTATCTGTTAAATAGGGGCCGTGGACAATTCTGATTTGATGAAGATGGACGTGAAAACACAAAGGAACATCTAGAAAAATTTCTGAAACGCTTGTTCGCTGTTGTCGTTACTGCACGGTTGGGAATCTTTCGGAGGGTAGGCCTCAAAACCCCGGCTTTGCCTGCTGTTGGCGACCGAGAAGGAAGTCGAATCATTCGGATAGTGATGGCTCTCAGTACTCAGTGTCGGAGAGCTGATCAGAGCTCGAAGTTTTCGGATGACTCAGAGTCGGACCATGGTCGGGTATGGCAGGGAGAGTTTTTCTTCCTTCTCTCTGTCTGCGTGAAATGTGGGATATTTAAGAGACTTTGAACTTTACTGTGCTCATGGACTTCTTCATCAAGTTATGGTATTGTTGCACTGTTGTAACTATATGTTATAATTACGTGATTTTGCCAGTTTTTTCAGTCTTGGTCTGTCCTGTGTTTTGTGATATCACACCGGAGGAAATATTGTATCATTTCTTAATTCATGCATTACTAAATGACAATAAAAGAGGACTGCGTGTCTTCATAATCTAATCTAAACTTCAGCTAATTGAGACAGCTGCCTAACTGGGCCAATTTGTGTGTACATGCGGAGAGGGAGAAACTGTTCCTTGATTGTTGAGTTTTGGTGTTCAGGCTCCTGTGCTTCCTCCCTGGAGGTGCAAATGTGAAGATGGCATTTTCTAGATGGAGAGGATCCTTCATTGACTGCTATATTTGATGACAGTTAAAGTAAAGGTTGGTCGGTTTGGGGGAACACAGAGTGTCTGGGAACCCTGCATGTTCCTTGCTCCATTCAAGCAGGGCTGCAGGTGTGTCTGTGATGTCTCACGACTCACAGCACCAGAGCAATGCAAGGAGCTTCAAATCTTTTCTGCTCAGAGGCAGTGGAATTTGTCTCAGTCCCCTTCTGTAGAGAACTTCGGAACTGTGGCTACAGGGCTTCACTGATAAGGTCACTTTCCTAATAGTGTCAAGGGTGATTTCATGGCGCTCGCGTGCCATTAAGGTTTCTCCTAATAACCAAAATTTTCACGGGAACAACATTACAATGTTCAGATTGTAATGTGACCATAAAAAATAATTCCAGTCCACACCAAATGCCTGGAGATCTTGAACAACCTGTTTAAAGTACAGCACACACAAAATGCTGGTGGAACACAGCAGGCCAGACAGCATCCATAGGGAGAAGCACAGTCGACGTTCAAGGCCGAGACCCTTCATCAGGACTAACTGAAAGAAGAGATAGTAAGAGATTTGAAAGTGGGAGGGGGAGGGGGAGATCCAAAATGATAGGAGAAGACAGGAGGGGAGGAGTGGAGCTAAGAACTGGAAAATTGATTGGCAAGAGGGGATACAAGGCTGGAGAAGGGAGAGGATCATGGGATGGGAGGCCCAGGGAGAAAGAAAGGGGGAGGGGAGTGCCAGAGGAAGATGGACAGCAGGCAAGGAGTTATTGTGAGAGGGACAGAGAGAGAAAGAAAAAGAGAGAAAAACAAGGAAAAAATAATAAATAAATAATGGAAGGGGTACGAGGGGGAGGTGGGGCATTAACGGAAGTTAGAGAAGTCGATATTCATGCCATCAGGTTGGAGGCTACCCAGACGGAATATAAGGTGTTGTTCCTCCAACCTGAGTGTGGCTTCATCTTGACAGTAGAGGAGGTCGTGGATAGACATATCAGAATGGGAATGGGACGTGGAATTAAAATGTTTGGCCACTGGGAGATCCTGCTTTCTCTGGCGGACAGAGCATAGGTATTCAGTGAAATGGTCTCCTAGTCTGTGTTGGGTCTCGCCAATATATAGAAGGTCGCACCAGGAGCACCGGACGCAGTATATCACCCCAGCCGACTCACAGGTGAAGTATGGCCTCACCTGGAAGGACTGTCTGGGGCCCTGAACGGTGATGAGGGAGGAAGTGTAAGGACATGTGTAGTACAGCCATTCTCATCAGATTCCCAGTGTGATACCAGCGCCGAAGATGACTGATAACAAGGAAGTGTTCTTCCTTACGTAGCAGGATTCTGACACAACTCAGGGAACTAACAATGCAGAGAGTGTTTAAAATGAGGAGCAAAAACTTCGAAATCAGCAAAGAAATCCTAAATGGGACAAGATAGTCATCAAAGCTATAATGAAGATACAAAAGACTGCGGATACTGGAACCTACTAGAGGAACTCAAGGGTCGAGCAGCATCTGTGGGGGTGGGGGGGGTTAGGAAACATCAATGATTTGAGTCGAAGCCCACCATCAGAATTGTGATCAGAAATATCAACCAGTCTTTCCCCTTCCCCCAACTCCCACAGATGCTACTCGTGAGTTCCTCCAGCAGATTATTTATTACTTCAGAAATACAATGAAGATCACTTTCAGAAAGAGCAAAGGTGTAAAATGCTCCGGCAACATGATTCAATTGGTTTGATCTTCAAGTGAGCAGCATCAATTACACCCGGGGAATGAAGCAACCCAAGCAATGAGGCATGCTCAACATTCACAGTTGTACCAATAACTACAATATTCACAGCGGCCTAGTGTCATACAATAACCACTTTCAACAGCCTGTGGCTCTGACTGCTGCCTCCACGACCTGCAGAACATTGCCCAGCTGGCAGTGCAGAACCAAGTTCTGGGGCACGCCACAGCCCCTCTGCACAATAGTATTTAGAGTCCTTATGGCAGTCCACATGGATTACCGTGCCAATGTGTCGCTAATGGCAGGGCAGTGGATGACATACAGCGGATAAGCTGTGTAACAGGAGACAGGAAAACTGGACTAATATCACAGAATGTAGACTGCAGTTGCAAAGTCCAGTTCTGATACAGACAGAGAAAGCAATTTACCTAAAGTTGGAGAATTCAAACTGGAATCCAGAATGGTGCAATGTGCCCAGGTGGAAGATGAGATGATGTTCCTCAATCTTTCGAATTCCTGATTATTGAATCTTGTTGTAACAGCACAGGAGATCACAGACAGAAATGTCAGAGTGTGAATACGATTCAACACATTGATTTAATTACAAAGAAGGCACACCAGTGCCTCTACTTCATTAGGAATTTGAGGAGAATTTTTTTATATCAAAAGAGACTTCAACAAATTGCTCCAGATGTATGGCGGAGGACATTCTAACCAGCTATCTCGCCGTCTGGTATGGAGCCTCCAATGCACAGGAGTGGAAGAGGCTGTAGAGAGTTAGAGACTCAATCAATTCAATCACGGGCACAACTCTCCCGCCATCAAGAACATCTTCAAAACGATGTGCCTCAAGAAGGGAGCATCCATCATTAGGGACCCTCACCATCCAGAACGTGCCCTCGTCTCATTACTACCATCCAGGACACGCCCTCATCTCATTACCACCATCCAGGACGTGCCCTCATCTCATTACCACCATCCAGGACGTGCCCTCATCTCATTACCACCATCCAGGACATGCCCTCATCTCATTACTACCATCCAGGACGTGCCCTCATCTCATTACTACCATCAGGGAGGAGTTACAGGAACTTGACGGAACACACTCAACATTTTAGGAACAGCCTCTTACCTTCCACTGTCAGACTTCTTAGCAGTCCATGAGTTCATGAGCACTACCTCATTTTTCTTCTTTAGTGCTTAAAAAAATTCAGTAACCTACAGCAATTTTTATGTCTTGCCAGAAACCAACAAATTTCATGACATATGTCAGGTAATAACCCTGATTCTAATTCTGATTCTAAGGATGTAGAATTAAACGGGCATTGATCTATCAGTCAGCCATCCACCTGTGAGATTGATTTGTTTTTGTCTTTCTGCTGAGCAAGCTCACAGCCCTGCTATTTGCAACACATGACACTCAGGGCTATATAACTACTCTTCTTAACCCCGCTGGGCTCAAAATACCACAGACATAATTCCTGTTCTATCCATCCCTCCTGACAACTACATTTAAGAAGTATCTCTTTTCCTGTTCTGATTGAGGGCTTCCCTGTTAACCCTGTTTCTCTTTCCATACTTGCTGCGCTCCTGAATGTTTCCATAATTTTCTGTCAGGTCAGGTCAGGTTATTGAACCTGCATAGAATCAATATCCACAGTGATCCACTCCTGATGTCAGGTTCCTCATCCCCTCCATCTGTACTGCCAAGAGCTCTGCAGTGTTCGAATATTGAAGTGTCCATTTCCATGATCGGTCATGATTCCAGCAGTCTCCCCAAACATTCAAAATGACCCATAGGTGCATCTGAAGGCTACAACCATATAACCATATAACAATTACAGTACGGAAACAGGCCATCTCCGCTCTTCTAGTCCGTGCCGAAGTATATAGCCATAAGCAGCTCTCTTTGAATAGGGCTGACATTGTCCTGGTCACCTCCAGCTCACTTACACTCGTCCCAAGTCACACATGGGTTGAAACCACATAGATGTGCTTAAAGGCAATTAACAGCATGATTTGTGCAGACTGGCCATAGTGAAAGTGAACTGGGAGGAACACGACAATTATGTAGGTTCTATACCATATCAAACGGGCAGGGTATTTTTCTTGCATTGCGATCCCAGGAGGTATTTTCTTGTGCTCTCGCATTATTCTCCACACTGTCAAAAATTCATGTGCAGGGTTCGACAGACAAAGATACAGTCCATGAAACAAGCACTAATACACATTTGGAAGGACGTCCAAGATTATACGAAGTGCATCTTTTTATTTAGGGCACCTTTGTTAATTGTGGTCATGCATTAAGTTATTTTACATTTTTGAAAGATTATTATTTCATTACTTTTTGAAATACTTCTATTCTTTCTCCTGTTTTGTCTCCTTTCCAAAGGTCAGAAAGGACATTACCCAGACAACTTCCTGATTTATTTACCTGCAGCGACATTTTTTTGTGCGTGGAGTGTGAATACACATTGACTGGTTATTTAGGGAATCTTGATGCAAGCTGAATAGCTGTTCAAAAAAAAAGGGAACGTGAGGAAAAGCAAAATGTTGATGATACATTGTGGTTCAGTGTCTGTCACATAATCAGCATTCAGAAATTTATTTACTGTGTGGTAAGCTGTGTATTGGCAGTGAGCTTATGTTGCAGTTAATGCCTGCAAGATGCTAGTTAACCTCTCAAGGCAGTGCTGAACTGTGGATCTGGAACATGGGGGTCATTGGCCTGGCCTTTGCCACTAAGGCCATAGATATAAATCTCTTATACACAGTTGTAATTGCTTGTAGGTTTCAGGAGGCTGGTTAGTCATCGGCTACAACCACAGCACATAGGCTTAAGATGAGGAGTATGAAATATATAGGGAATATAGGAAGTTTTTCTTTCACTCGAGGTTGTTTGGAGTTTGGAGCCGACTGCTTATGCAGAGATTCTCAAAACATTTAAGATGAGTACTTAAATCAGCAAGGCATGGAGGGCTATGCACCAAGTGTGTGTAAATGGGATTAGAATCAATTGGTACATAATGGTTGACTTGGAAGGTGTGAGCTGAAAGGCTGCTTTCTGTGCTGTGTGACTCTGTGAACTGATTTTTTTTCTGGAACTAACTACGGCAAACGTGTACATTCGATGTAGATGTTCATTACTTACATGAAGCACTGTCTCAAGAAAGAGGCAGCATCGGTCATCAGCGACCACCCCCACCCCTGCACTCCACTCAGCCCCCATCCAGGCCCCTTCTTCTTGCTGCTGCCATCAGGAAGGATGTGCTGTAGTCGTAGGTCCAACACCCCCAGGTTCAGGAACAGCCATTACCCCTCAACCATCAGGTTTCTGAACCTCACTCACCTCAACTCTGAACCGGTTCCACAATCTATGGACTCATTTTCAAGGACTTTCTCATTATTTATTTATTTAATTTATTTGCTTGCTTGTTTATTTTGTTTACTTGTTTTTTTGTTGTATTTGCACAGTTCACCTTTTTTTGCACACTGTCAGTTTTTGAGTGTTATTTTTCATTGATTGTATTGTATTTCTTTGTTCGACTGTGAACGTCTGCAGAAAATGAATCTCAGCATAGTACATGGTTACATGTACATGCAGTACGTTGATAATACATTTACTTATTATGTACTTTGATGCTTATTAGATTGGCACAATGTAAGGAGAATTATTAGGAATCTCTGCAATGTTATTTCTTTCTCCATGTTGATGCGATGGGGTGAGTTGTCAAAGCAGGACATTACATGGATGTCCATCTACCAACAGCAACATTAACTCAGATATCGTCATGCCCCTATCCCTCCCAATTGCAATCTAAGTGTAATGCTCGGTTAAGATTTCTATTGCTATGCTGGGAGATATTTTTATTTTAGCTGTTTTCTGCAAAAGCAATGTGTCCTGCTAGCAAGAGCTTTTTGGCTAAAGATAACAAGTCAAGTTGTCCAACTTAGGAATGTTATGTCGGCCAATCAAGACTGTCTTGGTATGTGTAGTAACTTTCTGCCCAGTGGGATGCGATGGAAGATTCAAGAGAGCTGGGCTGGATCAGATTTCTGAAGGACAGTCGGCTGGTTTGGGGTTCTTTTGGCAGAAGGTCGGAGAGAAGAATACCAGGGAAGATGCCTGGAGGATCCCAACTGCGGGGGAGACCAGATTGCAAGGAGTGCTTTGTGAGATGAAGGATTCCAAGAAAGAAAACTCTACCTGTGGATGGTGATAGGAATTCAGCACCATGAGTAAAGCGATACACCCAGCTACTACAAAAACGAGCTCCAATGCTTATGTGCACACTTAGACTGGTTTAATTGCAATGGGCCCTTTTACCTTTCTTTTATGTTCCTGTTAACTGTTTGATAAAGTTGAAAAGTTGGTAAATATGTTTTCTTTATTATTTTATGCCAGTGTATGATCTGTTATTTTTCTGGCAAATAATAACTTTTATTGGGGCAGTACAGTATTTACACAGCATTCCCTACATTCAATGCTCTTCCCCAGAACATCCCAACTTCCCGTTTGGTTGAACCCAAGTCATACTGACCCTAGCCATATATTGCTTCTGAAAGGTGGTTTTCTCACCAGTGAGTCACATAGCAGAGTTAGTTAAAGAGTCAAGCATGTATACAAGCCTGGTGAGACAGTTGCAGAAGATAGTCATAGTCATACTTTATTGATCCTGGGGGAAAATGGTTTTTGTTACAGTTGCACCATAAATAATTAAATAGTAATAAAACCATAAATAGTTAAATAGTAATATGTAAATTATGCCAGGAAATAAGTCCAGGACCAGCCTATTGGCTCAGGGTGTCTGACCCTCCAAGGGAGGAGTTGTAAAGTTTGATGGCCATAGGCAGGAATGACTTCCTATGACTCTCTGTGTTGTATCTCGGAGGAATGAGTCTCTGGCTGAATGTACTCCTGTGCCCACCTAGTACATTAGGTAGTGTATGGGAGACATTGTCCAACTTGGACAGCATCCTCTTTTCAGACACCACCGTCAGAGAGTCCAGTTCCATCCCCACAACATCACTGGCCTTACGAAAGATCAAGAACTATCTACTGTAACAAAAGAGAAGCAGCTTGTATAAGGTCCATCAGAGGATCAAACTCTAAGCTTGTGACCCATCTCAATCTTGGGAGCCTAACGGAGATGTGAGTCTATCAGCAGCAGTTTCCTGCCACAAGGAGAGATACAGACAAGGTAGTTATGTTTATTGCAAGATTCACATACACAGCATCCTGGTTGATAGGTGGTTTGGCACATAGGCAATTTCCTGTAGGATATATTCGAAGAAGAGTATGATTAAGGTGGCAAGTAATTAGGACAGGTGTAAAATCCTAGCCATTTACTGCTGGCACAGGGAATTGGTAAAAGAATGGAGATGTTATGGTTTCCTGCAGTTTTTGGAAGAAGACAGCCTCAATAAGAGTTCAGAAGACTGAGCAAAAGGAGAAGTAGTTGTTCTGTCAATGAGAGGAGAGATCTGCATTCTGGTGAGAGATGATCTTCATTCAGACTATCAAAGTGCAAAATCAATTTGTGTAGAAATGAATGTCAAGGCACATGGGAGTAACAAGCAAGAGGAGTCCATAGGCACTTAAATAATAACTTAATTGAAAAGCAGGAGATAAATCAGAAAATAATGGAGCTTAAGAAATGTACTTCTCTAACCATGAGACAAACATCAATCTTTATAGAGAATAGACACATCAAACTGGCCAAGGTGGTCTTGAAGACAAACTCATAGAATGCATTTGGAATTTTAAAACGCAAACAACAGGAATTCTGCAGATGACTTCTGCCACCTCCAACGGGCTCCATAACTTCCGCCACCTCCAACTGGATCCCACCACTAGGCACATCTTTCCCTCCCCCCTCTCTCTGCTTTCCGCAGGGATCGCTCCCTACGCGACTCCCTTGTCCATTCGTCCCCCCCATCCCTCCCCACTGATCTCCCTCCTGGCACTTACCCTTGTAAGCAGAACAAGTGCTACACATGCCCTTACACCTCCTCCCTTACCACCATTCAGGGTCCCAAACAGTCCTTCCAGGTGAGGCGACACTTCACTTGTGAGTCGGCTGGGGTGATATACTGCGTCCGGTGCTCCCGATGTGGCCTTCTATATATTGGCAAGACCCGACGCAGACTGGGAGACCGCTTTGCTGAACACCTACGCTCTGTCCACCAGAGAAAGCAGGATCTCCCAGTGGCCACACATTTTAATTCCACATCCCATTCCCATTCTGACATGTCTATCCACGGCCTCCTCTACTGTCAAGATGAAGCCACACTCAGGTTAGAGGAACAACACCTTATACTCCGTCTGGGTAGCCTCCAACCTGATGGCATGAACATTGACTTCTCTAACTTCTGCTAATGCCCCACCTCCCCCTCGTATCCCATCCATTATTTACTTTTATACACACATTCTTTCTCTCACTCTCCTCTTTCTCCCTCTGTCCCTCTGACTATACCCCTTGCCCATCCTCTGTGTTCCGCCCCCCATCTTGTCTTTCTCCCCGGGCCTCCTGTCCCATGATCCTCTCATATCCCTTTTGCCAATCACCTGTCCAGCTCTTGGCTCCATCCCTCCCCCTCCTGTCTTCTCCTATCATTTTGGATCTCCCCCTCCCCCTCCCACTTTCGAATCGCTTACTAGCTCTTCTTTCTGACGAAGGGTCTCGGCCTGAAACGTCGACTGTACCTCTTCCTAGAGATGCTGCCTGGCCTGCTGCGTTCACCAGCAACTTTGATGTGTGTTGAATGCATTTGGAGCAGCTTTTTAGACGACAAGTTGCAGAGATGAACAGAGAGCAGTCTTTTAAAATCTGGTCACATGTAAGGAAAAGGAATTAGTTAATGACCTCATAGTAAATGGACCTTTCTGGAAGAGGAGTCGTTATTTCAAATTCAGTTTGAGAGTGAAAAGTCCAGGTTTCAAACTGGTATCTCTTAATATGAAATCAAGACGTAGAAAAGAATGAAAGTGGAGCTGGCTAATGCGGATTTAGAAGATAAATTTTAAAATGAAACTGTTGGTGAGCATTAGTAGCATTTAAAGAGGTATTTTAAAGTACCGAATATGAATATATTCCATTCAGAAATAAAATATTTTACCAGAAAGATCCATGGATAACTTAGGAAGTTACAAACACGAGAAATTCTGCAGATGCTGGAAATCCAAAGCAATACACACAAAATGCTGGAGGAACTCAGCAGGCCAGGAAGCATCGATGGAAATGAATAAACAGTTGACATTTCAGGCCACGATCCTTCTTCAGGACTGGAAGGGAAGGAGGAAGATAACAGAATAAAATGATGGGGCAGAGGAAGGAGGATGCAAAGGTGGTAGATGAAGCCAGGTGGGTAGGAAAGGTAAAGGACTGGAGTCGATTGTCAAGGATGAGGTTACGGAGTACCTGGAGGCATATGACAAGATAGGCAGAACTCAGCATGGATTCCTTAAAAGAAAATCCTGTCTGACAAACCTATTACAATTTTTTGAGGAAATTACAAGTAGGCTAGACAAGGGAGATGCAGTGGATGTTGTATATTTGGATTTCAGAAGGCCTTTGACAAGGTGCCACACATGAGACTACTTAACAAGATAAGAGCCCATAGAATTACGGGAAAGTTACATATGTGGATAGAGCATTGGCTGATTGGCAGGAAACAGAGAGTGGGAATAAAGGGATCCTATTCTGGTTGGCTGCCGGTTACCAGTGATTTTCCACGGGGGTCCATGTTGGGGTCGCTTCTTTTTACATTGTACATCGACGATTTGGATTATGGAATAGATGGCTTAGTGGCTAAGTTTGCTGACAATACGAAGATAGGTGGAGGGGCCGGTAGTGCTGAGGAAACGGAGAGTCTGCAGAGAGACTTGGATAGATTGGAAGAATGGGCAGAGAAGTGGCAAATGAAGTATAATGTTGGAAAGTGTGTGGTTATGCACTTTGGCAGAAAAAATAAACGGGCAGACTATTATTTAAATGGGGAAAGAATTCAAAGTTCTGAGATGCAACGGGACTTGGGAGTCCTCGTACAGGATATCCTTAAAGTTAACCTCCAGGTTGAGTCAGTAGTGAAGAAGGCAAATACAATGTTGGCATTCATTTCTAGAGGAATAGAGTATAGGAGCAGGGATGTGATGTTGAGGCTCTATAAGGTGCTGGTAAGACCTCACTTGGAGTACTGTGGGCAGTTTTGGTCTCCTTATTTAAGAAAGGATGTACTGACGTTGGAGAGGGTACAGAGAAGATTCACTGGAATGATTCCGGGAATGAGAGGATTAACATATGAGGAACGTTTGTCCGCTCTTGGACTGTATTCCTTGGAGTTTATAAGAATGAGGGGAGACCTCATAGGAACATTTCAAATGTTGAAAGGCATGGACAGAGTGGATGTGGCAAAGTTATTTCCCATGATGGGGGAGTCTAGTACGAGAGGGCATGACTTAAGGATTGAAGGGCGCCCATTCAGAACAGAAATGAGAAGAAATTTTTTTAGTCAGAAGGTGGTGAATCTATGGAATTTGTTGCCACGGGCAGCAGTGGAGGCCAAGTCATTGGGTGTATTTAAGGCAGAGATTGATAGGTATCTGAGTAGCCAGGACACCAAAGGTTATGGTGAGAAGGCGGGGGAGTGGGACTAAATGGGAGAATGGATCAGCTCATGATAAAATGGCGGAGCAGACTCGATGGGCCGAATGGCCGACTTCTGCTCCTTTGTCTTATGGTCTTATGGTCTTATGGACTGGAGAGGGAGGAGAGGAGAGTGTGCCATCTGAGAAAGAGAAGGAGGAGGAGACGCAGTGGTAAGTGGCAGGCAGGTGAGAAAGGTAAGAGGCCAGAGTGGGGAATAGAAGAAGAGGGGAAGGAAAGGGAAACATTTTCTTTACTGTAAGGAGAAATTGATATTCATGCCATCAGGTTGGAGGCTACTGAATGGAATATAGGGCATTGTTTCTCCATCCTGAGGGTGACCTCATCTTGGCACAAGAGGAGGCCACAGACTGACATGAGAATGAGAATCAGAATTAAAATATTTGTCCACTGAGAAGTTCTGTTTTTGGCGATGGAGCAGAGGTGCTCAATGAAGCGATCCCCAATTTATGACAGCTCTCTCCATTCTAGAGGAGGCTGCGTCAGGAGCACCGGATACAATAGACCACCCCAGTAATTCATAGGTGAATTGTTGCCTCACCTTCAAGGACTGGTTAGGCCCTGAATTGGAAGTTTCAGAGAACAATGTGCTAGATGTGGTAGGTAAGGACAAGAGGAACTCTGTCACTGTTACGGTGGAGGGAAGATAGGGTGAACTTGTACATTCAGGAAATGACGGAGATTAAAGATAGTATCAGATTAATGCTATCTACTAAAGATAGTAAATGGCAGTAATGGGATAGAACTTTAGGAAAAAGCCAGAAACCAGGAAAGAATAGTTAAAGTGAAGAGAGGTAAAATAATTACGAAAGTAAACTAACAAGAAATATAAAAGCAGGCAATTAGAGATTCTGTTAGTTTGTAAGGAAGAGAGAAGCTCAAGAGAACCCTTAGAAAATTAGCTTGAGCAATTAATGATGGGAAATAAGGCAACGGCAGAGACTTTGAACAAATATTTTTAATCTGTCTTCATAATGGAAGACACTAATGTGTCAAAGAAACATGGGACAAAAAGGAGAAACATGGAAGAAACATGGAAGTCCTTTGGACCTGATGGCTTAAAGAAGTGGCTACACAGATGGTGAAGTATTGGTCGGGATCTCCCAAAATTCCTTAGCTTTTACTATGGTCCCTCCATATTGGAATACCATAAATGGACAACGCCCTTTGAGGAGAAGGTGAAAGGAAACATCTATAAGCCAGTTAGCCTCCTATATACAATTGGGGAAATGTCAGAAGTCCAATATGCAGGAGGACATTTAGAAGTAACGATACAGATAATCAATTAGCATTGTTTTATGAAAGATAAACAGTATTTGACATATTTATTAGAAATCTCTGAATAGATAGCTAGCTTGCGTGGATAAAGTGGAGCCAATAGATACAGTGTATTTGTTTTTTCAGAGGTAATTGAAAAGCTGCTACTTAAAAGTTGAATGCAAAAGATCAGAACTCATGGCCCTGGGAATAATATGTTATCATGGTTAGAGGATTGATTAACAGAGTCAGGATAAACCGGTCATTTTCACGCTGACTAGCTGAACATGTGGGGTGCCAAAGAGATTGTAAATTAATCATTTGAGTAACAAGGTTAAGTATATTACATACAATATTACTAAGATATCAAGATAGCAGGAACTGCACCATCAATTTGCAGGACACGTCACTCAGGGACTTGGGCTATGTACAGTAGATATATTTTTGTGTAACTCTATGTTTGCTTGCTATCTTGAATGTGTACTGTGCACATCTTGTACCTTCTTCCCAGAGAAACACTTTCGTTTGGCTGGTTGAATAATAATTAAAATTGAGTTTGAACTTGAACTTTGGTGGAACTGACAAACTGAATAGTGCTCCTAAGACATAGGAGCAGAATTAGGCTATTTGGTCTATTGAATCTGCTCTGGCATTCCATCATGGCTGATTTATTATCCCTCTCAATCCTATTCTCCTGCCTTCTCCCCATAACCGTTTACACCCTTACTAATCAAGAACCTAACCACCTAATAACCTTTAAATATACCCAATGACTTGACTTCTATAGCTGTCTTGGCAATAAATTCCACAGATTCACTACTCTTTCACTAAGTAAATTCCTTCTTATCTGTGTTCTAAAGGGTTGCCCTTGTATTCGGAGGCTGTGTTCTCTGCTCCAAGGCTCCCTCACCAGAGGAAATATCCTCTCTCTGTCCACTCTACCTAGGCCTTTCAAAATCCAATAGGTGTTGATAAGATACATGCTCATCCTTTTAAACTCCAATGACTACAAGCCCAAAGCCATCAAACGCTCCTCATGCATTAACCCTTCCTTTCCCAGGATCATTCTCGTGACCCTCCAAAGGCAGCAGATCCTTTCTTAGAAAAGGGGCCCAAAACTGCTCACAATACTCCATGTGATCTGACTAATGCATTATAAAGACTCCATAATGCTACATTGCAGAAGGAAACCTGGAGATCCTAATAAATGAAATGCAGAAAGTTAGTGTCCTAGTACAGCAAATGATTAGAAGTTTGGACATGAGACAAGATCCAGAATACAATAAACACTTTTGACCTCTGAATTTAAGTAGGGATATATTTGCCCTGTAGACAGTTCAGGTTTTAAACCTAATTGAAAGAATGAAATGGTTCTCTTCTGAAGAGAGTTTGAGAAGCTTATTGATTAATATTTAGAATAGGGATGACCATATTAAAATATGAAATATTTGGGGGGGCGGTCATAAATACTATAACTACAGAAGAAGAGATCAACCAGTTAAAGTGAAAATGTAGAGGAATTTCTTCTCTCACAAAGTCATGAAACTTTGGGATACTCAACCCAAACAGGCTCTGGAGACCAAATAGATTTTTGGACCCTAGGGTTGTCAAGGGGTTTAAGGTTACAACCTGAAAAATGGAATCAAGTCCAAGAATAGCCATGATGTTTATTGAATGTAGGAGAAGCCCGTGGAGCTATTCCTGCACCCATTTCTTGTGTCCTTAGCTACTTGTGTTCTGAAAGCTCATGCTTTACTCGGAGATACTGGAACATGCCCTCTAGTTAATTCCCAGATATTACGGAGCATAGAGTGTGAATCAAGCCATTTTTCCCTCGAATCATTCATTCGAATAAGGTCTGTTCATAGTTGTTTATTCTTATCACTGATTCCAGTGCTCTAGGGAGTGTTATTCTATATTTCTTGACTTGCTCAGGTCTTGGAAACATTGTTTCAGAAGGCTTATGGCATATTCATCAAAGCCTGGAACTTCAATCAACTGTACGTGGTCAGCGGTTGGCTTAAAGAGAGGTGATCACTTGGCATTAAACATCTGGAAATAATGCCAACACATTGAATAGTGTGAAACAAACTCCAACGAGCTGCCAAGGAGCACTGACCTCTGGTCTCATGTACAGATGGATATATGGAAGTAAATAAAAGGATCTTGCAGTTTGTGCAGGAGAAGATAGGAACAGTAGTGGACAAATTGTTTCCTCGCTGTTCCATCACTCAAATTTTAAAAAAACGTGGTTTTGCATAGTGCTTTATAATTTAATCAGTGTCAATTTAACCTACTACATGTTTTCTAAGTGTAGCTAGTGTTCTTGGGGCAGCCAACTTGCAAGCAACAATATGACAATGAGTAGATAACTTATTTTTAATGTTAACTGTGAAATAACTAATGGCTGCAACAGCAGGAATAATCCCCCTGCTCTTTCTCACAATAATACTGTGAGGTCTAATGAAGAGGCTGTCATCTCACACAGCAGCTAGCTACCCAGACTGCATAGCACACCATTAATAACTCACCGGTGTCAGCCCAGAATTCTCCGCTGGAGATTGATGATAGCTGATCTGCACCTTAACTTCATTTATTGAGCTTAGCTCCATGTACATATTAATCAAAGTCATATTTGTCTTCATGCTCTTTTATGCTTCATTTACCTACCTTGACATCCTACCCCCTTGAAACTCTTACCTAATTAAAACTGTGGAGATTTGTCTCGAAAACTTTGGTTCACCCAGCATCCACAGTCTTTTGGGGGAAGGCTGTTCCAGATTCCATGACTCACTGAAGGAGTAAAACACTGAGTCACAGTGCTGGCTCAGTAGATGACATATCTTACTCACTTTTATTATGATCTAGAGAATCCATTTCTCATGATCTGTTTTTACTACCGGTGTGTGCACTTCAGTCAGCTGCCAAATGTACTCAGCTTAGCTGAACTGCTTCCAGAATAAATATTTCTGGTAAATGTAAGCATATACTCAGTGTTGAAATCTCATCACAGTGTCTCGTGCTGTCTGTTGCATGATGTGACATCCCACATGCCAATCATATGCCAATACAAACATCTACAAAACAGGACATTCCTGAGGTCTTAATACATTTCCAGATGGGCAAAAAATTAAATGAAAAGCATCCCACGTGGAACTGATGTCCCTTTTAAGGAGTTGTCAATGGACGGTAAAATTCAGAAAAATTGGAAATTTCAGGCACTCTATTTCAAACCTCAATACAGTTTCATCCAGTTCCAGAAATCCCTGATGAAGAGTCTCGGCCCGAGAAGTCAGTGTTGCTTTCTCTCTATAGATGCTGCCTGACCTGCTGAGTTCCTCTTGCATTTGTGTGTTTTGCTCAGAATTTCCAACATCTGCAGAATCTCTTGTGTTTATAAGAAGGTTCCCATTTGTTATCCTCCCCTTGAATTCAAGTACATCTGAAACAGCTGTTTACACCCGAGCTATTTATGTGAAGAGATGTGATGCAAATAAATTGATACTTGGTGAACTGTAACTTCTTAGCAAACCAGACATTTTGTGTTTGAGGCATTGAGGTGGGATGGATAGGTCCTTACCTCTTTTGGCTGCCCAGCCCTGGCAGTAGGAAATAACTTGTTGTTTTTTATTATTATTATTGTCACAGGTACAATGAAGATCTTGTTTTGTGCGTTGTCCATACACATCAATTCATTATAGCAGAGACCTGAGGGAGTGCAGGGTAAAACAATATGAGCGCAGGATAAAGTGTTACAGTACAGAGCAGACAGACAGTAAGGTGCAAAATCATAACGAGATAGATTGTGAAGGCACCATTGTTGAGAATAATCGTGGCAGTGGTATTACAGCCCACACTAAATGATTGTAGTGGGGTGGTCAGGAAGTCAGGTCCCAGGGCTAGAAGTTTGGAGGTGAACTTGCTTGGAATTATAATATTGAAAATGGAGCTGTAACCAATAAATAATAGTGTGATGTAGGTGTCTTTACCAACAGATGCTCCAGAGATGGGCGTAAGGTCAGGGAGATGGCATCTGCCATAGACCCATTTTTGTGGTAGGTGCATTGTACTTGGTCAAGGTTTTCCGGGAGGCTGAAGTTAATCTACACCATAACCAGCCTCTCGAAGCACTTCATAATGGTGGACGTCAGAGCCACTGAGCGAATGTCATCGAGGCACCCATATGGCGTTATACATTAGTCACTGCTTTACAAAAAGACAACATAGCCAAAGGGCAATCCACAGAGGTTCTAATATCACACATGAGCTTCCATCTTGCCAGTTACTCCATGCATTTATTTAATACTAGCATCAAAGACAAATTTTTGCCCCACTAGGTTGTTAGAGTTAGTACAAAGTTCTGAATTCAAATGTTTTGCAAGACCCGACATCCAACTTGAGACTGGGTTTAATGAAGTTGTACATAAGCAATGTGTAGGTAATGTAATATGTAATGTAACAGCATATCATACATTATTATCAGGATATTGCAAGGTCCTATTCTACTAACTGTCCCATTTGACACCTAGTTCCATTAGACCCCTGTTCTCTGATGTTACCCTGCCTGAGTCAATCACATTAAAAAAAAGCGTCGTCATTCAATAATTGCACAACTCACTGCATCACAGATTTTCTCAAGGACCCCTTTATCTGAAACTTGAAGTTTAAGGTGGTAAGTTGTAGTTTTAAAGTCTGTAACGGACCTACAGAGTCATGGATAGACACTAATATTGTGTGAGAACAGCTAGGAAAATTAAACCTAGTGTCATACATTCTTTTGTTTGATGTCTGGAACTGCAGATTAATGCTGCACCTCAGTCCTTCCCTTAACCAATATCCCATCCATGCTCCTCGATTGCATTTATTGCTGTGGAAGGAATCTTCAATTTAACATCAAATCAGCGAGCTAAAAGCAGTTCAGTAAGGCAAGGGTTAATTAACTTGAAATGAAAGAAGCCATAACTTAATCACTCTTAAAAATTTAGGGCTGAAGTAACCCTTATATTGTTCGACAGTGGAATATTCTGGAATCCGAGCAGGGCTGATCCACAGGTTAGCAATCCAGTCAAATTATTCTGAAATGGCTATGTTGATAGCTTCAGTTTGCTGCATTCTGCAGAGCCTTTCATCGGCTTAATGAACATATGTCCCATGACACTCAGTCCCTTGTCTAAAGTTGCAGAATATAAATGGTTTGCTCTACTTCTGGGAAATGCAGGCAACGTCTGGGCCTGTACTCACTGGAAGTTGGAAAAATGAAGGAGGATCTCATTGAAAGCTAGCAAGTATTGAAAGGCCGAGATAGAGTGGACATGGAGAGGATGTTTCCAATAGTGAGAGAATCTAGGATAAGAGAGCACGGTCTCAGAACACAAGGATATCCCTTTTAGAACAGAGATGAGGAGGAATTTCTTTACCCAGGGGGTGGTGAATCTGTGAAATTTGTTGCTACAAATGCCTGTGGAGATCAAGTAATTGGGTATATTTAAAGCAGAGGTTGATAGATTCTTCACTAGTAAGGGCATCAAAGGATATGGGGAGAAGGTAGGAAAATGGAGTTGAGAAGGAAGATAAATCAGCTATGATCAAATGGCAGAGCAGACTCAATGGGTTGAATGACCTAGTTTGCTCCTATGTCTTATGGTCTTTGTTTAAAGTCTAGCTGAGAGGATTCAAATCCCTTAGTTTTAACTGCAGGTGATGTAAATGCCAAGGTACTCTTCAAGCATCAGTGGTGCCCTTAACATCAGCTATACAAAATCAGGGTTGTTTGGTGAGTATGCCTGGGCAACAATAATTGTAAACTCTCAGCATCTCAACTTATTTCAAGATTTTGAAGCATAAAAGTTCAAAGTAAATTTATTATCACAGTACATATATGTCACCATGTACAACCCTGAGATTCATTTTCATACAGGCAAACTCAATAAATCTATAATAGAATAATAACCAGAATAGAATCAATGACAGACTATTTGTCTTTTGTTCAATCAGTGTTCAAAAGACAACAAACTGTGCAAATACAAAAATAAATAAATAAATAATAAGCAAGAAATATTGAGAACATAAGATGAAGAGCCCTTGAAAGTGAGACCATAGGTTGTGGGACAATGATGGGACAAATGAAGTAGATTGAAGTTTCCCCCTTTGGTTCAAGAGCCTGATGGTTGACAGTTCATAACTGTTCCTGAACCTGGTGGTGTGAATCCTGAAGCTCCTGTACCTTCTCCCTGAAAGCAGTGAGAAGAGAGCATGCCCTGGGTGATGGGGGTCTCTGTTGATGGATGCTGCTTTCCTGTGATAACATTTCTTGTAGATGTGCTTAATCCATGGAAGGGTTTTACCCGTGATAAACTGGGCTGTATCACTACATTCTGTAGGATTTTCCATTAAAGGCTATTGGTGTTTCCATACCAAGCTGAGAAACAACCAGTCAATATACTCTCCGCTACATATCTATAGAAGTTTTAAATGTCATGCCAAAGTTTTGCAAACTCCTAAGGAAGCAGAGGTGTTGACGTGCTTTTGTCGTTATTGCAGTTATGTGCTGGGCCCAGGACAAGTCCCCTGAGGTAATAACACTGAGCAATATAAAGTTGCTGACACTTTTCACCTTTGATTCCCTCCCCCCCCCCCCCCCCCCCCCCGAGGACTGACTCTTGGACCACTGCTTTCCTTTAATAATCAATAATCAATAATCAGCTCCTTGGTCTTGCTGACATTGAGTAAGAGGTTGTTGTTGTGGCACCATGCAGACATATTTTCAATCTCCCCCCTATATGCTGATTCGTCACCACCTTGGATTCGGCCTACGGCAGAGGTGTCATCAGCAAACCTGAATGTGGCATTGAAACTGCGCATAGCCACTCAGTCATAGGGCAAATCAAGCAGAGCAGGGGGCTAAGCACACAGCCTTGTGGTGCACCAGTTCTGATGGAGATCGTGGAAGAGATGACATTGCCCATCTGAACTGACTAGGATCTGCAAATGAGGAAATCAAGGATCCAAGTGCACAAGGAGGTATTGGGGCCAAGGTCTAGAATTCCTAGAGGAACTCAGCAGATCTGATGCAGGATCTGGACTTAATCAATGGCTCTTCCATTCCACCCACCCACGCCCCTTTTACCTCTGCAGCTGCTGCTTGGTCTGGTGAGTTCCTCCAGCAGCTTGAATCTTGTTCCAGATCCCAGTATCTGCAAACTTCACTGTTTCTGTTTCAAGATTCAAATGGATAAACTATGCCCACTGTTTTATCCATTTAGGGGATGAGAGAACATCACCACCAGCGTTTATTGTTCAAAGACAAAGTCAAAGTAAGTACATTACCAAAGTGCATACACAGTATGTCACCATATATTACCCTGATATTCATTGTCTTGCAGGTATTCACAGTAAAAACAAAGGAATGCAATAGAATTTATGAAAATCTGTAGATAAAGAAAGACTGACAAAAAACCAACATGCAAGCAAAGACAAATTGTGCAAACAAAATAAAAATAAAACTGAGAACATGAATTGTAGAATCCTATCCTTGAAAGAGAGCCTATAGTTTGTGGAATCAGGTTGGAGTTGAGGGGAGTGAAGGTATCCACACTAGTTCAGGAGCCTGATGGTTGAAGGTTAATAACTGTTTCTGAACTTGGTGGCTACTTCCCTCATTTCCCTTCAGAAGGGTTCTTAAACCCCAGGAACCATTCAGTCCTCCAGGTGAAAGTTCTCCCTCGGGGGGCAGTGGGGCAAGGCAGTTACAAGATTCAAACTCACTAGCAATATATTCTCAAACTTGGAGTTGGTGATATTCCTCTGCCTTTGTTGCTCTTGACCTTCCTGCTGAAGGTGCTGGGTTTGACAGGTGATATCAGAGTAGCCTGACCAAATGTGCATTTTGTAGATGATACACACTCCAGTTATAATTCACCAGTGATGGGAAGACTGGATGTTCTTACTGTACGGAGTGTCAGTCAAGCAGGATTAATTTATACTAAATGGTATCAAGCTTAGTCAGAGAGGCATACAGTGCAAAGACAGACACTTTGGCTTAGCAAGTCCCTGCTAACCATTGACCATACATTGCTCCCATCTTTTATTTTCTGCATATTTCATTTTCTCCACCCAGATTCTGCCACTGATGTACACACAAGCTACAGTGACCAATTAACCGAGCGGCCTTCACGTCTGTAGACTATGGGAGCTAGATGTAGCACCTGGGAGAAACCCACATGGTCACAGGGAGAAAGTGCAAACTCCACACTGAGGTCAGGATTGAATCCAGGTCTCTGGCACTGTGAGAGAGTGCTGCCACTGAAGCTGCTCCAGCTTCCTGACCGTTTCTGGCAAACAGTATGTATTCTTTAAAGTTACTGCCTTCTGCTTTACAGATGTTGGAAAGGCTTGAAGAGACATCAGGTGATTTAAATGCTGTAGGATAGGCAGCCTCGGACCTCTCTGTCATGTTTTCTCTTTGTGCTGTAGTTGTACATTGGGATTCCCTTGGCACCCTTCCCTCCACCCCCCCCACACTTATCCATTCACCAGATGAAACAGAAATGTACTGAAAAAAATGGATGGACCATGAGGAAGATTGTACAACACATTATTCTATGCTTTCCTGCAAACTCAGCACTGGGGCTCAAAGGTTGTTTAAAATTCAGCAGTGCCAAAAACAGTTAATTTGAAGTGTTTTTAATTTGCAGCATGCTACTGTTAGGGATAACTTGCCATGTAAATGCCATGTGACCCTTTTACATTAGTTTCTGATCCTAATCCGTTCCTGGTGTGAGCTCTGTTGGAGAAATCTTTATATTGTTGTGCTGGTTTTTGTGTAATCTTCCTTCCTTGTGTTTAGTGCTTGCTGTGAAGCTCTTTTTGGGTTACAAACTAAATAACAATTTGTCAACCCTAGCTTCCATCACTCTGTTGATGGCTAATGCAGACAGGTAGAATGGTAATTTCCCAAACTAAATGTATCCTTTTTATAGCCATGATACACCTGTGTTTGGATTGATGCCTGCACTGGCTTTCTAGTAGCCTGTTAATTGCTGTTGGAGCCCATAATATTTGTCATCTTCGGACTACTCAGTTGGTTCCTGATACCACACTGGCAGAAGACTGGCTTCTCTGCTGGTGGGAATTTCTGGAGGGCAAGGCAGATTACCTACTTGACATTTCTCAGAATGAAAGTAACTGCAAATACTGCATCCATTATTTTTACCCTCTACTAACACTGGGTATGGAAACATCGAGTGAGAGCCCTCCTCATGTATTATGTTTAATTGCCCATGACCATTCACTCGTGGCGGGACAGCAAATCCATTGTTGGTAGAATTGCTGAGATCTGCCTTTGCTGTTGCTTCCATTCTTCAGCACACGTGTAGTCCTGTGTTGTAGCTTCACTGGAGCAGTAACCTAATTCTGAGACATGCCTCGTCCTGCTACTGGCACCTTCCAACACTCCTCACTGACCCAGGATTGTCCGCTTGGTTTGATAGTAATGATAGAATGAAGGACACGCCAGGCCGTAAACTTACTGACTTGTCTGTGCTGCTACTAATGTCCCAGAGAGCCTTGTGCATGCCCAGTCTTCAGCTGCTAGATGTGTTGGGAGCCCATCACATTCAAATTAATAACAGTACACAAAACTTGATAGAACCCTTGACGTTAAGGTGGTACACTTCCACAAAAAACAGTGTCCAATTATCATTCTTCCTTGTCAGGGAGAGGTGCACTGTTGACTAGTGTACTGTATAGTCAGAAGCATGCCATTCAGTGCCAAGCATTCATTGTTATACTAATCCTGCCCTAACCTTCATTGTTCTTAACCCCCACTCACCAAACCCTACCACTTATCTACACAATTTACTGCGGCCAGTTAACCAGCCAGACCAGATCATATTTGGGATGTGGAAGGAAACTTAGTGGAATTCCTGGAGGTAATCAGTGGGGGTTTTGCTAGCTAAGGAATGTTGAAAACTCCATTTGCCACATTCTTCCGGCTGCATTCCCTCTAGGACAGGGGTTCCCAGCCTTTTTAATGCCATGGACTAATACCAAAATGTACAATCCTACAAAAAGTAGTGGATATGGCCCAGTCCATCACGATTAGAGCCCTCTCCACCATTGAGCGCGCCTGTGTTGTTGCAAGAAAGCAGCATCCATCATCAGGGATCCCCACCACCCAGGCCATGTTCTCTTCACACTGCTGCCATCAGGAAGATGGTACAGGACCCTCAGGACCCACACTACCAGGTTCAGGAGCAGTTATCACCCCTCAGCCATCAGGCTCATGAACCAAAGGGGATAACTTCACTAAACTTCACTCACCCCATCACTGAGCTGTTCCCACAACCTATGGACTCACTTTCAAGGACTCTTCATCTCATGTTCTCAAAATTTATTATTTATTTATTTATTTATTATTATTACCATTTCTTTATTTTTGTATTTGCAGTTTGTTGTCTTTTGCATACTGGTTAAAAGCCCTGTCGATGCAGGACTTATTTTGGATATATTGAGTACGCCTGAAAGAAAATGAATCTCAGGGTATGGTGACATATATGTACTTTGATAATAAATTTACTTTGAACATTGAATTTCCTCGAAAAACTCTCTAAGATTGGTTAGCATGACCTACCATGCCTAAAGCCATGTAGATTATTCCTAACTAGTCCCTGACTATCCAAATACTTGTATATCCAGTCTCTTGGAATACCTTCCAATAACTTTCCAATTGCTGATGTCAAGCTCACCAGCCTACATTTTCCTGGCTTATTCTTAGAGCTTTTCTTAAATAATGGAGCAACATTAGCTGTCCTCCAATAATGTGCATAAGGATGTTTTACATATCTCTGCTAGAGCCCCTTCAGTTTCTGCACTAGCATTGCACAGGGTCTGAGAGGGCACCTTGTCAGGCCCTGAGGATTTAACAAACCTAATTTGCTTCGAGACAGCTAACACCTCCACTTCAGTAATTGGTATAGGGTCCATGACCTCGCTACTGCCTTGCCTCACTTCTACAGACTCCGTGTCTGTCTCCTAAGTACTTACAGATTCAAAAATTCCATTTATGATCTCCTCCATCTCTTCCAGCTCCGCACATACGTTACCACCCTGATCTTCCAGAGGACCCATTTTGTCTCTTGCTATCATTTTCTTCTCAGCACGTCTGTAGAAACCCTTAGGATTCCACTTCACCTTCCTTCTTTGGCAAAGAAAAATCTGAGACGAGAAAATACTCAGTGTTTCACTGTCGACATTTGAGACCTGATGAAGGGTCTCAGCCCAAAACACGACCCAGAATATGGAGATCTATTCCTCACCATATTTCTGCCAGACCTGCTGAGTTCCTCCAGCATTTTATGCGTGTTACAATGGGCACTATAGCTTTCATCTTTTGGTCACTGGGACCAATTAACCACAGAGGCAACAGCCAAAGTATGTGCCTTATGTGCTACAGTGTGTAAAGGGATGTTGTGTGTCATCCAATCTGAAGCCAATGCTGTCATTTTCATTAACCAGAGTAATCTTTATTCTTAATAAAGATATACCTACAATGCCTTTTCATTCTTACCTTCACAGACAATGCATTATGTAGTGTTGGATTACATTTCTTAAAACCAATAGCACTGTTGCCACACATGTGGCCCCCTGGGGTGGTACACCGCTGTAATAATTGAGGGGCTTCCTCACCCACCCTGGCCCCTTTTCGTCCAGTATTGGATTGCAGAGACCCTGTCACCTGTGAGGAGGTTTCTCGCAGGTCGGCGATGCTTCTTTAAAAAGAGAGCTTTGCGGCCGTTCGGCCACTGCAGAGGCCCTATCAGCAGTGGGAGCAGAACACTACAAGCTAAATAAAAGTATAGGAGGGACAAGCGAAGTGGCCATTGTCGGGAGTAGTGAGAGTAGAAGCGCCAGGCTTTGGCTCAAAGGAGGCTTCAGCTCAGAGGAGGCGTTGGCTCTGGGTAGGCTTCTGTTAAGGTTTTCTTTTAGTTTTTCTCTTACTCTACTTGGTATAGTACATGGCGATTGTGTGCTCTTCATGCCAGATATGGGAGTCCTGGGAGACCCAGAGTCTCCCGGGGAACTACATCTGTGTGAAGTGCATCAGCTGCAGCTCCTTAAAGACCGTGTTAGGGATCTGGAGCAGCAGATGGATGGCCTTTGGCTTGTACAGGAGAGTGAGGAGATAATTGATCAAAGTTACGGGGAATTAGTCATCTTGAAGTTGTAGGAGGCGAGTAGCTGGGTGACCGCCAGGAGGAATGGAAATGTGAATAGGCAGTTAGCGCAGAGCACCCCTGTGGCCATTCCCCTCAAAAACAAGTATACCACTTTGGATAGTTTTGTGGGGGATGACCTCCCAGGAACGCCACGGTAACCGGATTACAGGCACTGAGCATGGGTCTGTGGTGCAGGAGGGAAAGAGAGAGAAGGAGGGAGTGGTAGTGATAGGAGACTCAATAGAACCCTCTCCAATGTCAGTACATCCTCTCTGAAATAAGGAGCCCAAAACTGCACACGATACTCCAAGTGTGGTCTCACAAGTGCCTTATAGAGCCTCAACATCACATCCCTGCTCTTATATTCTATACCACTAGAAATGAGTGCCAACATTGCATTTGCCTTCTTCACCACCAACTCAGACTGGAGGTTAACTCCCAAGGACTCCTAAGTCCCTTTGCATCTCTGCATTTTGAATTCTCCCTCTACCTAAATAATAGTCTGCCCATTTAATTCTTCCACCAAAGTGCATGACCATACATTTCCTAACATTGTATTTCATTTGCCCCTTCTTTGCCCATTCCCCTAAACTATGTCAGTCTCTCTGCAGGCTCTCTGTTTCCTCAACACTACCCGCTCCTCCACCTATCTTTGTATCATCGGCAAATTAAGCCACAAATCCTTTAATCCCATAGTCCAAGTCATTGACATACATCGTAAAAACCAATGGTCACAACATCGACCCCTGTGGAACTCCACTGGTAACCAGCAGCCAGCCAGAACAGGATCCCTTTAGTCCCACTCTCTGTTTTCTGCCAATCAGCCAATGCTTCACCCATGCTAGTAACTCCCCTGTAATTCCATGGGCTCTTATCTTGCTAAGCAGTTTATGTGCAGCACCTTGTCAAACGCCTTCTGAAAGTCCAAGTACACCACATCTACTGAATCTCCTTTGCCTACCCTGCTTGTAATTTCCTCAAAAAATTGCAGTTGGTTAGTCAGGCAGGATTTTCCTTTCAGGAAACCATGCTGGCTTTGGCCTATCTTGTCATGTGCCACCGTAATCTCATCCCTAACAATCGATTCCAACGACTTCCCAACCACTGATGTCAGGCTAACAGGTCTATCGTTTCCTTTTTGTTGCCTCCCACCCTTCTTAAATAACAGAGTAACATTTGCAATTTTCCAGTCATCCGGTACAATGCCAGAATGTATAGATTCTTGAAAAATCATTGTTAATGCCTCTGCAGTCTCTCCAGCTACTTCCTTCAGAACCCGAGGGGGTGCATTCCATCAGACCCAGGAGATGTATCCACCCTCAGATCATTAAGCTTCCTGAGCACTTTCTTAGTCATAATTTTCACTGTACATACTTCAGTTCCTTGACACTCTTGAATGTCTGGTATACTGCAGATGTCTTCCACTGTGAAGACTGATGCAAAATACGCATTCAGTTCCTCTGCCATCTCTGCATCTCTCATTACAATATCTCCAGCATCATTTTCTATTGGTCCTATATCTACCCTTGACTCTCTTTTACCCTTCATATACTTAAAAAAGCTTTTAGTGTCTTCTTTGATATTAGTCACCAGCTTCATTTCATAATTCAAAGGTTCAAAGGTTCATTTAATGTCAGAGAAATGTATAGAATATACATCCTGAAATGCTTTTTCTTCGCAACTATCTACGAAAACAGAGGAGTGCCCCAAAGAATGAACGACAGTTAAGTGTTAGAACCCCAAAGTCCCCTCCCCAGCTCCCCTCCTTCCCGCATGTAAGTGGCAGCGAACAACAATCCCCCTCCCCTCTCCGGCAAAAATAAAGCGCACCCACTACCAGCACTTAAGCGTGAGCAAAGCAATAGCAAAGACACAGACTTGCAGTTACCCCAAAGGCTACATTGCTCACCCGATAATTCGACATGCTGCAGGCTCTCTCCCTCTCCTAATAAGGGAGAAAGAGGTGACTCCATTCCATTTTCCAGCAAGTGGGGAGACATAACAAACAACTAGCTGGTTACGATGTTAAAAGTCCGTTATGTTGATTTTTTCGAGTTCTGTGCCTGGAGATCGCAAGATCCCTGGTCCTCAGGCACACAGTAGATGTTCCAACTCCCCCAACGACACATGGATCTCCTGTGGCGACACCGATCTTTGATTCGCCCGTCTCCGGTTACTGGAGATCCCAGGCTTCTGAAATCTTAGGCCGAGACTTTGGCATGCCGAATAGCAGCCGATTGTGGAACCCCGAGAGCGGGTCCCATTCCCACAAAGAACCATAGTCAGTGTGTAACTCCAGGTCAGGGTCTTCAAAAGAACCCTGAAAGGGTAAAATAGAGATATTAAAGTTTGAAATAAGACTGTTTTTGAAGAAGCAAGCAAAGTAGTCGCCGTTGGGCACCATAACTACTTAGCTCCACCTCCTTTAATTCATCTTTTCTTTCCTTCCTAATGACCTTCTTAGTTTCCTTCTGTAAGTTTTTAAAAACTTCCCAATCCTCTATCTTCCCATTTGCTTTGGCTTCCTTGTATGCCCTCTCTTTTGCTTTTACTTTGGCTCTGACTTCACTTGTCAGCCATGGTAGTGTCCTGTTTCCATGAGAAAATTTCGTCCTATTTGGAATATATCTGTCCAGCCATCGCTGCTCTGCTGTCCTTCCTGCTAGTGTCCCTTCCCAGTCAACCTTAGCCAGTTCTCTTCTCATGCCATTGTAATTTCCTTTATTTCACTGAAATACTGATACATTGGAACTTAATTTCTCCTTCTCAAATTTCAAAGTGAACTCGATCATATTGTGATCACTGTTCGCTAAGGGTTCCTTAACCTTAAGCTCTCTTATCACCTCCGGACCATTGCAGAACACCCAATCCAGAACAGCCGATCCCCTAGTGGACTCAACATCAAGCTGTTCTAAAAAGCCATCCTTTAGACATTCTACAACTTCACTCTGTTGAGGTCCAGTGCTGGCCTGGTTTTCGCAATCCACTTTTATGTTAAAATCTCCAAAGATTATCATGACATTGCCCTGCTGACATGCCTTTTCTACCTCCTACTGTAATGTGTAATCCACATCCCAACTGCTGTTTGGAGGCCTGTAAACAGCTGCTATTAGGGTCCTTTTACCCTTGCTATTTCTTAACTCAACCCATAGAGACTCTACACCTTCCGATCCTATGTCATCCCTTTCAAATGATTTAATATTATTTCTTATACACAGGGTCACACCACCCCCTCTGTCTACTAACCTATCTTTCTGATACACCATATATCCTTGGATGTACAGCTCCCAGTGGCAGCTATCCTTTAGCCAAGTTTCAGAGATGGCCACAACGTCATACTTGCCAATCTGTAGCGAATTTCAAGATCGTCCATTTTATTTCTTATGCTGCGTGCATTCAAATTTAACACTTTCAGTCCAGTATTTATTGCTTTCTGTTTTAATTGTACCATTTCTCTGTTGCCCTGTAGCTCATCCCACTAGCTGTGAATATGCCTCATCTCCTGCCTGTCCTTTCTATCATCTCTGTTGCATGCTATCTCTGACTTATTTCTGTTTTCCCCTTCCTCAGCTTATCACTCTGGTTCCCAACCCCCCACCAAATTAGTTTAAACCCTCCCTAACAGCTCTATTAAACTACCTGCTAGGATATTGGACCCCTTTGGGTTCAGGTGTAACCTGTCCTTTTTGTACAGTCCGTACCTCCCCCAGAAGATGCCCCAGTGATCCGGGAACCCGACGCCCTGTCCCCTACACCAGTCTCCCAGCCATGCATTAATATGCCTGATCATGCTATTCTTACGTTTGTTAGCACGTGGCACAGGCAGCAATCCTGAGATTACTACTCTGGAGGTCCTGCTTTTCAGCTTCCTTCCCAACTCCCTGAATTCTCTCTTCAGGACCTCCTCCCTTTTTCTGCCTGTGTCATTGGTACCAACGTGTACTAAGACTTCTGGCTGTTCACCCTCTCCCTTCAGAATACTCTGCACCCAATCCGAGACATCCTGTACCCTGGCATAGGGAGAAAGTAAAGTCTGGTGTAGCAGTATTTCAGTGGAGTAAGGGAAATTACAGTGGTATGAGGGAGGAGTTGGCCAAAGTAAATTGGAAGGAGCTACTGGCAGGGATGTCAACAGAGCAGCAATGGCGTGAGTTTCAGGGAAAAATGAGGAAGGTACAGGACATGTGTATTCCATAAATGAAGAAATACTCAAATGGCAAAATACTACAACTGTGGCTGACAAGAGAAGTCAAAGCTAATGTTAAAACAAAAGACAGAGCATACAACAAAGCAAAAACTAGTGGGAAGACAGAGGATTGGGAAGTTTTAAAAAATCTACAGAGAGCAACTAAAAGAATCATTAGAAGAGAAAAGATAAAATATGAAAGCAAGCTAGCAAATAATATCAAAGTGGATAGTAAAAGTTTTTTCCAAGAATGGAAAAAACAAGAGATGAGAGTGGATATAGGACAGTTAGAAAATGAGGCAGGAGAAATAATAATGAGGAACAAGGAGATGGCGGATGAATTAAATGAGTATTTTGCATCAGTCTTCGCTGTGGAAGACACTAGCAGTGTACCAGATGTTGTAGTGTGTGAAGGAAGAGAAGTGGGTGCAGTTACTATTACAAGGGAGAAGGTGCTCAAAGAGCTGCAAGACCTAAAAGTACATAAGTCACCCGGACCAGATGAACTGCCACCCTAGGGTTCTGAAAGAGGTATTGTTAGAGATTGCGGTGGCATTAGAAATGATCTTTCAAAAATCATTGGACTCTGGCATGGTGCCAGAGGACTGGAAAATTGCAAATGTCACTTGACTCTTTGAGAAAAGAGGAAGGAAGCAGAAAGGAAATTATAGACCAGTTAGCCTGACCTCAGTGGTTGGGAGGATGTTAGAGTCAATTGTTAAGGATGAAGTGATGGAGTACTTGGTGACACAGGACAAATTAAGACAAAGTCAGCATGGTTTCCTTCAGGGAAAATCCTGCCTGATGAACCTGTTGGAATTCTTTGAGGAGATTGCAAGTAGGATAGATAAAGGGGATGCAGTAGATGTCGTATACTTGGACTTTCAGAAGACCTTTGACAAGCTGCCCATGGTATTACAGGAAAGTTACTAACATGGTTAGAACATTGGCTGATTGGAAGAAGGAAGCCAGTGGGAATAAAAAGATCCTTGTCTGGTTGGCTGCCGGTGACTGCTAGCGTTCTGCAGGGGTCAGTGTTGGGACCTCTTCTTTTTATGCTGTATATAAATTATTTAGATGATGGAATAGATGGCTTTGTTGCTATGTTCGCAGATGATTCGAAGATTGGTGGAGGGGCAGGTAGTTTTGAGGAAACAGGT
Source organism: Mobula birostris (assembly GCF_030028105.1). Classification (NCBI taxonomy): domain Eukaryota; kingdom Metazoa; phylum Chordata; class Chondrichthyes; order Myliobatiformes; family Myliobatidae; genus Mobula; species Mobula birostris. The sequence continues at coordinate 138,236,739 of NC_092375.1, read as the reverse complement.
AGGATACAGAAGGACTTAGACAGATTAGGAGAATGGGCAAGAAAGTGGCAAATGAAATATAATGTTGGAAAATGCATGGTCATGCACTTTGGTAGCAGAAATAAATGTGAGGACTATTTTCTAAACAGGGAGAAAATCCAAAAATCTGAGATGCAAAGGGACTTGGGGGTCCTCGTGCAGAACACCCTAAGAGGTAACTTGCAGGTTGAGTCGGTGGTGAGGAAGGCAAATGCAATGTGTGCATTTATTTCAAGATGTTTAGAATACAAAAGCAGGAATGTGATGCTGAGGCTTTATAAGGCACTGGTGAGGCCTCACTTTTAGTATTGTGAACAGTTTTGGGCCCCTCATCTTAAAAAAGGTGTGCTGGCATTGGAGAGGGTCCAGAGGAGGTTCACAAGGATAATTCCAGCTATGAAAGGGTTATCATACGAGGAACGTTTGATAGCTCTGGGTCTGTACTTGCTGGAATTTAGAAGGATGAGAGCGGATCTCATTGAAATCTTTCAAATGTTGAAAGGTCTAGACAGAGTAGATGTGGAAAGGATGTTTCCCATGGTGGGAGAGTCTAGGACAAGAGGGCACAGCTTCAGAATAGAGGGGCATCCATTCAAAACAGAGATGCGGAGAAATTTCTCTAGCCAGAGGGTGGTGAATTTGTTGAATTTGTTGCCACGTGCAGCTGTGGAGGCCAGGTCATTGGGTGTATTTAAGGCAGAGATTAATAGCTTTTGATCTGACATGGCATCAAAGGTTACAGGGAGAAGGTCAGGAAATGGGGTTGAGGAGGAGAAAAAAAAAGATCAGCCATGATTGAATGGCGGAGCAGACTCGATGGGCCAAGTGGCCTAATTCTGCTCCTATGTCTTATGGTCTTATAGATGAACTCCACCTTCAGCGACCCCTTGTGGTGGCTGCACCAAGTGTCCTTCAGCACGTGCTGTACTTCCGCAGCCTGGAATGGGCCAATCAGCAGCATTCAATGTGCTGGCAGACCAGCAAGTTTCAGGAAAACCAGTGGGCGACCATTTCTCTGTGGGTCCTTGGGAAACAACCCCGTAGAACTAACCAAAGACCCCCCTAGTCTTCAGCAGTTGCCAGTGACATGAGAAAAATCTGTCAATGATCACTAAGGAGATCATGAGCAGCTCATTTCCTGTGTATTTGAAGCATTATACCACCTTCATTAAATTGACAGTGATCTAGCAGAAGCCCTTTGGCTGGTGGTGAGATATCTTCCTGATGACTTTAAAAGCTATGCAAAGCCAACTACTTGGAGCTGAGCATGAGCAAGAGATTCAGCGGAGATCACATACCACATACAAAGTTGCAGGAAAGGGAACAGCATTTATTTATGAGTACCTTCTAGATCCTCCAAGAAGACCACAAACTTGTCGTTGGGTTTGGAGGCTTGTGTGCCTCAATGACCTGGAGAAGTATGTCGGCTGGAGTCAAGGGTTTGTGCTTTGGCTCTTGGATGGGTTATCTATGCCAAACAGATCAAAGGGTAGAAGCTAGACTAAGAGTGGTCCATTGGCCCTCCCAGCTTAGGGCTAACAACCCTGAATGGTAAAACAAAACTGTTATGGAAGCAACAATGAGGGACATATCTGAGGGCGACAATATTCCCAAGTTTCCACCTAGAACTTGTATGACTGACAGTCATGAAAACTGAGCTACTGACACGACGAAAGCAGTCCTGAATACCTCCAGGGGTGGAGGACCTTCATTGTTGTATGAAACACCAGCAGTGTAACAGGCAGTAGGTACGTAGGTACCTTTTAGATGGGCTGAATGGTAGATAAATCCCCAAAGCCCGATGAGATGTATCCCAGGCTGTGCAGGAGGTAAGGCAGAGGTTGCTAAGGGCTCCAGTAGAAACTTTCAAATCTTTATTAGCCACAGAAGTGCCAGGTGACTGGAGGGAGAGAAAAGATTGTGCCTTTATTTAAGAAGAGCAGCAGGAACAAGCTAGCTAATTAACCTCACATCAAGCAGCAACAGAGAGATTATTGGAAAGACTCCAGAGGATGGGATTAATTTGCACTTGTAGGGGCAGGCATTGCTCAGAGACAGGAAGCATACTTTAAGAGGAGATTCTCTCTGATTATGTTTTTCGATGAAGGTAGTGCAAATGATATACTTTAGTTGGACTTCTGGACCTACCTAAAACCTTCTACAAGGAGCCACATGGGAGACTGGTGCAAAAGATAAGGATCCATGGCCTCCAGGTTAATTTGGAAAATTGGACCAGAAATTGGCTGCAGGAGAGAGACAATGATGGTGCAAGGTTTATTGTGACCAGTGTTTTAATACTTCATCAAAATAAATACAGTGGATTCATTACATTAACTGGGCAGAGTGCAAGTGCACTCAAAATCAAAAACTGATAAGATTAAATTTTTAATTCATTAATTTGCAGATTTACCAAAGGTTGTTTTGTATGTAAGATTAGATGACACCCTTCTGAATATTTTATCCTGCTCATTTAATCCTTAAACTGTTGAGTGAGGGTTATTGAATTTCTCAGTGTTGTTTCCTTATATCCATCTTTGCCGTACATGTTTCGATAATTCATGACTTTTATGTCATAAAATTTATACTTTACCACAAATACTTTATCTCCCAAATTGAGATGGGAAAAGAGATTAATGAAGTAAGTCACTTCCAGTCAGATAACCAGGAGCTTGTTTACAATAGAATTACATATCCCAGTGTTTCCTCGGGGAAAGAATAGTTTAAACAGTTGAGAGATTCATTTTCCAAATTACAGAATTTATTATGGTCTGGAAATGATATTACTGCAACCCCATTAAAGATAGTACCAGTATTCATGCATTCATTGTCAATGTCCATATTCCTGTAATCATGTCACATTTTGTTACCGTAAGCATCACAATATCAATCCTTCCTGGATATGAATGCCTAACTATGGACATCCGATACATACAATCGTGATGGGATGGATTTGCCAGGTGGGGGGGAGGGCATTTCCATTCCCTCATTCCCCCCTCTCCCTCGAGCTACAATGATAGGGGGCTGGGTTGAGCTGAGCGGAACTGGGAGCACTGAGTGGACTTGCCTGCTCACTGAGTCAGTGTGGCCAGTTAGCAGCCAGGCTTCCCAAGCCCGCTCATTCTCTCATCACAGCTCTGACCCTCTACAACACACTGTTGTCCGTCTCTAACTTACAAACAGACTGTGCACTTTACTGCTACCCACACATAATTATTGTAATGCTCATCATTTATTGTTTAAAGCTATAATTCTTGTAAATATTAATGTTTTAATATATCAGTATTCTAAATAAATGAACTTATTTTAAAAATCTGAAGAAGTCCAGATTAAGTGATGCCTGTGTATGTTCTATATCTAAAGTGCAGACTGCGGGATTCTGTGCAGTCCAAGCCTAAGACTGTTCTGAATGAAAATACCCTCAGGAGAGGTCCCTGCCTTGGTTTTGTCCAAGAGCACTTATGTTCTTCAAATGAAGGTGGCGCCAGCGAACAATGCTGCCAAAGGCGACATCCTCAAAATGGTTCACAAAGCAATTCTTTTTACTTTGTACATGGTTAGAGCCTGATATCTATTTTCTGGCGGTGTGATTTCAGGCCGATTGGGCGATCTGGCACCCTGCTGTCCCCGAGAGTGTCCCATGAGGCTGCAACCAAACTGCGAGGCGCGGAGGCCAGGTGGCCAGGAGTTGGTGCGCGAGCCCGCCATCGACTCCATCCCTCGCCAATCTCGCCGATGAAAGTGCCGAGGAAGATAGAAATCATCAAGGTGAGTGGAGTAGGTGAGCAAGTCTACCAGCCTCTCGGTCGCTGCTGCCAGAGAGGGTGTCGACGCGTAGTGGTCTCTCACTCTCTCTCACTGCTCTCAAGGGAAGTTTCTTGTGTTCCGGTGATCCCTCCCATCCTCGACGCTGTGGGTGGACGGTGCCAATGCAAGGTTTAATCAACACAGATTTTAGATTTGGACTCTAAATTAGGTTAACGATGTGTTCTCGTTTCTAGTTCTAGCTCTGGTTGCTCTTTTTTGTTACTACTTTTTGATAAATATTGAATAAGGGTGGTCTGAGGATAATGAGCAATGATCTGAACTGTACTGAACTATGTCCTTACCTAACATCCATGAGCCTCACATCATTCTCCACAATGTCCGCCATCTCCAAAGAGATCCTACCAAACATCTTTACATTCCCCACGCCCCCCACTCTGGACTTTCCACGGGGATCATTCCCTGCGTGATTCTCTTGTCCATTCGTACTTCCCCACTAATCTCCCTCCCAGCACCTATCTCTGCAAGTGGCCCAAATGCTCCACCTGCCCATTCCTTCCACCTGCAAATCTGCTGGGGTCATCCATTGTATCTGGAGCTCCCAATGTGACCTCCTCTACATAGATGAACATAAGAACATAAGAAATAGGAGCAGGAGTCGGCCATCTGGCCCATCGAGCCTGGTCTGCCATTCAATAAGATCATTGCTGATCTGGCCATAGACTCAACTCCGCCTACCTGCCCTTTCCCCATAACTCTTAATCCCCCTACTATGTGAAAATCTATCCAACCTTGTCTTAAGTATATTTACTGAGGTAGCCTCCACTGCTTCAGAGAATTCCAGATTCACCACTCTCTGGGAAAAGTCCTCATCTCTGTCCTAAATCTACTCCCCTGAATCTTGAGGCTATGTCCCCTAGTTCTAGACTCACCTATCAGTGGAAACAACTTTCCTACCTCTACCTTATCTACCCCTTTCATAATTTTATCTGCTTCTATAAGACCTCTACGAGACCTATCATAAATTGGGGAACTGCTTTCTTGAGCATCTCTGCTCCATCCACCCGAGGCAGAACTTCCCAGTGGCCAAACGTTTTAATTCTGATTCTCATTCTAACATATGGTCTTGTGCCATGATGAAGCCACCCTCAGAGTGGAGGAGAAACACCTTGTATTCAGTCTGGGTAGTCTCCAACCTAATGGCATGAATATCGATTTCTCATTCTGGTCAAAGAAATTCCCTTCCCCTCCCCTCTTCCATTCCCTGCTCTGGCCCTCTTACTTCACCTCACCTGCCTATCACTTCCCCCAGTTCCCCTCCTCCTTCCTTTTCTCCTATGCTCAGCTCTCCTCTCCTATCAGATTCCTTCCTCTCCAGTCCTTTACCTTTCCTACCACTTCGCTTCACCTATCCCCTTCTAGCTATCCTCCTTCCCCTCTACCCACCTTTTTATTCTGGCATCTTCCCCTTCCTCTCTAGTCCTGAAGAAGGGTCTCAGCCTGAAACATCAACTGTTTATTCAGCTCCATGGAGGCTGCCTGACCTGCTGAGTTCATCCAGCACTTTGTGTGTGTGTTGTTTCTTTTCATTTTTTTCTTCCCAATTCACGTATATTCTGTTTTCTCTCTCGTTTTTATCTTAAGTTGTCCTTTGCCAGAGTCTGAAATTCTCCCAAGCCTCAGGCTTTCTATTGTTTGCAATTTTATAAGCCTTTTCTTTCAGTCTATTACCATCTTTAATTATCCACAGATGGATCAGTGTTCTCACAATCTTTACTTCTCCATAGAACGCGTATTTGTTGGGAATTATGAAGTATCTCTTCGAAGGTCAACTGCTGGCACACTTTTTAAACCAAGTTTCCAACCTATTGTAGTCAACACATCCATCATCCAATGTTCGTTCCTTCATCTAAATCTAAGACTAATTTCTGCCGTTCTTTTCACTGAAGTCAGACGTGGATTTACAAATTTTATCTTTTTTTACGAGAATTCATTAACACTGAGACAGATTACTTTTGTTTCATTACACATCACTGCATAGCTCACTGTCCAAGTTGGGAGCACAACATGTTGTTCTAGGAAGCTCTCAAGAGTTTTTCTGACTGCCTTTGCCAGCTTGCTTTGACAAATCTATGAATTGTCTCTTATGCATAATATTTTCTAAATTGCCATTAATTCTCATTTGATAGTCTTTCCAACAATATGTCTAGACCTTTAGAATACTCCCACCAGTGTATCCTGTTCTTTGCTATTCTTATCCCTACACAGACTGATTCTAATTTGTGATCCGATTCAAGATCCCTTTTCACGACCATCCCAATGCCATCCTTTATTATCAGTGTGATGAGCCACCTTGATTTTCCATTGTTTTCAAAATGCCTTAGCCTAGAACATTTTGTTCCATATCTTCCAACAGGTCCCTGTAGTGACTATTAGATTCAACCCATATGTCTAAGTTTTGTCATCACCTTGTTACCAATGCTCCTTGCATTCTGATAAAATTAGCAGGCTCTGTAACTGATTACGGATTAGCTGAACATCAGAAAGATCAGAGATCTCCGGGGGATATTTCGCTCATGATGGTATCTTCTGAATAAGTGACCAAAATACTGTTGGGATAAAGTTGTCTATGTTTGATTTTAAGTTTTTCTTTCCAAAACAAATTTGATGAATATCTTATAAGGGATTTAGCTCAGGCTTGAAGCCAATAGCTTGAAAGTGGAATGATAGCAGGAGACAGATGGTAGTGGAAGGGCCAGGTACCTGCTTGGCTAAGATAAAATGAGTGGAGTCCAGACGGAGATCAATGGTGGGGCCACAAATATTCACCACTGCACAGCTCATAGGATTGAAGGACACGTATCCAAGTTTGCTGATGTCACAACAATAGATGGCCTTGCAAGAAGGAAGAACTAAGTTACTAAGAAATATTAATATAAAGAGATGGCCGATTGGACTTTAGCGTGAGCCTGCATAGTTGCCTACTTTGGGCCCATATTCCACATCCCATGAGTTAGGTCATGAAGATTCCCAAACCCTTCCTCAGACATTATTGTTCTTCAGCTCTATACAGCTCCCCCTAACCCCACAGCCTCCAGCTCCCTCCTCACCAACATACCCCTCCTTACAGCTTCTTTACTCCTTATCACAGAACTTTCCTACAACCTTCGGCACCTCCTCACCTCTTTGGACCATCTTCAGGGCCTATAGGCACTTTCCTATAACTCACAAGCCTTTTCACAACCACTGACCTCGCAGTCTTCTATATTATCCCTGAGCCTAGCTCCCTTCTTAAGCCCCTGTCATTCATTGAATATCTTTATCGTGCAAATCCAAAGATCTTTGAAGGTGGCAGTGCAGGTAGACAATATGGATAAGGTGGAAAATGAGCAACTGGTCTTGATTAGTTACGTATTGTCTAAATACATGAGTAGGAAGATTATGCTTGGACTTACTTTATAGAGCATTAGTCAAACCTCAGCTAGAGTATTACATGCAGTTTTGGTCAAGATCCCACTGAAAAAAATATGATAGTGCTGGAGAGGATGCAGAGGAGACTCACAAGGAGGTTGCTGGGACGAGTGTTTCAGTCATGGAGAAAGGCTGAAGAGGCTTACGTGTAGCATTCACTGCCACTTCTCTTCCAGGAATGCCTAAACTGAGGAAGTTCTACTCTGATTTCTGATGGCATTTCAATCTCTCTCTCTCCATGATGCATCTTTCCCTCCCTATCTTTTTTAAGTGGTGATTGAAACCCACTTCCATAGTTCCACCTCTTTCTTTAACACATGTCTGTATCTCCAACTCATCGCACAAGTATTCCAACGGAAATTCCATCCTTCACAATTCAGATGCCCGTAGGATGACAGGTGTGTCACACCTGTCCAACACCTCTCGAGGCACCGTTTTCCTCAGGTTCACAATCAGTGCCGTGCCTCACCATCTGCTTGGTCATGACCTCTCCTTGTGAAACCACCAACTTGGTCTACCTCAAAGCTCACATGGTCCACAGTTCCACTTCATCCTTCACCACAGCTGGTACTGCAAGAGACAATTTTTCTCCTCCTTTTCAGACACCAAAGATCATAAACTCCAATAGCTCTTGCTTTCCAATAACCCTCCAAATCCTTCTCCCCAACTTTTCTCAGATCACATCTCCCTTAACGGTGCCATCTCCTGCCATTTCACTAACTCTTGTGATGTTTTGCTCTCTGATTCTGAGTGATCAATCCTCACCAAAGGTATTAGTTTCCTCCTCCTGTTTCAATGAATTCCAGGCTGACATGATATCGAACTCTTCTTCTGCTACCTTAAGCTTTGTGCTCACTTCTTTGCCGAGAGCCCTTGCAATTACCTTCAGCACTCCTGATCCATTTGGACACCTCTGTATGGCCAGTTATGCTGTCCAAATCTTGCTAACTGCTGATTACTTTGACTCTTGTACTCCCATCTTGTGCTGGATCCTACCCCATTCTGACCACACCAAGAGCCATTCCTGATATTAGCATCAAACTCACTGAAACGTGTGGTGCCTTTGGGGTCTGGGGAACTGACCTCTATCTCACAGAGACTAGACTTCAGCTCTCAGGTGCCTCCTCAGATCTCCCTTTGGATTGTGACCCCACCTTCAAACAGCAGGCCATGGCCACCCGGATAGTCATGGACTTCATTTCCTCAGGGGATCTTCGTTGCACACATCTCCCTGCCCTACCACCCACCCTCACATTTTCTGCCTCCTTCCTAAAATCCACAAACCAAAAGCAGGTCTGCTCCGGCAGACTCACTGTTTCAGACTATTCCTGCCCCACCAAACTAATTTCTAAATTCTCTGTCTCAATCTAAATCCAAACATTTTGTCTTTGGCTTCCAATGAAACTCAATTTGGGTTTGATGAACAGCAGATGCATTTCCAGACCAATGTTATGGTGAACCAGACAAAAACTAAATGAAAAACCACCAAAAAACTAATCACTCCTACCTACACAATGTTCATATTCCTCCATCTCCCTCAAATTCTTATGCCTATTTAAACATCTCTTAAAAGCCTCTAATGTATTTGACCCACCATAGCAGGCAGGGCATTCCAGGCATCCAGCATTCCGAGTAAAAATCTTACTCCTCACATCTCCCTTGAACCTACCCCCTTTCATCTTCAATGCATGCTCTCTGGTATTAGACATCACTACCCTGGGAAAAATATACTCCCTGTTTACTGTCTATGCCTCTCATAATCTTATAAATCCCTATCAGTCTCCGCTGCTCCAAAGAAAGCAACATAAGTTTGTCCAGCCTCTCATGATAACACATGCCCACTAAATCAGGCAGCATCCTGGTAAACCTCTTCTGCACCCTCTCCAAAGCCTCAACGTCCTTCCTATAGTGGGGCAACCAGAACTGTAAGCTATACTCCAGATGTGGCCTAACCAGATTTTTTTAAGTTGAACCATGACCTCTTGACTTTTGAACTCAATGCCATGATTAATAAAAGAAAGCATTCCGTAAGGCTCCTTAGCCACCCTATCAACCTGTGTAGCCACTTTCATGGAGCTATGAACTTGGACCCCAAAATCTCTCTGCTCAGCAACACTGTTAAGGGTCTAGCCCTTAAGTGTTGCTGTCTCCTTGCACTGTGTTGTGAATGTACACAACTACATATTGATTAAATAAAAGCCATATTGATACATATTGATTAAATGAAAGGGGGGTGAGGGAGAGGCAGAAGGAGAGAGAACAATGCGCATACGCAGACAACAGATCAATACATAGAGCTAAGGAGGGTGAGGGTCATTGTTCTAAAAGAAATAGATCCATACATTACACTTCCTCCCCCTTTAAATTAATGCACCATAAAATGGTATATGTGCAAAATATTCAATTTCCCTTTCATAAACCTATATTCCATGTTGTTGTCAGTAACATCACTGAGAGGTAAGTCTGGTGACTGTACTGTGTCCATCTTGTTGGATGTAGTTGACTCAGTTGTGTTCTCTAGTTGAGCATCCTCTATCTGGTCCACATGACATCTCCATGTCTGATCTCCAACATCCATTGTGTACATTAGTGCCCAGTTCTTGTAGCTATCCTGTCAGGTATCCACTTGTCTTCTTGGCAATCATGCGCTAGAATCTCAGGCTGCTGCTCATGAACAGCTTTGCAGGTGTTTGATTTGTTATCGCAAGAACAAAGTTCTGATACACAAAAAGTAAATTGCCCACTTTGTGTTGTAGAAAAATGTCCTCCTTGTTCATCACTCTAATGGACTTCTTGAAGGTTTGGATAAACCTTTTAGCTAACCCATTAATTGCTGGGTGGTGAGGAGCTGACTTGAAATGTCTGATGTCATATTTCTTCAGGAACAGTCAGAATTCTGCTGATGTATATTGTGGTTTGTTGTCACTCACAATTTGTTCTGGTAAGCGTTTCTGATGAAGATTGTCCTCAGAGTGGAGACAGTCTTTGCTGAGGTGGTTGACTTCATTGGTATAACCTCCAGCCACTTTGAGTGAGAATCTACACAATCAGGAACATGGAGTCAGTGAATGGTCCAGCAAAGTCAATATGTACTTTTGCCATGGGGACAACAGCCACTCCCATGGATGTAACAGTGCATTTTGAACTCTTTGGCTGCTGGAACAGCTTTTGGCCGAGTTTTCAATTTGTTTATCGATTCCTGGCCACCACATGTAGCTCCAGGCGAGACTCTTCATCTTGCCTGTATCCAAATGTCCTTCATGCAGATTTTCTAACACTCTGGTGTGTAATTTGGAGAGAACCACAACACGAGATCCACACATCAGCATTCTTTGACTTACCAGCAGTTGGTCTCATCTCACTGAGAATTTTTTCTTCTTCAGTTGCCAATAGGGGAAGATGTGATGAGCCATCAGCGTTGCTGTGTTGTTTGGTGCTCTTGAACTGTATGTCATGAGAGTGGGCTCCTAGGAACAGCACCCAACGTAGCAGTCATCACTGGAATTCCCTTCCTCGGATTGAAAATGGACACAAGGGGCTGGTGATCTGTCACTACTGTAAACTTTTGTCCGTAGAGGTAGTGGTGGAACTTATTTATTTCCCATACTAGACCAAGGGCCTCTCGGTCGATCAGCGTGTAGTTGCATTCCGTGATCGTCAGCGATCTTGAAGCAAACGCAATCAGGTATCCAGATTCATCTTTCATACTGTGTGACAAATGGGCTCCAGTGCCATAAAGGGATACGTCACACGCCAGCCTGAGAGGCATAATGGACGAGCAGTTCATCTGATGTTATTGGTCTCTTTGTTTCCTTGAATGCTTTTTCACCTCTTTCTGAACATTTCCACTCTGCTTCTGTCTGTAACAGTGTGTTCAATGGATGCAGCACTGTAGCAATGTTTGGGTGAAACCAGTGGTAGTAGTCTACAAGGTCCAAGCATGACCTGAGTTGTGACACATTTTCCAGCTTGGGTGCCTGTAGCACTGCTTCAGTCTTCTCCTGTGACTTATGTAAACCATGCTTGTCAATGACACGTCCACAATATGAGATTTCATTCTTGAAAACCTCCCATTTCTCTCTCTTTGCATGCGGACCATACCTACCCAGCCTGGTAAGCACTTTACCAAGGTTCCGGCGGTGTTCTTCATCATTCTTGCCAGTCATGATGATGTGATCAGGGTAACATTGAGCTTTTGGGATATCTTAGAGCACTTGGTGCATTGCTCTTTGCCAAATTGCTGGAGCTGACGCAACGCCAAAGACAAGATGATAGTACTGGAAGAGTCCCTTCTGAGTGTTAATTGTGAGAAGCTTCCTGCTTGACTCCTCAATCTCCATTTGCAGATAGGCTTGTGACAAGCTCTTCCCATCTGCCAAAGAAGCAAAGACGTCTTCTATTCATGGCAGGGGAGACTGCACAGTATGTAGCACCGGGTTGATGCTCACCTTGCAATCCCCACATATGTGAATGGCTCTGGCCTTCCCTTTCTTGATCACCAGGACAATGGGTGTGGCCCAATCGTTCCACTCAACCTTGGAGAGAATTCCAGACATTTCCAAGCTCTGAAGTTCGGCATCCACTTTAGGACGTAGGCACTGGACATGCTTTATGGAATCTTGGTGTTGCTGTTTCATCCAGTTCAATTCTGGCCTTCATGCCTTTGAGTTTACCAATGCCCTCCTCAAACACCTTCTCATTAGCATTAAGCAGCAGTGACAGCCTCTGGTTAGTGCCACTATCTGGGCTGCTGTTGCCTGTTGATGTCACACAGAGCTTTGACTGAGTGCCAGTCTAGTTGGATTTTTCTCAACCATTCACGTCCGAAAAGTGCAGGTGTTACCAGGTTTAGATATGGCCCAAGTACAGAGTGAGAGACACTGAAGCAGGTCAGTAGTTCACAGACTTTAATATGAACAGTGTTGAAGGGAAAATAAACAATAAGTGCTATCAGGCAAATACTATGAGGCTATCAGGCAAGAACTTGGAAGCTTAAATTGGGAACAGATGTTCTTCGGGAAATGTATGGAAGAATTGTGGCAAACGTTCAGGGGATATTTGCGTGGAGTTCTGCATAGGTACATTCCAATGAGACAGGGAAAGGATGGTAGGGTACAGGAACCGTGGTGTACAAAGGTTGCTGTAAATCCAGTCAAGAAGCAAAGAGCTTACGAAAGGTTCAAAAAACTAGGTAATGATAAAGATCTAAAAGATTATAAGGCTGGCAGTAAGGAGCTTAAGAAAGAAATTAGGAGAGCCAGAAGGGGCCATGAGAAGGCCTTGGCGGACAGGATTAAGGAAAACCCCAAGGCATTCTACATAAAGAGCAAGAGGATAAGATGTGAGAGAATAGGATCAATCAAGTGTGACAGTGGGAAAGTATGTATGGAACCGGAGGAGATAGCAGAGGTACTTAATGAGTACTTTGCTTCAGTATTCACTATGGAAAAGGTTCTAGGCATGACAGCTCACCTTTGTCAGACTCTGTGTTGCCTGATTCACATTTGGAAACTTCATGCATTTGGTTAGTTTTGTGTGTGAAACTCTTCACTCAGCAACACACACACAAAATGCTGGAGGATCTCAGCAGGCCAGGTTGCATCGAGGAAAAGAGTACAGCTGACGTTTTGGGCCGAAATCCTTCAGCGGGACTGGAGAGAAAAAGCTGAGGAGTGGATTTAAAAGGTGGAGGGAAACAGAAGGTGATAGGTGAAACCAGAAGGGGGAGGGGATGAAGTAAAGAGCTGGGAAGTAAATTGGTAAAAGAGACAGAAGGCCATGGAAGAAAGAAGAGGGTGGAGGTGTAGGGGCAGGCAAGGAGATAAGATGAGAGATGGAAAAGGGGATGGGAAATGGTGAAGGAGAGGGGGGTGTGGGAGGCATTAACTAGAAGTTTGAGGAATCGATGTTCATGCCATCAGGTTGGATGCTACCCAAACAGAATATAATATGTTTTCCCTCCAAACTAAGTGTGGCCTCATCATGACAGTGGAGGAGGCTATGGATAGACATATCGGAATTGGAATGGGAAGTGGAATTAAAATGAGTGGCCACAGGGAGATCCCACTTTTTCAGGCAGATGGAGCGCAGGCACTCAGCAAAGTGGTCTCCCAGTCTATGTCAGGTCTCACTGATACACAGGAGGCCACAATGGGAGCACTGAACACAGTAGGTGACCCCAACGGACTCACAGGTAAAGTGTCACCTCACCTGGAAGGACTGTTTGGGGCCCTGAATGATAGTGAGGGAGGAGGTGTAGGGGCAGGTGTAGCACTTGTTCTGCTTGCAAGGATAAGTGCCAGGAGTGAGATCAGTGGAGAGGGATGAATGGACAAGGGAGTCATGTAGGGAGCGATCCCTATGGAAAGCAGGAAGTGGGAGGGAGGGAAAGATGTTCTTGGTGGTGGGATCCTGTTGGAGATGGCGGAAGTTTCAGAGAATTATGTGCTGGACGCGGAGGCTGGTGGGGTGATTAGTGAGGAAAAGAGGCAACCTATCCCTGGTAAGGTGGTGGAAGGAAGGGGTAGGAGCAGATGTGTGTGAAATGGAAGAGATGTGCTTGAGGGCAGCGTTTATAGTGGGGGAAGGGAAGACCTTTTCTTTGAAAAAAGAGGTAATCTCCTTCGTTCGAGAATTAAAAGCCTCAGCCTGACAGCAGATGTGGCAGAAACGGGGGAATTGAGAGAAGGGAATGGTGGTTTTTCAAGTAGCAGGGTGGGACGAGGTATAGTCCAGGTAGCTGTGAGAGTCTGTGGGTTTATAATAGACATCAGTGGATAAGCTGTCTTTGGAGATGGAGACAGTGAGATCGAGAAAGGGGAGAGAAGTGTCGGAAATGGACCAGGTAAATTTGAGGGTAGGGTGGAAGTTGGAGGCAAAGTGGATGAAGTTGATGAGTTCAGCAGGAAGCAGCATCAATGCAGTCATCAATGTAGTGTAGGGAAAGTGCAGGACGGTCACCAGGGTAGGCTTGGAGCATAGACTGTTCCACTTAGCTGACAAACAGGCAGGCATTGCTGGAACCCATGCGAGTGCCCACGGCTATACCTTTTGTTTGAAGGAAGTGGGCAGAGCCAAAGGAGAAATTATTTGGAGCGAGGACAAATTCTGTGAAGCAGAGGAGCATGGTGGTGGAGGTAAACGGTTAGGTCTGGTATCCAGAAAAAAATGGAGAGCTTTGAGACCTTCCTGGTGGGGGATGGAGGTGTACAGGGACTGGACATCCATAGTTAACATAAGATGGGGGCCAGGGAACCTGAAATCCATAGGGACTAGACATCCATATTGAAAATAAGATGGGGGCCAGGGAACTTGAAATCATTGAAAAGATCCAGAGCATGTGTACAAAGTGGAGGTAGGGTATGCAGATACGAGTTCAGTGGGGCAGGAACAATGGTCTACCTGAACAAGCCGGCTTCTGGATCTTGCGTAGGGGGAAGAAATGGAAGATGTGGGGAGCAAGTTGGTGGCAGTGGATAGGAGATCCCCAGAGTCAATAAGGTTGGTGATGATGTGGAAGACAATGGCCTGGAGGTTCTTAGTGGAGTCCTGTTCGAGAGAAAAGTAAGAGGAGGTGTCTGACAACTGGCACTGGGCTTCAGCAAGGTGTGGTCAGTATGCCAGACTACTACAGCACCTCCCTTATCTACAGGTTTGAAGGTGAGGTTAGGATTGTGAGGAGAGAGTGGAGAGCTGAGTGTTCAGGAGGAGTGAGGTTAGAATAGGAGAGAGGAGCATTGAAGTCTAGACAGTTGATATCCCATCAGCAGTTGGCAATGAAGAGGTCCAGAGCAGGCAAAAGCCCAGTGCAGGGTGTCCAAGAAGAGAAGGAGGGTTGAAGACGGGAGAAGGGGTCATCGGTGTGGAGTGGCGAGTCCTTGCCAAAGAAATAGACTTTGAGATGGAGACAGAGGCAGTGGAAGAAAAACTCAGCGTCATGGCAGGTGCAGAACTCACTGAGGTGTGGGTGCAGGGGGACAAAGATGAGGCCCTTACTGAGGACAGAACATTCTGTCTCAGGGAGGGGAATGTTAGCAGGGATGGTGAACTCAGTGTGGTTTTTCACTTTGCTTGAGCATTTTGTCTGACTTGTACATTCTCTCTATGTGACCTTGTCTGTGACACTTTCTGCAGACTTTTTCTTTGAACCAGCAGTTATTTGCATCATGGGAGGATTTGCCACATCAATAACATTTTTGGTTTTTTGCACCATTCAGGAACATTTTGTGCATTTCTCATCCAAACCTCCTTTTCTGTAGTTCTGCTGCATCCTTTGCTGCAGTCCCTAACGATATTGCAATGGTCTATGCCCATTCTAAGGTTATGTCTCTTTCTGCCAGTAGCCTCATTTGAGTCCCTTGACTATGCATGCTGCATACAAGCCTGTCCCTTAATGCATCGGAAAGTCCATCTCTAAAATCACATTACTGGGAGGTTTGCACAGTTCTGCAATGTATTCAGAAATACTTTTATCTTTTGACTGGTTCCTTTTGTAAAATCTAAGTCACTCAGCTGTTGCCAGCAGTTTAGGGCTCCAGTGATTTTGAATAATTGTAACAATTTCATCAAACATCTTGCTTTCTGGCTTTGCAAGGGATACTAAGTTCTGTAAGAGACTGTACATTTTTTGGGCCCAGTAAGCTAAGAAGCACGTTGTTCACATTACAGTACAGTTCCACCCTCTCAATATACAACTCCCAGCCTTCATTAGCGCTATCAAATTCATCAACTTTCCTGACTGAAGCCATCACCATGTCATTTTCACTTTAAATTCTGCATGTCTTCCACTGTTATTCGTACGTTCCTTAGTGAGCGTTTGTGATAGCCTTAGTCATAGTCATAGTCATAGTCATATTTTATTGATCCCGGGGGAAATTGGTTTTCGTTACAGTTGCACCATAAATAATTAAATAGTAATAAAATCGTGCTGTTTAACTTTCACTGTTTTGTCCCATAACTGTCAGTGCAGATTGTGATATTTTCTGATTTTCAGGTCCATACTCGTCACCAATTTGTTGTGTCTGTGCACAACTACATATCAATTAAATAAAAGCACACACGTTGGAGATGGCTTTAACTGGTGTATTCAGATTGCAGTGAGAGAGAGAGAGAACAATGTGCATATGTAGGCAACAGTGCACGTGCAGACAACAGATCAATGCATAGTGCTAAGGGGGCAGCGGTCATTCCTCTAAAAGAAATACTGTAAATTCACACATTGCACACTTGCCCTACCAAGGTGCAACACCTCACACTTACCTGTCGTTTCTCTGCCCATATCTGCAACTGATCTATATCGCGCTGTATTCTTTGCCAGTCTTCTACACTATTCACGACTCCACCACTCTTGATATCATCTGGAAAGTTACCAGCTCACCCATCTACATTTTCATCCAGGTCATTTAGGTACATCACAAACAGCAGAGGTCCCAGCACAGAACCCTGTAGAACACCACTAGTTACAGACCTCCAGCTCGACTAAATCCCTTCAACCACTACCCTCTGTCTTCTATGCGCATATCAGTTCTGAACCCAAACAGCCAATTCATCATCAACCCCATGCAACTTAATCTTCTGGATTAGCCTCCAATTAGGGACTTCGTCAAATGCCTTACTAAAATCCACGTGGACAGCATCTACTGCCCTAACTTCAAACTCTCTCTTCACCATGCCAAAAAACTAATTCAAGTTGGTGAGACGTGATCTGCCCCGCACAAAGCCATGCTGGATCTCCCTAATTAGGCTGTGGGTTTCCAAATATTCATATATCCTATACTTAAGAACTTCTTCCAGCAATTTCCCTACAACATGAGACCTACTGGTCTATAGTTCTCAGGACTTTACCTTGTTCCTCTATTAAGAAGAGATACAACATTAACCACTTGGCATTCCTCCAGGACCTCACCTGTGCCTAGAGAAGACAGGAAGTTACTGGTCAAGGCCCCAGCAATCTCATCTCTTGCCTCCTTTAATAACCTAAGGTAAATACCATCAAGCCCTCTGGACTTAACCAACTTAATACTCATCAGGAGGCCCAACACTTCCTCCTCCTTGACCGCTAAATGTTCTTTCGTATTTATACACACAGCACTGATCTCCTGGTCCTCCAAGTCCTTTTCCTTCGTACCTCCCTCACACTCTCCGCATCCAAGCAAATTGTTCCCTCCTTTTCCTTGAGTGTTTCTACCCTTCCCTAGTTACCCTCTTGCTCTTGATGTCTGTATAGAATGCCTTGGTATTCACCTTAATCCCACTTGCCAAGGACTTTCCATGGCCCCTCTTGGCTTTCTGAATTCCTTTCTTTTGTTCTTTCCTGGCTTTTTAATAATCCTCATGTGCTCCATTTGATCTCAATTTCCGAAGCTTTACATACTTTTCCTCTTTCTTCTTAACTATATTCATAACCCCTTTGGACATCCAAGGTTCATTTGTCTTTCCATCTTTGGTCTTTGTTCTAGAAGGAAGATACCTTCCCTGTACTCTGTGCAATAGATCTTTAAACACCCTCCACATGTCCGATGTGGACTTGCCAGAAAAAAAGTGTTCCCAATTAACTCTTCTTAGTTCCTGCCTAATGCCCTCATAACTTGCCCCACTCCAATTTAAAACTGTCCCAAAATGTCCATACCTATCCTTATCTATAGGTATCCTGGAAAAGTGAAGGAGTCACTTTAATTGCTCACCCACTGAAAAGTCGATCTCCTAGCCTAGCTCATTCCCCAGTACTAGGTCCAGTACAGCCACTCCTCTTGTTGGATCGTCTACACATTGATGTAATAAATTCTCCTGGATACACTTAATGAATTCTGCCCCATCTAAACTCTTTGCACCAAGGAGGTCCCAGTTTATATTTTGCTCGATGAAGCAGTCCCCCAATCTACATCAGGTCAGATTCTCAGCATCTGGGAGAATCTCTTGTGTTACTAACTTGTTCCTCTTTCTCCACAACTCTGCCTGATCTGCTAGACTTTGTGATTTTCTGGTTCTATTGATGTTTCCTGTTTACCTTGTATATTATTTTGCTACTCCTTTGAATGACTGCATACCTAGAAAGAAAGTCTTTCAAGAACTTAGAAGTTTACTCTAGGATGGAGAATAGGAGTGACTCTAAAAAGACCACTTTGAAGTTTGGGGATATAAAATTCAGACACTACACCTGGAGCATAGGTGGGGTAGCAAGGGCTTGGATTTTAATGGCAATACAACTTGATTCTATGGGCATTTTCTGCAAAAAAAAACTTGTAAATAAAACTTCACTATTGGAAATAATGACAACAGAAAACAAGGTTCTTCAGACAAATATAAGCAGAAAATGCTGGAAATGCTCCCTGGATCTGCCACAGTCGGTTGGTGCCGGAAGCATGGCAGGACTTGTCACCAGCCCAGTCCTCATGCTGAGTTGGTCTCCGATGCAAATTGACGCATTTCACTGTATGTTTCGATGTACATGCGACAAATAAAGTTCAATCTTTATCTTTCAGCAGCTGTTGAGAGAACAAAGTTAACACTTTGCTACTGATGAAAGGCTTCATTGGTGTGAAATGTTAGCTGTTTTTCACAGGCCCTCCCAATATAATTCACAATGTTAGTTGCATGTTTGCACCATTCTCTAACTTTATTTCAGATTGTCAGCTTCATGCTTTTTCCTTCCCTGCAGAGAAAGTGCATAAAGATATTCTACAAAGCTGCATTATCATCGATATTACATTATAGTTTATTCAAGTGTGTTGAGATTTCAGCTTGGGTTAATCAAGAGTATGCGCTGAGGTCAGGAGACACTGCAAAAGGCCAAATGACAACTGACTTACGTCAGTCTGTGGAATG
Source organism: Mobula birostris (assembly GCF_030028105.1). Lineage (NCBI taxonomy): Eukaryota > Metazoa > Chordata > Chondrichthyes > Myliobatiformes > Myliobatidae > Mobula > Mobula birostris. Next base: position 138,217,665 of record NC_092375.1, on the reverse strand, counting down.
GATCCACGTATTGAAGCTGACAAAACACAGTTCATGCTCAACTACCATTCTCAGTCAAGCTCAAGGAGCAGGAAGGAACTCTGATTTAAATTTGGATTAGACATTGCATTGATGGTCATGCAGGCAAGGACATCAAAGAAACCTAATATCTCAGGGCTCAGAAGAAATTCTTAAATAAACATTATCTATGCAACAGATACTTTTCTGTTAACCTAATACTGACAGTTGTCTGGTTTTAAAATGAAAAGCTTATATTTTTGAATGTGAAAATTTCTTATTTTAAACATAGAAACGAGAAGGAAGGTCGAAATTTCCAGAAAGTGTTACCAAAAGAAATGTTCAAAATAGGCTAGTCACATGGGCAGAGAACCATAATAAAAAGAACACCCAGCGCTAATGTACTTTTTTCTTGGCACACAACTCTGAAGTGAAATTCTGTAGATTAACTCTTTCAAGTAGTGAATGAGGATCTTGGACATTTATTGACCACCTAAGAAAAATCTTCAGAGCCTTAATAAATTCTCCTTGAAGTCACAGGCAGGATAAAGTTGAGACAGGAGGGAACAAGATAGAGAATTGTTGCTCCTGCCTATTCTCTTGTAACCCTAAGAAAATTAAAGTCCTATTCTGTTTGAATCCAAACTTGACAATGAATCCAAACTTATCTCAACTTTGGTTTCACTTAATTCTCCCGCCAACCTCCTGGTATTTGCATTATGTTGTACCTGGCAAGAAAAAATAGATATCAATGACAAATCAAGTCTGTAGAGAGCAGCAGGGGAAGGAAAAGTAAAGACATAAAACAAATGCATTTTGTGTCATTTTGCATTTGTGATGATTTACAGGTACTCTTTATAAAGATGTATTTCAGTAGCACTAAAGAGAATGCACAATTCAACCCTCAAAGCACTGTCATGCCCGGTCCATCTTTTGCCCTTTGTCCAGAAATAGGTTCAGAAACACTTCTTGGTGAGAGTTCCCCATCCAGTTGGATCATTTTTTGGGGATGGGATCCTGGACTTGGAATTGCACACAGTAATGTCTCAGGCACATGACGGTAAGATTTCCTGTGTAATGTTAATGGTTTCAAATATTTTGCCAGACATGGAGGCGGCTGACTGGAACTACACTGCTGACTGTGCATTATGCAGTAGCATTAAAGTCAGTCATGTACCAACAGCGGCTGCTTTCCAGGGCGTAAGTACAGGCTATTTCATAATCACTCTAATATTGGCAATTAAAATAATAAAGTGATCATTAAGTATCAGTGATGAGTGCAGCTTAATTTCAGACTCCGGATTCAGACGATGAAGACATTCTCCACTCCTCAACACACCCCACTACATCCACATCAGCCACTTCACTCCACTGCCCCTCAGCAAAATGTATCCCCCCCCATGCACTGCGACTTTACACACCATACTTCATACCTACACCGACACCGTGCTTCTTAAAGCATCACTTTATGTGTATACTGTCTATCTACATACACTCATCTCATGTATATACAGCCACACTCAGTTACTGTCCATTGTGTTTTATAGGATTGCTTTTATATTTACACTCAGTGGCCACTTTATTAGGTACCCCTGCTCAGTAATATAAATACCTAATCAGCCAATCATGTGGCAGCAATTCAGTGCATAAAACCATGCAGTCCTGGTCAAGAGGTTCAGTTGCTATTCAGGCCAAACATCAGAATGGAGAAGAAATGTGATCTAAGTGACCTTCACTGTAGAATGATTGTTGACGTCAGACGGGGTGGTTTGAGTATCTCAGAAACTGCTGGTCTCCTGGAATTTTCTAGTTTACAGAGAGTGACACAAAAAACAAAGACATCCAGTGGTTGGCAGTTGGGTGGGTGAAAATGTCTTGAGATCAGAGGAGAATGGCTGGACTGGTTCAAGCTGGCAGGAAGGCGACAGTAACTCAAATAACCATGCTTTACAACAGAGGTGTGCAGAAGAGCATCTCTGAATGCACAATGTATCAAATGTTCAACTGGAAGGGCTACAGCAGCAGAAGATCACAAATGTACACTCAATGGCCACATTATTAGGTACAGGAGGTACCTAGTTCAGTGACCACTTTGTGTTTATTGTGTGTGCTTTTGTTACGCTGCGTTGGAGTAACAATCATTTTGTTCTCCACTGCACAAGTCTGCTGAATAATGACAATAAACAATCTTGAATCTGTTGTGTTAAACTTTATCTAAAGTCAGGCTGTTTTGAAACCATTTTGCTGCAGGAGATCCTTAATCTTCAGCTTTCATGCATTTGGAAATCAGTTTTCATTTTTGGAGCCACAGATTATATAGCCACCCAAAAACCAGCCCACTTCCACCAGAAACTGTAGCCTAATAAACCTTAATCAAATACTCAGTAACAAATCTCTTGTTGTATGGCTTCCAACAAGTCAGACGTTTTGTAAGAATAGCGGTTTTATGCCATTTCAAATTGGCAGGGAAACTAAACTGTCAGCACCGGATCAAGGCACACATTCCTATCAATCCCCACCTAAACTGGTAATCATATCCTATTTTTATAATAAGACCCTAATATCCACGTTAATAAAAAGGGGCCCATTGCCTGAACAAAGCAGACAGACAGAGGACACATGATCATGAGCTTTTTTTCCAAAATGAGCTGGCCACATGACTGTTGCCAGGAAGGTCACTGACTCCATTCTAAAGCTTATCCAGCCAGGTAATGCTAGATGAAAGGGGTGAGAAACGACAGCACTGAACCTATCCCACCAGCCACATTCTCAGACACTCCCGCAATACCATTTGGTGGTCCAATTTACTCCATACCACTTCTCTGGTCACTGGTCAGTCCCTAGGTCTACGATCCTCCTTGGATATCAATCTGATTGAAGTTTAAAGTGCAAAATCACAAGCTGGGGCCAAAATTACGCACATGGAGTGAGCCGGGAAACAAAATGAGAGAAGTGTCATGTTAGTCTGTTTGTTGGTGTACACATTCCTTTAGAACTAGCGGACTTCCTCAGTTCAAGCAAATGGCCTAAGTCTGGTCCTGTCTCTTATGGTCTTAAAGCAGATGTTTTGTGGACTAGATTACAATAACAGAGCAAATTAGATCAGATTAGTTATCAGCACTTGTCAGGGCCAGGGTTTTGTCCTCATTCTTGCACAGTGGATGATATCTTGTAACATATAGCACTACTTGAGCCAGGCGTGTTGCCATGAAATCATGCTCTGATGAAGCAGGGTGTTGGTAATGACAAGACTATGTTCCAATCATTGCATCACGAGAAGAACCCCATTGCAGTTGGTTTTCCTTGCCAATCATGCCTTGAGAGAGGATTGTATTCTTTTCCATCCTGGCACAGAATATACCCAGCTGGATCATTGTCTCCCTCTGGCACGTAGTCCAAGAACTTTTCAAGGTCAGATAGAAGGTCTCCTTTCTCTGCTGTGAAGCTTTCAGGGATGGGGTGTATGCACTGGTGATAATGGCTTGCTAGTTCTGTGTTAAAGTGAACAAAGGAGGTTATAAAGCACGGGGGCTCCCACTGAAGTTCTAAAGCTCAGCAGTGCAAAGCTTCAGTCACAAATCTGCAATGTCACCATCAACAACTGTAAAAGAGGATGATAAGAAGGGACTTCAGAGATGCCATAATCATGACTGTCCACTCGACAGGAGACAAGTCAGACTATGGTATTTACAGAGTCATCTCCTTGCCATCCGCCACAGGGAAAGTCATTACCTTGGCACTCAAGCTGTCTCCTCAGTGTCTGTAGAGCTGCTCCCTGAACCTCGGTGTAGATCCTAAGACAGAAATTCCCGAAATCTCTGACTGGACAATCAGAGGGAGAGTGGGCACGGTCTTTATTATGGGGTAACACCAAGAGAACTGGGCAGTCCTTGTGTTCATGGCCTTTTCTAACTGCACTGATACTCTTGCCTCTATTTAATGAAGAGGAAGTAGAACAGTCTCTTCAGCTTCAGTGGCCCACAAACATTTGGCTCCATTTCATATCTGCTTCATGATAGCATGGAAACGATGATCCTGACCCCTGGGTCTACAACAGAGCCAAACTCAGACACGGATGTATCATTTCCCTGACTTTCTCCCTCACCCCACCCCAGGCCTTATTCTCTACAATATTAAACCTTACCTCCAAGCGTCATTCTGAACAAGTAGAAATCACTTTCGTTGCTCCACAGCCGAGGTCACCTGAACCTCAAAGTGGAGGAGGAGTATTCAGGGAGGTCTTGCCAAACACAAAGTGACTCACAAAACTGCTGAAGGAACTCAGCAGGTCAGGCAGCATCTATGGAAGGGAACAAATAGTCGACGTTTCGGGCCGAGGCCCTTCTGCAGGATTGGTAAGGAAGGGAATAGAAGCCCGAATAATAAGGTGGGGCGGGGGGAAGGAGTACAAGTGGAAGGCAATATGTGAAACCAGGTAAGTGGGAAGGTAGGTCAGTGAGGGAGGGGGAATAGTTTTGAGAAATTTGAGTCCATCCATAACTACAGAAGATGGCTATCCTGTATGCACTAACAGTCTCACTGTTATTCTAATACAAATTTTGAGCCATTATGATGTTGGTTAAACTGAATGGATTGATGACTCTTGTTATTGCTTGCTCTTAATAGACATTTACTCACAGAAGCAACAAAAAAAATCTCGTAAAAGGACTCAAATGTTGGGTGTTTCATTTGGAAAGGGCGAATAGTTCAAAGTTCAAAGTAAATTTATTATCAACTTACATATGTCACCGTACACTACCCTGAGGTTCATTTTCCTGCAGGCATTCACAGTAGAACAAAGAAATACAACAGAGTCAGTGAAAAACTATACACAAAGCCTGACAAGCAACCAATGTGCAAAGGAGGACAATCGTGCAAACATAAAAAGAACAACCAATAAATAAATAAATAAAGTTGACAGCTTGAGTTGCAGAGTCCTTAAAAGTGAGCCTGTAGGTTGTGGAGTCAAATCAGGGTTGAGGTGAGTGAAGTTATCCACACTAGTTCAGGAGCCTGATGTTCCTAAACCTAATGGTGTGGGACCCTAGACTCCTGTACCTCCTTCCTGATGGTAGCAGTGAGAAGAGTGCATGGCTTGGATACAGAATAGTCAGCAAACTAACCACTGTAAATCAATTTATTCCATGACTCCATCTTCTTCCTCTCTCAAAGTGTTTGGGAAGAAGCAAAAACATGTTAAATTATCACAATACATGGTGCTCACAGTCATCTACATTTCAATGTCAAAGTATGTGAATAACAAAATGAAAAGTTCGTCGACTTGCATATTTCCAAATCCATGTTCTCTCCCAAGTGTCGTGAAAACTGACTAATGAAAGTTTAACTTTTGGAAATTTCAAGTGTTGAAATAGGTATTTTGTATTGACATAATAATATGCAAAATTGATGCATTACTGGAAATGATTTCTTTTAGTATGGTTAGTGACCATTCAGTGGCATTTATTTAAATAAAGCAGGAATAAGAATTGTGGCAAATGAATTTTTTGTTAAAATATCGTAGTGTCTTCATGGAGCAGTATGGTTGCTATGGAAGTGGCTTTTAAAAATGTTTTTTTTTAAACCTTTTAGCAATTCTAAAGGCCATGAATTTGACAGGCAGTGACTATGTAGGCATGTAGCTGGCAAAGAGATAAAGCAGATGTGACAAATGGTGACAAACTGTTTATCAGCCTGGAAGGAAATACTCACTGGAGTTTCCCGGGGGTCGATATTAGAACCACAGGTCAACTTGTATTGATCAATGACTCGGGCATTTGGTGTATTTGGCATAATCTCAATTTCGACAGATCCTGAGACTTGTGGGTCCACAGTGGTGGACAGAACCTGATTGTTGAAGCGAATGTATATACGGTACACTATACCAAGTTTTATGCTTAAAAAAAGCATAAAGTGGCATATTTTGGAAGGAAAATGAGAAGAAATATCCATTAAATGATACAATTTTTAAAAATGGTGTGGGAACTGAGAGATTGAATAGTTAATAAAGTCAGTTAATAAAGTTGATAATAAAAGCTCATTTTTATAAACAGAGAAAAAAGTACAAAAGTAGTGAACAATTTCTGAAGCTTTAGAGAAAGTCTCAGTCTTGAATATTGTACGGAATTCTGAACACCATATTTTAGACAGGAAAAGCTCTGGCTGGGTACAGAAGAGCAGAGGAGCTTATGTTTGAAGAGTAGAAGAGGCAAGATTTCCTTTCTCAGAATCAATAGGGTTAAGGGGCGATTTATTCAAGAGGATGTGAGTGGCTTTGATAATGGAGAAGCCAAGTTATCTGGAATTTGGTGTCTGGAAACATTGTGAAGTAAATTAAAGTAATTTTCAGAATGGAATAGGACAAATACTTGGAATGAAACAAAAACCTTACAAGGCTAAATAAAGAAAACAGAGGACTAAGCCCACTTGGATGGTAGAATCAGACCCAGAGTCCATGCAACAATCAGATCCCTATTTATAATATTTTGTTCTCTCGAAATCATCATCAATCTGCCAGATTTCACCACTCACCTACACATTAAGTGCATGAGAGAAAACAGGAGAACATAGGGGAGATCACATTGCCATAGAAAGAATGTACAAGGTGCACACAGATAGTATCCAGACACAGGACTGAGGCTAGGTCTCAGCAGCAACGCTGTCTTTACTGTCATCCTCCTTAAAAAAATACATTATCCAAGTTCTCCTGTGAACCTTCCATAGTAGACTGTTCTAAGGTTAGGCCACATGGGATGCAGGGTAAGCTAAGAAATTGGATACAAAATTGCTTGACAGTAGGACTCAGAGGGTGATAGTGGTGAGATGTTTTTTTCTAAGTGAGGCCTGTGGGCTGCGGTGTGCCACTGAGATCCATGCAGGGTCTCCTGGTGTCTGCCATTTACGTTAATGATTTGGATAAGACTAAGTTTGCAGGTGACATCCAAATTAATGGCTAAGTGGACAGAGAACATTGTCTAAGGTTACAACTGGATCTAGAACAACTGAGAAAATGAGCAAAGGAATAGCAGATTGCACTTAACTTGGTCACATCTGAAGTGAGGCACTGTAGGAAGTGAAATCAGGGCAGGGCATGCACAATGAATGACAGGGCCCTGGGGGAGTGTAGTAGAACAGAGATAAACAGTGATAAAAGTGCATAGCTCCTGAAAACTAGTGACACAGGTAGACAAAGTGGTGAAGAAGGCATTATGACATGCTTGCATACATTGGCTGGGGCAGTTGAGTGCAAGAGTTGTGAAGACGTGTTACAATTGTATAGAACAGTGCTGAGACTGCACCTGGAATACTGTATGCAGCTCTGGTCACCATGCTAGAAGAAAGATGTGATTAGGCTACAAAGATTCACGAGGACACCGCCTGGACCAGGGGACTTCAGCTATAAGGAGAAATTGGATAGGTTTGGAGTGAAGGAGGCTGAGGAGTCACTGTGTAGAGCAGCAGTTCCCAACCTGGGGTCCATAGACTCCTTGGTTAACAGTTGGGGTCCATGGCTTACAAGAGGTTGGGAAGCTCTGGTGTAGAGATTTGTAAAATCAAAAGGGACATAAGTGGGGTAGATAGCCACAGTCTGTCTCCCGTAAGACATAGGAGCAGAACTGGACCATTCAGCCCATCGAGTCTCCTATGCCATTCCATCATGTCTGAGTTATTATCCCTCTCAGCCCAATTCTTCTGCCTTCTCCCTGTAACCTTTGACACCCTGACTAATTGAGAACCTATCCATCTCTGCTTTAAATATACTCAATGACTTGGTCTCTATAGCCATCTATGGCAATGAATTCCACAGATTCACTATCCTCTGGCCAAAGAAATTCCTCCACATCTGTTCTAAATAGACATCCCTCTATTCTGAAATTGTAAGCTATGATTCTTGACCCTATGAATACAGGAAACATTCTCCTCACATCAACTCTGTCTAGGCTTTTCAATATTCAAGAAGTTTCAATGAGATCCTTATCTCATTCTTCTAAATTCCAGTAAGTACAGGCCCAGGGTCATCAAATGCTCCTCATATGTTCTCCCTTTCATTCCCAGAATTATTCTTGTGGACTTTTCCCAATGCCAGCACATCGTTTCATAGATAAAGGGCCCAAAACTGCTGACAATATTCCAAGTGTGGTCTGAATAATGCCTTATAAAACCTCAGCATTAGTCCTTGCTCTTATATTCTAGTCCTCCCAAAGTGAATGCTAATATTGTATTAGCCTTCCTAAAAAATGAATGCTAATACTGTATTTTCAGAGACAACAGAATTGATGCTTCAAGTAAGCAACTTTTCATAAGAGCTTAGAAATGCAATAGCCTGATAAGATTTAAGATGCAGCAAAAGGGGAAGAGTTATAGTTATACAGCATGGAAAGTGTCCCTTTGATTCAACTTGTCCATATCTACCTGAACTGGTCCCATTTGCCTGCATTTTTCCATAACCCTTTAAACCTTTCTTATCATGATCCTGATTTTAAAACATTGTAATTGTACCTTCCTCCACCACTTCATCTGGAAGCTCATTTCATATACCCACCACCTGTGTGGTGAAACCAAAGCGCTGATTATCAAGTACAGGAAGAATGGGAGGTCTACGAGCCAGTCCCTATTAGGGGATCAGAGGTGGAGCGGGTCAGTAACTTCAAATTCTTTTGCAATATCATATCAAAGGATCTGTCCTCAGACTAGCACGTAAGTGCCATCACAAAGACAGCACGCAGCAGCTCGACCTCCTTAGATGTTCGCATGGATCCAACATGTCACCAAACACTTTGACAAACTTCTATAGATGCATAGTGAAAAGTATCATGGCGTAGTATGGAAACACTAATGTCTGGCAATGCAAAAGTCTACAGAAAGTGTTGGATACAGCCCAATCCATCACAGGAAAAACCTGCCCCACCACTGAGCACACTTACATGGAACGCTGTTACAAGAAAGCAGCATCCATCATCAAGACCCCCACCATCCAGGCCATGCTCTCTTCTCACTATCTCCATCAGTCAGGAAGTACAGGAGCCTTAGGTCCTATATCACCAGGTTCAGGTACACAGTTAATACCCGACAACCAAGAGGCTCCTCAACCAGCATCGATAACTTCACTCACCACAACTCTGAACGATTCCACACCTACAGTTCCACTTTTAAGGACTCTACAACTCCTGCTCTCAGTATTATTTCAGTTTTTATTCACACAATATGACTTCTTTTGCACATTGGTTGTTTGCCAGTCTTTCTTTGTGTAGTTTTTCATGAATTCTATTGTATTTCTTTATTTCCCTGTAAGTGTCTGCAAGAAAATTAATCTCAATGTAATATAATTTAATAATCATTTTAACTTGACTTTGAATGGAAAAATTTGACCTTTGGATTTTCTTTAAATCTTTCCCATCTCACTTTAAACCTATGCTTCTAATTTTACAGTTGCCTCTTGCAGAGCACAGCAGCAGCAGCCAGGCTAGTGGAACAGTGGCCGGCTCCGAGACTCAGCAGGGAAGGGTAAAGTCAGGTAGAGCGCAAGTGATGGGAGACTCGATAGTGGGGCATGGACAGGAGATTCTGTGGCTGCAAAAGTGACGTCAAGGTGGTGTGTTGCCTCCCAGGTGCTAGTGTCAAGGATGTCTCAGAGTGGCTGTAGAATATTTGCAAGAGGGAGGGTGAGCAGCCAGAGGTTGTGGTGAACATTGGCACCAATAACGTAGGCAGAAAGGGGGTGGAGTGCAGTACATATAGGGAGATAGGGAAGATGCAGGAGAGCAGGATCTCCAAGGTGGTTATCTCTGGATTACTCCCAGTGCCACGTGCTAGTCAGGGCTGGAATAGGAAGATACTATAGATGAGTGAACCATTGAAGATCTGATGCAGGGGGCAGGGTTTTAGATTTCTGGATTATTGGAATATCTTCTGGAAGGAGGAAAGATGTAGAATCCTTGTGAGAAGAGTTAAGAAACTGCAAGGATAAAAATACCCTGAATGGAGTTATGTACAGGCTCTGAACAGTAACCTGGGATGTGGGATATAAATTACAATGAGAGATAGAAAAGGCTTGTAAAAAGGGCAATATTACAATAGTCATGGGACATTTCAATATGTAGGTAGATTGGGAAAATCAGGTTGGTGCTGGATCCCAGAAAGGGAATTTGTAGAAAGCCTACGAGATGTCTTTTTAAAGCAGCTTGTGGTTGAGCCTACTTGGGAAATTGCAATTCTGGATTGGGTGTTGTGTAATGAACCAGGTTTGAATTGGGAGCTTAAAGCAAAGGAAACCTTAAGAAGCAGTGATCATAATATGATAAAATTCATGCAGCAATTTGAGAGGCAGAAGTTAAACTCAGATGTTTAGATGTTCAGTGGAGTAAAGGGAATTAAAGATGCATGAGTGAGAATCTGGCCAAAGTTGATTGGAAGGGGACACTCGCAGGGATGATGGTGGAACAGCAATGGCTGGAATTTCTGGAGCAACTTTGAAGGCACAGGATAGATACATCCCAAAGGAGAAGCAGCATTATAAAGGGAAGATGAGACAACTGTGCCTGACAAGGGAAGTCAAAAGACAGCATAAAAGCATTGTGGAGGCATTGGTAATGATCTTTCAAGAATCATTGATGTCATAAGTGGGCATTGGTGGTGGACCCAAATGCAAGACACAGACACTGAAGTACTAGGAACAGGACAGACTAGAGACTAGAGTTAGGGACGTGACTGGATGCAGACTAGGAGCTGGGACAAGAACACAGACTTGAGCTAGGACATTGGCTAGGCAAGCAGGACCAGGACTGGGAACTGGGAACTAGGAGCCTGGGCTTGGACTCCGAGTCAGAGACTGGACAATGACCCAGAACCTGGGACTTGACTTGGGCTTGAACCCTGCTACTAGGCGAGGACATGACATGGCTACAGGACTGGACGTGGCTTGGGTTCCCCGAGGCGATGACACGACGAGGCTTGGGTTCCCCGAGGCGACGACACGACGAGGCTTGGGTTCCCCGAGGCGACGACACGACGAGGCTTGGGTTCCCCGAGGCGATGACATGATGAGGCTTGGGTTCCCCGAGGCGACGACACGACGAGGCTTGGGTTCGGATTCCAAGCCAGAGACTGGACAAGGACCCAGAACCTGGGTCTTGATTTGGGCTCAGACTCCAGAACTAGGCAAAGATATGTCGTGGTCTTGGGAGACAGGACTAGGTGAGACTACAGGACAGAACGAGAGATTGCTGGGCAAGGCGAGGGAACTCCAGTACAGAGCGAGGGAACTCCAGCACAGGGCGAAGGAACTCCGGCACAGGATGACGCACATGGACAGGACAAGAACACAAAGCCTTGACTTGGTGGAGGGAGACATGAATGCAGAGCCTTGGTCGAGGGAGAGACAGGAACATGGAACACAGAGCCAGGACTCCTCCTTGGAAACAGAACGTAGAGCCGGGACTCATACACAGAACACTGAGAGACGGATCGCCACTCAAGGTATCGGCAAATGGCCTGACATACCCAGTGGAGGCAAGGGCACAAAGAGATGGTTCTCAACACAAGGTAGCGGCAAACAGCTAGACCTATCTAGTGAAGCTGTGGACACAGAGACAGTTCAAAACAATGATAGGCACTTCCTTATCTTGCTCCGGCGGTTGAACTTGACAGCAGTGCAGGTGAGGGTTACAGGTCAGGCAAGGCGAGGTGAGGCTCCAGACACTGGTTGCAGGGCAAGCCTTCAGGAGGAAGGGGCAGAGAAGGGACTCAGACAGGGGGTTTGGATAAGAACAATCCAGCAACTGAAGCTGAGCCAAGGAGTGTCATAGTGGGGGCCTTGATGGCGGGGCTGGAGCGGACCCAAATGCAAGACACAGACACTGAAGTACTGTTTGTACTAGGAACTGGACTAGGACTAGAGTAAAGCAAGAGAAGTGGGGAAGAAAGGATGCTGGACATGACACAGGCCCTGGATGAGACAAGGATACAGGGTCTGTGCTAGGACTTGACTAGGATAGTGGAACCAGGACATGGAACTTGGAACAAGGAGCCTGGGCTTGGACTCCAAGCCAGAGACTGGACAAGGACCCGAAACCTGGGTCTTGACTCGGGCTTAGACCCCAGATCTAGGCGAAGACATGATGAGGCTTGGGTTCTTCAAGACTAGGGTACTTCAAGGCTTGGGTATGGACTCCGAGCCAGAGTCTGGGCAAGGACCCAGAACCTGGGACTAGACTTGGGCTCAGACTCCAGAACTAGGCGACGACAAGGCATGGCTACAAGACGAGGAGAGGCAACAGGACTGGATGTGAAACTCCTGGACAGGACGAGGGAACCCCAGCACAGGACGAGGGAACCCCAGCACTAGGCTGGGCAAGGTACTCCTGGGCTGGGCAAGACACATGGACAAGATGAGAACACAAAACCATGGCTTGGACAGGACAAGGTTCTTAGATTGTGGCTAGGACTGGAAGAGACCCCGAAGCCTTGACTTGGTCGAGGGAAAGACAGGAGCGCAGAGCCTTGGTTGAGGGAGGGACAGAAACATGGAACACAGAGCCGGGACCCCTCCTTGGGTACAGGACGTAGAGCTGGGACTCATTGCACAGAATGCAGAATACGATGAGACAGTTCTCAACACAAAGGAGTGGCAGACAGCCAGACCTACCTAGCGAAGGCGTGGACACAGATGGTTCCCAACACCAGGTAGCGGCAAACAGCCGGACCTACCTATCAAAGGCATGGATACAGACGGTTCCCAACACTAGGTAGTGGCAAATGGCCGGACCTACCTAGTGAAGGCGTGGACACAGAGACAGTTCAAAACAACAATAGACAGTTCCTTATCTTGCTCCAGCGATTGAACTTGACAGTGGTGCAGTTGAGGGTTACAGGTGAAGCAACGCTTCAGATGAGGCTAGGCGAGGCAAGGCTTCAGACAAGGCTAGGCCAGGCGAGGCAAGACTTCAGACGAGGCTAGGCGAGGCGAGGCAAGGCTTCAGACGAGGCGAGGCAAGGCTTCAGATGAGGCTAGGCGAGGCTAGGCGAGGCTAGGTGAGGAGAGGCAAGGCAAGGCAAGGCTTCAGACGAGGCTAGGCGAGGCAACAGAAGGCAGGGGGAAGGGAAAGGATTCAGGCAGGGGATATGGGCGGGAACGATCCCACAGCCAGAGACTGAATCCTGAAGCTATTTATGAAGCCAGCCCAAACGAGTATCAGCTGCCTCAACAGGGACTGGGGAAAACCAGAAAACCTAGAATAAGGAACATGGACTGGACGATAAACCGGACCATAAACCGGAATGTGGATTTCATGGACTGGACCATAACAAGGAGCTATATATGTAGCCAGCCCAAAATGTGAATTCTACCTCAATTAGAGCACCCAACAGAAAAAAAGGGAAAACCAGAAAACCTGGAATAAGAAATGATGGACCAGACCGTGAACCGGAATTCGGACTTCACGGACCGGACCATGACAATTGACGCCTGAAAACTGCACAACATTTTATAATAACATTATATAAAGGAAAATTCCAGGTGCAGGGCAATGAACGCTATGCGCATGAGAGCATTTCAGTTATTGCGCTGCCACAACTTAGAGGGAACAGTACTTCCTGACCAACAGATTGTAATCAGAAAGGATAGGCAGCAACACCTTTGCTACGATTATATTCAAATGTGGTGTCCACTCAGCCCCCTACTCTACCCCCTATACATTCAAAACTACATGAGCAGACTCTGCTCTAATTCCTTCTACAAGTTCACAGATGATACCACTGTAGTGGACCTTATCTCCAATAACGGTAAGGCAGAGTATAGAACAGTGATAGAAATCCTAGTGACATGGTTTCATGGCGACGACCTTTCCCCGACTGTCATCAAAGTTAGAGAACCAGTCAGGAAGTTGGGTAGTTCACAGACCGTTGTTTACTGAGGTCGAAGGATTTGGGAACTTCCTAGAAGTGATTTTCAATAACCTGCCCTGATCCAATCACGTTGACGGTACTAAAGCTTCGGGAGACTGACATGTCCCCTTTGACTCTCATTGGTTTTTATCAGTGCACCACAGAAAACATTCTATCTGGATGCATCACTCTTGGCATGGTAAATGCTCCACCCTTGACCACAAGAAAATGCAGAGCTGTGGAAACAGCTCTGCACATCAGGGAAACCAGCTTCCCATCCATTGACTCAGTGCACACTTAATGCTGTCTCCATAAAGTAGCCGGCATAATCAATAACATCACCCAACCTGGACACTCCCTCTTCTGCCCCGTCCCATCAGGGAAAAAGTAAAAAAGCCTGAAAGTACTTACCACAAGGCTCAAGAATAGCTTCTACTCTGCTGCGATAAGAGTTTTGAGCAGTTCCCCAGTACCATAAGATACACGTTTGACCTTTCAATCTACCTCAGTATGACCTTGTGTCTTCTGTCTACACGCACTGCAATTTCTCTGTAACCGTAACACTTTATTCTGCCCTCTGTTTTCGTTCTCCCTTGTACTACTGCAATGAATTGATCTGTATGAACGGTATGCAAGGTACATGCGACAACAATAATAAACTAAACTAATCATTATCAGGGCTTATCAAACATTATCAGGGATGCTTACTTACAGCATCTGCAGAATCTCTAGTGTTTACTATCAGACCCAGTGGGGTTGACAAGCAGAATTTATAGTATATAATAGCAGTATGTTCTATATAGGATTGAATTAAACCTCCACTTAACCACACACACAAAATGTTGGAGGAACTCAGCAGACCAGGCATCATCTATGGGAAAAAAGTACAGTCGACGTTTCCACTTACGACGTTTCCGGCGATACGGGAAGTGCTGTTATTTGTCCGAAGTGCTTCAGTTCACTGACTTCTGAAGATAACACTATCAAAACTTCAAATTAGCTCACCTGGAGTGGGAGAAGTGAATCGCCGGTAGCAAATTCAACACGTGAGTGTTGAACAACACCAGATGCTGGAGTTGGTTTCACGGTCGTAATTGCTGTCAATGCTGACTACTCCGGTCGGTCACCCGAAGAGGTGCTCAGCATTTTCTAAATGTTAAGTACTGTAGGGGATGCTGTTAATTTCCAATGTCTGGCAGTAATCTGATGGGCAGATGCGTTCAGTTGAAATCACTGTAATAAAAATCACAAGTGTGTTACGTGCAGAAAGGTGATTGCGCCTCACAAAATCACTGTGAGGCACTCCTGAAAGTCCTAGTGCAACGGTGTAAATCCTGTAATGGGCGTATATACTTTATTGGGCACAGGAGGTAAATAATAAAGCGGCCACTGGGTGTATTTCGGTATGCCCGTGGTCTTCAGCTGCTGTAGACAACGCACTTCAAGGTTCGATGCGTTGTGAGCCCGGAGATGCTCTTCTGCACACCACTGGTGTAACACATGGTTATAGCCTTCCTGTCAGCTCGGGCCAGTCTAGCCATTCTCCTCTGACCTCTCGTCCACAGAAATGCCGCTCAGTTATTTTTTTTTGCTTTTCGCGCCATTCTATCTAAACTCCAGAGACTGCTCTTGGTGAAAATCCCAGGTGACCAGCGGTTTCTGCGATCATCAAACTGGTCACTAACAATCATTCCATGGTCTATTCTTCCCCTTTCTAAACAAAGCTGAACCTCTTGACCATGTCTGCGTGTTTTATGAGTTGCTGCCACATGACTGGCTGGGGTTAGATATTTGCATTAAGCAGCAGGTGTACGGTGTACCTAATAAAGTGGCCACATTCTTAAAGGGGACACAAGATCGGGAAGAAGGGCCGGTATCATATCAGCCACACAATATACCGATCTTGGCTCCACAACTAGCAAAGATAAATTTACGTCTGATTTAAAGTTTCAATTAACATAAGGTCCTGTTTTTCGCGTCTTAAAGAGTTGTTTTCCCGACATTTGTCGAGTGTCTCCTGATCTATTTAGACTCCTTTTCTAGCAAAAGAAAGCCTCCGGTTTACTGAACATCTATTGAACTATCTAAACTAAAAGAAAACCAATCAAATATATCATCCCAGGAAATAAGTCTGCTTAATGTAATCCTTGGAGTTTTGCTGACATGTAAAAGAATCTGCACAGCGCACCTCCCAATGCCAATATATTACATGTCCTGTCAACGATTCCCACTACAGTATTGTATAGCTGTGATTAAATTCCCCATTCTTGAATGTTTTCTTTAACATTTGCTTTATTTTACAGTATTAAAATAAGCGGTGCCAGGAATGTTATAAGGAAAGGTATGAGTTAATTAACTTTGCAATTGCGGCGCATTGTACATATATATTTGAATATGCGGTATTTGTTGATTTTAAACTAGTCACCATTAGTGCTGCCAACGAAACACTCCACAGTGAAACGGTTAATCGTTTTGTTGGGCGTGTGTGCCCCGAAATCAAATTAATGCAAAGAAGAGAAATCTATTTCTTACCAACACGAATGGATTTGATCAATGGAATTCATGGATGATCCCCGTTGCTTAACGCCAACAACCGCGAGATCAGTTCAGCCTACGACTCTTCAGCGGCTCGGGGGCGCATTTATGAGTCAGTCTCATTAACCGGGAAATTTTCTTTTTACACATATTGTAGACAGGTGCAACGGACTCGACTCGTAAAGCGAGCAAAACTCTTTAGTGTTCCGTCTCACAGACGTTTAACCTCCCGAGGGGTCTTTCAAAACCTGCCGGCAGCGCTACCCGATTAAAAAGTCTGTCTGTTGCATCGATCCTTTTTTCAAAAATTGCGCCGTTAGGTTTGCAAGGAAAACCAATGCTAATGAAATCCGTTTGACTTGCAAAACTGTACCTGGTCGAAATGCAATTCAACATTAAAATATGAAGTAGAAACCCCAATTCACCACCCTTACCATTGTACATAGAAGCCCAGATTTTCAATTACTGGTTCACACTTTTCTTGAAGTTGAAATGTCTTTTATTGAGTCTAATGGAAACTGCTGCTGATAAACTCTGCGGATTCGCGTAGAATAGGGAAAATGCGACGCGGGAAGATAGGGCACAGTCTTACTTCCTTCGTACGGACAACCCGTATTGCAGTCGCGATTAAATTATACAATTTGCTTTCATATGGTTTGATCCTTCGTTCTGCCAATGTCGGGAAAACATGTACATCTGTATTCGTAATTCTAGTAATGTTTAATAAGTTTTCAATCAGTACATTTAATGTCAGAGGAACTTATACAATATACATCCTCAAATTCTTTTTCTGAAAATATTGCAGGACATGAGGGATGTGATGTGAAGCAAGAACAGGAATGTAAATTCTCCCTCTTTAGATGCTGCCTGTCCTCCTGGATCAACACGTTGACGTCGTGTGGTGCTTCGAGGACTCATCAGGTGATGCCGACTCAGGGCCACCCATGTTGGAGCGGCTGTGGACGAGAAGCCATTCGAAGATTGAGCCAACCCCGGCTCCCGAACGGACAGACTCGTGTCTGCCCCTCCCGGGCCTGTCATTTGAAACAACAGATGCTGCCTAACTTGCTAGGTATTTCAACATTTTCTTTCTCGTTAGATTTGCACTTCTATGGCACGTTTAAAACTATTTTTTCTTTCTACGTGTGAAAATACTCGTGTATGGAGCTTTTGTGGGGATGAAGGTAACGTCTCTCAACAACTATAATATGAACTACTGATTGGTTAAAGATTTTCATCGTCATAGCGTCGTGCCCGTCGTTTACAGACCTTCCGATGAGGTACTATTAAAATACTGTAATTGTTGGGTTGTTGGGTTACAGGATTTGCCGTCACCAATTGGCGCACAGCAAGATCCCATGAACAGTAATACGATAGTAACTAGATTATCTGTTTCGATCATTTTGATTAGGAGACGAACATTGATCAGATGGCCAGGGGAGACGTGGTTTCTTTGTAATAGTACTAAGGGTTACTTCATAAGTGCCGATAAACTAGACGACGGATCTCCGGCAGGGCAACATCCCCTCAGAACTTCTCTGAACTATCGGCTAGATGCTTGCATAAAGGTCTGTGAAGGGAGAAATAAGAGAGCTACCGAACCGCAGGTTACACTAACACATTATCTATTTTAGATTAGTCGTAGCAGGCGCTAGCGCTGATGCGGTTCCCTTCTAATGAATGGCTCCGGCAGAACGCACCCCTCTCTTGTGTATCCACCGTGCATTAGGGTGATCATGCTGTGATTGTCGTCAAAAATAGAACTTAACCCTAAACAGACAATGGAGTATTAACTTTGGAACTAGTTTTTTTTTTGGAACTGAGTGCGGGGGAGTGGGGAACAATGCAATGTAATAAATCTGGCAATGATTTGGCTCACATGGGAACGCAGCTGGACGTGCCGCAGAGAAGTGCGTGTTAAGAGCAAAATGCCGGCGCGTCGCGGAGACTCGCTCTCTGCAGCTGTGCGGGTGGATTTGGAATCAAACTCCCTCTTGCAGTGACGCTCGGCTCTGTAGTATCAGCTCGGCAGGAATACATCTGGCGCCGCTTCAACTACCTGCCACTATGTAGCTCATTTACACGCACCGGCACAGGGTAAAAATTGCGGCTCGGTTTAGTTCTAAATGTAAGGGAGTCGGCAAGGATAGATTACAAAAAATAATCTTTAAACCGACAGTCAAAATGCCCACAGATAGCTGCAGAGAGGAACTATAGAACTGTAAAATCATCTCAGTACCTGAAATATTTCTAATCGTAATATGTATCCTTTGTTTACAATGGTACCTTGTAGCAATTATTTTATGGTCCATCATATTAAAGATGAACGTATGCGTTTAAGATTCTTAATTTCTCGGATTTGCTTGACCATACGAACAGACATAAACAATTACAAAACAACCAGATGTGCGCTACATCGGCCGCGCCTGTACGTTTAGGTCTTGGATGCGGTAAATTGCCCTGAGGAATGAGCACTCTCGTCTCACTTTATGTAAAGAATAGGTGTTCACCAGTTCAGTGTAAATCAAGCACTGCAGAAGTGGTGATTAGATTCCCGGATCGACAGTTCAACCTAGCAGCCAGTTTAATTGGAATGTTATTGTTGCACGTAAATTGGGTTTGAGTTGGATAACCACAGTTGTTTAAAGCCATCAGCATAATCAAAACAGAATCGCTAACTAGTTGAAATGCGGAAATCGGAGTGCATAATTCATAAGTGGTCTTAAAATAATTGCAACTAATTTGCCTCTGTCATTACATTTTCTCCTAAAGAAGGTTATTTGATATTAATGATACTTCTTTAGAATAGAATATACGATAAATGTCGGTGGATGCCAACATACTGAAATCTCAGACCTGTAGAATATGTTTTCAAAGCGCACACACATCAACCTGCATAATGTCCCGTATTGCATATTACAGGTTATACATTTATTTTAACGATGAAATGGCTATTGGCTATTAGATTGTCAAGCTTTAGAAAATATCAATAAATGTGAATTCAAATGATAACAAGGTGTTGAAACTCTTATTTGGCAGAGCTGCCTAATCCAAGACCCACTGATCAGAAAACTGCCGTAATTTTTTAATCCCCTTTGTGTCAGGTCATCTGGGGGTTCGCGGGTTAAATGTACAGGATGTAGCGCTAAAGGAAAGCTCGGAAAGTCCTGGCCCATGAAGGACTGATAATAGCTCGAAGTTAAACACGCTCTTCATTTTACATATAACTAATTAGGGTTTGCCAACACGCCGCTATACCCTGGAATGGTTTCCCGCTCTCTCCTCTCTCTCTCTCCCTCTGTCTGTCTATCTGCCTGTCTGTCTGTCTCTCTCTGTCTGTCTGTCTCTGTCTGTCTGTCTCTCTCTCTTTCTCTTCTTTCTGTCTCTCTCTCTCTCTCTCTTTTCCCCCACCGTCCCCATCCCGCCCTTCCGTCCCCGTCCCTCTCTATTTCTTCCAAATTCCCACTTTCCATTCTTGTACTGATTTTTTTTATCCCCGCAGAAAATCTTAGCATGGTCTGAAATAGTTGTCCAAAGATATAGAGATATAAAACACAGAATATAGGAAAAAGAGAAACCTGCAGGAACACTCTCGCAAAAATACCATCGAAAATAGTGTTTCCTGATTCCCACAATATACTACGACCCTGTCTTAGTTTGCCCTGTCTTTTTGGGAAAAGTGCAAATGAAACTGTTCGTGTAACAGACTAACTAGTCAGCAACAGAGTTATTGGAAATTAGACATTCTGATCATGCACAGAAATGTATCAGTTGATTGTAGACGCGAAACTGTGTTGAGATGTTTAGGGAAGAAGGTTTGGAAAAGCTTTAGTATAGCAGCACTTCGGGTCCATTCCGTCGCTTAAAGTTTCCTCTTTCGATGTTATGGACAACATCCAGAAAAGATCAGCGAATCAATTAGAAAGGACTCACGTTTTTCTACTTTTCCTCAATTAATCTGTAACAAGTGAATGGATGTTTCTTCCGTCTCTGAGCCGAATGGAGAAGATGCATGCACCTCTTAAATGCGAAGATCATAACGAGTTAAATATCCCTCGATCAGAAATGTGCTTATATTTGTTTGGCAGCTGCCGTATGTTTCTATTCGACGAAATGTTTTTACAAGAATATGTGATGAAGCCTTCAAGTTGAGAATTTAAAGCACCCTGGTTCCCTTTTATACCTGCGTAATGACGAACGGAGTTCGGCGATTATATCCACAGTTTGCACTTTGGCTCACTCACAGTGGCAAAAGTAGGCATAAAACGGGAATTGAAGTGGACTACAGACATGAATTGACTCACATCAGAAAACTCAAGAGACATATCTGGTAGTGGGGCCATTTTATGACGATACAGAAAAGGGGAAGTAGAAATTTTATGGGATTTTTTTGGATACTTGATGTGACCCGTGAGTAAAGAGTTGAAAGTCAATTGATGCCAAATCTTCATTCCAGAATCTTAAGTTATTGAGAAGTGTCTGGTCGTATTCATGAAATGTTGAGACTCTTTCCGCGACAAGTCTCCTCACGAATACTGTTTCTGAAGCTAGGTACCTGGTATGAAATTAACAGAGGCTCCAAATCCTACCAGAGAAACATACAGTATTCCGTTTGCACAGAATGAAGTGGGTGGGGGCGGGGGAGTGGAACCTTCTTTCAAATCGAACGATAGTGTATTGAATTTAGATATCACTGTGGTGACCCACCAACTCTAAACCCAAACTAATCCCAAGGTATTTGCTGAAGAGACTGGAGACTGGAGAGGTAGAGCTGGAGATGAACGGATGGGGCCTCTTCAGGTGGTGCAAGCTCAGAGTAGGGACCCTATGGGTCTGGACACATTTGAGGAGAAGCAGGTATGTTCGTCCAGTAGTGTCCAGCCTAGGTCCAAAGCAACGAGGCAGATACGGGCCCTGGGCTGGGGACGTTTTGGTCATCAGTCAACATAAAGAGAGTGTTATATACTAGGCAAAACCTTGCAATGTTTGAAGACTGATAAATATATGTCCCCTCTAAAACTGAAAATAGATACTCAATCAAATCTCTCCGTACTACTCTCACAGATTAAACTATACACAATTAGATGTAGATTAGATCCCCTAAGGGTTTAACCTTGTCAAATAATTTGGTTTTGTAATTCTTTTCTAACAGATTACTTGGCAGTCGGAGCGCACAGGTGCTGTAGGCTATCACTATCCTCCCAAGTAAAAAAGCCGAATTTAAATTTCCTTCACACGATGGAAACTCGTGTTTTTCACTGGTGACTTTACGGATCTCTGCCTCGAGTAGCCTCCCCTCCTTCGCACTATCGGGAAGAGGGAACCGGGGATTACAGGTTCATTTAGGGCTCCTTTTCGCATTTCCGGCCGTCATTCCTAATGCCCTTCCCCACCCCCTCCCAACGCAGCTTAGCTTTTTCTGCAAATACATTTCCCCCATCCTCCCACCCCGTGCGCGCGCGTGCACACAGACGCACGCACGCACACACGCACACACACACACACACACACACACACACACACACACACACTCATTCTAAGACCAGCTCACTGTCACCGATACGTGTTGCACACTTTATTTTCCAAATCAAAACGTGTTCTTGGGTAGGAAATGCGAGCACTTGTGGGTGAAATTGGAGTGAGGATTGCTATCGGCTGGAATCTTCAAATCTATCTGTTCTCTCTCTCTCTATCAACTTCCCATATTACCACATAGTTTATTTATTTTGCCATCTCTTCCACAATGGTAAGAAGTAGGCCATTTCCACCAGCGTTTCATGGGAAGAATGGTCACTGGATGCTGAGGAGGAGGAGGTGAAGAAGGTATAAGGAGAGCATTGGGAATGCCGGCCAGAAACGCGAAAAGAGGGCAGAAGTGACTTCGTGATCCACAATGCGAAGGAAGGGAGGCTAATCGTGGCGTAGATCCTTAAAGTCGCCTCTTTAGATGTTATGAACAACATCCGAAAAAGATTACTCCAAGCTTCAATTGGTATTCAGGGGGAATAACGTTGAAGGGGCTGGTGTATGGGGAGAAGAAGTTGCCGGAATCACCGCTGTGTCCCCGCCGGGCATCACGTTCAGCAGATAGCAGCTGGGCATTAACATTCCAGAAATAAGGGTTGTGTTTTGTTAGGAGAGGTCATGGTGAAGGAAAATGGACGGGATGCAATATTACAACTCTGGGAGTTTCAAGGGTCCAAGCCTGGCCATTGTGTTTGAAAGAGTAAATGGGGCAGATGATGGGCAGTACATGGGCATGTTCACGGGAAGAACTTCTGACAAGAAAACTCAACAGGCATCGAAGATCACGTATGTATTTTCAATAAGCTCATCCCTGGGCCCCTAGAGTTTAACTACTCACTCGTCTGTCATGAAATAGTTAACTCGGACAATGGTTCCTGACAGCCCCAGGAAACTAATTGGCGACTTTTGTGTTGTCAACGGCCAACACTCATAGGATCCGTCCTCCCGTCTTTATCGACTGAGCCTGCGGCTTGTAGGATCCGAAATGACAACCTGTTCACTCCTCCCCACTCTCTCTCTCTCTCTTTCTAAATCTTTCTCTCTCTGTCTCCCGCTTGCTACAGTGTCAGGGATGTTCTGAAAGTCCATTTTCACAGCCGTCCCGTCTCCCGACGCTAACTTGTTTTCATAATATTTTACTGAACTTTTACTTTATATATAAATAAGCTCCCAGAGTCAGATTTGTTTCGTCCTATGTATTTCTCAAAACCTGGCGCAGAGATATCTACTAAAACTGTCTTCTTTTAAAAAAATCCAGGCTTTTATAAAGAATTAGCGACTTCTGGACTATGTGAAACTGACAGATCCTCAAACTTTGAAACCCGTTTTCCTTTATCTTTAGATACTTTCAGTTCACATTCATGACATCGGCAAACGCATATTGTTTTTTTTAAAGCAGCAGGCCTCCAAAGCTTGAATAGTCTGGGCTTCCTTTCCATACTGACTTGGTCCACCTATGCCCCAGATACAAGCGAGTGATTGGGCTAACTTCGATCTGGAGCTTGGTGCTAAGGTTCTATTTGGTGAGCTAGTTGCTTTAGTCGTTAGTTAGGATTGAATTCCCGCAGGCTCGGGTTGTTTGCTGATTATCATTACTGCAGATGTGCTCAGCACCCTCATATATACTGTACACACACAGGTGACATATTAGGGGATATCTGCTCTTTCTTGACGAGTATAATATCCAAACACAACATCTGAAATTTTCAAGAAAACAGTAAGGATAGTAAACGAGAACAATATTTTTTTTATCGTTTCTAAACTTTTGTCTAATTCTACCTTTCTGTTGTTTGTCACAATAGAATTTTTAAAAATCCGGAAATGAGAGTGTTTACAATTGACTGTATTGCTAAATTACTTTTAATATTCCAAGAGAAGATTGTTTTTAAACTTTTGCTTAAAACATGCAACCCCTTCCCACAGAAATGATTAATTCTGAATCTCCAGAACATTTTTTTTTACCATACAACTGCCTCGTACACTCAATAGGTGGTAAAACTTTAATAAATAAACTAGCAAGATTTACACGCGATAGAAAAACGGTAATAATGTGAAGCATGGCTAATTCCAGGTTTACTCAGGGCGAACATGCAGTACCACAGCTGCTGATATGTTACTTTTGCTTTTCTTGATCTGCTTTGGTCCCGTTGTATGCGCTTCTCTCTCTAAATTATCTCCATGATAAACCTCAGCGACCGACTATGTTTATTCTAAAGCGTAAAATGTACAGAAGGATCCCAGCGTGCCTAGTGTGAACGATGTCCTTCCTGAATCCGTTTGCCAGCACACCCTTCCCGTACTAAACGGCGACATTTTCACGTCTTTAAATATCACGGCTTGTTGGTATCACTTAGTTGGAGACTTTAGTTCATTGCTCATTCTGGAAGGACGCTTCTGAGAGTTCAAAGCGAGTATCTGTCGAGACGTGGCCGATATTTCAGCTTGGCCATCAGTGGGAAGTGAAATCCCACTCAACACCAGCTCCCTCCGTCGATTCCAACGACTTTTAGCAGCCTGTCAAACAGACACCAGAAAGACGACTTTAATCCCATGCACTAAACGGGCAAACCACAAAGAGAAAATACATAACACAAAGCAAAACTTGTCACGGCGATCTGATGCGAAGGAGCGAGCGGTGGCCGGGGAAGGCGGCTGGGAGAAATGAATAATAGGATCGGATAGCCATTGTTTACTTCATTACTCATTTAAATCTAAATTCACTGGTGTGTATGTACCGTGTATCCGGGCCTGCGGCTGCTTTGAAACAAAATGCACGTCCTGGTGTGCTGGCAAGTTTTATTTCCAAGTAATATTATATAATTATCTCATGTCTGCACTGTTCATATTCTTTATATTTGACGCTAGTAGTATTATGAGCATTAATTTGATTAAATATGCGAACACATTTCTAAACAGTCACTAATCGGCTTCATGTAGTTTGCTATCGGAAGCACTGTACAAAAGTGGAATGGTCCCAGTGTTGAACCGTTGTTATTATCCTGTTCTCAAACCTGATGGAGATTATTATCATCCTGGGATTCACGTCCATCTCTGGCACGCCGGTCTTCCCAAACCCAATATTTATTTAAAACAAACCCCTAAAGGATTGCGGTTCGTGGTAGTCTTTCACGATCAGCTAAAATAATATTAAACTCCAATTTATTAATTAGCATATAAATATTCTAAAATAAGATTTCGACCGCTCTAACTTTCACTCAATCTCATCATTTTAACTGTTTTTTTTGTATGAATGACGTTTGTAAACATAAACCCCGATCAGTCAGCACGGCATTTTTTAGCGTTTGAATTATTCCCTTCGGGAAAATATATTTTCTTAGCAATAGACAGTCCAGACTAAAATTTGTAAAGTGCAAGGACGCTGTAATGAGAAAATGACGGGGGTCTGGCTAGTGTTATTGCCTTCTAAAGGAATGAGTTAGCTATCCAAATCGAAAGATCTGGGAACTGAGTTTACTCCCTGAGACAGAGTGTATGTTTCCATAAGTGTTTCATAAACAGCACGGGTGTGCTCTAGTCTGCCAGCCCCACTGCCGCCTTCCCCTTTTATACAGATTTTCAGAGTCCAGATTGCAAGAGTAACATTTTTTAAAAA
The DNA here is from genome assembly GCF_030028105.1 of Mobula birostris. NCBI lineage: Eukaryota > Metazoa > Chordata > Chondrichthyes > Myliobatiformes > Myliobatidae > Mobula > Mobula birostris. Next base: position 138,192,116 of record NC_092375.1, on the reverse strand, counting down.
GGGTTCACATACCGGTTCGGGCGCTAGTGGGTGGCCGACATTGACCAGGCTCCTTCCATCCTCCACACCGAGAACGCGTAACTCAGTCTCTCGTGGGCCACATAGCTACAGCTGGACATTTTTTGGTCCATTTCGTCGCTCTGCAAGACCTGGTAGAGGAAGTCGATGTACCTGGCGGCCAGTTTGAGGGTCTGGATTTTGCTGAGCTTGTCGGACGGCAGGGTGGGGATGATTTTTCTGAGCGACGAGAACGCCTCGTTGAGAGACTGGGTCCTCTGACGCTCCCTCACGTTGGCCAGGATCCGCTGATTCTGCAGCTCCTCGTAAGACTGCGAGCTGGGGCTGGACTTTTTGTTTCTTTTACCAGGGTTCGGGCTCCCGTCTTCGCTGGATTTTTTGCTGTACCTCCTCTTGATGTCGTACCTCTTCTGCTGTCTGTCCGCCTCCTCCTCGCTGCTCGCTAGACTGTCCGCCGGAGAAACGGGGGCACTGCTCGGACTTTCTTGCATGATGTCTGACGGCATGCCACACCGCCCTGGGAGAGGGGGTTGCGGGGAGGAAAGTAGAAGCTGAATCAAATGAGCAAAAGAGACTAACCCCCCCGTGCAGAATTCAACCCTGGAAAGAATCGCCTAAATATGGAGACCGAGTTTAGTAGAGTCAGAAACTTCACCAAGTATTTCCCAACTTTTTTGGCTGATTATTGGGAATAAGAGTGGCTGGAAAGTTGTTACGAGTGCGGAGGTGGCAGGGGTTTCTGATTGGCTGCGACAGGAGTGTGGGCGGGACCAACTCTTTCAGGAGGCAGACGGTTACAGATAATAAGTTAGCCGGAGAAAAAGCCAGCCACGAAGAACGTCACTATACTGTATTACACTACTGCAACTTAAAGAGAGACAGTCACCGTGTTCCCAAGTTTACTCTCCTTCCCCTTCGGTGCCAAAGGCACCAGAATATTTATAGGTCAACTTCACCAAGTTGGGGAACAGCAATAAATGCCCAGGGAATTAGTTATCAGGAGGCGAAAAAAGCAAATTCCATTAAAAATAGCAATTAAGTTTACAATAGGGATGGATGTTAAATCTGAAAGCACCTCTGAACCCCCTCTCTCAGCCCAGCGCCGCTGCAGTCACACCACGTAGACTGTAATATTATTGGTAAACTTATACCCGAGGGCATAATATTCGAACGTGCTTGAGATATTCTCAGAACCGTTCAAGGGTGGAATTTACTTCCCTTAGGAATACGCAACTCTTCCTCTCTCTGTATTGCTCTTTCGCTCCCTATACACCAACACCACCCCCCAGCCCCAGCTCCCAACATTTTCGCACAAAGACAGCCCTCTCTGTCGGTTCATTTTCAGCAACATTTATGAGATAAGACATACCCTCCAGCCTGCCTCCCAGTTATTGATTGTGTACAGTCGGGTGCACAGGGAAAGCGTGCCATGTTCGAATAAAGAAGTGTAGTTAAGGTTGAGCTAGGATGAAACACTCCTTCACGGGCAGACAGGTAAAGCGGATAGTTTGATGCTAAATTTTACCACCTCATTGACGGCATTAACCACTTTGATTGCAGAGAATGAAATACAAGTAGGAAAATGTACAAGTGGCGTGTCTGTCGTGACTGAGGGGCACATAATACTTGTACGCCATGCCTGCAAAGCCATCCACCAAGAATTGCCGTAGGATGGAGTTGTCCTTGGAGCCACGACCCAATTCATAAACGCCAAACATCTTCAAGGACATTTGTGGCAAAGTAATATCTGTAGCCACAGTCATTAAATAATTGAACAATTCCATAGCAGGTTAGATGCTCGTGACCCGCCCTGAAGTTACCGACTCGGCTCACGAGCATGGAACGGACACAGAACCTGAGTAGTGATCAGCTGGCACTACCATGAACAAACAAGATCACTTGCCTGCCTTGTGAAAGCAACCAGTCCTCACTAATTCCCTCGAATGCCTCACGGAAGTTAATTATATTTGGGGAATGATTAGATATTATTCCCGCGACCCACAGTTACCTGATGTTAAAACTCAGGACACTGCCGCCGAGTTATGCAAGTTGTTTAGACTGTTCAGAAGTGCAGGGTACCGTTTTGTCTCCCCTTCCTCTTCAAACTTGTGATATTCTGTATCGAAAGACAAGCCTGCTCTAACAAAAATAAAACCTGGAAATGTCTGCAACTACTTGAATTCTATTACACAAATCCTTTGATATTAAGAAGCAGTAAGTTTAGGCTGTCAAACCGGCATCTAGTTACAGCGTCTGTCATTAAAGGATGAAAGAATTTGTTACTTAATCGCTCTCCTCGTAGATATTAGGTGGCCATTGCAAACAATAAAATGTAAATTAAAAGTAGTAATCAACACTCATAGCTAGTTTAATTTGTACAATTTTACTAGGGAATTAGGCTGTTTGAAAAAAAAGTTATTATTTTTATCTTGCTAACGATTGCTATTCGTCTATTTGATTCTCATGGTCCTGCGAGGAGAGCGGTTGGATTAGATTGTGAAGCCTCAGATTTTACGGCAAACTGTAAAAATGCCGAACGCGTGTGAAATCTTGTCAGCGCTGATCCATTTTCAATGGCAAGTGAATGTGTGTGTATTTGTGTTTGGACAATCGTCCCTTGAGTCCTCACGAAGAGACTCATTCACTTTTTGTCTCTCTCTCTCCCCGTTTTTCCCAAGTATTTCTGTCTGAGATTCCGATTCCCAATGGAACTGAAGGTTTCTTCAGTTATGCGTGCCGTTCCCACAGTAACCCACAATTTCACCTCTTAAAATCGTTACGTTTTATTAATAGCAACTGGCACAGTAATATCTGCTATATTTGTTGCGGCTTAGTGAATTTAACGATAAACATTTAACTTTACCCTAAGTTAACAAGTAAACAGTCAATTTATTCACAACGGTGACAACTGAAGAATTCCTTTGTCGGCGTATAGTCTTCAAACAAGTAAAATGTATTCTTGTGCTACCGGAGTCACGGCCATGGTAGGAATGAAAGTCATCATTTGACACTAAGAGAAGATTTGTCTTATCTCACTTTCATAAAAAGGCTCCACATTCTGTCGTTAGGAGTTTCAGTGGGCACATAAAGACCCGCAGCTCCTAGCTCCTTCCTTTAACTTAGATTTTACAGCCCCCTCCTCTCATCCTCCCTGCAAGACAGAGTTCCAAGCCTTCGGGCTGATTTAAGAAGTAAACCCCGTAACTCCCTAGCTCGCGTCAAAGACTTAGAGTTATATAATGCAATGAGTAGAAATTATTGTTTTGCAACAATGATCAGTCTGTGTGTGTGTTTGCGTGTACGTGTACGTGAAGAGAATTAGATGAAAAGGTACTTAAGCAGATATTCCACCCCACCCAATATACTGTTAGTATATAGCTATGCAACACGGAGGGAATCAATATAGAGCGAAATGAGTCGTGTTTAAATAGCACGTGATGTTCTCAGGTTTACGGTTTCTCTGTATTTCCGTGGCGACTCGATTCTGCGGGCGTTTTCATATCACGCAATCATTGAACGGCTTACTTGTTCTTCAGTGTGTTACTCACTCCCAACCTCAACCGAGCGATCACCAGCACCTTTCCCCCCCTTCCCTGGGGAGGGGGTGGGCGAGATGCGAAACATCTCTCTCTCTCTCTGTAAAATTTAAACGAATAGGGAAAGGTATCACCCTGTTAACATATAAAACGACTTTTGTTGAAAATTCGTGTGGGATGTTTTGAATCTGAGCATTTCCAAAAGGGAAATGTAACCGAATGTATTAAGGGAATCGAGATTTTGGGGGATATATTATTTTTAAACGTAATCCGGTAGTAATTGCACTTCAAGAAAAAAATAGGATAGACATTTCGATTCAAAACTGAATGCAAAGAATGAGCCCTCAAAATCTTCAAATGACAACAGTCACACTTCATGGTAGCACCGCCCAACTTTTCCAGAAAGACCTTTGGCAAAGTAAATCTCGGGGTTTGCACACACAGGCTTTTTGGCTGGTACACTTTCACCTTACGAATGGTCCCGAGCATCGAAAGACGACGCGACGGCGTAAAATGCAATCAGCATAATCAATGCTTTTGGTAAACGCATTTAAGCAAAATGAAGAGATGGACCACATATTAATTCCGAAATTAGTTAAAACAAAAATAATTTGTATTTAAATCGGATTGATCGTTGTCCTAGCTTTAATTCCTAACAGATTGGGATCCGTTCCTGATGGTCAAGCGATAGAATGAGCAGAAAATAGTTGTTTTTCCCCAAAGAAGATTTTTTTTCGGGGGAGAGGGGGTGGTTAGATACGAAGGGAGGCAGCAGTGGTTGAAACAGTGGCCACTAAGAAATTCTAACGATAACCTTCGTTAATAAAACTGTCTGTTTTCATGGAGATCTGATTTCTTTTCTTCCCGGTTTAGACACGGCTCCAACTCCCCGTTTTCTGTTCCAAACACACTTTCATTTAAAACATTCAATGTTTGCCACATCTATTAACTTATTGTGCCTTTAACTATTTATCGTAAATTTCTAGGAAATTGTTGTTCTGTGGACTGACAGTTATGCAGCGCTGTTATCTGTAAAAAAAAGGTTGTCAGATATTTTTGTAAATCTTTGTTGAACTATTAGAATTCTTTATAATTAATTTGCGTTAAATGTGCAAAGTAACGACATTAGCTTGGACAATCCTACAAGATCGTCCTCTGTAATCGTCTTGACAATGCTGCAATTTTCAAAGCAATCGGGAGGATTTTAAAGATACCATATGTAAAAGCCTGCATTTTAATAGCATTTTTATTGATAAACACAATTTGTATAATATTCGTTTAACTGGGGCACTTGCTCTGCTTTATTTTACAAATAAAACTCTAATAATTTGTGGGTAGACCACTTCGAAAGATTTTTCTGATTTCGCTTGTCCCCAGTGGCGTGCGACGAAGTCACTTTACAAAGTGGGTCGGGTCCGGAGCATCTGATTTGTTTCATTCCGTAACACTGACACTAGAGGGCGCTAATTTCACGTTTGGACCCTTCCTCAAACTTTAATGTGTAAAGGTAATAATGCACACAATGTGCATTATTCCACGTATTCATTTCGCATCTTTATGTTGAAAATTGCCAGATGGCAAAGGCAAGACAACAGTTTGTTTCTGAATGATCCTAAAAATAATTAGTGGCATTAACAAATGTAAAGAGGAACCGATAATTAATCACTTTCCATTATTGTTATCATATAATTTCGACGAGTCCGAGATGACGTCTTGATAAAGGCTCGAAGACTGGGTAATGTGTGGAAACCACCATGATCCAATAATATGGTCTCAGTGAGGTTCTTAGTCTGAAATCTGTCAGACAACTAAAACTAGTAATTTTATCTTATATTACGCTTGGATAGCACCTTCGTAGCTGATCAGATTTTCTCATTGGGAAACTTTGATCATGCATTTTCAGTATCCAGAACACAACGGTACTTGATATAATACTGATCCGACGGTTGTATTTATTGCGAACCAGGAAGAAGTATCCTTAAACTGTTGCAATATGAAAAGGAAGACTAGTTATTATATAAAATGAGGAAGACTTAATCTATTGCATGCCGTATTAATGTTCTTGACTTTTTAAGATATATTTTAAATGACGAAATATGTTGAAGTCCCACTTTGTTTCTGAAGTTTTCATTTCAGAAATACGAGGAGCTGGGTCGGATTATACATTCGCTGCCCGATGTCCCGGTAGGACAGGCAGGTTAGAACCCTTGATCATCCTCTTCATTGAAATATCGATATTCCAAGTATAGGGCTTACCTGTGTTGAGATTTGACATCATCCTGATCTTGGAAAACTTTAAAAGATGCTTAAAACCGCTGTAAACAGGTTATGTGAATTAATATTGCAAGCTAGCGACATTGATTTTGAGGTGTGAAAGACAAAATAACTAGAATATAAACCGTTACTCCTTTAATGGCGGGAATGGTATCGCTGTTAATCAATTAATTGCTCATTATCCGAAAGTTCTTCCCAAAATTACAGCGTCATAAATATTACGGGTAGGGCATAATGTAATGCAGAGGATGCTTAAAGAAAGGCAATAAGATTGCAGCATTGACATAATTTCTTTTGTCACTTTTATTGATGCAGGGTCACGACCTGTAGTGTCGACTATCTCCTTGTGTCAACAGTTACTGTTCGACCCGCTAAGTTTCTCCAGCAGTTTGCTTTTCCTCCAGATTTCAGCATCTCGTGTCGTCAATTTCTTTATCCTGATTAAATTCTTAACAAATGCACATTAATAAACAAACATTCGTAACATTGGTCAGATCCATAGTTCAGCAACGACACTAAATTAGTAATTCATTAAGCCGTTATGAACATAAATACTGTCAGCAGGTGTTCGACCGACGGGAGAGGAACCCATTTTCAAACACAGAATTGTTTCGATATCAGGTGTCAGGATTCAGGAAGATTGTAATGCGGAATTTCATCTGATCTCTGCAATCTCAAAGTAGAGCCTCCGTTCAGGAATACTGAGCTCAGTGGTTTGACAGAAAGAGGTTTGTTTAATGTCACATAATAGAAACAAATCCTGCAGTGGCGAACTAGTCAGTAACGCATGCGCTCTTAGTTTGTCTCAAGCGCATTTTTAAATCATGTTACCTTTCTTACGTGTGATCTTGAGTTTACAGGCATTCGCGAGGCAAACCTATAGGGGTAACCATTTACCTCTTTCCGACTAAGGTGTTTCCTCCTTCACTTCTAAGAACACTGAATGAATGCCAGTTGATATGAGGATTGAGGATTCCGAGTTCGATTTATTCTCCGACTTTTTCGTTTAAATTTTAGTCTGTAAAAGATCTGAAGAAAATTTGTTACACGGGATTTGGGGATTTGTGAATTAAAAAAACTATTTTAAATGTACCGAGACATTAAAAGAGGATAATTTGAACGCCTCTCAAGCGGAACAAACTTTAGAACAAAGGATGAGACGGCGGAGCAGACTCGATGGGCTGAATGGCCTAATTCTGCTCCTATGTCTTATGGGTTTATGGTCTAAATTGGACAAATCAAAACAGAAAATGCTGAGAATAGTCAGAAGGCCGAGCAGCATCCGTAGAGAGAGAAACAGAATTAACATTAGAGATTGGTGACGATTCATCAGAATGGTTTCCAGGGTCAGCACTATTTTTCTTTTGAATTACAAACTGTTATTTGTTTCGGAAACCACTGTCAACCAATAGAAATTTTCATTGATTCAATATTAGCTATATAAAACACATTGGAGTCAACATCACCAGCAGAAGATTAGGCATCTACGGACACCCACAGGCACATGCAGCTCCCCCAGCATTTTGGGTGTGTTTCGTACGGTAGATACAGCTCCAGCTTTAGGCTGAAGTCAGTACCGCTGCACCCGATCGCGACTGCCTTCGCTGCTGGGCGAGTGGTTTATTGAGCTGCGAAAATCGCCGCAGACACCGCAAAGTTCTGTATTATGAGGATCTGGTGGATTAATCGAGGAAGCACTGAAATTTTTCAACAATTGGAGGTTAACTGGTGGCAACAGGGCGACACACTGGGGCAAAGCCTCGCGGTCTCACACTTCATATACCGCTGGCGAAGGATGAGTAACCGCCTGCCTCCTCGCAGCAAGTCGTTCAGTGCTAGCAGCCTACTAGGAAAGGCCGTGCATGGCACTGTCTTCGACACTGCCCCTTTAACTCGATTAGGTTGACTAGCCCATGCCGAAGCATGACCCCAATACGTGGAGATAAACACCGTTGCTGCTCGCCGTCAAATGTTTGCCAGGTTCAGCTGGGAGCGGGTGGACAACGAGAAACTCATTGTGAACACAGAAATTCCGCAGAAACCGGAAACTGGAGGAATTCATCTCTGGAGAGGAATAAAGAGTCGACGTTTCCGGCCAAGACACTTCATTAGGACTATAACGGAAGGAGGAGGTGGCCAAATTCGAAAGTGGAGAAGGGGAGGGAGTGTGATAGGTGAAGCCAGATGAGGGAGAAGGTGTGTGCGGGGGAGGGGTGAAGTGAGAAGCTGGGAGGTGATGGTCGGTGGAAACGGTAAAGGGCGGGAGGAGCCTGAGGGGAGAGGAGAATGGAGAATGGGAGAGAGGGACGGAGGAGGGGTGACAGGCAGGTGAGAAGAAGATAAGGAGTAAGAAGGGTGCCAGAATGGGGAAATGGAAAAGGAGAGAAGGAGAGCGGGAGAAATTACCGGAAGTAATCGATGTCCATGCTGTCAGGTTGGAGGCTAACCAGACGGAATACCAAGGGTTACGCCTCCAGCCTAAGATTAGCCTCCTTTTGGCAGCAGAAGAGGCCCTGGGCCGACACGTAGGATTTGGAACGGGAAGCAGAATTAAAATGATTGGCCACCGGGAGACCTTATCAGTCGTGGAAGGAGCGAATTCCGTAATTCATTATCAACTGTCCCAGATGTCCCTGAAAAGGTGACGGCAAATCTCCTTCCCCAACTACTATAAACGGGGAGATACCTCGCCCCTCTCCCACGTTGCTGTTAGGAAATCGGATTAAGATCGTGCAATACCAGTACAGGGTTGAAGCCCCCCCCCCCACCCCCATTGCAGGATGCCCTTTCGGAGGTGTGGTCTTTCCGATCAAACGGGAAACCTGGGTCCCTGCCAGGCCTCTCTCTCTCCAGGCGCTATCTTAAGGCAGCACAGCGCCTGGATCCTTGTGTCTTGGCCAATGGGGACTTGTCTCACTTCACGAGCTCTCCTTATCGCCCTGGGCCTCGCGAATGCTGATGGAGGTGATGAAAGGTCAGGTAGTTTCGGAGAAACTTAAGAGTTTCTGCCCGCCAACATGCCACCGAAAACCCACACTGGGATGGAGAGTTTGAGGGCGGGCCGACTCCGTCAATTGTGGTCGTGTCCAAAGGTGTTTAATATACAGAGACCGTTAAGGAGCTTAAACTGTTGTTTTTAAAATCAATTTTTAATAAATAAAATTCATTCAGCACTAATGTGTTAATAAACTCGATGAAGCGCATTTAGTTGAACGAGAAACTAACTGCAATTCCAGTTCAATGTCAGATATGTCGGGGCTGGTTCCTCTAATAAGGCATATTCCTCGGCCTATTGCTAGACAATCTCAGTCGCAGGATCTGGCCCATGAGGTGCCAATTTACTCAGGATACGACAGCAACGCTTACGAGGCGCTTTGCAAGGAATAGAGGGAGGTGGATCATGTGCAGGTAGGTAGGATTAGTGTAGTTTGGCATCATGGCCGGCGCACACAAGTTAGCTCGTGGGGTCTGTCTCTCAGCTCTATTCAAGACCTTAATTAACGAAAAGGACAAAACGGGACCAGCGATTGAGAACACCCCCGAGGTCTTCTACGGATCCTCACGCAGCTTGTCCCTGACCTGCGGGATATTCTAACTTAGTACGGTTGAAAGCCATCGCTACCCCTGAGAACCGTCGGCGTGCTCCATTTGCGCGTTCTTCATACCGCGCTCAGTTAAGAGACTGTGTGATCATTGACTGCACTTCGTGGGAGCTTGCAGTGTGGAACTGGCCGCCCGTTGATTATATCACGATGGCGCTTGCAAACTAACATTGCCCATGATGGGGCATCCAGGAGAGGATCCTTTTGTTGAAGCCATTGATGGTGCTAAATTTGCGGAGGACCTCAGGGGTGTTGTCAGTAGCTGATCCCGTTGTCGTTTTAGTTAATGGAAGTGTTGGGTGGTGCTGAGGAACAGACCCTAGTACGGCTCATTCTGTCAGCGGCCAGTATGGTGCCGAACTAACCTAAATCCATCTACAAGCACGTGATCCGCACCGCTATATTCCTTGCACGTTTAACCGCCTCTTAAGCATTGCTGTCGTATTCTGAGTAAATTATCATAGCAAGGATACGATCGCGCTGGCATGTGCCGTGTAATCTGCCTCTGTGGTATAAGGGAGATGTGTGAGTAGTTATATCATACAAATAGTCTGTACTGCGATGTGTGTCAATGGCGGGAGGCACCAACACCGAAGGGCTCTTCGTCGTCCTTTGTTCCAACCTTCACGAGCATTGGAGCTTTCAGACCAATATTCCACCGTACCTCACCGGGGCTTTGCAAGCAGCACAGGGCGGCGTAAGTGAGACAATCACCGCAGTCCCTGCAGCATCCACCGCCACAGCTTTTATGTGTCTGGGCCCATTTTATAATATTGAAACCAGTTAACTTTTACTGGTGAGAGTTGCTGTTCAAGATGGTTCAATTTCCCACTGTTTGGGCTATTTCTGTTTCCCCTGTTGCATTTTGTTTCGATGACGTGATGCGCCAACGAAGAAACGAGCTGCCCATCAAATAGCAAAAGTGGTGGGATGGGGATGGAAATGCTGGAACCTACGAGCTAAGATGATGTCTCCCTGGTCGAGGCGTAGTTCTGATCCGTGTGGTGTCGACACAAATTGGAGCTCTCCTTTCATTTGTGCATTAGCCATGAAAGTTAGCATTAGAGTTCAGATACAATGGCCATCCGGATGGTCTGAAACATTCATTACACTACAGGGACATCAGACCCCGGAAGTAGTGGTGTCGCCGTTTGCAGTGGAATCATCCGCTAAACCGGAACCTGAGCACTTCTCACCATTGGCACACTAAGCGCGGGGAAACGCGAGTCAGGGGAGACACAAGAGTCAGTAGACGCTGGAATCTGGAGCAACAAATAAACTTCCGAAGAAACTCAGCGAGCCGAGCTATACTTGTGCGGGGGGAAACCAAATAAGAGCCACGAACAAAATGTTGACTAACCACATGCCTCCACACATGCCGCCCGAATCGCCCCGTTCCTCTAGCAGCCCATTATTTTCTAAGCAAGTCAATGCCCCAAGTTCCCTCCTGAAGTCGCCTGGAAGTGGAGGCGAAGAGAACGTAGGAAGTAGGAACTGACAGACAATTCTCAGCACTCCCCATTCTCCAACCGCAACCATCTCCCCCCCCCCCCCCCGCCCCCCAACACACAACGAACCGGCCCGGTTTCCTCCCGGCCCTAAGCCATTGCAAGATGCGGGATGATCAGGAGATGAGTGGTCACCACCGATAGCTCATAGAAATGCCGTATCTGAAGCTCTAGTAGCCTCTCTCCGACCGGCATCCACCTATCTCAGTTCTTTTCAGTTCCCCTCAATTCTGATGAAGTGTCCAACACCCAATTCCTCTCTGTATAGATGCTGCCTGGCCTGTTGAGTACTTCCGATATTTTTTGTTTTTATTTCGCCATTCAATATATTTTTTTAAGAAAAGTTGCGGTCAGCTCTAGGAGGACGCTGATTAGTCCTCCGCAATCTTGTCCTTAGGACTTTGAAGCTCGTTCTTTGTGGGTTAAGAAGCCCTTGAGTTCATTGACCTCCCCGACCATGCCTTGTGGCAAGGCTGGGGTCAATTTCCCGTTAGAAGAAAACAAGCTAGAAATGATGGCTAGCGCCGTCTAACGTTGCGCATTCAAACAAAGATGATTCTCGCATAGACTCCTGAATAGACAAGTCCAATTTCTGAGTAATGTTATTCAACCCCACCCTTGTCCAAAGAACCAAGATCAACAAATAACTCACCGGCGATAGTTACAGCCCTTTCCTTTCCACCTAATTACACACTAGAGACCAACAATAAACAATCCTCTACTTCAAGTTCAAGAACGGTCCTGTAAAATCTACGTACGCTGATTTGTATGCGCCGTGGAAAGGAAAATATACACACGACTCTGAAGTGCGAAAGCATGTATATTTTGAAAATTAATTAAAATATTTCAAAAGAAAATGTGGTAAATTAAACGCCAATTATATGTATATACACAGAGGGACGTTCGAACTAGAGAGGGGGTTCCCAACCCGGCGTCCATAGATCCTTGCTTACTGGTATCGGTCCATCACATGAAATAGGTTGGGAACCCCCGAACTAAAGGGCCTTTTGCTACTCGTAGTTTATTTCTCTTTCTAGGTGATTACCAAAGTACCAGAAGGTATCATATTTAAATCACAACTCGGGTGATTGAACACCTGTTTAACTCTTCCGCTGAAATCTTTCCTGTCAGTTTCAGGAAACGCATTCATCTGTTATAGACTAGCGTGCATTGCACTTTTCGGAGAGTACAAATAAATCCAATTTCAGTAACTTTTTTTTCTGTTAGCAAAATTGAAACGTTAGCTAATTTATTGCATAAACTTTCTTTTCCATCTGCTCTGTATTAAAGCGTTTGCTACTCAAATTCCTGTGAATATAAAAAGGTCATATGGGACACGCCTGCCCAACAATCTCGGCAGTGTTAACCGCAGACATTCATAGCCGCCTATATCGACAGACACGCACAGATGCACGGACATCTTCTGCCTAAAACATATACATATTTAGAGGCAAGTACACTGATGCGCACAAACAACCAATGTCTTTTGCACATTGGTAATTTGTCAGTCTTTGTGCGCAATTTTTCATTATATTATATCTCTTTGTTCCACTGTGAATGCCGGCAAGAATATGAATCTCAATGTAGTATACGGTGATATATACGAATTTTGATAATAAATTTACTGTGAACTGTGAGCTTCATTGCCAGTGACGGCGTTAGAGGCCAAGTCATTAGCTATATTGAAAGCGGAGGTTGATAGGTTCTTGATTAATAAAGCTGTCAAAGGTTACAGGAGACTGATCCTAAATCGGCCATGATGAAATGACAGAGTAGATACGGTGGGCCGAATGGCATTATTCTGTTCTTATGGTTTATAGCCTCACGAACGCTCGGCCATACGTACGCACGAGATGCTTATGCATACCCACAAAAGCATTCAAGTGCAGCAGTCTTTTTGGGCACAGACGCAAAGATGCAGCCAGATACAAATACGTTTCACCAGCAGACATGTCCAGGGCAAATTTACAGTCACAAGTGTTCAGACTTTGATACGTAGATATGCTCACTTCCAAAGATAAACAAAATGTACTCCAGCGCACACCTAGATGTTTGAGGTATATCAGACTAAACCTACGCTCACATGCGCAGGCATCTACTTAGCATCGTTTTAAAGCAAAAGCAAAAGTAAACTGGTATCCTCAAACTTTCAGACTCACACATGCGCACATGTGCATCTGCGACAAAGCGTACGAATGCAAAATCAAATATCAAAACAGAACATTGCTCGAGAAATTAATTTGTAGATTTAATTTATTTGTGCCAGGCGTTTGGTCATTTGCGTTATCTGCTCGATGATCTGACTGCAGCGTCCATGTCCTGCAGATGGCGATTAAAGGAGTGATTTTATTCTCTTTTTAATGTGTATTTAATTTAATTCTACAGCTAAATGTTCTTAACTTTGCAGTTTTAAATCGCAGTGACGTAAAGTGGTAACCAGGTACCAACCAAAGTCAGGTGACTGAAAAAGAATGTTAACTGGAAAAGAAAATCTGTGATCCAGCTACGAGCAAAGCATATGTATATATATGGGATTTTGGTGAGATCAACCGGATGGCGAATGAATAATTAAATTAAATATATTCAGACAGGCACGACAAGACAAATGATGTGCTGGAACGCGTGGATTCCAAGGTGAGCATATCAGCCGTGTCTGTCTGCATCTCGGGTGAACTTTGGCTCAGAGCTGATGAGCTGGAGTCCGAGATTCAGACAGCGAGATGCATCAGCCTGCTGCTGGACAACCTATTCTAAGAGACAGTTTTATCCCTTAGTTTATGAATAATTGAACCGGCCAGACAAGAGGGACTGGCAAGCCTGACTCCAATTTAGGCAAATCTAAGGACCCAAGGGGTGATACATCAGAATGCTTAGACTGTCAACTGATTTAAAATTTTTACAGCCTGAGTGAGTGGGAGGAGAGACTGAACCGCGGTGAGAAAACTGATCACCGCGTGTGTCATGCAAGTTGCGGAAGAGAAAAGGAATGCACTGCCGACACTGTCATCGCCATCATCATTATGTGCTGTGTCGTATGATGTGGGCGATCATAGTCTATTGGCTATGATTGTTCGTGGAAAATTTTTCTACAGAAGTGGTTTGCCATTGCCTTCTTTTGGGCAGTATGTTTACAAGGCGGGTAACCCCAGCCATTATCAATACTCTTCAGAGATAGTCTGCCTGGAGTCAGTGGTTCTATAACCAGGAATTGTGATATGCACCAGCTGCTCCTACCACCATCTACTACCTGCTCCCATGGCTTCACCGGACCCTGATCGGTGGGCTAAGCAGGTGCTACACCTTCCTCAAGGGCGACCTAGAGACTAGCAGAGGAATGAGCGCCTTACACCTTCTTTGGCATGTCCACTCCGCCAATTGAGATATACAGTAATTGGTGGAATAGCTGGAGTTACCGGCAGTCATGAATGTGAGTGCCTTTCCTGCCTGGTGCCAAGGTTCAAAGTATTTCCATCGGGCTGGAGAGGAACGGGAGGGGGAAGATCTAGTTGTCATGGTTCAACTAGGTACAAATACTGCAGATGGGATAGAGATTAGGGTTCTGCTGAAGGAATGTGACCAGCTATGCTGCAAGTTAAAAAGCGGAGCCTCATGGGCTTGCTACTTGAGCCGTGTGCAGATTACCATCTCATCCAATTCAAGTTTGGCTCAAAAGCTGGTGTGCGAGAAATAAGTTTCCATTCATCGGGCAGGTAGAAGAGAAGAATTCTGCTGGGGCCAGAGGCGCAGTGAATGGAATAATTAGGATGGCAGATGAGACTTGAAACTAAATAGTGGGAGGGGAAAGGCGTGTTCTAGTCAGCGGAAATTTGTGAAGTTAGAGAAAGGAAGAAAATATGATAGGTTATCAATGCGGGCAAAGGACTAGAAAGGAACTGTAAGAGTGTGCCCGCGGTTAGAATAAGAACAGGAGAAAGCAGTGAAGAGACAGGCTCTCTATCTGAAATGTGTGCAGCATTCATAACAAGATAGAGGACTTAATGTCACAAATAAAAGCAAACGTGTACAATCTAACAGCCCATTACCAGGACACGTTAACAAAGTGACCAAGGCTGGGAAATAACACACTGATGAATACTGAACTTTCAGAAGGGAAAACCAAACGAAAGGAGACAGGGAGCCCTGACATGAAGAGTAGGATAACGCCAGTGGGAAGGTAAGATCTTTCTCAGCGAGTCAAGTCGAATCAGTTTAGATGAAGCTACGAAATTTCAAGGGGCAGAAAACTATGGTGTGTGTGCCGGCTCCAGGCAGTAGCAGCAAGGTAGGATGAATTAGGGAATTAGCAGTGCGTGAGATTTTCTGGATCACTAGGTTAAGGAACCAGTGAAGGGAAGCACACTATAAAAATAAAAATTTTTATAGTGTGTTTCCACATAAAACATTCCATATAAAAGTTTCCATATAAAAATTTCCATAGAAGTAAACACCACAGATTCCGGAAATCTAAAGCAACAAAAAATGCTGCAAGAATTCAACAAGGCAGTCCACAATTGTGAGAAGAGAAACAGGGTCGGAGACCCAGGAACTGAAATGTTAGTTGATTGATAGCGATGTTTATCTCTGAGCCAGAAGGAGGCATTGCCCTATTGTGATTCTCTTGAAACTTTTATTGCAGTTTATCCCGAGGATAAATAAAATACCAGCCATAGAATGTCATGGAAAATGACAAAATATGGAATAGGATTTCTATTGAACCGCTGGGCACAGGGCGCTCGTTCAACAAATCTTCTCCACTGCCTTTCAGTTAGTTTTCACTGCTGTCTCGGGATTTTGCCGTTATGTGTCTTTGAAACGAAAGTCTCTGAAAGTGCGTGTTTTTTTCCTTCGCCGATTTAGAGACAGCATCGGTCCTTGAGTCGCAACTAATTTGACTGGAGCGGGCAAGCCTGCACTGGACGCTGGTTCACGTGCGACTGACTAATCGCTGCTGATCATAGAGGGAGCATTCTTAAAAATATATCATTAATTTACCAAATGCTCTTCAGTAAATCTTGACCACAGCAATTCGCAAGTTTCAATTATTTGTTTTGATTGAAATACTCCGTTCATTTTAACCATTTCGGAGGCAAACAATATTTCCTACCATCCCATACCCATTGATTTGTTTTGTGCTTTATCATAGATTTTTGTTTTAATTTGAACAAATATTTATCATTAGATTTAACATCGTCGACAGGTGGCAAAATACAATCTACACTTATAGGAGCAAAACAACAACAACAAAAGCCAAATTGCTGTTGGAGCATCTGCGGACGCAAAGGGATCGTTGACGTTTCGGCTTGAGACTGTGCACCAAGACCTTTGCTTCCATAGTGGCGGCTTGACCCGCGGAGTTCATCCAGCTGACTGTTTTCTTTTCGTCCAATTTCCAGCATCTGTAATCTCTTGTGTCCACAAATACTGAAGCCAAACCTAACCATAGCTACTGTAGCTGCAGCGTTGCATGTAATTAAAAGATTGGTCACGGGTTTTACACGATCATTCGGAGCAAGGCAGAATAAAGGACGAATTAAGTGCGAACGCCGATTAAATGAAAAATCAGTTTTGACTCTACGAATCTTGATTTTATTTTAGATATTTTGCAAAAATATATTCACAAAGTAACTAAGAACAGAATTAAAACAACAAGAATTCTGCAGATGCTGGAAATTCAAGCAACACACATAAAAGTTGCTGGTGAACGCAGCAGGCCAGGCAGCATCTCTAGGAAGAGGTGCAGTCGACGTTTCAGGCCGAGACCCTTCGTCAGGACTAACTGAAGGAAGAGTGAGTAAGGGATTTGAAAGTTGGAGGGGGAGGGGGAGACCGAAATGATAGGAGAAGACAGGAGGGGGAGGGATGGAGCCAAGAGCTGGACAGGTGATAGGCAAAAGGAATATGAGAGGATCATGGGACAGGAGCTCCCCCTCCCCCTCCAACTTTCAAATCTCTTACTCACTCTTCCTCTAAGAACAGAATTAGTTAGGTTTTTATTCAAACACAAGAGAATGGGCCAGTATGCTTTCTTGATTACGCTTTGGGTGTTACAATATGAAAGGACGTGGTGCCGCAGTTTGGTAAAGAGTCATTCTCATTGCTGAACATTTGTGGTTACATGAAGGCCAGAACAATAAGGAAGGCAAATCTCCTCCCCTAAGGAATATTTTGTGATCGAGACTAGCCGTTTAACTCCAAGTTTCATTTCTTGAACTCATACATCTGGACCGGAGCTCTGATGCATAAACATAACCTCCGCGCTATCATGACCCAAATAAATTTATGGGAGAATAATAGGAAAGATATCATCGGCATAAACATCCCTCACCAAAACCGTGAAGCAGGTAAAATACAGCGAGTCCATAGGGAAAGTAACCCCGAGAGTTTCGAAAAGTATATTTATTTAGCTTAGTATAAAATCAGTTCTTAGATGTCAGATGTAAAAGTTGGTCGCTCGGGGCGCGACCTTTCCCCCTCAGTATCAGTTTCAGTGATTTGCAAGTGTTAATGTCTTAAAGCGCAGGGAGCCCTTGGGAAGGAGACAGCTGGAACTCAGTTTAACTGTTATTTGCCCATTTACAACCTTCGACAAAATATTAATTAAATACTAATGCTGCAAACGAAAGACAACCCTTAAAGAAGTGGTGGTTACTTCTAGCGTCTACGGGGGACCGAGATAGTTAAGGCAGACGCGGATACCGGCAAATTGCACGACCTCGAATCGGGCCAGACCGCGCAGACGCAGTGACAACACAAATAAAAAAGGCGCTGAGAAGCGACAGCTGGTCCCCGGGCGTGACGTCACAGCAGGCCCCTGGCGCAAAACCAAATGACAAACAAGCACTAATCCCACTTTATCCAAGAAAGACGGGCTGTCAGATCTGGAAAGGAACAAAAACACGAAAGATAGATAGATGGCTTTAATTACATTTCAATTAGTATTTATTTTACAAGCCAAGTAATTAATCCCTCATTTGAAAAGAGCAACTTAATTCATTATATTTATCCAAAGTAACAATCAAATTGGTTAACTAAAGCTCAACATATCATTGTTGTCAGTGAAACCTTTTAATGGACTTCAGCGCTTCAGGAGTAAGGACTCGGGCAGCTGGGAAATAAAACAGAACGGGAACACAGTAACCCGCACTGAGTTGTCTGGCATCCTACATATTGACATCAAGTTTATATTGACCTGTTAACAAGTATGCATCAAGTAAAATAAATCCTATTTTGTTAGGAAGGCAGCCTGTTTCTCCAGGAGTCAAGTTATCCTGGATGGGGCCAGTTATTCGCTTCACTTTCCCTTATAGAACTGTCAAACTGTAAAGCTTCAATTAATGAGAAGAGCGTTTTAATTTACTTTTAACTATCAGCCCAGCACATAAAAATATTTGGATACGAAGCAATCGGGCTGAGTTGTGTCAAAAGGGCGGAAGGAGTTTCACATTATTTGGGCTGCTGTGTGAAGTTTTTATCTATTATTTTAAAACAGCGTAACCTAGGCAACCTATTGGACTTAGAATGGCTAATAATTCCGACGACGAGTCAATTGTGAAATGAGAGTCCGTAACTCTGGTTTCATACGGAGTGCCTGGCCGAAGAGCCACGTGGCCCGGGGATAATAGGATTTAATTTAATGATGCTTAGCTTTTCTGCAGGAGTATATACTGAAACCGCAGTCACTGTTTTCCATAGGATTAATTTCAAAGGCTAAAATATTGAAGGCAGCGTGCCTGTAATTTCCCGCTGTAAGTGTTCCCTTGCGGATGGACGCTCATACCAGAGTTCCACAAGAGGAAACCTACAAGAGTCTTTGGTTTGTGTGACCCGACTCACAAGTTGCAGGGAGAACGCCGGAGTGGACTTTACTCAAATTGGAGAGTTTCTCAGAAGAGTATACGATATCAATCTCAGGACAATACCTTGGCTCCAGAATGAATAGGTGTCCTCAAACCGACTGCGCACCAGGTTTCTTTCCGTAAACTTGGCAAAGAATCACTACAGCCCTAGACTCAACAATTAACTTATCATGTAAAAATACATCATTATAGCACCATTCTCGGAGTTGTGGGAGACAGCAAGATCGGACTTATTCTTCTCTTTGGAGGAGAGATGGAGGGGCAGAGGTAGATGGGGTGAAATTCTCTCCAGCAAGGGAGATATACCGAGATTATTTTTGACATTTAAAGTCATTATCGAAAATACTGCCTAACATGGTGATAAGAAATGGTTGCAATTGTTATTTTCAAAAGGAGATTGGATTCTTGCTCAAAGTAAAACCATCCAAGACCGCGTGGAAAGAGCAAGGAATTGCGACTGGCTGTGTTTTTGTTTCTGTAAGAGATTACACACACATGAAAGGGCAAATCTATTTTATGACGTGCACCCTGATGTACGGTACTCCTATGAAACGGATGCAGGTAGAAGCAGAATGCATTATATTGGCTGCAAAACAGAGTTCTGCCATATCCACCTCAGATTTAAATTTGACTTTTAATCATTCCTTTCCGGTTAAACTTCTTTGATTTTAGTTCATGGTAAGTAGAGAAAACTATGCTTACCCATCTCCATGCCCACCAGATCCCATCTGGCAATCTCCCCATGCACGCTTTTGTTATATCCTTAATACCTACTGCAGTGCCTTTGGGCACCCAATTTCCCTCACACTTTTCTTCAAATGTATGCAAACCAACACGGGATTGTCCCAAAAACATGTCCTGCTGACAGATGTCTCCCACGAAAGGAAATCCGTGATCTATACTTGTTTCGACTAAACGTGACTTCGCAGCCACCGATGTCGTTGATTTTAATCCCATTCGCGGTCTAAGGAGTGATTGAGGATGAACGCTAAATGGCGACATTGTCAGTTGTGTACTCCCTTTGAACTAATGAGTAAACAGAACCCCCTTAAACCGTTCGGTTAGTGCGGCAGTGGATGCGAAATGGAAGGGGCCGGAGATGGGATTGGGCACACAGGACATGTTTCGTCCATCTTTACAAAAGAAAAAAAGTGTATAGAAATACAAAAATTTCCCTCCAGAACTATGGTCGACTTTAAGAACTATGTACTATACATGAATGGCTACATTTTGCACTCTGGAAAACCCAGTACAATCGAACCCTGTTAGTATTTTAAGTGATAATGTAAAAATTATAGCCACATACTTCCCTTTGTTTAAATCCTTTCGTCACTTGGCTCTGTCTTCGTCTCAAGTTTCCATCAAAAGCTTTTGGGCTCAAACCCTACTCAGGTAATGAAGAGACAGAAAACTCTGGCTGACACTTCAGGGCAACTTTAGCGAATTGATATATTGAACTAAACATTGCCTTTCAGGCCGGACATTACTTGCAGCATACTTTTTCAATCAGTACAAAGGCATTATCCAGAGCTTCCTGGCAAATATTTATCTCTAAATCACAATCACTTGAATAACCCGATTCTTACTGCTGTTCAGAGGATGTATTGTTGCGTGTTTGCTTGCTGCGCCGGTGTCACTAATGTTATAGTAATGACCTCTCAACTCTATCTACTGTGAAGTGCTGGGACAGCCGCTCGTAAGTCAGACAGGTCCGGCCGATAACGAGAGCGTTGTGTCTATGGCTTTGGCTGCCGTGCCATCTGCGCGGAGTTCGCACGTTTCTCCCCGTGATCGCGGCGATTCTTCCTCGGCTGCTCCAGATCCACCCCCCCCCCCACCCCCGACATCCCAAAGGTGTGAAGATTAGTAAACAGCCATTAGTGTGCAGGAGAGTGGTAGAATCCAAGGTAATGGACGGGAATGTGAGGAACATTAAAATGGGAGTAGTAAAGGGTTAATAAACAGTAAATAGCTGGTGGATGGTCGGCAGGGACTCGGTGGGCCGAAGAGCCCATTTCCATCCTGTAAATCTCCTATTGCCTCAAAAAGACAAGCGGCACAGGACTGCTACATCTGGATGCCTCATGTTAATTGGGGACAGGGCTGCGAGGCTTATTAAATTTCGAATAACACCGAAGAAAGCCTGGCTGCCCCCGGTGAGCTGAATAGTCTGTGGAAACACCTTGCTTACCAACAGCTCTCGCTGCTGCAGTGTGGCACCTTTGAAAAGCTGAAGAGCAAAATAAAGTTTTGTGACCAATGCTCCGGGATTGTCTTATTAATTGAAAAGATGCGCTCTTATTTTTGGCCATTGATCATTTATTATGCAATCCTGTGCAAACAGGTCACGGAGGGCTTTTTTTGTGTCAACCGAGGTTTAAATCTAGACCGGGTAGACTGCTTCTTGCCATTTCAAACATTTGTAGTTCCAATTGCAAAATCTAATAATTGATTTATTAAAAGATTGGTCTCACCGCTGGTGTTCCACATTGCGTCGGTTTTGTTCTGGTAGCCGCTCTTCATACACTGCTCCACGTAAGCCTTGGGGTCGCAGCCAGACAGCAGGATTTCTCGAAGAAGGGCTATGTAGGCGATGGCGAGCCGCAGGGTGTCGATTTTGGACAGGCGTTTCTCGTACGGGAAGGTGGGGACGTGACAGCGGAGTTCGTCGAAGGCGGAGTTGATGCTGAGCATTCTCTTCCGTTCCCTGATGTTGGCCGCGTATCTCTGCACCCTGTACGGCTGCGAGGAGACCAGCCGGCGTTGCCTTCGCCGGGATTCTGAGGGCTCTTCCAGGCCGGAGCTGTCCCCTCCAGCACTAGCCTCAATTTGCAAGGCCTGAAGATCCAGATCGGACAGGGCAAACTGCGCATCGGGGAATGCGGTCTGGCAAACGTACGATGACCAAGGAGAGAGCTGCGGGCTGGCCGGAAGGCAGTCGAAACTCAGACCATCCAACTGGTTCAGGTTCTGATAACTTGAGTCAACCTGACCCCAAAAAGACAGATCTCCAGCATGGTCCTGATCAAAGTCAAAAAAGCACTCGTCCATTTCCAGCTAGCCTTGCCAGCTTCGATGTCTGGCACAATGATGGAGCTCTGGGTTAAATAGTTGGCAGTTGCATCGCGGGTACCTATTCTGTTCACCTTAATAAAGAGGCTGACGAGGACACGTGGGTGCTCTTTCATTGCCCGCCTGTGGCTTTGTGCAAGTTTGACATTCTGACAATACATTCACTGATTCCAGTTAATAAGGTACAGTACAACTAACTCATTTGTCACCGTCCCGACGCTCCGCCCTTCAGCAACCTTCTATGCAGGTCTAGCTGTTTACAAATGGCATAAACCCTTCTAATCTCTTTGGCCTGATTGTGTAATAATTGAAGATTTCAGTGTTTGGCCTTGTTGAAAAGTTCTGAGCTTTAATTAGACTGCAAGGACAAGCTGTCAAAAGCACATGGTTTCGGAACGGGCAGAATAACGAGGAGGAGGTAGTTGACTTCGCTGATACCCATCTTCTCCTACGTTGGGCTTATATATAGTTAACAATAAAACAGGGAAAACGCAGCCCTGACATCGCGAGAAAATAAATCATATGTCCCGATTAATCGGTTTATTAATTCGCCGCGCGTACGCATAAGAACGTAAATTTCAGACGCTCTGAACAACTTCGTGAAAGAACAGTGGAAGCAAAAGCGACGAAGTCTAAATCAGTGGCGTGCTCAGGAGACTCATCGTTATTATTCTGCGAAGTTTCAGAATCCGATATAAGTCCTTTAAAGCAGGTTACTAGAAAAGGGAACTGATTCCAGTGAAATGCTCCGCAATCTATTTGCCCCGTGCTGAGACAGTTGATTCACAGAGGCGACTTGTAGTGAGCTGCTAGCAAAGAGAGGCCGATGAAAGGTCAAAATTGCAGTCAATAAGATGAGTTGCAATGTAAAAGGCGGTCAAAATCGGAAAGGGTGAATACAGATCGGAAGATGTTAGATTTCAATGCACGCAGAATACGGAATAAGGTAGATGAATTTAGCAGTTACAGATTGGCATGTATGGCGTTGTGGACACCACTGAATCGTGGCTGAAAGAAGATTATAACTGGAAATGTAACGTCGAAGGATACACATTGAATCGATGGACGGGCAGGTAGACCGAAGAGGCGTGGCTCTACTGATAAAAAAATGAAATCAAATCATTTTTACTAAGAGGGGATATAGAGTCGGAAGGTACTGTATCGTTGTGGGTAGAACTAAGGAATTACAAGGGTAAAAAGACCCTGATAGGAGTTATATACAGACCCCTAAACAGTAGTAAAGATGTGGTTTACGAATTACAACGAGAGATAGAAAATGCATGCCAATAGAACAATGTTACAATAGTCATATGGGAATTCAATATGGAGGTAGAATGGGAAAATCAGGTTAGTGCTGGATCTCAAGTAGGGGAATTACTGGACTGCCTACAACGTGACCTTTTGGAGCAACTCCTGTTTGAGCCCACTAAGGATTTCACCATTTCTCCATTAGGTATTGTGCAATGAATCTGAATCGTTTAGAGTTTAAGGTAAAGGAACCCTTGGGGAGGTGATTGTAGTATAACGGAATTCACTCTGAACTTTGAGAAAGGGAAGCTAAAGTCAGATGTATCAGTATTACAGTAGAATAAAGAGAATTACAGAGGCATGCGAGAAGAGCTGGCCAAAACTGATTGGAAAAAAACACTGACGGGGATGACGGCAGAACGGCAATATTTGCAATTTCTGAAACAATTCGGAAAGAGGAAAAAGTTGTCTAGAGGCAAGATAACACAACTGTAGCTAACAAGAGAAGTCAAAGCCAACATAAAAGCCAAGGAGAAGCCAAATAGAGCAAATATTTGTGGGAAGTTAGAGGATTGGGAAGTTTTTAAAAACCAGCAGAAGACAACTGAAAAGGTATTAAGAAGGAACAGATGGAATACGAAGGTATGCTAGCTGGCAATATTAAAGTGGATACCAAACTTTTTCAGATACATAAAATGTAAAAGAGAGGTGAGAGTAGATATTGGACCGCAAGAAAATGATGCTGGGGAGGTGGAGAGGTAGTAATGGGAGACAAGGACATGGCAGGCGAATTGACTAAGTATTTTGCATCAGGATTCACTGTGGAAGACAGTGGCAGTATGCCGAAAGTTCGAGAGTGTCAAGGGCAGAAGTGTCTGAAGTTGCTGTCACTAAGGAGAAGGTTCTTGGAAAATGGAAAGATCCGAAGGTAGATAAATCACCTGGACCAGATGGTAAGCACCCCAGGTTCTGAAAGAGGTGGCTGGAAAGATTGTTGAGGCATTAGTAATGACCTTTCTGGAATCAATAGATTCTAACATGGTTCCAGAGGAATGACATATTGGAAATGCCACTCTACTCTTCAAGAAGGGAGAGATGCAGAAGAAAGCAAATTATTGGCCAGTTAGTCAGTGGTTGGGAAGATGTTGGAACCGAACACTAAGGATATAGTTTCTGGGTACTTGGAGGGCTGTAGTCAGCTTGGTTTCGTCAAGAGAAAATTTTGCCTGACAGATCTTTCGGAATTCTTTGAAGAAATAACAAGCGGATAGACAAAGTAGAATCGGTTGATGTATACTTGGATTTTCATAAGGTCTTTGACAAGGTTGCTTGAGGCTGCTTACCAAGCTCATGGTATTACAGGAAAGATTCTAGTATGGTTAAAGCAGTGGCTGATTGGCAGGAGACAAAGAGTGGGAATAAAGGGAACCTTTTCTGGGTGGCTGCCAGTGACCAGTGATGTTCCACAGAGGTCTGTGTTAGGACCGATTCTTTTTACATTATATATCAATGATTTAAATGATTGAATTGATGACCTTGTTGTGAAGTTTGCAGACGATAAGAAGTTAGATGGAGGGCCAGGTAGTTTTGAGGAAGTAGAGAGGCTATAGAAGGACTTAAGCACATTAGGCGAATGGGTAGATGGAGTACACTGCCTGGAAGTGTACGATCATGCACTTTGGTAGAAGAAATGAAAGGATAGACTACTTTCTAAATGTAGAGAAAATTCAAAAATCTCAGGTGCAAAGAGTCCTTGCGCAGGCTTCTCTAAAGGTTCGCACGTCGAGTCGGAGGTGAGGAAGGCAAATACGGTGTTAGCATTCAATTCAAAAGGACTAGAATATAAAAGCAAAGATGCAATGTTAAGACTTAATAAAGCACCGATGAGCCCTCATTTGGAGTACCGTGAGCAGTTTGGGCCCCTTATCTAAGAAACCATGTGCTGACATTGGAGAGGGTTCAAAGGAGGTTCACGAAAATGATTCTGGGATTGAAAGGCCTGTCATATGAAGAGCGTTTTATGGCTCTGGGCCAGTACTCACTAAAATTCGGAGGAATGAGAGGCGACCTCATAGAAACCTATGGAATGTTGAAAAGCCTCGACAGAGTCGATGTGAAGAGGATGTTTTCTATGGGGAGGGGGATTTTGAGATCAGAGGACACTGCCTTAAAATAGAGAGGTGTCCTTTTGGAACAGATAAGACGAGGAATTTCTTTAGTCAGAGAGTGGTGAATAGTTGCCAGAGGCCGCCGTGGAGGCCAAGTCGTTAGGTTTGTTAAAGACAGAGGTTAATAGGTTCTTGATTGGTCAGGACATGAAGGGGTACGGGGAGAAGGCAGGAGATTGGGCCACAGAGGAAAAATAGATCAGCGATGATGAAATGGCGGAGCAGACTCGATGGGCCAAATGGCCTCATTCTTCTCCTACATCTTATGATATCTGCCCTTTTATCTTGAGAGGTGGTGACTAAGAACTTAACTACAGACCGGGGAAGTATTGTGAATTTTAAAGATGCATCTTTGAAATAAATTTCCTTAGTTCCGACCCGGCAGAAGTAAAATTAATTTATAAATTTCTTCCGCAATTTGTACGACTTAAGAACAGGGAGACCCAGCAACAATTTCGATAGCCAAATTGCTTAGCTTCGATAAAGCTGTGTATTTAATGTCCAGATATTGACAACTTGGAAGTGATGATGAACTGTCCACTCAGTTTTTTTAGGGATTTAGGAGATTCGCTGCACAGTTGGTCACCAGGCAACAAGTGCCTGGCAAATATTTAAACGATGTGGTCTCCGTTGGCCGGTGTGGGCCATGAATGTTGCGCGCTGTCTGCTTTCCATTCGCATGCTAGTACGTTAGCTAGGGCAGTACGACACGGAGAACAAAGAGGTCGTTGCTCATGCCAAGACCCCTGTTCTCCACTCAGTTGATAAATCCAAAGGAAAGGCAGAGACCGGTACAGTTTGGCACCCGTGGCGTCGCAGGAGTTGACAGACAGTGTTAAACTCAAAGTAGGGGATTCCAGCTCCGGATATTTCCATGGGGTTTACTTGCGAAGCATCTCAGTGAGTGGGTATAGCCGTAAGGCAGCCTTCTCTCAGATGAGCTGCCAGCCCCGGCTGACGATACCCATCTGCCCGAAGTGACTCGCTTTAAGGCGCCAGTAGCCCGTCTTTGCCTCTTTTCCTGTCAGTAAAAACAGTTCTCTTGGGCTTAGTAGCTAAACCACACGTGAAGGCAACGTGAACATTTAAGAACGTTCATTCCACATCAACATTACGGAAACAAAACCAGAAACAAAGTTGGCCCAATCTGTTGATACTGTCCGCCGTTCATTGCAAGCACTGCTTAAGTTTTATAAACTTCAAACGTGCCCAATCATTTGGCCCAATCTGTTGATACTGTCCGCCGTTCATTGCAAGCACTGCTTAAGTTTTATAAACTTCAAACGTGCCCCCCCAAAAAAATATTCTTTCACAATGTTGATGTATCCAATGGTAACAACGGCCAATAAACCAAAGATTACAGTTCCAATTTTTATTGACTTTGAATATGCACAATATCCACGAATGCAATGACTGCTTATCCATCGAATAAACTGACTGGAAACCATTGAGGTTTCATCTCGAGCTCGAAACGCACGAGAATAGTCCGAGAAAAGAGCAAAAGAAAGTGCGGGGATGTCCGAGGGATCGGATGGGAGCCGCGGAGAACAAACAGCATTAAGCGTTCAGGTCGCTGAGTTTGCATCGGAATTCGGTCTAAACACCATGCACAGGAAGTAAATCACAATTATAAATATTTCGAAATTACCTATCCTCCCTTCGCTGGACAAGATAATTGAAATCCTACCGGTAATTATTCCTGTTATGTGTTATATACTTGACAAGTTTATTCCTTAGTTTGCCTTTATAGTCAATGCTCTACCCATAATCCATTTACAATCGATTACTCCATTTTGTTTTCAGGTAAAGCTAAAGACCCACAGTAGTATAACAATATTCTCTCTCCTTAACGTAACAACAATGCCCTCATACTGTAATCTATTTACCTATAATATAACGAACCTCTCATGCAATTGAACAACTATCACTAACTTTCCTCTAGCATAACTATTCCACAACACACACAAAAAAAACAGTTATAACCACGTTTTTCGGCTCTACGTACCTAGAAGGTCCGGCACATTGATTCCAGAGATGGAGAATTCGTCCTTTGAGGGCGGATTAAGGCGGCTGTTCTCTCTTGACTTTAGGAGAATGTGAGATGATCTCATTGAAAAAAGTAGCATTCTTAAGAGCCATAAAACCTAAGACCGTAAGTCAGAGGAGCAGAATTAGGCCGTTCGGCCCGTTGAGTCTGCTCCGGCCATTTCACCATGGCTGATCTATTCCCTCGCAACCTCATTCTCCTACCCTCTGCTCGTAAGCTTTTACAGTCTGACTAATCAAGAACTTATCAACCTCCGCCTTAAATACACCCAATGATCTGGCATCCACAGCCACCTGTGGCAACAAATTCTACCGATTCATCACCCTCTAGCTAAAGAAATTCCTCCTAATCTCCCTTCTTAATGGACAACCCTCTATTCTGAGGCTGTGCCCTCTGGTCCTTGACTTCCCCACTATTGGTAACATCCTCTCCACCTTCACTTGATCTAGGCATTTGGATAGGTTTCGATGAGATCCCACCTCAGTATTCTAAATTCCAGCGAGTAAAAGCCCAGAGTCATTAATCACTCCACACACGATAAGCCTTTCATTCTCGGAGTCATTCTCGTCGACATCCTCTGAAAGATCTCAGATGTCAGCACATCCTTTCTTAAATAATGGCATCAAAACCTCTTACAATACTTACAACTTAAGGAGGGGGTTATATGGAAGGCAGGGTTTGAGGGTCGGCACAACATTGTGGGCCGAAGGGCCTGTACTGTGCTGTACTATTCTATGTATATCTATGTAATACTCCAAGTGAGGCCTCACCAGTGCCTTATAAAACCTCAGCATTACATCTTTGCTTTTATATTCTTGTCCCCTCGAAATGAATGCTAATATTGCATTTCCCTTCCTCACCACCGACTCAATCTGCAAATTAACCTTTAGGAAATCCTGTACGAGGACACCCCCCACCCTCCCATCCCCACCCCCGCGTCCCATTGAGCCTCGGATTTTTGATTTTTCTTCTTGCTTAGAAAATAGTCCATGTTTCTAGTCATTCTAATAAAGTGATTCTGTACTTCCCGACACCGCATTCCATATGCCGCTTCCTTGCCCATTCTCCACGGACCCCTTGCTTTGTAGATATTGGTCCGTGGCACAAAAAGAGTTGAATTGAATTGACTTTATTTCTTACATCCTTCACTTACAAGAGGAGTAAAAATCTTTATGTTATGTCGCCATCTTAATGTGCAATGTGCAATCACAGTAATTTATAATAAATAGAACAGTCAATGTAATATAGAGTACACTCAAGTCAGCGTGAGTTCATCAGTAAAAGTTTGGAAACCCTGGCCTAAGTCGTTCTGCAGCTTCCCTGTTTCCTGAACACGACCTGCACCCCTCCCCCACCTACCTTTGTACCTTCCGAAAACCTGGCCAGAAGTCCATCAATTCGGTCATCCAAATCATTGACATGCAACGAGAAAAGAAGCGGTCTCAACCCCTACTCCTGCGGAACATCACTTGTCACTGGGCAGCCAATCAGAAACGACTCCCTTTATTTCTATTCATTGCCTCCAGCCAATCAGCCAATACTCTATCCGTGCCAGTATCTTTCCAAAATACTACGGCCTCTTATCTTGTTAAGTAGCCTCATCTGCGGAACCTTGTCAAAGGCCTTCTGAAAATCCACCGATTCTTTTTTTTGTCTATTCTGCTTGTTATTTCCTCAAAGAATTCCAATAGATTTGTAAGGCAAGATTTGCCCTTAAGGAAACCGTGTTTGCCTGTTATATTGGCCTATGATTTCAGTTCTTCTGCCTCCCTTCGTTCGTGAACAATGGAGTGATATTTGCAATTTTCCAGTCCTCCAGAACCATGGCAGAACCATGCCAGAATCTATTTATTCTTGAAAGATGTATCCGTAGTCTCTTCAGCCACCTCTTTCAGAACCATGGGTTGTAAGTCCATCTGAAATCATCTATCTTCAGACATTTCAGTTTCCCAAATACCTTCTCCCTGCCAATAATAACTGCACTCATTTCTGCGCTGCCCGACGCTCTCGAAATTCCGGCATACTGCTAGTGCCTTCCACGTTGATGCAATATACTAATTCAGTTCGTCTGCCATTTCCTTGTCCCCCATTACTACTTCTCCAACGTCAATTTCCAGCGGTCCAATATATACTTACTCCGTTACTCTTCGTATAGCTGTAAAAACCTTTGGCATCCTATTTGACATTATTGGCTAGCTTGCTTTCATATTTCATCTCCCCCCCCCCATAGCTTTTTTAGTTGCCAATTTAAATGTTCCCCAATCCTCTAACTTACCACGAATTGTTGCTCTATTGTATGTCTTCTCTTGCTTTCATGTTAGCTTGACTGTCCTTGTCAGCCGCGGTTACACGCTCCTACGTTTAGAATACTTCTCCTTCTTTTGGGTGTATCTATCCTGCGCTTCCCAAATGTTCCTCGAAACTCCAGGGTGAGCTTTATTCCATCTGAACATTTCGTTTACAAAATGTCTTCATCCACAGAGTGACGAATTTTCGAAATCTTTTGCTGATGTGGATCACGGAGAATGAATCGCAGTGTAATCTCAAAAGAGATTGATCGCTTTATTGTATACATTCATGGAAATAAGGGTAATCGGGTAGCACCGAACAGTTCGACCATGGCCTTTCCGAGTATCGGAGCAACTGCAGGCGGTCAAATTGCTTACTCCTGCTTCTGATTCCGATGTTTTTATAATGATAGTTTCCTTCCCCAGAATTATTCACTCTCTTCTCAATAACATAGCTATCACTCTCTTTCTGTACGGTACCATTAAATCTGCCCCTCTGAGGATATTGTGAATTAGTTGTGACGAAGTGATCTGACTCTAGGGTAGGATAACCTTCGACCCTGTCGTTACGCCAGCAGGAGGAAGTCACGGTCGTAACCCTATACAGTTACTATCCGCCGTTTCACTGGGTTTCCCATTCTAAACATCGGTTAAAGGTGAAAAGTTTAAGGGGAACATGAGGGGAAACTTCTTCATGCAGAGGGTCGTGAGAGTGTGGAACGAGCCGTCAATGCAAGTGGTGCATGCGATTTCGATTTGAATGTTTAAAACAAGTTTGGATGAATGCAAGGATGGGAGGGATATGGAGGGCTATGGTCCGGGTGCAGGTCAATGGGTATAGGAAGTTTAAATGGTTCAGCACGGACTAGATGGGCCGAAGAGTCTGTTTCTGGGTCGTAGTTTTCTATGACCTTATGACTGTATTCTTTGTAAGGTTTCAACCTGCGGTTCCTCTCCGCCTGACCAGTGCAGATCTAACAATAGAACTTGATAAACAACCTTTCATATAAATCAAGCAAAACACATGAAAATTGCTGGTGGAACGCAGCAGGCCAGGTAGCATCTCTAGGAAGAGGTACAGTTGACGTTTCCGGCCGAGACCCTTCGTCAGGACTAACTGAAAGAAGAGATAGTAACAGATGTGAAAGTGGGATGGGGAGGGGGAGATCCGAAATTATACCCCCTTGTTCAATCCCCATTTCGGATCTCCCCTCCCCCTCCCACTTTCAAATCTCTTACTAGCTCTTCTTTCAGTTGGTCCTGACGAATGGTCTCGGCCTGAAACGTCGACTGTACCTCTTCCTATAGGTGCTGCCTGGCCTGCTGCGTTCACCACCAATTTTTATGTGCGTTGCTTGAAATTCCAGCATCTGCAAATTTCCTCGTGTTTGCGTTTCATAGAAGTCACACGATTAATCCTCGGATCAGCCAATAAATATCTAAATCAAACCTGTATCATGCAATTACTATGTGTTTTAATGTTATTTTTGCCGTTATCCCATTAAAATCTCAGAACTCTATTGCGGAACTTCAACGCTGGACTTGACTTTATATATTTTCATTTATAATTGAGATCACGGAGTTTGCATTGACATTTTAGTTAATATACACCACACAGGACCGCCGTTTCATGCTCCGATATGAATCAAATATTATTATTTAAGGATATTATTTGCAACAATTGATGAAACATAGGATTTAATGGTAAAAAGTAATGGTAAAAAGTAAGAGATAAACTTGGCAAAAATTTAACACATAACAAGAACCAAGCTACAATATCAAACAACTGCACAAGCTCAGGGACTTCTATAGACTAAGAAATTAATTACTAAGCACAAAGCTGTAAAACATTCTCTCTTCCCCCTTCCACCTTATATGTGTAAGAACTTTGAAATACATATCTGCATCGATGAACACTGGACTATTCATACACGAGGCCTAGTCAATTCAAGATAAAGTATAATCAAAAGCAACTTTGTTACCAGCGGTGACATTTTGGGTTACCAAGCACTTCGGCGGGCCACTCACGCGAGTCGCTTTATTTTCGTTGTAATCGGGTGTTATAAAATATTTATAATTACATGTATTTTGAAGGCATGATACCCGAATTTATTAGCAACTTTGCTTTGCTCAGACTGCTGAAAAATAACAACAATCAAATAACATTTTCTTCTTTAAATTGTATCGAATTATGTCCTGTGGTTTTGGTTTTCTTGAAAACAATTTAGTCGTTAACAGTACCAAAGAATTTAATAGCCATATGTGTTGATAGCAGCAAAACATCCCTCATGGATTTTAAAATATTCACTGATCTTGGAATTAAATTAAACCTTAAGCATTGAAATAATATAGATTTTCACTCTCCCCGCTCTCCTCACATCAAACATGACTGATTTTCTCTTGTTGGCAACAACTCTCCTGAAGACCCCAGCTTCCTGCCTAGCCTCAGGCCTGAAGACCCCAGCCTCCTGCCTAGCCTCAGGCCTGAAGACCCCAGCCTCCTGCCTAGCCTCAGGCCTGAAGACCCCAGCCTCCTGCCTAGCCTCAGGCCTGAAGACCCCAGCCTCCTGCCTAGCCTCAGGCCTGAAGACTCCAGCCTCGTCCTGCCTGCCTACCAAGCCTCGTCCTTGCCTAGTTCTGGGATCCGAGCCAGAGGCAAGACCCAGGTACTGGGTTCCTTGTCCAGTCTCTGGATCGGGGTCCAAGCCCGGGCAGCTAGTTCTCTTGTCTAGTCCTGCTCCGGGTTCCCCGTTTTTGTGTCCATGTCCTTGCCCTCAGCCTGTATCCTAGTCCTGTCCCTAGTACTTCAGTGTCTGTGTCTTGCACTTGGGTCCGTTCCTAGCCACCTCCTTATGACAGGGTCTGGTTGAAGAAATGTCTTCATTCACAGAGTGATGAATCTTCGAAATTCTCTGCTCTGGTGGGTCACGGAAAGTGAGTCGCAGAGTAATCTCAAAAGAGGTTAATTGCTTTATTTTATATATTTAGGGGAACAAGGGAAATCGGATAGTGCCGAATACTTCGACCACGGCCTTTACCGAATAGAGGAGCAGCTGCAAGCGGTCAGGTTGCTTCCTCCTGCTCTTAATCCTTATGCTCTTATAACGATAGTTTTCTTCCCCAGAATTATTCGTAACATAGCAATAATTTCCTTTTCTGTGCAGTACCAACAAATTCCCCCCTCTGAAGAACATCACGATTTATTCGTGACGATGCGAACTGAATCCGGGGTAGGACGTCTTCCAATCCTGTCGTCACGTCGGCAAGAATAATTCAGGTTTGTAAACGCATAGGGTTACCACTTGCCTTTTCTCAAAATACTCTGAGACCGCTTGTAGTTCGTGATTATCGAAAGGCGGGACTGAAGGGGAGTCATCCGTCTTCATTTTTCAACCTGTAGTTCGCCTCATATTTACAGTTCCCCACTCATTCCACCCGTAAAACTCCACCAGTGGTGCAGATCCACAACATAACCTTCCTGTCTTGGGAAGTGGGCCACGATAGGTATTAATATTGAAGTAGTAAAATGGATTCAGCAGTGGCTGGATGGGAGACACCAGAGAGTAGTGGTGGCTAACTGTTTGTCAGATTGGAGGCCGGTGACTAGTGGTGAGCCTCAGGGATCTGTACTGGGTCCAATGTTGTGTGTCATATATATTAATGATCTGGATGATGGGGTGGTAAATTGGATTAGTAAGTATGCAGATGATACTAAGATAGGTGGTGTTGTGGATGATGATGTAGGTTTTCAAAACTTGCAGAGAGATTTAGGACGTTATAAGAGTGGGCTGAAAGAAGGCAGATGGAGTTTAATGCAGAAAAATACATTTTGGGAGAACTAATCAAAATAACATATACATGGTAAATGGTAGGGCATTAAAGAATGCTGTAGAACAGAGGGATCTAGGAATAATGGTGCATAGTTCTCTGAAGATGGCATCTCATGTGGATAGGGTGGTGAAGAAAGCTTTTGCGTTGCTGGCCTTTATTAATCAGAGTATTGAGGATAGGAGTTGGGATGTAATGTTGAATTTGTATAAGGCACTGGTAAGGCCAAATTTGGAGTATTGTGTACAGTTCTGGTCACCGAATTATAGGAAAGATGTCAATAAAATTGAGAGAGTACAGAGGAGGTTTACTAAAATGTTGCCAGGGTTACAGAGTTACAGAGAAAGGTTGAACAAGTTAGGTCTTTATTCTTTGGAGCATAGAAGGTTGAGGGGAGACTTGATAGAGTTGTTTAAAATTATGAGGGGGATTGATAGTTGACGTGTTTAGACTTTTTCCATTGAGAGTGGGGAAGATTCAAACAAGACGACATGAGTTGAGAGTTAGAGGACAAAAGTTTAGGGGTAACATGAGGGGAACTTCTTTACTCAGAGAGTGGTAGCTGTGTGGAATGAGCTTCCAGCAGAAGTGGTTGAAGCAGGTTCTATGTTGTCGTTTAAAGTTAAATTGGATAGATATATGGACAGGAAAGGAATGGAAGGTTATGGGCTGAGGGCAGGTCGGTGGGACTAGGATAGGGTAAGAGTTCGGCACGGACCAGAAGGGCCGAGATGGCCTGTTTCCGTGCTGTAATTGTATATGGTTATATGATTAAATCGGGCCCTGATACACCGAACATCTTCAAAACTAACATCGTCAAGAGACGAACAAACTCACATTTGAAAATCAAGACGTGTTTCTATTCTCACTTTCACTTTGATTCGCGTGAAGTACCTTCTTAAATGGCAAACGTACTGTATTATTCTGCCTCCAGTGTTTAATCTTTCGCGTTTAAATAAACAGGAAAAGCTCTAACGTGCAGGTGGGCTGCGCGACCCGTCGTAATTCAGCACCGAACGCTGTTCTCTGCCAGGACTCAAGAAAAGCAACTGTCTGCGTGTACGGCCAGCGGCTCGCTTATAATATTGATGTATTCCGTGGTGACAACAGCCAATAAACCAATGATTACAGTTCCAATTTTAATTGACTTTGAATAGGTATAATTTCTGTTTTACCCCAAATCATTTCCAAAACTTCCACAAGTTCTGCTCATCTGATATATTGTATACGTCATCTACTCTTTCCTTTTCACAATGCTGTTAGTTTTCACTTACAGGTTATGTACTAACCTATATGCAAATATGCTGAGGAAATACGCACACATGGGTCTGCTACTATCATCTGACAAATTCAAAGTCTCCTCACAGTGAACCTGCACCTCCAAAGGACAGGTTAGGGCATTTGTTATTCGTTAAGGTGCTGGGAGATTCCTAGGACCCCTTCTGAGATGCCCAAGGCATTTATAAACTGGAGTATTTTTACGACATATATGGGTAAATAGAAAATTCTCAAATTTCAATCACTTCAGTAGTATGTTTACAACTTCTTAACGATGATAATTTTGAGTTGGGTGGTCAACAAAAAAGTACACAGCGCCAACAGTATAGAATGCATTTTCGAACAAGCGAAGTATTCCGAACATCATAGCAAATTAGACTTCCTCAAAACGCTCTGAGACCCCATGTAGCTTTCAATGATTGAGATTATAGAAAGACAAGGCTGAAGGATAGTCTTCTTCCTTAAGCTTTCTACCTGTAGTTCTCCTCAACTTTACAGTTTTCCAGTCATTCGATCTGGAAGCTCAACCAGTTGTGCAGATCCACAACATAACTTTCCTGTCTTGGGAAGTAGGGCACGATTATAGTGGCCCCTAATAAACTGAATATCTTCAAAACTAACTTCGTCAAGAGACGAGCAAATTCACATTTGAAAATCAAACTGTTTACATTACTTTTACTTTGATTCGCGTGAAGTGACTTTTCAATGGTAGATGTAAGGAATGTATCCGCCTCCAGTTCTTAATCTTTCGCATTTAAATGGACATAAACGCCCTAACAAGCAGTCCAGCTGCGCGGGATTTCCGAGGCGGGCGCTCACAATGCAGCACCAAGCGCCATTCCCTCCCCGGACACTAGAACAGCGACGGCCTGGCTGTCCCGCCAGCGGCCCGCTTAAAATGTTCATTAGCCAATAAACCAGTGATTATAGTTCAAATTTTAATTGACTTTGAATCGGCGCGATTCCCAAGAACACGGTAAGTGTTTATCCAACAAATAAACCTTGGAAATCATTGAGGTTTCATCCCAAGCTGCACGGGCACAAGGATAGTCCGAGAAACGAGCAAAAGAAAGTGCAGGGGTGTCCGACGGATCAGATGGGATCTGCAGAGAACCGTACTTAACAAGAGCGTTGAGTATTCCTGTCGCTGACTTCGCGTCGGAATTTTGTCTCAACACTTGGCGCAGGAAGCAACTCACAGTTATAAATGCTTCTGAATTATTCATTCTCTTTTCGCCGGGCAACATAGATGAACTCCTATGGGTAATTTTTTTTCCCGTTATGTGTTATACATTTGACAAGTTTATTCCTTAATTTGTCTTTATAGTCTGTGCTCTAAAGTTTATGCATTTTGTTTTCAGATATAGCTACAAACCAACCCACTGCACTATAACGAGATCCACTGTCCTTAATGTAACAACAATCCCCTCTCTTCACAGCTGTAATGCATTCACCTGTAACAAAACCAACCTCTTATGAAATTGTATAGCTTCAACTAAATCTCCTCTGGTATAACGATTGTATCACATCAATAAACAATTATAACCTCCTTATACGGTATATCTATCGCTCAATATACTAACTCCATCTCCTGATATAGCAGGTCCAGCGAATTTGATTCCTGGGATGAGGAATTTGTATTGTGAGGGTGGATTAAGGCGGCTGTTCTCTCTAGAGTTTAGAAATATGTGAGATGACATTATTTTAAAAACCTGTATTGTTCAGAGAGACGTTTGCTCCCTTAACAATAGTTAAGCTGGACCACGGTATCATTGAACTAACGTCTTCATCCACGGAGTGATGAATTTTCGAAATATTTTGCCGAGGTTGGCCACGGATAACGAGCCGCAGTGTAATCTCAAAGGAAAGATTGATCGCTTTATTTTATTTATTCATGGAAACGAGGGAAATCGGGTAGCACCGAACAGTTCGACCATGGCCTTTTCCGAATATCGGAGCAACTGCAAGCGGTCAAATTGGTTACTCCTGCTTCTGATTTCTATGTTCTTATAATGATAGTTTCCTTCCCCAGAATTATTCACCTTCTTCTCAATAGCATAGCTATCACCCCCTTTCTGTACGGTACCATTAAACCTCCTCTTCTGGAGGACATTGCGAATTATTCGTGACAATGGCAACCTAGTCTAGGGTAGGATGCCCTGCAGGAGTAATTCACAGTTTTACACGTATACGGTTACCACTTGTCATTTCACTGTGCTTCGCGACTCTAAATGCCGGTTAATCTTTGTAAGGTTCCACCCGAATCCTGCAGTTCTATGAATAAAATGCAGTAAACAATATCTCAAACAAAATCAGAGGAGTAATCCACAGATCGATGCATTTCCAAGATATATCTAAACCAAATTTGCATCATGCAGTTACTGTGTACTTAATGTTATTTTTTTTACCATTATACCATTAAAATCCATGAATTCATGCTGCCTACTGCGGAACTTGAACTCTGGGCAGGACTTTATAACTGCGATCGCGGAGCTTGCACTGACATTTTCGCCAATATACAGCTACACGTTCACGCTCGGTTATGAATCAGACATCATTATTTAAGATTATTATTTGTAACAATCGGCGGAAAATAGAATTTAAAGACCAAGGGATAAACCCGTCACAACAGGGACAAAACTGCAATGTTAAGCAATTGCATCAACTCAGGGACTTCTATTGGCTAAGACTTTATTACTAAGCACATACAGAAAAACAAATCACCACCAATTCCGTCCTTCCGCCTTATATGTATGAGAACGCATACAGCCTTGAATCATATATCTGCATCGTTGAATGCTGATCTATTCACAGACAAGGACCAGGCAATTCAACGTATATTTAATAACAATTTGGTACCAGTCGTGACGTTTTTGGATTCCCCAAATTAAGTTTCCAAAACCTCAACAATTTCTGCTCTTCTGATGTATTGTATACATTATCTATAACTCTCCTTGAAACAATGCTGTTAGTATTTGCTTACATATTATATATTATCCTGAATGCCAATATGTCGAGGAAATAGTCACGCAGAGTGCTGGTCGTACCGTTTGAGAAATTCAAAATCATAAATCTGTCTCCAGAGAACCTGTACCTCCAAAGGATTGATTAGGACATTTGTTTTTCAGTAAGGCGCTAGAAGAATCCTAGGATTCCTCATGAGATACCCAAAACATTCGTAAACTGGAGTAGTTTATGACATACCGGGCAAAAAGAAATTCTTAGAGATCAATCATT
This sequence comes from Mobula birostris, assembly GCF_030028105.1. Taxonomy (NCBI): domain Eukaryota; kingdom Metazoa; phylum Chordata; class Chondrichthyes; order Myliobatiformes; family Myliobatidae; genus Mobula; species Mobula birostris. The sequence goes on along the minus strand of NC_092375.1, from coordinate 138,154,156 downwards.
TCATAAAAAAACAGAGTGCCAACTATATAGAATGGAATTTCCCAACATGTTCGGTACAGCATAACAAATTGGATCTTCACAAAATACTCTGTGACCCCGTGTAGTTTTCAAAGATTAGGATTATCGAAAGGCGGGGCTGAAGGAGAGTCTTTCTGTAGTTCTCCTCATGTTTGAAGTTTGCCAGTCATTCGATCTGTGAAATTCCAACCAATGGTATAGATCCACGACATAACTTTCTTGTCTTGGGAAGTGGGCCAGATTTAACCAAACGCTGACAAATTAAACATCTTCAAAACTAACTCCAAGAAGAGACTAGCAAAACCACACGTGAAAAAAAGCAAAACGTGTTCCCATCCTCATTTTCACTTTGCCTCGCGTGAAGTGACTTTTTCAACGCAGGATATAATGGCCTGACCAGCCTCCAGTGCTTACTTAATCTTTCGCATTTAAGCAGATTGATAGAGCTCTAACATTCAGACGGGCACCCCGTATTTCAGCACTAGGCGTGTCCTCTGCCGTGACTAAAGAACCGCGACTGCCTGGGGGTACGGCCGGTGGTCCGCTTGTAATGAAGGAGATTCTCTAAAATAATTTAAAAATAACTGGAAGTTAAACATAAAGAACTGGAATTATTATGCATACTAGGCAGCATCGTCTCAGTACTTCTAGCATTGTCTCTTCATGTTTTTTTTTGTTTTTCGCTTTCTATTGAAATATTCGACCGGTTTACTCAGAATTATTGCCTAGGGGTTTGGGGAGGTCCCCTAATTAACCGATTCAACCTACTTCACTGTTTTTGATTAAACAGAGAGACGCAGCAGTTGAGCTTTATGTTTTTGTACAAGATATTTATTACAAGGTGGTTACGGGCTTTTAAAGTATACAGTTTGATCGTAAGAAAAAAACATTGCTGGATAGCTTCCTTGGGGCAGTCTGAACGGTTGCGGGGTCGTGCAGCGGAGAATATTTCCACACCATTTTACCGGGAACCTTACCTTCCGTTTATCCAGTGTCTCTCCGTTCCCAGCACCTGCGAATGGCCTAATTATGCTCCTATGTCTCATGTTATTGTGGTCTTATATCGTCTTTCTCCGTCCCTCGGCGTTGACGCAACAAGATTATGTTTGCTGTCTTCAGTGCACAGGAATTATTTTAGAACTAAACCAGCGCTTTCGCTCTGTGTTATTAGCTATATAAAAACAAGCAGCTGAGTTGAAGACAGAAAGTGTTTTTCTCACCTGAATCCAGCCGACCGATGTCACTCAGACTGCGTAGTAGTAATCTGTCCAGTTTTGCTTCTGATTACAGTTCCATTATTTTGCACGGAATGGAAGCAGAATTAATAGGCCCTTATCTTACGGTGTTTAATGGGTCACCCTATTTGAACGTAACCAGTTTATTAGATAGATAGACAGATAGACAGATAGATAGATAGATAGATAGACAGATAGATAGATAATATTGAAAATACGATTTGTAAAGTCCACGAAAGTGAGTCCATAGGTTGTAGAATCAGTTCAGAGTTGGGGCTATTCATGCCATTTCAGGAGCCTGATGATTGAAGGGTCATAACTACTCCTGAACCTGATGATGTGGGATATAAGGCTCCTGCACCTCATTCCCAATGACAGCAGCACAAAGAGAGCATAGTGTGGATAGTGGGGGTCCTTATTGAGCGATACTACTTTAAGAAAACATTGACACGTGTAACTGTCCTAACTCAGACTTATCACAGCTTATTTTAAGCCAGCAACAGCGGTAATGGTACACGGAGCTTAGAAAAATAGAGGGCGATGAGCTAGGGAAATTCTAGGCAGTTTCTAGAGTAGGTTACATGGTCAGCACAGCATTGTGGGCCGAAGGGCCTATAATCTGCTGTAGATTTCTATGTTCTATGTTCTAGTGACCTGTGCTCATTGTCCACAACAGCAACCCAATTGACCTTCGTATTAATATTCTCAACTCTGTTTCCGAATCTACTCACAACCTGCTCCTTTTCATTTCAAACGCTTCGACTCTCTGTGCTACTCTTAATTATGGCCTATTTACTATCATTGTTTTTGATTACTCCATGATTTGCAACCATGCATCAAGGCACTCTCCTAGATCTCCCTCCCCAACCCTTTCTGACTTCGTATTTCATTTTCCTCTACTAAGATCATCTTGAAAATTTGTATCATTGATCATGTGTTGGTAATTTGTCTTAAAATCTCAATATTTGACTTAGTATTATAACTCAGTTTATACTTTTCTTGGAAATACTATAGGACATTTTACAAAGGATATAAAGTAAAGTGGTCTTGTTTGGGAAGGCATAGATAAGGCCAGAGAGAATTGTGACAACAAATATCACCGGGCAAGAATGGAGGAATGCCCAAAGAATTCAGGATGCTATGGCTGTATTAAGATAACTGATCTTGATTAATGGCCATTAGTAACACATTGACTCTAGGCAACCACCAAAGTTAGAAGCACATCCTAATTGCTAATTGTTTATTCATTCTTGTTTCAAAAAAAAAGTTCCCTTTTGTGATTTTTCTTTGGCCCAGTTTCTATGTCTTTATTTAAAGTTCAAAGTAAATTTATTATTAAAGTACTTATATGTTACCATATACAACCCTGAGTCTCATTTTCTTGTCAGCACACTCAATGAGTCCATAATAGAATAATAACCATAATAAAACCAATGAAAGACCATGCCAACTTGGGTGTTCAAACCAGTGTGCACAAGACAGCAAACTGTGCAAATACAAAAAGAAACAATAACAATAAATTAATAAGCAATAAATATCAAGAACCTAACATGAAGAGACCTTGAAAGTGAGTTCATAGATTGTGGGAATGTTTCAATGATGGGGCAAGTGAAGTTGAGTGAAATTATCCCTTCTGATTCAAGTGCCTGATGCTTGAGGGGCAATAACTGTTCCTAGACATGGTGGTGTGAGTCCTGAGGCTCTTGTACCACCTTCCTGATAGCAGTAGTGAGAAGGGAGCATGACCTGTGTCCTGGGGGCCCCTGAGGATGGATACTACTTTCCTGTGACAAGGCTCCATGTGCTCAGTGTCGTGGAGGGAGTTACCTGTGATGGACTAGGCCACATCCACTACTTCTTGCAGTATTTTCCATTTAATGGTGTTGGTATTTCCATACCAGATCACAATGCTACCAGTCAATATACTCTCCACCATACATCTATAGAAGCTTGTCAAAGTTTTAGATGACCTGCTGAGTCTTAAAAATATTCTAAGTAGAGGCACTGCTGTGCTTTCTTCATAATTATATTTATGTGCAGAGTCCAGGACACGTCCTCTGAAATGGTAACTCCAAGGAATTTAAAGTTGCTGACCCTCTCCTACTCTGGTCCCCCAATAAGGACTGGCTTATGGACTTCTGGTTTCCTCTTCCTCAAGTCGATCATCAGCTCCTTGGTCTTGCTGACATTGAGTGAGAGGTTGTTGTTCTGGCACCACTCAGCCAGATTTTCAATCTCCCTCCTGTATGCTCATTTGGCCTACATTGGTGGTGTCGTCAGCGAACTTAAATATGGCATTTGAGCTTTGCTTAGCCACACAGTCCTAAGTATAATGCAAGCAGAGCAGGGAGCTAAGCACACAGTCTTATGGTGCACCTGTGCTGATGGAGATTGTGGAGGAGATGATTTTGCCAATCCAAACTGACTGAGGTCTGCAATCCAACTGCACAAGGAGGTATTGAGGACAAAGTCTTGAAGCTTATTGATTAGTTTTGAAGTGATGATGGTATTGAATGCTGAGCTGTAGTTGACAAAGAGCATCCTGATGTATGCATCTTTGCTGTCCAGATGTTACAGGAATGGGTGAAGAGCCAATGAGATGGCGTCTGCTGTGATGTTGTTGCTTGGCAAATTGGAGTGGATCCAAGTTGCTTCTCAGGCAAGAGATGATATGTTTCATTGCCAACCTCTCAAAACACTTCATCACAGTGGATGTAAGTGTGACTGGATGATAGTCACTGAGGCAGGTTACCACCTTCTTCTTAGGCACCAGCATAAGTGACGCCTGCTTGAAGCGGGGGTACCTCAGACTGCCGAAGTGAGAGGTTAAAGATCTCAGTGAACACTCCAGCCAGTTGATCAGCACAGGACTTTAGTGCTTGGCCAGGTACCCCCCCCACCCCCCATCTGGTCAGATGCATTTTGTGGGTTCACCCTCCTAAACACAGCTCGCATGTCGGCCTCAGAGACAGAAATCACGGGATCACTGGGGCCTGTGGGAGTTTGTGACAGTTCTTCTATGTTTTGATGGTCAAAGTGAGCATAGAAGGCACTGAGCATTGGAAGCAAAGCCCTATTGTTTCTGATGTTGTTTGATTTTACTTTATAAGAGGTGATAGCATTGAAGCCCTGCCACAACTGTTGAGTATCTTTCATTGATTCAAGTTTAGCCCAGAATCACCACTTCGACCGTGAGACGGTTTTCTGGAGACTGTACCTGAACCTCTTGTAACTTTCTTGGTTACCAGACTTGAAGGCCTCTTGTCTGGTCCTCAGCAGACTGTGAATCTCATAGTTCATCCAGGGCTTTTGGTTGGGGAAGGCTCTGACTGCTTTTGGGAGGACACGCTCTTGTACAGCTGTTTTTATAAAGTTTGTGACAACCATGGTATATTGATTCAGATCCACAGATGAGAGCCTGAGCATGGCCCAGTCCACCAACTCGGAACAACCCTGTAGCCGCTCTTCTGCCTCCTGCGACCACCTCTTCATTGTCCTCATCTCTGGAGCCTTGCTCTTTACCCTCTGCCTGTGTGCAGGTAGGAGAGGGACAGCTACGTGCAGATTTCATGAAATCCATTCAAGCATGGAATGGTCATCATTCCTTATCTCAGTATAACAGTGGTCTAATGTGTTGGGACCTCTGGTGTTTCAGGTTATATGCTGATGGTAATTGAGCCGGGTTTTCTTCAAGCAAGCCTAGATGAAGTCCTGGACTATGATTTGAAATATGTCAGGATGGATTGCTTCTTGTTTGGAGACAGCATCATGCAGGGTCTGAAGCACTTGATTATAGTTGGCCACTGGTGGTATGTAAACTCCAGTGAGGATCAAGGATGCGAACTCCCTAGGTAAATAGAACGGACGGCATTAAATATTTCAGAGGAACCACTTTGTTTGTCAATATACTTCCGGTTTTGCTCATTCCCATTGTCACCCACTCAGAATTGGATTCCTTGCCCCCAGTCTACCTCTTCAATCTTTATCATATCTATGCTTTTTCATTTCATTCACCCCATCAGTTAAGTAAAACCAAAAACAGACCAATCTATCATGTTTTATTGATGACAAAATTATTATATTTCTACAAAAATGTTACTTGACCAAACATATTTCAGCAGTCATTCTTGAAAGTAATGAACTAAGAGGGCTATTACTGATTATTGCAAGATTAAAGTTTATATTGGTAATAGATTTTTCAGCCCTTTACCTCTTCCATCTATCACCTCCCAGGTTCTCACTTGATTCCCCCTTCCCTACACCCCTCCACCTTCCCCCTCACCTGATCATGCCTATCACTAGACAGCTTGTGTTCCTTTCCAGTCCTGATGAAGGGTCTCAGCCTAATATATCAACTGTTTATTCCTCTTCATTGATGCAGCATGATTTACTGAGTTCCTCCAGTATTTTGTGAATGTCTCTCTTGGTATGGGCTGTTTTGTTTTACATTACAGTTATGATACATGGAGATAATGGCTCAAAAGTTCAAATATGCCAAAAAATGTAAGTTGAAATCGCAATGGACAAAGAGACAACATTAGGATGGCCCACTGGAGGCCATGCCTGAAATCTGTGACTGTGCCTTTCACTTCATTCCACCAAGTAGACAGAAATGACCATGCTCTACAGTATATCATAATAACACATTTTCACTGTGCTGTCAGCAAACAACTAACCTTAACTGACTCCAGTTATGCCATGAGTACATCTCTTACAGAAGACTTTTGGGCAAATATTCTTTGTGCAAAGTCAGCCTTGCTTGATAGCTTGGATGAGATGTCAAGGAAAATGCTGGTACAAAGCTTGGATCCCACCTTTCCCAGCTCAGAAGGATTGGTTGTTCCACTTCATTATTTGCAAACCCATGAACAAGTGATGTCTGTGCTCTCAATATCCATGTGTCACCAAATAACCCAGTGTATTAGGGCAACTCTAAAATATCAAACCACTCTCAGACTGCTTCCAACATGGCTAGGGTTCGAAGGAGATTTGAAGACACATACTGTAGATAAGGCAGCATTTGAACCCTGTATCTAAGGAAGGATGTGCTGACATTGGAAAAGGTTCAAAGGATGTTCATGAATTTGATTGCAGGAATATATCATATGAGGAGAGTTTGATGTCTCTGGGCCCGTACTCACTGGAGTTTAGAAGAATGAGGGGGATCTCATTGAAACCCTATTGAATATTGAAAGGCCAAGATAGAGTGGATGGGGAGAGGATGTTTCCTATAGTGGGGAAATTAGGACCAGAGAGTACAACCTCACTATAGAGCGGTGTCCATTTAGAACGGAGATGAAAAAAAATTCTTTAGCTTAAGGGTGGTGAATCCGAAGAATTAATTGCTACTGACAGCTATGGAGGCAAGATCAACTGGTGTATTTAAGGCGGAGGTTTAAGTCAGGATATGAAAGGTTACATGGAGAAGGCAGAAGAATGGGGCTGAGAGGGAAATAGATCAACCATGATCAAATGGCGGAGCAGATTTGATGGGCCAAATGGCTTAATGCTGCCCTATGTCTTATGGTCAACCTGTCCACTGGCAGAAACTGGGGAGTAACTAGATGCTGGCTTGTGGGAGTGACAGCAACTCACAAGAGCATTCATCAATCACGCTCTCTCAGGTTCATCTCATTCGTGATCCATTGACTGCCAGTTCAGCAGTGATCTTGTGTTACCTGGCAACCAAATAGCCCAGACTGCAGTAGCTCATGGTGAAATAGGATACAGTAGTCTGTAGCCTGATACTTGAGGTCCAGAAATAAAAAAAAACAAAAAATACTGGAATATTAACGTGTTTGACCCAAAACATTAACTCTCTTTTTCCACAGATGCTGCATGCCTTTCCACTACTTTCTGTTTTGATTTGAGATTTCCAGCATTTGCAAATCTTTCTTTTCATTTTCACTCCAAGTCTTCAGCTTACAGAGCATAAGCATCTGAATCTACCATGGCCGTGACAAAGCAACCTTGGCTGGACTCTCTATCCTCCATGAAAACAGGAAGGGTGCTGAAAGGGAGCTTTTGACTGCACTGTATTTTTACTATTATGTGTGTGTCACAGGCTGCTCACAGGAATGCTTACAGGGCTTATGACGAGGATCCAGTGACAATTGAGTAATGGTGGCATCTGAGTGAATTGCTTCATATGTCCTTGACACGTTGTAGAAGATTCACAATGCAACTGCAGTGCATCAAATGTAAACGAATGTAGATACAGGGTGATTGATGGAAATGCCAGTTGGATGGATTGCTTTGTCTTCGGTTGTTTGTTGTGATTGGAAAGGCTGCAGTTCTCTCATTCAACTGGATAATGTACCTTTGAACATGTGGTGGTGGTGGCATCCGTTAGTCTCGCGAGACCATGGATCTGCACCTGGAAAGTCTTGCTTCAGCCTGTGTTAGTGCAGCGTCTGTTGTGGCTGTAGAGGCCCACTCGGGAGTGACAGTCTCGGCTGCAGCGACTGCACTTGAAGGCGCTGTCTTCCAGTGTTATCTCGGTGCTGCTTTTCCGACGAGTGTCCTTTTCTTCAGCAGCAAGCCTCAGCTTCTCTTCTCCTCTTTTTAGACCTCTGCGTAGCTCCAGCCTCCAGCGAGAACGATCGCTTGCGATGTCCTCCCACCTCTCAATGTTCATGTTCAGTGACTTTATGTCTCTCTTGCAGACATCTTTGAAATGAAGATAGGGCTGCCCTTGTGCTCTCTTGCCGGAGGCCAGTTCCCCGTACAGCAGATCTTTCGGGATCCTTCCATCTGACATGTGGTGTACGTGGCCCAGCCAGCGGAGATGGCGTTGTTGGAGCAGGGTGAATAGGCTGGGTATCTGGGTGCGGGCCAGGACCTCATTGTTGGTGACTCGGTCAGTCCATGTGATGTCCAGGATGTGTCTCAGGCTGCGAAGGTGGAAGGTGTTGAGACGCCGCCCTTGTCTGTAGTAGAGGCTCCAGGTCTCGCTGTCGTAAAGCAGTGTGCTGAGGACGCAGGCCCTGTAGACTGCAACTTTGGTGTGCGTCGTCAGCTTTCTGTTCTCCCAGACTCTCTTTGTCAGCCTGGCGAATGTTGAGGCTGCTCGTCCGATCCGTCTGTTGATCTCGGGGTCTAGGGAGAGGCTGTCCGTGATGGTGGAGCGAAGGTATGTAAACTCGTGAACTTCGTCCAGCTTGTAGTTGTTGATGGTAATGGCTTAACGCGTGGCCCAACACGTTGGTCTTCTTCAGGCTGATGGTCAAGCTGAAGTCCTGGCAGGCTCTTGAGAAGCTGTCCATGAGGCCTTGCAGTTGCTCTTCAGAGTGTGTTGCCAGTGCCGCGTCATCTGCAAACAACATGTCCCTGGTGAGTACTTCATGAACCTTGGTTTTCGCCCTCAGCCGGGACAGACTGAACAGCCTCCTGTCCGATCTGGTTTGGAGGTAGACATCATCAGTTGATGTTCCAAAGGCGTGCTTCAGTATGACTGCGAAGAAGATGCCAAACAGGGTGCCTAACATAGAACACAAAATATTACTACACAGCACAGGCCCTTCAGCCCACTATGTTGTGCTGACCTTTCAATCTACTCTAAGATGAATTTCACCCTTTCCTCTATTCTTCTAGTATCCATGTAACTGTCTAAGTTTCTTAAATATCCATAACATATTTGCCTCTATATCCACTTCTGGCAGTGTTGTTCCATGTGCCCCCACTCCCTGTGTAAAAAAATGTAAGTCTGACATCATCCCCCCCCCATTCCTTCCTCCAATCACCTTAAAATTATACCACGTTAGATTAGTCTTGAGTCAATGGTCATCCACTGAATGTTGAAAGTGGCAGATATGATAATGATAATATCATTGCAATTTAAAGTAAAAATGGTTAGGAATCGTCTTGTTGGTGATAATGGTTGTTTGATCCATGACATGTTTGAATATAGCATGCTGTTTATCAGCTTATGCTGAAGTATTGCTGAGGGACTGCTGAATCCGGGCAGAAATGACTTCTTCATCTGATCCACATCTGAAATCAGGAGTTGGTTTCTCTTCATCATCTCCTGCCCTAGGCTTTGTCCTGTTATTTTTCATTTCCTCTTCATCCTTTGGCTCCTCCTTCCCTTCTCTCATCCTCTATCTCCTTCAGTGGAGCCATGAGGGTACCATGCCCTGTCACTGTCTTTTGAACCTTGACTAACACTGCTACATAATAGCTAGGCAAGGCAGGGTACAGGAGGAAGTGACACGGCATGGTCCCCTCGCTCTCAAACATACTGCTTTGGGCTTTCAGACCAGGCCAGTCATGTGAACCTTTGCCTCAGGACCTTCATGTTTGTCTTCAAAAGGTTCCACGTTGCGTGACAGTTCCAGTTCCATGTGCACAGGACGGGTTGTGAGGATGCAGTGAGTTGCCTACATCTCCCAAGCCAACAGTCAGACCTGTGTTGTGGCTGATGTATACTTCAGAATGAGTGGGCCTTGCAGAGCAAAATGTCTTCAAGGTGAGAGTAGTTTGGAGCCCATAACACCATATACTTTCATCTGTTATTTCCTGATCTACCAGCTTTCACCTGCTGTTCACCCCAGATATTATATGTATGGTTAATGCAGTGCATTAGACGCATAAACTCTGTTAATATGGCTGAATAAGAATCAGAGTTACAACAAGATTGACATCAGTATCTGGCTCTTCTCTTTGAGGATGCATAAGACGTGTGTAACTGTGCAATGTAATTGAACCAATGGTGTAAGGTAGTGCAGTATGCTGTGAGGATAGTACACGGTTGGTACTTTGACCAGACCAGCATGTGTCACATGGGGAGAAACATCACCATGTGCCCGTTTTCCTGGGTCAATTTAGTTTGGGATAGTTTAACAAATTAAACAGATGTAAAATTAATCTCAATCACACTTCAATTATTAACAGATCAAATCCTCTTCTGGAGTGAAGCAGAGTGAAAACATTTCAGCACCTTCACACTCACAGGTCCATGAGTGCTAAACTACTGTATCACTTGTATTTGCCATGAAAAGGTGCATTTCCTGCAAAATTCACCTGCATCAGGGTCACTTGATGCTGTTGGAGAAGCGAGTCAAATTACATTGTTTCCGTTGGAAAGGATGAAGGCACATTTCCAAAGGATAAACAGAGGTTAGATTATGGTAGGTTTAATAGTCAAACGGGAAGAAAGTGGACCAGTCATTGTGTAGGGCTCTATCATTGAAATAGGAGCTACCCCAAAGAGTTACAGAGGTTTTATTTCACTTTTAACTCTGCAGCTAATAAACTGAAAGTTATCCCTTTGGAATCTAGTCATTGCAGGGCACTTTCACGTGCAGTAAGTGAACCATTTATGTTTGCTACAGTTAATGTTTGATCTGACCAAACCTCTGATCAAATCTTAATCTGCTTTCTGCTTTATCAAATGCAGATGTGCATTTAATTATTACAAGTGAGAAATGAAAGAAGATTTACCAGATAAGTTGCAGGGTATTAAGAGTTTAAATTATGGTGGCATGGATTTCAATGTTGGACCTCAGAACCTCAGAAAAACACTTTGTTGATTCCACATTTCAAAATACCAAGTTCCTTCAGTTGCCTCTCGAATCCTCTTCCACCCCTAGTTGAAGGCGAGCTTCCTGTAGATGTACTGCCTCATCTTGTGTCCTTGGCGAATTTTTTACTGGTGTACCGTGGAGAGCTTTCTAATTGGTTTACATCGACGTCTGGTATGGAGGGGCCACTGCACAAGATTGGAAGGATGCTGCAGAGGGTTACAAATTCAGCTGAATCATGGGCACTAGCATCCCAAACGTCGAAGACATCTTCAAAAGGAGGTGCCTCAAAAAAGACAGCATCCATCATTTAAGGACTGCAATCACTCAGGATGTGCTCTCTTCTTATAACTACCATCAGAGAGGAGGTACAGGAGCCTGAAGAAGCAAACTCAATGTTTTAGGAACAACTTCATCCCCTCTGCTGTCAGATTTCTGAGCGGACAATAAACCGACCCATGGGCGCCGTGGTCGTGTAGCGGTTAGCGTGGCCCTGTTACAGTGCAGGGCGCGTCGGTGTTCGGAGTTCAATTCTGACATCATCTGTAAGAAGTCTGTACATCCTCCCTGGGACTGCGTGGAATTCCTGCAGGTGCTCCAGTTCCCTCCCACAGTCCAAAGACATTCCGGTTGGTATCAGAATCCGGTTTATTATCACCGGCATGTGACGTGATATTTGTTAACTTAGCAGCAGCAGTTCAATGCAATCCATAATCTGGCAGAGAGAGAGAGAAAAAATAAAATAAAACATAATAATAAATAAACAAGTAAATCAATTACATATATTGAACAGATTAAAAAAAATGCAAAACCAGAAATACTGTATACTTAAAAAAAAGTGAGGTAGTGTCCAAAGCTTACAACTTTCTGCAGCTTCTTTTGGTCCTGTGCTGTAGCCACCCCCCATACCAGACAGTGATGCAGCCTGTCAGAATGCTCTCCACGGTGCAACTATAGAAGTTTTTGAGTGTATTTGTTGACATGCCAAATCTCTTCAAACTCCTAATAAAATATAGCTGCTGTCTTGCCTTCTTTATAACTACATCGATATGTTTGGACCTGGATGGGTCCTCAGAGATCTTGACATCTAGGAACTTGAAGCTGCTCACTGTCTCCACTTCTGATCCCTCTATGAGGATTGGTATGTGTTCCTTCGTCTTACCCTTCCTGAAATCCATAATCAGCTCTTATGTCTTACTGACGAGAGTGCCAGATTATTGCTGCGGCATCATTCCGCTAGTTGGCATATTTCACTCCTGTATGCCCTCTAACCACCACCTGAGATTCTACCAACAATGGTTGTATCGTCAGCAAATTTATAGATGGTATTTGAGTTATGTCTAGCCTCACAGTCATGTGTATATAGAGAATAGAGCAGTGGGCTAAGCAGATTGAAATTTACAAATTGGACATTTGTAAATTGTCCTATGATTAGGCTAGGGTTAAATTGGTGAGATGCTGGCAGCAGAAGGGCCTATATATACATATATTTAATATCATTGACATATGTCATGAAATTTGTTGTTTTGCAGTTATAAATTACATGAGAAATATGCTGTCAATACACTCAAAATAACAAACTTCAAGACATAAGTCAATTATTTTAAACCCGATTCTGATCCTTGGTAGTTCCTATTCAAGAATTCCACTACCTAATTCTTTCTTCTGCTTCTTCAAGGCAACCATAGATCAAATCCTCTATCTGCATTGTGCCTTTAGTTCACTGCGGTACAGTCAGGAGGACATTGAGTTCAAATCGCATTCCAAAGTGTGAAGGAAGTTTCTGGACGGACATACCAGCACTGCACTGGGAGTGCTGCACATTTGGAGGTGCTGTCTGTCAAATGCACATCAAGCCAAAGACTTGCCAGGCTTCCTGTGTTGATGCAGAAGATCCCATGGCATCATTCAAAGAGCAGCCAGTGTGCGGTCTTGCAACCATCCACAGAGTAATGTTAACAAAAGACAGGTTATGTGACGAAAATGGGTCTTGGCCTGAAACACTGACTGTTTTTTCCTCTACGTAGATGCTGCCTGACCTGCTGAGTTCCTCCATAAGAGCTTTTCAGTCTGCTCTGAGGTGGTAAATGGGAATCTGTGAATGCTCCTTTTTTTAATTCATTAGTTTTCCCGATGTTTATTTTGCTCTTTTCATCCTGAGGTTCTACCACTCACTCTTCCATTTCCATTTCCAATCTTCATTTGGTCTTTATTCATTAGGTAGCTAAGCTATGTTTTTGTACAACAAGGGACACTTTGGGTTGTTATAACCTTTGTTTCCTGCTACTCAACATCCATTTAGAACTTTATGTGCAGTGTTTGATGTGTTGGAATTTCTTTATCAAAACAAGCCATATTTAACACACTGTGTGCATTATTAATGTGCATTGAGCACATTTGGCTGAAATCTGCACCAACAGTGTTGAGGGAATAGTTTCTTTGGAGGTGAGAGCATGTGGTATTCTGGAACCTTACTGTTATCACTGATACAAAAATGTAGACGTCTGTTGGAAGTCCCATTAGCAAATTCATTTTATTGATTATTTATAGATTCAAAAGGAAACTCATTTTCTTCATCTGCTTAAACACAGAAACCAAATGATAATTCTGTCAGGAGTTCCAGACTAACTACCACAACATGATAACTTGCAATGTCCCAAGTTATAGTCTTGGATATGCCAGTAATAAATTAGCCTTTTAATTTTAAACAAGTGAATAAAAATAATTCAGCACACAGCACAAGGGTGACATATTAGACTTTGACCCATGCATTGCCATGTTGAAAATATAGTTTGTGTTAAGTGTGCACGCAGCTCTTCTCTACAGGATTTCAGGCTAAAAATCAGATACTATAGAACACGTTGATCAATTTGAATGCCTATATTGACCTATTGAAACAATTCCATCTCTGCAATAACTTCTTTATTAATGTCAAATGTTTCAACTTCCAATGCCAAGAGCAGAATGCTCACATTACCCCACCTTACAAACGAAAGTTTATAATGGCATGAGCTGAAAACTACAACGGACGGATTTCAAAACACAAATCTATTCCATAAGGATTTTAGGGGAAGAGGCCAAAAATCTAGTCTGGTGTGGGTTTTTTTTTGCCTTTGCACATAAGCCTGACTTCTGAACTTGATGCCTTGTTAAATTCCCACACCCAGTTTTTTTTTCATACAGCCTGCTGTTTGAAGTACAAGAAATTTGCATTTTCTCTTGAAGAGAATGGCCTGCTGATTTATTTACGTTCAGTTACCAAATCATGAGGATGTTTTTGCTCACTGGTTTTATGACAGTTCCTATAACTGATGAACTGCCACCTGTTAATCTCATTCTCCACTTTCCAGAAATAACATTGACATGGTTTGATTGAAATTTATTAGTTATTGGAATTTATATTCATAGTAATCTTAAAAAAGCAAAGGATAATCATAAGGCATATCAACTTTCTACAGGAAGAAACATCTCTTTAAATGTATTTAAAATCAAATCATTACCTACCAAAGATATTTTTGATAAATACCAAGCAGACTGTGATGTGTAATTTATAAATCCAGAGCTGGCAAGAAGGCAATAAAATCCCAGAGACAGTTAGTAAGAAGGAAGAATGCCAGGGGAGGAAGTGCCACTCTTCGTGAATGTGAAGCTTGTACTCTATTGACATATCATAGTTTGAAAAGGTTATTGGTTCAATGCCAAATCAGGGAATAAAACGTAATCTATAGTGACCTTTTTTTTAACAGAAATGAAGGAATTCCGTATTTTAGAAAGCGGGATTATCTGAAAGCAATGTTAAGATATGAGGAGCAACACACACAAAATGCTGGTGGAATGCAGCAGGCCAGGCAGCATCTATAGGACGAAGGGTCTCATCGACTGTACCTTTTCCAATAGATGCTGCCTGGCCTGCTGCATTCCACCAGCATTTTGTGTGTGTTGCTTGAACTTCCAGCATCTGCAGATTTCCTCGTGTTTGCGGTAAAATATGAGGCTCTGTGTCATAATTCAATGGCCAAATTATAGATTTTCCAAAAAAAAACAGCAGGTCTCACTGGTAACTTTCCATGTTAACTAATACTATTGGTACAGATTAATCACCTACTCATCCTATTGCCTCATTTCTGGAGTATCTTCATACGAAGAAATCAGCTGCTGCGCCACAAAATAACTTTAATCATGATGAAGTGTGGAGTCACAAAGACATGAACAGCATTAAATATATACACGTTATTTTTTTCAGCAGGGAAGGAATTGCAATGATTTTTATGATTTATATACAAAATGGTAATATATAAACTGTCTGAGCGTAACTAATATATTCACTGAAAAGGTCAATTGTCGTTCCACCTTTCCATGTTCCAGTTTCTTCAATTATACAAGCCTAAATATGACGAATGCTTATTAAGTTTTGGCAGCTGTATGATCGCTTGCTAGCCCAAGCAGAACTGCCAAACATATACTTTATACCATCAGACTTCGGAATTAAGCTGCACAATATTCACATATGGATACCGAATGCAAACTATGAAATATGTACTTGTTAATTTATAACATACGCAAGGTCTCCAGTAGCATTCTTAACATAAAGGCAATTAAAATGATTTTAAGCACTGTATAAATTATTTTTAAAATACCACTAAATGATTGAAGAGATTTTATCTCAACGATTTAAAAATTTGTTCCTTTATATAACAAAATTTTGGAGAAGATCCTGTTTGCTCACTGTTCTTTCCTTTAAGGGTCACCTACAGTTTTCCGACACCTGGGGCGGGTGTTAAAGACCCTCCTTTCTCTAGAGTCTAGCAGCAAGATCTGCATGGGCAGGTAGAACTTCGTGCGTGCTGCAATGTGTCTTTACCCTGAAATGTCCCTAATTACCTGTGAGAGCAGGAAAGGCTGAGGCTAGAGTTTTGCCATCTGTAAAACATAATATGGCATCACACATACAAAACACTGGAGTAATTCAGCAGATCAGGCAGCATCTATGGAAGGGAATAAACAGTGGACATTTCGTGCTGACACCCTTCATCAACACTCGGGACTCCAGGACTTCATCAGGGTCTCAGCCCAAATCACTGACTTTTCATTCTTCTCCATAGATGCTGCCTGACCTGCTGAGTTCCTCCAGCGATTTGCGTGTGTGTGTTGCTCCGTGTTTTCTGCATCTGCAGAATCTCCTCTGTTTAAAATGTTTTATTGATTTTAAAAGTCATTAAGTGTCTTTAACTTTGGAATTGGAATAATTAACAAAAAAAGATTAATATATTTAAAAGCCAAAGAAATAAAGTTAATTAAAATATATACAACTTTTATGAGTATGTAAAAACATCAATCTAAATAATTTAAACAGAATATTTCCCTTCATACTCCCATCTAGTCCTCTGTCCTACAATCCCCAGTGAGAGATCCTGAGGCAGGTCTAACTGAGTGCAGCATCTGAGTGGCTGTTCTCCACAGTAATGAACAAACGGGACTCCCAGCAAGATCTTGGTCAGCTGCCAGCTCCACGTTTCACCATGCAGGCATAAATAGCTGTGTCAACTTGTGATCATTGGCGATTTTGATTAAAACCCCTACTTAAAAAGGTCACACAATATTTATGAAAATCTCTTTGAAGGCAGGAACAGCCAGTTAACCAAACACTATCAATGGTTAAAAGATTGCAGATGCTGGAAATCTGAAATAAAAGGAGAAGCGCTAGGAACACTATCAAGGGACGAATTCAGTCAAGCACCTTAGTCAACATGGAGGAGTTAGTCCCTATGGCATGTTCTCCAAAGATCAGCCACATCTATGGAGAGAGAGCCAGAATCAGCATTAAACAATAAACAAAAGTAAAATTTAAAAGATTGCTAATTCTTTTTTCCACAGATGTGCCTGATGTGTGGAGTGTTTGCAGGATTTTCTGTTCTATTTCAATTATACAGATCCTTGTAATTTTTTTCTCTAAGATTAGTCCAAGAGTATCATGAACAGGACCTGTGGAATACCAATAAGAATGCAAACATATATTATCTAGAATCCCAGATATATTAAGGCTAAGATGTCTTAGTAACATGATACCTAGTCTTGTGAAGTTCTGCTCTTATTATGGAGCTTTGGTAAACACACAACACATGTAGCACATATGGGACCTCGCCCACTACTCACTGAATTATTTACAGGAATCAGGCTTGACAACCTAGTCTTTTGAAATACGGAAGAAAGAATGTCAAGGTTTTGCTCTTTGTTAGGAATTCAGCTGGTGCTTGCACATATGTTATATATTACGCAGCATGAATTTTGTGATTCACCGCATGTCATTGGATATGAGAGAGTGGTGGGATCTAGGACGGAATTGATGAAAATGCAAGGGGAATTTTTTTTAAAAAACAGGATTAATGTAAGATTCGTGTAAAATTGATTTGTTGATATTCAGAGAGACGCAAGACATAAGATGCTGGAATTTGAAACAGCATACAATCTGCTGGTGGAACACAGTGGGTCAACCTGAAACATCAGCAATTCCTTTCCCCATTCAGATGCTGCTTGACCTGCTGTGTTTCTCCAGCAGATTGCCTGCTGCTATTAGTTGGCATTCAGTATGATCTCAATGGGCCAAAGTGCCTGTTTCTATGCTGTATCTCTGAATGACTCTGAGACACTATATTTAACTTCGATAATACTGGTGCCTCAGTCAACATGGTGGTTTCTCGGTGCGGAGGCATTGGAGACTGAACCCTCCCTATACTGATTAAAGTCAAAATGTCAGGCATGGAAAATATTTCTTCTTTTTTTGGATAAAATGTCCTGGATCCTTCACCATGAGGTGGCAGTATTCATAGTTCTAATTCTTGGTCAAAGTTACAAATCTTTAGTTTATTCCTTGATCTAGGCTAGTGAGAAGATTAACAAAAAAAGATGCTGAATGAAGCTGTATGAAATACGAAAATGGATTTTGCATTCCAAACCTGTACCTTAATATCAGGAAAAAGTTAGAGTTCAAAGGAAGTTGTGTGCTGTGTTGATCTCAGGTTTGATGGAGCATAGGGCCTCAACCAGTAGCCAATGCATATTGGAATACAAATTGAACTGTCTACCTCCCCTGAAGGCCTTGCATCAGCCTGCAACTTATTGAGCACATCATGAAATTCAATCGCATTATTTATTTCACATTGTTTCCTCCTCAAATCTTACTTGCCAAAGGAATAATGGGACATTGACAGGATGCACAGTTGGGGCTGAGAAGTGGCAGATGGAGTTCAACCTGGAAAAATGTAAAATGATTCAATTTGGAAGGTAGAATTTGAAGGAAGAATACAGAATTAATGGCAGGATTCTTAGCAGTGTGGAGGAACAGAGGGATCTTGGGGCCCACATCCATCGATTCCTCAAAGATGCCACACCTGTTGATAGGGTTGTTAAGAAAGCACACCGTATGTGGCCTCACTATAGGAAGGATGTGGAAGCTTCAGAAAGGAGATTTATCAGGATGCTGCTTGGGCAAGAGAGCATGCCTTGTCAGCATAGGTTGAGCAAACTAGAGCTTTTCTCTTTGGAGCGAAGGAGGATGGATGCGACTGGGTAGAGGTGTTCAAGATGAGAAGAGGCATAGATATAATGGATAACCAGAGACTTTTTTGCAAGCTGCAAATGGCTAATTTATAAAGTGGGGGGGGGGTGTCATAGATAAGTTTTTTACACAGAGAATGCTAACAGAGAGTTCCTAAGTGCATGAAACGCACTGCCAAGGGTGGTGGTAGAGGCAGATACATTGGGGAACTTTGATAGAGAAATGGAGGGCTATGTAGGAGGAAAGGGTTAGACTGATCTAAGAGTAGGTTAAAAGATCAGCACAACATCGTGGGCTGTAGCCCCTGTGCTATTGCTGTAATGTTCTATGTTCTATGAAAGCAACTTTGAGAGATTTGCAAGATTTGTCAGTGCCCTATACTGAGTACATGTTAGCAAGTCTGGAAACAGGAAGTGACATTATTTCATTCACTGGGAGGATAAAAAAAAAGCTGAAGCCAAAAAGAGAGAAAAGGTTAAGTCATGAAATGCCAAAAAAAAGTCACTCTGCGAATCCAACATTAGAAATGCATTTGTTGTATTTTTAAATGTTGATGATAAACAATAAATTTCCACCGAGAGCCAAAACTTGGAAGTCTGTAAAGGTAAGTGTCAGAATTCATCCTGACCTGGTATTTATTTATTTAGAGCAGAAATATATTTTAAAAATTTAGTTAGAGATATTGTCCATATATTATTTCATTAAGCATTCTTTATTTGTTTGCATAATTCATTCCAGGTTATATGTAAGAAGTACGTGATGGCATATGTCATCACAACACGTCATATGTGTGCGCGCCTCGCTAAAGAAAAACCAAGTACACAAGCATCTCCGGAATCTGTGTTTTTCTTTCGATTAGTTTCTGGAGTTACGAGATGTAACAGTGGTGAGTAAGAAGTTTAAAAATAAACCCGAAAGATAAACCTGTTGAAACGCAGCACATTATTTTCTTTGCAAGTGGAGAGACGGTTTTGTTAAAAGGCAGAAAACAGATGAAATTCAAAGGGTTCATTAACAGTAAGTAATGGGCAATAATAATGATAAATACAAAAAAGTAGGCTATATCAAAAAGATACATGCATTTGATTGCAGAACAGATAACTACCTAATGTATGCTGAGTGAATTAAGCAATATTTTGCAGCAAATAGAATGGGTGATAAGAAATGAGCACCAGTGTTGCTGGGTGTAACTGATGGAAAAGCATACAGTTTTCTCCGAACAAACCAGCCAAAATGTGCTTTGTTGATATTGTGAAAGTGACGCATGAACATTTAGAATGGAAACCACTGTTGATTGCAGAATGCTTTAGGTTTCAGAAGAGGAATCAATAGGAAGGGGAGTCCATTTCAGCTTATGTGGCTGAATTGAAGAAATTGTCTGAGCATTGTCAGTTCAGTAATGGGCTTAATGATGAAATGAGAGATCGTAGTTGCTGGTGAATGCAACAGGCCAGGCAGCATCTCCAGGAAGACGTACAGTCGATGTTTTGGGCTGAGACCCTTCGTCAGGACTAACTGAAGGAAGAGTGAGTAAGAGATTCGAAAGTGGGAGGGGGAGGGGGAGATCCAAAATGATAGGAGAAGACAGGAGGGGGAGGGATGGAGCCAAGAGCTGGACAGGTGATTGGCAAAAGGGATATGAGAGGATCATGGGACAGGAGGCCCAGGGGGAAGGAAAAGGGGGAGGGGGGAAAACCCAGAGGATGAGCAAGGGGTATAGTCAGAGGGACAGAGGGAGAAAAAGGAGAGAGAGAGAGAGAGAGAGAATGTGTGTATATAAATAAATAACGGATGGGGTACGACGGGGAAGTGGGGCATTAGCGGAAGTTAGAGAAGTCAATGTTCATGCTATCAGGTTGGAGGCTACCCAGACGGAATATAAGGTGTTGTTCCTCCAACCTGAGTGTGGCTTCATCTTTACAGTAGAGGAGGCCGTGGATAGACATATCAGAACGGGAATGGGATGTGGAATTAAAATGTGTGGCCACTGGGAGATCCTGCTTTCTCTGGCGGACGGAGCGTAGGTGTTCAGCAAAACGATCTCCCAGTCTGCGTTGGGTCTCTCCAATATATAGAAGGCCACATCGGGAGCCCAGTCTGCGTTGGGTCTCGCCAATATATAGAAGGCCACATTGGGAGGCCAATATATAGAAGGCCACATCACTCTGTCTGCCAGAGAAAGCAGGATCTCCCAGTGGCCACACATTTTAAGTCCACATCCCATTCCCATTCTGATATGTCTACTCACTGCCTCCTCTACTGTAAAGATGAAGCCACACTCAGGTTGGAGGAACAACACCTTATATTCCGTCTGGGTAGCCTCCAACCTGATGGCATGAACATCGACTTCTCTAACTTCCGCTAATGCCCCACCTCCCCCTCGTACCCCATCCGTTATTTATTTATATACACACATTCTTTCTCTCTCTCTCTCCTTTTTCTCCCTCTGTCCCTCTGACTATACCCCTTGCCCATCCTCTGGGTTTTCCCCCCCTCCCCCTTTTCCTTCTCCCTGGGCCTCCTGTCCCATGATCCTTTCATATCCCTTTTGCCAATCAACTGTCCAGCTCTTGGCTCCAACCCTCCCCCTCCTGTCTTCTCCTATCATTTTGGATCTCCCCCTCCCCCTCTCAAATCTCTTACTAGCTTTTCCTTCAGTTAGTCCTGACGAAGGGTCTCGGCCCGCAACGTCGACTGTACCTCTTCCTAGAGATGCTGCCTGGCCTGCTGCGTTCACCAGCAACCTTGACGTGTGTTGCTTGAATTTCCAGCATCTGCAGAATTCCTCGTGTTTACGTTTTTAAATGAGAGATCGGTTAGTTTGAGGAATCTTACAAAAAAGCATTCAAAAAAAGGCTCCCGGCTGAAGCTCAAGTCAGATTTAAAAGAGCACTTGAAATTGCTGTATCAAGGAAACATCAGCTAGAGATGCAATTGAGTTGCAGTCATGAATGAAAGTGAGCGTGGACAAAATTGCAACATTTAAACAGAATCCAGCCCGTCCAAACAACTGTGTTATCATTGCGGCAGGGGTTCATATTCACCAGACCACTGTAGGTTTAAAGCTGAAACTTGCAAAAGATGCAACAAAGTAGGACACATAAAAACAGCATATTAGGCAGACAAAAATAAATAGACTACAGAAGGAAGAGAAAAGGATGAAAAGCCATGTTGCACTTTACAAAAGAGCACTAATCTACATGCTGTCGATGGAAATCTGACAATGATAAGAGTGGCATAGGATTGTGCAACTTTAAGATTTACAATATGAAAACTAACAGGACACAAGTAATATGGTTTACACCAGAAGTCTACGGCAATTTAATTAAAATGGATTTGGACACTGGCTCGGCTGTTTCAGCCATTCCACTAAATGAGTTTAAACAGCATTTCAAAGATATCGAACTGAAGCCTGCAGATATCCAACTAAGAACTTATACTGGAGAAAAGATAACTTTTACTTTCTTTGAAGTAAATTGTGATAAACTATCATTGCAAGCAATGAAGAGGAGAGCAAAAGCAAAGCAAGTTCAAGAGATGTGTCCTGCCGGTGCGCTGCTAAATCAACGCACTTGGAGTTGGAGCAGTACTGTCTGGAGTGAATGATTCAGAGAGGAGAAAGCGAGGCAGAGGAGTTCCGATACCTGTCCAACTAACCTGAGTGTGACGGTGGATGGCTCTAAGCCTTGAGCCGATTAGGAGAGGTCCAGCACGGCTTCTTCAGCAGCAAAATCTAGGCCCCTAGCGAATCGCTGGTGGCGTGTTCTAGGCCCAGAACAATTCACCATGGCAGGGCCAAGGTTCTAATGCGAGGTACAATCCACTGTTTGGACAATTTAAATACCAACCCTGATAGACTAGAAGGGCAGGCTGTCGAAAGTCCAGCGAGTCTGGATTGCTCTGGGCACCGAGCTGATTTGAAGAGGTCAAGAACGGCTTCTTCAGCAGCAAAATCTAGACCCCAAGTGAATCGCTGGCTGGCATGTTCTAGGCCTGGATCTTTTCGCCACAGCGGAGACCAGATCCTAATGCAAGGAATAATCCGCTGTTAGGGCAATTTAAATGCCGGCCCAGACAGTCTGGGGGCTCCTCTCTCTACAATGCTAAGGCTGCGAGACTGCCCCCCAGCTGCTGTGCTTTGTGTTTGTGAACTTTGCAGTGATTTGCTCTGGTAATATGATGAACTGGATATCGAGGCTTTGGGCTTACTCTGGGCTACTCCAGGGATTTGGATCTAAGGACTCCATTTGGTTCAGAATGCTGCTGTTGTTGCTCACTCTATTGCCTGCATCTCCGAGGATTGTCACCTTGTTGTGGTGGAGAAGCGTGTGTGGTCCTGTGATCCCGAAAGCAATGCCGTCTGGAGCTATACCCATGGTGGTAAGGTCGAGGGTGAGGTTCCTGACAAAGAACAATCCAACCAAGACCTCAACGGTGAAACAGGCGGACAAAGTTACTTCGAACTCAATAGCTGTGAAGGCGGATGAAGGCTGCAACGAATCCATCAGCTCCAATCGTCGTGGTTTCCATGCCATTGGAATCAGTTGGTTGATTTGTGAAGTATCGTGTGCTTCTTGGAGTGCAACATCAAGTACACGTTAAACAAATACACACACAGGCACCTTCACTCTGTGGGCCACTTGATCAACAGAACGAAGACCATCATCCTCGACCTCGAGGGATAGCCACGATGACGACGATTGCTTGCATGATTTGTGTCTTTTTTCTCTTTCAAAGGTTCAAAGGTTCAATTTAAAGGCAGAGAAACGTATACAATATACATCCTGAAATGTTTTATCTTCACAAAACAGACACAAAAACAGAAAAGTGCCCCAGAGAATGAACGACAGTTAAATGTGAGAACCCAAAGTCTCCCTCAGCTTCCCCCACCCCTGCACATAAGCGGCAGTGAGGCAACAATAAACCCTTCCCCCTGGCAAAAAAGTGCATCCGGTACCGAGCTAGGCAATAGCAAAGACACAGACCTTGTATTTACATCTTGGGGTAAGATTTTTACACAGAGAATGGTGAGTGCATGGAATGGGCTGCCGGTGACAGTGGTGGAGGTGGATACAATAGGGTCTTTTAAGAGACTCCTGGACAGGTACATGGAGCTCAGAAAAATAGAGAGCTAGTAACCCTAGGTAATTTCTAAGGTAAGAACATGTTCAACACAGCTCTGTGGGCCAAAGGGCCTGTATTGTGCTGTAGGTTTTCTATGTTTCTATGTTTCTATATTTACCCCAAAGACTATTGCATTTCATCCAGCATTCGACAAACCATAGGTTCTCTCTCTCCCTAATAAGCGAGAGGGAGGTGTCCCCATTTTCGGAGTGAGCGGGAGATATAGCAACAAACTGCTGGTTTACGATGTTAAAAAGTTGTTTTGTTGTTTTTTACGAGCTCTATGCCCGAAGGTCGCAAAGATCTCAGGTCTTTGGGCCCACGCGGAAGGCTTTCTGGCCTCCCCAACAACACGCGAGTCTCACTGACCCTTGATCCGCCCGCCTCCAGAGCTCAGAGATCTTAGGCTTCCAAACGCTAGGCCGATTCTTAGGCCAAACCCTTGGTGTGCCAAACCACAATGGCCAGTCCTGAAACTGCGTGAACGGGTTCCATTCCCGCAAAGAACTGAAGTCTGCGTGTAACTTCAGGTCAGGGTGTTCAAAAGAACCCTGAAAGGGAAAAATAAAGATTTTAAAGATGGAAATAGAGCTGTTTCCGAAGATACAAGCAAAGGAGTCGCCGTTCAGCGCCATCTTAACTCCGCCTCCAGCGTCACCAACTTCAACTTTCTCTGTGCATTGGGGGGTGGGCTTTTTTTTTAAAATTGGGTTCTTTTGGGTTTCTTGCTTTGCCACTGCCTATAAGCAGGCAAATCTCAAGGTTGTATAATTTGTACATTCTTTGATAATAACTGTACATTGAATCTTTGAATCTTTGCACTCCTTTGGGAATTACATTTGTGGCAGTGAAATTCAACAACCAACAAGCCACATTGGGCTTGTATGCGGTAAAAACAGGAGGGCCAGCATTGTGGGGCTATGATTAGCCAAGACAACGACAAGTTGATTGGAGATCCAACCATCATCTGCATGTCACATCCCCAGCGATAGAGTCAACTGAAAGCCCATGCAGTTCCTTACATTATCCATGATAAAGTTGCCAGTGAACTAGATTGCATGGCGGCTGAAGGAATTCTTTCGGAGACTGAGTGGAGCTCATGGGCAACATCAGTCATCCCAGTAGCCAAGAAGAATGGGTCTGTCAGGAACTGTGATGATGTCAACCCAGAACTGAAAGTAGATCAATACCCTCTGCCCAGGATAGAGGATACCCTTGCAACCCTTTCTTGAGAGAAATGCTTAGGAAAATGGACTTAGCTGAGGCATACTTACAGTTGGAGATGGAAAAAAGAGTCCAAAATGTTTCTCACCATAATCACTCATAAAGAGCTTTATCACACTAATTAGCTTATATTTGGAATAGTACCTGTACCTTCACTCTGGCAGAAAGCTATGGACCAGGTGCTTAAGGCTGTCCAGGCACTCAGTGTTACCTAGATGACATCATTGTTATCGATGAGGATGACAAGGGACATCTCCAAAATCTCAAGACAGTGTTAAAAGGTTAAGGAAATTATGGGCTCAGACCATGATGCAACAAGTGTGAATTCTTTAAACCAAGCATCACTTACTGTGGTCACACCATTGACGCACAAGCATTGCACAAGTGTGCTGAGAAAATTCAAGCAGTGGTGGATGCGCCAAGGCCAAAGGATATGTCACAGTTGGAGTCCTTTTTAGGATTTGTCAATTACTATAACAGGTTCTGCCAAACCAGGCTACTGTGCTCCACCCTTGAATTCATTACTACAGATTGGGAAGAAGTAGCAATGGACAAAGCAGTGTGAGGTGGCTTTCCAAAATACAAAGGAAATGGTGATGTCAGACACCGTGTTCACATATGATGCACATCATCCAGTGAAGCTTCCTGTGATGACTCACTTTATGGTATAAGTGTAGTTATATTATATGTTACGGGTGTTGGAAGTGAACACCCCAGAGCCTTTGCATCACATTTCCTTACCGCTGCTGAGAAAAACCATGCACAGATTGACAGAGAAGCTTTGAGTCTGGTTTGGGATGTAAAATATTTCATCCAGTACCTGTATGAGAGACAGCTTACCCTCATTACTGATCATCAATCACTTGGGTCCATTTTCACCCACAGAGGGTGTTCCATTAAGAGCAACAGCATGAATACCAAAATGTCTTCCTGTTGCTGCTGTTCCTCTGTTTCTTGGAGAACACTCCTCTTGACGTATCTCCCTATTGCAAATTGAAAGTCTCCCTATTAAAGCAGAGATGATCCAAAGGGAAAACAGACCCCACACTGTCTCAGGTCTACATGGCCACCCAAAAATGTCTGGAATGGGAAATTTCAGTTCCCCATTTTTACTAGCGGCAGAATGAGCTTCCCCTTGATAGGGTTTGCATTACGTGGGGATTGAGAGTTGTTGTACCATCCAAGCTGAGAGCTAAAGTGTTGGAGGAAGTAAGTGCTGGTCACCTAGACATCATCCAAATGAAAGGGTTGGCTCAAAGCTTTGTCTGGTGGCCTGGGAGAGAGCAGATTGAGCAGCTTCCCATGCACTGTTCAGGATGCCAACAAGTCCAGAAGAAAGGTGTCCAGAGCTTTCTGCAGACCCAGAATCAACTCTACAAGCTTCACAGAGGAGGCCCTGGAACCTGAGTTTGTTTCACAGCCACAAGTCTCACTTGCCAGGAAAGACGTTACCCCAGAATAGTTGACTGTCCTGCAAAGCACATGAAATGCACTTCCAAATTCCTGCCTAATAACATCATGACTGGCTCTCCCCCAATTAAATACAGTAGGTTCTGGTTAATTGGTCCATTAGTTAGTTGGGACAGCCATTTGTTTAGGATGACTCTTAAAGAACAATAGCTAAATTGAAAAAAATAGCTGGAATTCCTTTTGTTTACTTGGGACACTTATGTTGCTTAATTGGGGCAGGAAACCGTTGCTGAACAGTTTCTAACTCATGCCAGTTGTGTGCACTTGTGTGGCAGTGAGACACTACACGGTGCTTAGAGTGATTCGTTTTTAAATAGCATCAGCTGCATGTGCTTGTGTTTAAAATGTAGTGAATTTTGTCACCGATAGTTGGTGAGGAATAAGCATGAAGACAATTCAGTACTGTTTTCCTCACAGCGGGTTCCAGTGTTCAGGCTTGGAGATGCCAAAAATGGCCGGGAGTGAAAATGAAATGATTTCACTACTTCAACAAGTGAGGAACTACGAAGGTATGAACAATCATCTTGAATGTTGCAATGAAAATGAAGATGTGGAGGATGCAATCATCGAAAGCATTCTATGAAGGCAGTCCACTATCAGCGCTAGTTATCTGTGCTGATTTTGCTCATTTAGAGTACAGCACAGGAAGAAGACATTGAAAATGTGCTGAACCAGCTAAAAAGCACATCAAAAAACACTCAAACACTAATCCCTCCTACCTACACTATGTTCATATTTCTCCATGTTCCTTACATCTATGTGCCTATCCAAACGTGTCTTAAAAACCTCTAATGTATTTTCCTCTACCACCATACCAGGCAGAGCATTCCAGGCATCCACAACTCTCTGAGTAAAAAACTTACCCCTCAAATCCCCCTTGAACCTGTCCACTTTCACCTTCAATGCATGCCCTGTGGTACTAGACATTCCCACCTTGGGAAAAAGATACTCTCTGTCCATTCTGTCTATGCCTCTCATAATCTTGTAACCCTCTATCAGACCTTCCTTCAGTCTCTGGTGCTTCAGAGAAAAAAAACCCAACTTTATCCAGCCTGTTGTGATAGCATACACCCTTTAAACCATGCAGCACCCTTGTAAACCTCTTCCGCACCCTCTCTAAAGCATCAACATCCTTCCTACAGTGGGGCAACCAGAACTGTTTGTAATTCTCCAGATGTGGCCTAACCAGAGTTTTATTAAGTTGCAACATAATCACTTGACTTTTAAGCTTAATGTCTCGACTAATAAAAATAAGCATTCCATAAGCCTTCTTAATCACTTTCAAGGAGCTACAAACTTGGATCTCTAGATCTCTCTGTTCAACTACACTGTTAAGGATCTTGCCCTTAACAGTGTACTGTCTCCTTGCATTAGCCCTACCAAGATGCCACACCTCATATTTATCTGGGTTAAACCCCATCTACCATTTCTCAGCCCATATCTGCATCTGATCTATATTGTGCTGTATTCTTTGCCAGTCTTCTGCACTATCCATAATTCCACTAATCTTGGTATTATCCTTGGTGTAATCTTGGTATAATAGAACATAGAATAGTACAGCACAGTACAGGCCCTTCAGTCCACAATGTTGTGCCAACCCTCAAACCCTGCCTCCCATATAAGCTCCCACCTTAGATTCCTCCATATACCTGTCTAGTAGTCTTTTAAACTTCACTAGTGTATCTGCCTCCACCACTGACTCAGGCAGTGCATTCCACTCACCAACCACTCTCTGAGTAAAAAACCTTCCTCTAATATCCCCCTTGAACTTCCCACCCCTTACCTTAAAGCCATGTCCTCTTGTATTGAGCAGTGGTGCCCTGGGGAAGAGGTGCTGGCTATCCACTCTATCTATTCCTCTTATTATCTTGTACACCTCTATCATGTCTCCTCTCATCCTCCTCCTCTCCAAAGAGTAAAGCCCTAGCTCCCTTAATCTCTGATCATAATGCATACTTTCTAAACCAGGCAGCATCCTGGTAAATCTCCTCTGTACCCTTTCCAATGCTTCCACATCCTTCCTATAGTGAGGTGACCAGAACTGGACACAGTACTCCAAGTGTGGCCTAACCAGAGTTTTAGAGAGCTGTATCATTACATCGCGACTCTTAAACTCTATCCCTCGACTTATGAAAGCTAACACCCCATAAGCTTTCTTAACTACCCTATCCACCTGTGAGGCAACTTTCAGGGATCTGTGGACATGTACCCCGAGATCCCTCTGCTCCTCCACACTACCAAGTATCCTGCCATTTACTTTGTACTCTGCCTTGGAGTTTGTCCTTCCAAAGTGTACCACCTCACACTTCTCCGGGTTGAACTCCACCTGCCACTTCTCAGCCCACTTCTGCATCCTATCAATGTCTCTCTGCAATCTTTGATAATCCTCTACACTACCTACAACACCACCAACATTTGTGTCATCTGCAAACTTGCCAACCCACCCTTTTATCCCCACATTCAGGTGAATAAAAATCACGAAAAGTAGAGGTCCCAGAACAGATCCTTGTAGGACACCACTAGTCACAATCCTCCAATCTGAATGTACTCCCTCCACCACCACCCTCTGCCTTCTGCAGGCAAGCCAAATCCGAATCCACCTGGCCAAACTTCCCTGGATCCCATGCCTTCTAACTTTCTGAATAAGCCTACCGTGTGGAACCTTGTCAAATGCCTTACTAAAATCCATATAGATCACATCCACTGCACTACCCTCATCTATATGCCTGGTCACCTCCTCGAAGAACTCTATCAGGCTTGTTAGACACGATCTGCCCTTCACAAAGCCATGCTGACTGTCCCTGATCAGACCATGATTCTCTAAATGCCTATAGATCCTATCTCTAAGAATCTTTTCCAACAGCTTTCCCACCACAGACGTAAGGCTCACTGGTCTATAATTACCCGGACTATCCCTACTACCTTTTTTGAACAAGGGGACAACATTCGCCTCCCTCCAATCCTCCGGTACCATTCCCGTGGACAACGAGGATATAAAGATCCTAGCCAGAGGCTCAGCAATCTCTTCTCTCGCCTCGTGGAGCAGCCTGGGGAATATTCCGTCAGGCCCAGGGACTTATCTGTCCTAATATATTTTAATAATTCCAACACCTCCTCTCCCTTAATATCAGCATGCTCCAGAACATCAACCTCACTCATATTGTCCTCACCACCATCAAGTTCCCTCTCATTGGTGAATATCGAAGAGAAGTATTCATTGAGGACCTCGCTCACTTCCACAGCCTCCAGGCACATCTTCCCACCTTTATCTCTAATTGGTCCTACCTTCACTCCTGTCATCCTTTTTTTCTTCACATAATTGAAGAATGCCTTGGAGTTTTCCTTTACTCTACTCGCCAAGGCCTTCTCATGCCCCCCTTCTTGATCTTCTCAGCCCCTTCTTAAGCTCCTTTCTTGCTTCCCTATATTCCTCAATAGACCCATCTGATCCTTGCTTCCTAAACCTCATGTATGCTGCCTTCTTCCTCCTGACTAGATTTTCCACCTCACTTGTCACCCATGGTTCCTTCACCCTACCATTCTTTATCTTCCTCACCGGGACAAATTTATCTCTTACATCCCGCAAGAGATCTCTAAACATCGACCACATGTCCATAGTACATTTCCCTGCAAAAACATCATCCCAATTCACACCCGCAAGTTCTAGCCTTATAGCCTCATAATTTGCCTTTCCCCAATTAAAAGGCTCTTTGATTCTGTCCTTTTCCATGACAATTATAAAGGCCAGGGAGCGGTGGTCACTGTCCTCCGGATGCTCACCCACTGAGAGATCTGTGACCTGACCTGGTTCATTACCTAGTACTAGATCTAGTATGGCATTCCCCCTGGTCGGCCTGTCCACATACTGTGACAGGAATCCATCCAGGATGCACTTAACAAATTCTGACCCATCTAAACCTTGAATAATCTTGAAGAGAGCTTTTGGTACGCTGGCCTTTATAAATGGTGAAGAAAGCTTTTGGTATGCTGGCCTTTATAATTGGTGAAGAAAGCTTTTAGTATGCTGTCCTTTATAAATCAGAGCATTGAGTATAGGAGTTGGGGTATAATGTTGAAATTGTACAAGACATTGGTGAGGCCAAATTTGGAGTATTGTGTACAGTTTTGGTCAGCGAATTATAGGAAAGATGTCAACAAAATAGAGAGAGTACAAAGAAGGTTTACTAGAATGTTACCTGGGTTTCATCACCTAAGTTACAGAGAAAGGTTGAACAAGTTGGGTCTTTATTTTTTGGAACGTAGAAGGTTGAGGGGGTACTTGATAGAGGTATTTAAAATTATGAGGGGGATAGATAGAGTTGCCGTGGATAGGCTTTTTCCATTGAGAGTGGGGGAGATTCAAACAAGAGGACATGAGTTGAGAGTTAAAGGGCAAAAGTTTAGGGGTAACATGAGGGGGAACTTCTTTACTCAGAGAGGGGTAGCTGTGTGGAACGAGCTTCCTGCAGAAGTGCTTGAGGCAGGTTCGATGTTGTCGTTTAAAGTTAAGTTGGACAGCTATATGGACAGGAAAGGAATGGAAGGTTATGGGCTGAGTGCAGGTTGGTGGGACTAGGTGAGAGTAAGAGTTCGGCACGGACTAGAGAGGCTGAGATGGCCTGTTTCCGTGCTGGAATTGTTATATGGTTATATGGTTATATCCTTAAATATACTAACCCTCCCATCCACATTTTCACAATGAAGAGAAAATCTGCAGATGCTGGAAATTTAAGCAAGACAATAAAATGCTGGAGGAACTCAGCAGGCCAGGCAGCATCTATGGAAAAGAGTTAACAGTCGACGATTCAGGCCGAGGCTCTTCATCAGAACTGGAAAAAACGATGAAAGGTCAGAGGAAGTCATCAGGCTGTGGAGCACAGATGGAAGATAAAGTGTTTCTCCTCCAGCCTGAGTGTGGTAACAGTTTGGGAGACTGCTTCACTGAGCACCTACAGCCAGAAAAAGTGGGATCTCCAAGTGGCCACCTATTTTAATTTTACCTCCCATTCCAATTCTGGCATGTCAGTCCATGTTGCGATGAAGCCACACTCAGGCTGGAGGAGCAACACCTTATATTCTGTCTGGGTGGCCTCCAACCTGATGCATGAACACTGATTTCTCGAATTTCTGGTAATGGTTTCCCCCTCCCCTTCACCATTCCCCATTCCCATTTCTCTCTCTCACCTTACGGTACACCTTACCTGCCCATCATCTCCTCTGGTGTTCCTCCCCCTTCCCTTCCTTCCATGGCCTTCTGTTCTCTCCTATCAGAGTCCCCCTTTCTCCAATCCTTTATCTCTTTCACCAATCGGCTTCCCAGCTCTTTACTTCACCCCTCTCTATCATCTATCCCCCACCTTCTTACTCTGACTTCGCGTCTTTTTTCTCCAGTACTGATGAAGAGTCTCAGCCCAAAGCATTGACTGTTAACTCTTTTCCATAGATGCTACCTGGCCTGCTGAGTTCCTCCAGCATGTTGTGTGTGTTGCATCTACATTTTCATCCTGGTCATTTATAAACACCACAAACAGGAGAGGTTGCATGCAGATCCCTGCAGAACTCCACTAATTCCAGACCTCCAGCTCAAATAAGTTCCTTCACCCACTACCCTCTGTCTTCTATATGCAAGCCAGTTCTGAATCCAAACAGCCAATTCACTGCAGAACCCGTCTGTCACAACCATAGATTCAGCAGCGCAGTAGATACGGCAATTGCGCTTGTGAATTTGCAGGTGTCAGGTAATTATTATTTAATCGTGATAGTACTTAACTCCACTCTTGTTGTCGTAGTGCTTGTCGAGACTTGGACAGAGCATAGCAACACTTCGCTGCTGTTTTGCATTCGGCCTTCCCCAAGCCATTGGACTTTCTAGTGGTATTTGTTTAATGTTTGGCTGTTCTTTTCGTTTCCCTCTTGAGAGTTTTCATTAACGGCCCTGTTTGGCCTAACATTTATTGTTTTATTTTCCCTCCTTTGAATTAAAGCCTGTGGACTATCGACCTGCTTCAGTTTCTCTCACTCTGTACTTGGGCCATATCCGAACCGTGGTGACACCATCCATCTTAAACTTCTGAATTAGCCTCCCAAACTCCTTACTAAAATCCATGTACACAACATCCACTGCCCTACCCTCATGAATCTCTCCCATCACCTTGTCAAAAAACTCATTCAAGTAGGTAAGGCACAATCTGCCACACGCAAACCATGTTGACTCTCCCTTATTAGGCAATGCGTTTCCAAATGCACATATATTCTATCCCTTAGAATTTTTCTCCAGCAATTTCCCTACAATTGACGTGAGATTCAACAGTCTATAGCTCCTAGGATTTTCCCTTGTTCCCTTCTTAAATAGAGGTACAACATTAGCCACTCACCAGTCCTTTGGGACCTCACCTATGGCTAGTGAGGACACAAGGATATTGGTTAAGGTCCCAGCAATCTTGCCTCTTGCCTCGTTAAATAACCTGGGGTAAATCCCATCAGATCCTGGGGATTTAACCACCTTAATACCCATCAGGAGGCTCAACACTCCCTTCTTGATCTCCAAATGCCTTAATGTATTTATACACTCAACACTGATCTCCCGGTCCTCCATATATTTTACTGAAGCAAAGCACTCACAAAGTATCTCACTCACATCTCTGCATCCAAGCAAAAGCTCTCCCCTTTATCCTTGAGTGGTCCCACCCTCTCCCCAGTGATCCTCTTGCTCATGTTGTATATATAGAATGCCTTGGGATTCACCTTATTCCTATTTGCCAAGGACTTTTCACGGGCCCTTCTGACTTCCCTAATTCCCTTCTTTAGTTCTTTTCTAGCTTCTTTATAACCCTCATTGGATCTGTTTGATCCTACCTTCTGCAGCTTTACATACTCCCCTTTTTTCTTCTTGACTAAATTCATCACCTCTTTGAACATCCAAGGTTCTCTTATCTTTCCATCCTTGTCCTTCCTTCTAACAGGAACATCCCTTTACTGAACTCTGTGCAATTGACCTTTAAAGACTCTCCACACGTCTGATGTGGACTTGCCAGAAAAGAGGTGTTCCCAATTAACACTTCTTAGTTCCTGCCTAAAGTCCTCGTACTTTGCCCCAATCTAACTAAAAACTCTCCCACTAGGACCATACCTATCCTTATCTATAAGGAGTTGTGGTCACTGTTCCCAAACTGTTCACTCACTGGAAGGTCAGTCACATGGCCAGACTCACTACCCAACACCAGTTTCTGTACTGCCGCTCCTCTCATTGGACCGTCCACATATTAATTTTAGAAACCTTCCTGGATACACTTAACAAGTTCTGCTGCATCTAGATCCTTTACAATAAGACGGTCCCAGTTTATATTAGAGAAGTTGAAATTCCCCTTGACAAAATCCCTATTATTTTTTTTTTACACATTTCCTTCATCTGATTACATATCTGTTCCTCCATGTCCCAGTGGCTATTTGGAGGTCTGTAGTACAATCCCATTAGTGTGATTGCACTCTTCCTATTCCTGAGTTCTACCCAAGTGGACTTAGTGTCTGGCCCCTCCATATCTCCCCTGAGTGCAGCTGTGATATTTTCCCTGAATAGTACTGCAACTCTTCCACTCCCCCCCCCTTTTACCTCCTCCTCTATCTTTTCTAAAATTTTGAAAACCTTATACATTAATCACCCATTTCTGACCCCCTCTGAACCAAGTTTCAATAATGGCCACAACATCATAATTTCATGTACTGATCCGTGCTCTGAGTTCATCACCCTTACCCATAATACTCCTAGCATTAAAATATAAACACTTCAAACTATCTGACCCATCATACCTGTTATTCTGATTTTGCCTTTCAATATTTTCTCTGACATCTAACTTTTGGTCCAATCCTTCCCTTACTGACCTGGGGCTCCAGTTCTGCAAAACTAGTTTAAACTCTCTGGTGTAGCATCAGCAACCCTCCCAGCTAGGATATTGGTTCCCCTCAAGTCCAGGTGCAAGCCACTCCTCTTGTGCAGGTCACTCCTTCCCAAGAAAAGGTTCCAATGATCCAAGAAGTTGTAACCCTGTCTCCTGCACCATCTCGTCAGCCACTCATTCATCTTCTATACTATTGCCCTATTCCTACCTGCACTAACCCATGGCACAGGGAGATTATAACCTTGGAGGGCCTTCTCTTCAGCCTCTTTCCTAACTCTATATACTCACCGCGTACAGTCAATGAAAAGAACACAGCTGTGAATCCTGGATGATTTCTTCCATCAATAACTATTAGGAACTATTACATAATTTGATAGTACTGTAGTAATATTGATGGTATTCTAATTTGTTCTGTATTTTATCTAATACATAAATTGTTACTCAGTTAAATGGCACTTCTTTTTTATCCCTTTTAACTATTTCCATGAAACCGGTTAATTGAGACAGCTGCTTAATTGGGCCAAAACGTGCTGGTCCTGATGTGTCCCAATTAATTGGAATCCACTGTACTTCCAAATGCAGTTTACTTCGACCACTGGATCTCTTGTATAAAAAATATCAAAGATGCATGAAGTTCCACAGCTCCCTCCCCACTTGGAAGACCAGATCACAACCTGGTTCACCTCATGCCCTTGTATAAGTCCAAAGTACAGCAACAGCTAGTTTCCACCAAGATAGTAAAGAAATGGTCTCCAGAGGCCATTGAGGCCTTGAAGGGCTGCTGTAAGGTTACTGACTTTGCGACCCATGTGAGGAGGACATTAATGGACTTACTGATTGCGTCACTGGCTACATCAGCTTCTATGTGGACACTGTACTGCCATCTAGGACTGTTTGTTGCTTCCCGGACAACAAACCATGGGTCATCAGTGATCTAAAGGCTTTTCTCAACCACAAAAAAAGAGCCTTTTGGTCTGGAGACCGGGAGGAATTGAAACATGCGCAGAGGGACGTAAAGGAGAAGATCGAGGTGGAAAGAGCTGGAACACAAGCTTGGGTAGAGTAGCACATGGGAGGTGTGGAGAGGCATGAGAAACATCAGTGGCTTCAATCAGCCTAGCTGTAGAGCCTCAGATTGCAACTGTGAATGGGCTAATGAGTTAAACCAATTCTTCTATAGGTTTGACAATTACCCTCCTGTTCACAACCCCCTCAGCACACCAGCCCAAGTGCCGAAGTGCCTAATGCTCCCTCAACACCAATGCCTCCCCTCCTCCCTCCTCCCCCTCCAGTTCAACACGTGGATGACCAACACAGGCTACCACTGTCTACATCCCCTCCTTGCCCTGCACCTACCATCCACACCTCCACAAGCCAACTGCTATTGTCCTGATCTTCACCTCCCCCAGCCCCACCTTCCACCCGTTCCCCAGTCATCGTGGACTCACCTTCACTACAAGCAGGTGAGAAGGGCTCTGGGCAAACTCAGACACGGCAAAGCATTGGGACCGGATGGTGTGACCCCCAAAGTCCTGAAGGAGTGTGCTGAGCAGCTGTGTGGAGTTCTTCAGTGCATTTTCCATCTGAGTCTCACCTGGAGGAGGGCCCTCCTTGCCAGCACATCATTCCGTGCATCAAACTGCACGTTGGAGAAACAGAATGGTTGGCAAGCTAGTCACTGGTTGGCAACTGGGCACTTTGGCTGAAGCTGGGAGATATTTTTGGACTCCAGAAAAAAATTTTGGGAATAGTCTGAGCAGATTTTGGCAGCTTGAGCCTAAAGTTCTATGAAATTACGAGAAGCCAAGAGAGATCTGAGCAGCACTGTCATATTTCTCCTAACAGGGAGAACAAGATAAGGAGCGAAGATTGGTGGAAGGAACAAGAAAGGGGTGTTTGGAAACTACTGTCTGCAAGTGAGATGGAGGCAGATACCTTCACCACATTTAGTACCTGGATAATTATGGACGGTCATACTCACACGACTATGGACAAAGAATTGGAATGAGGGATTAGTTTGTACAATTTTTTGGCCAGCTTAGACAAATTATGTCCTTCCACATCAGATCTGGCTGTGAAGGGCTAAACCTAGTTTTCTGGCAAATCCTATCAATCTCTGTAACTTTTGGATCCAAGGATGTGAAGGTGCCAGTGTGTGAGAGAGTGATGGTTTTGATGGGGACAGAAATATTCCTATTATTTGTATTTTATTCAAAGAAACTGAGTTCACTGAAGGCGATTGCTGGAAATAGTGTTTGCCGTCGCCAGTAAATCTTCTTCTTTGCCATTTCCTTGGGACTGGGGATGACTTGTTGTCACTCTATTCCCATGAAGTCAATGTGGGAACTGCACAACCTCCCACCGATGGTGGCTGATGGAGTGATAGGTGGCTATTCAGTCAATGACACATTGCTTCGGCCTCTTACACAGGTGTCTCTGTGAGTTCCTGATGCACGGACTCACGATTTTTCCGTGTTCCTTCCCCACACTGAGTGGTCATGGGCCTGGGTTTCTGGGAGTCAGTGGGGTAGGAATGTTGCAATTCTTCAGGAAGCTTTGAGCATGCCCTTAAATCTTTTCCTGGTAATCCCTTCTTGTGATCTATTCAGGAGATTCAGATTACAGATTCAAATTCAGATTTATTTATCACATGTACAGTGAAATGTGTCATTTGTGTTAACAACCAACGCACCCAGGGATGTGCTGGGGGCAGCTCACATGTGTCGTCATACAATCCGGAGCCAACGTAGCACCCCCACAATGCTTGGCAGAACAACACGGAACACAACAAGGCAGAATATAAGAAGCAACAAAACAACAATAGCAAAACAAGCCCTTTTCCTACACGCATGGAGTGTCCTCCAATCTCCATTCTCCAGGCTTTGGCCATCGGACTTGGACTTCCAGACTCCAATTGACCGTCAGGCTTCAGTCTGCAATACTGATCCCCAAACTAGTCGATGACTGGACCCAAATATATTGTACATGTGAGCAACAACTGAAATTGAAACAGCTGAAACATTTATAAGACATTTTTTGGACTTCTATATGGACAGCAAAGGGTTAGAGGGAATATGTGCTAATCACAGGTGACTGAGACTAGGTCAGGAGGCAAACTTGTTGGATTGGACGAATTGTGCTGAAGACTGTTTCCATGCTGTATAACTCTATCACCTACTCAATGGAAGAAACTGACTCTAACTAGGCCCTAGATGCTGGGGATATAAGTATGGCAGAGGATACTATTTCCAGTAAATTTGGAGGATCTTACTACTACTACATTGACTCAGGCCTAGGGGGCCAGCGTCGGGCACGATGATGGACTCTCCACTTCTCCCTCTCCCTCATCAGTGGGTTCAGTTCATCTACATTAGCTGCGCCGCTGTCTTCTAGGAGCGTGTTGACCATAGTCTTGGGAGGGCGCCCAGGGTTCATCCTCCCGTGCATGGGCTCTCATATGATGACTAGGCTGGCAGGTAGCTCGAGGTGGCATAGACAGTGCCCCGCTAGTTGCAGTCTTCTCGCCTCGATTTTAGTGGTGAGCATCGGTAGGTCGTTACAGAGCTCGACATTCGTCATGTGCTGTTGCCAACACACGTCAAGAGCCACCCGAGCATTCGTGTATAGCAACCATCTAGAGACTTTCGCATAGTCTTGGTGAGTGTCCACGTCTCACATCCGTACGTGAGAATGGATTCTATTACTGCTATGAAAATCCTCTTTTTAAGCCCTCTGGTCAGGTTCGACTTCCAGATTTCCTTTGTCTTAAGGATCTTAAGGAGACAGTGTTAGGACTGATTTCCAGTGCCTTGAGGTGTCTGCTGTATTCAGGTCAGAAACATAAAAGGCAAGGATCAGTTCTACCCACTCTAAATATTACCTATTCCACAGCTGGAGAAAGATTTAGTTAATTTTTACCTAATGCTGTATTATTACCTGTGGGAACAATTCATAATGGAGATAACAATGTTTCCAAAAAAGCTATCAAATATCACTTTCAAAACTTATGAAACAAAACTCCTATTGCCCAACTTGGTTCTAGGCGTTTGCTGGGATTACTGTACATCTCTGAGCAATAAAGTCACCTCTGTCTTCAGGGTCTTTTGGCCAGAAAGAAAGAAAATCAGGCCAAATTCTCAACTCCAGTTGCTATCAAACAATCCTGATTAGGCATTAGTATGAGTGATATTAAAGACAGCCAGAGCTGAACTCCAAAATTCCGAATTGGAGTTATTAGTAAATATCTTAGTGTATCTGGTTCTTATTTAAGGTCTTGTTCAGAAATATAAACATCTCTATGAATATTAAGTTCAAGTAATCCTAGAAGCTTTTATCAGGTTGTGTTTGATCTTCGAACTATCAGTGCAAAAATGCTCTACCTATCTTATCTTTCATAACAGACATAATTTCTTATTTCTTTCACCATTCTAGAAAATCCTTTGTTCTGTTCTAGAGTCTCAATGTCCTTATTATACCATGGAGGACGGAACTGAGCACAGTACTCCAGCTGAATGTTTAATAGCTGTCATTTGTAAAACTGAGAATTCCAGAATCTAGCCATGTGCTGATTTACTTAATGGAATCACCAACAAAATTTGAAATAGTAATTCGATTCAGAAAGATACAGGACAACCACTGGCCATTCAGCACACTAATCCTACATTAATCTTACTTATTAAATATAATTTATTTTCTTAAAAATGAATAATTATTTTAACTAATTGGCAACAACATTAGTGTTACAATGTGAGGATCGGCAACCAATTCTAGAAGTACTTTTCTGAGCCATCAATATGAGCTAAAAGTTCCAGTGTTCTTTTTTTTTAAAGTGCACGTACACAGTTCAGCCATCATGCGAATGGAAGGCAGTAAACAGATTCAGTCTCCTGTGCCTTACTGCCATTGAGAGGAGGTACAGAAGCCTGAAGATAGACACATCACATTTTAGGAACAGCTTCTTCCCATCCAGTGTCAGATTTCTGAATGGACAATGAATCCATTGGATGTCACCTTGCTGTTGTTGCTCTCCTTTTGGACTACATTTTAAATGTTTATACACATTTCTTATTGAAATATGTGTTTATACACATTTCTTATTCAAGTGTATGTTATACTTTATGTATTGCACTGTACTGCTGCCACAAAACTACACATTTCACAACATAAGTGAGTGATAATGAACCTGATTCTGATTCTAATAGTGCAACATTATATTAAGGCCCCATTCTTGACTGGACAACATACATTCTGGTGTCCCAAGTGTTTTATTCACTAAAGGATCTTGGTAGAATACCAAGGATTATGATGAAATCGTTATTAATTAGCAACAGAACCTTTTTTTTTATTCATTCAGAGGAGGTGGGAGTTACCGGCAAGGCCAGCAGTTAATGGACATCTTTAACTGATCTTCAGTTAAGCCGCCTTCTCGACCACGGCAGTCTTTATGCTGAAAACACTTGCAGAGTGCAACTAGATGGAGAGCTCTAGCCCTCTGAACCAGATGTCATGAAGGAGGTGCAATATTTCCAATCGAGATGTTAAAATAACTTGTTAGAAAGCTAGCAGCTAATGATGTTCCAATGCACTTTCTGCCCTGGTTCTTCTCGGTAGCAGAGTTTGCAGAATTACAAAGGTGTTCAGGTGTTGTATCTAGAAGGAATGGTTGATGGGCTACAAGCTTTCACCAATATTTCAGGTTATTTCATTATTTATCAAATGGAATGTAGAAAAATTATGGACAGTGCAGGATCTTCAGCCCACGATGTAACGCCAACCTTTTAACCTACCCTATGATCAATCTGAACCTTCCCTCCCACATAGTCTATCTCTCTATCATCTATGTGCCTACCTAAGAGCCTCTTAAATACCTCTAATGACTCTTCCTTGACCACCACCCCGGCAGCAAGTTCCATGCACTCACCACCCTCTGTGTAAAAAAAACTTACCTCTGGCATCCCGTTATACTTCTTATATTTTCATCCAGTCACAATTTTGCCCCCTTGTATTATCCCCATCTGCCCTGGGAAAAAGTCTCCACCTGTTCATTCGATCTACAATATATCTCTTATCATCTTGTACACCTCCATGAAGTCACCTCTTATTTTTCTTCACTGAGAGAGAAAAGTTCCGATTCATTCTATCTATCTTCATAAGATATATTCTCCAGTTCAGGCAACGTCCTGGTAAATCTCCTCTGTATTTACCTTTCAGGTATCCATATTACTGAAGAGCTCTTCTGAATATAGATAAAATAAAGGAATCTGAGACCAAGCAATCCAAGGACTCATCTCACTTATATATGGAATAATTAATTGGTCAGAGCAGGTCAGTGGCTGGAGGCTGTTCAATAGGTTGAGATATGTCAGACAGAAATAAAAGCAACAGTGGCTGAAAACACTCAGCAGGTCAGGGGAAATCAATGGAAAGAGAAATTGAGTTACCAATGTGACATGAACTGTTGTCTCTGCTTCTCTCTGCATAGGTGCTGCCTGACCCACGGAGTATTTCCATCTGCCTCTGCTTTTATTTCAGATTTCCAGCATCTGCTACTTTTTATTACGTACAGTACTGAGGAAAAGTCTTGGGCAATCTAGATTTTTATGTGGTTCCAATGGTATGGACTCCACAGAATCCTGATCTCAACATCAGTGAGGCTGACTGGGATTACCTGGAGAGACGGAAGCAAGCGAGACAGTCAAAGTCTGCAGGACTGTGGCAAGTGCTCCAAACTGCTTGGAACATCATACCAGCCTATTTTCTTAGACAACTGCACGGCAGTGTACCCAAGAGAATTGATGTACTTTTAAAGGCAAAGGGTAGTCACACCA
Source organism: Mobula birostris (assembly GCF_030028105.1). Lineage (NCBI taxonomy): Eukaryota > Metazoa > Chordata > Chondrichthyes > Myliobatiformes > Myliobatidae > Mobula > Mobula birostris. The sequence goes on along the minus strand of NC_092375.1, from coordinate 138,113,287 downwards.
AATATTGATTTGATTTAGTTTTTTTACTATTTACTGCTCTTCAGAGTATTTTTTTTTTGATATTTAGAAACTTGTCATTATTCTTCTCTTACAGAATTTTTCTTTACATATGCCTAAGACTTTAGCACAGTATTGTATAGTTGGTACTGGGAAACAGGTGAGAATCTAACAGTTGACTTCAGATATATTAAAAAACATAAAATGTTGGAAATACTCAGTGTTAGTCAGTATCTGTGGAGAGAAAAACAGAGTTAATATGACCCTCAACACAATTCTAGTGGAGACCATACAGATACACAATAATATGGACAACTTAGAAAAATTTTCAGGAAGTTGCCAAAGCATGATTCAAATAGTCATTGTATCAGAGAGGGACACATTACAGAAACAAGCTGTTTGACTCATTGAGTCCATTCCAACCATTTACAATAATCTTGATAATTTCATGTTTTATTTTCCCCACACACTTAACAACTCCATCCAGTTTCTATCACTCATCTACACACCACGGGCAATCTACAGTGGCCAATTAACCAATCATCCTGCAAGTCTTTGGGCTGTGGGGAATCCAGGTGAAACCTACGCTTTCACAGGGAGAAATATTCAAGCTCCAGTCAGCACGAGGTCAGAACTGAAGCTGGGTCACTTGTTCTAATGAGGCTTAAGGTTTTGTTTTACATCTGATTGAAATGGAGCCTGTATTCTCCATGAGTTCAAATGTTTTGTTGGCCTCCCTAAAACCTGGCAAAGGCTTGTTCATACAGTCTGATTGGTTTAGAAAAGTCATGGGTTGAAGTGCTTCCTACTTACTGTTTTGTTGTGAAAAGTTGTATCTTGATTCAGATTTGATGGCTCTGGGCCTGTACTCGCCAGAGTTTAGAAGAATGAGGAGGGATGTCATTGAAACCTACTGAATATTGAAAGGCGGATACGGAGAGGATGCTTCCTTCAGTGAGATCTAGAACCAGGGGGCACAGCCTCAGAATAGAAGGATATCCCTTTAGAAAAGAGCTGAGAAAAAATTTCTTCAGCCAAAGCGTGGTGAATCTGTGGAATTTATTGCCACAGATGGCCATGGAGGCCAAGTCACTAGGTTTATTTAAGACGGGAGGAGAAGATGGCAGCACGACGCAGCTCGCAGCGGCCACTCCAGTAGTGATGTCTGTTATTTGTCAAGTAGGGTGCCGTGCACAATCCTGATTTGATGGAGATGGACATGAGAGCACAGGGGAACATCTGGTGAAACTTCTGAAATGTCTGCTTCGCTGCTGCTGCTACTGTGTGGCCCAGAATCTCCGGAGGAGAAGGCCCCAAGTCCTCGGTTTTGCTTGTTGCTTGGCGGCCGGGGCAGGGTTGAAGCGCTCGGCAGAGGATGGTGCTCGGAGAGGCTGTGTCAGAGGGGCTGGTTGGAGGCTCGAAGTTTTTGGACGGACTCAGAGTCCGCTGCGGTCGGGTGCTTCCAATGGTGCTGCATCGGCAAGTTTGCGGCGCTTGGAGGTTCATGGCAGGGAGAGTTTCTCCCTTCTACCGCCTGTGTGAGATGATGAGGCTATCGGGACTTTGAGACTTTTTTTTACCGTGCCCATGGTCTGCTCTTTATCGAATTATGGTATTGCTTTGCACTGTTGTAACTATATGTTATAATTATGTGGTTTTGTCAGTTTTAGTCTTGGTTTGTCCTGTGTTTTCTTGTGATATCATTCTGGAGGAACATTGTATCATTTTTAATGCATGCATTTCTAAATGACAATAAACGAGGACTGAGTGTCCTCATAATCTAATCTAATTATTGGGTTTATTTAAAGCAGAAGTTGATATGTTCTTGATTAGTGAGGGCATCTAGGTTACGGGAAGAAGGCAGGAGAATAGGGATGAGGGGGTAATAAATCAGCAATGATAGAATCGCAGAGCAGATTTGACGGGCCAAGTGGCCTAATTCTGTTCCTATATTGTATGGTCTTATGGTTATTGCCTGAGGCATCATGGTGTTGGAGCAGTACCATAGTTACCTTACATCTCCAGGGATGCAGGTTCAATCCTGACCTTCTGTGGAGTCGCCATGTTTTCCGTGTGCCTACATTTGCTTCCCTGGAAGTTCTGGGTACCTTCTACATCCCAAAAAAAGTGCTGGTAGGTGAACTGATTGCTGTAATCTCGCGTAGGCAGATACAGCAAAGACTCAAAGTGGAATTAATGGGCATGTGAGAAAGAATAAGCTGAAGAAGTATTGGGAGATAATGAGAGGCCGGAATAGACTGATGAGTTTGCTGGGCCTTGCATGGACCTGATGGGCTGAATTTCCTTTTCTGGTACTGTATAGTAATCAAGATGGGTCAGTAAGTCAACGCATTGAGAGGGCAGGGGTTATGGTAGGAGGCACCAAACTACCACTGTGCCCCAAAGATAGGGGAGGAAAATTTGGCAATTGTTGGGAGTATATCAACATGGATTTCTGAAGTAATTGCATTGCATTTGCTTGCAAGGTCATTGGCTTAGAGGTTGGTGGAAACTCTCAGCTCAGGCACATGAGGAGTGGGGATTCTGGCACTAGGGTGCTTCCTACCCCTTTATTGTTGGATACAAACTATATAATAAATATTGGGTCTGGAGAAATCTGAAACAGTAACTGTTACTTCTCATTCCAGGTTCCCCAACAAAAACACACACACACGTTGCTCCCATGGCTGATGAATTTGTTGATGTGACCAACACTCCCATTTATATTGCTTGTTAGGAAATATTATGCAATTTGTATTCTTGTTTTTAAGAGAGTGATCTATCTTAAAGTCCAAGATTCTTTCCGGGTTCAACCATTTTCATCCAATTGATTATTCAGTATGGTGAAAAGGATCAGTGGATCTTCAGAATGACATCAGGAATAAATATTCAATATAAATACAGATTTATAAATTAAAGATCAATAAAAAGGTCATTGAAGTGAATAGCATGAATGGAGATAAGAACTATTATCTGTTTGTTTCTCAGAAGGGATGTGCCTGATGATTTGCGAAGTTCAGAATGGATTAACCCAAAAAACACAAACTTGCTCAACCTGACCCTGACCCTGATGTGAAAACATAACAATGAGAGCTGTATCACCCGTATGTGGAAACTCTTTCACATACACTCAGAGGCCACTTCATCAGGTACAGGAGTAGAAGCCGGTAAGGTCTTATGCTACTCAGCCACATCAAGGTTAGACATGTTCTGCATTCAGATTTGCTCTTCTGCACACCACTGTCATAATGCATGGTTATCTAAGTTACTGTCACCTTCCTGTCAGCTTGAACCAGTCTGGCCATTTGCCTCTGACCTCTCTCATTAATAAGGTGGTTTCACCCACAGAACTACCACTCAGTTGATGTTTTTTTGTTTTTCTCATCATTCTCTCTAAACTCTGGAGACTGTTGTGTGTGACAATACCAGGAGATCAGCAGTTTCTGAAATACTCAAACCACCCTGTCTAGCACAAACAATCATTCTACGGTCAAAGTCACTCAAAGCACATTTCTTCCCCATTCTGATATTTGGTCTGAACAACAACTGAACCTTTTGACCATGTCTGCATGCTTTTATGCTTTGAGTTGCTGCCACATGATTAGCTGATTAGATATTTGCACTAATGAGCGGGTGTACAGGTGTACCTAATGAGTTGGCCACTGAGTGTATCTGCACATGTAACAGTTAAAGAAAGTACATTGGCATTTACTTTGGGGAAAAAAACTGAAGGGAGGGAAATATTCACTAGATTGTGGGTACAAACTTGAAAGAGGCCAATGTTTAAAGCAAGCAAACAGATCATGGTGTACTGGTGATCTAATCAGTTATGCAAAACTCTGTCCAGCTCCATGATTAGGTAAAAGTCTCACCATGAAGGCTATCTCTAAAATAATTCTCTTTTTTTAAATTTTAATTTTAATTTGTTAATATAATTGGCAATAGATCTAAGGATTCAGCTATATATTGTTCTGATTCCAAACAAAGCTTACATTGGAATGTATAGTGATCAGATATTTTGTTCATCCATCAGAAATTTCTCTCAAAGCCCAGGATTTTGAGAGAAGAAGTGAATTCTGCCTCTCGAAGAGGAAAGACTCCCAAGTGAGGAAAGAAATAGCTGTCGCTCACAGTCAGCACATCCAATACCTGTCTCCAAGTGGGCTGTTGTTAACTGAATGCTCTCAGCAAAACCCGACCACAGGCTGCCAGAGGAAGTGGTTGAGGCAAGTATAATAGCATCATTCAATAAGCACTTGGATTGGTACAAGGAGGGGTAGGGTTTAGAGGGATCTGGGCTGAACTGAGGAAATTGGGACTAGCTGGGTCGGCACCATAATCGGCATGGACTTGTTGAACTGAAGGGCATATGTGCTTGTTGTGTTGCTCAATGACTCTAAATGAGTGAACAATCCAGAGTTATTTTGGCTGTCTAGGTTATGGCTGGGTTTCAGGTGGGTATTAAGCAACTATAATTTCTATAATCACCATGGGAATGGCCAAGGCAAAGTTACGGGCTTCATGGTAAAAAGGTGGCATTAGACTGAGGGGCAGACAAGCTTATTGATGGATCACAGAGTAAACAACTGAGTGCCAGTTGTTTTTATTATCAGTACTGTTACTCACTGGCTCTAAGATTCACTAAACAAGTTCCTGGGATGGCAAGTTTGCAATGTGAGCTGAGATTGAGTTGACTGGAACTAGGTTTAGCAGAATGGCAGAAGATCTCATTAAAGTTTACAGAATTCATAAAGAGCTTGGCGGGCTAAATGAAGGGAAGATGTTTCCCCTGACTGAGAAGTCTAGCAGCAGGGGGCAAAGTTCAAGAAGAAAGGGTTTGCTCTTTAGGACTGAGATGAGGTGAACTTCCTTGTGGCGAACCTTCAGAATTCTGTACCCCAAATGTCTGCGGGCAGTCAGTCATTGTCGTCACTAAAGCAGAGATGGAGATTGTTTTTCCTCTGGACCTCAAGGGAATGAAGGGAAGTTGGGATAAGTGCTAGGAAATTGTGTCAGCTCCAAGATTAGCTCATCATCATTCATCCATCTGCTGTGTGCTGACCGAGGTTGAAAGGGCACGCTTCAAAGTCAACAACCACTCATTCATTGAAATATGTGAGAGGACGGGCCAGACTCTTCACATCTGCAAAAGACAAAAGTCCTGTACCAACTTGCCCCTACGATCCAACTCTGTCCCCTTGCAATGTCTTCCTGATTATTCCTTCTCTTTTTACATTATTCGAGGTCTTCCAAATTGCCCCACTATGGTGGCTTTGAGAATACTTTAGAATCTTTTCCTCTGTCCACTCAGTAATCTCTGAATAGGTAAACTGCTCCTGTATCTCAGCGAAGGCAGAAAATAATAATGGAATATATTACTCCTTCAGGACACCAAAACAGCCTTCTGGCTCCATTAAAAAAATGCGAGATCTCAAACGTAACACAAAGCTCATAGACTACCGGGCAGCAACGATCCCTGGCTTTTAATGTGTCTCTGACACCTAGACTATCAACAGAAGGCACCTCAAACACTGGAGAGGTAAGACCAATACAGTATTCACAAATTCATTCTAATCCTCTGGCAAACCAATGTCCAGAATTTCCTCTGAGTCAATATCCCCAGCATGGAAACCTTAGCAGTCAACTCCAATGAAGTCACATCATTACCATCATTCCAAAACATATACTCTTCAGAAGATCACAAAATAGGAGCATGAGTAGTTCACTCAACCCTTCAAGCCTGCCCACTATTGAACATGACCATGGCTGATCTACAACAGGACCCAACTCCTTTTCTAGTCCACTTCCTCATGGCCCTCAATTCCCCAGTCTTTCAAAAGTTTATCAACCTTAAGTACTTCTGTTGATCCAGCATCCACAAAACACTGCAGTAGAGAATTCCAGAGATGCACTACCCTCTGCAAAAAAATATTTAGAACATGGAACATAGAGCGTTACAGCACAGTACAGGCCCTTCCTTAACCTATCTTCATAAGATAGCATGCCCTCTAGTTCAGGCAGCATCCCAGGAAATCTCCTCTGCATTTTTTAATGTATTTTAGTTTTAAATGACTGATCTCTTATCTTGTAACTACATCCCTTCATTCAAGACTCTGGCACAAGTCAGGACATTGGTCTGCCTCCTCAGAATCTTATATGAATCAATAGAATCACTCTTAATCTTCTAAATTCCAACAAATGCAGGCCTAACCTGTCCAGCCTCTCTTGATAAGCTAACCTCTACTCCGAGGTTACTGAGTGGACAGAGGTAAAGATTCACAGGTGCTTTCAATGCCACCAAATCATGGCAATCCCTAAACCTGAAATACTACAAAAAGAGATGGAATATTCCAGATGACATTGATAGCATGCATCAGCAGCACACAGAAACTCTGTGTAAATATCAAAAAAAAAGTGTCACCCCCAAGTCTACCCAACTGTCTACCTCATCAATTGTCTCTTGCCCCATCTCTAGGTCTCATCAGCCCCTTCAGAACCCAGAGAAACAGAGTTGAAGAAAGTCATTAAAAGAGTTGAAGAAAGGACATTAAGGACATCCTGAACGCTAAAAAGAGGGCGTTTAGAGATGGAAATAGAGAGGAGCTGCGGGCAGTACAGAGGGACCTGAACGCCAGGATCAGAGAGACTAAAGACAGGTACAGGAGGAAGCTTGAGTGGAAACTCCAGCAGAACGACATGAGAGAGGTCTGGAGGGGGATGAGGACCATCACTGGGTTCTGACAAACTAGCAACAGAGGAGCTGAAGGCAGTGTGGACAGGGCCAATGAACTTCTGTTCTTTAACAGATTTGAAATTGTGGCCCCTGCCCATCCCCCACATGAGCCATCTGTTGTCGGCCCCCAACCAACATAAATTCCACTCTCCCCTCCTATCCCTCCTCACAGTCCCCCACCCTGCTCTCATGACTATACCCCTTCCCCACACGAAACCACCATAGTGGGCTTCACAGCTGAACAGGTGAGAAGACAGCTGAAACATCTCAACCCAAGCAAGGCTGCAGGACCGGATGGTGTCAGTACCAGGGTGCTCAAAGCCTGTGCCCCTCAGCTATGTGGAGTACTTCGCCATGTATTCAACCTGAGCCTGAGGCTCTGGAGGATTCCTGTACTGTGGAAGACGTCCTGCCTCATCCCTGTGCCGAAGACACCGCGCCCCAGCGGCCTCAATGACTACAGACCGGTGGCATTGACCTCTCACATCATGAAGACCCTGGAGAGAATTGTTCTGGAGCTGCTCCGGCCTATGGTCAGGCCACACTTAGATCCCCTCCAGTTCGCCTACCAGCCCTGACTTGGAGTTGAGGATGCCATTGTCTACCTGCTGAAGCGGGTCTACGCCCACCTGGACAAACCAGCGAGCACTGTGAGGGTCATGTTTTTTGACTTCTCCAGTGTGTTCAACACCATCCGCCCTGCTCTGCTGGGGGAGAAGCTGACAGCGATGCAGGTGGATGCTTCCTTGGTATCATGGATTCTTGATTACCTGACTGGCAGACCACAGTACGTGTGCTTGCAACACTGTGTGTCTGACAGAGTGATCAGCAGCACTGGGACTCCACAGGGGACTGTCTTGTCTCCCTTTTTCTTCACCATTTACACCTCGGACTTCAAGTACTGCACAGATTCTTGTCATCTTCGGAAGTTTTCGGATGACTCTGCCATAGTTGGATGCATCAGCAAGGGAGATGAGGCTGAGTACAGGGCTACAGTAGGAAACTTTGTCACATGGTGTGAGTAGAATTATCTGCAGCTTAATGTGAAAAAAGACTAAGGAGCTGGTGGTAGACCTGAGGAGAGCTAAGGTACCAGTGACCCCTGTTTCCATCCAGGGGTTCAGTGTGGACATGGTGGAGGATTACAAATACCTGGGGATATGAATTGACAATAAACTGGACTGGTCAAAGAACACTGAGGCTGTCTACAAGAAGGGTCAGAGCTGTCTCTATTTCCTAAGGAGACTGAGGTCCTTTAACATCTGCCGGATGATGCTGAGGATGTTCTACGAGTCTGTGGTGGCCAGTGCTATCATGTCTGCTGTTGTGTGCTGGGGCAGCAGGCTGAGGATAGCAAACACCAACAGAATCAACAAACTCATTTGTAAGGCCAGTGATGTTGTGGGGATGGAACTGGACTCTCTCATGGTGGTGTCTGAAAAGAGGATGCTGTCTAAATTGCATGCCATCTTGGTCAATGTCTCCCATCCACTACATAATGTACTGGGTGGGCACAGGAGTACATTCAGCCAGAGACTCATTCCACCGAGATGCAGCACAGAGCGTCAGAGGAAGTCATTCCTGCCTGTGGCCATCAAACTTTACAACTCGTCCCTTGGAGGTTCAGGCACTCTGAGCCAATAGGCTGGTCCTGGACTTATTTCGTAATTTACTGGCATAATTTACATACTACTATTTAACTATTTATGGTTCTATTACTATTTATTATTTATGGTGCAACTGTAACGAAAACCAATTTCCCCCGGGATCAATAAAGTATGACTATGACTATGACTCATTCTCGATCCTAGAAGAAGAGGAGGAGTTGAAGAAAGACCTTATGGTGTAGAGGAGGAGAAATAAGAAAATTATGATCAAAATATTAGGCTCCATGGTCCTTTCATAAAGGCACAAAGTATAAATAAAATGCTGATAATCTGGCACCTTGGGATTTTGGTAGTGCTGGGCCAGCTTTTGAGACTATTGGATATTACACCTATCCATATCTAAACTCACTTTTTTTTACATTTTACATTGTAATTTAATAAATTCTCTATTGAACCTGATGAGTTTAAAGGGGGCAGGAAATACACAAGCACTCCGGGCCCCAGGTTTGGCCATAAAGCTCTCCATGACCCTGATCTCTGCTTTCCAAACCCAAAGCACACTCATAGAATCATAAAGTCACAGAACCCTTGATCCTTTCAGCCCATCGAGTCCTGACTGAACCATTAATCTGCCGAGTCCTATTGACCTGCACTCATTCATAGTCTGGACCCCAGTCCTGTCCACACTCCAGAGTCCTGACTCTGGCCACACACTCCACTTGCACTCTGACCTCCCTGCTGACATTCCAGTTCAGTGAGTTTTCCATCACGATTTCTGAACAATCAGATGCTGGATCATCAGGAACAAACTGCGTGCCTTCGCAGAGCAATTTCAGATGGCACAGTAGCCTTTAATGAAGTACAGCTGTCAGGACTGGGAACAAAATAGCCAAAATGTAAAATTTGCAAGAAAACAGGGAAAGTGTTTGAACAAGAGTTGATTCAGGATGAAATAACATAATTCAATGGCCACTTAATTAGGTACTCATGTACACCTGCTTATTAATGCTAATATATAATCAGCCAATCATGTGGCAGCAACTCAATGCATAAAAGCACACAGACATGGTCAAGAGGTTCAGTTGTTGTTCAGACCAAACATCAGAATGGGACAGAAATGTGATCTATGTGACTTTCACTGTGGAATTGCTGGTACCAGACGGGGTGGTTTGAGGATTTCAGAAACTGCTGATCTTCTGGGATTCTCAAACACAACAATGTCTAGAGTTTACAGAGAATGGTGCAAGAAACAAAAAATATCCAGTGAGGGGTAGTTCTGTTGTCGAAATGTCTTATTAATAAGAGAGGTCAGAGGAGAAAGGTTGGACTGGTTCAAGCTGACAGGAAGCTGACAGTAACTCGAGTAACCACATGTTATGTAGTGGTGTGCAGAAGAGCATCTCTGAATGCACAACACATGAAGTGGATTGGCTACAGCAGCAGAAGACCAGAAATATAAAAATGGAGATGAGAAGGCATACAGGGGCGAGTTGAGTGGTGTCACAGCAACAACTTGGCACTCAACGTCAGTAAGATGAAAGAGTTGATTGTCGACTTCAGGAAGGGTAGGATGAGGGAACATGAACTAATCCTCATAGAGGGATCAGAAGTAGAGAGAGTGAGAAATTTCAAGTTCCTGGATGTCAAGATCTTTGAGGATGTAACCTGGTCCCAACACACCGATGCCCCTACACAGAAGGCAAGACAGTAGCTATAATTCATTAGGAGTTTGAAGAGATTTTGATTGTCACCTAAAACACTCGAAAACTTCTATAGATGTACCATGGAGAACATTCTGATGGGCTGCATCACTGTCTGGTATGGGGGGGGGGGGGGCTACAGCACAGGACAAAAAGAAACTACAAAAAATTGTAAAATTAGTCAGCTCCATCTTGGATACTAGCCTCCATAAAATCCAAGACATCTTCAAGAAGCGGTGTCTCAGAAAGGTGACGTCCATTATTAAGGATCTCCAGCACCCAGGGCATGCCCTTTTCTCACTGTTACCATCAGGTAGGAGGTACAGAAGCCTGAAGGCACACACTCAGTGATTCAGGAACAGCTTCTTCCCCTCTGCCATCCGATTCCTAAATGGACTTGAATCCATAAACACCACCTCACTTTTTAAAATACATATTATTTGTGTTTTGCACTAATTTTAATTTAATATGCATATATATACTTACTGTAATTGATTTACTTATTTTTTTCTTTCTATATTATCATGTATTGCATTGAACTGCTGCTGCTAAGTTAGCAGATTTCACGACACATGCTGATGATAATAAACCTGATTCTGATTTTGTTTCCCATGGGATTGGTCTGTCACAGTTTAACACTGGGGTACTGGTGATGGGAATGAGTGGAGGACAGCATTGGGGAGAACCCTGTCATTGTATAACACCAGGGACGGTCATTGTCTAACCTGGAGTATGGTACTGGTGGAGATGGGTCTGTCCCTGTATTTCACTGAGGTGCAGTCTGGTGTGGATGACATTGTCACTGTACAACACTAGGGTATAACGCTGGTGGAGCCAGGTTTTGACCAACAGAAACTGCAGACTCAGAAAGTGTTGTTTTGAAGACCTATAACAGGTTCAACTGGCTGTACAATTCTTTGGTTCCCAATCCTGCCAGCTGCCCTCCCATGGGTGAATCTTATTAGATGTGCATATCTAGTAAAGCTGATGGTGGGAGGGGTAGTGGTTAATGTGGCATTGAGAGATCACACCTTCAGTCTTCTGACCCGGAGCAGAGGAAGATGATGTTCCACGTGAGGAAAAGTGTGAATAGTTGGTTTTAAATGGGGTGATTACTGGAAAGTATTCGGGTAGGGAGGGAGTGGTGAGCAGGGCAGTGAGTGGGATAGTGAGTCAGACAGTGAATGGGATAGTGAGCAGGATAGTGAGTGTGATAGTGAGTGGGATAGTGAGTGGAACAGTGAATGGAATAGTGAGTAGGATAGTGAGCAGGATAGTGAATGGGATAATGAGTTTGATAGTGAGTGTAATAGTGAGTGTGATAGTGAGTGTGATAGTGAGTGGGGTAGTGAGTAGGATAGTGAGCGGGATAGTGAGTGGGATAGTGAGTGGGATAGTGAGTGGGATAGTGAGCAAGATAGTGAATGGGATAATGGGTTTGATAGTGAGTGTGATAGTGAATGGGATAGTGAGTGGGATTGTAAGTGTGACAGTGAGTGGAATGGTGAGTGTGATAGTTGGTGGGACAGTGAGTGTGATTATAAATGTGATGGTGAGTGGGACAGTGAATGGTATAGTGAGTGGGATTGTAAGTATGATAGTGGGATAGTGAGTGGGACAATGAGTGGGATAATGAGCAAGATAGTGAGCAGGATAGTGAGTGGGATTGTAAGTGTGATAGTGGGATAGTGAATGGGATAGTGAGTGGGATAATGAGCAGGATAATGAGCAGGATAGTGAGTGGGATTGTAAGTGTGATAGTGAGTCAGACAGTGAGTGGGATAGTGAGTAGAACAGTGAGTGTGATAGTGAGTGGGAAAGTGAGTGTGCTGGTGAGTGGGGTACTGAGTAGGATGGTGAGTGGGGTGGTGAGTGTGATACTAGGTGGGATAGTGACTGGGACAGTGAGTGATAGTGAGTGTGATACTGAGTGGGATAGTGAGTGATACTGAGTGGGATACTGAGTGGGACAGTGAGTGGGACAGTGAGTGGGATAGTGAGTGGGATAGTGAGTGGGACACTGAGTGGGACAGTGAATGGTATAGTGAGTGGGATTGTAAGTATGATAGAGGGATAGTGAGTGGGACAATGAGTGGGATAATGAACAAGATAGTGAGCAGGATAATGAGCAGGATAGTGAGCAGGATTGTAAGTGTGATAGTGAGTCAGACAGTGATTGGGTCAGTAAGTGGGACAGTGAGTGGGATAGTGAGTAGAACAGTGAGTGTGATAGTGAGTGGGAAAGTGAGTGTGCTGGTGAGTGGGGTACTGAGTAGGATGGTGAGTGGGGTGGTGAGTGTGATACTAGGTGGGATAGTGAGTGGGATAGTGAGTGGGATAGTGAGCGGGATAGTGAGCGGGATAGTGAGCGGGATAGTGAGCAGGTCAGTCAGTGGGTCAGTTATTGGGATAGTGAGCGGAACAGTGAGCGGAACAGTCAGTTAATGAGATAGTGAACAGGATTGTGAGTGGGATAGTGAGTGAGATGTTGATGATGGAGTGGGAGGGGCGTTCAGCAGAAATTAGCATTTTCTCTTTAGTCATAATCAAATTGATCAGTGCCTAATGTATTTACATTCGGATGATTGACGCACAGAATTAGTTTGGATTTTCAGTCTGATTTTCCACACAAAATGTTTAAACAAATTGATTAAACAAATGTAGATTACTGAGCATTACTTATTGGTGCAATCAATGGTCATTTGCACTGCAACCGTAAATATAACTTGTTTTGATCAAAAAGAGTTTCTTGCTATTTGTGTTACAGACCCTGGGATAAGCAGCCAAGTTCAGGAACTGGTAATGAATTTCTGTGTTCAGCACCATTGCCTGCAACATGTTGCTTTGAGACTAACAAGAGCACAAGACTTATTAGACTTAACATTACACAATGAGCCCAGAATGTATGAACATTTATCTGAAAATGATATTAGAATTGTGTTCAATGGATTCTTTAAGTGGAACTCGACACAGCCACTAAGATCTCAGATTTGCATCCAATACAATGAAGACCATGCTCAATAATCTGGGCAGGTTTTCTAATGGAAAATCACAACAGTGGGAGCTGTTGGAAGGATCATTTAATATGACACTGAAACAGTTTAGAGCACAAAGGGAAAAGTGTGCCCATTGCCTAAATGAACTCCCAACATCATCATCAGGCGCCATGCCCAGTTTGAGCTTTGACTGCCATGGCCCACACACTCCTGTTTCGGGTCAAGTGGATCAATTCATTGGTATTCATTTCCAATTCTCTGGCTGCTGTCTCCATCATCATTTGTCTTTGTCTTCCTCTTGCTTTCTTCCCTTCAATCTTTCCCATAATTACCGTGCATTCTAACTCCTCTTTCCTAATCACATATCCAATGAAGTTACGTTGCCTTTTCATGATCTCATACATTATTTCTCTTTTTGTGTTTGCTCTGTTCATGACATCCTTGTTAGATATTCATTTTGTCCATGATATTCTTCGCATCCTCCTCAAAAACCACATCTCTGCTGCTACAATTTGTTTCCTCATGTTACTAGATATTGTCCAACATTCTGAGCCATATAACATTACTGGATAAACGTAACATTTCAGGACTCTGAGGCGGGTTGTCATGCCTAGTTTAGTATTGGTCAGTATACTCTTCATTCTCGTAAAGGTGTCTTTTGCCATCCCTATTCTTCTTTTAATGTCCAAGTCGCACCTGCCATCTGATGTCACCCAGCTTCCTAAGTAGCGAAAGTTCTGTACTTGTTTTATGTCTTCTCCATTTATTCTCAGCCTGCAGATAGGATTCTCCTTCTTTTTGGATATCACCATACATTGTCTTTTTGCAATTGATAGATAGACTCATTTTTGCACTTTCTTCAACAATTATATCAATTAAGTTTTGTAGTTCTTCCTCCGTACCTGCAATTAACACAGTGTCATCAGCATATCTGAAATTAGTGATGTTTTCACCACCATCTTTGATTCCCAAGATGTCTCTTATTTTTTTGTAATATTGTTTCACTGTACACATTAAATAAATCAGGGGAGAAAACACACCCTTGTCTAACACCTCTCTTGATTTTCGTAAACTGACTCACTTCTCCATCTATTCCTACAGTGGCAGTCTGTTCCCAGTACAGATTTCTGATTAGGCGGAGATCTTTTGAATCTAGATCTAGCGTTTTCTGTAATATTTCAAATAACTTATTATGCTTCACTTTATCAAATGCTTTTGTGTAGTCGATAAAACAAACAAACAAATCATTTTGTACTTGAATAGCTCATTCTGATAGTGTCCTTAACATCAATATTGCGTTTCTTGTACCTTTGTCCTTCACAAAATCACATTGTTCTTTGCCTATTTCAGCTTGTATCTTACTTTTAGCTCTTGTCATCAAAATTCTTAGAGGTATGTTGGTGATATGACTCATTAAACTATGTAATGCACATTCTATTGCTCCAGGTTTCTTAGGAAGAGTGATAAATACTGATTTTTTTCATCTCTTCTGGTATTAATCCAGTCTCATAAATGTCATTGATTAAATCAGTAAGTTTTTCAATTCCATAATCTTCAAGGGTGATAATTTGTTCTATTACTGATTCATCAGGACCTGCTGCCTTTCCTTTCTTCATCTTATTTATTGCATTACAAACTTCAGATTTTAAAATACTTGGACCTTCAATGCCAAATGAACTCTACATGCCAAATATTAGGCCAAATAAGATGAGGAACAAGAGAGACAATACAAAAATATAAAGTTAAAAGGAAAAGCTTACTTAAGGGCAAAAATTGGTGTATAAATTTACAACTATGATAAATAAACAGCAGGAATCGTAAAAGTCAACCGTCATTTACAGAACAGTGCATCCCTGTAAAAACAGGATCACTAGAATCCAGTATGATGCTCACCGAGGGGGTTGTCCATTGGTGGGTCTTCAAGTGGCTCTCGAGGCCATTCTGGGATCCACATATTCTGGTGCGGTTTTGGTCAAAAGTAAGTGGTAGCTGTGGTTAGTGGTTGGTTTATTTGTTGTTCAGTCTTTCCTTTCACAACTGCTGTTTGTTCTCTGCCGCACGGCAGAGGTCGTTCTCATGTAGCACAGCTCCGCCTTTAACAGATTTCCTCCCAGTCTACCTACTTAGTGCAAAGCCTTCACAGGCTCTAGATGTCACGTTGAATTTCTGCAGGCTGATTTTGATGTTATCTTTGAAGCATTTCCTTTGCCCACTAGGAGCTCGTTGACCTTCCTTCAACTAGGAGCAAAAGTATACAAGGAAAAAGTATAGTTGATATCTCAGCCCGAAACATTGACTGCACTTTTTTCCATAGAAGCTGCCTGGCCTGCTGAGTTCCTCCAGTATTTTGTGTGTGTTGCTCAGATTTCCAGCATCTGCAGATTTTCTCTTGTTTCTTGAAGGGAAATTACTACTTATAAAGGAAAAAGCAAACAGATCACAAGACAAAAGTAGTGCACGCATATATAAGAACATAAGATATAGGAGCAGGAGTAGGCTATCCGGCCCATCGCGCCTGCCCTGCCATTCAATAAGATCATGGCTGATCTGTCCGTAAACTCAGCTCCATCTACCTGCCTTTTCCCCACAACCCTTAATTCCCCTACTATGTAAAAATCTATCTAGCTGTATCTTAAAGATAGATAGTGGATGGTGAAAATAAAAAGGAGTTCTCTGAGTTCAATGGACTGTGTTACAGTTCTTGTTGAGTGTTTGGGAATTTTAATTGGAAGGGATGAGTATTCTGCCAAAGGATTAGTAGGAGGACATTGCCAGGAAGAGCACAGAGATGTAGTCAGAATCAGAATCAGATCAGGTTTAATATCATGGCATATATTGTGAAAGTTGTTGTCTTTGTGGCAACAGTACAATGCAATATATAGTAATAGAAAAAACTGTAAGTAATACTGTATATACAGTAAGTATACATATATTACATATACATATATTGCAAAGTCAGAAATAAAAAAGCACTGAGGTAGTGTTCATGGGTTCCATGTCCATTCAGAAATCTGGGGGCAGAGGGGAAGAAGCTGTTCCTGAATCATTGAATGTGTGCTTCAGGCTTCTGTACTTCCTACCTTTCTGAGACATCACTCCTTGAAGATGTCCTGGATACTACAGAGGCTAGTGCCCATGATGGTGCTGACTAAGTTTATAACTCTCTGCAGTTTATTTCAATCTTGTACAGTAGTCCTCCACCACCCCCACTTCCCCATACCAGATGGTCTATAAAATATGCTATCAGAAGCAACTGTGTGTGACGCTTTTTAAAATGAATCTTTGTGGCCTTCTTGGGTACTAGACTCTGTAGTATCCAAGACATCTTCAAGGAGCAGTGCCTCAGAAAGGCGGCATCCATTATTAAGGACACCCCATCACCCAGGACATGCTCCTTTCTCACTGTTACCATCAGGTAGGAGGGACAGAAGCCTGAAGGCATACATTCAGTGATTCAGGAACAGCTTCTTCCCCTCTGCCATCCGATTCCTAAATGGAACCCAAGAACACTACCTCAATTTTTTTCCGTTTTGCACCATTTTGATCTAACTATTTAATATACATATATTCTTACATATAATATTTACTTACATTTTTCTATATTATCATGTACTGAATTGTATCTTTGCCACTAAGCTAACAAATTTCATGACATATGCCGGTGATATTAAACCTGATTCTGATCTTCAATATTCTATTCCTTGGCTTCGTGACTGTTGCCCTGTTAGTCTGATTGCTGTGTACAAGTGGATAGAATGTTCTCCTGTACTTGGCTTCGTTGACATTGAAACAAAGTTCATGTTTTAGGCCAATGACTCTGAAAGAAACTAGAATAGCTGGTTATGTGACAGGAGATCAGCCAGCTCTGAAGGCATTGTTACACTAGGTTTCTTTCTGTGTTGTTATTTCTCTGACCTGCTAGGTATTTCTGCATTTTTAGTGACACGGTTAACCATCAGCAAGATGCTTTGATGGAGAAACATTTAAGTTTTAAGCTGTCTCATTCTCTTTAATGATTATATCGGCAAAGCGGCCCCTTCCCAATCTATGTCAGATCTCACCAACGTAGGAGTAGCTGCACCTGGAGCATCGGATACAGTAGGCGACTCCCAAACAATTCGCATGTGAAGTGGTGCCTTACCTGGAAGGACTATTTGGGGTCCTGAATGAAGGTGGTGGAGGAGGTGAATGGGCAGGTGTAGCACCTCTGCCACTTGCAAGGAAAAATGCCAGAAGAGGAATTAATGGGGAGGGTCGAATGAACAAGAGAATGACAGAGAAAGTTCTTTCTGAGAAAGCGGAGAGTGGGGTGCGGTAAAGATGTCTTTGGTGGTAGGGTCCCATTGAAGATGGTGGAAGTTGTGGAGAATGAGGTGCTGGATGTGGAGACTCAAGGGGTGGTAGGTGAGGACAAGAGGAGCTCTATCCCTGTGAAGAAGGCAGGAAGATGAGGTGAGCACAGATGTGTTGGAAGTGGAGAAGATGCGAGTGAGGGCAGAATCAATGGTGGAAGAAGGGAAACCCTATTTTTTGAAGGAGAACACTTCTGATATCCTGGAAAGGAAAGCCTCATCCTGGGAACAGAAGCAGCGGAGACGAAGGAAATGAGGGAATGGCATAATTAGAGGAGACAGGATGGGAAGAGGTATATTCAAGATAGCCATGGGAATCAGTCAGTTTATAAAAGATATCAGTAGACAGTTTGTCTCCAGAGGTGGAGACGGAGAGATCGAGAAAGGGGAGGGGGGTATCAGAAATGTACTAAGTGAATTTAAGGGCAGGGTGGAAGCTAGAGTCATAGTGGATGAAATTGACGAGCTCAGCATGGGTGAGTGAATCAGCGCCAATGTAGAAATTAGCATAGCACAGAAAGAATCGAGGAGCAATACCAGGGAAGACTTGGAACATGGAATGTTCAATATCCCAGGGAAGGCTTAGAACACGGACTGCTCCATATGATCCACATTTGAAAATGTCTTTTGCAAAGCATAATTAATGCTCGGTCCACTGCTAATTTTAAATCAATGCTATTTCAACTTCTGTTATCCAGAATATTATGATTTATGAAAAAAGGGATGGTTTATGTAATTATGCCACAGGATGGCCATGATCTCTCTGAATGGTGGAGCTGATTTGAGGGGCTGAATATCCATCCCACTCCTGTTCCTACATTCCCATATTCCTGGGAGTAGTTATGTGGCTGGAGGAGATATGGAGCGTATGCCATCTGTCGGTTCAGAGACATTGGCAGAGCTAAGATCAGATAGTGATGATCAGAACTGAGAGTGGCGGGCTTCCATGTGGAAACTGATGCTGTGGTTGCAGAGGAGATAAATAGTGGGAGGTGAGGACAGACCAGATGTAAAAGTGTTCAACCACTGGAATTCTGAACAATTCCATGCAATGCTACGTCCAATGCCCTTAACTTCTCTTTAGGCAGCCCCCAAGATCAATGGTGAGGGTTCTGTGGTCTCTTAGGAGGTTGCTGGGTTGATGAGGCTGATGTAAGATCCAGGGAATCTGTTACAGGCAGGCCAGGAGATGCTTGGCAATCGGGGTGAGGGGGTGGATTGATTACACTCCATCCATAATGTGTAGATTCAGATTCAGATTTATTTGTTTATCACATGTTGTACATCAAAATATACAGTGAGATGTATTGTTTATGTTAAAAATCAACACGCCTAAGGATGTGCTGGGGGCAGCCCACAAGTGTCGCCACACATTCTGGCATCAACATAGTGTGCCCACAATGCCCGGCAGAACAACACAGAACACATCAAGTAACCAAACAACACATGCCAAATGTTGGAGGAATTCAGCATCTCAAGCAGCATCCATGGAAGGGAACAAAAAGTCACCCTTGGCCCAAATTGCTGGCCTTTCACTCCCCTCCATCGATGCCGCCTGACCTGCCAAGTTCCTCCAGCATTCTGCATGTGTTGCTCTTGATTTCCAGCATCTGCATATATAAATAAATAAAGGCATCCATTAGTCTTGCAAGACCATGGATCTGTGCCTGGAAAGTCTTCACTCTCCAGGGCGTAGGCCTGGGCAAGGTTGTATGGAAGACCAGCAGTTGCCCATGCTGCAAGTCTCCCCTCTCCATGACACCAATGTTGTCCAAGGGAAGGGCATTAGGACCCATACAGCTTGGCACCAGTGTCATCGCAGAGCAATGGGTGATTAAGTGCCTTGCTCAAGGACACAACACGTTCCCTTGGCTGGGGCTCGAACTCACAACCTTCAGATAGCTAGTCCAATCCCTTAACTACTTGGCCACATGCCCACACACTGGATAGATAAGAAATATGTAATCTGCATATATAAGAAATAAGAAACAGATGCAGAAGAGCAACCAGCCCCTTGAATCCACCATGCCACTCAATACCATTGCATCTGATAAAGTCTTGCCCTCAAAATCCCCTTTCCACTTCTCTCTTCATATCAGTTGACTTCCTTATGGTTTCAATGCCTGCCTTTAATTATTCAATGGTACCACTCCAAAGCTCTCTGGACTAAAGAATCCTAGAGTCTCAAAAGAGGAAAGATCTCCACATCTCCATGTCAAATGGATGTCTCCTTTTGCCCCTTGTACCGAAACTATGTCCCCTTGTTCCAGAAGGGGAAACATTCATCCTGCCAGCATGGCTGAGAAATTCTATATGTTTAAATAAGATCACCCCTCATTGCACCACACACCAGTGATCATGGGCACAAGTTACTTATGCTATCCAAATATCAACCCCTTTATCCCAGGAATCCAATCTGGCAAACCATCTCCGCAGTACCTCAAATGCGTTACACACAGGGCCCAAAGCCATTCTGCAGGCTCTGTCTCGCTATAAAATCTCATCAAAGCTTTCCTTATTCATTTTCTATACCCCTTACAATAAAGCCTAACTTCCTATTTAGATGTTGAAAATTCATGCGAACTTTTTATACTTCATGTCATTGGACAACCACTTCACTCTCTATCACATTATGTATTCTCATTCTATTTGAATAATAATTTTCTTTCTCATTCTCCATTCCAAGATTAACAGGCACACAATTTACCACAGTACTTTGCCAGCTTCTTAAGCTAACCGTATTCCTTTATATCTTCTTTATGTCTGTCTCACAACTTGCTAACTCAACTATTCTGGCATCATCAGCAAATCTGGCTATGGTGCAAAAGTTCCTCATCCAAGTCACCTCTAGCAGCTACTTCATATACAGACCACCCATTTTGTGAAACAGTTGCCCCTCCAGTCCTTTTAAATCTTTCCCTCTTACTTTAAACCTTTGCCCTCAAGTTTTGGACTCCCCTGCCCTGGGGAAAAGCCTGATTGTTCACATTAGCTATGCCTTTTCTGATTTTGTAAGAATTCATTAGGTCTCTCTTCAGTTTTGTGTACTCTTAGTCTAACCAGAGTCTCCTAATAATTCAAACCTTGCAGTCCCAATAATATTCTGGTCAATCTTTTTTGTACCCTTTCCAGTTTAATGACCTTTCTATAACAGGGTGACCAGAATTGTAGACAGAGCTTCAAATGTGGTTTTTACCAATGCCTTGTACAGCTGCAGCATGATATCTCAACTCCTGTACTCAGTACCTTGACCAACAAAGGCAAACTTTCCAAACATTTTCAGCACCACTCTGCATCACCACTTTCAAAGAATTAGGTCAGAGTCATAGATGACAACAACACAGAAAGAGGCCTTTTGGCCCATCTAGTCCATGCTGAAATATTACTCTGCCTAGTCCCATACCTGCACCTGGACTATACCCCTCCCAACCAAATACTTCTCCAATCTTCTCCTAAATGTTGAAATCAAACCCATATCCACCAATTCCACGAGCAGCTTGTTCCACAATCTCACCACCCTCTGAATGAAGAAGTTTCCCTTCAAGTTCCCTTTAAATATTTTACCTTACACACACAACCTAGTCTCACCCAACTTTTGTGGGAAAAGCCTGCTTGCATTTACCCTATCTATACCCCTCATAATTCTGTATACCTTCATCAGATTTCCCCTCATTCTCCTACACTCCAGGAAATTAAGTCCTGAACTATTCAACCTTTCCTTATAACTCATGTCCTCAAGTCCGGCAACATTTTTGTATGAATTTTTCTGTGTTCTTTCATTCTTATTGATATCTTTCCTCTAGCGGTACCTGCACCCTTAGGTCTCTGTGTTCTACAAAACTCCCCAAAGCCCCACTTTTGCTGTGTAAGTGCTACTCTGGTTTGTTTGAGCAAACTGCAACATCTTATGTTTATTTAGATTAAACTCCACCTGCCATTTCTTCCTGTAATCTTAGATAACTTCCTTCACTGTCCACTAACCCATCAGCTTTCGTGCTATTTGCAAACTTATTAAACATGCCAGCTACATTGTTGTCCAAATCATTAATATAAATGACAAACAACAGTGACCCAGTGCCAAACCCTGTGACACACTATCATTTACAGGGTTCTGGTCTGAAAAGCGATCTTTTACTACCACACTCTGTCTCCTCTCATCAGGTCAATGTTGTATCCAATTGGCTAGATCAACCGCATCCCATGTGATATAAACTTCCCTACCTACCTAGCATTCCCTGCAGTGTTGGAGAATGAGGGGAGATTTGATAGAGGTATACAAAATTATGAGGAGTATAGATAGGGTAAATGCAAGCAAGTTTATTTCACTGAGGTTGGGTGAATCTCGAACTGGAGGTCATAAATTAAGGATCAAATATTTAAGGGGAATATCAGGGGGAGCTTTTTCACTCAGAGGGTGGTCAGTGCATGGAACAAGCTGACAGTGAAGAGGTGGGTGTGGGTTTGATTTCAGCATTTAAGTGGTTTGGTTAAGTACATGGATGGGAGGTGTATGAAGGGCTATCGTCCGGGTACAGGCATTCAACTGCATGAGGAAGCACCTGGTTAACTACCTCAGCTCATCTCTGCTGAGCAATTGGATATGAAGAAGATTCAGAGAAGGTTCACAAGAATGATCCCGGGGATGAAAGGGTTAGCATATGAGGCGTGTTTGATTGCTCTGGGTCTGTACTCACTGGAGTTTAGAAGAATGAGGAGGGAATCTCATTGAAACTTACTATATATTGAAACATCTGAAGAGAGTGGCCTTGAAGAAGGTGTTCCCTATAGTGCATGAGTCTAGGACCAGAGGGCATGGCCTCAGAATAGAAGGACATCCCTTTAGAATAGAGATGAGGAGGAACTTCTTTAGCTAGAGGGTGGTGAATATGTGGAATTCATTGCCACGAGTGGCCAAGTCATTGGGTATACTTAAAGCAGAGGTTGATAGGTTCTTGATTAGTAAGGGTTACAGTGAGAAGGTATAGTACTGTGCAAAGGTCTTAGGCATATACAGTATCTATCTAGGCTGCCTTGTACTCTTGCACAGTACTGTAGTTATTTTATGTATTGCACTGTACTGCTGCCACAAAAAAAAACAAATTTCATGACATGTGTCAGTGATGATGCCTGATTCTGATATGGGTCTCTATTGTGGACTGAGAGTGGGAAGGGGGACAAGAGAGGGGAATCATGTTTGGGAAAAGGGCAAGGGAGAGAGAGGAGGGAGTGGGAAGCAACAGAGAGACATTCTATAATGATCAATAAACCAATTGTTTGGAATCAAATGACCTTGCCTGGTGCCTCAAGGCTGAGTGTGTCCACACCCACACTATGCCACCCACACCCCCCGCCCTGGCACTCTTTATCTGCCACCTGTAGCAGTCTCCTTCTACAGCTCTCCACCCTTGCCATTCCCAGCATCGGTTGTTCGCACAAGATTTACAAACTTGCTCTCTGCTCCATGTTGACAAATACAGTACCGTGCAAAACCCTTAGACACCTGAGCTATATACTATAAATGGGCCTAAGCTTTTGCACTGAACTGCAGGAGTATGAGGTTGAGGGGGATAATAAATCAGCCATGATATAATGGTGGCGCAAACTCAGTAGGCTGAACGGATATATGGTATATAAAAATAAATAACAGATGGGGTACGAGGGGGAGGTGGGGCATTGCCTGGCCTGCTGCGTTCACCAGCAACTTTGATGTGTGTTGGCTGAATAGCCTAATTCTGCTTCCTGGTCTTATGAGTACAGGTAAAAGTGAGATCTGGCAGCTCTATCAGAAGTTACAATTCCAGGGAGACCTGCTCCAGATTAGCCCCCGAACATTCCTTTCTTGTTGACTAAACCTTTTTAAAAGTACTGTACTTGACTTCATTTTGCCGTTTATCACCCCTCCCCCAACTTTCAGTATAGATTTGGCAAACTCAGTATCTCTACTGCAGATATTTAACTTGCACTCATGCCAATAAATTCTTAAAAGCATTCCAATTCCGCACGGCGTTTAGCACGACTGACAGAAATCATTACTTGCAACATAAATATTTAAATCACAGAATTCCTCCAAAGCTATGGTGACACTTGGGTAAAGTTGTACCAGTGTGAGGGTTATTAACTTTGGAAAGAGCATGAAGAGAAATTGTTGAAATCATAATCCATCTGTCTGAAAAAAACTCCTTAAATGATGTGAAGCAAACTCTTGGCAAGAGGGGACTAAAACAACTTTTTAATTCTCTTGGTGGAGTCCATGTGGTGAGGCTTATGAGAAAAGAAAACATCAACTAAGTCACAAGACTGGATTAGTGCATATGCGTGCAATGCTGTGTGCTGGGAATATACCCAGTTTCCTGAGCTCAGCCGTCCCACAGGCCTAATCAACACCATCACAAATTTCAGTCGACCTGGGAATTTTAGCTGGGATAGCTGGGCATTATGTCACAGGATCAGCAGGAAGACATTTTCAGATATAGTTTGCAGAAAATGCTGTCAAAGGAAATTGATTTGCTTTCAGTTGGATCTGTGACAGCATCAGTTGTTTGTGCCTTGTCTCTGAATTTCCACACTGGCCCTTCACTATTGCTCTGTACAAGTAGAAACCTAACACCTGATCAGGCAGCATCTGCAGAGACAGAAGCAAAGCTCAGGGGACAGATTGCCCTACCCTGCTTTGTGCCCGCTGACCCACAAGTTGAATTGTAAATTCAGTAGACGTTACAGTAGTCAAGTCTACAAAAAATTTTGACAGATGTACTGTGAGGATCATTTTAACTGATCGCATCACTGTCTGGTACGGAGGGGCCGCTGCACAGGATTGGAAAAGCCCGCAGAGGGTTACGGACGGCGCCAGCTTCATTATGGGCACCTGCCTTCACAGCATCAAGGACGCCTTCAAAAGGTGATGCCTCAGAAAGGTGGCATCCCTCTTTAAGGACACCCATCACCCAGGACTTGGTCCCTTCTCATTCCTGCCATCAGAGAGGAGGTACAGGGGCCTGAAGACACACACTCAATGCTTTAGGAACAGCTTCTTTCCCTCAGCCATCAGATTTTATGTATGGACGTTGAACTAACCCATGAACACTATCTCGTTACTTTGGCTCTCTTTTTGTGCTACTTATTGGATGGACGTTCTGATTTCCTGCACTGTGTGGAATTTGCATGTTCCCTCGGTAACCACGTGAGTTTCCTCCAGGAGCTGTGGCTTCCTCCCACTTCCCAAGGATTCAAGATTCACGATTCCATATGACACAGAGCATAACAGTATGAAGGTGAAAGGCCATGATAGAATGGATGAGGATGTTTCCTATGGTGGGAGAGTCTAAGACCAGAGGACACAGCCTCAGAAAAGAGGGATGTCCTTTTAGAACGGAAATAAGGTGGAATTTCTTTAGCCATAGAGTGGCGAATCTGTGGAACTCGTTGCCACGGGCAGCTGTGGAGACCAAGTCTTTATGTATATTTAAAGCAGAGGTTGATAGATTGTTGTTTGGTCAGGGCATGAAGGGATACAGAGAGAAGGCAGAAGACTGGGGCTGAAAGGAAAATTGAATCATCCATGATGAAATGGTGAAGCAGACCCGATGGCCCAAATGGCCTAATTCTGCTCCTGTATCTTTTAATCTTATGGTCTTATGATTTTAGTGAATGGAACTGTCTAAAATGGGTTGATGGCCTTCTCCTTCTCCTGTTCCTTATGTTCTTAAAGTAAAATTCATGGTGGCAACACACTTTATTTAGGGTTCTTTGACAGGGAAGTTTGCAGCCTAGGATTCTCTTATTCACCCTGGCTTGGTCAACTCAGAAAAATGTGTGTGTGGGGGCGGGGGGGAGAGAGTTATTTTTTGAGAGGAATTTGTCTATTTCTGGAACACCATTTTCAAGTCAAAACAACTGCTGCTCCTATACTGAGTGACAAATATCGGTTGAGATATTTTCTCTGCAGGGTTCTCCTCCCTAACTCATAATATTTTGGCTGAGACTTTTGATTACCTTCATACTGTCATGGATTTTTTGAGCATATTCATCTTCTTGTAGCATATTTTACAATGGTAATTACTCACATTACTGGCTCAGCACAATACAACACTCCCCTTCTAAGTTTGTGCCCAGACAGCTTAGTAAATCATGTGCCATAAGCAACAGAAATGTAATGATTGGCTTAATTTGATTCACGGCAGCCCCTGTCTATTCAGTTGAACCTGCCCAGCTCCCCTTGAGGTGCTCACAGTATCTCACCCCTCATTGGTCCTAATCTGCATCATAAGAGTGTGGTATTTGAGAATCACAAGCATAATTTTTTATACTTTCAGATTTAAAATGCAGTGAAATAGTTAATTTAGTGTGATTTGCTTTATTAAATTGGTGCAAGAACACATCTAGGAACTCATGTTGGCATCCTGTCTGAAGGTTCTTGTGCCGAGAGTTCACGTTGAATGAACATTAGCGACACATTTTCACTGAATTTGGTGACGATCCTAGTATCAAAATCCATGACAATGTGTCAGCATATTGCACAATATTTAGCTGCTTCTGAAGAACATAAAAAAAACAAGAGAACATCAAGATTAAAGGCTTGTTCTACTTGGGAAAAAAAACATAAACTGCACAGATGTCCTTTTCCGGTAATAACTCTGAGAAAACATGTTGGTCAAAACAGTATTTGTCATCTGTTTTGTTTTAATCTTTAGTTGCCATGGCCCCAATCAATATAAATGATTTAGAACATAGAACATAGAATAGTACAGCACAGTACAGGCCCTTCGGCCCACAATGTGCCGACCCTCAAACCCTGCCTCCCATATAAGCCCCCACCTTAGATTCCTCCATATACCTGTCTAGTAGTCTCTTAAACTTCACTAGTGTATCTGCCTCCACCACTGACTCAGGCAGTGCATTCCACGCACCAACCACTCTCTGAGTAAAAAACCTTCCTCTAATATCCCCCTTGAACTTCCCACCCCTTACCCTAAAGCCATGTCCTCTTGTATTGAGCAGTGGTGCCTTGGGGAAGAGGCGCTGGCTACCGCTCTATCTATTCCTCTTATTATCCTGTACACCGCTATCATGTCTCCTCTCATCCTCCTCCTCTCCAAAGAGTAAAGCCCTAGCTCCCTTAATCTCTGATCATAATGCATACTTTCTAAACCAGACAGCATCCTGGTAAATCTCCTCTGTACCCTTTCCAATGCTTCCACATCCTTCCTATAGTGAGGTGACCAGAACTGGACACAGTACTCCAAGTGTGGCCTAACCAGAGTTTTATAGAGCTGCATCATTACATCGCGACTCTTAAACTCTATCCCTCGACTTATGAAAGCTAACACCCCATAAGTTTCTTAACTACCCTATCCACCTGTGAGGCAACTTTTCAGGAATCTGTGGACATGTACCCCGAGATCCCTCTGCTGCTCCACACTACCAAGTATCCTGCCTTGTACTCTGTACTTTTACTTTGTACTCTTGGAGTTTGTCCTTCCAAAGTGTACCGCCTCACACTTCTCTGGGTTGAACTCCATCTGCCACTTCTCAGCCCACTTCTGCATCCTGTCAATGTCTCTCTGCAATCTTTGACAATCCTCTACACTGTCTACAACACCACCAACCTTTGTGTCATCTGCAAACTTGCCAACCCACCCTTCTACCCCCATATCCAGGTCGTTAATAAAAATCACAAAAAGTAGAGGTCCTAGAACATATCCTTGTGTGACACCACTAGTCACAATCCTCCAATCTGAATGTACTCCCTCCACCAACACCCTCTGCCTTCTGCAGGCAAGCCAATTCTGAATCCACCTGGCCAAACTTCCCTGGATCCCATGCCTTCTAACTTTCTGAATAAGCCTACCATGTGGAACCTTGTCAAATGCCTTACTAAAATCCATATAGATCACATCCACTGCACTACCCTCATCTATATGCCTGGTCACCTCGTCAAAGAACTCTATCAAGCTTGTTAGACATGATCTGCCCTTCACAAAGCCATGCTGACTGTCCCTGATCAGACCATGATTCTCAGTAACTCTATTCCTATGCATCTTTTAAAATGGAATTTAGGTGTTGGCCTTGCCTGGGAAGTTGCTGGCATGATTTTTGAGGGACTGTAGTTTTCATACTGTCACCAGAGTGTGTGAAAGTGATTACATGTCCTCTCCCATGGACTGGTGGCTCGTGAGTACATTAGTCCATAAGACCATAAGATACAGGAGCAGAATTAGGCCATTTGGCCCATCGAGTCTGCTCAGCCATTTCATCATGGCTGATTCAATTTTCCTCTCAGCCCCAATCTCCTGCCTCCTTCCCATATCCCTCCATGCCCTGACCAATCAAGAATCTATCAACCTCCTCCTTAAATATACATAAAGACTTGGATTCCACAACAGCTTGTAGCAAAGTAGCAGATTCACCACTCTCTGGCTAAAAAAATTACTCCTCATCTTCTTTCTAAAAGGCTGCCCTCCATACTAAGGCTTTGCCCACTGGTCTTAGATGCTCCCATCATAGGAAACATCCTCTCCACATCCACTCTATCAAGGCCTTTCACCATTCGTTAGGTTTCAATGAGTTCACTCTTCATTCTTCTGAATTCCGGTGAATTCCAGAACCATTAAATGCTCTTCACATAACAAGCCATTCAATTCTGGAATCACTTTCGTGAACTTCCTTTGAACCTTCTCCAGTTTCAGCAAGAGTCGTGCAAGGTTTGGCCACAGATCAGCTGCCATCCTCACTCGGTAGTTCATTACGACCTGCCAATGAATGGAGCACAGGCGGTCACTGCCTTGGACTTGCTGTACCAATATTTCATCACAATGACCTAACTTCAGAATTGATGAGAAACCAGGGGTCTAACTCTGTTTCTCCCTGATACCATCTACATCCCTGCAGATTTTCATTCTGTTTTTGTTTCAGTTTGTGCTGTCTTGCATAACCACTGTGCTAAAAGGAAGAGACCCAGATGGAAATCTGGGCACTGATGAGGTGCTGGGGCAGCAGCAGTAATGAACATCACCATCATCCATTAAGTTCATGGCTGCAAATATCCTTGTTCCCTTCAAACCAGGGGAGTTGCCCTGGTTCAGTAAACAGGGGCTGGGTAAAAGCTGTAATTAACACCAAATTGTGGTGAGGTTGCAGTTCAAGGCCACACATGTACCAACCAGCAGAGAGAGTATGCAATGTACTGAGCCAAGCTATCCCACAACCAACCGATCATGATAAAACTGTGCCAATTCATTTGTGAAAGTTGGAGGATAAATAAACAGAAACAAGAGAAAATCTGCAGATGCTGGAAATCTGAGCAACACACGCAGAATACTGGAGGAACTCAGCAGGCCAGGCAGCATCTATGGAGAAAGGTACAGTCAGTGTTTCGGGCCAAAACCCTTCGACAGCCCTGGAGAAAAAAAGCTGAGTAGAGCTAAAAGGTGGGGGGGGGGGGAAGAGAGCGGAGAGAGAATCACAAGGTGACAGGTGAAACCTGGAGGGAGAGGGATGAGGTAAAGAGCTGGGAAGTTGATTGGTGAAAGAGATAGGCCAAGGAAGAAAGACCTCCGATAATACCCCCCAACACCCCTTCCTCCTTCTCCATTTCCCATCCCCTATTCCCTCTCTCACCTTATCTCCTTGACCGCCCATTGCCTTCCTCTGGTGCTCCTCTCCCCTTTTTCTTTCTTCTCCAGTCCTGACGAAGGGTTTCAGCTCAAAACGTTGACTCTACTTTTTTCCCATAGATGCTGCCTGGAAACATGGATGCTGCTAAATTCCTCCGGCATCTTGGATAAGTAAACAGTTTGTGGTCAAAGGAGTGTCCCAGAACTTCCCTCCCCTCTCCAGTGCTGGGATTCAGCAAGCTAGTGCTGAAGACACAGATGAACCCTTTCTAACTATCTCCAGCCAAAAGTGCCGAGAGGCCAATTCATCTTGACATCCTTTTGAGATCCCTATTATCCCAAAATCCAGCCTGCAGCCAAGTTAATTCACTCAATGACTGACAATAGGTCTGTTTTGCATCTGGATAGATGCTCTGTTTATTCTTTAATTTTGTTACATGTGTCTATATTCCAAAAAGATTTGATAATTTTTATTGGCTTGACCTTTCAATAGAATTTTACTTTGAATTTCTCTTGCTAACACACATTCTGTCTGCTTCCATCCCTCACAGTGCTTCCCACCGTTTGTCATCAATGCACTGTTGGCAATGTACTTTTGAATAGATCATATACTGTAGATATTTTGTATTACAAGTTTTACTGTGCGTTCTTGAATGGTACAAACAGTTAAATTCCTGATTTTCATCTTCAAATGGAAATATGAGCAAGCCTTACAGTTTGTTAAGTCCTGTGGGAACTGGAGATTTAGTGCATTTTTGTCCATTATCAATAATACATTCACTATAAAACAGCACCTACAGTATATAGCTTGCTGAATTCCAACTGAAATTTGGAAAAAGCAAAGGAAATTTCCAGTTTCACATTAACTGAAAAGAAGCTTCTCAACTTCACATCCAAACAGCCATTTTAAAACTGGCCTTAGCTAAACAACTGGTTAGCTTTTTATGGACCTTGTTTGCCTTCCATTCCCTTTGATCACTGACTGTAGCCTTTAGAGTTCTATTATCTCCCACAGCTGATGTCTTCATCCTGCTCTCTATCCAAACTCTTTCTCTCTCACTCTCTCCCCTCATGCTCCTTTACAGCGTATTAAGCACATTTTTTCATGCATAGACCTACATCAAACCTACATGAGGAGGAGGAGGAAATGGCCTCTCCGGTGATGAATATCTGTTATCTGTCAAGTAGGGTGCCGTGCACAATTCTGATTTGATGGACGCAGACGTGAGAGCACGGCAGAACATCTGGTGAAACTTCTGAAATGCCTGCTTCGCTGCCGCTGCTACTGTGTGATCCGAAATCTCCGGAGGGGAAGGCCCCGAGTCCTCGGCTTTGCTTGTTGCTTGGCAGCCGGGGCGGAGTTGAAGTGCTCGGCAGAGATGGTGCTCGGTGCTCGGTGTCAGAGGGCTGGTCGGAGGCTCGAAGTTTTCGGACAGACTCAGAGTCGGACTGTGGTCGGGTGCTTCCAGGATGCTCCATCAGCACGTTTGCGGTGCTGGAAGCTCATGGCAGGGAGAGTTTCTCCCTTCTACCGTCTGCATGAGATGTTGGGGCTATCGGGACTTTGAGACTTTTTTTTTTACCGTGCCCATGGTCTGCTCTTATCAAATTACGATATTGCTTTACACTGTTGTAACTATACGTTATAATTATGTGGTTTTTGTCAGTTTTAGTCTTGGTCTGTCTTGTGTTTCTGTCATATCATACCGGAGGAACATTGTATCATTTTTTAATGCATACATTTCTAAATGACAATAAACGAGGACTGAGTGTCCCCATAATCTAAAAAAAATCAACATACTATACAAATCCATTTAATTAATTCTTAGGGCAATCACATAGCGTTCACTGAATTCACTTCAGGAAGGTGCCCCATTTACTGGATGTCTCTGGAACTGTGGATCGTTAGCTCCTCGCTTACAGCCACTGTGGTGAGAAACCCACCTTTCTCAGGCTTTGTATGTCTAGGGTGTATACAACTTTGGTCCCACCAAATCCGTAGGGTTGGGAAGTCTCACCTACCCAAACACCGATTTGTGTGAATGCTGTGTGATTTACTGCACCCACCAATTGCCCATGGGCAAGAAATAACAGATTGTACACTGCATACAAATAAGTATATTAAAGAGCATTAACTTAAGCAAACAGTTATTAAATAAAAAAAAGAAAATACAGAAAGGGCCTATTACACTTCAACTGTCACACATACATGGTGGAGCTCAAACTTCGAACTTGTCTGTACCTCACGCGCTGGACCCTTGGTCTGTGTGAAGGCTCACACCACCTTTCAAATGGCACTCGGAATCCAGCTTCAACAAACGGGCTCTCCCATGGGAGTATTGGTCCTTCCTCCTCAAAGCACCTTGTGCCACATGGATGGCATCCTCCACCATGTTCCCTCCTGTCCTCTCCCAGCTCCCACCAAAAAAGACCTTTCTCCCCCCCCCAGCATTCTCTAGAACTTTCTCCCAATTCTACCATCCTGATTGGTTGGCACCACATTCCTAAGGTGAACATCAAAATCTCTTATTTCAGTTTATACCTAAATAAGCTGAAAGTGGAACCAACTGCTCTTACAGAACTGCTAAAATGAAATACCTACAGCATAGCAGTAGGAAACCTTAACCAGGACATTACACGAACATGACTAGGAATAAATGTATAAGGCCGTCAGACATAGGATCAGAATTAGGCCATTCTGCACATCAAGTCTGTTCCACCATTTCATCATGGCTGATCCCAGATCCCATTCAACACCAAACGCCATATCCCTCACCATATTCCTTGATGCCCCAACCAATCAGGGAATCTATCAACTTCCACTTTGAATATACCCACGGACTTGTGGCAGAGCATTCCACAGATTAACCGCTCTTTGGCTAAAAAATTCCTCCTTACATCTGTTCTAAAAGGACACCTCTCAGTTTTGAGGCTGTGCCCTCTACTTCTGGATACCCCCACCAAAGGAAACATCCTCTCCACACCCACCTTATCTTCTTATAGGCATCCGTTAGTCTCATGAGACCATGGATTTCGCCTTGGGCAAGGTTGTATGGGAGACCAGCTGTTGCCTATGCTGTAAGTCTCCCCTCTCCATGCCACTGATTTTGTCCAAGGGAAGGACATTAGGACCCATACAGCTTGGCACAGGTGTTGTCACAGAGCAATGTGTCGTTAAGTGCCTTGCTCAAGGACACACATGCTGCCTCAGCCAAGGCTCAAGCTAGCGACCTTCAAATCACTAGACGAACATCTTAACCACTTGGCCACGCGCCAACACACTACCTTATCTAGTCCTTTAAAAATTTGGTAGGTTTCAATGAGATCCCCACAAATTCTTCTAAATTCCAGTGAGTACAGGCCCAAAGCTGACAAACGCTCCTCATATGTTAACCTCTTCATTCCCACAATTATCCTCGTTTACCTTCTCTGGACTCGCTCCAATGACAATACATCCTTTCTGGAATCAGGGGCCCAAAACCTCTGACAATACTCCAAGTACAACCTGACTAGTGTCTTATAAAGCCTCAGCATTATCTCCTTGTTTTATATTCTATTCCCCTTGAAATGAATACCAATATTGCATTTGTCTTCTTTACCACAGTCTCAACCTGTGAATTAACCTTCTGGGAGTCTTGCACGAGGACTCCTAAGTCCCTTTGCATCTCTGATGTTTGGACCTTCTCCCCATTTAGATAGTAGTCTGCACTATTGTTCCTTTTACCAAATGCATTATCATACATTTCCCAACACTGTTTTCCATCTGCCATTTTTTTGCCCATTCTTCCAATTTGTCCAAGTCCCGCTGCAATCACATTGCTTCCTCAGCACTATCTACTTGTCCACCTATCTTCGTATCAACTGCAAACTTTGTCACAAAGCCATTAATTCTATTATCTAAATCACTGACAAACAATGTGAAAAGCAGCGGTCCCAATATTGACCCCTGAGAAACACTAGTCACTGGGAGTCAACCAGAAAAGGCCTCTTTTATTCCCACTTCCTGCCTGTCAGCTATTCTTGTATGCATGCCACTATATTTCCTGTAACACCATAGGATCTTATCTTGTTAAGCAGCTTCATGTGAGTCACCTTATCAAATGCCTTCTGAAAATCCAAGTAAATGACATCTACTGCTTCTCCTTTGTCCACTCTGCTTGTTATTTCCTCAAAGAATTCTAACAGTTTAGTCAGGCAAGATTTCCCTTTACAGAAACCATGCTGACTTTGAATTATTTTGTCATTAGTCTTCAAGTACCCTGAAACTTCAGCCTTAATAATGGACTCCAACACTTTCCCAACCACTGAGGTTAGGCTAATTGGCCTATAATTTCCTCTCTTTTGTCTTCCTCCCTTCTTAGAGAGTACATTGACATTTGCAATTTTCCAGTCCTCTGGGACCATGCCAGAATCAAGTGGTTCTTGAAAGATCATGACCAATGCATCTGTTATCTCTTCAGCAACCCCTTTCAGGACGCTAGGATGTAGTCCATCTGGTCCTCGTGACTTATCCACCTTAAATCCTTTCAATTTTGCAAGCACCATTTCCTTTCTAACAGCAACGGCACTCACTCCTGCTCCCTGAAAATCACAGACCTCTGGAATACAACTAGTCACTTCCACAGTAAAGACTGAAGCAAAGTACTTATTAAGTTCATCTGCCATTTCTTTGTTCCCTATTACTACCTCACCAGCATCATTTTTGAGTGGTCTAATACAAATTCTCACTTCCCTTTTGTTCTTTATATAACTGAAAAAAACTTGCAGTATCCTGTTTTATATTATCAGCTCGTTTGCCCTCATATTTCATCTTTCCCTTCTTATAGCTTTTATTTAGCACTTGATGTATTAAAAGATCCCTTAAAGTCAGGATATGGATCAAAGACAGGTGAATTCACTCAAAGTCCAGTTCAGTTGGGATCTAACAGACTTCGAAGTGGGTGAGACATGATGATGGGAGAAAAACGAATAGAACAGAAATTTTAATAATCATGACCTTAATTTTCTTTGCAGGATTTGATTGTTCAATCTTTGTATTCGCTTCACTGCGTGTTAATTTTACCTTATATACTTAAGCCCTTTAGTACTATTATTAAAACTGCTGATCAGTATCTACACTTTGTAAAGAGGAAATTTTTCACTTCAAGAACTTCTAGCATAATATATTCGTAAAGGAGGAATTTTTATAAAGATTACAATATGCAAGTGATCATTATATCGAGTCCCTATATTGTATCAGTAGCTGGAGAAACTAATGAGGTAAAAATTGTACAGTACTGTTAACACTGATTAACCTTAATTAAGTGCTTGGTTAATGAACTAACCTCTGCACATAGGAAATAAAGATATCTACTCAAGAATCACTAATAGAATATCAATTATTTCTCAGCAACTGCCTTAAAGTTAACTTCAAGGGTGTCACTGAAATAAATGGTTAATTGAGTATGGGGAAACCACATTCTGTCTACTGTAGAAGGGACAGTAAATGTCATTGCACAATTCTGCTTGAAGGCAAGATTCTTTGGTAGTGAAAATCCAGCCAGTCCCCCAGGGCCAGTTGAGTAGGGTTCGGGTTAGACTAGTGGAATGATTAGCATAGAACATTAATCATTCTGTGATGATGACAGGTCAGAACTGCTCAGTTGCATGATTGGAAAAATCGAGGTGGCGCTGCAGCAGCTCTTGATGAATGGGGTTGGGTTAGGGTTGACAGCTGTTTATGTCTAAGAGGACTGTTGAACAAATTAAGTTACTTTTTCTCAATTGCATTTTTGTTGGCGATGTGGCTGATTGCTTCTCGAATAGGAAGAGCGCAGACCAATAGTGCGCAGGTGCTTGTTGCATGACGCAAGGGAACATACAAGATTCCACAGGCTGTCTCTCAATAAAGATTCCCCACAGGTGGAACACACGTTCTGGGATTTCATGCAGTTGGAAAAGGCCATGAACCTTGACACATTCTGAACAGCCAGAGCAGTCAGTCATCCTCTGGAGTTTCAATATGGTCAAAAATGGCAGGAGATCCATATAAACTCCATGCAGTCAGACAAGTAGTTGCCTTATACAAATTCCACCACTTACAGACACATTTGAGAATTTTGACATACCTTAAATCTAAGTCTTTTTGTTATTTTTTACGTTGAATTGAAACACTTCTTTTCTTATGGCCTAACTTAATCTAATCGCCGAAGGATTAAATAGGTTTTTGTGGCTTAGCATCACTGCCGTTTAAGGACACTGCACAGTATTCATACTGGGTGTCGGATACACTGTGCGTTTTATGTCTGGTGGCAGTTTGGAAGTCAGTCGTAAACAGTTATTACCCTTCAGCCACAAGGCACCTCAGCTAGCATGGATAACTGCACTTACTACAGCTCGGAACTGATTCCACAACATGTGGGATCGCTTTCAAGAACTCTACAGCTCATTCTCAGTGTTATTCATTTACATACAGTATTTATTTTTATATTTGCACAATTTGTCTTCTTTTGCACATTGGTTGTCAGTCTTTGTAGTTTTCTCTTCATTGATTATATCATTTTTCCATTGTGAATGCCTGCAAGAAAATGAATTTCAAGATAGTATATGGGGACATACTTTGACGATAAATTTCTTTGAACTTTGACCTTTCAATAGTTTGGAACAAAGGCTGAAGTTGAATCCTCTAAGGTAATGATGAAGCCTCACACTTCCGGCTTCTGTGATTTCCATTAGTCCTGAAATCTTTCCAAGATATCTAGCTTCCTCCATATCCATCCATGTGAGCATCTCTGATGTCAGCACTCCAGTCTTGTCAGCTGGGCCTCCAGAAGGCAACATCTTAATTCTCCTCAATAAGTCTCCACATCCTTCCCTCAGAAACATTCCTTTAATGCTCCTTCTGACCAACACCTGCCCATTCTCTTCATGTTGTTCGTGCCATGTTTTGCTGATAACACCAGTGAAATTTGGATATTTAATATGAATTCAAACATAAAATTGTTATACCTTATGAAATATTGTTGAACAAGGCTTTAGAGGTTCGGAAAATTCAACATTACAAATGTCCAACTAACAGCGATCGACAAAAGCCAACAAGATGTTAAAACAGCCCAGCTGAAACAGTAGAATGTAGGTCAGATGTAGAAAACAATAGAGCTTTATAGTTATGCAGTTAGATTACACTTCCAATGCAGTTACCAATTAGCATTGCCAAGAATAAGAAAGATGGTTATGCTTTAGAAACTTTGCAGAGAAAAGGCACAGGATTAATCATCAATTTCAGGAGTATAAGTAATGAAGAAAGATTTGAGAAGTTCTGGGGTGTTCCATGTTGGAAAGGAGAAATTCGAGGAACAAAGGAAGGGTGGAAAATTGATAAAGATGCTGGAAAAAAAATAGCATGGGGGTTTAACTATGCTAGAGGAATTAATGGAAAATGGCAGTGAACTAAAGAAGTGTATTTTTAGGGTAGATATCAGGGAATTCTTCACACAGGGAGATGGTCACATGGACTGAGTGGAGGGGAAAGTTATTTTGAAAACAATTAGAGTTTTGAGAGAAAAGATATCATTTGGATCTCCTTGTAAGGATATATGAATCAATAATTAACGTTTGACAAATCTGACTATCGCACTTGTATAAGGATAGTGCAAGTAAATTAGAATTTGGCATTTGTTTTGAGCCTCTCACTGTGAATAGATCCATTATAAACTCTTGTGGACAAGAGTTACCTTTCTAAATCACTGGCAGTCACAAGAGCCCCCAAAGGCTGACAGCACGTTCTGACAGACACACAATGCGGGAAGCACTAGGCAATTCTACCGACAACAGCAACTGTCATAAACAGACCCATGACTATTCATTTCCCAGTTCTTAGCAGTACTAATTAAATGCTGAAGGTTTATTTTTCATTTTCAATGTAATTTGGATTTTTTTCAAGCAAATCACAAGAAGTTATCAAAGGTGGGTTGGATGGGTTTGAATTTGGTTTGCTTGCAATTCTCTCCCACTTTTATTTTCCAGGGTACTGAACTCTGTATATCAATGTAGGCAGATTTCTACATCCAGACCCCTTGCTGGTGCTTCACATTGGCCTTGTCAGACTACACAGGGCCAAGTTCCAGCAAGACGTTCCACCACATGCTTCATGGGTGTCTATACTTTCTGAGGTATTAGATAGGGCCTTTGATTATTGGAGGGTAGATTAAATAAGAAACATGCAAGATGTTGAGGGGCCTTCGGGGCAAATGCTGAAAGCACATTTCTCTTTAAGACCATAAGACTATAAGATATAGGAGCTGAATTAGGCCATTTGGCCCATCATGTCTGCTCTGCCATTCGATCAGAGCTGATCTATTTTCTCTCTCAATCCTATTTTTCTGCCTCCTCCATTACATTTGATGACCTTACCCACAGAACTATCAACCTCTGCATTAAAAATACCCAATGATCTGGCTTCCACAGCCATCTGTGGCAATGAATTCCACAGATTCACCACCCCCTGGCCAAAGAAATTCTTCCTCATCTTTGTTCTTCAGTGCTCTATGATTCTAAACAGAATCTCTGTTCTAAAGGGACATCCTCTTTGTGGGTGAATCCTCACCTAGGGAGCTTGCTCTGAAAGTTAAGGAGTGAGGAGAAAATTCTTCTCTCAAACAGAGCTGACCATACAGAATTTTTTACCTTAAAGAGATTGAGAGACAGTGTTATTCAAGGACAAGGTAGATCAAGATTTTGTGCTCAGGGGCACTAGGAGTTATGGGGATCAGGTAGGAAGCTGAAGCTAAGGTCAGATTCTGCATGGTCTTACTGAATGTTTGCGAGGGTCTGAGGGGCTGTAATTTTGCTCATTTCTGATATTTTTTTGAGCCACTGAAACAAGCATTCTTAGTTAAGATCTCCATATTGCCTGTATTTGATGGAACTTCTGCCTTATGTCTGGGTTAAACTATTGTAAGATGTGAAAAGTAGTGGCTTTTTGGGGAGCCGATATTTGATATTTCCTCTCTAAAGCAATCGTAAGAAGCTGTCATTTCCAGTTTCTGCCACTCCTCAAAATATTCCCTTTTCTGTGCTGAAGATGCTTTTTGTAGACTTCATTATTGCTTGGCTTTTCAATAGAATAGAAGGTGCTAGAGGTACACAGCAGATCAGCCAGCATCGAGAGAGAGGGATATTGAATCTACAATTCAATTTGATGGCCTTCCATCAGAACTGGGAAACACAGAGGCAAAAAGATAAGGGGAGGTTCAGAGGGAAATAAAGAAAGGTTTATGATTTGGAAAAATAAAGAAAACAAAGGGGACAATAGATCCAGTTGACAAGGGATAGGAAATACATTGGTGAATAATAAAAAGCTGGAGAACATATAGATTGGAGAAGAGGAATATCTGAAATTACTAGAAGAACAATGAAAGGTCATCAAGTTAAATGTTTCTTTCTCTGCAAATGCTTTCTGTCCTGATGAGTATTTCCAAAATATTGTGCTTTATATCCACTTTCCAGCTTCCACAGTGCTTTCTTCCAGAGTAGCCTACCTTTGATGGAGGACTGAGCTGAAGACAACATCAAACCTGTGTCCAGCTGCTCAGTGACAATGAGCTACAATTGTGGCTCACAATAACAAACCACTCCCAAGCCTATGAGTGAAGCTGATGAGAACAGACCAGGTGTAGTTTCATTCAGGAATTTTTAAGATCTTTGTAATCAGTCCACAGCAGCTGTAATTTATATACCACTTTGTTTAAAGACAGTTGGGAATTTTAAACAGGCAAATTCAAGCAAGGATAATCTTTACTCACCATATACATTTACATATATTAGGAACTTGCTGTGGAGAGCTGGCACAACATGCAAAAAATAACAACATCCAACAATTTTAAAGAATAAGATTAATATAAAGTTAGAAGTATGGATATGGAATAAAATGTGCATAAATACAATGTAAACAAGCATTATAAAAATTGTTTACAGTGCAGTGATTGAGGTAATAGATAGAGGGGGAAGGGATACCAACTAAAATGGTTGCTCAGATTAACTGCCTGGGGTAAGAAATTTTTAAGGTGGAATGATTTTTTTTTTAAATAGTCCTTTAGCACTTTCTAGAAGGGAGTTTTTGGAAACAGGAGTTTGCTGGGTGGCTAGTATCCTCAATGACTTTTTCCTGCCTGCTTTTTTATCCAGGCCACAGACAAGTCCAGCAGTGACGGTTAACTGCAGCCAATGTCCTTTCCCGCTGGAAAATTAGAATGATAGGGGTTGTGTGGGAATTTGGAATTTGATTGCAGGGTTTGGATGGTTTATGTGGAACAGAAAAGCTAGGTGGACTTCCCTTGGTGCAGTCTAATGGGTAAGATGTAAATGTTAGCAATTATAATTCTGAGTAAATTTACTGAACATTTTCCATGACCTGGAAGCTGGTAGTGCTGTAGAGAGGAAGGTTGTCTAAGCCCACATATAGTAGGATATAAATCAGATGGAAAATTGGGTGAAGCATAGGAAGATAGAATTTAATCCCAACAGGACAATAAATTTTGGGAAGTAAAATAGGAGCAGGGATCCAATTGCAGACCCAGGAACTGTGCACACAATAATATTAATTGAATAACAAATCCCAGGGTGCAAACAAAGTCAGCGTCAAATTTCAGGCAGAGATCAAAACATCCAGAGAAATCCAAATACCAGAATTAGGAAACAGGCAGAGTCAATATTCAGACAGACAGAATTCAGATGGAGAGGCTCAGGAAAACTCATTGGCACAATCTGGTGAAAACACAGGACTAAAATACACTGAGCAACAAACAGAGAGGCAGATGATAGGTGGAGCACAATGAGACAGAAGTGGCAGCAAAACAGGTAATAATGAGAAACAGGTGAGAGGCAGAGTACTCAGTAATACAGGGGCTGGAGTAGAGCAGGAGCAGGGACAGGAGCACATGGGGCATGAAAACAAACAAGAGCGCATGGTATTAT
Source organism: Mobula birostris (assembly GCF_030028105.1). NCBI lineage: Eukaryota > Metazoa > Chordata > Chondrichthyes > Myliobatiformes > Myliobatidae > Mobula > Mobula birostris. The sequence continues at coordinate 138,073,337 of NC_092375.1, read as the reverse complement.
GAAAACACAGAATGATGGCTGGGGGAAAACATGCAAAAAGACAGAGTTCAACTGGAGGTACTGACAGTTGTATACAGTAAATGGTAGGGTGCTGAGGAAGGTTCATACTTCCCTGAAAGTGGTAGATAGAGAGGCAAAGAAGGTATATGACATGTTTACCTTCATGGGTTGCAGGATAGAATGTAAGATTTGCGATGTAATGTTCCAATTTTATAAGACATTGGATTGGAGTACAGCACTTGGAGTCCTGTGCGCAGTTCTGGTCACCATACTATAGGCTGTTCTGAGTGCAGAGAAGATTCATCAGGATGTTGCCTGGATTGAAGGACTATGTTTATGACTACAGATTTGATAGGTTGGGTTGTTTTCCCTGCGGGGAAGGAAGCTGAGGGTGAGCTGAGAGCAGTATATAAAATTATAGGAGGCCAGGATAGTAAGAACATTTTGGATGGGATTAGTGTAGATGTGCAAATAGGTCATCACAGATGTCGTGGGCCAAAGGGCCTTTTGCTGGGTTGTACAACAATATGACTCTATGACTGTGTGTTAATGGGATGAATTCTAAATCTGGAAAACACATTTTGTATTTATGTATTTGAATTCATTGTCAGGAGTCTCCAGCTTTGGCTTCTGACCTCTTATACTTCGCCTGCATTAGCATGTGGTGATTACTGCCTTTGCCAGGTGATAATATTGACATTAATTGGGCAGGTATTGCCATAGGAATTCTGCTGTTTGTTGATTCATCTACACAAAGTGCACATTTTACATGGTGGCACATGAGCTGATGAACAGCAACTGAGAGCATCCTAAAAACATAGATACATTTCTTAGCATCTGCTTGGTTTTGCAGCATTTCATCCAGCTGTCTGGATTGGGGAGCATGCCATATGAGAATAGGTTGAGTGAACTCGGCCTTTTCTCCTTGGAGCGACGGAGGATGAGAGGTGACCTGATAGAGGCGTACAAGATAATGAGAGGCATAGATTGTGTGGATAGTCAAGGGCTTTTCTCCAGGGCTGAAATGACTAGCACGAGAGGGCGTAGTTTTAAGGTGCTCGGAAGTAGGTACAGAGGAGATATCAGGGGTAAGCTTTTTACGCAGAGAGTGGTGAGTATATGGAATGGGCTGCTGGTGATGGTGGTGGAGGTGGAAACGATAAGGTCTTTTAAGAGACTCCTGGATAGGTACATAGAGCTTAGAAAAATAGAGGGCTATGGGTAAAGCCTAGGTAGTTCTAAGGTAAGGACATGTTCGACCTAGCTTTGTGGGCCGAAGGGCCTGTATTGTGCTGTAGGGTTTCTATGTTTCATATTTGTGCTGCGGCTTCTTATAATGTCCCTTTACAACTTCGTAAAGAAACTATATAAATGTAAACAGACTTCAGCCCGTGGGATTCAAAGTGGCAGAGCAGGTAGCAAGCTGGGTTAGAGATGGAGAGCAGGGAGAAGTGGTGAACAGTGGTGTCCCAGGATGACTAACAGTGGTGATATAAGTAACAACCTTGACTTAGTATTCAGAATACAATTACAATGTTTGTATTGATACAAAACTTGGAAACATATGAAGCAATTAAGAGCACAGTAAAAACTTACTTTGGGTATGCAGAGTGGATCTGATAGAATGGATAGGCATGCAGTAAGTGAGATTTAACACAACAAAATTAAGTCCAGTTTATTGTCATATGCACAAGTACGGTGAGGTACAGGCACAATGAAAAACTGGCTTGTAGCAGCATCATGGGCAAGCGATATATGTTAGTAGTAAGGATAGAAGAGAACCAAGATTAACAGAATATCACAATCCTATGGGGATGAATGAGTAAATCGTATTATTCTAAGTAGCAGTAATCTCAATTTAATTGATTAATTAATTAATTGGTTTCTTTTGTACTTGAACAATTGGACCTTTTGCACATTGAAATTTGTGCGTAGTTTTTCATTGATTCCATTGTATTTCTTTGTTCTGCTGTGAATGCCTGCAAGTAAATGAATCTCACAATAGTATATGATGACATATACTTACATAATTTGATAATAAATTTACCTTGAACTTTGATTGTTTGAAATAGACGAGGTAGGCAGATAACGTATGCAAATCACTGGTGACAAAACAACTAGAAATGGTTTCCACAAGAGCCCAAGGTTGCAAGATGGCCACGTTCACTTAACCACCACACACACACATACACACACACACACACACACACACACACACACTTAGATTCATCAATAGAATTGGCAGCAAGGGGAAGAGCATTAACAAAGAAAGATTGAAGGGCTGGGGTTGTTCCCCGAAGAGGAGGCTGTGAGAAAATTTGATAACAGCATTCATTGCCAGAGTAAGTAAAAAGAAACTGTTCCAATAGGAGAAAGGTTGGGAACCAGAAATATGGATTTAAAAAACTGGCAAAAGAAACAGAGGGAACATGAAGATAACATAGTAAACTGTTATGAGTTGGTTTTTTCTTCAATTAACTATCTGTCTGATTAAACTGGATCAAGGAGAAAGAAATTTACCATGGTGTTGAGAAAGCTGACAGGAGTGGAACTAATTGGATAGCCTGAAGAACTGGTACAGACACCATCCTTTAACGTCTGTAATTCATTATTCTTCAGTTTTACATGTTCCACCACTTACATACTTTAACTGTTCACTATCCATTTTTCCCCAATTTCGACCCATTCTTCAGTGAGTTCATTTTGCAACCTTCAGGTGAAATTTCATATTTAACCTCTAACTGAACACACTAGCAACATGCATTCAGTCACATGCCTCAACATCCGTCTAAATGAACAGCAGCAAATCCACTCACTCTCTGAATATTCTGCTATAATAACCCGTGAAGGAATTCCCAAAATAGTTTGCACCATTGCTATGCACTCCATCAGAACTTGTGAATGAATGCTGCTCCTTTCAGCTTCATGTGTCATTTCCTGGATGATGTATCTGTGGTCAATAGACCAGTGCTCAGGTTCTTTTGAGAAGTTATTTTGAACCCCAAAGCTGCTTACAGCCAAGAGGTGGGGGAACCGTGATGGTGTTTGGGGTTATGTGGCAGGGAGTGGTGTGAGAATTCTTAGGGTGTTGGGGTGGAGTGGAGGAAACGTAGGCACAAATTCATAAATAACAGATGAATGATAGATTGATAAATAGGTAGATACTTTATTGATCCCAAAAGAAATTACAGTGTCACAGTAGCATTACAAGAGCACAGATATGCAAATATTAGAAGAGAAGTAGGAAATAATAAAAATAAATTTCCCTAAAAATAAGGAAGTACAAGATTTACAAGTCAAAGGTTACAATATCACTTCCCCGGCTCTAGACTGACTCAATATAGAGCCTAACGGTCATGGGTAAGAATGACCTCATATAGCACTCTTTGGGGCAGCGCAGTTGATTTATTCTATCACTGAAAGTGCTCCTCTGTAGCGGCAAGGTGGCAGGCAGAGGGTGAGAAACATTGTCCAGAACTGCCAAGATTTTCCAGAGGGTCCTTTGTTCTGCCACAGCCACCAGTGTGTCTAGTTTGACTCCTATAGCAGAGCCACCTTTCTAATCAGAATGCTTGGAGTCTGCAGATTATGGCATGGTTTTAATGTGCCTGTATAGAAACCCAATGTACTGAGTTATCCTTCCTGCCCACTAACATGTAAAAGACAAGTTCACAAGAAGATATAAACAGGAATAACACCATCTTCCCCCTCAAAAGAAGAGAAATTGGCAATATTCTATTCTAAAATAATGTATAAGGTCAAAAATGTTTGCTATTCCAGCCCAGTCCATTTCATTTAAAAATAATCCACAAGGACCTTTCTTAATGAGCAAAGTGGATATATTCAAATTTTAGCTTGAACCACTACAATATTCCAGCAAGCAGTTTCCAAAATGCTCCCAGGGAGAGCGTTCAAATTTTCTTCAGGATCTTTTTCTTCTGAACTTAAAGCCAAACCTAATGAGTAATTTTTTCCAAAGTCAGGAGGAGACTTGAAAGCATAGAAGTTGATACAGAGCCTAATTAGGTTGGCAAAATAGTAGATCGCTCAAGCTGGAAAAACAATTGGAAACAAAAAAAACCTCTGAGGCTCCTTCTTGGTGACAAGTGTTCAAATGGTTAGCTGATCCGGGACTGATTCAGTGTGGAAGCATTTAAGAAACACTGCAAATTAGTAACGATGCTTTTAATGAAAAATGGTTACAGGCAATAAAGTAAGAAAGAATCTTTATTACCCTATTTAGTGCAGTAAGCCTCTCACCATATATAATGGGATTATACAGTGCCTATAAAAAGTATTTACCGACCCTCCCCCCCACCCCGCCCACCTCCGCTTGGAAGCTTTCATGTTTTATTGTTTTACAACATTGAACCACAGTGGATTTAGTTTAGTTTTTTGGACACTGATCGACTGAAAAAGATTCTTTCGTCTCACAGCGAAAACAGATCTCTGCAAAGTGATCTAAATTAGTTACAAATATAAAACATAAAATAATTGATTGCATAAATATTCACCCCCCCCTTAATATGACACACCAAATCATCACTGATGCAGCCAATTAGTTTTAGAAGTCACATAATTAGTTAAATGGAGATTACTGTGAGCAGTTAAATGAAGATCTGGAGATCACCGTGAGTGTTTCAATTGATTGTAGTGAAAATACATCTTTATCTGGAAAGACCAACTGCTGGTGAGTCAGTATCCTGGCAAAATCTACACCACAGAGATGAAAGAACACTCAAAGCAACTCTGCAAAAAGATTATTGAAAAGCACAAGTCAGGAGATGGATACAAGAAAATTGCCAAGTCACTGAATATCCCTTGGAGTACAGTTAAGTCAATCATCAAGAAATGGAAAGAATATGGCAGAGCTGTAAATCTGCCTAGAGCGGGCCATCCTCAAAAACTGAGTGACGGTGCAAGGAGGGGACTAGTGAGGGAGGCCTCCACTCTGGAGGAGTTGCAAGCTTCAGTGGCTGAGATGGGCGAGATTGTGCATACAACTGTTGACCTGATGCTTCACCAGTCCCAGCTTTATGGGAGAGAGGCAGAAAGAAAGCCACTGTTGAAAAAAACTCACATGAAATCCCGGCTAAGGTTTGCCAGAAGGCACCTTAAGTCAGCTGGAAGAAAGTTCTGATGAAACCAAAACTGAGCTTTTCGGCCATCAGACTAAACGATATGAATGGTGTAAGCCAAGCACCACACATCATCAAAAACACACCATCCCTATCGTGAAGCCTGGTGGTGGCTGCATCATGCTGTGGGGATGCTTCACTGCAGCAGGCCCTGAAAGGCTTGTGAAGGTAGAGGGTAAAATGAATGCAGCAAAATACAGGGGAATCCTGGAGGAAAACCTGATGCAGTCTGCAAGAGAACTGCAACTTGGGAGATTTGTTTTCCAGCAAGACAATGACCCCAAGCATAAAGTCAAAGCTATACAGGAATATCTTAAAACAACAAAGTCTGGGTAGTGGGAGAGTGAAATGAGATTAGTGTAGGATTAGTGTAAATGGTGCTTGATTGTTGGCATGGATTTGGTGAGCCGAAGGGCCTGGTTCCATATTCTATTGGTCCAAAAGCTGAACATCCTGCCATCTAATACATCCATAAATATCTGATGCTTAAATAAGACTTACAGTGGTTATCATTAGATTACGAGGACACGCAGTCCTCTTTTATCGTCATTTAGTAATGCATGCATTAAGAAATGATACAATGTTCCTCCAGTATGATATCACAGAAATACAAGACAAAACAAGACTGCAAAACTGACAAAAACCACATAATTATAACATAGTTACAACAGTGCAAAGCAATACCGTAACTTGATAAAGAACAGACCATGGGCACAGTAAAGAAGTCTCAAAGTCTCTCAAGAGTCCCATCATCTCACGCAGACGGAAGAAGGAAGAAAAACTCTCTCTGCCATGAACCTCCAGCACCGCAAACTTGCCGATGCAGTACCCTGTAAGCACCCGACCACAGCCGACTTTTGAGTCCGTCCGAAAACGTCGAGCCTCTGACCAGCCCTCCGACACCAGGCACCGTGCACCATCTCTGCCGAGCGCTTCAACCCCCTCCCGGCCACCAAGCAATAGGCAAAGCCAAGGATTCGGGGCCTTCCCCTCTGGAGATTCTCGATCGCACAGTAGCAGCAGCAGCGAAACAGGCATTTCAGAAGTTTCTCCAGATGTTCCTCCATGCTTCTCACGTCTGTCTCCATCAAATCAGGATTGTGTATGGTACCTACTTAACAAATACCAATATCATTCCAGAGCGGCCACGCACGCTGCGTCACGCCACCATCTTCTCCTCCCCCTATCATGGACAATATCACTAGTTTCTGTAACATAATGGAAGGTTGAACACCTGTTTCAGAGGGTGTTTTCTACTGGAAAGGATCAATAAATGTGTTAATAATCAATACAAGTGTGGAAAGAATCAATAAGTATGTTAATAAATGCTACATAAATAAATATATGGGGATGGAATGAATAAGGAAATTTCATTCCTGTGGCAGAATATACAGCAATAAAAGGATGCAGAACCATGCTACCGAAAAAGCGGTGGAAAAAGATTCATTAGAAACATTCATAAAGAAATTGAATAAATGTTGGATGGGGAATATTTTGCAGGGCTTTAGCGGAAAGTTCAAAGTTTAAAGTAAAATTGTTATCTAGGTACATACAATGATCTGTAGGTCACCGTAAGCAATCCTGAGATTCATTTTCTTGTGGGCATACTCAATAAATTCATTAACCATAATAGAATCAATGAAAGACTACACCAACCAGTGTGCAAAAGACGACAAAGTGTGCAAATACAAAAAGAGAAAAAAATAGAAATAATAACAATAAATGAATAAACAATAAATAGAGTCCTAGTCATTGGAAAGTACAGCACAGACCAGGCCCTTCGACCAATCTAGTCTGTGCCGAACCACTTAAACTGCCTACTCCCATTGACCTGCATGGGGCAACAGTTCAGTGAAGGGGCAAGTGACGTTATCGTCTCTGGTTCAAGAGTCTGATGGTTGAAGGGTAATAACTGTTCCTGAGCCTGGTGGTGTAAGTCCTGAGGATCCTATACCTTCTTCCTGATTGCAGCAGCGAGAAGAGAACATGACTTGCGTGGTGGGAGTCCATGACGATAGATGCTGCTTTCCTGCAACAATGATTTGTGTAGATGTGCTCAATGGTGGGGAGCTCTTTACCGGTGAAGGACTGGGCCATATCCACTACTTTTTCTAGCATTTTCTGTTCAAGGACATTGGTATTTCCATACCATGCAAAGATGCAGCCAGTCAATAGACTCTCCACAACACATCTACAGAAGTTTGTCAAAGTTTTACATGTCACAAACTTCTAAGGAAATAGCAACACTGCCATACTTTCATGGTAATTGCACTTACGTACTGGGCCCAGGACAGGTCCTCTGAAATGATAACACCAAGGTCCTCTGATCCCCTGATGAGGACTGGCTCATAAATCTTCTGTTTCCTCCTCCTGAAGTCAATAATCAGCTCCTTCATCTTGCTGACTTTAATTCATCAAATTCATCTCCACCTTTGATTTAGCCTTCGACAGTGGTGTCATCAGCAAACTTAGTCGCATAGTCATAAGTATAGAGCAAATAGAGCTACGCACACAACCTCGTGGTGCCCCTGCGCTCATGGAGATTGTGGAGGGGATGTCGCTGCCACTCTAAACTGACCTGAGTCTGCAAGTGAGGAAATCAAGGATCCAATTGCACAAGGAGGTTTTGAGCTCAAGGTCTCGAAGCTTATTGATTAGCTTTGAGAGGACGATGGTACTGAATGCTGAGCTGCTGTCAACAAAGAGCATCCTAATGTTTGCACCTTTGCTGTCCAGATGTTCCAGGGATGAGTGAAGAGCCAATGAAATCACATCTGCTGTTGACCTGTCATGCTAGTAGGCAAACTGGAGCAGATCCAAGAGGCTACTCAGGCAGGAGTTGAGATGTTTCATCACCAGCCTCTCAAAGCACTTCATCACAGTGGATGTAAGTGCTACTGGATGATATTTATTGAGGCAGCTTACCACATTCTTCTTAGACACTGGAATAATTGAAGCCTGCTTGAAGCAATTGGGTACCTCAGGCAGCTGAAGCGAAAGATCCCAGTGAACACTCTAGCCAGCTGATCAGCACAAGTCCTTAGCACTCAGCCAGGTACCCCTTCTGGGCCAGGTGCTTTCCGTCAGTTCATCCTCCTGAAAACTGTTCTCATGTTGGCCTCAGAGACTGACATCACAGGGTCATCAGGGACTGTGAGAGTTTATGATTGTTCCTTCATGGTTTGACAGTCAAAGCGAGCATAGAAGGCATTGAGCTCATCTGGAAGCAAAGCCCTGTGTCACTTGATTTCACTTTGTAAGAGGTGATTGGATTGAGGTCCTGCCACAGCTGTTGAGCATTTCCTATCGATTCAAGTTTAGTCCAGAATTGCTATTTCACCCATGAGATGGCTTTCCAGAGACCGTACCTGGCCCTCTTGTAACTTCCTTGGTTGCCAGTCTTGAATGCCTCTGATCCGAGCCTCAGCGGATTGCGGATCTCGTGGTTCATCCAGGGATTCTTGTGGGGAAGACTCTGAATGATTTTGTGGGGCACACACATCTATGAAGTCTGTGACAATCATGGTGTATTCATTCAGATCTACAGATGAATCCTTGAACATGGCCCAATTCACCAACTCAAAGCAATCCTATAGCTACTTCTCTGCCTCCCACCACCACCTCTTTGTTGTCCTAACCCCTGGAACCTTGCTCTTCAGCCTCTGCCTATATGCAGGTAGGAGAGGGACAGCCAAGTGATCCGATTTCCTGAAATGCAGTTTGGGCATGGAACGGTAGGCATTCCTTATCTTAATATGACAATGGTCTAGTGTGATGGGACCTCTGGTACTACAAGTAATATGCTGATGGTAATTGGGCAGGGATTTCTTCAAGCAAGCCTGATAGAAATCCCTGACTATGATATGAAATGCGTTGAGGTGGAGTGCTTCTTGTTTGGTGATGGCATCAAAGTGCTTGATTATAGTCAGCTGCAGGTGTAATGTAAGCTGTGATTAGGTTCATGGAGAAGAACTCTCTTGGTAAATAGAATGGTCAGCATTTGATCATTAAGTTTTCAAGGGTAGGGGAACACAAGTATGACAAACCTGCCACATTGGAGTACCACAGAAAGTTTATCATCAATCAAACACCTCTACCTTTTGCCTTTTCCAAATCAGCAGTTCGGTCCATCCTGTGTATCGAGAAGCCTTCAGAACTGATCACCGTATCTGGCATACTCTGAGTAAGCCATGTCTCAGTAAAACGCAGAACACAACAATAATTCCTCATTTCCCTGTGATACAGAACCCTTGTCCTTAGGTAGAGAAATGAAACCAAATGGACAATTCTTTTAAAGAAGCAGCAGAGTTGTCATGGAGCAAAAGCCTCTGCTGTTCTACTTTGTTTCCTTGCTTGAAAGAAGACACTGAATATTAACATTTTGGAAAAAAGGTGCATCCTTGCTGTTTCTGTGGTCGGGCCTAATATCTCTCGTGAAGCTCTTCAAAGTCAAAGTACATTTATTATCAAGGTACATACAGTATATGTCACCATATACTCCCTCGAGATTCATCTTCTTTCAGGTATTTATAGGATAACAAAAAATCAGGAAAATTTATGAAAAAATATAAATAAACAAAGACCGGCAAACAACCGATGTGCAATATTCTTAGGATGGTGCTGATGAAGGACTAGAGTTTGTTTTATTTTTGTCACCTGCACTGAGGTACAGAGATAACCTTTTGTTCTTTGTGCCATCCTGATGGATCATGACATACATTATTACATCAAGGGTAATAAAAATAAAAAAAAGAACAGAAGTGTAGAATGTGTTGCTGCAGTTGCAAAGACAGTGCAAGAAGACAACTAAAGTGCAAGAGCTATGACGAGATAGATTGAGAGACCAAGAACTTCAAAGGTTTTGGTAGGGATGCTGCCTGATGCATCTATGTGTTCACCCCTCTCTGTTCCTGTTTCACGAAACTTAGAATATAGAACATAAAACACTAGGTACTGTACAGGCCTTTCAGTCTTTTGACCAGAAAGTATTACCATGTGTAAATTAGTAAATAGGAATGAGGCAAGTGTGGCAGATAGAGACAAAACAGATGTCTTTGTTCTTGCCATGTGGTTGCTGGAATAAAGGCAGCCGTTGTGTGAGGCTGTTCCTGCAGCCACCATTTTGTGGACTGTATGGTGGACTGATTCTTGCTCTGGGATAACTTAAACAGAACAGTTGAATATGGACACAAGGAGTTTCAGCTAACAATCTGCTAAACCTGAGACCATTCTCAGACAAGGAGCTGTTTATTACGTAAAGTGGCGGGTTTGTAAAAGGAACAGCCTGTGATCTGGTCATCTGGGCCCAGTGTTTGGCTGACCTGGTTTGACTGGTTTAAACCAGTCTGAGTTTTCCTAGGTCACAAGGCTGAAGGGAGAGCCGTAAAGTAATACTGCTTGTAGCCTTGGGTCACCTCCAGTGAGAATCTGAGACAGGTCAGTCAGATGACCTTGAGCCAATGAAATTGAAACATTGTAGATTGATCTGATAAGGAAATAATAAAAATGGAGGATTTTGTGAGCACAGATCAGGGAAACCTAGTGAGTGCACACAGGTGTAATGTTGAGTAAATTCACATGTATGTGAACTGAGTCAATAAAACTACTTGTCAGTAAATACAAATTCTCTCTGTGCCTAACTAGTCATAAGTATTGAGGTGTAATGCTTGTAACAGAATTGGTATCCTTGGCTGGGCTCGAGGATAAATCTCTCCATTGAGTCAGTGGGAGACTCGAGTCAAACCATATTTCTGATGTTCAGAAAAACCTGGGTTGGGTAGTTAGCTGTTACTAACCCAGAATAGAGAAATCAAGGAGCTCTGCAAGTCCAGAGAACTTGGATTGTTTTGACTGGAGGGCATTCCTCCAAAAGTACGTATTGGAGAAGTGGCCACAATTTGAAGAGTATGCTAGTCATGCTGGCGCTGAAAGGAAAACTGCTGGGAAGCCCTTTGGAAGATTGCTCAAAGTAAATTGCCAGACAAGGAATTTAAACAATTACAGAAGTCAGTAAAAGTTGGCTGTTTAAACAAGGATTGAACAGAATATTGGCAAGAAATTAAAATAGAGCAAGGTAAATCTGAAAAGAAAAACTTAGAATACCGGCAGGAAGTTAAAATAGAGTGAGAAAGACCAAAAGAGAAAAATAGAGAATATTGGCAGAAAGCTCTAGTAGAGCAGGAGAGATTAGAAGAGGGAAACAAAAGCTCCACAAGGAGGTGGAAAGCCTTAAAGAGAAGCTTGCTGATTTCCAGGGGCAGAGAAATCCATACAGTATGTAGCAGTTTCAGTTAGTGAAAAGCTGGTTAAAGAAAAGAGTAAAGAAGAAGAAACCCAAGTATCTAAGAACGAAGTGGAAGGGTTGAGAAAAGAGTGCACTGATTTAAAGGTGGCTATAAATATGATACAGAAGTCAGTGCATGAACAGAAAAATATCACTGGAGATCATACAAAATTTTTAAAACTGATACAATGCTATGCAGAGAGGAATAATATGAGATTCTGGATCAGAAAGAGGAGAGGAAGGTAAATATGGAGATATGGATTGGAGCAATTTAGCAGATAAGGTGACCAGATATGGTTATGATGAGGATCCTCCTCTCAAGGATCCCTAGCCTATGTACAACCAAAAGGAGCTGGTGCTACCATCTGCATAATTGGCCTATCTAGTCACGATCAGAGAGGGAGGAGCCAGGGCAGGAAATCAAAACTAAATATAACATGCAGTACGCTACGCCGTTCAGGGTATAGCAGCCAAGGGACATTGCTAAGGATATCGGGATATATACAGTATGCTCAGGGATGATCCTCTGGAGTTGTTCTAGACAGTTAGGTACCAGAGAGAAATACACAGTCTAAATGATGCCAAGGAAAGGGTTTTGATTATAACATACTTACATCCAAACATACACTCTGCTTTGCCAGAAGCACAGTGACATACTGGGGGAACAGATAAGGAGTTAGTGAACACAATACTGGCTTTTATGGGTAATAACAGAGAGGACCCAATAGATGAGTTAAGCAAATGTTACCAGAGGAAAGGATTTGCATCCCATCTATGGATGGTGTTTCAAGGGGTATATGGATTAACATTTGATCAAGATCATTTAGAACCTTAACCCACAAGTAGATGGTTAAGAACATTAGTGGCTCCTAGCACCCACAGAATTAGAAAGATGTGGGAACTGTTTGATCCCAGTGATCCTACACATACTGAGGCATGGGTACTTAGGAAAATAGTTAGAACATGAGAGAAGGAAGTGCAGGAATTGGAATTTAACTTTAGGAATACCTAAGAGGCAGCTAAAATGTTTCCTCTTCAAGAAAATACACTGGGTGTCATGCAGAGAAGTGCAGGTCAGGACAAAACCCAGCAGAGAGATTGTAGAAGAGAAGTAACACAGCGGTGTAGTGCACGTTCACCCAGTCAGGGAAACTCGTATGGGGCAAATATTGGTCAGATCTACTGTTTCAGCTGTGGTAATGTGGATCATTATGCTTGGAACTTTCAGTTCATGTAATCTGAATCCTAACAGTAGATCAGAGATTGGAGTTAGAAAAAGGTCAGAATATTTTTGGAATTTTGGTTCATGTGGGGATGCTATGCTTTAAACTTGTTGAATGTTTACTTGTGCATTATGAATAACTTCCAATATTTCTTTGTTTTAAAAACTTAAAGTAACATATTTTCTCATTTTTGTCTAATTGTAAGTTAATATTTTGGGGCAAGAGATTTTCTGATTTAGTTTATGAATGGTTTGTATGTTTCAAATGCTGTGAGAAGAGTGGCCACATGTGAGTGAGAGAGTGAGAGAGTGAGAGAGAGAGTGAGAGGAGCGAGGGAGAGAGAGAGAAGAAAAAAGGCTATTGTGTTCATTCAGTCAATATTGAGAGGAAGATTAAATTAATCCTATGCTTCAGAGAAGTGGTGAACGATTGAAATATTTTGTAACTTTAAAGTGAACTTGCAGGAACTCTTGTCTTTTAAGAGGTTGTGTGAATGCATCAGAGGCCCCCACCCAGCAGATTTTTCTTCCTTTGTTCTTTGAAAAATGTGTGAAAGTTTTTCACGATAGGAATTAATTACTGATTTTAAAGTTTTGCAGTTACTCGTGAAGGTTCTGATGGAAGCAAAGTATAAGCATAGATTTTTTAAAATGTTTAGTCTTATCTGTGTTTTTGATTTATGTTTCTTTATTTGTTTTCCATGCAATTGGTTTTACAGAGAGATCCTGATTGTACCCTGGCCATGTGGAATCCAGACTAACGTGGTGGAAATCTGTGCATGTCTGTTCTGAATATGAGATGCCCACATTTCAGAGGGAAATGGGCATTTCTGGAAATCGCTCATTGGTGGACAGTTAATTGGAAATTTGAAATTAACATTTTGGAAGATTGAAATACTTGGGGAGAAATCCTAAAAGTTTTATACTATTAAGACTGCTTTCTTTTTACAGAACATAAAATATGTTGTTCAAGACTTCTGACATATTGATTTTGTGTTTGAGTTTCCTTGAAAAATAGTGTTTGTCATGTAAATGACAAATGAAAGTTCAATTTAAATGTTCATCTGATCTTAAAAGCAGTTCAGTTTTAATTCCCTCACTGTCTTAAAAAAACACGTTTATCCAGCAGCTGCTGGATGTTTGAATTTGACTGACTTGATGAGTCAGCATTGATTCTGCAGGACTGGGATGCTGTTGTAAAGGGTATTAAAGTTTCTTGCAGATAATCCTCATTGTACTGGAGAACTGCATGAGTGTCAGGATATGAGATTAAATGATCTCAAGGGACCATTTGTCAGAGCAAAAAATGGTGGGGAGGTACCAGGAAATCAAATAAAGAAATACCCAAGAACAAAGACACAAACAAAGGAAAACTGTGCCTAATTTTTTGTTCATAGATGGTTCCTCGCCTGTTCAGGATGGTGAGAGTAGAACCAACTATGGGATATATGCGAATGTAAAAGATAAAAGCTCACTCAAAGTTATCCAGAGGGGGAATAAGGCTAATGAGTTTGCAAAACAAGACATTGCAATCGGATATGGCAGTTGCAGATTGGATAAATGGGAAGGCAGAATGAACTATAGGTTAAGGTTGTGGATTTAAGAGAAGAAAATTAAAAGCACAATTACAATAATTGATAGGAGCATAGTCAGAAATAATGGGAATAATGTATTTTGTTGCAATGGAATCAAAATATAGATTATCTCTGTGCCTAACCCATCATTAGTATTGAGGTATAACAGGCCCATGATTCCGTGCTAATCAATTTAACCCTTCTCTCACACATAGCACTCCATTTTTCTTTCATCCATGTGCCTATCTAAGAGCTTCCTAAATGTCCATAATGTATCTGGCTCTTCCAGCACCCCTGGCAGCGTGTTGCATGCACCCACCACTTTCTGTGCAAAAAACTTACCTCTGACCTCCCCCATATACTTTCCTCCAATCACCTTCAAGTTATGTCCCCTCAGGTTAGCCATTTCCACCTGTACCTCTGATCATCTTGTACACCTCAGTCAAGTCAGTTGACAGACTGGCAAAGTATGAGTTTAAAATCTTTGTGTTCAGTCCAAGTACTGACATGGGAAAAACTGAGAAGCTCAAGTACTATTTTGCTTTCCGTTCACTTGATCCATGTCCCATGCATCGGGTATTCCCTTCTCCCAAGCTGGGAGTGACTATATGGGATAGTTTGACAGACAACACCTTGGTTCACTTTTATAAACCCCCATGTTTTACACTTCCCTTTGCAATTTAGTCACCATTTCGACCACTGCCTGTTCCCTCATTTTCTTCATTACTGCCCAGTTAACAATGCCATCTATTACCACCTTCTCAAGGGCCACTAGAGATAAACCTTAAGTACTGGTCTTCTCAGTGACATCCCAAAGAAATGAATAAGGAAAACATACTTAAATTCTGCTGCTTCCTTTGGGGGATCTAGCTGTGCCTTAGCTGGATGGTTCCTATATTACAGCAATGACTCCACTTCAAAAAATACTTCAGTGACTGCAAAGTACTTTGAGATGTCCTGAGGTCACTATAAATGCTATATGAATACAAGTCTTTCTTTCTTTGTATGGGTTTTATGGGACGGGAGATAATTGGATCAGCATGTGCCAGAGTAATTCAATCTCCTCTTTGAAGTAATATTTTTCTGTCCATGTTTTCAGGTCTTAATTTGATAAAACTCGAGGCTATTTGGAAAACTAGCTCTGCTGAATGATTTGCCATATAGTTTTCATGCACCCATGTGCCTCAGAGACAGGAAATGCAGATCAGAATTGCTGTGGTTCCTCCACTGGTTGGAGGATTTAACTGCAACTGATGTTTTCAGGAACAGTCGAAAATAAACTTGCTTTTATGTAAAGTATGGCTTCTCAATGATCATTTGTCAGCATGTTAAAACAATCACTCACTATCTTCTAAGAGTCATTGTAAGATTGCCAGTGACAGGGTTCCTTAGGGTAACCTCGAACCTGATGGTTTGAACATTAATTTCTCTAACTTCTAGTATTTGTCTCCTTTACTCCTTCTCTTTTTCCAACCGCCATTCTGACTTCCCTCTTACCTATTATTTTCTCTTCACCTGCCCATCATCTCCCTCTGGTGCCCCTCCTCCCTCCCTTTCTCTCGTGGTCCTCTGTCCTCTCTTATCAGATTCCTCCTTTTTCAGCCTTTTACCTCTTCCACCTATTGCCTCACAGCTTCTTAACTCATTCCCCCTCCCCTACCCACCCGCCTTCCCCCTCACCTGGATTCGCCTCTCACCTGCCTGTACTTACAGTCCTCCCTCCATCTTCTTATTCTGGTTACTTCCCCCTTCCTTTCCTGTACTGACCAGTACATCACGGGTAAAACCCTCCCAACCATTGAGCACATCTACATGAAATGTTGCTGCAGTAAAGCAGCATCCATCATCAAAGATCCTCGCCACCCAGGCCATGCTCTCTTCTCACTGCTGCCATCAGGTAGGAGGTACAAGTACCTCAGAACCTGCGCCACCAGGTTCAAAACACAGTTACTACCCCTCAACCACCAAACTCAAGTAAAAGGGGATGAATACACTCAGTTAAGGACTCTTGTTATTTATTGCCATTTATTTATATTTGCATTTGCATAGTTTGTTGTTCATTGATCCTGTTTACAGTTACTGTTCTATAGATTTCCAGAGTATGCCCGCAGTAAAAGAAGCTCAGGGTTGTATGTGGTGACATGAATATACTCTGATAATACATTTTACTTTGACTTTTTCTTTGACGAAGGGTCCTGAAATGTCAACAGGTTATTCCTCTCCATAAATGTTGCCTGAGCTGGTGAGTTCCTCCAGCATTTTGAGGGTGTTGCTCTGGATTTCCAGCATCTGCAGAATCTCTTGTGTTTATAGGTTTCCCAAGTTCTGGTGACCAATTATATCAGCTGGAGATAGTTCAAAGTTTGAAAACATTAACTGCCATTAATAACCTGATCAACTATTCGAAGTTTTAGTTACTTTCATCACTTTAATAGTTGGAGATAAATCCATTTAAGGTTCAATTTAGCTTGTGTGGATGGAATCGTGCAGATCTTCTGGGACACCAGGGACAGGGCTAGGAAACACCAGACTGTAAAAATAAAAATGTGGTATAAGCAACATTTTTATTCTGACAAAAATGTTGTACTCAAAGCAATGGTGCAGATACTGAATCTATAAACACAGATGCATTCTTAACCCCAGACACACACACACACACATAAACATGCACTCACTCATCAATTCCACCACAACATATGAACATTTACACTGCACACACATGCATACACACCATAGATACATGTGCACTGCAGACACATACAGACCTGCACACAGAAGCTCACACATAGGTACACGCCTATCAACTCTCTTTCCATACCATCTTCCTCGGCCCTTTCCCCAGCAAACCCCAACCCCCCCCCCAACTTTGCCTGATGTGCAGGTCCAGATCTGACACCCCTCTCTCTCCACAGATGCTGCTTGCCCCACTGAGTTCCTCCAGCAGTTTGCTTTATGCTCTGGATTTCAGCATCTATAGTCACTGGTGTCTCTCTCTTTCATAGTTTGCCTTTCTCCTTCAATCTCTAGTGCTTGCACAGCTTCTGCCCTGAAGCTTGGCTACCTGAGCGCTGAGAGATAAAACTGTGCTGTACTCTTGTGCTACTGTCTTTCAGAATGTTTCTGTCTGGGTTTGGTTATGCCAGGCCATCCTGGTCTCCCTCAGTTCCTAATCCAGACCAGGATGCCTCACTCAGTCTTACCTCATGTGTCTTCTGATCTTTAACAATCAGTATGTATGTGCAGCATAGCAAACCTTCCTTTCTGTTCTTCTGCAAAAAGCTCCTGGCCTGGTTGGTTGATTGTAGAAAAAACAATGGAAATTCTGGAAAGTTTTGTAATGTCAGGAAATGTTGAGCAGGCTTGACCCAAATACAGAGCAGCAGAGACAATTTAGCAGTAAAAGATATTTTACTAATAAACTGCGAAATAACAAGCCCCGAGGGGTCACAAAGCAAGAGAGAAAAGATACTCTCCTCTTTCCAGTTGACCAGGTACTGCACACCACATCCACAACGATGTGAATCCATCAATCGGTAAACTGTGTACACTGGACCACCTTCCACCACTCTTGGTTCCTGAGGTGCAGGCTCAGGCGAGCTGAGTAGTCAATGGACAATGGGCTTCAGGCAGGACCCATGGAATTCGGTCTGATCCTGAGGGATGGTGGCAGCTTGAGTCTGGAAAGGACTGAGCTGATGTGATGGGTGATCTTAACAGGACCAGCGAACCCGGGCAAGAGCTTCCAGGGCTCGGTGTGCAGGGACAGATCTCAGGTGGACAGTCAGATTCGCCTTAGTGTTCTTGGAACGGGGTTGGTAGGAGACGAAGTTGAAGCGTTCGAAGAAACAAGCCTGATGAGGGTTAAATTAATGGATCATTTTTATGGACCTGAGGTTTTAGTGATCAGCCCAGGTTAGGAAGGGCTCAGTTTTTCCCAACAGCCAATGTCTCCATTCCTCCAAGGCCCATTCAATGGGGAGTAGCTCCCTGTCTCTACTCCATAACGGTGCTGGGTGGAGTTGATCTTGCATAAAAAGAAGCACAAAGCTATGTCTTCCTGTCTAGTCTTCGCTGGGAGAAGATGACCCTGGCACCCACATCAGATGCATCGACCTCTACTACTAAAGGTCCGGAGGGCTTCCAATAGTGGAGAATGGGAGCAGTAACAGAGCCTATAGAAGTGAGGCAAAGTGGCATCAACTTCATGAACCCTGTACAGAATAAAAGGAGGAGATTTTTGCTGCCCTGAGACAAATCATGGCGGATAAATCCCCAGGGCCTGACAAGGTGATCCCTCGGACCCTACAGGAGGCAAGTGCAGAAATTACTAGAGCCCTAGCAGAGATATTTAAAACATCCTTAGTGACAGGAGAGGTACAGAGGGTTGGAGGATAGCCAATTCTCATAAACGGGCACTAGTGGCGGACCCTAATGCAAGGCACAGACACTGAAATACTAGGAATAGGACTAGGACTAGAGTTAAGCAAGCAAGGGAAGTGGGGAAGAAAGGGCACTGGACATTGACACTGGCTCTTGAACAGACTAAGATGCAGGGCCTGGGCTAAGACATGGACAAGAAACACGGAACCCAGACAAGGAACTAGGAACAAGGAGCCTGGACTAGTGACATGGAACTCCGGAACCAGAGCCTGGACAAGGACCCAGAACCTGGGTCTTGGTTGGGACTCAGAACCGGAGCCCGAGTCTAGGCTAGGACTTGGGACTAGGATCTTGGCTAGGACAGGACGTTGCTACAGAACAGGACATGGAACTCCTGCACAGGACGAGGCACATGGACAGGACGAGAACACAAAACCGTGGCTTGGACAGGACGAGGTTCTTGGACGTGGCTTGGACAGGATTAGGTTCTTGAACGTGGCTTGGACAGAATGAAAGACTCCTGGACAGGACGAGGGAATTCCAGTACCGGGCTGGACGAGGTACTCCTGGGCTGGGCGAGACACATGGACAGGACGAGAACACAAAACCTTGACTTGGTCGAGGGAGACAGGAACGCAGAGCCTTGGTCGAGGGAGAACAGGAACATGGAACACAGAGCCAGGACCCCTCCTAGGGAGCAGGACATAGGGCTGGGGCTCATACACAGAACACTGAGAGACAGATCTCCACACATGGTAGCAGCAAACCCAGTGGAGGCGAGGGCACAAAGAGATGGTTCCCAACACAAGGTAGCAGCAAACAGCCGGACTTACCTAGCAAAGGCGTGGACACAGAGACAGTTCCCAACACAGGGTAGTAGCAAACACCCAGACCTACCTAGCGAAGGCATGGACACAGAGACAGTTCTCAACTCAAGGTAGTGGCAAATAGCCAGACCTACCTAGCAAAGGTGTGGACACAGACACAGTTCCAAACAACGAAACACAGTTCCTTATCTAGACACAGCAAGGCTCCAGTCTTGCTCTGGCTGTAGAACTTGACAGTGATACAGGTGAGGACACAGGCAAGGGTGCAGGCAAGTCTTCAGGTCAAGGCTTCAGGCAGAGGTGGCAGGCAAGGCTTCAGGAGGAATGTGAAGAGAGCAGTCCAGCAACTGAAGCTGAACACAGGAGTTGTTTATGTAGCCAGCCCAAAATGGGAATCATGTGCTTCAATTAAGGCACACAACAGGACAAGGGAAAACTGGAAAACCAGGAATAAGGAACGATGGACCGGACCGTGAACCGAAATGTGGACTTCACGGACCGGACCATGACACCAATGTTGCTTCACTGTTTAAAAAAGGCTCTAAGCATAGACCAGGAAATTATAGGCCAGTGAGTCTGACATCAGTTGTGAGAAAGTTATTGGAAGGTATTCTAAGGGACCAGATACATAAGTATTTGGATAGACATGGATTGATTAAGGATTGTAAGTATGGCTTTGTGCATGGTAGATCATGTCTAACCAAGCTTATAGAGTTTTTTTTTTCAGGAAGTTACCAGAAAGTAGATGAAGGCAAGACAGTGGATGCTGTCTACATGCACTTTAGTAAAGCATTTGACAAGGTCCCACATGGGAGGCTGGTCAAGAAGGTTCAGTTGCTCATCATTCAGGGTGAATTAGTAAATTGAATTCGATGTTGGCTTTGTGGGAGAAGCCAGAAAGTGGTAGTAGATGGTTGCCTCTCTGAGTGAAGTACAGCAGGGACTGGTGCTGGGTCCTTTCCTGTTTGTCAGCCATATCAATGATCTGGATATAAATGTGGTCAACTGGATCAGCAGATTTGTGGATGACACGAAGATTGGGGATATAATGGACAGCAAGGAAGGCTAGCATGGCTTGCAGAGGGATCTGAACCAGCTGGAAATTGAGATGAAAAATGACAGATGACATTTAATGCAGACAAGTGCAAGGCTTTGCATCTTGGTAGGACCAACCAGGGTAGGTCTTACACAGTGAACAGTCGGGTACTGAGAAGTATGGTGGAACAAAGGGATCTGGGAATACAAGTCCATAATTCATTGAAAGTGGCATCACAGGTAGACAGGGTTGTAAAGAAAGCTTTTGGCTCATTGGCCTTCTTAAATTAATGCCATGTGTACAGGAGATGAGATGTTATTTTGAAGTTGTATAAGACATTGGTGAGGCTTAATTTGGAGTATTGTGTGAAGTTTTGGTCACTTACCTACAGGAAAGATGTAAACAAAGTTGAAAGAGCACAGAGAAAATTTACAAGGATGTTGAACCTCTGTTATAAGGAAATATTGAATAGGTTAGGACTTTATTCTCTAGAACGTAGACGATTGAGAGATTTCATAGAGGTGTACAGAATTATGAGAGATATAGATAAGGTAAATGCAAGCAGGCTTTTTCCACTGAGGTGTGTGAAATGACGACCAGAGGTCATGGGTTAAGGGTAAAAGGGGAAACTTCTTCACTCAGAGGGTCATAAGTGTGTGGAACGAGCTCCCAGCAAAAGTGGTGCATGTAAGCTCCTTTTCATTGCTTAAGAGAAGTTTGGATAGGTACTTGGATGGTAGGGGTATAAGGGGTATGGTCACGATGCAGGTAGATGGGAGTAGGCAGCTTAAATGTTTTGAAATATACTAGATGCATTTTTCTAACATGCTGGTTTTTGAGAGGACATTGAAGGGCTGAGTGGATGTGACAGATATGGTCTTGAAGATCCTTGGAGAAGGTGAGAATGTCATCAAGGTAGATGAACACATAGCTGTGCAGCATGTCTCAGAGGGTTTCATTGATGAAGGCTTAGAAAACAGCTGGACTGTTGAAAAGTCCAAAAGACATCATTATGTTTTTGGCGTGGCCAGTAGGTGTTATGAATGTTGTCTTCCACTCATCCCCCTGACGAATGTGGATCAGGTTGTATGTGCTAAATTGATCCAGTATGGTGACGATCTGAGCCCCGTGGGCTGTTTGGAATGCGTTATCCGTCATGGGGATAGGGCAGCGGTTCCTAATAGTGATTCTGTTGAGTCTACGGTCCACGGTCCACAGACTGCAAGGACAACAATCCCGCCCCCCCCCCCCCCACCATCTTTCGTTTTGACCCAGAGTCCTGCCCCGGCTGAGGACTGGGTTGGTCGAATGAAGGCGTGGCTGTAGCGCTTCGGCGATGCAGTCGTTCATGGTTTGGATCTCAGGAGGAGAGAGGGAGAACAGATGACCTCGGGGAGGGATGGTGCTTGAGAGGAGGTCAATCAGACACTCATGTGGTCCATGAGGCAGTCAGATGCTGTCTTCCCTTTTACTGAAAGCAATGACTAAGTGATGGTATTCCTGCGGGAATTTGGTGAGGTCAGGAGTTTCTTCCATCTCCACAGATTTATGGGGGGAAGTCAACTGAGATTACAGGCAGGTGGGTCCCAAACTCAGCAGTGAAGCAGATGACCAGGCAAAGTGAATGTCACAAATAGAGAGCCAAGGGGAACCCAAGATGACAGGAGTCAATAAGGCGAAATTGGATGGACCCATGGTGCTCTCTGATGCTTACGTACACAGGCTGTGTGAGCCTCTGACCACTCTGTACTCCAAGGGCCATCCATCAATAACCGTAATGCAGAAGGGGTGACAAATAGGCTCAGTGGAGAGTCCGGACTAGAAAGTTGCCTGCTGCACTGGAATCCACTACTGCCTTCTGCATGCGTAGAGCCATTGGGGTGTGAAGGACAGAGAGAGTGAGTCAGGCTATGGTTCTGGAATGACAGACTGGGGGGCAGGGGGGAAGTTTGCCAGATAGAAGGCCCCTTGTCTCTACCTGGGAGTGCGTGTTTACGGACACAGTGGGCATTTGATTGGCAGTTCCACAGAAAGTGCGCAAGTTTTTTCTCCAGTGACGCTTACCCTCTTTGGGGTGGACAAGGGACTTCTCCATACCTGCATGGGATCTTGAGGCATTGCTGATGAGGGTCCTGCAGCCTGAAATGGTCCTGGGGATGGAACTGGGGTTCTGGCTGATGATCCGGAGGGTTGTTCCATGAGAAATGATATTAAATCATTAGAAAGAGGTGATATAGGATCGGAAGGTGCAGAATCTTTATGGGTTGAGCTGAGAAACCGCAGGGGTAAAAGGACCCTGATGGCAGTTATTTATAGGCCTCCAATCAGCTGCAGGGATGTGGACTACAAATTACAACAGGAAATAGAAAAGGCTTGTCAGGAGGGCAGTGTTATGATCATTGTGGGGGATTTTAACATGCGAGTGGATTGGGAAAATCAGGTTGGCACTGGATCTCAAGAGAGAGAATTTGTAGAATGTCTGCGAGATGGCTTTTTAGAACAGCTTGTTGTTGAGCCCACTAGGGGATCGGCTGTACTGGATTGGGTATTGTGTAATGAACCGGGGGTGATTAGAGAGATTGAGGTGAAGGAATCCTTAGGAGGCTGTGATCATAACATGATTGAGTTCACTGTGAAATTTGGAAAAGAGAAGCCGAAATCTGATGTGTCGGTATTTCAGTGGAGTAAAGGAAATTACAGTGGCATGAGAGAGGAACTGGCCAAAGTTGACTGGAAAGGGACACTGGCGGGAAAGACGGCAGAGCAGCAGTGGCTGGAGTTTATGCAAGAAGTGAGGAAGGTGCAAGGCAGGTATATTCTAAAGAAGAAGAAATTTTCAAATGGAAAAAGGATGCAACCGTGGTTGACAAGAGAAGTCAAAGCCAAAGTTAAAGCAAAGGAGAGGGCATACAAGGAAGCAAAAATTAGTGGGAAGACAGCATTGGGAAGTTTTTAAAACCTTACAAAAGGAAACTAAGAAGGTCATTAAGAGAGAAAGGATTAACTATAAAAGGAAGCTAGCAAATAATATCAAAGAGGATACTAAAAGCTTTTTCAAGTATATAAAGAGTAAAAGACAGGTGAGAGTAGATATAGGACTGATAGAAAATGATGCTGGAGAAATTGTAATGGGAGATAAGGAGATGGCGGAGGAACTGAAAGAGTATTTTGCATCAGTCTTCACTGAGGAAGACATCAGCAGTATACCGGATACTCAAGGGTGGCAGGGAAGAGAAGTGTGCACAGTAATAATTACGACAGAGAAAGTACTCAGGAAGCTGAATAGTCTAAAGGTAGATAAATCTCCCGGACCAGATGGAATGCACCCGCGTGTTCTGAAGGAAGTAGGTGTGGAGATTGCGGAGGCATTAGCGATGATCTTTCAAAAGTCGATAGATTCTGGCATGGTTCTGGAGGACTGGAAGATTGAAAATGTCACTCCGCTATTTAAGAAGGGGGCAAGGAAGCAAGAAGGAGATTATAGACCTGTTAGCTTGACATAGGTGGTTGGGAAGTTGTTGGAGTCGATTGTCAAGGATGAGGTTACAGAGTACCTGGAGGTATATGACAAGATAGGCAGAACTCAGCATGGATTCCTTAAAGGAAAATCCTGCCTGACAAACCTATTACAATTTTTTGAGGAGATTACCAGTAGGCTAGACAAGGGAGATGCAGTGGATGTTGTATATTTGGATTTTCGGAAGGCCTTTGACAAGGTGCCACACATGAGGCTACTTAACAAGATAAGAGCCCATGGAATTACGGGAAAGTTACATACGTCGATAGAGCATTGGCTGATTGGCAGGAAACAGAGAGTGGGAATAGAGGGATCCTATTCTGGTTGGCTGCCGGTTACCAGTGGTGTTCCGCAGGGATCAGTGTTGGGGCCGCTTCTTTTTACATTGTACATCAAGGACTTGGATTATGGAATAGATGGCTTTGTGGCTAAGTTTGCTGATGATACGAAGATAGGTAGAGGGTCCAGTAGTGCTGAGGAAACGGAGAGTCTGCAGAGAGACTTGGATAGATTGGAAGAATGGGCAGAGAAGTGGCAAATGAAGTATAATGTTGGAAAGTGTATGGTTATGCACTTTGGCAGAAGAAATAAACAGGCAGACTATTATTTAAATGGGGAAAGAATTCAAAGTTCTGAGATGCAATGGAACTTGGGAGTCCTTGTGCAGGATACCCTTAAGGTTAACCTCCAGGTTGAGTCGGTAGTGAAGAAGGCGAGTGCAATGTTGGCATTCATTTCTAGGGGAATAGAGTATAGGAGCAGGGATGTGATGTTGTGGCTCTATAAGGCGCTGGTGAGACCTCACTTGGAGTACTGTGGGCAGTTTTGGTCTCCTTATTTAAGGAAGGATGTGCTGACGTTGGAGAGGGTACAGGGAAGATTCACTAGAATGATTCCGGGAATGAGAAGGTTAACATATGAGGAACGTTTGTCTGCTCTTGGACTGTATTCCTTGGAGTTTAGAAGAATGAGGGGAGACCTCATAGAAACATTTCGAATGTTGAAAGGCATGGACAGAGTGGATGTGGCAAAGTTGTTTCCCATGATGGGGGAGTCTAGTACGAGAGGGCATGACTTAAGGATTGAAGGGCGCCCATTCAGAACAGAAATGCGAAGAAATTTTTTTAGTCAGAGGGTGGTGAATCTATGGAATTTATTGCCACGGGCAGCAGTGGAGGCCAAGTCATTGGGTGTATTTAAGGCAGAGATTGACGGGTATCTGAGTAGCCAGGGCATCAAAGGTTATGGTGAGAAGGTGGGGGAGTGGGACTAAATGGGAGAATGGATCAGCTCATGATAAAATGGTGGAGCAGACTCGATGGGCCGAATGGCCGACTTCTGCTCCTTTGTCTTATGGTCTTTTGGTCTTATGGAGATGCTTGTTAATTCAGAGGGTGAGAATGATGAAGCTTTCAAAGTCAGTGGGCATATGCCAGGTGGACAGTTCATTGTTCAAACCATCCGAGAAGTCAAGGTAGTAATGGGCCAGTGGCACTTCTGCATTCCAGCTGCACTCCACCACAAGATTCCTGAATTCCATGGCATAATCCAGCACCAACCGTGAACCTTGACACAGGTAAAGTATCAGATCTGATTCCCCTTCCACTTCCCAGATGGTTGAAAACCCATTGCACCTCAGTGGTGAAATCTTAATATGTATTGCAAATGGTGGTTTTATTGTCCCAGTTAGCGGTGGCCCAGGTCAGAGCTCACCCGGTCAGGAGAGAGAGATAATGGAGGCAATTTTGGTTCGGTCTGAAGGATATTGAGCTGGCTAGAGCTTAAAGTGTAAGATGCACTGGAGCAAGATGTTGAGTGATCGGGTTGGGGATCCATCAAAGTGTTCGGGTACTGGAATCCGGGGCTCCAAGGGAGGGGGTTGACTGGCGTGCAGTTGCTGAAACGAGACAGAAAGTTGGTTGAGGGTGGTGAGCAGATAGTCAATGGTTTCCTGCTGCTTCAGGATCATGTGCTCCTGTGGACAGACAACTTCCTTTAGGTGGTCATTGTGCCAAAAGTTGGTTCACCCACCCTGTCAGGAAATGTAGAGGAGGCTTGACCCAAAAGCAGAGAAGTGCAGGCGATTTAGTAGTAAACAATATTTAACAAATAAACTTCAAAATAACAAGCCACGAGGTGTCAGAAAACAAGAGAGAACAGATATGTAACATGGCAAACAACAAGGTAACTGAAGGCTAGGAGCAACTGGTTGAGGCCGGCTGGGTGAACAAAGGACTGTGGATGGGAGCTGGGTTTAAATAGGCTGCAGGAGATGAGTTGGAAATGAGTGGCAGGTGACTCCTGTTAGCTTGGTGGAGACTGGGAGATGTCCGTCTCTGCAGGCCTGATACATAGTGCATTAAGTGTAAGTGTAATTTTAATACCATAAACGCCAAAGAGAGGGCATATAGTAGAGCAAGAATTGTGGGAAGTTAGAGGATTGGGAAGCTTTGAAAAAAACAACAGAGTTTTCACTGTGGAAGACACTAGCACTATGGTGGAGGTTCCAGATGTCAGGAGTCATGAAGTGTGTGAAGTTACCATAACTAGAGAGAAGGTTCTTGGGAAACTGAAAGGTCTGAAGGTAGATAAGTCACCTGAACCAGATGGACTACACCCCAAGTTCTGAAAGAGGTGCCTGAAGAGATCATGGAGGCATTAGCAATGATCTTTCAAGAATTACTAGATTCTGGAATGGTTCCAGAAGACTGGAAAATTGCAAATATCACTCCACTGTTCAAAAAGGGAGAGAGGCAGAAGAAAGGAAACTAAAGGGCAGTTAGTTTGATCTCAGTGGTTGGGAAGATGTTAGAGTCAATTATTGAGGATGAGTTCTCAGGGTACTTGGAGGCTCATGGTAAAATAGGGCGTAGTCAGCATAGTTTACTCTGGGGAAAATCTTTCCTGACAATTCTGTTGAAATGAAGAGAAAATACAAAAAAATTGAGTTGCAAAGGGATTTGGAAATCCTTATGCAGGATTCCCTAAAGGTTAATTTTTAGGTTGAGTCTGTGGTGAGGAAGGCAAATGCAATGTTAGCATTCATTTCAAGAGGTCTGGAATATAAAAGCAAGGATATAATGTTGAGACTTTATAAAGCACTGGTGAGGCCTCACTTGGAGTACTGTGAGCAGTTTTGGGCTCCTTATCCTAGAAAGGATGTGCTGAAAATGGAGAAGGTTCAAAGGAATTTCATGATAATGATTCCAGAATTGAATGTCTTGTCATATGAAGAGCGTTTGATAGCTCTGGTCCTGTATTTGCTGGAATTCAAAAGAATGAGTGGTGACCTCATTGAAACCTACCAAATAGTGCAAGGGCTTGATGAAGTGAATGTGGAGAGGATGTTTCCTATGGTGGGAGAGTCTAAGACCAGTGAGCACAGCCTCAGTATGGAGAGGAGGCCTTTAAGAAAGAAGATGAGGAGTAATTTCTTTAGCCAGAGGGTGATGAATTTGTGGAATTCTTTGCCACAGGCAGCTGTGGAGGCCAAGTCTGTATGTATATTTAAGGCAGTGGTCAGGGCATGAAGGGATACGAGGAGAAGGCAGGAGATTCGAGCTGAGAGGAAAATTGGATCAGCCTTGATGAAATGGTGGAGCAGACTCAATGGGCCAAATGGCCTAACTCTGCTCCTATATCTTATGGTTTTGTAACCGAGTATTTCAGCTAGTATGATGTCTGATATTGCAGCACCAAGCACTGCCATCAGCTGAACGTTGAAAGTTGCTGCCTTCACTACAGGATGTACTCTGTGCTCAAACTCCACAGTTTTACCTTCATAAGGAGCAACACAAAAGGATCTGCCAACTCTACCATATTAGGGTTTGTCCGGGTTGGTCAGGCCGGAGTGGTTATATGCAGTGGAGTTTTCATTTTATGCTCAAGCATTTATGTACTCAGTTCCCTCTCTGCACTTTCTTCACCCTTTACAAATTTCTTCTCTCTCCCATGATCTCCTCCACTCCCTCACTCCCATACGTGACTCTCTTCTTTCACTAACTCCCCCTCCCCCCTACACAACCAGCATTCATGCTGTGTTCTCTGCTCTCCCGCTTCTGTACTGTCAATCCTCCTCTACTGTTTCCTCCCACTCTCAGTCCTACCTCTGTTCTCTCACAGCCCCCTATTCTCTCCCAGTAACACTCCATTTTGTGGATTTGTGGGAATATTAAAAATTCCCCAAGACCTTGACTTGGATTTTGCATTAATAGCATTATTAAGGATAAATTAATAAATTTAACCAATTAATAACAAATTAATTAAAGGGCATTATTACAAGGCAAATGTAACAACAATCCCAGTTACATTTACACTAAAGACAAATTTGCTATCACATTTAGCCTGCTCCTCCATTCAATCCTTGTCCATGACCATGGCACTGAAATTGTATCTGTGACATCACCTGCAGTATGTTCCCATTCAATACCCACTAACGCCAACTGAAACAGGGCTGGGGCATACGTAGCGTCAGGTGCCGCGGAAGCATAGAAACCTGTGCGACGGTATTATCATTCACGTGTCCTGGAA
Source organism: Mobula birostris (assembly GCF_030028105.1). Taxonomy (NCBI): domain Eukaryota; kingdom Metazoa; phylum Chordata; class Chondrichthyes; order Myliobatiformes; family Myliobatidae; genus Mobula; species Mobula birostris. Next base: position 138,044,830 of record NC_092375.1, on the reverse strand, counting down.
TTCAGAGTTCAATCCTGGCGCCTTTCTGTAAGGAGTCTCTGTGTGTCCTCCCTGTGGAGTATGTGGGTTTTCTCCAGGTCCTCTGGTTTCCTCCCACAGTCCAAAGATGTACTGGGTAGATTAATTGGTCACTGTAAATTGTCCCGTGATTAGGTTAGGGATAATTGGGTCTGTCGGGGGTTGCTGGCGTGACTCGAAGGGCTGGAAGGACTACACCGCTCTGCACTGCTAAATTTAAAATTAAAAAATAAACATACATAGATACACAAACAACAGGAATTCTGCAGATGCTGGAAATTCAAGCAAATTTAGTCCTGACGAAGGGTCTCGGCCTGAAACGTCGACTGTACCTCTTCCTAGAGATGCTGCCTGTCTTGCTGTGTTCACCAGCAACTTTGATGTGTGTTGGTTGATACATAGATACAATCTGCATTCCAGCATCAGCAGATTTTCTCTTGCTTGTGATTTGAGTACAACAGTACATATTCTTTTAATGGCTAATTATTGTAATCACTGTTGAAAATTTAATTTTAGAAATGATGATTATTATTACCTTAAATAAATCATTGTACGGTTTTCTAAAGTATAAAAGTTTTTGTCTGTCTATTTTATTTCCAGTAATTGATTTATTTTTTAATTTCTCAACCTTTATTTTCCTTTCTGTACATGATTTAAGAGTAGTTACTGTTTCCAGTGTTCTGTTCCCAGTTTGGTCTTTATGGAGTGGACGTTTGTTGCTGGGCACGTTGGTTCAAGCTGCTGGCTTTAGTGGGAGCAAGTATGAAGGGCAACATAGTGAGGGGAAATCACAAGAAGATTGGCGATCAATGCCAAATCTATTCCTTTGTGCACCTGGCTGAGCATACTTCATTGATGGCCTCACTGTTGTTTCCCCTTCCGCTAATGGCAATCAAAGTGCAGTGGTGAAACAGGTACTAGGCTAATATAGACTCAGAGTTATACAGCACAAAGACAAGCTCTTCAGACCAACTTGTCCGTAGTGAACAAAACGCCTACCAAATCTATTAGCCTGCATTTCGCCCATATCCCTCTGAAACTTTCACGTCTATGAAAGATCCTATTTCTTACTTAAAGATATCTATTTTAATACCTTTTAAACATCTCTGCATATTCTTCTGGAAGCTCATTCCATTTACCCACCATCATCTTTGTGAAAATGTACTTCTCAGGTTCCTGTTTAAACCTATGCCATCTAGTTTGAGACGTCCCTCACCCAGGCAAAAAACCACTGTGAATATCTACCCTACCTCTGCCCCCTCAGGAGTTTTAGAAACTTCTATAAGGTCATTCCCTCAGTACCTTTCATTCCAGGAAAAGCAGTCCCAGCCTATCCAGGCCTGACAAAGATCTATTTCTGTGTGTCCTTTTAGTTGTGACATGGATCTGGAGTGAAATAAATATGTTATCTCCACCTAGTGGTAAATCCTCAGCCATTTATTTTAAAACACATTAATCATCCGCCTGCCCGTCATGAAAAGAGGCGTTCACACTGAAGTGCTTTCATTATCACCTCCTCTCTCACCAGCAGCAACCTGGGAGCTCAATGTGATTCTAGGAGAAAATGATGTGACATGCTCAGAATAGCCTTGGAGCCATAATCTTGCCAGAAGAATGCAAAACGAAAAGCGCAGAACAATCTTCTGATGGCATTCCCGTTGAAATTATGTGAGCGGGGGTGGGGGGGAATCCCACTGCTGATGACAGGCTGAGAACCAAGGCCACACAAATCAAGATGAAAGCATAAGAAAGGAGAAGATCACATAAAAGCCATGTGACAATGGTGAAAGTTACCTTCATCAAACCTTGTGCTGGAAGGTAGGTCTACGCTGACCATCTGGTATGTCCATCTGGGCCCAGCTTTTTTCATTTTGAAGCTGACCATAAAATCTCCCATGGACGAGTTTATGCAATCTGATGTAAATGAGAGAGTCCAGAGGAGGTTCACGAGAATGATCTTGGGAATGAAGGTGTTAATGGATGGGGAGCATTTGATGGCTCTGGGCCTGTACTCATTGGAGTTTATAAGATTGGGGGGGGTTCTTGTTGAAACCTATTGGGTATTGAAAGTCATGGAGAGGGTTTTTCCCGTAGTGCGGAAGTCTAGGACCAGAGGACACAACCTCAGACTACAGGTATGTCCCTTTAGAGCAGAGATGAGGAGGAATTTCTTTACCAGAGGGTGGTGAATCTGTGGAATTCATTGCCTCAGACAGCTGTGAAGACCAGATCATTAGGTATTTTTAAAGTGGAGATTGATTAGTAAGGGTGTTGAGGACATTAGAGGAGAAGGCAGGAGGAGGAGAAGGAGAAAGTGTTGAGAGGGAAAATAAATCAGCCATGATTGAAAGGCAGAGCAGACACAATGGGTCAGTTGGCCTGATTCTGCTCCTATGACCTATAGTCTTTTGACTGACAATTACTAAAAAGAGTGAAATGCATTTCTTTACATCGTGGAGATCATGTGCCCAATTATAATAATCCTCTTGGTCTTACTGCTGAATTGACTTTTAGTGACTTCTTGTTGCTGTGGGCACTGGTGTTGGACTAATCAGGCCACAGGGGACTGTCTACCCAAGATTATGGACACACCGTGGCGTCCCGACCCTTAATCCACACCCTCCCCCCATCCCACTCCTACGATCACTACACTGACCCAAGAAGACATGACCGTTGTTGTGGGCAAGGACTGCTTCTGCATGTGCAAAACATCATGGACACTTCAGGAAATGTGGCCTGAGGTACTACTCACACTGAAAGTTGTTCAGCATCATTTTGCAATCTTTAGTGGTATCTCGTCCAAATCTGATTAGGTTAAAATTATATCTGTGTAGTTGTCAAGTGCAAAATTCAAATTCTCATGGACGTACATATGTATTTTTATTGCTGGTCACCTCACATACATATGCATGAGCACACAATGTATTTCCATATGTAATCCATGTAGACCATATGATAATCCATGGTTTTTGTGTTTCTTTTTGCATTGTATGTTACTGATGGGAAACTGTCCTCGTTACAAAATGCAGGTACAATAAAATCATTGTGATATTTTGCAAAATGACAATAAAGATTCACAGGCCTCCTTGTCTCACAGGAACGAGATCCACAATGGCCCTGTGGAAGAAGCTGCTGGTTAGAAGGTAAACGGGCTACAGGTTCATTGTGTGTGCACATCTCCTGCTTGTTCTGCTTTGCAAACTCCCTAAAGAATCAATTTGAATAAACATCTGCTAAACTACTCGTGAACTATTATGTGTGGGTTACTCACACATTTTTCTTTCTCTATCCTTAAAACTATCACCAGGTCACTTAATGCTTTTCTTGCTCTCCTTTCTTCACAGGTCAGTTTTCCAATGCTTGCTGTACATAGCCTGACTCAAGTCTTCTGCCTCCAGTCACATCATTACAGTAATCCAGATCTTTAAAAAACACTTAAACATTCAACGTGCTTTGGTCCATGTTGAGAGACCTGTTGGGGTGATCTCAACCTTCATGTGGCACGGATGTTGGAAATCCTAGTCAGTATAAAGTAGCTGTTAGATGCTTTATATTTTCTTTTGCTCGATGACTTTAACTCAGAGCAACGATGCAACAGTAAAGTGCATGCAAAGCTTAGAAACAGCACAAAATAAAACACCTTATAAGATAAGCTGTTTGCAATAGCTCAGGGGTGCATATTGCTGTTAGAAGAGAGGAGGTTAAATCACTGTTAGAAACTATCCTTTTGACAGCGTTTGCCACTGAACTGTTGGTGCTGTGCACTAGATTGGGGTCCTGAAGCAATCAAGAGGAACTGTCCTGTTGCACATTATATCTATTAGCTTTTTATCCCTGCTCAACTAAAAGATTTTATTCATTCATAGAGTCATACAGCATGAGAACATGCCATTAGGCCCATCATGTACTTGCTGACCAGTGGACACTCTAATCCCATTTCCCACCATTTGGCTTATTGCCTTCTATTCTGGAGTGATTCAAGTGCTTGTTTGGACATTTCTTAAATCCTCTCAGTATCTACTTGCACAATGCTGTTCGGTGGATTTGTGGTGTAGAGGTAACTATTGTAGAGCAGTGGCTTGAACTAAAACACCCTTATGGTTTCAACATTTGCGTATCTATCAGTGGCTGTTTCCATTCACTGTGCCCTTGTTTAACACTAAATGGTGACAAGTTAGGGCATAACCTGTGTAGTATGGGTTTAAGAAAGGCCTAAGATGACAGGTCAAAAATCACATCCTCCTACCACAGTGCTGTCTCGAAAGTTGATATTAAAATCCAAAGTGTAGAAATGCCCCAAGCTCTCTAGGAGGTCCAAATGTGATGCACCAGGCTTAGTCTTTACCCACGTATCTTCCATAAGTTGCATACTGAGTGTAATTTTACCTGCAATTCAAGCTGGGACTACGAGTATCAGAGTATCGTTTCAGACAGGAAATCTCCAGGCTGACAGGATGTCAGGATATTGGCAATGCTGCTGTAATGAAGCTTTGGTCAGAATATAATGCATGTGACATTACACCTAAATGCCAGATATTTCTCCTCAATAACTTGAATAAGTACAGTACATTTAAAATTAATTAAAGCAAACAAAAACACTGGAAAGCATCTAAAGGTATCTAAATTTATTTAATTAACTCAGTTAAGCAAGAAAACCATAAGTTATATGACCTCCTCTGTTTCATAGCCATTCCATCACTATTGACTCTCACCATGCCTTCTTCTCACTACTACCATTAGGGCGGAAGTATAGGACCCCAAGACACACAATGATTGAGGAACAGCTTCTGCCGCCCCACCATCAGAGTTATGAGCGGTCCATGAAGTCATACACACTGCCTCACTATTGCACTTTTGCACTTTTTTTTTACTTAAAGTCATTTTTATATCTTGCACCTTACTGCTGCCACAAAACGACAAATTTCACAGTACATGTCAGTGATGATAAACCTGATTCTGATTCTGAATTGAATGCAGTCCCTAGAGCAGCACCAGAACTAACCCTGGCATAGGCCCAGTAGGCAGAGTCAGTCCCCAGAGTTACTACTGGGAATCCATAGAAAGTTTTTTCTCTCCCGCTGAAACCTCTGCTAAGCTCTTCTCAGGCCCCAATCAGAACCATAGTCAACTGTGAGGATTCACTGACGCTTGCATGGGAGTGTGGCAGTGTGGAGCTGAGCACCAAGGGTTTCACAGGGAACTCCTGGCATAAGAAGGAAGTTTCAGGCAGTGTGTGTTTTCCCATTTGATTATAAAGCAGTCTGTGCACTTGACATACCGTGCGCCATCCCTCCTAACATTAACTAGCAGATGTGTTCACTCCCACCATGGTGACGCTTGCGGGCTGCCCCCTGCACACCCTCGTGTGTGTTGGTTGTTCATGCAAATGATGCAATTCTCTTTGTGTTTCAGTGTACCTGTGATAAATAAACTAGAAACTTGAATAAATATGAAATATTTGATAAGACTGAAATGATCACATCAATGTCCTTTCCACGTTTCTTCATTTCCTTCTTTTGACATGCTTCTTTAAGCTATGATTCAAAATAGAGACCTTGGCCCAGAATCTCTCCCTGTCTGGCAAAGGACACTGTCTCCACTGTCCCCGCCTACCTGCCTCTGAAAAGCTCCGCAGTGATTTCCCACCCGGACTCCTGTGTCAATCTTGGGTTGACTGTGCAGCAGAGCTTCGCAACTTCCCATCCTGGGAGACATTCCAGCAGGTAGGAAGACGGGAATTTAAACATGCCAAGTTTCAGTAGAACAAGTGTTATCATGCACATCAAGGATCAAAGGATCAATTTATTTGCCATATATATTTAACTGTATTGGGAATTTGCAGTGGTGTGTTGGTCAGGAAATGATGTGCAACAAGATTCAACAAATACGACAAAAGGTAATTATATAACAAGGTTAAAGTGTTGATATGACATTAAATGTGCATAAATACATAAATATTGGCATGTGCCTACAATGTAAACAGCATTATAAAAAGTGGTTTAAAATGTTTACAGTGCAGTGAAGTGGCTGAGGTAATAGATAGAGGAGGGTGGGGACTAACTAAAATGGTTGATCAGATTAACTGCCTGGGGGAAGAAACTTTTAAGATGGCGTGTTTGGAGCCCCATTTCTTTTAGACTGGTTACGGGATGGGCTATGCACCTCTTTCTCCTACACCCAATACCTGTGCGCACCTTCCAAGGACTTTTCATGCTTCCTGCTGTTTCATCCAAAATAATCCCCCATTCTTAAGATGAAGTGAAACCATAAATTTATAAATGTTCAAACCTGATCAATTTCCCTTTGTCCCCTATTCCATTTTCATACGGCTTGTACTACCTGCCCTCAGACCATTAACAAGTCAAAGGACCTGAACATTGAGGCCACTCATCCACACTTCACAAAGCATCATATCTTGTTGCTGGGCCTGGGGTCCCACTAGAACGTAAAGCAAACCGGGAGAATATGCCAGATGTCACCCATGGGGAGATACCACTTTAAAGGAGGCCTAAGCTGTTTGCTGATCTCCCATGGACAATGCACTTTCCTTCTTTGTACGAGCTGCAGGCCCCATCAGAGAGTTTTTGGTTAGCACATGGGTTTTATATGGTGCAGGAAGTTAGCAGTGCTGTTTGCATTCCACATGATAGACTCCACAGATGACTTCAGTGCACATTTCAAACTGGTGAAAACCTGGGGAAGTAATTAACACCAGGCATCTCAGAATACCAATCCTTTATTAAAATCTAATTCGACATTGCCAGCATTCCCAGAGCCCTGGGGTAATTTAAAAATCTTTTCATGTGGTTTTTGCCAGAGGCATCTGTTGTGTCAGCAGATTTTCTTTTGATGATGCATTTACCGTATGATATTGGAGCAGTTCAGAAAAAGAAGAAAAGAAAGAGAATGGACTCAGGTACGCCAAAACACTAAAAGAACTCAATTTCTACCAGGAATTTTTTTTTTGGTAAATTGGAGCTTAAAGCAGCAGCAAATTGCGGTCGTTCCTCGCAGTACGCACTGCTGTTGAGACGTCAGGATGATTAAATCTGTCTGGATTGTGCAATAACTGCAGAGAAGTTGACACAATTCTCTGCTGACCTCACGAAGCAGGAGAGAATTAGCGGTTCCCCGAGACAATACTGAGTAAACCGGTAGCGCCAGGCCAAATAGTTAGGAATATGACTCCACTTTAGACAGCAATAAATCTCCAATCTCTGTAAAACTTCAGAAGCCCAATTCCAACCAGCTGACCGTTTCCCCTTTAAGCTGTGCTGAAGGTAATCTACAGTTTCACAAGTGGCCTACAATTTTCAATTGGGACAGGCAACCCCTATCTCCAACTGGCGCAACAGGACTTGCTCCCCAGTGTGCTATTGTACTGCAGCTGCCCTTCAGGTCAGAACTCTTAGCCCTTTCTGTAAACTTTGCAGATTCCACACACTGACGTTTGAAGGAAGGTGCAGGGTTGCATTTTGCTTCAGAGCCTTCCCAGAGCTCAAATGCACCTGACAAACAGGGAACCAGGTAAAGAGGTCACCATTCTGAGGCCAGACTCCATTTCATTCCTGTAATAGAGTGACAGAACTCAAGGAGTCATAGAAAGAAACAGCAAGAAAACAGGCCCCTCAACCCAGCATGTTCATTCGTAAGACCAGTGATGTTGTGGGGATGGAACTGGACTCTCTGACAGTGGTATCTGAAAAGAGGATGCTGTCCAAGTTGCATGCCATCTTGGACAATGTCTCCCATCCACTACATAATGTACTGGTTGGGCACAGGAATACATTCAGCCAGAGACTCATTCCACTGAGATGCAACAGAGTGTCATAGGAAGTCATTCCTGCCTGTGGCCATCAAACTTTACAACTCCTCCCTTGGAGGGTCAGACACCCTGAGCCAATAGGCTGGTCCTGGACTTATTTCATAATTTACTGGCATAATTTACATATTACTATTTAACTATTTATGGTTTTATTACTATTTATTATTTATGGTGCAACTGTAACGAAAACCAATTTCCTCCGGGATCAATAAAGTATGACTATAGTATACTATACTATGTTCATGTTGACCATCAGGCACCTATCTTATCCTCACACATTTTATTCTGCGCACATAACCATCACCCCTCCCCAATGTCCAACCATTCAGCTACACATGAGGGACAATTTCACATTAACCGATTAACCCACCTTCCTATGTGTCTTTAGGAAGGAGGTACAGGAGCCTTAGGTTCCACACCACAAGGTTCAGGAACAGTTATTACCCTTCAACCATCAAGCTCTTGAACCAGCATGAATAAATTAACTGAATCCACAACCCATGAACTCACTTTCAAGGACTCTACAACTCATGTTCTCCGTATTATTTAATTACATTATAAAAAATTTTCATGTTTGTCTCTTTCTTGCAAATGAGTGGTGTGCAGAAGGATCTTGGCATTCTTGTATCAAAAAGTTGCCAAGCTGACACAGTAAGTAGCTTGCAAGGTATATGGCCTCTGTCGGAAGGACTTTGGTGTTTAGCAAAATTGTTACAATTGTAAAGTGTGGTCGTGAGGCTGCACACATAGCATTAAGTATTATTGTGGTCAACTTTTTTAAGAAATGAGATGCTAGTATTGGAGAACAGTTCAGAAGAGGTCAACTAGCCTATTGCTGGGTTGAGACAGTTGTCCTATGTTGAATGGAAAATAATGTTGATCTGTATTCTTTGTAGTTTAGAAGAATGAGGATGATTCTATTGAAATATGCAAGTTCCTGAAGGGAGATGACATGATGCAGATGCTCTTGCTAATGGAGGAATTCTAAATGAGGGTTATACTTGCTAGAAAAGGAGGAAATGATTTAAAACTGAGGTGCACAGATATTTTTTTCTCACAGATGCTGATCAATCTCTGGAATTCCCTAGCCCAGAAGGGTGTGGAGGCTAGATCACCAGGGGCATTCAATGAGGATCTAGATACATTTTGGAAGGATTAGTAAATTGAGGGCTTAGGAGAACTGATACCTTGGAGGAAGTAAAGTCTAGGGTTGATCTGCCATGATTGCATCAAATGTTGGGGCAGGTTTGAGGGATTGGGTGGCTTACTCCTGTTCCTATTTCCTTCTGATCTTGTGCTCATTGTCAGGAGATATTTTAAGAGCAATGCAATTAACTGCAACCCAGCATGATGTGAGCTTTACTGTAAAAACTGTCTTTGCTTACAGAATTGTGAATGTGTTAATATTGGTGTTAATTAGCTGGGTTTAACTCAGTGATATTTGTTCATCATCATAAGCAAGGGTTCAATGGAACCATGTTCGGGAGCAGTTTGCATTCCTTTGCTTCCTCTCTCCCACCATTAATTAACATGCCCAACTATAATGAATTGACATGGGGCTGAATTTTCAAACTACATTTGTACTGTTATTTCCCTCATTTGACTTCCCTTTAATTGAGTGTCCAAAATCTTTGGTGATGACTAGAACATATTATACTAAGACCATATGATCATAGGACACAGCAGCAGAATTAGAAAATTGAGCCAATTGAGCATGCAGCACCATTCAATCATGGCTGATTAATTTTCCCTCTCAACCCCATTCTTCTGCCTTCTCCAGGTAACCATTGATGGCCTTACTAATCAAGAATTTATCAACCTCCACTTTAAATATACCCAACGACATGGCCTCTTGTTGCAATGAATTACACAGATTCATCACCCTCTGGCTAAAAAAAATCCTCCTCAGCTCTTTTCTAAAGGGACATCCTTGAATTTTGAGGCTATGCCCTCTGGTCCTAGACTCCTCCACTATTGTAAACATCCTTTCCATGTCCACTCTATGTAGGCCTTTCAATATTTGGAAGATTTCAACAAGATTCAAATTCCTTCTTCTAACCTCCAGTGAGAACAGGCCCAGAGCCATAAAATGTTACTCATACGTTAACCTTTTCATTCCTGCAATCACTCTGGTAAATCTTCTCTGTCCAATCTCCAATTCCTGCACTTCCTTTCTTAGATTATCATCATCATCATATATCATGTCACAGGATGTGGGCAATCACGGTCTTCTTTCTGTCTTTAATCTAAGAAGTTCTAACAAGTTCTTCAAAACTTTTGCTTGTCCATCCCTTGATGTAACTCATGAATGCCATGCACTGCTGGCCGTAACTTTTTCTTCCTTCAATTTTTCCCATCACTGCAAGATGTTCAAGCTTCTCTTTCCTCTGAACATGTCCCAAAAATTCCATCTGCTGTTTTCTAATTTCAGCCCTCTCCTTATTCCAGCTTTTTGCAACACTTCCTTCCACAATATTTTCATCATTATTCTCAAAAACCACATTTCTACAGCTTTGAGCCTTCCCTCATTTTGCTTTGATATTGTCCAACAGTTGCTTCTATATGCTAGAGTGGAATGAAGGTAGCACTGCGACACTCTGAGTTTCATACCCATAGAATTTATGTTAGTTTTTACTATCTTGCTCAAATGTGCTTTTAGCAATCCTAATCTTTCTTCTAATTTCAGCATCAGTCGTACCATCAGATGTTACTGTGCTCCCGAAGTAATTGAACCTCTATGTTTATCTAACTGTTTTGTTGCCCACTTGCAGTTCACATCTCTGTGCTTCTTTCTTCTTGGTAACAACTATACATTTGGTCTTCTTGTAATTGATGGTCAATCCTCTGTTTGCACTTTCTTCAACAGCGTTATCTAGTATTTCTTGGAGCTTCTCTTTAGAAGTAGCTATCAGCACTGTGTTGTCTGTGTATTGTAGGTTGTTTAAATTATACCCACCAATTATCATGCCTGGAACACTACAATTTCTCTCAGAATCTTCTCGGTATAAAGATTGAATAGCTTGGACAAGGGAACACAACCCTGTCTGACTCCCCTCTTAATCTGGACAAAACCACTTGCCTCATTTTCAACTCTCATTCCTGCTCTTTGTTCCCCAATATAAATTTCTGATGATTCTGATATCTTTCCCATCAATGTCCAAGTGCTGAGGGATCTTTATAAGCTCTTCATGCATCACTTTATCAAAAGCTTTGATAAAATCGATGAAATGTGTGTGTAGGACTTCGATGGGATGCTCACAAATCATTCTAAGGATGAAGAATGCATCTTGCACTCCACTATCTTCAGTGAGGCCATGCTGCTCTTGTGTGATCTCTGGTTTCATGCTTTTCCTGGCTGTCATCATGATGATTCATCACAGAAATTTAGTAACATGACTCATCAAACCAATTGCGAGGTGTAACTCGCCTTCAATTGCTCTAGGTTTTTTGGCAGTGCAATAAATACTGACTTGCTTATTTCCTCAGGTATTTCCCCACTATCATATATTTTGTTCAGTAAATTTCTTAGATAAGGGGCCCAAAACGGCACACAATACCCCAAATGCAGTCTGACTAATGTCTTATAAAGCCTCAGCATTACATCTGTGTTTTTATATTTTTATCCTCTCAAATGCTTTCATTGCATTTGCCTTCATTACTACCAACTCACCGTCTGCTATTTCTTTGTTCCCCGTTGCTACCTCTCCAGTGTCTTTTACCAATATCCAGTCTTGTCTCTTTTTCACTCTTTATATATTGAAAAAAACTCTTGGTGTCCTCTTTACATTATTGGCTAGATGACTTTCATAATTCATCTTTTCTCTTCTTATTGCTTTTTAATTGCCTTCTGTTGGCTTTTAAAAAATTTCCCAGTCCTCTAGCTTCCTACTAATACTTGTAATATTGCATGCCCTCTCATTTGCTTTTATGTTGACTTTGACTTCTCTTGTTAGCCATAGTTCTCTCATCCTCCCTCTAGAATGCTTCTTCTTTGGGTTAAACAGATCTTGCATCATCTGAATTGCTCTCAGGAATTCCAGCCATTGCTGCTCTACCTTCATCCCTGTTCATGTCCCCTTCCAATCAGCTTCGGCCAGCTACTCTCTTATGTCTCTGTAGTTCCCTTTCCTCTACAGTATTGCAGGTACATCCTATTTTAGCTGCTCCCTCTCAAACTGCAGGGTGAACTCTACGCACTACTGTAGCATAGCAGTCAGGGTGATGTGATTACAGCTCAGGACATTCTGGAGTTTGGAGATCAATTACAGTCCGTTCTGTAAGGAGTCTCTATACGTTCTCTCCATGGAATGTGTAAGGTTTCTGGTTCATTACACAACATCCAAACCAGAAATGCCTTTTCCCTAGTGTGCTTGACCACAAGCTACTCTAAAAAGCCATCTCAAAAGCATTCTTCAAATTCCATCTCTTGGGATCCGACAACAACCTGATTTTCTCAGTCTACCTGCATTTTGAAATCCTCAATGACCATTGTAACCCCACCGGCCTGTCTTTTCGATACAACCCATGGATGCTAAGCTCCCAACTGTGATCTTCTTTCAATCATGACTCAGTGATGCCCACAATGTCATGCCTGCCAATTTCTAACCGGACTACAAGATCATCCAGCTTATAGTATATACTGTATGCAATCAAATATAACACCTCAAGTCCTGGATTCACCACCCTTCTGTTCAATTTGGTCTCCATATTATCTGAAGTTAAATTCTTATACTTTTCTGAACCTTTTTGTTTTGTTCTTTATTCTGTAGACTTCCATAACCTATCTTGCACTCTCCTTTCCTATTACTTTATCCATACTTTTTCACGCTGCTGAGCCCACCCCCCACTAATTATTTTAAAGCCCTATTATACACAGTCCTAGTTAAGTGATTTGCCAGGACCCTGGTCCCAAAGGTGTAAGGTAGAGCCCATCCCATTGGAATATCTCCCTCCTCCAATTCATGCCATTGTCCCCCGAATTCAAACCCACTTCTCCCTCACCAATGTTTGAGCTACATATTTAACTCTTCGATCTCATTAACCCTGTGCCAGTTTGCATATAGTTCAGGCTACAATCCAGAGATAATTAACTTTTTGGTTCTGTGTTTTAATTTAGTTCTTAGCTGATCAAATTTTCTCAGCAGAAACTCTTTCCTTATTACTGCCCACATGGACCATGACAATGGATCTTCCCTCTCCCACTCTAAGTTTCTGTGCAGGTCAGATGAGATGTCACGAACCCAGGCACCAGGCAGACCACATACCCCTGAGACTCCTGATCCTTGTGACAGTTAACCTAGTGAGTGTCACAAGTGTGGACTCTGCCACGCAGTCCGCACACCCTCGCAGGCAGGCTGCGAAACAGGTTCTCCAGGGACGCTTGTGAGCAGGCACGTTCCAGGCAATTAGTGTTTCATTGTGATGGCATTTAAATCTGCACAGATGTCAACACTTGCGGCAACAGTTCCGCAACTAACCACAGACAGGCAGAATCAGATGTCAGCCATTACAGCTCTCACTGACACGGTTCCACAGCTCACTACTGACAGTCATTACCACTTTCGCTGTTATAGTTCAGCAGCAACAGTTCTTATCCAGGACAGTCCCCCTCCCAGCATCTCCTACCCCTTCCTCTGTAACAGTCTGATCAGCCTCAAGAACCAATGCCCTGATTCCCTAAGCAGTTTCTGGATCAGAGCCAAGTATTCCTCCACCACCCAGATACTCCAGTGACCAACAACTGCAGGAACTTTGTTACCCAGTGGGAGCTGAATTTCCAAGCCCAGCCAAGTTGGCTTGGTGATGATGCATGTGAACTGGCTTACATGGTGGATCTCGTAGACGGGTCCCCATTCAGCCTGTTCAACGCTCAATGAGAACAAGGTTCTCGCGCAGCCCAGTCCTTCTAACGATTCATTGTTGAGTACAAGAAAGTGTTTGGTCACCCAGTACGAGGTCAGGAGGCAGCCCACCAACACCTGGATCTGTGCCAAGGGAGAGGGATGGTGAGGGACTATGAAGTAAAGTTCCACATGATGCAGTTGAGATAGGGCTGAACGAGAGGCCCCTCATCACTGCTTTCCAGCATGAGCCGAGTGCAGGGGTTCAGCATAAGATTGCAGTGCGTGATGGGCAGGACAATCTGGATAACTCGATAATCCGGCCATTTGAATCAACAATCGGGCAACAGAAAGGCACAGAGAAAGACTGCCCGAACTTTAGATCACTACTTGTATTCACCTTTTCCAACATCACCCAGTACCCACTCCACGGAGGAGGTATGCAGGTGGGGTGCATTCACCTATCTTTGGAGGAAAATGGGTTCCTGCCTCTACTGTGGTGATCCAGGGCACTTCTGGGCATCATGTCCCAGTAAGAGAGCATACCTGTCAACATGAAGGGGAATTCTGATGGGTTGATTCCCGCCCGCCAGCATCTTCCCCTAATTGCTTAATACTCCCAGCTTCCTTGTTGTGGGGATCCCAGACCAATAAACTTTAGGCATTTATTGACTCTGGGGCAGCCGGGAACCTCATGGATATCTCTCTAGCTCAAAGAAGGCGAGTGCTAACTCAACAATTGAGAGAGAATATTGATGTCAAGGCACTAGATGGTCAATCTCTGGGCACTGGCAAGATACACCCTTCCACAGAATCCCTCCAACTTGTGCTACAGTGCAAACACAGGGAACAGCTCTCCTTCTGTCTTGTTGATTCGCCTGAACTGCCACTGCTTAGCCTTCCTTGGCTATCTCAGAACAACCCGTCGAGCAATTGGTCCCTAAAGATGCTCCAAGAGAGGGGACCAGCGTGTCTGTCTATTGTCTGGATCCAGCTCAAGCCCTGTTAGCATATCCCTTTCTGAGCCAATTGCTAGTCTGGACCTGTCTGGTGTTCTGGATGAATATGTTGGCCTTGTTTAGGTCTTCAGTAAGAAGAAAGCCAGCTCCCAGCCTCCACGCCAGCCATATGACTGCACCATTGACTTCTTACCTGGTACTAGTCCTCCCTGAGGCCAGAAATGCTGGCCATGGAAGAGTATATCAAGAAGGCATTGGCTTTAGGATTTATCTGTCCATCAACCTCATCAGCAGGAGCAGGTTTCTTTTTTGTGAGCAAAAAAGATGGCAGGCTCTATCCCTGTGTTGATTATTGGCCGCTGAACAGCATCACAGTGAAGAACCTCTACCCTCTTTCCCTGCTTGCCTCTGCACTTGAACTTCTCCAAGGAGCAAACGTATTCTCCAAGACAGATTTGTGCAATGCCTACAACCTAGTTTGTATCTTGAGAAGGGGACGAGTGGAAGACAAAATTCCACACTTCCACCGACCATTACGAGTATGTTGTGGTTTGAAGACCATAAATACTCTGACTTATAAAGCCCCAGCGTTACATCCTTGCTCTTATATCCTAGTCCTTTTAAAATGAATGTTAATATTGTATTTGTCTTCCTTACTACAATCTCTTCCTACAAGCTAACCTTTGGGGAATCTTGCACTAGAGCTCCCAAGACCCTTTGCAACTCAGATTTCTGAGTTTGCTCTCTATTTAGAAAAAGCCTATGCCTTTATTTCATCTACCAAAGCGCATGAGCATACACTTCCCTGCTCTATATTCTGTCTGCCACTTCTTTGCACATCCTCCTAATCTGTCCAAATCCTTTTGCACAATACTTGCTTCCTCAATACTATCTGTCCCTTCAACTATCTTGGCATCGTCTGCGCACTTGGTCACAAAGCCATCCATTCCATCATCCAGATCATTAACATATACTGTGAAAGGTAGTGGACTCAAAACTGACTGCTGTGGAATTCCACTAGTCACTGGAAGCCAACTAGAAAAGGCTCTCTTTATTCCCATTCTTTGCCTTCTGTCAGTCAGTCAATCTTCTGTCCATACTAGTATCTCTACTGAGGGCTCTTACCATGTTTGGCAGCCTTATGTGCACTACCTTGTCAAAAGCATTTTGAAAATCCAAGTAAACAACGTCCACTGGCTCCCCTTTCCTGTTTGTTTTTTCTCTCCCAAAGAATTCCAACAGATCTGTCAGACAAGATTTCTCCTTAAGGAAACCATTATGGTTTTATGTGCCTTCAAGTACCCTGAAACTTCATTCTTAAAGTAATGAACTCTGACAACCTGTCAACCAATAAAGTTAGATTAACTGGCCTATAACATCCTGTCTTCTGCCTCCCTCTCTCTTTAAAGAATTGTGTGACATTTGTAATTTTATGTCCTCTGGAACCATTCCAGAATATATTGATTCTTGAAAGATCACTACTAATATCTCCACAATCTCTTCAACTACCTCTTTCAGAATCCCAGGGAATTGTACAGCCAGGTGTCTTAACCACTTTCAGACCTCTCAGCTTCCCAAACGCCTCCTCCTTTGTAAAAGCATCTGCCCTTATTTCTGCTCTCTGACTTTCTGACATTTCTGGCATACTACTGGTGCCTTCCACAGTGTAGACAGATGCAAAATACTTATTCAGTTTATCCAGTCATCCAAAGTCTGGGTCCTTGCCTCTCTTTTACCCTTTATATCTGAAAAACTTTTCATTTTGTCTTTTATATTATTGGCTAGCTTACCTTCATATTTCATTTGTCTCTCTTGATTGCTTTTTTAGTTGCATTCTGTTGGTTTTTAAAAGCTTCTCAAAACTCTAACATCCCACTATTATTTGCTATATTGTATGGCTAGATTAATGCTGTGATGCCCTTTGGTCTGGCCAACGTCCCGACTGTTTTTCAGGCCCTGGTCAATTATATGTGCCAGGACCTGTTGAATCAGTTTGTTTTTGTGTACTTGGAGTACATTCTTACTTGTTTCTGCTCCAACCAGGAACAGGTCCAGCAAGTCCAGAGGGTTCTCAGATTTCTCCTTGAGAATAACCTCTACTCCAAGTCAGGGAGGTGTGAGCTCCATATAGAACAGGTGTCGTTTTTGAGCTGTATCCTCACCCATTCTAGTGTTCAAATGGACCTGTGTAAAGTTCAGGCAGTGACAGAGTGGTTCAAACCATCTATGGTCATACAGGTGTATGGGTTTACAAGCTTTGATCGCTGCTTCATCAGAAACTTCAACTTCATTGCAGCCCCCATTAATGCCCTCACCAAGAAGACCTCTGCAGGATTCCTTTGGACAAGTGAAGCATTCTCAGAACTCAAGCAACGCTTCACCACTGTCCCAGTGCTTCAACACCCAGACCCATCGCCTCTGTTCATTGTCATATTGGATGCATCATATATGGGCATTGGACCTGTACTCTCCCAGCACTCTTTTGTAGATAAGTGGTTGTACCCTGTGCCTTCCTTTCCTGTTGCTTGACTCCTGCTGAACATTAGGAACCAAGAACTTCTAACTGTCAAGGAGGCACTGGAAGCATGGCGACTGACTGGAGGAGGCATGATGCTCCTTCTTGGGATCACAAGAACTTCTCCTACATTTGGGATGTTAAGACACTTGACTCCCATCAAGACCATTGGGCTCTCTTCTTCACCCAGTTAGTTTCACTCTCACCTACTCTCCTGACTGCGAGAGACCCAGGGCCGATACTCGCTCCTGGCAGTTCAATGGGTCTGAGGATAAAGCCAATCCAGAGCTCATCCTTCCTTAATCTTACATTACAGCTCCAATGACTTATAGAGGAATAGAGGTAGAGGTGAGGTCTGTCCAACAGGCGGATCCAGGCCCAGATGGAGGTCCTCCAAACTGGCTGTTAGTTCCCGCCTTGGTGCACTTTAGAGTGTTGGAATGGGTTCACTCCCCTTATCTGGTTAGACATCCAGAAATTCACGGATCTTACAATTTATCAAGAGATGATTTTGGTGGCCATCCACAACTCAGGGCACCATTTCTGCCTGTCCCAATGGTACTCAGAACAAGACATCATACTGGCACCCTGTGGGTCTGTTCTGTCTGTTGCCTGTGCATCATTGCCACTGGTCCCACCCTTTGGTGGCTTTCATTACTGGTCCCCGCTACTGCTGACTCAAAAACAACTAACCCGGCGGGCTGATCAGCTCCTCCAACGGGTGTGGCCCCTCTAGCCAGGGGAGGAAGCCTAGCTGACATCTAGAGATCTTCCCTTGAAAGTCAAGAGCAGCAAGTTGGTCCCACACTGTGTGGGACCATTTGTGGTGGCACAGGCTATCAACAAGGTCTCATATAGATTGTATCTGCCATCATCAATGAAGGTTTGCCCATCTCAAGCTGGTGTCTACCTCCTCCTTTGCTCCGGTTACCCCCCCCCACTCCCCCACCCCTCTGCTTGGTGGATGGTCCCTGGTATATTTCCTGCAGTGCCTCCTGGAATCTTGCAGGTCCAGTATCTCGTGGATTGCGGGGGTGGGGTATGGCCCTGAGGGTTGTGTTAGGGTTCCAGCCCATAACATCTCGGGCAAGTCTCTCATCAGGGACTTCCAACAGGTGCAGGCCTCTATTGCCTAACGATCTGCATCTAGGGAAAGGGGCCCTGTCACAACCATGAACTCTGCCACGG
This sequence comes from Mobula birostris, assembly GCF_030028105.1. Classification (NCBI taxonomy): domain Eukaryota; kingdom Metazoa; phylum Chordata; class Chondrichthyes; order Myliobatiformes; family Myliobatidae; genus Mobula; species Mobula birostris. The sequence continues at coordinate 138,026,485 of NC_092375.1, read as the reverse complement.
GGTCTGCAGGCCCTCGCAGACGGGCTACTGAATGGGTTCGCCAATCACGCTTGTGAGTGTGCACATTCCAGCCAATCAGTGTTTCAGTGTGGTGGTATTTAACTCCCTTCCTCTTGTTCCAGTCTTGAGACTTGATCAAAAGCACAGCAAAGTCTTTGCTCCCTGCTTACTTTTGTCCTTGTTCCCGGAAAGAAGACCACAATTTAGATTGGTGCTGTAAAGGAGCGGTATTCATTCAGTATTAAGTTACTGCTTCTTAGACACAGTGATGGCGTTACCTTTCAGTCTGAGGGGTTTGCTAACAGCTCTGTTGGCCCAGTGTTTATTGTTTTTTCATTTAATTCTGCCCAGTTTTTATTAAATATCAGCAAACTGTTCATCCGCTCCAGTGACTTTCCCTTTGCACTTGGGTCATAGCCTCACACTTGTGTCAAAGCTGTGATAACACTTCTTTGAATTTCTCTGCAGCATCAAAGGAGATCATTAGCCCATCAAATTTATTCAACTCTTGGAGAAATTCCATCAATCACTTTCCTCCACTGATCTTCCCTATAACACATTCTCTCCCACAAGTCCATCAACTCCATTTGCAGTCTCCCACCACTTCTGTACACACCAGGGGCAATTTACAGCAACTAATCAACCTATCAGCTCACATGTGTTTGTTTGGGATGTGTAGGGAAACTGGAGCACCCATGTGGACACAAGGAGAATGTGCAAACTCCACAAAGACAGCCTGTTTAGAATAAAAGTAAGAGATAAACAGCAGCTGGAAGTGATTAAGCCTCAAGGTTGACGATAAATTATCGGAGCATTAGTAAGTGTTTGATGAAGGCAGAGTCATAGAATACTAGAGCACTGAAATAGGCCCTTTGGCTAATCTAGTCTGTGCTGATTTACTCATCTGCCTAGTCCCATCGACCTATAGCCAAACCACAGCCCTCCAACCCCTTCTGATCTATGAACCTAACCAAATTTCTCTTAAATGTTGAAATCAAACCCCCATCCACCATTTCTGCTGGCAGTTTGTTCCACACTCTCACCACTCTCACGTTCCCCTTAAACATTTCACCTTTCACACTTAACCTATGACCTCTAGTTCTAGTCTCACCCAATATCAGTGGAAAAAGCCTCCTTGCATTTATCCTATCTAGACCCCTCACAATTTTGGATGCCCTCTATCAAATCTCCCCTTATTCTTTGTGCTCTAGGGAATAGATTTATTTACTTAGGGGACCAGCGCAGACCAAGGTTTTCCAGCCCAATGAGCTGCACTGTGCTGCAACCCACCCATTTAACCCCAGCCTTATCACAGGACGATTTACAATGAGAAATCAACCTACTAACCGAAATGTCTTTGGAACATGGGGGAAACACCCAGAGGAAACCCATGCACTCATAGGAAGGGAGTACAAACTTCTTACAGTTGCTGTCAGGATCTAGCTCTGAACTCCGAAGCCCTGAGCTGTAATAACACCGTGCTGACTGCTGCGTTACCATGGTGCCCTGCCACCTAAAGTCCTAACCTATTCAACCTTTCCCTATAACTCAAGTCTTCAAGCCCTGGCCACAGCCTTGTAAATGCCACCGTTCTCTCTTTAATCCCTGCTGCTCTATCATGTCGAAAGCAATAGCACCCTGAAATATTGGGCAACCAGTTCTGCCCTCCTGCAACTCAGCCTCACGAATGGCTACAATGTCATAATTCCATGTGCTGATCCATGCCCTAAGCTCACCCGCCTTTCCTACAATACTCCTTGCATTGAAATATACACAACTCAGAACATTGGTCCCACCATGCTTAATCTTTTGATTCATGAGTTTGTATGTAGGCTTTACACGATTTTCCCCACCACCATCCACTATCTGCTCTGGTGCCCTGCTTCTCATCCCCCTACAACCCTTGTTTAAAACCCACCCACCACCCCCTCCTCAACCCGTGCAGCACTAGCAAACTTTCCCATAAGGATATTAGTCCCGCTCTAGTTCAGATACAAACCATCCCTTCTGTACAGATCCCACCTTCCTTGGAAGAGCCCAATAATCCAAAAATCTAAAGCCCTCCCTCTTGCACCATCTGCTTAGCCATGTGTTAAACAATGTGATCTTCCTATTTCTGGCCTCACTTCGCACCCGGCACAGGTAGCTGTTCTGAGATCACAGCCCTGGAGGTCCTGTCCTTCAACTTACAGCACGGAACTCCCTGAACTTACTTTGCAGGTCCTCGTCACCCTTCCTATCCATTTCAGAATTCTATGTACTTGATCCGAGATGTCCCTGACCTTGGCACCTGGAGATCAACACACCATCTGGGAATCTTGTTCTCATCTTGTCTGTTCCTCTAACCAATGAATCCCCTACCATTACAACTCGCCTCTTCTCCCCCGCTCCCCTTCCCCAGCCACAGAGCCAGACAGTGCCAGAGACCTGACCACTGTGGCTTTCCTCTGCTAGGTCATCCACCACTACCCCCCCACCCGCAACAATACCCAAAGCGTATACCTCTGTTGAAGGCAACGGTCACAGGGGTACTCTGCACTGGCTACCTATCCTGTTCTCCCTCCTGACGGTCACCCAGTTACTTGTGTCCTGCACTTTGGGTGTAACTACCTCTCTGTCAAGTCAAGTCAAGGTAAGTTTATTGTCACTTAACCTCATACATGTATATAATGTGTATAACCATATTATGCATATAGAAACGAGATGGCTCTTCAAACCAGGGTGTCAAGCACAGCAGTATGCAGCGCTCCTGATACACCTCTCCAATGGAGACACCTATAATCCTCTCAGCTGTTCTCACAGTCCTCTGTAGGGACTTCTGGTCCAATGCTCCACTGCTCCCAAACCGGATGGAGATGCATCTTGGTCAGGACGCTCTCAATGGTTCTCCTGTAAAACACAGTCAAGGTGGGGCAGAAGGGGGAGCCTTATCTGCCTCAATCTTCTAAGGAAGACGAGGCACTTCTGTGGCTTCTTGTTCAGGGAGGTGATATTAAGGGACCAGGAGAGATCATCCATGATATGAATTCTCAGGAACGTGGTGCACTTAACTCTCTCTATGGAGCAGCCAAGTATTCACAGACGGGAATGGTTCATCTGCACCTTCCTGAAGTCCGCAATGATTTCCTTGCTCATCTCCACATTCAGTCTTAGGTTGTTCTTCTCACACTAACCCACGAGTTACTCCACTTTCTCCCTATACTCCATCTCGTCATCGTTCTTGATAAGGCCAACCACTGTTGTATGATCCACAAGCTTGATGTCAGGGTTTGAGCTGGATGCTGTGACACAGTCGTGTGTCAGAACTGTGAGCAGCAGCGGCCTGAGCACGCAGTCATGTGTCAGCAGCCTGAACAGAAGCGAGCCGAGCCCACAGTCATGAGTCGGCAGTGTGAGCAACAGCGAGCTGAACACACAGTCGTGTGTCTGCAGTGTGAACCGCAGTGGCCTGAGCACACAGTCATGTGTTAGCAGTGTGAACAGCAGCGAGCTGAGCACGCAGTCATGTGTCAGCAGTGTGAACAGCAGGGGCCTGAACACACAGTCGTGTGTCGGCAGTGTGAGCAGCAGCGGCCTGAGCACACAGTCGTGTGTCAGCAGTGTGAACCGCAGTGGCCGAAGCACAGAGTCGTGTGTCGGCAGTGTGAACAACAGCGAGCTGAGCACGTAGTCGTTTCTCTGCAGTGTGAACAACAGCGGCCTGAGCACACAATCATGTGTCAGCAGTCTGAACAGCAGTGAGCTGAGCACGTAGTCGTGTGTCTGCAGTGTGAACAGCAGCGAGATGAGCACACAGTCATGTGTCAGCAGAGTGAACAGCAGCGGGCTGAGCACACAGTCGTGTGTCAGCAGTGTGAACAGCAGCGGACTGAGCGCGTAGCTGTGTGTCAGCAGTGCGAACAGTAGCGGACTGAGCACACAGTCATGTGTCAGCAGTGTGAACAGCAGCGAGCTGAGCACAGAGTCGTGTGTCAGCAGTGTGAACAGCAGCGAGCTGAGCATGTAGCTGTGTGTCCGCAGTGTGAACAGCAGCGAGCTGAGCACATAGTCGTGTGTCAGCAGTGTGAACAGCAGCGGACTGAGCACACATTCGTGTGTCAGCAGTGTGAACAACAGCGAGCTGAGCACGTAGTCGTGTGTCAGCAGTGTGAACAGCAGTGGACTGAGCACACAGTCGTGTGTAAGCAGTGTGAACAGTAGCATGCTGAGAACACAGTCGTGTGTCAGCAGTGTGAACAGCAGCGGACTGAGCACATAGTCGTGTTTCAGCAGTGTGAACAGAAGCGAGCTGAGCACACAGTCGTGTGTCAGAAGTGTGAACAGCAGCGAGCTGAGCACACAGTCGTGTGTCAGCAGTGTGAACAGCAGCGAGCTGAGAACGTAGTCGTCTGTCAGCAGTGTGAACAGTAGCGAACTGAGCACACAGTCGTGTGTCAGCAGTGTGAACAGCAGCGAAATGAGCACGTAGTCGTGTTTCAACAGTGTCAAGACCAGCGAGCCGAGCACACAATCGTGTGTCACCAGTGTGAACAGCAGCGAGGAGAGCACATAGTCGTGTTTCAACAGTGTGAACAGCAGCGAGCCGAGCACACAATCGTGTGCCAAGAGTGTGAACAGCAGCGAGCAGAGCACGTAGTCGTGTGTCAGCAGTGTGAACAGCAGCGAGCTGAGCACGTAGAAGTGTGTCAGCAGTGTTAACATCAGCGAGCTGATCACACAGTCGTGTGTCTGCAGTGTGAACAGCAGCGGACTGAGCGCGTAGCTGTGTGTCAGCAGTGCAAACAGTAGCGGACTGAGCACACAGTCATGTGTCAGCAGTGTGAACAGCAGCGAGCTGAGCACAGAGTCGTGTGTCAGCAGTGTGAACAGCAGCGAGCTGAGCATGTAGCTGTGTGTCCGCAGTGTGAACAGCAGCGAGCTGAGCACATAGTCGTGTGTCAGCAGTGTGAACAGCAGCGGACTGAGCACACATTCGTGTGTCAGCAGTGTGAACAGCAGCGAGCTGAGCACGTAGTCGTGTGTCAGCAGTGTGAACAGCAGTGGACTGAGCACACAGTCGTGTGTAAGCAGTGTGAACAGTAGCATGCTGAGAACACAGTCGTGTGTCAGCAGTGTGAACAGCAGCGGACTGAGCACATAGTCGTGTGTCAGCAGTGTGAACAGAAGCGAGCTGAGTACACAGTCGTGTGTCAGAAGTGTGAACAGCAGCGAGCTGAGCACACAGTCGTGTGTCAGCAGTGTGAACAGCAGCGAGCTGAGAACGTAGTCGTCTGTCAGCAGTGTGAACAGTAGCGAACTGAGCACACAGTCGTGTGTCAGCAGTGTGAACAGCAGCGAAATGAGCACGTAGTCGTGTTTCAACAGTGTCAAGACCAGCGAGACGAGCACACAATCGTGTGTCACCAGTGTGAACAGCAGCGAGGAGAGCACATAGTCGTGTTTCAACAGTGTGAACAGCAGCGAGCCGAGCACACAATCGTGTGCCACCAGTGTGAACAGCAGCGAGCAGAGCACGTAGTCGTGTGTCAGCAGTGTGAACAGCAGCGAGCTGAGCACGTAGAAGTGTGTCAGCAGTGTTAACATCAGCGAGCTGAGCACACAGTCGGGTGTCTGCAGTGTGAACAGCAGCGAGCTGATCACGTAGTCGTGTGTCAGCAGTGTAAACAGCAGCGGACTGAGCACACAGTCGTGTGTCGGCAGTGTGAACAGCAGCGGGCTGAACACACAGTCAAGTGTCAGCAGTGTGAAAAGTAGCGAGCTGAGCACACAGTCATGTGTCAGCACTGTGAAACAACGAGCTGAGCACGCAGTCGTGTGTCAACAGTGTGAACAGCAGCGAGCCGAGCACACAATCGTGTACCACCAGTGTGAACAGCAGCGAGCTGAGCATGTAGCCGTGTGTCCGCAGTGTGAACAGCAGCAGAATGAGTACACAGTCGCGTGTCTGCAGTGTGAACAACAGCGCACGGAGCACACAGCCGTGTGTCAGCAGTGTGAACAGTAGCGAGCTGGGCACGTAGTCGTGTGTCAGCAGTGTGAACAGCAGCGGACTGAGCACACAGCCGTGTGTCAGCAGTGTGAACAGTAGCGAGCTGAGCACGTAGTCGTGTGTCAGTAGTGTGAACAGCAGGTGACTGAGCACACAGTCGTGTGTCAGCAGTGTGAACAGCAGAGAGCTGAGCACGTAGTCGTGTGTCAGCAGTGTGAACAGTAGCGAGCTGAGGACACAGTCGTGTGTCGGCAGTGTGAACAGCAGCGATCTGGGCACTTAGTCGTGTGTCAGCAGTGTGAACAGCAGCGGACTGAGCACACAGTCCTGTGTCAGCAGTGTGAACAGCAGCGGACTGAGCACGTAGTCGTGTGTCAGTAGTGTGAACAGCAGCAGACTGAGCATACAGTCGTGTGTCAGCTGTGTGAACAGCAGCGAGCTTAGCACGTAGTCGTGGGTCAACAGTGTAACAGCAGCGAGCTGAGCACACAATCGTGTGTCAGCAGTGTGAACAGCAGCGAGCTGAGCACGTAGTCATGTGTCAGCTGTGTGAACGGCAGCGAGCTGAGCACGTAGTCATGTGTCAGCTGTGTGAACAGCAGCGAGCTGAGCACGTAGTCGTGTGTCAGCAGTGTGAACAGCAGCAGACTGAGTACACAGTCGCGTGTCTGCAGTGTGAACAACAGCGCATGGAGCACACAGCCGTGTGTCAGCAGTGTGAACAGTAGCGAGCTGGGCACGTAGTCGTGTGTCAGCAGTGTGAACAGCAGCGGACTGAGCACACAGCCGTGTGTCAGCAGTGTGAACAGTAGCGAGCTGAGCACGTAGTCGTGTGTCAGTAGTGTGAACAGCAGGTGACTGAGCTCACAGTCGTGTGTCTGTAGTGTGAACAGCGGCGGACTGAGCACACAGTGGTGTGTCAGCAGTGTGAACAGCAGCGAGCTGAGCACACAGTCGTGTGTCAGCAGTGTGAACAGCAGAGAGTTGCTCACGTAGTCGTGTGTCAGCAGTGTGTACAGTAGCGAGCTGAGGACACAGTCGTGTGTCAGCAGTGTGAACAGCATAGAGCTGAGCACGTAGTCGTGGGTCAACAGTGAAACAGCAGCGAGCTGAGGACACAATCGTGTATCAGCAGTGTGAACCGCAGCGAGCTGAGCACACAGTCGTGTGTCTGCAGTGTGAACAGCAGCGAGCTGAGCACACAGTCATGTGTCAGCAGTGTGAACAGCAGCATACAGAGCACATAGTCGTGTGTCAATAGTGTGAACAGCAGCAGACTGAGTACACAGTCGTGTGTCTGCAGTGTGAACAGTAGCGAGCTGGGCACGTAGTCGTGTGTCAGCAGTGTGAAATCAGTGGACTGAGCACACAGCCGTGTGTCAGCAGTGTGAACAGTAGCGAGCTGAGCACGTAGTCGTGTGTCAGCAGTGTGAACAGCAGCATACAGAGCACATAGTCGTGTGTCAGCAGTGTGAACAGCAGCGGACTGAGCACACATTCGTGTGTCAGCAGTGTGAACAGCAGCGAGCTGAGCACGTAGTCGTGTGTCAGCAGTGTGAACAGCAGTGGACTGAGCACACAGTCGTGTGTAAGCAGTGTGAACAGTAGCATGCTGAGAACACAGTCGTGTGTCAGCAGTGTGAACAGCAGCGGACTGAGCACACAGTCGTGTGTCAGCAGTGTGAACAGAAGCGAGCTGAGCACACAGTCGTGTGTCAGCAGTGTGAACAGCAGCGGTCTGAGCACACAGTCATGTGTCAGCAGTGCGAACAGCAGCGAGCTGAGCACACAGTCGTGTGTCAGCAGTGTGAACAGCAGCGAACTGAGAACGTAGTCGTCTGTCAGCAGTGTGAACAGCAGCGAACTGAGCACACAGTCGTGTGTCAGCAGTGTGAACAGCAGCGAACTGAGCACGTAGTCGTGTTTCAACAGTGTCAACAGCAGCGAGCCGAGCACACAATCGTGTGTCACCAGTGTGAACAGTAGCGTGCTGAGCACACAGTCGTTGGTCCGCAGTGTGAACAGCAGCCATCTGAGCACACAGTCGTGTGTCAGCAGTGTGAACAGCAGCGAGCTGAGCACGTAGTCATGTGTCAGCTGTGTGAACAGCAGCGAGCTGAGCACGTAGTCGTGTGTCAGCAGTGTGAACAGCAGCGAGATGATCACACTGTCGTGTGTCGGCAGTGTGAGCAGCAGCGAGCTGAGCACACAGTTATGTGTCAGCAGAGTGAACAGCAGCGGACTGAGGGCGTAGTTGTGCGTCAGCAGTGTGAACAGCAGCGGCCTGAACACGCAGTAGTGTGATGGCAGTGTGAACAGTAGCGCACAGAGCACACAGTCGTGTGTCAGCAGTGCGAACAGTAGCGTGCTGAGCACACAGTCATGTGTCGGCAGTGTGAACAGCAGCCAGCTGAGCACACAGTCGTGCGTCTGCAGTGTGAACAGCAGCGAGCTTGGCACGTAGTCGTGTGTCAATACTGTGAATAGCAGCAGACTGAGCACACAGTCGTGTGCCTTCAGTGTGAACAGCAGCGAGCTGAGGACAGTCGTGTGTCAGCAGGTGAACAGCAGCGGACTGAGCACACAGTCATGTGTCAGCAGTGTGAACAGCAGCGGACTGAGCACGTAGTCGTGTGTCAGTAGTGTGAACAGCAGCAGACTGAGCATACAGTCGTGTGTCAGCTGTGTGAACAGCAGCGAGCTGAGCACGTAGTCGTGGGTCAACAGTGTAACAGCAGCGAGCTGAGCACACAATCGTGTATCAGCAGTGTCAACAGCAGCGAGCTGAGCACGGAGTCATGTGTCAGCTGTGTGAACGGCAGCGAGCTGAGAACGTAGTCATGTGTCAGCTGTGTGAACAGCAGCGAGCTGAGCACGTAGTCGTGTGTCAGCAGTGTGAACAGCAGCGAGCTGAGCACACAGTCCTGTGTCGGCAGTGTGAGCAGCAGCGAGCTGAGCACACAGTTATGTGTCAGCAGAGTGAACAGCAGCGGACTGAGCGCGTAGTTGTGCGTCAGCAGTGTGAACAGCAGCGGCCTGAACACGCAGTAGTGTGCTGGCAGTGTGAACAGTAGCGCACAGAGCACACAGTCGTGTGTCAGCAGTGCGAACAGTAGCGTGCTGAGCACACAGTCGTGTGTCGGCAGTGTGAACAGCAGCCAGCTGAGCACACAGTCGTGCATCTGCAATGTGAACAGCAGCGAGCTTGGCACGTAGTCGTGTGTCAATACTGTGAATAGCAGCAGACTGAGCACACAGTCGTGTGCCTTCAGTGTGAACAGCAGCGGACTGAGGACGTAGTCGTGTGTCAGTAGTGTGAACAGCAGGTGACTGTGCGCACAGTCGTGTGTCAGCAGTGTGAACAGCGGCGGACTGAGCACAGAGTGGTGTGTCAGCAGTGTGAACAGCAGCAGACTGAGCACACAGTCGTGTGTCAGCAGTGTGAACAGCAGCGGACTGAGCACACAGTCAAGTGTCAGCAGTGTGAACAGAAGCGAGCTGAGCACACAGTCATATGTCAGCACTGTGAAACAGCGAGCTGAGCACGCAGTCGTGTATCAACAGTGTGAACAGCAGCCAGCTGAGCACACAATTGTGCGTCAGCAGTGTGAACAGCAGCGAGCTGAGCACACAGTCATGTGTCAGCAGTGTGAACAGCAGCGAGCTGAGCACACAGTCATGTGTCAGCAGTGTGAACAGCAGCGGCCTGAACACGCAGTCGTGTGCTGGCAGTGTGAACAGTAGCGGACTGAGCACACAGTCGTTGTTCCGCAGTGTGAACAGTAGCGTGCTGAGCACACAGTCGTTGGTCCGCAGTGTGAACAGCAGCCAGCTGAGCACACAGTCGTGCGTCTGCAGTGTGAACAGCAGCGAGCTTGGCACGTAGTCGTGTGTCAATACTGTGAACAGCAGCAGACTGAGCACACAGTCGTATCTTGTCAGCGTGAACAGCAGCGGACTGAGGACGTAGTCGTGTGTCAATAGTGTCAACAGCAGGTGACTGAGCACACAATCGTGTGTCTGCAGTGTGAACAACAGCGGACTGAGCACACAGTGGTGTGTCAGCAGTGTGAACAGCAGCAGACTGAGCACACAGTCGTGTGTCAGCTGTGTGAACAGCAGCGAGCTGAGCACGTAGTCGTGGGTCAACAGTGTAACAGCAGCGAGCTGAGCACACAATCGTGTGTCAGCAGTGTGAACAGCAGCGAGCTGGGCACGTAGTCGTGTGTCAGCAGTGTGAAATCAGTGGACTGAGCACTCAGCCGTGTGTCAGCAGTGTGAACAGTAGCGAGCTGAGCACGTAGTCGTGTGTTAGCAGTGTGAACAGCAGCATACAGAGCACATAGTCGTGTGTCAGCAGTGTGAACAGCAGCGGACTGAGCACACATTCGTGTGTCAGCAGTGTGAACAGCAGCGAGCTGAGCACGTAGTCGTGTGTCAGCAGTGTGAACAGCAGTGGACTGAGCACACAGTCGTGTGTAAGCAGTGTGAACAGTAGCATGCTGAGAACACAGTCGTGTGTCAGCAGTGTGAACAGCAGCGGACTGAGCACACAGTCGTGTGTCAGCAGTGTGAACAGAAGCGAGCTGAGCACACAGTCGTGTGTCAGCAGTGTGAACAGCAGCGGTCTGAGCACACAGTCATGTGTCAGCAGTGCGAACAGCAGCGAGCTGAGCACACAGTCGTGTGTCAGCAGTGTGAACAGCAGCGAACTGAGAACGTAGTCGTCTGTCAGCAGTGTGAACAGCAGCGAACTGAGCACACAGTCGTGTGTCAGCAGTGTGAACAGCAGCGAACTGAGCACGTAGTCGTGTTTCAACAGTGTCAACAGCAGCGAGCCGAGCACACAATCGTGTGTCACCAGTGTGAACAGTAGCGTGCTGAGCACACAGTCGTTGGTCCGCAGTGTGAACAGCAGCCATCTGAGCACACAGTCGTGTGTCAGCAGTGTGAACAGCAGCGAGCTGAGCACGTAGTCATGTGTCAGCTGTGTGAACAGCAGCGAGCTGAGCACGTAGTCGTGTGTCAGCAGTGTGAACAGCAGCGAGATGATCACACTGTCGTGTGTCGGCAGTGTGAGCAGCAGCGAGCTGAGCACACAGTTATGTGTCAGCAGAGTGAACAGCAGCGGACTGAGGGCGTAGTTGTGCGTCAGCAGTGTGAACAGCAGCGGCCTGAACACGCAGTAGTGTGATGGCAGTGTGAACAGTAGCGCACAGAGCACACAGTCGTGTGTCAGCAGTGCGAACAGTAGCGTGCTGAGCACACAGTCATGTGTCGGCAGTGTGAACAGCAGCCAGCTGAGCACACAGTCGTGCGTCTGCAGTGTGAACAGCAGCGAGCTTGGCACGTAGTCGTGTGTCAATACTGTGAATAGCAGCAGACTGAGCACACAGTCGTGTGCCTTCAGTGTGAACAGCAGCGAGCTGAGGACAGTCGTGTGTCAGCAGGTGAACAGCAGCGGACTGAGCACACAGTCATGTGTCAGCAGTGTGAACAGCAGCGGACTGAGCACGTAGTCGTGTGTCAGTAGTGTGAACAGCAGCAGACTGAGCATACAGTCGTGTGTCAGCTGTGTGAACAGCAGCGAGCTGAGCACGTAGTCGTGGGTCAACAGTGTAACAGCAGCGAGCTGAGCACACAATCGTGTATCAGCAGTGTCAACAGCAGCGAGCTGAGCACGGAGTCATGTGTCAGCTGTGTGAACGGCAGCGAGCTGAGAACGTAGTCATGTGTCAGCTGTGTGAACAGCAGCGAGCTGAGCACGTAGTCGTGTGTCAGCAGTGTGAACAGCAGCGAGCTGAGCACACAGTCCTGTGTCGGCAGTGTGAGCAGCAGCGAGCTGAGCACACAGTTATGTGTCAGCAGAGTGAACAGCAGCGGACTGAGCGCGTAGTTGTGCGTCAGCAGTGTGAACAGCAGCGGCCTGAACACGCAGTAGTGTGCTGGCAGTGTGAACAGTAGCGCACAGAGCACACAGTCGTGTGTCAGCAGTGCGAACAGTAGCGTGCTGAGCACACAGTCGTGTGTCGGCAGTGTGAACAGCAGCCAGCTGAGCACACAGTCGTGCATCTGCAATGTGAACAGCAGCGAGCTTGGCACGTAGTCGTGTGTCAATACTGTGAATAGCAGCAGACTGAGCACACAGTCGTGTGCCTTCAGTGTGAACAGCAGCGGACTGAGGACGTAGTCGTGTGTCAGTAGTGTGAACAGCAGGTGACTGTGCGCACAGTCGTGTGTCAGCAGTGTGAACAGCGGCGGACTGAGCACAGAGTGGTGTGTCAGCAGTGTGAACAGCAGCAGACTGAGCACACAGTCGTGTGTCAGCAGTGTGAACAGCAGCGGACTGAGCACACAGTCAAGTGTCAGCAGTGTGAACAGAAGCGAGCTGAGCACACAGTCATATGTCAGCACTGTGAAACAGCGAGCTGAGCACGCAGTCGTGTATCAACAGTGTGAACAGCAGCCAGCTGAGCACACAATTGTGCGTCAGCAGTGTGAACAGCAGCGAGCTGAGCACACAGTCATGTGTCAGCAGTGTGAACAGCAGCGAGCTGAGCACACAGTCATGTGTCAGCAGTGTGAACAGCAGCGGCCTGAACACGCAGTCGTGTGCTGGCAGTGTGAACAGTAGCGGACTGAGCACACAGTCGTTGTTCCGCAGTGTGAACAGTAGCGTGCTGAGCACACAGTCGTTGGTCCGCAGTGTGAACAGCAGCCAGCTGAGCACACAGTCGTGCGTCTGCAGTGTGAACAGCAGCGAGCTTGGCACGTAGTCGTGTGTCAATACTGTGAACAGCAGCAGACTGAGCACACAGTCGTATCTTGTCAGCGTGAACAGCAGCGGACTGAGGACGTAGTCGTGTGTCAATAGTGTCAACAGCAGGTGACTGAGCACACAATCGTGTGTCTGCAGTGTGAACAACAGCGGACTGAGCACACAGTGGTGTGTCAGCAGTGTGAACAGCAGCAGACTGAGCACACAGTCGTGTGTCAGCTGTGTGAACAGCAGCGAGCTGAGCACGTAGTCGTGGGTCAACAGTGTAACAGCAGCGAGCTGAGCACACAATCGTGTGTCAGCAGTGTGAACAGCAGCGAGCTGAGCACGTAGTCATGTGTCAGCTGTGTGAACGGCAGCGAGCTGAGCACGTAGTCATGTGTCAGCTGTGTGAACAGCAGCGAGCTGAGCACATAGTCGTGTGTCAGCAGTGTGAACAGCAGCGAGCTGAGCACACAGTCGTGTGCCTTCAGTGTGAACAGCAGCGGACTGAGGACGTAGTCGTGTGTCAGTAGTGTGAACAGAAGGTGACTGAGCGCACAGTCGTGTGTCAGCAGTGTGAACAGCGGCGGACTGAGCACACAGTGGTGTGTTAGCAGTGTGAACAGCAGCGGACTGAGCACGTAGTCGTGTGTCAGTAGTGTGAACAGCAGCAGACTGAGCATACAGTCGTGTGTCGGCAATGTGAACAGCAGCGGACTGAGCACACAGTCATGTGTCAGCAGTGTGAACAGCAGCGGACTGAGCACGTAGTTGTGTGTCAGTAGTGTGAACAGCAGCAGACTGAGCAGACAGTCTTGTGTCGGCAATGTGAACAGTAGCAAGCTGAGCACACAGTCGTGTGTCTGCAGTGTGAGCAGCAGCGAGCTGAGCACGTAGTCGTGTGTCAGCAGTGTGAACAGCAGCGGCTTGAACACACAGTCATGTGTCTGCAGTGTGAACAGCAGCGGTCTGAGCACACAGTCATGTGTCAGCAGTGTGAACACAAGCAGACTGAGCACACAGTCGTGTGTCGGCAGTGTGAACAGTAGCGAGCTGAGCACACAGTCATGTGTCAGCACTGTGAAACAGCGAGCGGAGCACGCAGTCGTGTGTCAACAGTGTGAACAGCAGCCAGCTGAGCACACAATTGTGCGTCAGCAGTGTGAACAGCAGCGGCCTGAACACGCAGTCGTGTGCTGGCAGTGTGAACAGTAGCGCACAGAGCACACAGTCGTGTGTCGGCAGTGTGAACAGCAGCCAGCTGAGCACACAATCGTGCGTCTGCAGTGTGAACAGCAGCGGACTGAGCACACAGTGGTGTGTCAGCAGTGTGAACAGCAGCAGACTGAGCACACAGTCGTGTGTCAGCAGTGTGAACAGCAGAGAGCTGAGCACGTAGTCGTGTGTCACAAGTGTGTACAGTAGCGAGCTGAGGACACAGTCGTTTGTCAGCAGTGTGAACAGCATAGAGCTGAGCACATAGTCGTGGGTCAACAGTGTAACAGCAGCGAGCTGAGGACACAATCGTGTATCAGCAGTGTGAACAGCAGCGAGCTGAGCACACAGTCGTGTGTCTGCAGTGTGAACAGCAGCGAGCTGAGCAGACAGTCGTGTGTCTGCAGTGTGAACAGCAGCGAGCTGAGCACACAGTCATGTGTCAGCAGTGTGAACAGCAGCGCACTGAGCACGTAGTCGTGTGTCAGTAGTGTGAACAGCAGCAGACTGAGCACACAGTCGTGTGTCAGCTGTGTGAACAGCAGCGGTCTGAGCACACAGTCATGTGTCAGCAGTGTGAACACAAGCAGACTGAGCACACAGTCGTGTGTCGGCAGTGTGAACAGCAGCGAGCTGAGCACACAGTCGTGTGTCTGCAGTGTGAACAGCAGCGAGCTGAGCACACAGCCGTGTGTCAGCAGTGTGAACAGCATAGAGCTGAGCACGTAGTCGTGGGTCAGCAGTGTGAACAGCAGCATACAGAGCACGTAGTCGTGTGTCAATAGTGTGAACAGCAGCAGACTGAGTACACAGTCGTGTGTCTGCAGTGTGAACAGCAGCGCACGGAGCACACAGCCGTGTGTCATCAGTGTGAACAGTAGCGAGCTGGGCACGTAGTCGTGTGTCAGCACTGTGAAACAGCGAGCTGAGCACGCAGTCGTGTGTCAACAGTGTGAACAGCAGCCAGCTGAGCACACAGTTGTGCGTCAGCAGTGTGAACAGCAGCGGCCTGAACACGCAGTCGTGTGCTGGCACTGTGAACAGTAGCGCAGAGAGCACACAGTCGTGTGTCAGCAGTGCGAACAGTAGCGTGCTGAGCACACAGTCGTGTATCCGCAGTGTGAACAGCAGCGAGCTGAGCACACAGTCGTGTGTCTGCAGTGTGAACAGCAGCAAGCTGAGCACACAGTCATGTTTCAGCAGTGTGAACAGCAGCATGCAGAGCACGTAGTCGTGTGTCAATAGTGTGAACAGCAGCAGACTGAGTACACAGTCGTGTGTCTGCTGTGTGAACAGCAGCGAGCTGAGCACACAGTCGTGTGTCTGCTGTGTGAACAGCAGCGAGCTGAGCACACAGTCGTGTGTCAGTAGTGTGAAGAGCAGCGTTCTGAGCACGTAGTCGTGTGTCAGCAGTATGGACAGCAGAGAGATGAGCACGTAGTCGTGTGTCAGCAGTGTGAACAGCAGCGAGCTGAGCACACAGTCATGTGTCAGCAGTGTGAACAGCAGCAGTCTGAGTACGTAGTCGTGTGTCAGCAGTGTGAGCAGTAGCGAGCTGAGGACGCAATCGTGTGTCAGCAGTGTGACCAGCATCGAGCTGAGCACGTAGTCGTGGGTCAACAGTGTAACAGCAGCGATCTGAGGACACAATCGTGTATCAGCAATGTGAACAGCAGCGAGCTGAGCACGTAGTCGTGTGTCAGCAGTGTGAACAGCAGCGGCTTGAGCACACAGTCATGTGTCTGCAGTGTGAACAGCAGCGGACTGAGCACACAGTCATGTGTCAGCAGTGTGAATAGCAGCGAGCTGAGCACGCAGTCGTGCGTCTGCAGTGTGAACAGCAGCGAGCTGAGCATAAAGTCGTGTGTCTGCAGTGTGAACAGCAGCGAGCTGAGCACACAGTCATGTGTCAGCAGTGTGAATAGCAGCGAGCTGAGCACGCAATCGTGCGTCTGCAGTGTGAACAGCAGCGAGCTGAGCATAAAGTCGTGTGTCTGCAGTGTGAACAGCAGCGAGCTGAGCACACAGTCATGTGTCAGCAGTGTGTACAGCAGCGGACTGAGCATGTAGTCGTGTGTTAGTAGTGTGAACAGCAGATGAATGAGCACACAGTCGTCTGTCAGCAGTGTGAGCAGCGGCGTAGTGAGCACACAGTGGTGTGTCAGCAGTGTGAACAGCAGCGAGCTGAGGAAACAGTCGTTTGTCAGCAGTGTGAACAGCAGAGAGCTGAGCACGTAGTCGTGGGTCAACAGTGTGAACAGCAGCGGACTGAGGACAGAGTCGTGTGTCAGTAGTGTCAACAGCAGGTGACTGAGCGCACAGTCGCCTGTCAGCAGTGTGAACAGCGGCGGAGTGAGCACACAGTGGTATGTCAGCAGTGTGAACAGCAGCGAGCTGAGCACACAGTCGTGTGTCAACCGTGTGAACAGCAGCCAGCTGAGCACACAGTCGTGTGTCCGCAGTGTGAATAGCAGCGAGCTGAGCACGCAGTCGTGCGTCTGCAGTCTGAACAGCAGCGAATTGAGCATGCAGTCGTGTGTCTGCAGTGTGAAGAGCAGCGACCTGAGCACACAGTCATGTGTCAGCAGTGTGAACAGCAGCGGACTGAGCACGTATTCGTGTGTTAGTAGTGTGAACAGCAGCGGACTGAGCACACAGTCGTGTTTCTGCAGTGTGAACAGCAGCGGACTGAGCACACAGTCGTGTGTCAGCAGTGTGAACAGCAGCGAGCTGAGCACGTAGTCGTGTGTCAGCAGTGTGAACAGCAGCGAGCTGAGCACACAGTCCTGTGTCGGCAGTGTGTACAGTAGCGAGCTGAGCACGCAGTCGTGTGTCCGCAGTGTGAATAGCAGCGAGCTGAGCATACAGTCGTGTGTCTGCAGTGTGAACATCAGCGAGCTGAGCACACAGTCGTGTGTCTGCAGTGTGAGCAGCGGCGAGCTGAGCACAGAGTTATGTGTCAGCAGAGTGAACAGCAGCGGACTGAGCGCGTAGTTGTGCGTGAGCAGTGTGAGCAGCAGCAGCCTGAACACGCGGTCGTGTGCTGGCAGCGTGAAGAGTAGCGCACAGAGCACACAGTCATCTGTCAGCAGTGCGAACAGTAGCGTGCTGCGCACACAGTCGTGTATCCGCAGTGTGAACAGCAGCGAGCTGAGCACACAGTCGTGTGTCTGCAGTGTGAACAGCAGCAGACTGAGCACACAGTCGTGTGTCAGCAGTGTGAACAGCAGAGAGCTGAGCACGTAGTCGTGGGTCAACAGTGAAACAGCAGCGAGCTGTGGACACAATCGTGTATCAGCAGTGTGAACCGCAGCGAGCTGAGCACACAGTCGTGTGTCTGCAGTGTGAACAGCAGCGAGCTGAGCACACAGTCATGTGTCAGCAGTGTGAACAGCAGCATACAGAGCACGTAGTCGTGTGTCAATAGTGTGAACAGCAGCAGACTGAGTACACAGTCGTGTGTCTGCACTGTGAACAGCAGCGCACGGAGCACACAGCCGTGTGTCAGCAGTGTGAACAGTAGCGAGCTGGGCACGTAGTCATGTGTCAGCAGTGTGAACAGCAGCGGACTGAGCACACAGTCAAGTGTCAGCAGCGTGAACAGAAGCGAGCTGAGCACACAGTCATGTGTCAGCACTGTGAAACAGCGAGCTGAGCACGCAGTCGAGTGTCAACAGTGTGAACAGCAGCCAGCTGAGCACACAATTGTGCGCCAGCAGTGTGATCAGCAGCCAGCTGAGCACACAATTGTGCGTCAGCAGTGTGAACAGCAGCGAGCTGAGCACACAGTCATGTGTCAGCAGTGTGAACAGCAGCGGCCTGAACACGCAGTCGTGTGCTGGCAGTGTGAACATTATCGGACTGAGCACACAGTCGTGTGTCAGCAGTGTGAACAGTAGCGTGCTGAACACAGAGTCGTTGGTCCGCAGTGTGAACAGTAGCGTGCTGAACACACAGTCGTTGGTCCGCAGTGTGAACAGCAGCCAGCTGAGCACACAGTCGTCTGTCTGCAGTGTGAATAGCAGCGAGCTGAGCACACAGTCATGTGTCAGCTGTGTGAACAGCAGCGGACTGAGGACGTAGTCGTGTGTCAGTAGTGTGAACAGCAGGTGACTGAGCGCACAGTCGTGTGTCAGCAGTGTGAACAGCGGCGGACTGAGCACACAGTGGTGTGTCAGCAGTGTGAGCAGTAGCGAGCTGAGGACGCAATCGTGTGTCAGCAGTGTGACCAGCATCGAGCTGAGCACGTAGTCGTGGGTCAACAGTGTAACAGCAGCGATCTGAGGACACAATCGTGTATCAGCAATGTGAACAGCAGCGAGCTGAGCACGTAGTCGTGTGTCAGCAGTGTGAACAGCAGCGGCTTGAGCACACAGTCATGTGTCTGCAGTGTGAACAGCAGCGGACTGAGCACACAGTCATGTGTCAGCAGTGTGAATAGCAGCGAGCTGAGCACGCAGTCGTGCGTCTGCAGTGTGAACAGCAGCGAGCTGAGCATAAAGTCGTGTGTCTGCAGTGTGAACAGCAGCGAGCTGAGCACACAGTCATGTGTCAGCAGTGTGAATAGCAGCGAGCTGAGCACGCAATCGTGCGTCTGCAGTGTGAACAGCAGCGAGCTGAGCATAAAGTCGTGTGTCTGCAGTGTGAACAGCAGCGAGCTGAGCACACAGTCATGTGTCAGCAGTGTGTACAGCAGCGGACTGAGCATGTAGTCGTGTGTTAGTAGTGTGAACAGCAGATGAATGAGCACACAGTCGTCTGTCAGCAGTGTGAGCAGCGGCGTAGTGAGCACACAGTGGTGTGTCAGCAGTGTGAACAGCAGCGAGCTGAGGAAACAGTCGTTTGTCAGCAGTGTGAACAGCAGAGAGCTGAGCACGTAGTCGTGGGTCAACAGTGTGAACAGCAGCGGACTGAGGACAGAGTCGTGTGTCAGTAGTGTCAACAGCAGGTGACTGAGCGCACAGTCGTCTGTCAGCAGTGTGAACAGCGGCGGAGTGAGCACACAGTGGTATGTCAGCAGTGTGAACAGCAGCGAGCTGAGCACACAGTCGTGTGTCAACCGTGTGAACAGCAGCCAGCTGAGCACACAGTCGTGTGTCCGCAGTGTGAATAGCAGCGAGCTGAGCACGCAGTCGTGCGTCTGCAGTCTGAACAGCAGCGAATTGAGCATGCAGTCGTGTGTCTGCAGTGTGAAGAGCAGCGACCTGAGCACACAGTCATGTGTCAGCAGTGTGAACAGCAGCGGACTGAGCACGTATTCGTGTGTTAGTAGTGTGAACAGCAGCGGACTGAGCACACAGTCGTGTTTCTGCAGTGTGAACAGCAGCGGACTGAGCACACAGTCGTGTGTCAGCAGTGTGAACAGCAGCGAGCTGAGCACGTAGTCGTGTGTCAGCAGTGTGAACAGCAGCGAGCTGAGCACACAGTCCTGTGTCGGCAGTGTGTACAGTAGCGAGCTGAGCACGCAGTCGTGTGTCCGCAGTGTGAATAGCAGCGAGCTGAGCATACAGTCGTGTGTCTGCAGTGTGAACATCAGCGAGCTGAGCACACAGTCGTGTGTCTGCAGTGTGAGCAGCGGCGAGCTGAGCACAGAGTTATGTGTCAGCAGAGTGAACAGCAGCGGACTGAGCGCGTAGTTGTGCGTGAGCAGTGTGAGCAGCAGCAGCCTGAACACGCGGTCGTGTGCTGGCAGCGTGAAGAGTAGCGCACAGAGCACACAGTCATCTGTCAGCAGTGCGAACAGTAGCGTGCTGCGCACACAGTCGTGTATCCGCAGTGTGAACAGCAGCGAGCTGAGCACACAGTCGTGTGTCAGCAGTGTGAACAGCAGAGAGCTGAGCACGTAGTCGTGGGTCAACAGTGAAACAGCAGCGAGCTGTGGACACAATCGTGTATCAGCAGTGTGAACCGCAGCGAGCTGAGCACACAGTCGTGTGTCTGCAGTGTGAACAGCAGCGAGCTGAGCACACAGTCATGTGTCAGCAGTGTGAACAGCAGCATACAGAGCACGTAGTCGTGTGTCAATAGTGTGAACAGCAGCAGACTGAGTACACAGTCGTGTGTCTGCACTGTGAACAGCAGCGCACGGAGCACACAGCCGTGTGTCAGCAGTGTGAACAGTAGCGAGCTGGGCACGTAGTCATGTGTCAGCAGTGTGAACAGCAGCGGACTGAGCACACAGTCAAGTGTCAGCAGCGTGAACAGAAGCGAGCTGAGCACACAGTCATGTGTCAGCACTGTGAAACAGCGAGCTGAGCACGCAGTCGAGTGTCAACAGTGTGAACAGCAGCCAGCTGAGCACACAATTGTGCGCCAGCAGTGTGATCAGCAGCCAGCTGAGCACACAATTGTGCGTCAGCAGTGTGAACAGCAGCGAGCTGAGCACACAGTCATGTGTCAGCAGTGTGAACAGCAGCGGCCTGAACACGCAGTCGTGTGCTGGCAGTGTGAACATTATCGGACTGAGCACACAGTCGTGTGTCAGCAGTGTGAACAGTAGCGTGCTGAACACAGAGTCGTTGGTCCGCAGTGTGAACAGTAGCGTGCTGAACACACAGTCGTTGGTCCGCAGTGTGAACAGCAGCCAGCTGAGCACACAGTCGTGTGTCTGCAGTGTGAATAGCAGCGAGCTGAGCACACAGTCATGTGTCAGCTGTGTGAACAGCAGCGGACTGAGGACGTAGTCGTGTGTCAGTAGTGTGAACAGCAGGTGACTGAGCGCACAGTCGTGTGTCAGCAGTGTGAACAGCGGCGGACTGAGCACACAGTGGTGTGTCAGCAGTGTGAACAGCAGCAGACTGAGCACACAGTCGTGTGTCGGAAGTGTGAGCAGCAGCGAGCTGAGCACACAGTTATGTGTCAGCAGAGTGAACAGCAGCGTTCTGAGCGCGTAGTTGTGCGTCAGCAGTGTGAACAGCAGCGGCCTGAGCACGCAGTAGTGTGCGGGCAGTGTGAACAGTAGCGCACAGAGCACACAGTCGTGTGTCAGCTGTGCGAACAGTAGCGTGCTGAGCACACAGTCGTGTGTCGGCAGTGTGAACAGCAGCCAGCTGAGCACACAGTCGTGCGTCTGCAGTGTGAACAGCAGCGAGCTTGGCACGTAGTCGTGTGTCAATACTGTGAATAGCAGCAGACTGAGCACACAGTCGTGTGCCTTCAGTGTGAACAGCAGCGGACTGAGGACGTAGTCGTGTGTCAGTAGTGTGAACAGCAGGTGACTGTGCGCACAGTCGTGTGTCAGCAGTGTGAACAGCGGCGGACTGAGCACAGAGTGGTGTGTCAGCAGTGTGAACAGCAGCAGACTGAGCACACAGTCGTGTGTCAGCAGTGTGAACGGCAGAGTGCTGAGCACACAGTCGTGTGTCAGCAGTGTGAACAGCAGAGAGCTGAGCACGTAGACGTGTGTCAGCAGTGTGAACAGTAGCGAGCTGAGGACACAGTCGTGTGTCAGCAGTGTGAACAGCGGCGAGCTGGGAACGTAGTAGTGTGTCAGCAGTGTGAACAGCAGCGGACTGAGCACACAGTCAAGTGTCAGCAGTGTGAACAGCAGCCAGCTGAGCACACAATTGTGCGCCAGCAGTGTGAACAGCAGCCAGCTGATCACACAATTGTGCGTCAGCAGTGTGAACAGCAGCGAGCTGAGCACACAGTCATGTGTCAGCAGTGTGAACAGCAGCCAGCTGAGCACGTAGTCGTGTGTCAGCAGTGTGAACAGCAGCGGCCTGAACACGCAGTCGTGTGCTGGCAGTGTGAACATTATCGGACTGAGCACACAGTCGTGTGTCAGCAGTGTGAACAGCAGCCAGCTGAGCACACAGTCGTGTGTCTGCAGTGTGAACAGCAGCGAGCTGAGCACACAGTCATGTGTCAGCAGTGTGAACAGCAGCGCACTGAGCACGTAGTCGTGTGTCAGTAGTGTGAACAGCAGCAGACTGAGCACGCAGTCGTGTGTCAGCTGTGTGAACAGCAGCGAGCTGAGCACGTAGTCGTGGGTCAACAGTGTAAAAGCAGCGAGCTGAGCACACAATTGTGCGTCAACAGTGTGAACAGCAGCGAGCTGAGCACACAGCCATGTGTCAGCAGTGTGAACAGCAGCGAGCTGAGCACGTAGTCGTGTGTCAGCAGTGTGAACAGCAGCGAGCTGAGCACACAGTCCTGTGTCGGCAGTGTGAGCAGCAGCGAGCTGAGCACACAGTTATGTGTCAGCAGAGTGAACAGCAGCGGACTGAGCGCGTAGTTGTGCGTCAGCAGTGTGAACAGCAGCGGCCTGAACACGCAGTAGTGTGCTGGCAGTGTGAACAGCAGCGACCTGAGCACACAGTCATGTGTCAGCAGTGCGAACAGTAGCGTGCTGAGCACACAGTCGTGTGTCGGCAGTGTGAACAGCAGCCAGCTGAGCACACAGTCGTGCGTCTGCAGTGTGAACAGCAGCGAGCTTGGCACGTAGTCGTGTATCAATACTGTGATTAGCAGCAGACTGAGCACACAGTCGTGTGCCTTCAGTGTGAACAGCAGCGGACTGAGGACGTAGTCGTGTGTCAGTAGTGTGAACAGCAGGTGACTGAGCGCACAATCTTCTGTCAGCAGTGTGAACAGCGGCGGACTGAGCACACAGTGGTGTGTCAGCAGTGTGAACAGCAGCAGACTAAGCACACAGTCGTGTATCAGCAGTTTGAACAGCAGCGAGCTGAGCACGTAGTCGTGTGTCAGCAGCGTGAACAGCAGCGAGCTGAGCACACAGTCGTGTGTCGGCAGTGTGAGCAGCAGCGAGCTGAGCACACAGTTATGTGCCAGCAGAGTGAACAGCAGCGGACTGAGCGCGTAGTTGTGCGTCAGCAGTGTGAGCAGCAGCGGCCTGAAGACGCAGTAGTGTGCTGGCAGTGTGAACAGTAGCGTGCTGAGCACACAGTCATGTGTCTGCAGTGTGAACAGTAGCGAGCTGAGCACACAGTCATGTGTCAGCACTGTGAAACAGCGAGCGGAGCACGCAGTCGTCTGTCAACAGTGTGAACAGCAGCCAGCTGAGCACACAATTGTGCGTCAGCAGTGTGAACAGCAGCGGCCTGAACACGCAGTCGTGTGCTGGCAGTGTGAACAGTAACGCACAGAGCACACAGTCGTGTGTCAGCAGTGCGAACAGTAGCGTACTGAGCACACAGTCGTGTGTCGGCAGTGTGAACAGCAGCCAGCTGAGCACACAGTCGTGCGTCTGCAGTGTGAACAGCAGCGGACTGAGCACACAGTCCTGTGTCAGCTGTGTGAACAGCAGCGAGCTTAGCACGTAGTCGTGGGTCAACAGTGTAACAGCAGCGAGCTGAGCACACAATCGTGTGTCAGCAGTGTCAACAGCAGCGAGCTGAGCACGTAGTCATGTTTCAGCTGTGTGAACGGCAGCGAGCTGAGCACGTAGTCATGTGTCAGCTGTGTGAACAGCAGCGAGCTGAGCACGTAGTCGTGTGTCAGCAGTGTGAACAGCAGCAGACTGAGTACACAGTCGCGTGTCTGCAGTGTGAACAACAGCGCACGGAGCACACAGCCGTGTGTCAGCAGTGTGAACAGTAGCGAGCTGGACACGTAGTCGTGTGTCAGCAGTGTGAACAGCAGCGGACTGAGCACACAGCCGTGTGTCAGCAGTGTGAACAGTAGCGAGCTGAGCACGTAGTCGTGTGTCAGTAGTGTGAACAGCAGGTGACTGAGCTCACAGTCGTGTGTCTGTAGTGTGAACAGCGGCGGTCTGAGCACACAGTGGTGTGTCAGCAGTGTGAACAGCAGCGAGCTGAGCACACAGTCGTGTGTCAGCAGTGTGAACAGCAGAGAGTTGCTCACGTAGTCGTGTGTCAGCAGTGTGTACAGTAGCGAGCTGAGGACACAGTCGTGTGTCAGCAGTGTGAACAGCATAGAGCTGAGCACGTAGTCGTGGGTCAACAGTGAAACAGCAGCGAGCTGAGGACACAATCGTGTATCAGCAGTGTGAACCGCAGCGAGCTGAGCACACAGTCGTCTGTCTGCAGTGTGAACAGCAGCGAGCTGAGCACACAGTCATGTGTCAGCAGTGTGAACAGCAGCATACAGAGCACATAGTCGTGTGTCAATAGTGTGAACAGCAGCAGACTGAGTACACAGTCGTGTGTCTGCAGTGTGAACAGTAGCGAGCTGGGCACGTAGTCGTGTGTCAGCAGTGTGAACAGCAGCATACAGAGCACATAGTCGTGTGTCAGCAGTGTGAACAGCAGCGAGCTGAGCACGTAGTCGTGTGTCAGCAGTGTGAACAGCAGCATACAGAGCACATAGTCGTGTGTCAGCAGTGTGAACAGCAGCGGACTGAGCACACATTCGTGTGTCAGCAGTGTGAACAGCAGCGAGCTGAGCACGTAGTCGTGTGTCAGCAGTGTGAACAGCAGTGGACTGAGCACACAGTCGTGTGTAAGCAGTGTGAACAGCAGCATGCTGAGAACTCAGTCGTGTGTCAGCAGTGTGAACAGCAGCGGACTGAGCACACAGTCGTGTGTCAGCAGTGTGAACAGAAGCGAGCTGAGCACACAGTCGTGTGTCAGCAGTGTGAACAGCAGCGGACTGAGCACACAGTCATGTGTCAGCAGTGCGAACAGCAGCGAGCTGATCACACAGTCGTGTGTCAGCAGTGTGAACAGCAGCGAGCTGAGAACGTAGTCGTCTGTCAGCAGTGTGAACAGCAGCGAACTGAGCACACAGTCGTGTGTCAGCAGTGTGAACAGCAGCGAACTGAGCACGTAGTCGTGTTTCAACAGTGTCAACAGCAGCGAGCCCAGCACACAATCGTGTGTCACCAGTGTGAACAGTAGCGTGCTGAGCACACAGTCGTTGGTCCGCAGTGTGAACAGCAGCCATTTGAGCACACAGTCGTGTGTCAGCAGTGTGAACAGCAGCGAGCTGAGCACGTAGTCATGTGTCAGCTGTGTGAACAGCAGCGAGCTGAGCACGTAGTCGTGTGTCAGCAGTGTGAACAGCAGCGAGATGATCACACTGTCGTGTGTCGGCAGTGTGAGCAGCAGCGACCTGAGCACACAGTTATGTGTCAGCAGAGTGAACAGCAACGGACTGAGGGCGTAGTTGTGCGTCAGCAGTGTGAACAGCAGCGGCCTGAACACGCAGTAGTGTGATGGCAGTGTGAACAGTAGCGCACAGAGCACACAGTCGTGTGTCAGCAGTGCGAACAGTAGCGTGCTGAGCACACAGTCATGTGTCGGCAGTGTGAACAGCAGCCAGCTGAGCACACAGTCGTGCGTCTGCAGTGTGAACAGCAGCGAGCTTGGCACGTAGTCGTGTGTCAATACTGTGAATAGCAGCAGACTGAGCACACAGTCGTGTGCCTTCAGTGTGAACAGCAGCGGACTGAATACGTAGTCGTGTGTCAGCAGTGTGAACAGCGGCGGACTGAGCACACAGTGGTGTGTCAGCAGTGTGAACAGCAGCAGACTGAGCACAGAGTCGTGTGTCAGCAGTGTGAACAGCAGCGAGCTGAGGACAGTCGTGTGTCAGCAGGTGAACAGCAGCGGACTGAGCACACAGTCATGTGTCAGCAGTGTGAACAGCAGCGGACTGAGCACGTAGTCGTGTGTCAGTAGTGTGAACAGCAGCAGACTGAGCATACAGTCGTGTGTCAGCTGTGTG
Source organism: Mobula birostris (assembly GCF_030028105.1). NCBI lineage: Eukaryota > Metazoa > Chordata > Chondrichthyes > Myliobatiformes > Myliobatidae > Mobula > Mobula birostris. Next base: position 138,000,872 of record NC_092375.1, on the reverse strand, counting down.
AACAGCAGCGAGCTGAGCACGTAGTCGTGGGTCAACAGTGTAACAGCAGCGAGCTGAGCACACAATCGTGTATCAGCAGTGTCAACAGCAGCGAGCTGAGCACGTAGTCATGTGTCAGCTGTGTGAACGGCAGCGAGCTGATTACGTAGTCGTATGTCAGCAGTGTGAACAGCAGCGAGCTGAGCACACAGTCCTGTGTCGGCACTGTGAGCAGCAGCGAGCTGAGCACACAGTTATGTGTCAGCAGAGTGAACAGCAGCGGACTGAGCGCGTAGTTGTGCGTCAGCAGTGTGAACAGCAGCGGCCTGAACACGCAGTAGTGTGCGGGCAGTGTGAACAGTAGCGCACAGAGCACACAGTCGTGTGTCAGCAGTGCGAACAGTAGCGTGCTGAGCACACAGTCGTGTGTCGGCAGTGTGAACAGCAGCCAGCTGAGCACACAGTCGTGCGTCTGCAGTGTGAACAGCAGCGAGCTTGGCACGTAGTCGTGTGTCAATACTGTGAATAGCAGCAGACTGAGCACACAGTCGTGTGCCTTCAGTTTGAACAGCAGCGGACTGAGGACGTAGTCGTGTGTCAGTAGTGTGAACAGCAGGTGATTCAGCGCACAGTCGTGTGTCAGCAGTGTGAACAGCGGCGGACTGAGCACACAGTGGTGTGTCAGCAGTGTGAACAGCAGCAGACTGAACACACAGTCGTGTGTCAGCAGTGTGAACAGCAGCGAGCTGAGCACACAGTCGTGTGTCAGCAGTGTGAACAGCAGAGAGCTGAGCACGTAGTCGTGTGTCAGCAGTGTGAACAGTAGCGAGCTGAGGACACAGTCGTGTGTCAGCAGTGTGAACAGCAGCGAGCTGGGCACGTAGTCGTGTGTCAGCAGTGTCAACAGCAGCGGACTGAGCACACAGTCATGTGTCAGCAGTGTGAACAGCAGCGGACTGAGCACGTAGTCGTGTGTCAGTAGTGTGAACAGCAGCAGACTGAGCACACAGTCGTGTGTCAGCTGTGTGAACAGCACCGAGCTGAGCACGTAGTCGTGGGTCAACAGTGTAACAGCAGCGAGCTGAGCACACAATCGTGTGTCAGCAGTGTGAACAGCAGCGAGCTGAGCACGTAGTCATGTGTCAGCTGTGTGAACGGCAGCGAGCTGAGCACGTAGTCATGTGTCAGCTGTGTGAACGGCAGCGAGCTGAGCACGTAGTCGTGTGTCAGCAGTGTGAACAGCAGCGAGCTGAGCACACAGTCGTGTGTCGGCAGTGTGAGCAGCAGCGAGCTGAGCACACAGTTATGTGTCAGCAGAGTGAACAGCAGCGGACTGAGCGCGTAGTTGTGCGTCAGCAGTGTGAACAGCAGCGGCCTGAACACGCAGTAGTGTGCGGGCAGTGTGAACAGTAGCGCACAGAGCCCACAGTCGTGTGTCAGCAGTGCGAACAGTAGCGTACTGAGCACACAGTCGTGTGTCGGCAGTGTAAACAGCAGCCAGCTGAGCACACAGTCGTGCGTCTGCAGTGTGAACAGCAGCGAGCTTGGCACGTAGTCGTGTGTCAATACTGTGAATAGCAGCAGACTGAGCACACAGTCGTGTGCCTTCAGTGTGAACAGCAGCGGACTGAGGACGTAGTCGTGTGTCAGTAGTGTGAACAGCAGGTGACTGTGCGCACAGTCGTGTGTCAGCAGTGTGAACAGCGGCGGACTGAGTACAGAGTGGTGTGACAGCAGTGTGAACAGCAGCAGACTGAGCACACAGTCGTGTGTCAGCAGTGTGAACAGCAGCGGACTGAGCACACAGTCAAGTGTCAGCAGTGTGAACAGAAGCGAGCTGAGCACACAGTCGTATGTCAGCACTGTGAAACAGCGAGCTGAGCACGCAGTCGTGTATCAACAGTGTGAACAGCAGCCAGCTGAGCACACAATTGTGCGTCAGCAGTGTGAACAGCAGCGAGCTGAGCACACAGTCATGTGTCAGCAGTGTGAACAGCAGCGAGCTGAGCACACAGTCATGTGTCAGCAGTGTGAACAGCAGCGGCCTGAACACGCAGTCGTGTGCTGGCAGTGTGAACAGTAGCGGACTGAGCACACAGTCGTTGTTCCGCAGTGTGAACAGTAGCGTGCTGAGCACACAGTCGTTGGTCCGCAGTGTGAACAGCAGCCAGCTGAGCACACAGTCGTGCGTCTGCAGTGTGAACAGCAGCGAGCTTGGCACGTAGTCGTGTGTCAATACTGTGAACAGCAGCAGACTGAGCACACAGTCGTATCTCGTCAGCGTGAACAGCAGCGGACTGAGGACGTAGTCGTGTGTCAATAGTGTCAACAGCAGGTGACTGAGCACACAATCGTGTGTCTGCAGTGTGAACAGCAGCGGACTGAGCACACAGTGGTGTGTCAGCAGTGTGAACAGCAGCAGACTGAGCACACAGTCGTGTGTCAGCTGTGTGAACGGCAGCGAGCTGAGCACGTAGTCATGTGTCAGCTGTGTGAACAGCAGCGAGCTGAGCACATAGTCGTGTGTCAGCAGTGTGAACAGCAGCGAGCTGAGCACACAGTCGTGTGCCTTCAGTGTGAACAGCAGCGGACTGAGGACGTAGTCGTGTGTCAGTAGTGTGAACAGAAGGTGACTGAGCGCACAGTCGTGTGTCAGCAGTGTGAACAGCGGCGGACTGAGCACACAGTGGTGTGTTAGCAGTGTGAACAGCAGCAGACTGAGCACACAGTCGTGTGTCAGCAGTGTGAACAGCAGCGAGCTGAGGACACAGTCGTGGGTCAGCAGTGTGAACAGCAGCGGACTGAGCACACAGTCATGTGTCAGCAGTGTGAACAGCAGCGGACTGAGCACGTAGTCGTGTGTCAGTAGTGTGAACAGCAGCAGACTGAGCATACAGTCGTGTGTCGGCAATGTGAACAGCAGCGGACTGAGCACACAGTCATGTGTCAGCAGTGTGAACAGCAGCGGACTGAGCACGTAGTCGTGTGTCAGTAGTGTGAACAGCAGCAGACTGAGCACAGAGTCGTGTGTCAGCAGTGTGAACAGCAGCGAGCTGAGGACAGTCGTGTGTCAGCAGGTGAACAGCAGCGGACTGAGCACACAGTCATGTGTCAGCAGTGTGAACAGCAGCGAGCTGAGCACGTAGTCGTATGTCAGCAGTGTGAACAGCAGCGAGCTGAGCACACAGTCCTGTGTCGGCACTGTGAGCAGCAGCGAGCTGAGCACACAGTTATGTGTCAGCAGAGTGAACAGCAGCGGACTGAGCGCGTAGTTGTGCGTCAGCAGTGTGAACAGCAGCGGCCTGAACACGCAGTAGTGTGCGGGCAGTGTGAACAGTAGCGCACAGAGCACACAGTCGTGTGTCAGCAGTGCGAACAGTAGCGTGCTGAGCACACAGTCGTGTGTCGGCAGTGTGAACAGCAGGCAGCTGAGCACACAGTCGTGCGTCTGCAGTGTGAACAGCAGCGAGCTTGGCACGTAGTCGTGTGTCAATACTGTGAATAGCAGCAGACTGAGCACACAGTCGTGTGCCTTCAGTTTGAACAGCAGCGGACTGAGGACGTAGTCGTGTGTCAGTAGTGTGAACAGCAGGTGACTGAGCGCACAGTTGTGTGTCAGCAGTGTGAACAGCGGCGGACTGAGCACACAGTGGTGTGTCAGCAGTGTGAACAGCAGCAGACTGAACACACAGTCGTGTGTCAGCAGTGTGAACAGCAGCGAGCTGAGCACACAGTCGTGTGTCAGCAGTGTGAACAGCAGAGAGCTGAGCACGTAGTCGTGTGTCAGCAGTGTGAACAGTAGCGAGCTGAGGATACAGTCGTGTGTCAGCAGTGTGAACAGCAGCGAGCTGGGCACGTAGTCGTGTGTCAGCAGTGTCAACAGCAGCGGACTGAGCACACAGTCATGTGTCAGCAGTGTGAACAGCAGCGGACTGAGCACGTAGTCGTGTGTCAGTAGTGTGAACAGCAGCAGACTGAGCACACAGTCGTGTGTCAGCTGTGTGAACAGCACCGAGCTGAGCACGTAGTCGTGGGTCAACAGTGTAACAGCAGCGAGCTGAGCACGCAATCGTGTGTCAGCAGTGTGAACAGCAGCCAGCTGAGCACGTAGTCATGTGTCAGCTGTGTGAACGGCAGCGAGCTGAGCACGTAGTCATGTGTCAGCTGTGTGAACGGCAGCGAGCTGAGCACGTAGTCGTGTGTCAGCAGTGTGAACAGCAGCGAGCTGAGCACACAGTCGTGTGTCGGCAGTGTGAGCAGCAGCGAGCTGAGCACACAGTTATGTGTCAGCAGAGTGAACAGCAGCGGACTGAGCGCGTAGTTGTGCGTCAGCAGTGTGAACAGCAGCGGCCTGAACACGAAGTAGTGTGCGGGCAGTGTGAACAGTAGCGCACAGAGCCCACAGTCGTGTGTCAGCAGTGCGAACAGTAGCGTACTGAGCACACAGTCGTGTGTCGGCAGTGTAAACAGCAGCCAGCTGAGCACACAGTCGTGCGTCTGCAGTGTGAACAGCAGCGAGCTTGGCACGTAGTCGTGTGTCAATACTGTGAATAGCAGCAGACTGAGCACACAGTCGTGTGCCTTCAGTGTGAACAGCAGCGGACTGAGGACGTAGTCGTGTGTCAGTAGTGTGAACAGCAGGTGACTGTGCGCACAGTCGTGTGTCAGCAGTGTGAACAGCGGCGGACTGAGCACAGAGTGGTGTGACAGCAGTGTGAACAGCAGCAGACTGAGCACACAGTCGTGTGTCAGCAGTGTGAACAGCAGCGGACTGAGCACACAGTCAAGTGTCAGCAGTGTGAACAGAAGCGAGCTGAGCACACAGTCATATGTCAGCACTGTGAAACAGCGAGCTGAGCACGCAGTCGTGTATCAACAGTGTGAACAGCAGCCAGCTGAGCACACAATTGTGCGTCAGCAGTGTGAACAGCAGCGAGCTGAGCACACAGTCATGTGTCAGCAGTGTGAACAGCAGCGAGCTGAGCACACAGTCATGTATCAGCAGTGTGAACAGCAGCGGCCTGAACACGCAGTCGTGTGCTGGCAGTGTGAACAGTAGCGGACTGAGCACACAGTCGTTGTTCCGCAGTGTGAACAGTAGCGTGCTGAGCACACAGTCGTTGGTCCGCAGTGTGAACAGCAGCCAGCTGAGCACACAGTCGTGCGTCTGCAGTGTGAACAGCAGCGAGCTTGGCACGTAGTCGTGTGTCAATACTGTGAACACCAGCAGACTGAGCACACAGTCGTATCTCGTCAGCGTGAACAGCAGCGGACTGAGGACGTAGTCGTGTGTCAATAGTGTCAACAGCAGGTGACTGAGCACACAATCGTGTGTCTGCAGTGTGAACAGCAGCGGACTGAGCACACAGTGGTGTGTCAGCAGTGTGAACAGCAGCAGCCTGAGCACACAGTCGTGTGTCAGCTGTGTGAACGGCAGCGAGCTGAGCACGTAGTCATGTGTCAGCTGTGTGAACAGCAGCGAGCTGAGCACATAGTCGTGTGTCAGCAGTGTGAACAGCAGCGAGCTGAGCACACAGTCGTGTGCCTTCAGTGTGAACAGCAGCGGACTGAGGACGTAGTCGTGTGTCAGTAGTGTGAACAGAAGGTGACTGAGCGCACAGTCGTGTGTCAGCAGTGTGAACAGCGGCGGACTGAGCAGACAGTGGTGTGTTAGCAGTGTGAACAGCAGCAGACTGAGCACACAGTCGTGTGTCAGCAGTGTGAACAGCAGCGAGCTGAGGACACAGTCGTGGGTCAGCAGTGTGAACAGCAGCGGACTGAGCACACAGTCATGTGTCAGCAGTGTGAACAGCAGCGGACTGAGCACGTAGTCGTGTGTCAGTAGTGTGAACAGCAGCAGACTGAGCATACAGTCGTGTGTCGGCAATGTGAACAGCAGCGGACTGAGCACACAGTCATGTGTCAGCAGTGTGAACAGCAGCGGACTGAGCACGTAGTCGTGTGTCAGTAGTGTGAACAGCAGCAGACTGAGCAGACAGTCTTGTGTCGGCAATGTGAACAGTAGCGAGCTGAGCACACAGTCGTGTGTCTGCAGTTTGAACAGCAGCGGACTGAGGACGTAGTCGTGTGTCAGTAGTGTGAACAGCAGGTGACTGAGCGCACAGTCGTGTGTCAGCAGTGTGAACAGCGGCGGACTGAGCACACAGTGGTGTGTCAGCAGTGTGAACAGCAGCAGACTGAACACACAGTCGTGTGTCAGCAGTGTGAACAGCAGCGAGCTGAGCACACAGTCGTGTGTCAGCAGTGTGAACAGCAGAGAGCTGAGCACGTAGTCGTGTGTCAGCAGTGTGAACAGTAGCGAGCTGAGGATACAGTCGTGTGTCAGCAGTGTGAACAGCAGCGAGCTGGGCACGTAGTCGTGTGTCAGCAGTGTCAACAGCAGCGGACTGAGCACACAGTCATGTGTCAGCAGTGTGAACAGCAGCGGACTGAGCACGTAGTCGTGTGTCAGCAGTGTGAACAGCAGCGAGCTGAGCACACAGTCGTGTGTCGGCAGTGTGAGCAGCAGCGAGCTGAGCACACAGTTATGTGTCAGCAGAGTGAACAGCAGCGGACTGAGCGCGTAGTTGTGCGTCAGCAGTGTGAACAGCAGCGGCCTGAACACGCAGTAGTGTGCGGGCAGTGTGAACAGTAGCGCACAGTGCCCACAGTCGTGTGTCAGCAGTGCGAACAGTAGCGTACTGAGCACACAGTCGTGTGTCGGCAGTGTAAACAGCAGCCAGCTGAGCACACAGTCGTGCGTCTGCAGTGTGAACAGCAGCGAGCTTGGCACGTAGTCGTGTGTCAATACTGTGAATAGCAGCAGACTGAGCACACAGTCGTGTGCCTTCAGTGTGAACAGCAGCGGACTGAGGACGTAGTCGTGTGTCAGTAGTGTGAACAGCAGGTGACTGTGCGCACAGTCGTGTCTCAGCAGTGTGAACAGCGGCGGACTGAGCACAGAGTGGTGTGACAGCAGTGTGAACAGCAGCAGACTGAGCACACAGTCGTGTGTCAGCAGTGTGAACAGCAGCGGACTGAGCACACAGTCAAGTGTCAGCAGTGTGAACAGAAGCGAGCTGAGCACACAGTCATATGTCAGCACTGTGAAACAGCGAGCTGAGCACGCAGTCGTGTATCAACAGTGTGAACAGCAGCCAGCTGAGCACACAATTGTGCGTCAGCAGTGTGAACAGCAGCGAGCTGAGCACACAGTCATGTGTCAGCAGTGTGAACAGCAGCGAGCTGAGCACACAGTCATGTGTCAGCAGTGTGAACAGCAGCGGCCTGAACACGCAGTCGTGTGCTGGCAGTGTGAACAGTAGCGGACTGAGCACACAGTCGTTGTTCCGCAGTGTGAACAGTAGCGTGCTGAGCACACAGTCGTTGGTCCGCAGTGTGAACAGCAGCCAGCTGAGCACACAGTCGTGCGTCTGCAGTGTGAACAGCAGCGAGCTTGGCACGTAGTCGTGTGTCAATACTGTGAACAGCAGCAGACTGAGCACACAGTCGTATCTCGTCAGCGTGAACAGCAGCGGACTGAGGACGTAGTCGTGTGTCAATAGTGTCAATAGCAGGTGACTGAGCACACAATCGTGTGTCTGCAGTGTGAACAGCAGCGGACTGAGCACACAGTGGTGTGTCAGCAGTGTGAACAGCAGCAGACTGAGCACACAGTCGTGTGTCAGCTGTGTGAACGGCAGCGAGCTGAGCACGTAGTCATGTGTCAGCTGTGTGAACAGCAGCGAGCTGAGCACATAGTCGTGTGTCAGCAGTGTGAACAGCAGCGAGCTGAGCACACAGTCGTGTGCCTTCAGTGTGAACAGCAGCGGACTGAGGACGTAGTCGTGTGTCAGTAGTGTGAACAGAAGGTGACTGAGCGCACAGTCGTGTGTCAGCAGTGTGAACAGCGGCGGACTGAGCAGACAGTGGTGTGTTAGCAGTGTGAACAGCAGCAGACTGAGCACACAGTCGTGTGTCAGCAGTGTGAACAGCAGCGAGCTGAGGACACAGTCGTGGGTCAGCAGTGTGAACAGCAGCGGACTGAGCACACAGTCATGTGTCAGCAGTGTGAACAGCAGCGGACTGAGCACGTAGTCGTGTGTCAGTAGTGTGAACAGCAGCAGACTGAGCATACAGTCGTGTGTCGGCAATGTGAACAGCAGCGGACTGAGCACACAGTCATGTGTCAGCAGTGTGAACAGCAGCGGACTGAGCACGTAGTCGTGTGTCAGTAGTGTGAACAGCAGCAGACTGAGCAGACAGTCTTGTGTCGGCAATGTGAACAGTAGCGAGCTGAGCACACAGTCGTGTGTCTGCAGTGTGAGCAGCAGCGAGCTGAGCACGTAGTCGTGTGTCAGCAGTGTGAACAGCAGCGGCTTGAGCACACAGTCATGTGTCTGCAGTGTGAACAGCAGCGGTCTGAGCACACAGTCATGTGTCAGCTGTGTGAACAGCAGCGGTCTGAGCACACAGTCATGTGTCAGCAGTGTGAACACAAGCAGACTGAGCACACAGTCGTGTGTCGGCAGTGTGAACAGTAGCGAGCTGAACACACAGTCATGTGTCAGCACTGTGAAACAGCGAGCGGAGCACGCAGTCGTGTGTCAACAGTGTGAACAGCAGCCAGCTGAGCACACAATTGTGCGTCAGCAGTGTGAACAGCAGCGGCCTGAACACGCAGTCGTGTGCTGGCAGTGTAAACAGTAGCGCACAGAGCACACAGTCGTGTGTCGGCAGTGTGAACAGCAGCCAGCTGAGCACACAATCGTGCGTCTGCAGTGTGAACAGCAGCGGACTGAGCACACAGTCGTGTGTCAGCAGTGTGAACAGCAGAGAGCTGAGCACGTAGTCGTGTGTCACAAGTGTGTACAGTAGCGAGCTGAGGACACAGTCGTTTGTCAGCAGTGTGAACAGCATAGAGCTGAGCACATAGTCGTGGGTCAACAGTGTAACAGCAGCGAGCTGAGGACAGTCGTGTGTCAGCAGGTGAACAGCAGCGGACTGAGCACACAGTCATGTGTCAGCAGTGTGAACAGCAGCGGACTGAGCACGTAGTCGTGTGTCAGTAGTGTGAACAGCAGCGAGCTGAGCACGTAGTCGTGGGTCAACAGTGTAACAGCAGCGAGCTGAGCACACAATCGTGTATCAGCAGTGTCAACAGCAGCGAGCTGAGCACGTAGTCATGTGTCAGCTGTGTGAACGGCAGCGAGCTGAGAACGTAGTCATGTGTCAGCTGTGTGAACAGAAGCGAGCTGAGCACACAGTCATGTGTCAGAAGTGTGAACAGCAGCCAGCTGAGCACGTAGTCGTGTGTCAGCAGTGTGAACAGCAGCGGCCTGAACACGCAGTCGTGTGCTGGCAGTGTGAACATTATCGGACTGAGCACACAGTCGTGTGTCAGCAGTGTGAACAGTAGCGTGCTGAACACACAGTCTTTGGTCCGCAGTGTGAACAGCAGCCAGCTGAGCACACAGTCGTGTGTCTGCAGTGTGAACAGCAGCGAGCTGAGCACACAGTCATGTGTCAGCAGTGTGAACAGCAGCGGACTGAGCACGTAGTCGTGTGTCAGTAGTGTGAACAGCAGCAGACTGAGCATACAGTCGTGTGTCAGCTGTGTGAACAGCAGCGAGCTGAGCACGTAGTCGTGGGTCAACAGTGTAACAGCAGCGAGCTGAGCACACAATCGTGTATCAGCAGTGTCAACAGCAGCGAGCTGAGCACGGAGTCATGTGTCAGCTGTGTGAACGGCAGCGAGCTGAGAACGTAGTCATGTGTCAGCTGTGTGAACAGCAGCGAGCTGAGCACGTAGTCGTGTGTCAGCAGTGTGAACAGCAGCGAGCTGAGCACACAGTCCTGTGTCGGCAGTGTGAGCAGCAGCGAGCTGAGCACACAGTTATGTGTCAGCAGAGTGAACAGCAGCGGACTGAGCGCGTAGTTGTGCGTCAGCAGTGTGAACAGCAGCGGCCTGAACACGCAGTAGTGTGCTGGCAGTGTGAACAGTAGCGCACAGAGCACACAGTCGTGTGTCAGCAGTGCGAACAGTAGCGTGCTGAGCACACAGTCGTGTGTCGGCGGTGTGAACAGCAGCCAGCTGAGCACACAGTCGTGCGTCTGCAGTGTGAACAGCAGCGAGCTTGGCACGTAGTCGTGTATCAATACTGTGATTAGCAGCAGACTGAGCACACAGTCGTGTGCCTTCAGTGTGAACAGCAGCGGACTGAGGACGTAGTCGTGTGTCAGTAGTGTGAACAGCAGGTGACTGAGCGCACAATCTTCTGTCAGCAGTGTGAACAGCGGCGGACTGAGCACACAGTCATGTGTCAGCAGTGTGAACAGCAGCGGACTGAGCACGTAGTCGTGTGTCAGTAGTGTGAACAGCAGCAGACTGAGCATACAGTCGTGTGTCGGCAATGTGAACAGCAGCGGACTGAGCACACAGTCATGTGTCAGCAGTGTGAACAGCAGCGGACTGAGCACGTAGTCGTGTGTCAGTAGTGTGAACAGCAGCAGACTGAGCAGACAGTCTTGTGTCGGCAATGTGAACAGTAGCGAGCTGAGCACACAGTCGTGTGTCTGCAGTGTGAGCAGCAGCGAGCTGAGCACGTAGTCGTGTGTCAGCAGTGTGAACAGCAGCGGCTTGAACACACAGTCATGTGTCTGCAGTGTGAACAGCAGCGGTCTGAGCACACAGTCATGTGTCAGCAGTGTGAACACAAGCAGACTGAGCACACAGTCGTGTGTCGGCAGTGTGAACAGTAGCGAGCTGAGCACACAGTCATGTGTCAGCACTGTGAAACAGCGAGCGGAGCACGCAGTCGTCTGTCAACAGTGTGAACAGCAGCCAGCTGAGCACACAATTGTGCGTCAGCAGTGTGAACAGCAGCGGCCTGAACACGCAGTCGTGTGCTGGCAGTGTGAACAGTAGCGCACAGAGCACACAGTCGTGTGTCGGCAGTGTGAACAGCAGCCAGCTGAGCACACAATCGTGCGTCTGCAGTGTGAACAGCAGCAGACTGAGCACACAGTGGTGTGTCAGCAGTGTGAACAGCAGAGAGCTGAGCACGTAGTCGTGTGTCAGCAGTGTGTACAGTAGCGAGCTGAGGACACAGTCGTTTGTCAGCAGTGTGAACAGCATAGAGCTGAGCACATAGTCGTGGGACAACAGTGTAACAGCAGCGAGCTGAGGACACAATCGTGTATCAGCAGTGTGAACAGCAGCGAGCTGAGCACACAGTCGTGTGTCTGCAGTTTGAACAGCAGCGAGCTGAGCACACAGTCGTGTGTCAGCAGTGTGAACAGCATAGAGCTGAGCACGTAGTCGTGGGTCAGCAGTGTGAACAGCAGCATACAGAGCACGTAGTCGTGTGTCAATAGTGTGAACAGCAGCAGACTGAGTACACAGTCGTGTGTCTGCAGTGTGAACAGCAGCGCACGGAGCACACAGCCGTGTGTCATCAGTGTGAACAGTAGCGAGCTGGGCACGTAGTCGTGTGTCAGCACTGTGAAACAGCGAGCTGAGCACACAGTTGTGCGTCAGCAGTGTGAACAGCAGCGGCCTGAACACGCAGTCGTGTGCTGGCAGTGTGAACAGTAGCGCAGAGAGCACACAGTCATGTGTCAGCAGTGTGAACAGCAGCGGACTGAGCACGTAGTCGTGTGTCAGTAGTGTGAACAGCAGCAGACTGAGCATACAGTCGTGTGTCGGCAATGTGAACAGCAGCGGACTGAGCACACAGTCATGTGTCAGCAGTGTGAACAGCAGCGGACTGAGTACGTAGTCGTGTGTCAGTAGTGTGAACAGCAGCAGACTGAGCATACAGTCGTGTGTCGGCAATGTGAACAGCAGCGGGCTGAGCACACAGTCATGTGTCAGCAGTGTGAACAGCAGCGGACTGAGCACGTAGTCGTGTGTCAGTAGTGTGAACAGCAGCAGACTGAGCAGACAGTCTTGTGTCGGCAATGTGAACAGTAGCGAGCTGAGCACACAGTCGTGTGTCTGCAGTGTGAGCAGCAGCGAGCTGAGCACGTAGTCGTGTGTCAGCAGTGTGAACAGCAGCGGCTTGAACACACAGTCATGTGTCTGCAGTGTGAACAGCAGCGGTCTGAGCACACAGTCATGTGTCAGCAGTGTGAACACAAGCAGACTGAGCACACAGTCGTGTGTCGGCAGTGTGAACAGTAGCGAGCTGAGCACATAGTCATGTGTCAGCACTGTGAAACAGCGAGCTGAGCACACAGTCGTGTGTCTGCAGTGTGAGCAGCAGCGAGCTGAGCACGTAGTCGTGTGTCAGCAGTGTGAACAGCAGCGGCTTGAACACACAGTCATGTGTCTGCAGTGTGAACAGCAGCGGTCTGAGCACACAGTCATGTGTCAACAGTGTGAACAGCAGCCAGCTGAGCACACAATTGTGCGTCAGCAGTGTGAACAGCAGCAGCCTGAACACGCAGTCGTGTGCTGGCAGTGTGAACAGTAGCGCACAGAGCACACAGTCGTGTGTCGGCAGTGTGAACAGCAGCCAGCTGAGCACACAATCGTGCGTCTGCAGTGTGAACAGCAGCGGACTGAGCACACAGTGGTGTGTCAGCAGTATGAACAGCAGCAGACTGAGCACACAGTCGTGTGTCAGCAGTGTGAACAGCAGAGAGCTGAGCACGTAGTCGTGTGTCAGCAGTGTGTACAGTAGCGAGCTGAGGACACAGTCGTTTGTCAGCAGTGTGAACAGCATAGAGCTGAGCACATAGTCGTGGGTCAACAGTGTAACAGCAGCGAGCTGAGGACACCATCGTGTATCAGCAGTGTGAACAGCAGCGAGCTGAGCACACAGTCGTGTGTCTGCAGTGTGAACAGCAGCGAGCTGAGCAGACAGTCGTGTGTCTGCAGTGTGAACAGAAGCGAGCTGAGCACACAGTCATGTGTCAGCACTGTGAAACAGCGAGCTGAGCACGCAGTCGAGTGTCAACAGTGTGAACAGCAGCCAACTGAGCACACAATTGTGCGCCAGCAGTGTGAACAGCAGCCAGCTGAGCACACAATTGTGCTTCAGCAGTGTGAACAGAAGCGAGCTGAGCACACAGTCATGTGTCAGAAGTGTGAACAGCAGCCAGCTGAGCACGTAGTCGTGTGTCAGCAGTGTGAACAGCAGCGGCCTGAACACGCAGTCGTGTGCTGGCAGTGTGAACATTATCGGACTGAGCACACAGTCGTGTGTCAGCAGTGTGAACAGTAGCGTGCTGAACACACAGTCGTTGGTCCGCAGTGTGAACAGCAGCCAGCTGAGCACACAGTCGTGTGTCTGCAGTGTGAACAGCAGCGAGCTGAGCACACAGTCATGTGTCAGCAGTGTGAACAGCAGCGCACTGAGCACGTAGTCGTGTGTCAGTAGTGTGAACAGCAGCAGACTGAGCACACAGTCGTGTGTCAGCTGTGTGAACAGCAGCGAGCTGAGCACGTAGTCGTGGGTCAACAGTGTAAAAGCAGCGAGCTGAGCACACAAATGTGCGTCAACAGTGTGAACAGCAGCGAGCTGAGCACACAGCCATGTGTCAGCAGTGTGAACAGCAGCGAGCTGAGCACGTAGTCGTGTGTCAGCAGGGTGAACAGCAGCGAGCTGAGCACACAGTCCTGTGTCGGCAGTGTGAGCAGCAGCGAGCTGAGCACACAGTTATGTGTCAGCAGAGTGAACAGCAGCGGACTGAGCGCGTAGTTGTGCGTCAGCAGTGTGAACAGCAGCGGCCTGAACACGCAGTAGTGTGCTGGCAGTGTGAACAGTAGCGCACAGAGCACACAGTCGTGTGTCAGCAGTGCGAACAGTAGCGTGCTGAGCACACAGTCGTGTGTCGGCAGTGTGAACAGCAGCCAGCTGAGCACACAGTCGTGCATCTGCAGTGTGAACAGCAGCGAGCTTGGCACGTAGTCGTGTATCAATACTGTGATTAGCAGCAGACTGAGCACACAGTCGTGTGCCTTCAGTGTGAACAGCAGCGGACTGAGGACACAGCCATGTGTCAGCAGTGTGAACAGCAGCGAGCTGAGCACGTAGTCGTGTGTCAGCAGTGTGAACAGCAGCGAGCTGAGCACACAGTCCTGTGTCGGCAGTGTGAGCAGCAGCGAGCTGAGCACACAGTTATGTGTCAGCAGAGTGAACAGCAGCGGACTGAGCGCGTAGTTGTGCGTCAGCAGTGTGAACAGCAGCGGCCTGAACACGCAGTAGTGTGCTGGCAGTGTGAACAGTAGCGCACAGAGCACACAGTCGTGTGTCAGCAGTGCGAACAGTAGCGTGCTGAGCACACAGTCGTGTGTCGGCAGTGTGAACAGCAGCCAGCTGAGCACACAGTCGTGCATCTGCAATGTGAACAGCAGCGAGCTTGGCACGTAGTCGTGTATCAATACTGTGATTAGCAGCAGACTGAGCACACAGTCGTGTGTCTGCAGTTTGAACAGCAGCGAGCTGAGCACACAGTCGTGTGTCAGCAGTGTGAACAGCATAGAGCTGAGCACGTAGTCGTGGGTCAGCAGTGTGAACAGCAGCATACAGAGCACGTAGTCGTGTGTCAATAGTGTGAACAGCAGCAGACTGAGTACACAGTCGTGTGTCTGCAGTGTGAACAGCAGCGCACGGAGCACACAGCCGTGTGTCATCAGTGTGAACAGTAGCGAGCTGGGCACGTAGTCGTGTGTCAGCACTGTGAAACAGCGAGCTGAGCACGCAGTCGTGTGTCAACAGTGTGAACAGCAGCCAGCTGAGCACACAGTTGTGCGTCAGCAGTGTGAACAGCAGCGGCCTGAACACGCAGTCGTGTGCTGGCAGTGTGAACAGTAGCGCAGAGAGCACACAGTCATGTGTCAGCAGTGTGAACAGCAGCGGACTGAGCACGTAGTCGTGTGTCAGTAGTGTGAACAGCAGCAGACTGAGCATACAGTCGTGTGTCGGCAATGTGAACAGCAGCGGACTGAGCACACAGTCATGTGTCAGCAGTGTGAACAGCAGCGGACTGAGTACGTAGTCGTGTGTCAGTAGTGTGAACAGCAGCAGACTGAGCATACAGTCGTGTGTCGGCAATGTGAACAGCAGCGGGCTGAGCACACAGTCATGTGTCAGCAGTGTGAACAGCAGCGGACTGAGCACGTAGTCGTGTGTCAGTAGTGTGAACAGCAGCAGACTGAGCAGACAGTCTTGTGTCGGCAATGTGAACAGTAGCGAGCTGAGCACACAGTCGTGTGTCTGCAGTGTGAGCAGCAGCGAGCTGAGCACGTAGTCGTGTGTCAGCAGTGTGAACAGCAGCGGCTTGAACACACAGTCATGTGTCTGCAGTGTGAACAGCAGCGGTCTGAGCACACAGTCATGTGTCAGCAGTGTGAACACAAGCAGACTGAGCACACAGTCGTGTGTCGGCAGTGTGAACAGTAGCGAGCTGAGCACACAGTCATGTGTCAGCACTGTGAAACAGCGAGCTGAGCACACAGTCGTGTGTCTGCAGTGTGAGCAGCAGCGAGCTGAGCACGTAGTCGTGTGTCAACAGTGTGAACAGCAGCGGCTTGAACACACAGTCATGTGTCTGCAGTGTGAACAGCAGCGGTCTGAGCACACAGTCATGTGTCAACAGTGTGAACAGCAGCCCGCTGAGCACACAATTGTGCGTCAGCAGTGTGAACAGCAGCGGCCTGAACACGCAGTCGTGTGCTGGCAGTGTGAACAGTAGCGCACAGAGCACACAGTCGTGTGTCGGCAGTGTGAACAGCAGCCAGCTGAGCACACAATCGTGCGTCTGCAGTGTGAACAGCAGCGGACTGAGCACACAGTGGTGTGTCAGCAGTATGAACAGCAGCAGACTGAGCACACAGTCGTGTGTCAGCAGTGTGAACAGCAGAGAGCTGAGCACGTAGTCGTGTGTCAGCAGTGTGTACAGTAGCGAGCTGAGGACACAGTCGTTTGTCAGCAGTGTGAACAGCATAGAGCTGAGCACATAGTCGTGGGTCAACAGTGTAACAGCAGCGAGCTGAGGACACAATCGTGTATCAGCAGTGTGAACAGCAGCGAGCTGAGCACACAGTCGTGTGTCTGCAGTGTGAACAGCAGCGAGCTGAGCAGACAGTCGTGTGTCTGCAGTGTGAACAGAAGCGAGCTGAGCACACAGTCATGTGTCAGCACTGTGAAACAGCGAGCTGAGCACGCAGTCGAGTGTCAACAGTGTGAACAGCAGCCAACTGAGCACACAATTGTGCGCCAGCAGTGTGAACAGCAGCCAGCCGAGCACACAATTGTGCTTCAGCAGTGTGAACAGAAGCGAGCTGAGCACACAGTCATGTGTCAGAAGTGTGAACAGCAGCCAGCTGAGCACGTAGTCGTGTGTCAGCAGTGTGAACAGCAGCGGCCTGAACACGCAGTCGTGTGCTGGCAGTGTGAACATTATCGGACTGAGCACACAGTCGTGTGTCAGCAGTGTGAACAGTAGCGTGCTGAACACACAGTCGTTGGTCCGCAGTGTGAACAGCAGCCAGCTGAGCACACAGTCGTGTGTCTGCAGTGTGAACAGCAGCGAGCTGAGCACACAGTCATGTGTCAGCAGTGTGAACAGCAGCGCACTGAGCACGTAGTCGTGTGTCAGTAGTGTGAACAGCAGCAGACTGAGCACACAGTCGTGTGTCAGCTGTGTGAACAGCAGCGAGCTGAGCACGTAGTCGTGGGTCAACAGTGTAAAATCAGCGAGCTGAGCACACAATTGTGCGTCAACAGTGTGAACAGCAGCGAGCTGAGCACACAGCCATGTGTCAGCAGTGTGAACAGCAGCGAGCTGAGCACGTAGTCGTGTGTCAGCAGTGTGAACATCAGCGAGCTGAGCACACAGTCCTGTGTCGGCAGTGTGAGCAGCAGCGAGCTGAGCACACAGTTATGTGTCAGCAGAGTGAACAGCAGCGGACTGAGCGCGTAGTTGTGCGTCAGCAGTGTGAACAGCAGCGGCCTGAACACGCAGTAGTGTGCTGGCAGTGTGAACAGTAGCGCACAGAGCACACAGTCGTGTGTCAGCAGTGCGAACAGTAGCGTGCTGAGCACACAGTCGTGTGTCGGCAGTGTGAACAGCAGCGAGCTTGGCACGTAGTCGTGTATCAATACTGTGATTAGCAGCAGACTGAGCACACAGTCGTGTGCCTTCAGTGTGAACAGCAGCGGACTGAGGACGTAGTCGTGTGTCAGTAGTGTGAACAGCAGCTGACTGAGCGCACAATCTTCTGTCAGCAGTGTGAACAGCGGCGGACTGAGCACACAGTCATGTGTCAGCAGTGTGAACAGCAGCGGACTGAGCACGTAGTCGTGTGTCAGTAGTGTGAACAGCAGCAGACTGAGCATACAGTCGTGTGTCGGCAATGTGAACAGCAGCGGACTGAGCACACAGTCATGTGTCAGCAGTGTGAACAGCAGCGGACTGAGCACGTAGTCGTGTGTCAGTAGTGTGAACAGCAGCAGACTGAGCAGACAGTCTTGTGTCGGCAATGTGAACAGTAGCGAGCTGAGCACACAGTCGTGTGTCTGCAGTGTGAGCAGCAGCGAGCTGAGCACGTAGTCGTGTGTCAGCAGTGTGAACAGCAGCGGCTTGAACACACAGTCATGTGTCTGCAGTGTGAACAGCAGCGGTCTGAGCACACAGTCATGTGTCAGCAGTGTGAACACAAGCAGACTGAGCACACAGTCGTGTGTCGGCAGTGTGAACAGTAGCGAGCTGAGCACACAGTCATGTGTCAGCACTGTGAAACAGCGAGCGGAGCACGCAGTCGTCTGTCAACAGTGTGAACAGCAGCCAGCTGAGCACACAATTGTGCGTCAGCAGTGTGAACAGCAGCGGCCTGAACACGCAGTCGTGTGTCGGCAGTGTGAACAGCAGCCAGCTGAGCACACAATCGTGCGTCTGCAGTGTGAACAGCAGCGGACTGAGCACACAGTGGTGTGTCAGCAGTGTGAACAGCAGCAGACTGAGCACACAGTCGTGTGTCAGCAGTGTGAACAGCAGAGAGCTGAGCACGTAGTCGTGTGTCAGCAGTGTGTACAGTAGCGAGCTGAGGACACAGTCGTTTGTCAGCAGTGTGAACAGCATAGAGCTGAGCACATAGTCGTGGGACAACAGTGTAACAGCAGCGAGCTGAGGACACAATCGTGTATCAGCAGTGTGAACAGCAGCGAGCTGAGCACACAGTCGTGTGTCTGCAGTGTGAACAGCAGCGAGCTGAGCACACAGCCGTGTGTCAGCAGTGTGAACAGCATAGAGCTGAGCACGTAGTCGTGGGTCAGCAGTGTGAACAGCAGCATACAGAGCACGTAGTCGTGTGTCAATAGTGTGAACAGCAGCAGACTGAGTACACAGTCGTGTGACTGCAGTGTGAACAGCAGCGCACGGAGCACACAGCCGTGTTTCATCAGTGTGAACAGTAGCGAGCTGGGCACGTAGTCGTGTGTCAGCACTGTGAAACAGCGAGCTGAGCACGCAGTCGTGTGTCAACAGTGTGAACAGCAGCCAGCTGAGCACACAGTTGTGCGTCAGCAGTGTGAACAGCAGCGGCCTGAACACGCAGTCGTGTGCTGGCAGTGTGAACAGTAGCGCACAGAGCACACAGTCGTGTGTCGGCAGTGTGAACAGCAGCCAGCTGAGCACACAATCGTGCGTCTGCAGTGTGAACAGCAGCGAGCTTGGCACGTAGTCGTGTATCAATACTGTGATTAGCAGCAGACTGAGCACACAGTCGTGTGCCTTCAGTGTGAACAGCAGCGGACTGAGGACACAGCCATGTGTCAGCAGTGTGAACAGCAGCGAGCTGAGCACGTAGTCGTGTGTCAGCAGTGTGAACAGCAGCGAGCTGAGCACACAGTCCTGTGTCGGCACTGTGAGCAGCAGCGAGCTGAGCACACAGTTATGTGTCAGCAGAGTGAACAGCAGCGGACTGAGCGCGTAGTTGTGCGTCAGCAGTGTGAACAGCAGCGGCCTGAACACGCAGTAGTGTGCTGGCAGTGTGAACAGTAGCGCACAGAGCACACAGTCGTGTGTCAGCAGTGCGAACAGTAGCGTGCTGAGCACACAGTCGTGTGTCGGCAGTGTGAACAGCAGCGAGCTTGGCACGTAGTCGTGTATCAATACTGTGATTAGCAGCAGACTGAGCACACAGTCGTGTGCCTTCAGTGTGAACAGCAGCGGACTGAGGACACAGCCATGTGTCAGCAGTGTGAACAGCAGCGAGCTGAGCACGTAGTCGTGTGTCAGCAGTGTGAACAGCAGCGAGCTGAGCACACAGTCCTGTGTCGGCAGTGTGAGCAGCAGCGAGCTGAGCACACAGTTATGTGTCAGCAGAGTGAACAGCAGCGGACTGAGCGCGTAGTTGTGCGTCAGCAGTGTGAACAGCAGCGGCCTGAACACGCAGTAGTGTGCTGGCAGTGTGAACAGTAGCGCACAGAGCACACAGTCGTGTGTCAGCAGTGCGAACAGTAGCGTGCTGAGCACACAGTCGTGTGTCGGCAGTGTGAACAGCAGCCAGCTGAGCACACAGTCGTGCATCTGCAATGTGAACAGCAGCGAGCTTGGCACGTAGTCGTGTATCAATACTGTGATTAGCAGCAGACTGAGCACACAGTCGTGTGCCTTCAGTGTGAACAGCAGCGGACTGAGGACGTAGTCGTGTGTCAGTAGTGTGAACAGCAGGTGACTGAGCGCACAATCTTCTGTCAGCAGTGTGAACAGCGGCGGACTGAGCACACAGTCATGTGTCAGCAGTGTGAACAGCAGCGGACTGAGCACACAGTGGTGTGTCAGCAGTATGAACAGCAGCAGACTGAGCACACAGTCGTGTGTCAGCAGTGTGAACAGTAGCGAGCTGAGGACACAGTCGTGTGTCAGCAGTGTGAACAGCAGCGAGCTGGGCACGTAGTCGTGTGTCAGCAGTGTCAACAGCAGCGGACTGAGCACACAGTCATGTGTCAGCAGTGTGAACAGCAGCGGACTGAGCACACAGTCGTGTGTCAGCTGTGTGAACAGCACCGAGCTGAGCACGTAGTCGTGGGTCAACAGTGTAACAGCAGCGAGCTGAGCACACAATCGTGTGTCAGCAGTGTGAACAGCAGCGAGCTGAGCACGTAGTCATGTGTCAGCTGTGTGAACGGCAGCGAGCTGAGCACGTAGTCATGTGTCAGCTGTGTGAACGGCAGCGAGCTGAGCACGTAGTCGTGTGTCAGCAGTGTGAACAGCAGCGAGCTGAGCACACAGTCGTGTGTCGGCAGTGTGAGCAGCAGCGAGCTGAGCACACAGTTATGTGTCAGCAGAGTGAACAGCAGCGGACTGAGCGCGTAGTTGTGCGTCAGCAGTGTGAACAGCAGCGGCCTGAACACGCAGTAGTGTGCGGGCAGTGTGAACAGTAGCGCACAGAGCCCACAGTCGTGTGTCAGCAGTGCGAACAGTAGCGTACTGAGCACACAGTCGTGTGTCGGCAGTGTAAACAGCAGCCAGCTGAGCACACAGTCGTGCGTCTGCAGTGTGAACAGCAGCGAGCTTGGCACGTAGTCGTGTGTCAATACTGTGAATAGCAGCAGACTGAGCACACAGTCGTGTGCCTTCAGTGTGAACAGCAGCGGACTGAGGACGTAGTCGTGTGTCAGTAGTGTGAACAGCAGGTGACTGTGCGCACAGTCGTGTGTCAGCAGTGTGAACAGCGGCGGACTGAGCACAGAGTGGTGTGACAGCAGTGTGAACAGCAGCAGACTGAGCACACAGTCGTGTGTCAGCAGTGTGAACAGCAGCGGACTGAGCACACAGTCAAGTGTCAGCAGTGTGAACAGAAGCGAGCTGAGCACACAGTCATATGTCAGCACTGTGAAACAGCGAGCTGAGCACGCAGTCGTGTATCAACAGTGTGAACAGCAGCCAGCTGAGCACACAATTGTGCGTCAGCAGTGTGAACAGCAGCGAGCTGAGCACACAGTCATGTGTCAGCAGTGTGAACAGCAGCGAGCTGAGCACACAGTCATGTGTCAGCAGTGTGAACAGCAACGGCCTGAACACGCAGTCGTGTGCTGGCAGTGTGAACAGTAGCGGACTGAGCACACAGTCGTTGTTCCGCAGTGTGAACAGTAGCGTGCTGAGCACACAGTCGTTGGTCCGCAGTGTGAACAGCAGCCAGCTGAGCACACAGTCGTGTGTCTGCAGTGTGAACAGCAGCGGACTGAGCACACAGTGGTGTGTCAGCAGTGTGAACAGCAGCAGACTGAGCACACAGTCGTGTGTCAGCTGTGTGAACGGCAGCGAGCTGAGCACGTAGTCATGTGTCAGCTGTGTGAACAGCAGCGAGCTGAGCACATAGTCGTGTGTCAGCAGTGTGAACAGCAGCGAGCTGAGCACACAGTCGTGTGCCTTCAGTGTGAACAGCAGCGGACTGAGGACGTAGTCGTGTGTCAGTAGTGTGAACAGAAGGTGACTGAGCGCACAGTCGTGTGCCTTCAGTGTGAACAGCAGCGGACTGAGGACGTAGTCGTGTGTCAGTAGTGTGAACAGCAGGTGACTGTGCGCACAGTCGTGTGTCAGCAGTGTGAACAGCGGCGGACTGAGCACAGAGTGGTGTGACAGCAGTGTGAACAGCAGCAGACTGAGCACACAGTCGTGTGTCAGCAGTGTGAACAGCAGCGGACTGAGCACACAGTCAAGTGTCAGCAGTGTGAACAGAAGCGAGCTGAGCACACAGTCATATGTCAGCACTGTGAAACAGCGAGCTGAGCACGCAGTCGTGTATCAACAGTGTGAACAGCAGCCAGCTGAGCACACAATTGTGCGTCAGCAGTGTGAACAGCAGCGAGCTGAGCACACAGTCATGTGTCAGCAGTGTGAACAGCAGCGAGCTGAGCACACAGTCATGTGTCAGCAGTGTGAACAGCAGCGGCCTGAACACGCAGTCGTGTGCTGGCAGTGTGAACAGTAGCGGACTGAGCACACAGTCGTTGTTCCGCAGTGTGAACAGTAGCGTGCTGAGCACACAGTCGTTGGTCCGCAGTGTGAACAGCAGCCAGCTGAGCACACAGTCGTGTGTCTGCAGTGTGAACAGCAGCGGACTGAGCACACAGTGGTGTGTCAGCAGTGTGAACAGCAGCAGACTGAGCACACAGTCGTGTGTCAGCTGTGTGAACGGCAGCGAGCTGAGCACGTAGTCATGTGTCAGCTGTGTGAACAGCAGCGAGCTGAGCACATAGTCGTGTGTCAGCAGTGTGAACAGCAGCGAGCTGAGCACACAGTCGTGTGCCTTCAGTGTGAACAGCAGCGGACTGAGGACGTAGTCGTGTGTCAGTAGTGTGAACAGAAGGTGACTGAGCGCACAGTCGTGTGTCAGCAGTGTGAACAGCGGCGGACTGAGCAGACAGTGGTGTGTTAGCAGTGTGAACAGCAGCAGACTGAGCACACAGTCGTGTGTCAGCAGTGTGAACAGCAGCGAGCTGAGGACACAGTCGTGGGTCAGCAGTGTGAACAGCAGCGGACTGAGCACACAGTCATGTGTCAGCAGTGTGAACAGCAGCGGACTGAGCACGTAGTCGTGTGTCAGTAGTGTGAACAGCAGCAGACTGAGCATACAGTCGTGTGTCGGCAATGTGAACAGCAGCGGACTGAGCACACAGTCATGTGTCAGCAGTGTGAACAGCAGCGGACTGAGCACGTAGTCGTGTGTCAGTAGTGTGAACAGCAGCAGACTGAGCACAGAGTCGTGTGTCGGCAGTGTGAACAGCAGCGAGCTGAGGACAGTCGTGTGTCAGCAGGTGAACAGCAGCGGACTGAGCACACAGTCATGTGTCAGCAGTGTGAACAGCAGCGAGCTGAGCACGTAGTCGTATGTCAGCAGTGTGAACAGCAGCGAGCTGAGCACACAGTCCTGTGTCGGCACTGTGAGCAGCAGCGAGCTGAGCACACAGTTATGTGTCAGCAGAGTGAACAGTAGCGCACAGAGCACACAGTCGTGTGTCAGCAGTGCGAACAGTAGCGTGCTGAGCACACAGTCGTGTGTCGGCAGTGTGAACAGCAGCCAGCTGAGCACACAGTCGTGCGTCTGCAGTGTGAACAGCAGCGAGCTTGGCACGTAGTCGTGTGTCAATACTGTGAATAGCAGCAGACTGAGCACACAGTCGTGTGCCTTCAGTTTGAACAGCAGCGGACTGAGGACGTAGTCGTGTGTCAGTAGTGTGAACAGCAGGTGACTGAGCGCACAGTCGTGTGTCAGCAGTGTGAACAGCGGCGGACTGAGCACACAGTGGTGTGTCAGCAGTGTGAACAGCAGCAGACTGAACACACAGTCGTGTGTCAGCAGTGTGAACAGCAGCGAGCTGAGCACACAGTCGTGTGTCAGCAGTGTGAACAGCAGAGAGCTGAGCACGTAGTCGTGTGTCAGCAGTGTGAACAGTAGCGAGCTGAGGATACAGTCGTGTGTCAGCAGTGTGAACAGCAGCGAGCTGGGCACGTAGTCGTGTGTCAGCAGTGTCAACAGCAGCGGACTGAGCACACAGTCATGTGTCAGCAGTGTGAACAGCAGCGGACTGAGCACGTAGTCGTGTGTCAGTAGTGTGAACAGCAGCAGACTGAGCACACAGTCGTGTGTCAGCTGTGTGAACAGCACCGAGCTGAGCACGTAGTCGTGGGTCAACAGTGTAACCGCAGCGAGCTGAGCACGCAATCGTGTGTCAGCAGTGTGAACAGCAGCGAGCTGAGCACGTAGTCATGTGTCAGCTGTGTGAACGGCAGCGAGCTGAGCACGTAGTCATGTGTCAGCTGTGTGAACGGCAGCGAGCTGAGCACGTAGTCGTGTGTCAGCAGTGTGAACAGCAGCGAGCTGAGCACACAGTCCTGTGTCGGCAGTGTGAGCAGCAGCGAGCTGAGCACACAGTTATGTGTCAGCAGAGTGAACAGCAGCGGACTGAGCGCGTAGTTGTGCGTCAGCAGTGTGAACAGCAGCGGCCTGAACACGCAGTAGTGTGCGGGCAGTGTGAACAGTAGCGCACAGAGCCCACAGTCGTGTGTCAGCAGTGCGAACAGTAGCGTACTGAGCACACAGTCGTGTGTCGGCAGTGTAAACAGCAGCCAGCTGAGCACACAGTCGTGCGTCTGCAGTGTGAACAGCAGCGAGCTTGGCACGTAGTCGTGTGTCAATACTGTGAATAGCAGCAGACTGAGCACACAGTCGTGTGCCTTCAGTGTGAACAGCAGCGGACTGAGGACGTAGTCGTGTGTCAGTAGTGTGAACAGCAGGTGACTGTGCGCACAGTCGTGTGTCAGCAGTGTGAACAGCGGCGGACTGAGCACAGAGTGGTGTGACAGCAGTGTGAACAGCAGCAGACTGAGCACACAGTCGTGTGTCAGCAGTGTGAACAGCAGCGGACTGAGCACACAGTCAAGTGTCAGCAGTGTGAACAGAAGCGAGCTGAGCACACAGTCATATGTCAGCACTGTGAAACAGCGAGCTGAGCACGCAGTCGTGTATCAACAGTGTGAACAGCAGCCAGCTGAGCACACAATTGTGCGTCAGCAGTGTGAACAGCAGCGAGCTGAGCACACAGTCATGTGTCAGCAGTGTGAACAGCAGCGAGCTGAGCACACAGTCATGTGTCAGCAGTGTGAACAGCAGCGGCCTGAACACGCAGTCGTGTGCTGGCAGTGTGAACAGTAGCGGACTGAGCACACAGTCGTTGTTCCGCAGTGTGAACAGTAGCGTGCTGAGCACACAGTCGTTGGTCCGCAGTGTGAACAGCAGCCAGCTGAGCACACAGTCGTGCGTCTGCAGTGTGAACAGCAGCGAGCTTGGCACGTAGTCGTGTGTCAATACTGTGAACAGCAGCAGACTGAGCACACAGTCGTATCTCGTCAGCGTGAACAGCAGCGGACTGAGGACGTAGTCGTGTGTCAATAGTGTCAACAGCAGGTGACTGAGCACACAATCGTGTGTCTGCAGTGTGAACAGCAGCGGACTGAGCACACAGTGGTGTGTCAGCAGTGTGAACAGCAGCAGACTGAGCACACAGTCGTGTGTCAGCTGTGTGAACGGCAGCGAGCTGAGCACGTAGTCATGTGTCAGCTGTGTGAACAGCAGCGAGCTGAGCACATAGTCGTGTGTCAGCAGTGTGAACAGCAGCGAGCTGAGCACACAGTCGTGTGCCTTCAGTGTGAACAGCAGCGGACTGAGGACGTAGTCGTGTGTCAGTAGTGTGAACAGAAGGTGACTGAGCGCACAGTGGTGTGTTAGCAGTGTGAACAGCGGCGGACTGAGCAGACAGTGGTGTGTTAGCAGTGTGAACAGCAGCAGACTGAGCACACAGTCGTGTGTCAGCAGTGTGAACAGCAGCGAGCTGAGGACACAGTCGTGGGTCAGCAGTGTGAACAGCAGCGGACTGAGCACACAGTCATGTGTCAGCAGTGTGAACAGCAGCGGACTGAGCACGTAGTCGTGTGTCAGTAGTGTGAACAGCAGCAGACTGAGCATACAGTCGTGTGTCGGCAATGTGAACAGCAGCGGACTGAGCACACAGTCATGTGTCAGCAGTGTGAACAGCAGCGGACTGAGCACGTAGTTGTGTGTCAGTAGTGTGAACAGCAGCAGACTGAGCAGACAGTCTTGTGTCGGCAATGTGAACAGTAGCGAGCTGAGCACACAGTCGTGTGTCTGCAGTGTGAGCAGCAGCGAGCTGACCACGTAGTCGTGTGTCAGCAGTGTGAACAGCAGCGGCTTGAACACACAGTCATGTGTCTGCAGTGTGAACAGCAGCGGTCTGAGCACACAGTCATGTGTCAGCAGTGTGAACACAAGCAGACTGAGCACACAGTCGTGTGTCGGCAGTGTGAACAGTAGCGAGCTGAGCACACAGTCATGTGTCAGCACTGTGAAACAGCGAGCGGAGCACGCAGTCGTCTGTCAACAGTGTGAACAGCAGCCAGCTGAGCACACAATTGTGCGTCAGCAGTGTGAACAGCAGCGGCCTGAACACGCAGTCGTGTGCTGGCAGTGTAAACAGTAGCGCACAGAGCACACAGTCGTGTGTCGGCAGTGTGAACAGCAGCCAGCTGAGCACACAATCGTGCGTCTGCAGTGTGAACAGCAGCGGACTGAGCACACAGTCGTGTGTCAGCAGTGTGAACAGCAGAGAGCTGAGCACGTAGTCGTGTGTCACAAGTGTGTACAGTAGCGAGCTGAGGACACAGTCGTTTGTCAGCAGTGTGAACAGCATAGAGCTGAGCACATAGTCGTGGGTCAACAGTGTAACAGCAGCGAGCTGAGGACAGTCGTGTGTCAGCAGGTGAACAGCAGCGGACTGAGCACACAGTCATGTGTCAGCAGTGTGAACAGCAGCGGTCTGAGCACGTAGTCGTGTGTCAGTAGTGTGAACAGCAGCAGACTGAGCATACAGTCGTGTGTCAGCTGTGTGAACAGCAGCGAGCTGAGCACGTAGTCGTGGGTCAACAGTGTAACAGCAGCGAGCTGAGCACACAATCGTGTATCATCAGTGTCAACAGCAGCGAGCTGAGCACGTAGTCATGTGTCAGCTGTGTGAACGGCAGCGAGCTGAGAACGTAGTCATGTGTCAGCTGTGTGAACAGCAGCGAGCTGAGCACGTAGTCGTGTGTCAGCAGTGTGAACAGCAGCGAGCTGAGCACACAGTCCTGTGTCGGCAGTGTGAGCAGCAGCGAGCTGAGCAGACAGTCGTGTGTCTGCAGTGTGAACAGCAGCGAGCTGAGCACACAGTCGTGTGTCAGCACTGTGAAACAGCGAGCTGAGCACGCAGTCGAGTGTCAACAGTGTGAACAGCAGCCAACTGAGCACACAATTGTGCGCCAGCAGTGTGAACAGCAGCCAGCTGAGCACACAATTGTGCTTCAGCAGTGTGAACAGAAGCGAGCTGAGCACACAGTCATGTGTCAGAAGTGTGAACAGCAGCCAGCTGAGCACGTAGTCGTGTGTCAGCAGTGTGAACAGCAGCGGCCTGAACACGCAGTCGTGTGCTGGCAGTGTGAACATTATCGGACTGAGCACACAGTCGTGTGTCAGCAGTGTGAACAGTAGCGTGCTGAACACACAGTCTTTGGTCCGCAGTGTGAACAGCAGCCAGCTGAGCACACAGTCGTGTGTCGGCAATGTGAACAGCAGCGGACTGAGCACACAGTCATGTGTCAGCAGTGTGAACAGCAGCGGACTGAGCACGTAGTCGTGTGTCAGTAGTGTGAACAGCAGCAGACTGAGCAGACAGTCTTGTGTCGGCAATGTGAACAGTAGCGAGCTGAGCACACAGTCGTGTGTCTGCAGTGTGAGCAGCAGCGAGCTGAGCACGTAGTCGTGTGTCAGCAGTGTGAACAGCAGCGGCTTGAACACACAGTCATGTGTCTGCAGTGTGAACAGCAGCGGTCTGAGCACACAGTCATGTGTCAGCAGTGTGAACACAAGCAGACTGAGCACACAGTCGTGTGTCGGCAGTGTGAACAGTAGCGAGCTGAGCACACAGTCATGTGTCAGCACTGTGAAACAGCGAGCGGAGCACGCAGTCGTCTGTCAACAGTGTGAACAGCAGCCAGCTGAGCACACAATTGTGCGTCAGCAGTGTGAACAGCAGCGGCCTGAACACGCAGTCGTGTGCTGGCAGTGTGAACAGTAGCGCACAGAGCACACAGTCGTGTGTCGGCAGTGTGAACAGCAGCCAGCTGAGCACACAATCGTGCGTCTGCAGTGTGAACAGCAGCAGACTGAGCACACAGTGGTGTGTCAGCAGTGTGAACAGCAGAGAGCTGAGCACGTAGTCGTGTGTCAGCAGTGTGTACAGTAGCGAGCTGAGGACACAGTCGTTTGTCAGCAGTGTGAACAGCATAGAGCTGAGCACATAGTCGTGGGACAACAGTGTAACAGCAGCGAGCTGAGGACACAATCGTGTATCAGCAGTGTGAACAGCAGCGAGCTGAGCACACAGTCGTGTGTCTGCAGTTTGAACAGCAGCGAGCTGAGCACACAGCCGTGTGTCAGCAGTGTGAACAGCATAGAGCTGAGCACGTAGTCGTGGGTCAGCAGTGTGAACAGCAGCATACAGAGCACGTAGTCGTGTGTCAATAGTGTGAACAGCAGCAGACTGAGTACACAGTCGTGTGTCTGCAGTGTGAACAGCAGCGCACGGAGCACACAGCCGTGTGTCATCAGTGTGAACAGTAGCGAGCTGGGCACGTAGTCGTGTGTCAGCACTGTGAAACAGCGAGCTGAGCACGCAGTCGTGTGTCAACAGTGTGAACAGCAGCCAGCTGAGCACACAGTTGTGCGTCAGCAGTGTGAACAGCAGCGGCCTGAACACGCAGTCGTGTGCTGGCAGTGTGAACAGTAGCGCAGAGAGCACACAGTCATGTGTCAGCAGTGTGAACAGCAGCGGACTGAGCACGTAGTCGTGTGTCAGTAGTGTGAACAGCAGCAGACTGAGCATACAGTCGTGTGTCGGCAATGTGAACAGCAGCGGACTGAGCACACAGTCATGTGTCAGCAGTGTGAACAGCAGCGGACTGAGCACGTAGTCGTGTGTCAGTAGTGTGAACAGCAGCAGACTGAGCATACAGTCGTGTGTCGGCAATGTGAACAGCAGCGGGCTGAGCACACAGTCATGTGTCAGCAGTGTGAACAGCAGCGGACTGAGCACGTAGTCGTGTGTCAGTAGTGTGAACAGCAGCAGACTGAGCAGACAGTCTTGTGTCGGCAATGTGAACAGTAGCGAGCTGAGCACACAGTCGTGTGTCTGCAGTGTGAGCAGCAGCGAGCTGAGCACGTAGTCGTGTGTCAGCAGTGTGAGCAGCAGCGGCTTGAACACACAGTCATGTGTCTGCAGTGTGAACAGCAGCCAGCTGAGCACACAGTCGTGTGTCTGCAGTGTGAACAGCAGCGAGCTGAGCACACAGTCATGTGTCAGCAGTGTGAACAGCAGCGCACTGAGCACGTAGTCGTGTGTCAGTAGTGTGAACAGCAGCAGACTGAGCACACAGTCGTGTGTCAGCTGTGTGAACAGCAGCGAGCTGAGCACGTAGTCGTGGGTCAACAGTGTAAAAGCAGCGAGCTGAGCACACAATTGTGCGTCAACAGTGTGAACAGCAGCGAGCTGAGCACACAGCCATGTGTCAGCAGTGTGAACAGCAGCGAGCTGAGCACGTAGTCGTGTGTCAGCAGGGTGAACAGCAGCGAGCTGAGCACACAGTCCTGTGTCGGCAGTGTGAGCAGCAGCGAGCTGAGCACACAGTTATGTGTCAGCAGAGTGAACAGCAGCGGACTGAGCGCGTAGTTGTGCGTCAGCAGTGTGAACAGCAGCGGCCTGAACACGCAGTAGTGTGCTGGCAGTGTGAACAGTAGCGCACAGAGCACACAGTCGTGTGTCAGCAGTGCGAACAGTAGCGTGCTGAGCACACAGTCGTGTGTCGGCAGTGTGAACAGCAGCCAGCTGAGCACACAGTCGTGCATCTGCAGTGTGAACAGCAGCGAGCTTGGCACGTAGTCGTGTATCAATACTGTGATTAGCAGCAGACTGAGCACACAGTCGTGTGCCTTCAGTGTGAACAGCAGCGAGCTGAGCACACAGCCATGTGTCAGCAGTGTGAACAGCAGCGAGCTGAGCACGTAGTCGTGTGTCAGCAGGGTGAACAGCAGCGAGCTGAGCACACAGTCCTGTGTCGGCAGTGTGAGCAGCAGCGAGCTGAGCACACAGTCATGTGTCAGCACTGTGAAACAGCGAGCTGAGCACGCAGTCGAGTGTCAACAGTGTGAACAGCAGCCAACTGAGCACACAATTGTGCGCCAGCAGTGTGAACAGCAGCCAGCTGAGCACACAATTGTGCTTCAGCAGTGTGAACAGAAGCGAGCTGAGCACACAGTCATGTGTCAGAAGTGTGAACAGCAGCCAGCTGAGCACGTAGTCGTGTGTCAGCAGTGTGAACAGCAGCGGCCTGAAAACGCAGTCGTGTGCTGGCAGTGTGAACAGCAGCCAGCTGAGCACACAGTCGTGTGTCTGCAGTGTGAACAGCAGCGAGCTGAGCACACAGTCATGTGTCAGCAGTGTGAACAGCAGCGCACTGAGCACGTAGTCGTGTGTCAGTAGTGTGAACAGCAGCAGACTGAGCACACAGTCGTGTGTCAGCTGTGTGAACAGCAGCGAGCTGAGCACGTAGTCGTGGGTCAACAGTGTAAAAGCAGCGAGCTGAGCACACAATTGTGCGTCAACAGTGTGAACAGCAGCGAGCTGAGCACACAGCCATGTGTCAGCAGTGTGAACAGCAGCGAGCTGAGCACGTAGTCGTGTGTCAGCAGGGTGAACAGCAGCGAGCTGAGCACACAGTCCTGTGTCGGCAGTGTGAGCAGCAGCGAGCTGAGCACACAGTTATGTGTCAGCAGAGTGAACAGCAGCGGACTGAGCGCGTAGTTGTGCGTCAGCAGTGTGAACAGCAGCGGCCTGAACACGCAGTAGTGTGCTGGCAGTGTGAACAGTAGCGCACAGAGCACACAGTCGTGTGTCAGCAGTGCGAACAGTAGCGTGCTGAGCACACAGTCGTGTGTCGGCAGTGTGAACAGCAGCCAGCTGAGCACACAGTCGTGCATCTGCAGTGTGAACAGCAGCGAGCTTGGCACGTAGTCGTGTATCAATACTGTGATTAGCAGCAGACTGAGCACACAGTCGTGTGCCTTCAGTGTGAACAGCAGCGGACTGAGGACGTAGTCGTGTGTCAGTAGTGTGAACAGCAGCTGACTGAGCGCACAATCTTCTGTCAGCAGTGTGAACAGCGGCGGACTGAGCACACAGTCATGTGTCAGCAGTGTGAACAGCAGCGGACTGAGCACGTAGTCGTGTGTCAGTAGTGTGAACAGCAGCAGACTGAGCATACAGTCGTGTGCCTTCAGTGTGAACAGCAGCGGACTGAGGACGTAGTCGTGTGTCAGTAGTGTGAACAGCAGCTGACTGAGCGCACAATCTTCTGTCAGCAGTGTGAACAGCGGCGGACTGAGCACACAGTCATGTGTCAGCAGTGTGAACAGCAGCGGACTGAGCACGTAGTCGTGTGTCAGTAGTGTGAACAGCAGCAGACTGAGCATACAGTCGTGTGTCGGCAATGTGAACAGCAGCGGACTGAGCACACAGTCATGTGTCAGCAGTGTGAACAGCAGCGGACTGAGCACGTAGTCGTGTGTCAGTAGTGTGAACAGCAGCAGACTGAGCAGACAGTCTTGTGTCGGCAATGTGAACAGTAGCGAGCTGAGCACACAGTCGTGTGTCTCCAGTGTGAGCAGCAGCGAGCTGAGCACGTAGTCGTGTGTCAGCAGTGTGAACAGCAGCGGCTTGAACACACAGTCATGTGTCTGCAGTGTGAACAGCAGCGGTCTGAGCACACAGTCATGTGTCAGCAGTGTGAACACAAGCAGACTGAGCACACAGTCGTGTGTCGGCAGTGTGAACAGTAACGAGCTGAGCACACAGTCATGTGTCAGCACTGTGAAACAGCGAGCGGAGCACGCAGTCGTCTGTCAACAGTGTGAACAGCAGCCAGCTGAGCACACAATTGTGCGTCAGCAGTGTGAACAGCAGCGGCCTGAACACGCAGTCGTGTGCTGGCAGTGTGAACAGTAGCGCACAGAGCACACAGTCGTGTGTCGGCAGTGTGAACAGCAGCCAGCTGAGCACACAATCGTGCGTCTGCAGTGTGAACAGCAGCGGACTGAGCACACAGTGGTGTGTCAGCAGTGTGAACAGCAGCAGACTGAGCACACAGTCGTGTGTCAGCAGTGTGAACAGCAGCGAGCTGAGCAGACAGTCGTGTGTCTGCAGTGTGAACAGCAGCGAGCTGAGCACACAGTCATGTGTCAGCACTGTGAAACAGCGAGCTGAGCACGCAGTCGAGTGTCAACAGTGTGAACAGCAGCCAACTGAGCACACAATTGTGCGCCAGCAGTGTGAACAGCAGCCAGCTGAGCACACAATTGTGCTTCAGCAGTGTGAACAGAAGCGAGCTGAGCACACAGTCATGTGTCAGAAGTGTGAACAGCAGCCAGCTGAGCACGTAGTCGTGTGTCAGCAGTGTGAACAGCAGCGGCCTGAACACGCAGTCGTGTGCTGGCAGTGTGAACATTATCGGACTGAGCACACAGTCGTGTGTCAGCAGTGTGAACAGTAGCGTGCTGAACACACAGTCGTTGGTCCGCAGTGTGAACAGCAGCCAGCTGAGCACACAGTCGTGTGTCTGCAGTGTGAACAGCAGCGAGCTGAGCACACAGTCATGTGTCAGCAGTGTGAACAGCAGCGCACTGAGCACGTAGTCGTGTGTCAGCTGTGTGAACAGCAGATGACTGAGCACATAGCCATGTGTCAGCAGTGTGAACAGCAGCGAGCTGAGCACACGGTCGTTTGTCAGCAGTGTGAACAGCAGCGGACTGAGCACGTAGTTGTGTGTCATCAGTGTGAACAGCATCGGACTGAGAACACTGCCGTGTGTCAGCAGTGTGAACAGTAGCAAGCTGAGCACACAGTCGTGTGTCTGCAGTGGGAACAACAGCAAGCTGAGCACTTAGTCGTGTGTCAGCAGTGTGAACAGCAGCAAGCTGAGCTCGCAGTCCTATGTCAGCAGTGTGAACAGCAGCAGACTGAGCACACAGTCGTGTGTCAGCAGTGTGTACAGGAGCGGACTGAGCGCGTAGTCGTGTGTCATCAGTGTGAACAGTAGTGGCCTGAGCACACAGTCGTCCGTCAGCAGTGTGAACAGCAGCGAACTGAGCGCGTAGTCGTGTGTCAGCAGCGTAAGCAGCAGCGGACTGAGAACAGAGCCGTGTGTCAGCAGTGTGAACAGTAGAGAGCTGAGCACACAGTCGTGTGGCTGCAGTTTGAACAACAGCAAGTTGAGCACATAGTCATGTGTCAGCAGTGTGAACAGCAGCGAACTCAGCGCGTAGTCTTGTGTCAGCAGTGTGAACAGTAGAGAGCTGAGCACACAGTCTCGACTGTGTGTGAACAACAGCAAGTTGAGCACGTAGTCGTGTGTCAGCAGTGTGAACAGAAGCGGACTGAGCACATAGCCATGTGTCAGCAGTGTGAACAGCAGCGAGCTGAGCACACGGTCGTTTGTCAGCAGTGTGCACAACAGCGAGCTGAGCACACAGTTGTGTGTCAGCAGTGTGAACAGCAGCGTGCTGAGCTCGCAGTCGTGTGTCAGTAGTGTAAACAGCAGTGAGCTGAGCACACCGTCATGTGTCAGCAATGTGAACAGGAGCGGACTGAGCGCGTAGTCGTGTGTCAACAGTGTCAACAGCAGCGGACTGAGCGCGTTGTCGTGTGTCAGCAGTGTGAACAGTAGCAAGCTGAGCACACAGTCGTTTGTCAGCAGTGTGAACAGCCGCGGTCTGAGCACACAGTCGTGTGTCAGCAGTGTGAACAGCCGCGGTCTGAGCACACAGTTGTGTGTCAGCAGTGTGATCAGGAGCGAGCTGAGCACACAGTCGTGTGTCAGCAGTGAGCTGATCACGTAGTCGTGTATCAGCAGTGTGAACAGCAGTGAGCTGATCACGTAGTCGTGTGTCAGCAGTGTGAACAGCAGTGAGCTGATCACGTAGTCGTGTGTCAGCAGTGTGAACAGCACTGAGCTGATCACGTAGTCGTGTGTCAGCAGTGTGAACAGCAGCTAGTTGTTCACGTAGTCGTGTATCAGCAGTGTGAACAGCAGTGAGCTGAGCACACCGTCGTGTGTCAGCAGTGTGAACAGGAGCGGACTGATCGCGTAGTCGTGTGTCAGCAGTGTGAACAGCAGCGGACTAAGCACGTAGTTGTGTGTCAGCAGTGTGAACAGCAGCGGACTGAGAACACTGCCGTGTGTCAGCAGTGTGAACAGTAGCGAGCTGAGCACACAGTCGTGTGTCAGCAGTGTGAACAGTAGAGAGCTGAGCACACAGTCGTGTGGCTGCAGTGTGAACAACAGCAAGTTGAGCACGTAGTCGTTTGTCAGCAGTGTGAACCGCAGCGATCTGAGCACGTAGTCATGTGTCAGTAGTGTGAACAGAAGCGGACTGAGCACACAGTCATGTGTCAGCAGTGGGAACAGCAGCGGTCTGAGCACACAGTCGTGTGTCAGCAGTGTGATCAGCAGCGGGCTAAGCACACATTCGTGTGTCAGCAGTGTGAACAGCAGCGTGCTGAGCACGTAGTCGTGTGTCAGCAGTGTGAACTGTAGTGGCCTGAGCACACAGTCGTGTGTCAGCAGTGTGAACAGCAGCGGACTGAGAACACAGCCGTGTGTCAGCAGTGTGAACAGTAGCGAGCTGAGCACACAGTCGTCTGTCAGCAGTGTGATCAGCAGCGAGCTGAGCACCTTGTCGTGTGTGAGCAGTGTGAACTGTAGTGGCCTGAGCACACAGTCGTGTGTCAGCAGTGTGAACAGCAGTGGACTGAGCACGTAGTTGTATGTCAGCAGTGTGAACAGCAGCGAGCTGTTCACGTAGTCGTGTATCAGCAGTGTGAACAGCAGTGAGCTGAGCACACCGTCCTGTGTCAGCAGTGTGAACAGGAGCGGACTGATCGCGTAGTCGTGTGTCAGCAGTGTGAGCAGCAGCGGACTGAGCACGTAGTTGTGTGTCAGCAGTGTGAACAGCAGCGAGCTGATCACGTAGTCGTGTATCGGCAGTGTGAACAGCAGCGATCTGATCACACAGTCGTGGGTCAGCAGTGTGATCAGCAGCGAGCTGAGCCACAGTCGTGTGTCAGCAGTGTGTATAGCAGCCTGCTGAGCCCGTAGTCGTGTGTCAGTAGAGTGAACAGCAGTGGACTGAGCACATAGTTGTGTGTCAGCAGTGTGAACAGCAGCGAGCTGATCACGTAGTCGTGTGTCAGCAGTGTGAACAGCAGTGAGCTGAGCACACTGTCGTGTGTCAGCAGTGTGAACAGGAGCGGACTGATCGCGTAGTCGTGTGTCAGCAGTGTGAACAGCAGCGGACTGAGCACGTAGTTGTGTGTCATCAGTGTGAACAACATCGGACTGAGAACACTGCCGTGTGTCAGCAGTGTGAACAGTAGCAAGCTGAGCACACAGTCGTGTGTCTGCAGTGTGAACAGCTGCGGTGTGATCACACAGTCGTGTGTCAGCAGTGTGAACAGCAGCGAACTGAGCGCGTAGTCGTGTGTCAGCAGTGTGAACAGTAGAGAGCTGAGCACACAGTCTCTACTGTGTGTGAACAACAGCAAGTTGAGCACGTAGTCGTGTGTCAGCAGTGTGAACAGAAGCGGACTGAGCACATAGCCATGTGTCAGCAGTGTGAACAGCAGCGAGCTGAGCACACGGTCGTTTGTCAGCAGTGTGAACAGCAGCGGACTGAGCACGTAGTTGTGTGTCATCAGTGTGAACAGCATCGGACTGAGAACACTGCCGTGTGTCAGCAGTGTGAACAGTAGCAAGCTGAGCACACAGTCGTGTGTCTGCAGTGGGAACAACAGCAAGCTGAGCACTTAGTCGTGTGTCAGCAGTGTGAACAGCAGCAAGCTGAGCTCGCAGTCCTATGTCAGCAGTGTGAACAGCAGCAGACTGAGCACACAGTCGTGTGTCAGCAGTGTGTACAGGAGCGGACTGAGCGCGTAGTCGTGTGTCATCAGTGTGAACAGTAGTGGCCTGAGCACACAGTCGTGTGTCAGCAGTGTGAACAGCAGCGAACTGAGCGCGTAGTCGTGTGTCAGCAGCGTAAGCAGCAGCGGACTGAGAACAGAGCCGTGTGTCAGCAGTGTGAACAGTAGAGAGCTGAGCACACAGTCGTGTGGCTGCAGTTTGAACAACAGCAAGTTGAGCACATAGTCATGTGTCAGCAGTGTGAACAGCAGCGAACTCAGCGCGTAGTCTTGTGTCAGCAGTGTGAACAGTAGAGAGCTGAGCACACAGTCTCGACTGTGTGTGAACAACAGCAAGTTGAGCACGTAGTCGTGTGTCAGCAGTGTGAACAGAAGCGGACTGAGCACATAGCCATGTGTCAGCAGTGTTAACAGCAGCGAGCTGAGCACACGGTCGTTTGTCAGCAGTGTGCACAACAGCGAGCTGAGCACACAGTTGTGTGTCAGCAGTGTGAACAGCAGCGTGCTGAGCTCGCAGTCGTGTGTCAGTAGTGTAAACAGCAGTGAGCTGAGCACACCGTCATGTGTCAGCAATGTGAACAGGAGCGGACTGAGCGCGTAGTCGTGTGTCAACAGTGTCAACAGCAGCGGAGTGAGCGCGTTGTCGTGTGTCAGCAGTGTGAACAGTAGCAAGCTGAGCACACAGTCGTTTGTCAGCAGTGTGAACAGCCGCGGTCTGAGCACACAGTCGTGTGTCAGCAGTGTGAACAGCCGCGGTCTGAGCACACAGTTGTGTGTCAGCAGTGTGATCAGGAGCGAGCTGAGCACACAGTCGTGTGTCAGCAGTGTGATCAGCAGCGAGCTGATCACGTAGTCGTGTATCAGCAGTGTGAACAGCAGTGAGCTGATCACGTAGTCGTGTGTCAGCAGTGTGAACAGCAGTGAGCTGATCACGTAGTCGTGTGTCAGCAGTGTGAACAGCACTGAGCTGATCACGTAGTCGTGTGTCAGCAGTGTGAACAGCAGCTAGTTGTTCACGTAGTCGTGTATCAGCAGTGTGAACAGCAGTGAGCTGAGCACACCGTCGTGTGTCAGCAGTGTGAACAGGAGCGGACTGATCGCGTAGTCGTGTGTCAGCAGTGTGAACAGCAGCGGACTAAGCACGTAGTTGTGTGTCAGCAGTGTGAACAGCAGCGGACTGAGAACACTGCCGTGTGTCAGCAGTGTGAACAGTAGCGAGCTGAGCACACAGTCGTGTGTCAGCAGTGTGAACAGTAGAGAGCTGAGCACACAGTCGTGTGGATGCAGTGTGAACAACAGCAAGTTGAGCACGTAGTCGTGTGTCAGCAGTGTGAACCGCAGCGATCTGAGCACGTAGTCATGTGTCAGTAGTGTGAACAGAAGCGGACTGAGCACACAGTCATGTGTCAGCAGTGGGAACAGCAGCGGTCTGAGCACACAGTCGTGTGTCAGCACTGTGAACAGCAGCGAGCTGAGCACGAAGTCGTGGGTCAGCAGTGTGATCAGCAGCGGGCTAAGCACACATTCGTGTGTCAGCAGTGTGAACAGCAGCGTGCTGAGCACGTAGTCGTGTGTCAGCAGTGTGAACTGTAGTGGCCTGAGCACACAGTCGTGTGTCAGCAGTGTGAACAGCAGCGGACTGAGAACACAGCCGTGTGTCAGCAGTGTGAACAGTAGCGAGCTGAGCACACAGTCGTCTGTCAGCAGTGTGATCAGCAGCGAGCTGAGCACCTTGTCGTGTGTGAGCAGTGTGAACTGTAGTGGCCTGAGCACACAGTCGTGTGTCAGCAGTGTGAACAGCAGTGGACTGAGCACGTAGTTGTATGTCAGCAGTGTGAACAGCAGCGAGCTGTTCACGTAGTCGTGTATCAGCAGTGTGAACAGCAGTGAGCTGAGCACACCGTCCTGTGTCAGCAGTGTGAACAGGAGCGGACTGATCGCGTAGTCGTGTGTCAGCAGTGTGAACAGCTGCGGACTGAGCACGTAGTTGTGTGTCAGCAGTGTGAACAGCAGCGGACTGAGCACACAGTCGTGTGTCATCAGTGTGAGCAGCAGTGAGCCGCGCACCCAGTTGTGTGGCTGCAGTGTGAGCACACAGTCGTGTTTCAGCAGTGTGAACAGTAGAGAGCTGATCACACAGTCGTGTGGCTGCAGTGTGAACAACAGCAAGCTGAGCACTTAATCGTGTGTCAGCAGTGTGAACCGCAGCAGACTGAGCACATAGTCATGTGTCAGCAGTGTGAACAGCAGCGGTCTGAGCACACAGTCGTGTGTCAGCAGTGTGAACAGCAGCGATCTGAGCACGTAGTCGTGTGTCAGCAGAGAGAACAGCAGCGAGCTGAGCACATAGTCGTTTGTCAGCAGTGTGAACAGTAGCAAGCTGAGCACACAGTCGTGTGTCATCAGTGTGAGCAGCAGTGAGCCGAGCATACAGTCGTGTGGCTGCAGTGTGAACAGCTGCGGTGTGAGCACACAGTTGTGTGTCAGCAGTGTGAACAGTAGAGAGCTGAGCACACAGTCGTGTGGCTGCAGTGTGAACAACAGCAAGCTGAGCACTTAGTCGTGTGTCAGCAGTGTGAACAGCCGCGGTCTGAGCACACAGTCGTGTGTCAGCAGTGTGAACAGAAGCGGACTGAGCACATAGTCATGTGTCAGCAGTGTGAACAGCAGCGAACTGAGCGCGTAGTCGTGTGTCAGCAGTGTAAACAGCAGCGGACTGAGAACAGAGCCGTGTGTCAGCAGTGTGAACAGTAGAGAGCTGAGCACACAGTCGTGTGGCTGCAGTGTGAACAACAGCAAGTTGAGCACGTAGTCGTGTGTCAGCAGTGTGAACAGAAGCGGACTGAGCACATAGTCATGTGTCAGCAGTGTGAACAACAGCAAGCTGAGCACACAGTCGTGTGTCAGTAGTGTGAACAGAAGCGGACTGAGCACACAGTCATGTGTCAGCAGTGTGAAGAGCAGCGAGCTGATCACGTAGTCGTGTATCAGCAGTGTGAACAGCAGTGAGCTGATCGCGTAGTCGTGTGTCAGCAGTGTGAACAGCAGCGGACTAAGCACGTAGTTGTGTGTCAGCAGTGTGAACAGTAGCGGAGTGAGTACACTGCCGTCTGTCAGCAGTGTGAACAGTAGCGAGCTGAGCACACAGTCGTGTGTCAGCAGTGTGAACAGCAGCGGACTGAGCGCGTAGTTGTGTTTCTGCAGTGTGAACAACAGCAAGCTGAGCACACAGTCGTGTGTCTGCCGTGTGAACAGCAGTGAGCTGAGAACATAGTCGTGTGTCAGCAGTGTGAACAGCAGCGAACTGATCACACAGTCGTGTGTCATCAGTGTGAGCAGCAGTGAGCCGAGCACACAGTCGTGTGGCTGCAGTGTGAACAGCTGCGGTGTGAGCACACAGTCGGGTGTCAGCAGTGTGAACAGTAGAGAGCTGAGCACACAGTCGTGTGGCTGTAGTGTGAACAACAGCAAGCTGAGCACTTAGTCGTGTGTCAGCAGTGTGACCCGCAGCGGACTGAGCACATAGTCATGTGTCAGCAGTGTGAACAGCAGCGGTCTGAGCACACAGTCGTGTGTCAGCAGAGTGAACAGCAGCGATCTGAGTAAGTAGTCGTGTGTCAGCAGAGAGAACAGCAGCGAGCTGAGCACGTAGTCGTTTGTCAGCAGTGTGAACAGTAGCAAGCTGAGCACACTATCGTGTGTCAGCAGTGTGAACAGCCGCGGTCTGAGCACACAGTCGTGTGTCAGCAGTGTGATCAGCAGCGAGCTGAGCACACAGTCGTTTGTCAGCAGTGTGAACAGCAGCGATCTGAGCACGGAGTCGTGTGTCAGCAGAGAGAACAGCAGCGAGCTGAGCACACAGTCGTGTGTCAGCAGTGTGAACAGCAGCCTGCTGAGCACGTGGTCGTGAGTTAGCAGTGTGAACAGCAGTGGACTGAGCACTAGTCATGTGTCAGCAGTGTGAACAGCAGCGAACTGAGCGCGTAGTCGTGTGTCAGCAGTGTAAACAGCAGCGGACTGAGAACAGAGCCGTGTGTCAGCAGTGTGAACAGTAGAGAGCTGAGCACACAGTCGTGTGGCTGCAGTGTGAACAACAGCAAGTTGAGCACGTAGTCGTGTGTCAGTAGTGTGAACAGAAGCGGACTGAGCACACAGTCATGTGTCAGCAGTGTGAAGAGCAGCGAGCTGATCACGTAGCCGTGTATCAGCAGTGTGAACAGCAGTGAGCTGATCACGTAGTCGTCTGTCAGCAGTGTGAACAGCAGTGAGCTGATCACGTAGTCGTGTGTCAGCAGTGTGAACAGCACTGAGCTGATCACGTAGTCGTGTGTCAGCAGTGTGAACAGCAGCGAGTTGTTCACGTAGTCGTGTATCAGCAGTGTGAACAGCAGTGAGCTGAGCACACCGTCGTGTGTCAGCAGTGTGAACAGGAGCGGACTGATCGCGTAGTCGTGTGTCAGCAGTGTGAACAGCAGCGGACTAAGCACGTAGTTGTGTGTCAGCAGTGTGAACAGCAGCGGACTGAGAACACTGCCGTGTGTCAGCAGTGTGAACAGTAGCCAGCTGAGCACACAGTCGTATGTCAGCAGTGTGAACAGCAGCGGACTGAGCGCGTAGTTGTGTTTCTGCAGTGTGAACAACAGCAAGCTGAGCACACAGTCGTGTGTCTGCCGTGTGAACAGCAGTGAGCTGAGAACATAGTCGTGCGTCCGCAGTGTGAACAGCAGCGAGCTGAGCACGTAGTCGTGTGTCAGCAGTGTGAACAGCAGCGAACTGAGCACACAGTCGTGTGTCATCAGTGTGAGCAGCTGTGAGCCGAGCACACAGTCGTGTGGCTGCAGTGTGAACAGCTGCGGTGTGAGCTCACAGTTGTGTGTCAGCAGTGTGAACAGTAGAGAGCTGAGCACACAGTCGTGTGGCTGCAGTGTGAACAACAGCAAGCTGAGCACTTAGTCGTGTGTCAGCAGTGTGAACAGCCGCGGTCTGAGCACACAGTCGTGTGTTAGCAGTGTGATCAGCAGCGAGCTGAGCACACAGTCGTGTGTCAGCAGTGTGAACAGCAGCGGTCTGAGCGCGTAGTCGTGTGTCAGCAGTGTAAACAGCAGCGGACTGAGAACAGAGCCGTGTGTCAGCAGTGTGAACAGTAGAGAGCTGAGCACACAGTCGTGTGGCTGCAGTGTGAACAACAGCAAGTTGAGCACGTAGTCGTGTGTCAGCAGTGTGAACAGAAGCGGACTGAGCACATAGTCATGTGTCAGCAGTGTGAACAGCAGCGAGCTGAGCACGTAGTCGTGTGTCAGTAGTGTGAACAGAAGCGGACTGAGCACACAGTCATGTGTCAGCAGTGTGAAGAGCAGCGAGCTGATCACGTAGTCGTGTATCAGCAGTGTGAACAGCAGTGAGCTGATCACGGAGTCGTGTGTCAGCAGTGTGAACAGCAGCGAGCTGTTCACATAGTCGTGTATCAGCAGTGTGAACAGCAGTGAGCTGAGCACACCGTCGTGTATCAGCAGTGTGAACAGCAGTGAGCTGATCACGGAGTCGTGTGTCAGCAGTGTGAACAGCAGCGAGCTGTTCACATAGTCGTGTATCAGCAGTGTGAACAGCAGTGAGCTGAGCACACCGTCGTGTGTCAGCAGTGTGAACAGCAGCGGACTGAGCGCGTAGTCGTGTGTCAGCAGTGTGAACAGGAGCGGACTGAGCGCGTAGTCGTGTGTCAGCAGTGTGAACAGCAGTGGACTGAGCACGTAGTCGTGTGTCAGCAGAGAGAACAGCAGCGACATGAGCACACAGTCGTGTGTCTGTCGTGTGAACAGCAGTGAGCTGAGAACATAGTCGTGTGTCCGCACTGTGAACAGCAGCGAGCCGAGCACACAGTCGTGTGGCTGCAGTGTGAACAGCTGCGGTGTGAGCATACAGTCGTGTGTCAGCAGTGTGAACAGCAGCGGACTGAGCACACAGTCATGTGTCAGCAGTGTGAACAGCAGCAAGCTGAGCTCGCAGTCCTGTGTCAGCAGTGTGAACAGCAGCTGACTGAGCACACATTCGTGTGCCCGCAGTGTGATCAGCAGCGTGCTGATCACGTAGTCGTGTGTCAGCAGTGTTAAATGTAGTGGCCTGAGCACACAGTCGTCTGTAAGCAGTGTGAACAGCAGCGATCTGAGCACGTAGTCGTATATCAGCAGTGTGAACAGCAGTGAGCTGATCACGCAGTCGTGTGTCAGCAGTGTGAACAGCAGTGAGCTGAGCACGTAGTTGTGTGTCAGCAGTGTGAACAGCAGCGGACTGAGTACACAGTCGTGTGTCATCAGTGTGAGCAGCAGTGAGCCGCGCACCCAGTTGTGTGGCTGCAGTGTGAGCACACAGTCGTGTGTCAGCAGTGTGAACAGTAGAGAGCTGAGCACACAGTCGTGGGTCAGCAGTGTGATCAGCAGCGAGCTGAGCCACAGTCGTGTGTCAGCAGTGTGTATAGCAGCCTGCTGAGCCCGTAGTCGTGTGTCAGTAGAGTGAACAGCAGTGGACTGAGCACATAGTTGTGTGTCAGCAGTGTGAACAGCAGCGAGCTGATCACGTAGTCGTGTGTCAGCAGTGTGAACAGCAGTGAGCTGAGCACACTGTCGTGTGTCAGCAGTGTGAACAGGAGCGGACTGATCGCGTAGTCGTGTGTCAGCAGTGTGAACAGCTGCGGACTGAGCACGTAGTTGTGTGTCAGCAGTGTGAACAGCAGCGGACTGAGCACACAGTCGTGTGTCATCAGTGTGAGCAGCAGTGAGCCGCGCACCCAGTTGTGTGGCTGCAGTGTGAGCACACAGTCGTGTTTCAGCAGTGTGAACAGTAGAGAGCTGATCACACAGTCGTGTGGCTGCAGTGTGAACAACAGCAAGCTGAGCACTTAATCGTGTGTCAGCAGTGTGAACCGCAGCAGACTGAGCACATAGTCATGTGTCAGCAGTGTGAACAGCAGCGGTCTGAGCACACAGTCGTGTGTCAGCAGTGTGAACAGCAGCGATCTGAGCACGTAGTCGTGTGTCAGCAGAGAGAACAGCAGCGAGCTGAGCACATAGTCGTTTGTCAGCAGTGTGAACAGTAGCAAGCTGAGCACACAGTCGTGTGTCATCAGTGTGAGCAGCAGTGAGCCGAGCATACAGTCGTGTGGCTGCAGTGTGAACAGCTGCGGTGTGAGCACACAGTTGTGTGTCAGCAGTGTGAACAGTAGAGAGCTGAGCACACAGTCGTGTGGCTGCAGTGTGAACAACAGCAAGCTGAGCACTTAGTCGTGTGTCAGCAGTGTGAACAGCCGCGGTCTGAGCACACAGTCGTGTGTCAGCAGTGTGAACAGAAGCGGACTGAGCACATAGTCATGTGTCAGCAGTGTGAACAGCAGCGAACTGAGCGCGTAGTCGTGTGTCAGCAGTGTAAACAGCAGCGGACTGAGAACAGAGCCGTGTGTCAGCAGTGTGAACAGTAGAGAGCTGAGCACACAGTCGTGTGGCTGCAGTGTGAACAACAGCAAGTTGAGCACGTAGTCATGTGTCAGCAGTGTGAACAGAAGCGGACTGAGCACATAGTCATGTGTCAGCAGTGTGAACAACAGCAAGCTGAGCACACAGTCGTGTGTCAGTAGTGTGAACAGAAGCGGACTGAGCACACAGTCATGTGTCAGCAGTGTGAAGAGCAGCGAGCTGATCACGTAGTCGTGTATCAGCAGTGTGAACAGCAGTGAGCTGATCGCGTAGTTGTGTGTCAGCAGTGTGAACAGTAGCGGAGTGAGTACACTGCCGTCTGTCAGCAGTGTGAACAGTAGCGAGCTGAGAACGCAGTCGTGTGTCCGCACTGTGAACAGCAGCGAGCTGAGCACGTAGTCGTGCGTCAGCAGTGTGAACAGCAGCGGACTGAGCACACAGCCGTGTGTCAGCAGTGTGAACAGTAGAGAGCTGATAACATAGTCGTGTGTCCGCACTGTGAACAGCAGTGAGCTGATCACGTAGTCGTGTATCAGCAGTGTGAACAGCAGCGAGCGGATCACGTAGTCGTGTATCAGCAGTGTGAACAGCACTGAGCTGTTCACATAGTCGTGTATCAGCAGTGTGAACAGCAGTGAGCTGAGCACACCGTCGTGTGTCAGTAGTGTGAACAGGAGCAGACTGAGCGCGTAGTCGTGTGTCAGTAGTGTGAACAGCAGCTGACTAAGCACACATTCGTGTGCCCGCAGTGTGATCAGCAGCGTGCTGATCACGTAATCGTGTGTCAGCAGTGTTAAATGTAGTGGCCTGAGCACACAGTCGTCTGTAAGCAGTGTGAACAGCAGCGATCTGAGCACGTAGTCGTATATCAGCAGTGTGAACAGCAGTGAGCTGATCACGTAGTCGTGTGTCAGCAGTGTGAACATTAGAGAGCTGAGCACACAGTCGTGTGTCAGCAGTGTGAACAGTAGAGAGCTGAGCACACAGTCGTGTGGCTGCAGTGTGAACAACAGCAAGTTGAGCACGTAGTCGTGTGTCAGCAGTGTGAACAGAAGCGGACTGAGCACATAGTCATGTGTCAGCAGTGTGAACAGCAGCGATCTGAGCACGTAGTCGTGTGTCAGTAGTGTGAACAGAAGCGGACTGAGCACACAGTCATGTGTCAGCAGTGTGAAGAGCAGCGAGCTGATCACGTAGTCGTGTATCAGCAGTGTGAACAGCAGTGAGCTGATCACGGAGTCGTGTGTCAGCAGTGTGAACAGCAGCGGACTGAGCGCGTAGTCTTGTGTCAGCAGTGTGAACAGGAGCGGACTGAGCGCGTAGTCGTGTGTCAGCAGTGTGAACAGCAGTGGACTGAGCACGTAGTCGTGTGTCAGCAGAGAGAACAGCAGCGACATGAGCACACAGTCGTGTGTCTGCCGTGTGAACAGCAGTGAGCTGAGAACATAGTCGTGTGTCCGCACTGTGAACAGCAGCGAGCCGAGCACACAGTCGTGTGGCTGCAGTGTGAACAGCTGCGGTGTGAGCATACAGTCGTTTGTCAGCCGTGTGAACAGCAGCGGACTGAGCACACAGTCATGTGTCAGCAGTGTGAACAGCAGCAAGCTGAGCTCGCAGTCCTGTGTCAGCAGTGTGAACAGCAGCTGACTGAGCACACATTCGTGTGCCCGCAGTGTGATCAGCAGCGTGCTGATCACGTAGTCGTGTGTCAGCAGTGTTAAATGTAGTGGCCTGAGCACACAGTCGTCTGTAAGCAGTGTGAACAGCAGCGATCTGAGCACGTAGTCGTATATCAGCAGTGTGAACAGCAGTGAGCTGATCACGCAGTCGTGTGTCAGCAGTGTGAACAGCAGTGAGCTGAGCACGTAGTTGTGTGTCAGCAGTGTGAACAGCAGCGGACTGAGTACACAGTCGTGTGTCATCAGTGTGAGCAGCAGTGAGCCGCGCACCCAGT
This sequence comes from Mobula birostris, assembly GCF_030028105.1. Taxonomy (NCBI): domain Eukaryota; kingdom Metazoa; phylum Chordata; class Chondrichthyes; order Myliobatiformes; family Myliobatidae; genus Mobula; species Mobula birostris. The sequence continues at coordinate 137,955,885 of NC_092375.1, read as the reverse complement.
TGTGTGGCTGCAGTGTGAGCACACAGTCGTGTGTCAGCAGTGTGAACAGTAGAGAGCTGAGCACACAGTCGTGTGGCTGCAGTGTGAACAACAGCAAGCTGAGCACTTAGTCGTGTGTCAGCAGTGTGAACCGCAGCAGACTGAGCACATAGTCATGTGTCAGCAGTGTGAACAGCAGCGGTCTGAGCACACAGTCGTGTGTCAGCAGTGTGAACAGCAGCGAGCTGTTCACATAGTCGTGTATCAGCAGTGTGAACAGCAGCGGACTGAGCACGTAGTTGTGTGTCAGCAGTGTGAACAGCAGTGGACTGAGAACACAGCCGTGTGTCAGCAGTGTGGACAGTAGAGAGCTGAGAACGTAGTCGTGTGTCCGCACTGTGAACAGCAGCGAGCTGAGCACGTAGTCGTGTGTCAGCAGTGTGAACAGCAGCGGACTGAGCACACAGCCGTGTGTCAGCAGTGTGAACAGTAGAGAGCTGATAACATAGTCGTGTGTCCGCACTGTGAACAGCAGTGAGCTGATCACGTAGTCGTGTATCAGCAGTGTGAACAGCAGCGAGCTGATCACGTAGTCGTGTATCAGCAGTGTGAACAGCACTGAGCTGTTCACATAGTCGTGTATCAGCAGTGTGAACAGCAGTGAGCTGAGCACACCGTCGTGTGTCAGTAGTGTGAACAGGAGCAGACTGAGCGCGTAGTCGTGTGTCAGCAGTGTGAACAGCAGCTGACTGAGCACACATTCGTGTGCCCGCAGTGTGATCAGCAGCGTGCTGATCACGTAGTCGTGTGTCAGCAGTGTTAAATGTAGCGGCCTGAGCACACAGTCGTCTGTAAGCAGTGTGAACAGCAGCGATCTGAGCACGTAGTCGTATATCAGCAGTGTGAACAGCAGTGAGCTGATCACGTAGTCGTGTGTCAGCAGTGTGAACAGCAGTGAGCTGATCACGTAGTCGTGTGTCAGCAGTGTGAACAGCAGCGATCTGATCACACAGTCGTGGGTCAGCAGTGTGATCAGCAGCGAGCTGAGCCACAGTCGTGTGTCAGCAGTGTGTATAGCAGCCTGCTGAGCCCGTAGTCGTGTGTCAGTAGAGTGAACAGCAGTGGACTGAGCACATAGTTGTGTGTCAGCAGTGTGAACAGCAGCGAGCTGATCACGTAGTCGTGTGTCAGCAGTGTGAACAGCAGTGAGCTGAGCACACTGTCGTGTGTCAGCAGTGTGAACAGGAGCGGACTGATCGCGTAGTCGTGTGTCAGCAGTGTGAACAGCTGCGGACTGAGCACGTAGTTGTGTGTCAGCAGTGTGAACAGCAGCGGACTGAGCACACAGTCGTGTGTCATCAGTGTGAGCAGCAGTGAGCCGCGCACCCAGTTGTGTGGCTGCAGTGTGAGCACACAGTCGTGTTTCAGCAGTGTGAACAGTAGAGAGCTGATCACACAGTCGTGTGGCTGCAGTGTGAACAACAGCAAGCTGAGCACTTAATCGTGTGTCAGCAGTGTGAACCGCAGCAGACTGAGCACATAGTCATGTGTCAGCAGTGTGAACAGCAGCGGTCTGAGCACACAGTCGTGTGTCAGCAGTGTGAACAGCAGCGATCTGAGCACGTAGTCGTGTGTCAGCAGAGAGAACAGCAGCGAGCTGAGCACATAGTCGTTTGTCAGCAGTGTGAACAGTAGCAAGCTGAGCACACAGTCGTGTGTCATCAGTGTGAGCAGCAGTGAGCCGAGCATACAGTCGTGTGGCTGCAGTGTGAACAGCTGCGGTGTGAGCACACAGTTGTGTGTCAGCAGTGTGAACAGTAGAGAGCTGAGCACACAGTCGTGTGGCTGCAGTGTGAACAACAGCAAGCTGAGCACTTAGTCGTGTGTCAGCAGTGTGAACAGCCGCGGTCTGAGCACACAGTCGTGTGTCAGCAGTGTGAACAGAAGCGGACTGAGCACATAGTCATGTGTCAGCAGCGTGAACAGCAGCGAACTGAGCGCGTAGTCGTGTGTCAGCAGTGTAAACAGCAGCGGACTGAGAACAGAGCCGTGTGTCAGCAGTGTGAACAGTAGAGAGCTGAGCACACAGTCGTGTGGCTGCAGTGTGAACAACAGCAAGTTGAGCACGTAGTCGTGTGTCAGCAGTGTGAACAGAAGCGGACTGAGCACATAGTCATGTGTCAGCAGTGTGAACAACAGCAAGCTGAGCACACAGTCGTGTGTCAGTAGTGTGAACAGAAGTGGACTGAGCACACAGTCATGTGTCAGCAGTGTGAAGAGCAGCGAGCTGATCACGTAGTCGTGTATCAGCAGTGTGAACAGCAGTGAGCTGATCGCGTAGTCGTGTGTCAGCAGTGTGAACAGCAGCGGACTAAGCACGTAGTTGTGTGTCAGCAGTGTGAACAGTAGCGGAGTGAGTACACTGCCGTCTGTCAGCAGTGTGAACAGTAGCGAGCTGAGCACACAGTCGTGTGTCAGCAGTGTGAACAGCAGCGGACTGAGCGCGTAGTTGTGTTTCTGCAGTGTGAACAACAGCAAGCTGAGCACACAGTCGTGTGTCTGCCGTGTGAACAGCAGTGAGCTGAGAACATAGTCGTGTGTCAGCAGTGTGAACAGCAGCGAACTGAGCACACAGTCGTGTGTCATCAGTGTGAGCAGCAGTGAGCCGAGCACACAGTCGTGTGGCTGCAGTGTGAACAGCTGCGGTGTGAGCACACAGTCGGGTGTCAGCAGTGTGAACAGTAGAGAGCTGAGCACACAGTCGTGTGGCTGTAGTGTGAACAACAGCAAGCTGAGCACTTAGTCGTGTGTCAGCAGTGTGACCCGCAGCGGACTGAGCACATAGTCATGTGTCAGCAGTGTGAACAGCAGCGGTCTGAGCACACAGTCGTGTGTCAGCAGAGTGAACAGCAGCGATCTGAGTAAGTAGTCGTGTGTCAGCAGAGAGAACAGCAGCGAGCTGAGCACGTAGTCGTTTGTCAGCAGTGTGAACAGTAGCAAGCTGAGCACACTGTCGTGTGTCAGCAGTGTGAACAGCCGCGGTCTGAGCACACAGTCGTGTGTCAGCAGTGTGATCAGCAGCGAGCTGAGCACACAGTCGTTTGTCAGCAGTGTGAACAGCAGCGATCTGAGCACGGAGTCGTGTGTCAGCAGAGAGAACAGCAGCGAGCTGAGCACACAGTCGTGTGTCAGCAGTGTGAACAGCAGCCTGCTGAGCACGTGGTCGTGTGTTAGCAGTGTGAACAGCAGTGGACTGAGCACTAGTCATGTGTCAGCAGTGTGAACAGCAGCGAACTGAGCGCGTAGTCGTGTGTCAGCAGTGTAAACAGCAGCGGACTGAGAACAGAGCCGTGTGTCAGCAGTGTGAACAGTAGAGAGCTGAGCACACAGTCGTGTGGCTGCAGTGTGAACAACAGCAAGTTGAGCACGTAGTCGTGTGTCAGCAGTGTGAACAGAAGCAGACTGAGCACATAGTCATGTGTCAGCAGTGTGAACAGCAGCCAGCTGAGCACGTAGTCGTGTGTCAGTAGTGTGAACAGAAGCGGACTGAGCACACAGTCATGTGTCAGCAGTGTGAAGAGCAGCGAGCTGATCACGTAGCCGTGTATCAGCAGTGTGAACAGCAGTGAGCTGATCACGTAGTCGTCTGTCAGCAGTGTGAACAGCAGTGAGCTGATCACGTAGTCGTGTGTCAGCAGTGTGAACAGCACTGAGCTGATCACGTAGTCGTGTGTCAGCAGTGTGAACAGCAGCGAGTTGTTCACGTAGTCGTGTATCAGCAGTGTGAACAGCAGTGAGCTGAGCACACCGTCGTGTGTCAGCAGTGTGAACAGGAGCGGACTGATCGCGTAGTCGTGTGTCAGCAGTGTGAACAGCAGCGGACTAAGCACGTAGTTGTGTGTCAGCAGTCTGAACAGCAGCGGACTGAGAACACTGCCGTGTGTCAGCAGTGTGAACAGTAGCCAGCTGAGCACACAGTCGTATGTCAGCAGTGTGAACAGCAGCGGACTGAGCGCGTAGTTGTGTTTCTGCAGTGTGAACAACAGCAAGCTGAGCACACAGTCGTGTGTCTGCCGTGTGAACAGCAGTGAGCTGAGAACATAGTCGTGCGTCCGCAGTGTGAACAGCAGCGAGCTGAGCACGTAGTCGTGTGTCAGCAGTGTGAACAGCAGCGAACTGAGCACACAGTCGTGTGTCATCGGTGTGAGCAGCTGTGAGCCGAGCACACAGTCGTGTGGCTGCAGTGTGAACAGCTGCGGTGTGAGCACACAGTTGTGTGTCAGCAGTGTGAACAGTAGAGAGCTGAGCACACAGTCGTGTGGCTGCAGTGTGAACAACAGCAAGCTGAGCACTTAGTCGTGTGTCAGCAGTGTGAACAGCCGCGGTCTGAGCACACAGTCGTGTGTTAGCAGTGTGATCAGCAGCGAGCTGAGCACACAGTCGTGTGTCAGCAGTGTGAACAGCAGCGGTCTGAGCGCGTAGTCGTGTGTCAGCAGTGTAAACAGCAGCGGACTGAGAACAGAGCCGTGTGTCAGCAGTGTGAACAGTAGAGAGCTGAGCACACAGTCGTGTGGCTGCAGTGTGAACAACAGCAAGTTGAGCACGTAGTCGTGTGTCAGCAGTGTGAACAGAAGCGGACTGAGCACATAGTCATGTGTCAGCAGTGTGAACAGCAGCGAGCTGAGCACGTAGTCGTGTGTCAGTAGTGTGAACAGAAGCGGACTGAGCACACAGTCATGTGTCAGCAGTGTGAAGAGCAGCGAGCTGATCACGTAGTCGTGTATCAGCAGTGTGAACAGCAGTGAGCTGATCGCGTAGTCGTGTGTCAGCAGTGTGAACAGCAGCGGACTAAGCACGTAGTTGTGTGTCAGCAGTGTGAACAGTAGCGGAGTGAGAACACTGCCGTCTGTCAGCAGTGTGAACAGTAGCGAGCTGAGCACACAGTCGTGTGTCAGCAGTGTGAACTGCAGCGGACTGAGCGCGTAGTTGTGTTTCTGCAGTGTGAACAACAGCAAGCTGAGCACACAGTCGTGTGTCTGCCGTGTGAACAGCAGTGAGCTGAGAACATAGTCGTGTGTCAGCAGTGTGAACAGCAGCGAACTGAGCACACAGTCGTGTGTCATCAGTGTGAGCAGCAGTGAGTCGAGCACACAGTCGTGTGGCTGCAGTGTGAACAGCTGCGGTGTGAGCACACAGTCGGGTGTCAGCAGTGTGAACAGTAGAGAGCTGAGCACACAGTCGTGTGGCTGTAGTGTGAACAACAGCAAGCTGAGCACTTAGTCGTGTGTCAGCAGTGTGACCCGCAGCGGACTGAGCACATAGTCATGTGTCAGCAGTGTGAACAGCAGCGGTCTGAGCACACAGTCGTGTGTCAGCAGAGTGAACAGCAGCGATCTGAGTAAGTAGTCGTGTGTCAGCAGAGAGAACAGCAGCGAGCTGAGCACGTAGTCGTTTGTCAGCAGTGTGAACAGTAGCAAGCTGAGCACACTGTCGTGTGTCAGCAGTGTGAACAGCCGCGGTCTGAGCACACAGTCGTGTGTCAGCAGTGTGATCAGCAGCGAGCTGAGCACACAGTCGTTTGTCAGCAGTGTGAACAGCAGCGATCTGAGCACGGAGTCGTGTGTCAGCAGAGAGAACAGCAGCGAGCTGAGCACACAGTCGTGTGTCAGCAGTGTGAACAGCAGCCTGCTGAGCACGTGGTCGTGTTAGCAGTGTGAACAGCAGTGGACTGAGCACTAGTCATGTGTCAGCAGTGTGAACAGCAGCGAACTGAGCGCGTAGTCGTGTGTCGGCAGTGTAAACAGCAGCGGACTGAGAACAGAGCCGTGTGTCAGCAGTGTGAACAGTAGAGAGCTGAGCACACAGTCGTGTGGCTGCAGTGTGAACAACAGCAAGTTGAGCACGTAGTCGTGTGTCAGCAGTGTGAACAGAAGCAGACTGAGCACATAGTCATGTGTCAGCAGTGTGAACAGCAGCCAGCTGAGCACGTAGTCGTGTGTCAGTAGTGTGAACAGAAGCGGACTGAGCACACAGTCATGTGTCAGCAGTGTGAAGAGCAGCGAGCTGATCACGTAGCCGTGTATCAGCAGTGTGAACAGCAGTGAGCTGATCACGTAGTCGTCTGTCAGCAGTGTGAACAGCAGTGAGCTGATCACGTAGTCGTGTGTCAGCAGTGTGAACAGCACTGAGCTGATCACGTAGTCGTGTGTCAGCAGTGTGAACAGCAGCGAGTTGTTCACGTAGTCGTGTATCAGCAGTGTGAACAGCAGTGAGCTGAGCACACCGTCGTGTGTCAGCAGTGTGAACAGGAGCGGACTGATCGCGTAGTCGTGTGTCAGCAGTGTGAACAGCAGCGGACTAAGCACGTAGTTGTGTGTCAGCAGTGTGAACAGCAGCGGACTGAGAACACTGCCGTGTGTCAGGAGTGTGAACAGTAGCCAGCTGAGCACACAGTCGTGTGTCAGCAGTGTGAACAGCAGCGGACTGAGCGCGTAGTTGTGTTTCTGCAGTGTGAACAACAGCAAGCTGAGCACACAGTCGTGTGTCTGCCGTGTGAACAGCAGTGAGCTGAGAACATAGTCGTGCGTCCGCAGTGTGAACAGCAGCGAGCTGAGCACGTAGTCGTGTGTCAGCAGTGTGAACAGCAGCGAACTGAGCACACAGTCGTGTGTCATCAGTGTGAGCAGCTGTGAGCCGAGCACACAGTCGTGTGGCTGCAGTGTGAACAGCTGCGGTGTGAGCACACAGTTGTGTGTCAGCAGTGTGAACAGTAGAGAGCTGAGCACACAGTCGTGTGTCAGCAGTGTGAACAGCAGCGAGCTGAGCACGTAGTCGTTTGTCAGCAGTGTGAACAGTAGCAAGCTGAGCACACTGTCGTGTGTCAGCAGTGTGAACAGCCGCAGTCTGAGCACACAGTCGTGTGTCAGCAGTGTGATCAGCAGCGAGCTGAGCACACAGTCGTGTGTCAGCAGTGTGAACAGCAGCCTGCTGAGCACGTAGTCGTGTGTTAGCAGTGTGAACAGCAGTGGACTGAGCACATAGTTGTGTGTCCGCAGTGTGAACAGCAGTGAGCTGATCACGTAGTCGTGTATCAGCAGTGTGAACAGCAGTGAGCTGAGCACGGAGTCGTGTGTCAGCAGTGTGAACAGCAGCGAGCTGTTCACATAGTCGTGTATCAGCAGTGTGAACAGCAGTGAGCTGAGCACACCGTCGTGTGTCAGCAGTGTGAACAGCAGCGGACTGAGCGCGTATTCGTGTGTCAGCAGTGTGAACAGGAGCGGACTGAGCGCGTAGTCGTGTGTCAGCAGAGAGAACAGCAGCGAGCTGAGCACATAGTCGTTTGTCAGCAGTGTGAACAGTAGCAAGCTGAGCACACAGTCGTGTGTCATCAGTGTGAGCAGCAGTGAGCCGAGCATACAGTCGTGTGGCTGCAGTGTGAACAGCTGCGGTGTGAGCACACAGTTGTGTGTCAGCAGTGTGAACAGTAGAGAGCTGAGCACACAGTCGTGTGGCTGCAGTGTGAACAACAGCAAGCTGAGCACTTAGTCGTGTGTCAGCAGTGTGAACAGCCGCGGTCTGAGCACACAGTCGTGTGTCAGCAGTGTGAACAGAAGCGGACTGAGCACATAGTCATGTGTCAGCAGTGTGAACAGCAGCGAACTGAGCGCGTAGTCGTGTGTCAGCAGTGTAAACAGCAGCGGACTGAGAACAGAGCCGTGTGTCAGCAGTGTGAACAGTAGAGAGCTGAGCACACAGTCGTGTGGCTGCAGTGTGAACAACAGCAAGTTGAGCACGTAGTCGTGTGTCAGCAGTGTGAACAGAAGCGGACTGAGCACATAGTCATGTGTCAGCAGTGTGAACAGCAGCGAGCTGAGCACGTAGTCGTGTGTCAGTAGTGTGAACAGAAGCGGACTGAGCACACAGTCATGTGTCAGCAGTGTGAAGAGCAGCGAGCTGATCACGTAGTCGTGTATCAGCAGTGTGAAGAGCAGCGAGCTGATCGCGTAGTCGTGTGTCAGCAGTGTGAACAGTAGAGAGCTGAGCACACAGTCGTGTGGCTGTAGTGTGAACAACAGCAAGCTGAGCACTTAGTCGTGTGTCAGCAGTGTGACCCGCAGCGGACTGAGCACATAGTCATGTGTCAGCAGTGTGAACAGCAGCGGTCTGAGCACACAGTCGTGTGTCAGCAGAGTGAACAGCAGCGATCTGAGTAAGTAGTCGTGTGTCAGCAGAGAGAACAGCAGCGAGCTGAGCACGTAGTCGTTTGTCAGCAGTGTGAACAGTAGCAAGCTGAGCACACTGTCGTGTGTCAGCAGTGTGAACAGCCGCGGTCTGAGCACACAGTCGTGTGTCAGCAGTGTGATCAGCAGCGAGCTGAGCACACAGTCGTTTGTCAGCAGTGTGAACAGCAGCGATCTGAGCACGGAGTCGTGTGTCAGCAGAGAGAACAGCAGCGAGCTGAGCACACAGTCGTGTGTCAGCAGTGTGAACAGCAGCCTGCTGAGCACGTGGTCGTGTGTTAGCAGTGTGAACAGCAGTGGACTGAGCACTAGTCATGTGTCAGCAGTGTGAACAGCAGCGAACTGAGCGCGTAGTCGTGTGTCAGCAGTGTAAACAGCAGCGGACTGAGAACAGAGCCGTGTGTCAGCAGTGTGAACAGTAGAGAGCTGAGCACACAGTCGTGTGGCTGCAGTGTGAACAACAGCAAGTTGAGCACGTAGTCGTGTGTCAGCAGTGTGAACAGAAGCAGACTGAGCACATAGTCATGTGTCAGCAGTGTGAACAGCAGCCAGCTGAGCACGTAGTCGTGTGTCAGTAGTGTGAACAGAAGCGGACTGAGCACACAGTCATGTGTCAGCAGTGTGAAGAGCAGCGAGCTGATCACGTAGCCGTGTATCAGCAGTGTGAACAGCAGTGAGCTGATCACGTAGTCGTCTGTCAGCAGTGTGAACAGCAGTGAGCTGATCACGTAGTCGTGTGTCAGCAGTGTGAACAGCACTGAGCTGATCACGTAGTCGTGTGTCAGCAGTGTGAACAGCAGCGAGTTGTTCACGTAGTCGTGTATCAGCAGTGTGAACAGCAGTGAGCTGAGCACACCGTCGTGTGTCAGCAGTGTGAACAGGAGCGGACTGATCGCGTAGTCGTGTGTCAGCAGTGTGAACAGCAGCGGACTAAGCACGTAGTTGTGTGTCAGCAGTGTGAACAGCAGCGGACTGAGAACACTGCCGTGTGTCAGCAGTGTGAACAGTAGCCAGCTGAGCACACAGTCGTATGTCAGCAGTGTGAACAGCAGCGGACTGAGCGCGTAGTTGTGTTTCTGCAGTGTGAACAACAGCAAGCTGAGCACACAGTCGTGTGTCTGCCGTGTGAACAGCAGTGAGCTGAGAACATAGTCGTGCGTCCGCAGTGTGAACAGCAGCGAGCTGAGCACGTAGTCGTGTGTCAGCAGTGTGAACAGCAGCGAACTGAGCACACAGTCGTGTGTCATCGGTGTGAGCAGCTGTGAGCCGAGCACACAGTCGTGTGGCTGCAGTGTGAACAGCTGCGGTGTGAGCACACAGTTGTGTGTCAGCAGTGTGAACAGTAGAGAGCTGAGCACACAGTCGTGTGGCTGCAGTGTGAACAACAGCAAGCTGAGCACTTAGTCGTGTGTCAGCAGTGTGAACAGCCGCGGTCTGAGCACACAGTCGTGTGTTAGCAGTGTGATCAGCAGCGAGCTGAGCACACAGTCGTGTGTCAGCAGTGTGAACAGCAGCGGTCTGAGCGCGTAGTCGTGTGTCAGCAGTGTGAACAGTAGAGAGCTGAGCACACAGTCGTGTGGCTGCAGTGTGAACAACAGCAAGTTGAGCACGTAGTCGTGTGTCAGCAGTGTGAACAGAAGCGGACTGAGCACATAGTCATGTGTCAGCAGTGTGAACAGCAGCGAGCTGAGCACGTAGTCGTGTGTCAGTAGTGTGAACAGAAGCGGACTGAGCACACAGTCATGTGTCAGCAGTGTGAAGAGCAGCGAGCTGATCACGTAGTCGTGTATCAGCAGTGTGAACAGCAGTGAGCTGATCGCGTAGTCGTGTGTCAGCAGTGTGAACAGCAGCGGACTAAGCACGTAGTTGTGTGTCAGCAGTGTGAACAGTAGCGGAGTGAGAACACTGCCGTCTGTCAGCAGTGTGAACAGTAGCGAGCTGAGCACACAGTCGTGTGTCAGCAGTGTGAACTGCAGCGGACTGAGCGCGTAGTTGTGTTTCTGCAGTGTGAACAACAGCAAGCTGAGCACACAGTCGTGTGTCTGCCGTGTGAACAGCAGTGAGCTGAGAACATAGTCGTGTGTCAGCAGTGTGAACAGCAGCGAACTGAGCACACAGTCGTGTGTCATCAGTGTGAGCAGCAGTGAGCCGAGCACACAGTCGTGTGGCTGCAGTGTGAACAGCTGCGGTGTGAGCACACAGTCGGGTGTCAGCAGTGTGAACAGTAGAGAGCTGAGCACACAGTCGTGTGGCTGTAGTGTGAACAACAGCAAGCTGAGCACTTAGTCGTGTGTCAGCAGTGTGACCCGCAGCGGACTGAGCACATAGTCATGTGTCAGCAGTGTGAACAGCAGCGAGCTGAGCACGTAGTCGTGTGTCAGTAGTGTGAACAGAAGCGGACTGAGCACACAGTCATGTGTCAGCAGTGTGAAGAGCAGCGAGCTGATCACGTAGTCGTGTATCAGCAGTGTGAACAGCAGTGAGCTGATCGCGTAGTCGTGTGTCAGCAGTGTGAACAGCAGCGGACTAAGCACGTAGTTGTGTGTCAGCAGTGTGAACAGTAGCGGAGTGAGAACACTGCCGTCTGTCAGCAGTGTGAACAGTAGCGAGCTGAGCACACAGTCGTGTGTCAGCAGTGTGAACTGCAGCGGACTGAGCGCGTAGTTGTGTTTCTGCAGTGTGAACAACAGCAAGCTGAGCACACAGTCGTGTGTCTGCCGTGTGAACAGCAGTGAGCTGAGAACATAGTCGTGTGTCAGCAGTGTGAACAGCAGCGAACTAAGCACACAGTCGTGTGTCATCAGTGTGAGCAGCAGTGAGTCGAGCACACAGTCGTGTGGCTGCAGTGTGAACAGCTGCGGTGTGAGCACACAGTCGGGTGTCAGCAGTGTGAACAGTAGAGAGCTGAGCACACAGTCGTGTGGCTGTAGTGTGAACAACAGCAAGCTGAGCACTTAGTCGTGTGTCAGCAGTGTGACCCGCAGCGGACTGAGCACATAGTCATGTGTCAGCAGTGTGAACAGCAGCGGTCTGAGCACACAGTCGTGTGTCAGCAGAGTGAACAGCAGCGATCTGAGTAAGTAGTCGTGTGTCAGCAGAGAGAACAGCAGCGAGCTGAGCACGTAGTCGTTTGTCAGCAGTGTGAACAGTAGCAAGCTGAGCACACTGTCGTGTGTCAGCAGTGTGAACAGCCGCGGTCTGAGCACACAGTCGTGTGTCAGCAGTGTGATCAGCAGCGAGCTGAGCACACAGTCGTTTGTCAGCAGTGTGAACAGCAGCGATCTGAGCACGGAGTCGTGTGTCAGCAGAGAGAACAGCAGCGAGCTGAGCACACAGTCGTGTGTCAGCAGTGTGAACAGCAGCCTGCTGAGCACGTGGTCGTGTTAGCAGTGTGAACAGCAGTGGACTGAGCACTAGTCATGTGTCAGCAGTGTGAACAGCAGCGAACTGAGCGCGTAGTCGTGTGTCAGCAGTGTAAACAGCAGCGGACTGAGAACAGAGCCGTGTGTCAACAGTGTGAACAGTAGAGAGCTGAGCACACAGTCGTGTGGCTGCAGTGTGAACAACAGCAAGTTGAGCACGTAGTCGTGTGTCAGCAGTGTGAACAGAAGCAGACTGAGCACATAGTCATGTGTCAGCAGTGTGAACAGCAGCCAGCTGAGCACGTAGTCGTGTGTCAGTAGTGTGAACAGAAGCGGACTGAGCACACAGTCATGTGTCAGCAGTGTGAAGAGCAGCGAGCTGATCACGTAGCCGTGTATCAGCAGTGTGAACAGCAGTGAGCTGATCACGTAGTCGTCTGTCAGCAGTGTGAACAGCAGTGAGCTGATCACGTAGTCGTGTGTCAGCAGTCTGAACAGCACTGAGCTGATCACGTAGTCGTGTGTCAGCAGTGTGAACAGCAGCGAGTTGTTCACGTAGTCGTGTATCAGCAGTGTGAACAGCAGTGAGCTGAGCACACCGTCGTGTGTCAGCAGTGTGAACAGGAGCGGACTGATCGCGTAGTCGTGTGTCAGCAGTGTGAACAGCAGCGGACTAAGCACGTAGTTGTGTGTCAGCAGTGTGAACAGCAGCGGACTGAGAACACTGCCGTGTGTCAGGAGTGTGAACAGTAGCCAGCTGAGCACACAGTCGTGTGTCAGCAGTGTGAACAGCAGCGGACTGAGCGCGTAGTTGTGTTTCTGCAGTGTGAACAACAGCAAGCTGAGCACACAGTCGTGTGTCTGCCGTGTGAACAGCAGTGAGCTGAGAACATAGTCGTGCGTCCGCAGTGTGAACAGCAGCGAGCTGAGCACGTAGTCGTGTGTCAGCAGTGTGAACAGCAGCGAACTGAGCACACAGTCGTGTGTCATCAGTGTGAGCAGCTGTGAGCCGAGCACACAGTCGTGTGGCTGCAGTGTGAAAAGCTGCGGTGTGAGCACACAGTTGTGTGTCAGCAGTGTGAACAGTAGAGAGCTGAGCACACAGTCGTGTGTCAGCAGTGTGAACAGCAGCGAGCTGAGCACGTAGTCGTTTGTCAGCAGTGTGAACAGTAGCAAGCTGAGCACACTGTCGTGTGTCAGCAGTGTGAACAGCCGCAGTCTGAGCACACAGTCGTGTGTCAGCAGTGTGATCAGCAGCGAGCTGAGCACACAGTCGTGTGTCAGCAGTGTGAACAGCAGCGAACTGAGCACACAGTCGTGTGTCATCGGTGTGAGCAGCTGTGAGCCGAGCACACAGTCGTGTGGCTGCAGTGTGAACAGTAGAGAGCTGAGCACACAGTCGTGTGGCTGCAGTGTGAACAACAGCAAGCTGAGCACTTAGTCGTGTGTCAGCAGTGTGAACAGCCGCGGTCTGAGCACACAGTCGTGTGTTAGCAGTGTGATCAGCAGCGAGCTGAGCACACAGTCGTGTGTCAGCAGTGTGAACAGCAGCGGTCTGAGCGCGTAGTCGTGTGTCAGCAGTGTAAACAGCAGCGGACTGAGAACAGAGCCGTGTGTCAGCAGTGTGAACAGTAGAGAGCTGAGCACACCGTCGTGTGTCAGCAGTGTGAACAGCAGCGGACTGAGCGCGTATTCGTGTGTCAGCAGTGTGAACAGGAGCGGACTGAGCGCGTAGTCGTGTGTCAGCAGAGAGAACAGCAGCGAGCTGAGCACATAGTCGTTTGTCAGCAGTGTGAACAGTAGCAAGCTGAGCACACAGTCGTGTGTCATCAGTGTGAGCAGCAGTGAGCCGAGCATACAGTCGTGTGGCTGCAGTGTGAACAGCTGCGGTGTGAGCACACAGTTGTGTGTCAGCAGTGTGAACAGTAGAGAGCTGAGCACACAGTCGTGTGGCTGCAGTGTGAACAACAGCAAGCTGAGCACTTAGTCGTGTGTCAGCAGTCTGAACAGCCGCGGTCTGAGCACACAGTCGTGTGTCAGCAGTGTGAACAGAAGCGGACTGAGCACATAGTCATGTGTCAGCAGTGTGAACAGCAGCGAACTGAGCGCGTAGTCGTGTGTCAGCAGTGTAAACAGCAGCGGACTGAGAACAGAGCCGTGTGTCAGCAGTGTGAACAGTAGAGAGCTGAGCACACAGTCGTGTGGCTGCAGTGTGAACAACAGCAAGTTGAGCACGTAGTCGTGTGTCAGCAGTGTGAACAGAAGCGGACTGAGCACATAGTCATGTGTCAGCAGTGTGAACAACAGCAAGCTGAGCACACAGTCGTGTGTCAGTAGTGTGAACAGAAGCGGACTGAGCACACAGTCATGTGTCAGCAGTGTGAAGAGCAGCGAGCTGATCACGTAGTCGTGTATCAGCAGTGTGAACAGCAGTGAGCTGATCGCGTAGTCGTGTGTCAGCAGTGTGAACAGCAGCGGACTAAGCACGTAGTTGTGTGTCAGCAGTGTGAACAGTAGCGGAGTGAGAACACTGCCGTCTGTCAGCAGTGTGAACAGTAGCGAGCTGAGCACACAGTCGTGTGTCAGCAGTGTGAACTGCAGCGGACTGAGCGCGTAGTTGTGTTTCTGCAGTGTGAACAACAGCAAGCTGAGCACACAGTCGTGTGTCTGCCGTGTGAACAGCAGTGAGCTGAGAACATAGTCGTGTGTCAGCAGTGTGAACAGCAGCGAACTGAGCACACAGTCGTGTGTCATCAGTGTGAGCAGCAGTGAGCCGAGCACACAGTCGTGTGGCTGCAGTGTGAACAGCTGCGGTGTGAGCACACAGTCGGGTGTCAGCAGTGTGAACAGTAGAGAGCTGAGCACACAGTCGTGTGGCTGTAGTGTGAACAACAGCAAGCTGAGCACTTAGTCGTGTGTCAGCAGTGTGACCCGCAGCGGACTGAGCACATAGTCATGTGTCAGCAGTGTGAACAGCAGCGGTCTGAGCACACAGTCGTGTGTCAGCAGAGTGAACAGCAGCGATCTGAGTAAGTAGTCGTGTGTCAGCAGAGAGAACAGCAGCGAGCTGAGCACGTAGTCGTTTGTCAGCAGTGTGAACAGTAGCAAGCTGAGCACACTGTCGTGTGTCAGCAGTGTGAACAGCCGCGGTCTGAGCACACAGTCGTGTGTCAGCAGTGTGATCAGCAGCGAGCTGAGCACACAGTCGTTTGTCAGCAGTGTGAACAGCAGCGATCTGAGCACGGAGTCGTGTGTCAGCAGAGAGAACAGCAGCGAGCTGAGCACACAGTCGTGTGTCAGCAGTGTGAACAGCAGCCTGCTGAGCACGTGGTCGTGTGTTAGCAGTGTGAACAGCAGTGGACTGAGCACTAGTCATGTGTCAGCAGTGTGAACAGCAGCGAACTGAGCGCGTAGTCGTGTGTCAGCAGTGTAAACAGCAGCGGACTGAGAACAGAGCCGTGTGTCAGCAGTGTGAACAGTAGAGAGCTGAGCACACAGTCGTGTGGCTGCAGTGTGAACAACAGCAAGTTGAGCACGTAGTCGTGTGTCAGCAGTGTGAACAGAAGCAGACTGAGCACATAGTCATGTGTCAGCAGTGTGAACAGCAGCCAGCTGAGCACGTAGTCGTGTGTCAGTAGTGTGAACAGAAGCGGACTGAGCACACAGTCATGTGTCAGCAGTGTGAAGAGCAGCGAGCTGATCACGTAGCCGTGTATCAGCAGTGTGAACAGCAGTGAGCTGATCACGTAGTCGTCTGTCAGCAGTGTGAACAGCAGTGAGCTGATCACGTAGTCGTGTGTCAGCAGTGTGAACAGCACTGAGCTGATCACGTAGTCGTGTGTCAGCAGTGTGAACAGCAGCGAGTTGTTCACGTAGTCGTGTATCAGTAGTGTGAACAGCAGTGAGCTGAGCACACCGTCGTGTGTCAGCAGTGTGAACAGGAGCGGACTGATCGCGTAGTCGTGTGTCAGCAGTGTGAACAGCAGCGGACTAAGCACGTAGTTGTGTGTCAGCAGTGTGAACAGCAGCGGACTGAGAACACTGCCGTGTGTCAGCAGTGTGAACAGTAGCCAGCTGAGCACACAGTCGTATGTCAGCAGTGTGAACAGCAGCGGACTGAGCGCGTAGTTGTGTTTCTGCAGTGTGAACAACAGCAAGCTGAGCACACAGTCGTGTGTCTGCCGTGTGAACAGCAGTGAGCTGAGAACATAGTCGTGCGTCCGCAGTGTGAACAGCAGCGAGCTGAGCACGTAGTCGTGTGTCAGCAGTGTGAACAGCAGCGAACTGAGCACACAGTCGTGTGTCATCGGTGTGAGCAGCTGTGAGCCGAGCACACAGTCGTGTGGCTGCAGTGTGAACAGCTGCGGTGTGAGCACACAGTTGTGTGTCAGCAGTGTGAACAGTAGAGAGCTGAGCACACAGTCGTGTGGCTGCAGTGTGAACAACAGCAAGCTGAGCACTTAGTCGTGTGTCAGCAGTGTGAACAGCCGCGGTCTGAGCACACAGTCGTGTGTTAGCAGTGTGATCAGCAGCGAGCTGAGCACACAGTCGTGTGTCAGCAGTGTGAACAGCAGCGGTCTGAGCGCGTAGTCGTGTGTCAGCAGTGTGAACAGTAGAGAGCTGAGCACACAGTCGTGTGGCTGCAGTGTGAACAACAGCAAGTTGAGCACGTAGTCGTGTGTCAGCAGTGTGAACAGCAGCGAACTGAGCACACAGTCGTGTGTCATCGGTGTGAGCAGCTGTGAGCCGAGCACACAGTCGTGTGGCTGCAGTGTGAACAGCTGCGGTGTGAGCACACAGTTGTGTGTCAGCAGTGTGAACAGTAGAGAGCTGAGCACACAGTCGTGTGTCAGCAGTGTGAACAGCCGCGGTCTGAGCACACAGTCGTGTGTTAGCAGTGTGAACAGCAGCGAGCTGTTCACATAGTCGTGTATCAGCAGTGTGAACAGCAGTGAGCTGAGCACACCGTCGTGTGTCAGCAGAGAGAACAGCAGCGGACTGAGCGCGTATTCGTGTGTCAGCAGTGTGAACAGGAGCGAGCTGAGCACACAGTCGTGTGTCATCAGTGTGAGCAGCAGTGAGCCGAGCATACAGTCGTGTGGCTGCAGTGTGAACAGCTGCGGTGTGAGCACACAGTTGTGTGTCAGCAGTGTGAACAGTAGAGAGCTGAGCACACAGTCGTGTGGCTGCAGTGTGAACAACAGCAAGCTGAGCACTTAGTCGTGTGTCAGCAGTGTGAACAGCCGCGGTCTGAGCACACAGTCGTGTGTCAGCAGTGTGAACAGAAGCGGACTGAGCACATAGTCATGTGTCAGCAGTGTGAACAGCAGCGAACTGAGCGCGTAGTCGTGTGTCAGCAGTGTAAACAGCAGCGGACTGAGAACAGAGCCGTGTGTCAGCAGTGTGAACAGTAGAGAGCTGAGCACACAGTCGTGTGGCTGCAGTGTGAACAACAGCAAGTTGAGCACGTAGTCGTGTGTCAGCAGTGTGAACAGAAGCGGACTGAGCACATAGTCATGTGTCAGCAGTGTGAACAACAGCAAGCTGAGCACACAGTCGTGTGTCAGTAGTGTGAACAGAAGCGGACTGAGCACACAGTCATGTGTCAGCAGTGTGAAGAGCAGCGAGCTGATCACGTAGTCGTGTATCAGCAGTGTGAACAGCAGTGAGCTGATCGCGTAGTCGTGTGTCAGCAGTGTGAACAGCAGCGGACTAAGCACGTAGTTGTGTGTCAGCAGTGTGAACAGTAGCGGAGTGAGAACACTGCCGTCTGTCAGCAGTGTGAACAGTAGCGAGCTGAGCACACAGTCGTGTGTCAGCAGTGTGAACTGCAGCGGACTGAGCGCGTAGTTGTGTTTCTGCAGTGTGAACAACAGCAAGCTGAGCACACAGTCGTGTGTCTGCCGTGTGAACAGCAGTGAGCTGAGAACATAGTCGTGTGTCAGCAGTGTGAACAGCAGCGAACTGAGCACACAGTCGTGTGTCATCAGTGTGAGCAGCAGTGAGCCGAGCACACAGTCGTGTGGCTGCAGTGTGAACAGCTGCGGTGTGAGCACACAGTCGGGTGTCAGCAGTGTGAACAGTAGAGAGCTGAGCACACAGTCGTGTGGCTGTAGTGTGAACAACAGCAAGCTGAGCACTTAGTCGTGTGTCAGCAGTGTGACCCGCAGCGGACTGAGCACATAGTCATGTGTCAGCAGTGTGAACAGCAGCGGTCTGAGCACACAGTCGTGTGTCAGCAGAGTGAACAGCAGCGATCTGAGTAAGTAGTCGTGTGTCAGCAGAGAGAACAGCAGCGAGCTGAGCACGTAGTCGTTTGTCAGCAGTGTGAACAGTAGCAAGCTGAGCACACTGTCGTGTGTCAGCAGTGTGAACAGCCGCGGTCTGAGCACACAGTCGTGTGTCAGCAGTGTGATCAGCAGCGAGCTGAGCACACAGTCGTTTGTCAGCAGTGTGAACAGCAGCGATCTGAGCACGGAGTCGTGTGTCAGCAGAGAGAACAGCAGCGAGCTGAGCACACAGTCGTGTGTCAGCAGTGTGAACAGCAGCCTGCTGAGCACGTGGTCGTGTGTTAGCAGTGTGAACAGCAGTGGACTGAGCACTAGTCATGTGTCAGCAGTGTGAACAGCAGCGAACTGAGCGCGTAGTCGTGTGTCAGCAGTGTAAACAGCAGCGGACTGAGAACAGAGCCGTGTGTCAGCAGTGTGAACAGTAGAGAGCTGAGCACACAGTCGTGTGGCTGCAGTGTGAACAACAGCAAGTTGAGCACGTAGTCGTGTGTCAGCAGTGTGAACAGAAGCAGACTGAGCACATAGTCATGTGTCAGCAGTGTGAACAGCAGCCAGCTGAGCACGTAGTCGTGTGTCAGTAGTGTGAACAGAAGCGGACTGAGCACACAGTCATGTGTCAGCAGTGTGAAGAGCAGCGAGCTGATCACGTAGCCGTGTATCAGCAGTGTGAACAGCAGTGAGCTGATCACGTAGTCGTCTGTCAGCAGTGTGAACAGCAGTGAGCTGATCACGTAGTCGTGTGTCAGCAGTGTGAACAGCACTGAGCTGATCACGTAGTCGTGTGTCAGCAGTGTGAACAGCAGCGAGTTGTTCACGTAGTCGTGTATCAGCAGTGTGAACAGCAGTGAGCTGAGCACACCGTCGTGTGTCAGCAGTGTGAACAGGAGCGGACTGATCGCGTAGTCGTGTGTCAGCAGTGTGAACAGCAGCGGACTAAGCACGTAGTTGTGTGTCAGCAGTGTGAACAGCAGCGGACTGAGAACACTGCCGTGTGTCAGCAGTGTGAACAGTAGCCAGCTGAGCACACAGTCGTATGTCAGCAGTGTGAACAGCAGCGGACTGAGCGCGTAGTTGTGTTTCTGCAGTGTGAACAACAGCAAGCTGAGCACACAGTCGTGTGTCTGCCGTGTGAACAGCAGTGAGCTGAGAACATAGTCGTGCGTCCGCAGTGTGAACAGCAGCGAGCTGAGCACGTAGTCGTGTGTCAGCAGTGTGAACAGCAGCGAACTGAGCACACAGTCGTGTGTCATCGGTGTGAGCAGCTGTGAGCCGAGCACACAGTCGTGTGGCTGCAGTGTGAACAGCTGCGGTGTGAGCACACAGTTGTGTGTCAGCAGTGTGAACAGTAGAGAGCTGAGCACACAGTCGTGTGGCTGCAGTGTGAACAACAGCAAGCTGAGCACTTAGTCGTGTGTCAGCAGTGTGAACAGCCGCGGTCTGAGCACACAGTCGTGTGTTAGCAGTGTGATCAGCAGCGAGCTGAGCACACAGTCGTGTGTCAGCAGTGTGAACAGCAGCGGTCTGAGCGCGTAGTCGTGTGTCAGCAGTGTGAACAGTAGAGAGCTGAGCACACAGTCGTGTGGCTGCAGTGTGAACAACAGCAAGTTGAGCACGTAGTCGTGTGTCAGCAGTGTGAACAGAAGCGGACTGAGCACATAGTCATGTGTCAGCAGTGTGAACAGCAGCGAGCTGAGCACGTAGTCGTGTGTCAGTAGTGTGAACAGAAGCGGACTGAGCACACAGTCATGTGTCAGCAGTGTGAAGAGCAGCGAGCTGATCACGTAGTCGTGTATCAGCAGTGTGAACAGCAGTGAGCTGATCGCGTAGTCGTGTGTCAGCAGTGTGAACAGCAGCGGACTAAGCACGTAGTTGTGTGTCAGCAGTGTGAACAGTAGCGGAGTGAGAACACTGCCGTCTGTCAGCAGTGTGAACAGTAGCGAGCTGAGCACACAGTCGTGTGTCAGCAGTGTGAACTGCAGCGGACTGAGCGCGTAGTTGTGTTTCTGCAGTGTGAACAACAGCAAGCTGAGCACACAGTCGTGTGTCTGCCGTGTGAACAGCAGTGAGCTGAGAACATAGTCGTGTGTCAGCAGTGTGAACAGCAGCGAACTGAGCACACAGTCGTGTGTCATCAGTGTGAGCAGCAGTGAGCCGAGCACACAGTCGTGTGGCTGCAGTGTGAACAGCTGCGGTGTGAGCACACAGTCGGGTGTCAGCAGTGTGAACAGTAGAGAGCTGAGCACACAGTCGTGTGGCTGTAGTGTGAACAACAGCAAGCTGAGCACTTAGTCGTGTGTCAGCAGTGTGACCCGCAGCGGACTGAGCACATAGTCATGTGTCAGCAGTGTGAACAGCAGCGGTCTGAGCACACAGTCGTGTGTCAGCAGAGTGAACAGCAGCGATCTGAGTAAGTAGTCGTGTGTCAGCAGAGAGAACAGCAGCGAGCTGAGCACGTAGTCGTTTGTCAGCAGTGTGAACAGTAGCAAGCTGAGCACACTGTCGTGTGTCAGCAGTGTGAACAGCCGCGGTCTGAGCACACAGTCGTGTGTCAGCAGTGTGATCAGCAGCGAGCTGAGCACACAGTCGTTTGTCAGCAGTGTGAACAGCAGCGATCTGAGCACGGAGTCGTGTGTCAGCAGAGAGAACAGCAGCGAGCTGAGCACACAGTCGTGTGTCAGCAGTGTGAACAGCAGCCTGCTGAGCACGTGGTCGTGTGTTAGCAGTGTGAACAGCAGTGGACTGAGCACTAGTCATGTGTCAGCAGTGTGAACAGCAGCGAACTGAGCGCGTAGTCGTGTGTCGGCAGTGTAAACAGCAGCGGACTGAGAACAGAGCCGTGTGTCAGCAGTGTGAACAGTAGAGAGCTGAGCACACAGTCGTGTGGCTGCAGTGTGAACAACAGCAAGTTGAGCACGTAGTCGTGTGTCAGCAGTGTGAACAGAAGCAGACTGAGCACATAGTCATGTGTCAGCAGTGTGAACAGCAGCCAGCTGAGCACGTAGTCGTGTGTCAGTAGTGTGAACAGAAGCGGACTGAGCACACAGTCATGTGTCAGCAGTGTGAAGAGCAGCGAGCTGATCACGTAGCCGTGTATCAGCAGTGTGAACAGCAGTGAGCTGATCACGTAGTCGTCTGTCAGCAGTGTGAACAGCAGTGAGCTGATCACGTAGTCGTGTGTCAGCAGTGTGAACAGCACTGAGCTGATCACGTAGTCGTGTGTCAGCAGTGTGAACAGCAGCGAGTTGTTCACGTAGTCGTGTATCAGCAGTGTGAACAGCAGTGAGCTGAGCACACCGTCGTGTGTCAGCAGTGTGAACAGGAGCGGACTGATCGCGTAGTCGTGTGTCAGCAGTGTGAACAGCAGCGGACTAAGCACGTAGTTGTGTGTCAGCAGTGTGAACAGCAGCGGACTGAGAACACTGCCGTGTGTCAGGAGTGTGAACAGTAGCCAGCTGAGCACACAGTCGTGTGTCAGCAGTGTGAACAGCAGCGGACTGAGCGCGTAGTTGTGTTTCTGCAGTGTGAACAACAGCAAGCTGAGCACACAGTCGTGTGTCTGCCGTGTGAACAGCAGTGAGCTGAGAACATAGTCGTGCGTCCGCAGTGTGAACAGCAGCGAGCTGAGCACGTAGTCGTGTGTCAGCAGTGTGAACAGCAGCGAACTGAGCACACAGTCGTGTGTCATCAGTGTGAGCAGCTGTGAGCCGAGCACACAGTCGTGTGGCTGCAGTGTGAACAGCTGCGGTGTGAGCACACAGTTGTGTGTCAGCAGTGTGAACAGTAGAGAGCTGAGCACACAGTCGTGTGTCAGCAGTGTGAACAGCAGCGAGCTGAGCACGTAGTCGTGTGTCAGCAGTGTGAACAGTAGCAAGCTGAGCACACTGTCGTGTGTCAGCAGTGTGAACAGCCGCAGTCTGAGCACACACTCGTGTGTCAGCAGTGTGATCAGCAGCGAGCTGAGCACACAGTCGTGTGTCAGCAGTGTGAACAGCAGCCTGCTGAGCACGTAGTCGTGTGTTAGCAGTGTGAACAGCAGTGGACTGAGCACATAGTTGTGTGTCCGCAGTGTGAACAGCAGTGAGCTGATCACGTAGTCGTGTATCAGCAGTGTGAACAGCAGCGAGCTGATCACGTAGTCGTGTATCAGCAGTGTGAACAGCAGTGAGCTGAGCACGGAGTCGTGTGTCAGCAGTGTGAACAGCAGCGAACTGAGCACACAGTCGTGTGTCATCAGTGTGAGCAGCTGTGAGCCGAGCACACAGTCGTGTGGCTGCAGTGTGAACAGCTGCGGTGTGAGCACACAGTTGTGTGTCAGCAGTGTGAACAGTAGAGAGCTGAGCACACAGTCGTGTGTCAGCAGTGTGAACAGCAGCGAGCTGAGCACGTAGTTGTTTGTCAGCAGTGTGAACAGTAGCAAGCTGAGCACACTGTCGTGTGTCAGCAGTGTGAACAGCCGCAGTCTGAGCACACAGTCGTGTGTCAGCAGTGTGATCAGCAGCGAGCTGAGCACACAGTCGTGTGTCAGCAGTGTGAACAGCAGCCTGCTGAGCACGTAGTCGTGTGTTAGCAGTGTGAACAGCAGTGGACTGAGCACATAGTTGTGTGTCCGCAGTGTGAACAGCAGTGAGCTGATCACGTAGTCGTGTATCAGCAGTGTGAACAGCAGCGAGCTGATCACGTAGTCGTGTATCAGCAGTGTGAACAGCAGTGAGCTGAGCACGGAGTCGTGTGTCAGCAGTGTGAACAGCAGCGAGCTGTTCACATAGTCGTGTATCAGCAGTGTGAACAGCAGTGAGCTGAGCACACCGTCGTGTGTCAGCAGTGTGAACAGCAGCGGACTGAGCGCGTATTCGTGTGTCAGCAGTGTGAACAGGAGCGGACTGAGCGCGTAGTCGTGTGTCAGCAGTGTGAACAGCAGTGGACTGAGCACACAGTCGTGTGTCTGCCGTGTGAACAGCAGTGAGCTGAGAACATAGTCGTGTGTCCGCACTGTGAACAGCAGCGAGCCGAGCACACAGTCGTGTGGCTGCAGTGTGAACAGCTGCGGTGTGAGCATACAGTCGTGTGTCAGCAGTGTGAACAGCAGCGGACTGAGCACACAGTCATGTGTCAGCAGTGTGAACAGCAGCAAGCTGAGCTCGCAGTCCTGTGTCAGCAGTGTGAACAGCAGCTGACTGAGCACACATTCGTGTGCCCGCAGTGTGATCAGCAGCGTGCTGATCACGTAGTCGTGTGTCAGCAGTGTTAAATGTAGTGGCCTGAGCACACAGTCGTCTGTAAGCAGTGTGAACAGCAGCGATCTGAGCACGTAGTCGTATATCAGCAGTGTGAACAGCAGTGAGCTGATCACGTAGTCGTGTGTCAGAAGTGTGAACAGCAGTGAGCTGATCACGTAGTCGTGTGTCAGCAGTGTGAACAGCAGCGATCTGATCACACAGTCGTGGGTCAGCAGTGTGATCAGCAGCGAGCTGAGCCACAGTCGTGTGTCAGCAGTGTGTATAGCAGCCTGCTGAGCCCGTAGTCGTGTGTCAGTAGAGTGAACAGCAGTGGACTGAGCACATAGTTGTGTGTCAGCAGTGTGAACAGCAGCGAGCTGATCACGTAGTCGTGTGTCAGCAGTGTGAACAGCAGTGAGCTGATCACATAGTCGTGTGTCAGCAGTCTGAACAGCACTGAGCTGATCACGTAGTCGTGTGTCAGCAGTGTGAACAGCAGCGAGCTGTTCACATAGTCGTGTATCAGCAGTGTGAACAGCAGCGGACTGAGCACGTAGTTGTGTGTCAGCAGTGTGAACAGCAGTGGACTGAGAACACAGCCGTGTGTCAGCAGTGTGAACAGTAGAGAGCTGAGAACATAGTCGTGTGTCCGCACTGTGAACAGCAGCGAGCTGAGCACGTAGTCGTGTGTCAGCAGTGTGAACAGCAGCGGACTGAGCACACAGCCGTGTGTCAGCACTGTGAACAGTAGAGAGCTGATAACATAGTCGTGTGTCCGCACTGTGAACAGCAGCGAGCTGAGCACGTAGTCGTGTGTCAGCAATGTGAACAGCAGCGGACTTAGCACACAGTCATGTGTCAGCAGTGTGAACAGGAGCGGTCTTTTCACACAATCGTGTGTCAGCACTGTGAACAGCAGCGGACTGAGCACACAGTCGTGTGTCAGCAGTGTGAACAGCAGTGAGCTGATCACGTAGTCGTGTGTCAGCAGTGTGAACAGCAGTGAGCTGAGCACGTAGTTGTGTGTCAGCAGTGTGAACAGCAGCGGACTGAGTACACAGTCGTGTGTCATCAGTGTGAGCAGCAGTGAGCCGCGCACCCAGTTGTGTGGCTGCAGTGTGAGCACACAGTCGTGTGTCAGCAGTGTGAACAGTAGAGAGCTGAGCACACAGTCGTGTGGCTGCAGTGTGAACAACAGCAAGCTGAGCACTTAGTCGTGTGTCAGCAGTGTGAACCGCAGCAGACTGAGCACATAGTCATGTGTCAGCAGTGTGAACAGCAGCGGTCTGAGCACACAGTCGTGTGTCAGCAGTGTGAACAGCAGCGAGCTGTTCACATAGTCGTGTATCAGCAGTGTGAACAGCAGCGGACTGAGCACGTAGTTGTGTGTCAGCAGTGTGAACAGCAGTGGACTGAGAACACAGCCGTGTGTCAGCAGTGTGAACATTAGAGAGCTGAGAACGTAGTCGTGTGTCCGCACTGTGAACAGCAGCGAGCTGAGCACGTAGTCGTGTGTCAGCAGTGTGAACAGCAGCGGACTGAGCACACAGCCGTGTGTCAGCAGTGTGAACAGTAGAGAGCTGATAACATAGTCGTGTGTCCGCACTGTGAACAGCAGTGAGCTGATCACGTAGTCGTGTATCAGCAGTGTGAACAGCAGCGAGCTGATCACGTAGTCGTGTATCAGCAGTGTGAACAGCACTGAGCTGTTCACATAGTCGTGTATCAGCAGTGTGAACAGCAGTGAGCTGAGCACACCGTCGTGTGTCAGTAGTGTGAACAGGAGCAGACTGAGCGCGTAGTCGTGTGTCAGCAGTGTGAACAGCAGCTGACTAAGCACACATTCGTGTGCCCGCAGTGTGATCAGCAGCGTGCTGATCACGTAATCGTGTGTCAGCAGTGTTAAATGTAGTGGCCTGAGCACACAGTCGTCTGTAAGCAGTGTGAACAGCAGCGATCTGAGCACGTAGTCGTATATCAGCAGTGTGAACAGCAGTGAGCTGATCACGTAGTCGTGTGTCAGCAGTGTGAACAGCAGTGAGCTGATCACGTAGTCGTGTGTCAGCAGTGTGAACAGCAGCGATCTGATCACACAGTCGTGGGTCAGCAGTGTGATCAGCAGCGAGCTGAGCCACAGTCGTGTGTCAGCAGTGTGTATAGCAGCCTGCTGAGCCCGTAGTCGTGTGTCAGTAGAGTGAACAGCAGTGGACTGAGCACATAGTTGTGTGTCAGCAGTGTGAACAGCAGCGAGCTGATCACGTAGTCGTGTGTCAGCAGTGTGAACAGCAGTGAGCTGATCACATAGTCGTGTGTCAGCAGTCTGAACAGCACTGAGCTGATCACGTAGTCGTGTGTCAGCAGTGTGAACAGCAGCGAGCTGTTCACATAGTCGTGTATCAGCAGTGTGAACAGCAGCGGACTGAGCACGTAGTTGTGTGTCAGCAGTGTGAACAGCAGTGGACTGAGAACACAGCCGTGTGTCAGCAGTGTGAACAGTAGAGAGCTGAGAACATAGTCGTGTGTCCGCACTGTGAACAGCAGCGAGCTGAGCACGTAGTCGTGTGTCAGCAGTGTGAACAGCAGCGGACTGAGCACACAGCCGTGTGTCAGCAGTGTGAACAGTAGAGAGCTGATAACATAGTCGTGTGTCCGCACTGTGAACAGCAGCGAGCTGAGCACGTAGTCGTGTGTCAGCTGTGTGAACAGCAGCGGACTTAGCACACAGTCATGTGTCAGCAGTGTGAACAGGAGCGGTCTTTTCACACAATCGTGTGTCAGTACTGTGAACAGCAGCGGACTGAGCACACAGTCGTGTGTCAGCAGTGTGAACAGCAGTGAGCTGAGCACACTGTCGTGTGTCAGCAGTGTGAACAGGAGCGGACTGATCGCGTAGTCGTGTGTCAGCAGTGTGAACAGCAGCGGACTGAGCACGTAGTTGTGTGTCAGCAGTGTGAACAGCAGCGGACTGAGCACACAGTCGTGTGTCATCAGTGTGAGCAGCAGTGAGCCGCGCACACAGTTGTGTGGCTGCAGTGTGAGCACACAGTCGTGTGTCAGCAGTGTGAACAGTAGAGAGCTGATCACACAGTCGTGTGGCTGCAGTGTGAACAACAGCAAGCTGAGCACTTAGTCGTGTGTCAGCAGTGTGAACCGCAGCAGACTGAGCACATAGTCATGTGTCAACAGTGTGAACAGCAGCGGTCTGAGCACACAGTCGTGTGTCAGCAGTGTGAACAGCATCCTACTGAGCACGTAGTCGTGTGTTAGCAGTGTGAACAGCAGTGGACTGAGCACATAGTTGTGTGTCAGCAGTGTGAACAGCAGTGAGCTGATCACGTAGTCGTGTATCAGCAGTGTGAACAGCAGCGAGCTGATCACGTAGTCGTGTATCAGCAGTGTGAACAGCAGTGAGCTGATCACGTAGTCGTGTGTCAGCAGTGTGAACAGCACTGAGCTGATTACGTAGTCGTGTGTCAGCAGTGTGAACAGCAGTGAGCTGTTCACATAGTCGTGCATCAGCAGTGTGAACAGCAGTGAGCTGAGAACACCGTCGTGTGTCAGCAGTGTGAACAGGAGCGGACTGAGCGCGTAGTCGTGTGTCAGCAGTGTGAACAGCAGCGGACTGAGCACGTGGTTGTGTGTCAGCAGTGTGAACAGCAGCGGACTGAGAACACAGCCGTGTGTCAGCAGTGTGAACATTAGAGAGCTGAGCACACAGTCATGTGGCTGCAGTGTTAACAACAGCAAGCTGAGCACACAGTCGTGTGTCTGCCGTGTGAACAGCAGTGAGCTGAGAACATAGTCGTGTGTCCGCACTGTGAACAGCAGCGAGCTGAGCACGTAGTCGTGTGTCAGCAGTGTGAACAGCAGCGGACTGAGAACACAGCCGTGTGTCAGCAGTGTGAACAGTAGAGAGCTGAGCACACAGTCATGTGGCTGCAGTGTGAACAACAGCAAGCTGAGCACACAGTCGTGTGTCTGCCGTTTGAACAGCAGTGAGCTGAGAGCATAGTCGTGTGTCCGAACTGTGAACAGCAGCAGGCCGAGCACACAGTCGTGTGGCTGCAGTGTGAACAGCTGCGGTGTGAGCACACAGTCGTGTGTCAGCAGTGTGAACAGCAGCGGACTGAGCACACAGTCATGTGTCAACAGTGTGAACAGCAGCAAGCTGAGCTCGCAGTCCTGTGTCAGCAGTGTGAACAGCAGTGAGCTGAGCACACAGTTGTGTGTCATCAGTGTGAACAGGAGCGGACTGTGCGCGTAGTCGTGTGTCAGCAGTCTGAACAGTAGTGGCCTGAGCACACAGTCGTGTGTCAGCAGTGTGATCAGCAGCGAGCTGAGCACACAGTCGTGTGTCAGCAGTGTGAACAGCATCCTGCTGAGCACGTAGTCGTGTGTTAGCAGTGTGAACAGCAGTGGACTGAGCACATAGTCGTATGTCAGCAGTGTGAACAGCAGTGGACTGAGCACATAGTTGTGTGTCACAGTGTGAACAGCAGTGAGCTGATCACGTAGTCGTGTATCAGCAGTGTGAACAGCAGCGAGCTGATCACGTAGTCGTGTATCAGCAGTGTGAACAGCACTGAGCTGATCACGTAGTCGTGTGTCAGCAGTGTGAACAGCACTGAGCTGATCACGTAGTCGTGTGTCAGCAGTGTGAACAGCAGTGAGCTGTTCACATAGTCGTGTATCAGCAGTGTGAACAGCAGTGAGCTGAGAACACCGTCGTGTGTCAGCAGTGTGAACAGGAGCGGACTGAGCGCGTAGTCGTGTGTCAGCAGTGTGAACAGCAGCGGACTGAGCACGTGGTTGTGTGTCAGCAGTGTGAACAGCAGCGGACTGAGAACACAGCCGTGTGTCAGCAGTGTGAACATTAGAGAGCTGAGCACACAGTCATGTGGCTGCAGTGTTAACAACAGCAAGCTGAGCACACAGTCGTGTGTCTGCCGTGTGAACAGCAGTGAGCTGAGAACATAGTCGTGTGTCAGCAGTGTGAACAGCAGCGAGCTGTTCACATAGTCGTGTATCAGCAGTGTGAACAGCAGCGGACTGAGCACGTAGTTGTGTGTCAGCAGTGTGAACAGCAGTGGACTGAGAACACAGCCGTGTGTCAGCAGTGTGAACAGTAGAGAGCTGAGAACATAGTCGTGTGTCCGCACTGTGAACAGCAGCGAGCTGAGCACGTAGTCGTGTGTCAGCAGTGTGAACAGCAGCGGACTGAGCACACAGCCGTGTGTCAGCACTGTGAACAGTAGAGAGCTGATAACATAGTCGTGTGTCCGCACTGTGAACAGCAGCGAGCTGAGCACGTAGTCGTGTGTCAGCAGTGTGAACAGCAGCGGACTTAGCACACAGTCATGTGTCAGCAGTGTGAACAGGAGCGGTCTTTTCACACAATCGTGTGTCAGCACTGTGAACAGCAGCGGACTGAGCACACAGTCGTGTGTCAGCAGTGTGAACAGCAGTGAGCTGATCACGTAGTCGTGTGTCAGCAGTGTGAACAGCAGTGAGCTGAGCACGTAGTTGTGTGTCAGCAGTGTGAACAGCAGCGGACTGAGTACACAGTCGTGTGTCATCAGTGTGAGCAGCAGTGAGCCGCGCAACCAGTTGTGTGGCTGCAGTGTGAGCACACAGTCGTGTGTCAGCAGTGTGAACAGTAGAGAGCTGAGCACACAGTCGTGTGGCTGCAGTGTGAACAACAGCAAGCTGAGCACTTAGTCGTGTGTCAGCAGTGTGAACCGCAGCAGACTGAGCACATAGTCATGTGTCAGCAGTGTGAACAGCAGCGGTCTGAGCACACAGTCGTGTGTCAGCAGTGTGAACAGCAGCGAGCTGTTCACATAGTCGTGTATCAGCAGTGTGAACAGCAGCGGACTGAGCACGTAGTTGTGTGTCAGCAGTGTGAACAGCAGTGGACTGAGAACACAGCCGTGTGTCAGCAGTGTGAACATTAGAGAGCTGAGAACGTAGTCGTGTGTCCGCACTGTGAACAGCAGCGAGCTGAGCACGTAGTCGTGTGTCAGCAGTGTGAACAGCAGCGGACTGAGCACACAGCCGTGTGTCAGCAGTGTGAACAGTAGAGAGCTGATAACATAGTCGTGTGTCCGCACTGTGAACAGCAGTGAGCTGATCACGTAGTCGTGTATCAGCAGTGTGAACAGCAGTGAGCTGAGCACACCGTCGTGTGTCAGTAGTGTGAACAGGAGCAGACTGAGCGCGTAGTCGTGTGTCAGCAGTGTGAACAGCAGCTGACTAAGCACACATTCGTGTGCCCGCAGTGTGATCAGCAGCGTGCTGATCACGTAATCGTGTGTCAGCAGTGTTAAATGTAGTGGCCTGAGCACACAGTCGTCTGTAAGCAGTGTGAACAGCAGCGATCTGAGCACGTAGTCGTATATCAGCAGTGTGAACAGCAGTGAGCTGATCACGTAGTCGTGTGTCAGCAGTGTGAACAGCAGTGAGCTGATCACGTAGTCGTGTGTCAGCAGTGTGAACAGCAGCGATCTGATCACACAGTCGTGGGTCAGCAGTGTGATCAGCAGCGAGCTGAGCCACAGTCGTGTGTCAGCAGTGTGTATAGCAGCCTGCTGAGCCCGTAGTCGTGTGTCAGTAGAGTGAACAGCAGTGGACTGAGCACATAGTTGTGTGTCAGCAGTGTGAACAGCAGCGAGCTGATCACGTAGTCGTGTGTCAGCAGTGTGAACAGCAGTGAGCTGATCACATAGTCGTGTGTCAGCAGTCTGAACAGCACTGAGCTGATCACGTAGTCGTGTGTCAGCAGTGTGAACAGCAGCGAGCTGTTCACATAGTCGTGTATCAGCAGTGTGAACAGCAGCGGACTGAGCACGTAGTTGTGTGTCAGCAGTGTGAACAGCAATGGACTGAGAACACAGCCGTGTGTCAGCAGTGTGAACAGTAGAGAGCTGAGAACATAGTCGTGTGTCCGCACTGTGAACAGCAGCGAGCTGAGCACGTAGTCGTGTGTCAGTAGTGTGAACAGCAGCGGACTGAGCACACAGCCGTGTGTCAGCAGTGTGAACAGTAGAGAGCTGATAACATAGTCGTGTGTCCGCACTGTGAACAGCAGCGAGCTGAGCACGTAGTCGTGTGTCAGCTGTGTGAACAGCAGCGGACTTAGCACACAGTCATGTGTCAGCAGTGTGAACAGGAGCGGTCTTTTCACACAATCGTGTGTCAGTACTGTGAACAGCAGCGGACTGAGCACACAGTCGTGTGTCAGCAGTGTGAACAGCAGTGAGCTGATCACGTAGTCGTGTGTCAGCAGTGTGAACAGCAGTGAGCTGAGCACACTGTCGTGTGTCAGCAGTGTGAACAGGAGCGGACTGATCGCGTAGTCGTGTGTCAGCAGTGTGAACAGCAGCGGACTGAGCACGTAGTTGTGTGTCAGCAGTGTGAACAGCAGCGGACTGAGCACACAGTCGTGTGTCATCAGTGTGAGCAGCAGTGAGCCGCGCACACAGTTGTGTGGCTGCAGTGTGAGCACACAGTCGTGTGTCAGCAGTGTGAACAGTAGAGAGCTGATCACACAGTCGTGTGGCTGCAGTGTGAACAACAGCCAGCTGAGCACTTAGTCGTGTGTCAGCAGTGTGAACCGCAGCAGACTGAGCACATAGTCATGTGTCAGCAGTGTGAACAGCAGCGGTCTGAGCACACAGTCGTGTGTCAGCAGTGTGAACAGCAGCGATCTGAGCACGTAGTCGTGTGTCAGCAGAAACAGCAGCGAGCTGAGCACATAGTCGTTTGTCAGCAGTGTGAACAGTAGCAAGCTGAGCACACTGTTGTGTGTCAGCAGTGTGAACAGCCGCAGTCTGAGCACACAGTCGTGTGTCAGCAGTGTGATCAGCAGCGAGCTGAGCACACAGTCGTGTGTCAGCAGTGTGAACAGCAGTGAGCTGAGCACACAGTTGTGTGTCATCAGTGTGAACAGGAGCGGACTGTGCGCGTAGTCGTGTGTCAGCAGTCTGAACAGTAGTGGCCTGAGCACACAGTCGTGTGTCAGCAGTGTGATCAGCAGCGAGCTGAGCACACAGTCGTGTGTCAGCAGTGTGAACAGCATCCTGCTGAGCACGTAGTCGTGTGTTAGCAGTGTGAACAGCAGTGGACTGAGCACATAGTCGTATGTCAGCAGTGTGAACAGCAGTGGACTGAGCACATAGTTGTGTGTCAGCAGTGTGAACAGCAGTGAGCTGATCACGTAGTCGTGTATCAGCAGTGTGAACAGCAGCGAGCTGATCACGTAGTCGTGTATCAGCAGTGTGAACAGCACTGAGCTGATCACGTAGTCGTGTGTCAGCAGTGTGAACAGCACTGAGCTGATCACGTAGTCGTGTGTCAGCAGTGTGAACAGCAGTGAGCTGTTCACATCGTCGTGTATCAGCAGTGTGAACAGCAGTGAGCTGAGAACACCGTCGTGTGTCAGCAGTGTGAACAGGAGCGGACTGAGCGCGTAGTCGTGTGTCAGCAGTGTGAACAGCAGCGGACTGAGCACGTGGTTGTGTGTCAGCAGTGTGAACAGCAGCGGACTGAGAACACAGCCGTGTGTCAGCAGTGTGAACATTAGAGAGCTGAGCACACAGTCATGTGGCTGCAGTGTTAACAACAGCAAGCTGAGCACACAGTCGTGTGTCTGCCGTGTGAACAGCAGTGAGCTGAGAACATAGTCGTGTGTCCGCACTGTGAACAGCAGCGAGCTGAGCACGTAGTCGTGTGTCAGCAGTGTGAACAGCAGCGGACTGAGAACACAGCCGTGTGTCAGCAGTGTGAACAGTAGAGAGCTGAGCACACAGTCATGTGGCTGCAGTGTGAACAACAGCAAGCTGAGCACACAGTCGTGTGTCTGCCGTGTGAACAGCAGTGAGCTGAGAGCATAGTCGTGTGTCCGAACTGTGAACAGCAGCGAGCCGAGCACACAGTCGTGTGGCTGCAGTGTGAACAGCTGCGGTGTGAGCACACAGTCGTGTGTCAGCAGTGTGAACAGCAGCGGACTGAGCACACAGTCATGTGTCAGCAGTGTGAACAGCAGCAAGCTGAGCTCGCAGTCCTGTGTCAGCAGTGTGAACAGCAGTGAGCTGAGCACACAGTTGTGTGTCATCAGTGTGAACAGGAGCGGACTGTGCGCGTAGTCGTGTGTCAGCAGTCTGAACAGTAGTGGCCTGAGCACGTAGTCGTTTGTCAGCAGTGTGAACAGTAGCAAGCTGAGCACACTGTCGTGTGTCAGCAGTGTGAACAGCCGCGGTCTGAGCACAGAGTTGTGTGTCAGCAGTGTGATCAGCAGCGAGCTGAGCACACAATCGTGTGTCAGCAGTGTGAACAGCAGCCTGCTGAGCACATAGTCGTGTGTCAGCAGTGTGAACTGTAGTGGCCTGAGCACTCAGTCGTGTGTCAGCAGTGTGAACAGCAGTGGACTGAGCACATAGTTGTGTGTCAGCAGTGTGAACAGCAGTGAGCTGATCACGTAGTCGTGTATCAGCAGTGTGAACAGCAGCGAGCTGATCACGTAGTCGTGTATCAGCAGTGTGAACAGCACTGAGCTGATCACGTAGTCGTGTGTCAGCAGTGTGAACAGCAGCGAACTGTTCACATAGTCGTGTATCAGCAGTGTGAACAGCAGTGAGCTGGGCACACCGTCGTGTGTCAGCAGTGTGAACAGGAGCGGACTGAGCGCGTAGTCGTGTGTCAGCGGTGTGAACAGTAGCGGACTGAGCACACAGCCGTGTGTCAGCAGTGTGAACAGCAGCGAGCTGATCACGTAGTCGTGTATCAGCAGTGTGAACAGCACTGAGCTGATCACGTAGTCGTGTGTCAGCAGTGTGAACAGCAGCGAACTGTTCACATAGTCGTGTATCAGCAGTGTGAACAGCAGCGAGCTGAGCACGTAGTCGTGTGTCAGCAGTGTGAACAGCAGCGGACTGAGCACACAGCCGTGTGTCAGCAGTGTGAACAGTAGAGAGCTGATAACATAGTCGTGTGTCCGCACTGTGAACAGCAGCGAGCTGAGCACGTAGTCGTGTGTCAGCTGTGTGAACAGCAGCGGACTTAGCACACAGTCATGTGTCAGCAGTGTGAACAGGAGCGGTCTTTTCACACAATCGTGTGTCAGTACTGTGAACAGCAGCGGACTGAGCACACAGTCGTGTGTCAGCAGTGTGAACAGCAGTGAGCTGATCACGTAGTCGTGTGTCAGCAGTGTGAACAGCAGTGAGCTGAGCACACTGTCGTGTGTCAGCAGTGTGAACAGGAGCGGACTGATCGCGTAGTCGTGTGTCAGCAGTGTGAACAGCAGCGGACTGAGCACGTAGTTGTGTGTCAGCAGTGTGAACAGCAGCGGACTGAGCACACAGTCGTGTGTCATCAGTGTGAGCAGCAGTGAGCCGCGCACACAGTTGTGTGGCTGCAGTGTGAGCACACAGTCGTGTGTCAGCAGTGTGAACAGTAGAGAGCTGATCACACAGTCGTGTGGCTGCAGTGTGAACAACAGCAAGCTGAGCACTTAGTCGTGTGTCAGCAGTGTGAACCGCAGCAGACTGAGCACATAGTCATGTGTCAGCAGTGTGAACAGCAGCGGTCTGAGCACACAGTCGTGTGTCAGCAATGTGAACAGCAGCGATCTGAGCACGTAGTCGTGTGTCAGCAGAAACAGCAGCGAGCTGAGCACATAGTCGTTTGTCAGCAGTGTGAACAGTAGCAAGCTGAGCACACTGTTGTGTGTCAGCAGTGTGAACAGCCGCAGTCTGAGCACACAGTCGTGTGTCAGCAGTGTGATCAGCAGCGAGCTGAGCACACAGTCGTGTGTCAGCTGTGTGAACAGCATCCTACTGAGCACGTAGTCGTGTGTTAGCAGTGTGAACAGCAGTGGACTGAGCACATAGTTGTGTGTCAGCAGTGTGAACAGCAGTGAGCTGATCACGTAGTCGTGTATCAGCAGTGTGAACAGCAGCGAGCTGATCACGTAGTCGTGTATCAACAGTGTGAACAGCAGTGAGCTGATCACGTAGTCGTGTGTCAGCAGTGTGAACAGCACTGAGCTGATTACGTAGTCGTGTGTCAGCAGTGTGAACAGCAGTGAGCTGTTCACATAGTCGTGCATCAGCAGTGTGAACAGCAGTGAGCTGAGAACACCGTCGTGTGTCAGCAGTGTGAACAGGAGCGGACTGAGCGCGTAGTCGTGTGTCAGCAGTGTGAACTGCAGCGGACTGAGCACGTGGTTGTGTGTCAGCAGTGTGAACAGCAGCGGACTGAGAACACAGCCGTGTGTCAGCAGTGTGAACATTAGAGAGCTGAGCACACAGTCATGTGGCTGCAGTGTTAACAACAGCAAGCTGAGCACACAGTCGTGTGTCTGCCGTGTGAACAGCAGTGAGCTGAGAACATAGTCGTGTGTCCGCACTGTGAACAGCAGCGAGCTGAGCACGTAGTCGTGTGTCAGCAGTGTGAACAGCAGCGGACTGAGAACACAGCCGTGTGTCAGCAGTGTGAACAGTAGAGAGCTGAGCACACAGTCATGTGGCTGCAGTGTGAACAACAGCAAGCTGAGCACACAGTCGTGTGTCTGCCGTGTGAACAGCAGTGAGCTGAGAGCATAGTCGTGTGTCCGAACTGTGAACAGCAGCGAGCCGAGCACACAGTCGTGTGGCTGCAGTGTGAACAGCTGCGGTGTGAGCACACAGTCGTGTGTCAGCAGTGTGAACAGCAGCGGACTGAGCACACAGTCATGTGTCAACAGTGTGAACAGCAGCAAGCTGAGCTCGCAGTCCTGTGTCAGCAGTGTGAACAGCAGTGAGCTGAGCACACAGTTGTGTGTCATCAGTGTGAACAGGAGCGGACTGTGCGCGTAGTCGTGTGTCAGCAGTCTGAACAGTAGTGGCCTGAGCACACAGTCGTGTATCAGCAGTGTGAACAGCAGCAGACTGAGCATGTAGTTGTGTGTCAGCAGTGTGAGCAGCAGTGAGCCGAGCACACAGTCGTGTGGCTGCAGTGTGAACAGCTGCGGTGTGAGCACACAGTCGTGTGTCAGCAGTGTGAACAGTAGAGAGCTGAGCACACAGTCGTGTGGCTGCAGTGTGAACAACAGCAAGCTGAGCACGTAGTCGTGTGTCAGCAGAGAGAGCAGCAGCGAGCTGAGCACATAGTCGTTTGTCAGCAGTGTGAACAGTAGCAAGCTGAGCACACTGTCGTGTGTCAGCAGTGTGAACAGCCGCAGTCTGAGCACGTAGTCCTGTGTCAGCAGTGTGATCAGCAGCGAGCTGAGCACACAGTCGTGTGTCAGCAGTGTGAACAGCATCCTGCTGAGCACGTAGTCGTGTGTTAGCAGTGTGAACAGCAGTGGACTGAGCACATAGTCGTATGTCAGCACTGTGAACAGCAGTGGACTGAGCACATAGTTGTGTGTCAGCAGTGTGAACAGCAGTGAGCTGATCACGTAGTCGTGTATCAGCAGTGTGAACAGCAGCGAGCTGATCACGTAGTCGTGTATCAGCAGTGTGAACAGCACTGAGCTGATCACGTAGTCGTGTGTCAGCAGTGTGAACAGCACTGAGCTGATCACGTAGTCGTGTGTCAGCAGTGTGAACAGCAGTGAGCTGTTCACATCGTCGTGTATCAGCAGTGTGAACAGCAGTGAGCTGAGAACACCGTCGTGTGTCAGCAGTGTGAACAGGAGCGGACTGAGCGCGTAGTCGTGTGTCAGCAGTGTGAACAGCAGCGGACTGAGCACGTGGTTGTGTGTCAGCAGTGTGAACAGCAGCGGACTGAGAACACAGCCGTGTGTCAGCAGTGTGAACATTAGAGAGCTGAGCACACAGTCATGTGGCTGCAGTGTTAACAACAGCAAGCTGAGCACACAGTCGTGTGTCTGCCGTGTGAACAGCAGTGAGCTGAGAACATAGTCGTGTGTCCGCACTGTGAACAGCAGCGAGCTGAGCACGTAGTCGTGTGTCAGCAGTGTGAACAGCAGCGGACTGAGAACACAGCCGTGTGTCAGCAGTGTGAACAGTAGAGAGCTGAGCACACAGTCATGTGGCTGCAGTGTGAACAACAGCAAGCTGAGCACACAGTCGTGTGTCTGCCGTGTGAACAGCAGTGAGCTGAGAGCATAGTCGTGTGTCCGAACTGTGAACAGCAGCGAGCCGAGCACACAGTCGTGTGGCTGCAGTGTGAACAGCTGCGGTGTGAGCACACAGTCGTGTGTCAGCAGTGTGAACAGCAGCGGACTGAGCACACAGTCATGTGTCAGCAGTGTGAACAGCAGCAAGCTGAGCTCGCAGTCCTGTGTCAGCAGTGTGAACAGCAGTGAGCTGAGCACACAGTTGTGTGTCATCAGTGTGAACAGGAGCGGACTGTGCGCGTAGTCGTGTGTCAGCAGTCTGAACAGTAGTGGCCGGAGCACACAGTCGTGTGTCAGCAGTGTGAACAGCAGCGAACTGAGCATGTAGTTGTGTGTCAGCAGTGTGAGCAGCAGTGAGCCGAGCACACAGTCGTGTGGCTGCAGTGTGAACAGCTGCGGTGTGAGCACACAGTCGTGTGTCAGCAGTGTGAACAGTAGAGAGCTGAGCACACAGTCGTGTGGCTGCAGTGTGAACAACAGCAAGCTGAGCACTTAGTTGTGTGTCAGCAGTGTGAACCACAGCGGACTGAGCACATAGTCATGTGTCAGCAGTGTGAACAGCAGCGGTCTGAGCACACAGTCGTGTGTCAGCAGTGTGAACAGCAGCGAGCTGAGCACGTAGTCCTGTGTCAGCAGAGAGAACAGCAGCGAGCTGAGCACGTAGTCGTTTGTCAGCAGTGTGAACAGTAGCAAGCTGAGCACACTGTCGTGTGTCAGCAGTGTGAACAGCCGCGGTCTGAGCACAGAGTTGTGTGTCAGCAGTGTGATCAGCAGCGAGCTGAGCACACAATCGTGTGTCAGCAGTGTGAACAGCAGCCTGCTGAGCACATAGTCGTGTGTCAGCAGTGTGAACTGTAGTGGCCTGAGCACTCAGTCGTGTGTCAGCAGTGTGAACAGCAGTGGACTGAGCACATAGTTGTGTGTCAGCAGTGTGAACAGCAGTGAGCTGATCACGTAGTCGTGTATCAGCAGTGTGAACAGCAGCGAGCTGATCACGTAGTCGTGTATCAGCAGTGTGAACAGCACTGAGCTGATCACGTAGTCGTGTGTCAGCAGTGTGAACAGCAGCGAACTGTTCACATAGTCGTGTATCAGCAGTGTGAACAGCAGTGAGCTGAGCACACCGTCGTGTGTCAGCAGTGTGAACAGGAGCGGAATGAGCGCGTAGTCGTGTGTCAGCGGTGTGAACAGTAGCGGACTGAGCACACAGCCGTGTGTCAGCAGTGTGAACAGCAGCGAGCTGATCACGTAGTCGTGTATCAGCAGTGTGAACAGCACTGAGCTGATCACGTAGTCGTGTGTCAGCAGTGTGAACAGCAGCGAACTGTTCACATAGTCGTGTATCAGCAGTGTGAACAGCAGCCAGCTGAGCACGTAGTCGTGTGTCAGCAGTGTGAACAGCAGCGGACTGAGCACACAGCCGTGTGTCAGCAGTGTGAACAGCAGCGAGCTGATCACGTAGTCGTGTATCAGCAGTGTGAACACCACTGAGCTGATCACGTAGTCGTGTGTCAGCAGTGTGAACAGCAGCGAACTGTTCACATAGTCGTGTATCAGCAGTGTGAACAGCAGCGAGCTGAGCACGTAGTCGTGTGTCAGCAGTGTGAACAGCAGTGGACTGAGCACATAGTTGTGTGTCAGCAGTGTGAACAGCAGCGGACTTAGCACACAGTCATGTGTCAGCAGTGTGAACAGGAGCGGTCTTTTCACACAATCGTGTGTCAGTACTGTGAACAGCAGCGGACTGAGCACACAGTCGTGTGTCAGCAGTGTGAACAGCAGTGAGCTGATCACGTAGTCGTGTGTCAGCAGTGTGAACAGCAGTGAGCTGAGCACACTGTCGTGTGTCAGCAGTGTGAACAGGAGCGGACTGATCGCGTAGTCGT
Source organism: Mobula birostris (assembly GCF_030028105.1). Taxonomy (NCBI): domain Eukaryota; kingdom Metazoa; phylum Chordata; class Chondrichthyes; order Myliobatiformes; family Myliobatidae; genus Mobula; species Mobula birostris. The sequence continues at coordinate 137,917,789 of NC_092375.1, read as the reverse complement.
GTGTCAGCAGTGTGAACAGCAGCGGACTGAGCACGTAGTTGTGTGTCAGCAGTGTGAACAGCAGCGGACTGAGCACACTGTCGTGTGTCATCAGTGTGAGCAGCAGTGAGCCGCGCACCCAGTTGTGTGGCTGCAGTGTGAGCACACAGTCGTGTGTCAGCAGTGTGAACAGTAGAGAGCTGATCACACAGTCGTGTGGCTGCAGTGTGAACAACAGCAAGCTGAGCACTTAGTCGTGTGTCAGCAGTGTGAACCGCAGCAGACTGAGCACATAGTCATGTGTCAGCAGTGTGAACAGCAGCGGTCTGAGCACACAGTCGTGTGTCAGCTGTGTGAACAGCAGCGAGCTGTTCACATAGTCGTGTATCAGCAGTGTGAACAGCAGCGGACTGAGCACGTAGTTGTGTGTCAGCAGTGTGAACAGCAGTGGACTGAGAACACAGCCGTGTGTCAGCAGTGTGAACATTAGAGAGCTGAGAACGCAGTCGTGTGTCCGCACTGTGAACAGCAGCGAGCTGAGCACGTAGTCGTGTGTCAGCAGTGTGAACAGCAGCGGACTGAGCACACAGCCGTGTGTCAGCAGTGTGAACAGTAGAGAGCTGATAACATAGTCGTGTGTCCGCACTGTGAACAGCAGTGAGCTGATCACGTAGTCGTGTATCAGCAGTGTGAACAGCAGCGAGCGGATCACGTAGTCGTGTATCAGCAGTGTGAACAGCACTGAGCTGTTCACATAGTCGTGTATCAGCAGTGTGAACAGCAGTGAGCTGAGCACACCGTCGTGTGTCAGTAGTGTGAACAGGAGCAGACTGAGCGCGTAGTCGTGTGTCAGTAGTGTGAACAGCAGCTGACTAAGCACACATTCGTGTGCCCGCAGTGTGATCAGCAGCGTGCTGATCACGTAATCGTGTGTCAGCAGTGTTAAATGTAGTGGCCTGAGCACACAGTCGTCTGTAAGCAGTGTGAACAGCAGCGATCTGAGCACGTAGTCGTATATCAGCAGTGTGAACAGCAGTGAGCTGATCACGTAGTCATGTGTCAGCAGTGTGAACAGCAGTGAGCTGATCACGTAGTCGTGTGTCAGCAGTGTGAACAGCAGCGATCTGATCACACAGTCGTGGGTCAGCAGTGTGATCAGCAGCGAGCTGAGCCACAGTCGTGTGTCAGCAGTGTGTATAGCAGCCTGCTGAGCCCGTAGTCGTGTGTCAGTAGAGTGAACAGCAGTGGACTGAGCACATAGTTGTGTGTCAGCAGTGTGAACAGCAGCGAGCTGATCACGTAGTCGTGTGTCAGCAGTGTGAACAGCAGTGAGCTGATCACATAGTCGTGTGTCAGCAGTCTGAACAGCACTGAGCTGATCACGTAGTCGTGTGTCAGCAGTGTGAACAGCAGCGAGCTGTTCACATAGTCGTGTATCAGCAGTGTGAACAGCAGCGGACTGAGCACGTAGTTGTGTGTCAGCAGTGTGAACAGCAGTGGACTGAGAACACAGCCGTGTGTCAGCAGTGTGAACAGTAGAGAGCTGAGAACATAGTCGTGTGTCCGCACTGTGAACAGCAGCGAGCTGAGCACGTAGTCGTGTGTCAGCAGTGTGAACAGCAGCGGACTGAGCACACAGCCGTGTGTCAGCAGTGTGAACAGTAGAGAGCTGATAACATAGTCGTGTGTCCGCACTGTGAACAGCAGCGAGCTGAGCACGTAGTCGTGTGTCAGCTGTGTGAACAGCAGCGGACTTAGCACACAGTCATGTGTCAGCAGTGTGAACAGGAGCGGTCTTTTCACACAATCGTGTGTCAGTACTGTGAACAGCAGCGGACTGAGCACACAGTCGTGTGTCAGCAGTGTGAACAGCAGTGAGCTGATCACGTAGTCGTGTGTCAGCAGTGTGAACAGCAGTGAGCTGAGCACACTGTCGTGTGTCAGCAGTGTGAACAGGAGCGGACTGATCGCGTAGTCGTGTGTCAGCAGTGTGAACAGCAGCAGACTGAGCACGTAGTTGTGTGTCAGCAGTGTGAACAGCAGCGGACTGAGAACACAGCCGTGTGTCAGCAGTGTGAACATTAGAGAGCTGAGCACACAGTCGTGTGTCAGCAGTGTGATCAGCAGCGAGCTGAGCACACAGTCGTGTGTCAGCAGTGTGAACAGCAGCCTGCTGAGCACGTAGTCGTGTGTTAGCAGTGTGAACAGCAGTGGACTGAGCACATAGTTGCGTGTCAGCAGTGTGAACAGCAGTGAGCTGATCACGTAGTCGTGTATCAGCAGTGTGAACAGCAGCGAGCTGATCACGTAGTCGTGTATCAGCAGTGTGAACAGCAGTGAGCTGATCACGGAGTCGTGTGTCAGCAGTGTGAACAGCAGCGAGCTGTTCACATAGTCGTGTATCAGCAGTGTGAACAGCAGTGAGCTGAGCACACCGTCGTGTGTCAGCAGTGTGAACAGCAGCGGACTGAGCGCGTAGTCGTGTGTCAGCAGTGTGAACAGGAGCGGACTGAGCGCGTAGTCGTGTGTCAGCAGAGAGAACAGCAGCGACATGAGCACACAGTCGTGTGTCTGCCGTGTGAACAGCAGTGAGCTGAGAACATAGTCGTGTGTCCGCACTGTGAACAGCAGCGAGCCGAGCACACAGTCGTGTGGCTGCAGTGTGAACAGCTGCGGTGTGAGCATACAGTCGTGTGTCAGCAGTGTGAACAGCAGCGGACTGAGCACACAGTCATGTGTCAGCAGTGTGAACAGCAGCAAGCTGAGCTCGCAGTCCTGTGTCAGCAGTGTGAACAGCAGCTGACTGAGCACACATTCGTGTGCCCGCAGTGTGATCAGCAGCGTGCTGATCACGTAGTCGTGTGTCAGCAGTGTTAAATGTAGTGGCCTGAGCACACAGTCGTCTGTAAGCAGTGTGAACAGCAGCGATCTGAGCACGTAGTCGTATATCAGCAGTGTGAACAGCAGTGAGCTGATCACGCAGTCGTGTGTCAGCAGTGTGAACAGCAGTGAGCTGAGCACGTAGTTGTGTGTCAGCAGTGTGAACAGCAGCGGACTGAGTACACAGTCGTGTGTCATCAGTGTGAGCAGCAGTGAGCCGCGCACCCAGTTGTGTGGCTGCAGTGTGAGCACACAGTCGTGTGTCAGCAGTGTGAACAGTAGAGAGCTGAGCACACAGTCGTGTGGCTGCAGTGTGAACAACAGCAAGCTGAGCACTTAGTCGTGTGTCAGCAGTGTGAACCGCAGCAGACTGAGCACATAGTCATGTGTCAGCAGTGTGAACAGCAGCGGTCTGAGCACACAGTCGTGTGTCAGCTGTGTGAACAGCAGCGAGCTGTTCACATAGTCGTGTATCAGCAGTGTGAACAGCAGCGGACTGAGCACGTAGTTGTGTGTCAGCAGTGTGAACAGCAGTGGACTGAGAACACAGCCGTGTGTCAGCAGTGTGAACATTAGAGAGCTGAGAACGCAGTCGTGTGTCCGCACTGTGAACAGCAGCGAGCTGAGCACGTAGTCATGTGGCTGCAGTGTTAACAACAGCAAGCTGAGCACACAGTCGTGTGTCTGCCGTGTGAACAGCAGTGAGCTGAGAACATAGTCGTGTGTCCGCACTGTGAACAGCAGCGAGCTGAGCACGTAGTCGTGTGTCAGCAGTGTGAACAGCAGCGGACTGAGAACACAGCCGTGTGTCAGCAGTGTGAACAGTAGAGAGCTGAGCACACAGTCATGTGGCTGCAGTGTGAACAACAGCAAGCTGAGCACACAGTCGTGTGTCTGCCGTGTGAACAGCAGTAAGCTGAGAGCATAGTCGTGTGTCCGAACTGTGAACAGCAGCGAGCCGAGCACACAGTCGTGTGGCTGCAGTGTGAACAGCTGCGGTGTGAGCACACAGTCGTGTGTCAGCAGTGTGAACAGCAGCGGACTGAGCACACAGTCATGTGTCAGCAGTGTGAACAGCAGCAAGCTGAGCTCGCAGTCCTGTGTCAGCAGTGTGAACAGCAGTGAGCTGAGCACACAGTTGTGTGTCATCAGTGTGAACAGGAGCGGACTGTGCGCGTAGTCGTGTGTCAGCAGTCTGAACAGTAGTGGCCTGAGCACACAGTCGTGTGTCAGCAGTGTGAACAGCAGCAGACTGAGCATGTAGTTGTGTGTCAGCAGTGTGAGCAGCAGTGAGCCGAGCACACAGTCGTGTGGCTGCAGTGTGAACAGCTGCGGTGTGAGCACACAGTCGTGTGTCAGCAGTGTGAACAGTAGAGAGCTGAGCACACAGTCGTGTGGCTGCAGTGTGAACAACAGCAAGCTGAGCACTTAGTTGTGTGTCAGCAGTGTGAACCACAGCGGACTGAGCACATAGTCATGTGTCAGCAGTGTGAACAGCAGCGGTCTGAGCACACAGTCGTGTGTCAGCAGTGTGAACAGCAGCGAGCTGAGCACGTAGTCCTGTGTCAGCAGAGAGAACAGCAGCGAGCTGAGCACGTAGTCGTTTGTCAGCAGTGTGAACAGTAGCAAGCTGAGCACACTGTCGTGTGTCAGCAGTGTGAACAGCCGCGGTCTGAGCACAGAGTTGTGTGTCAGCAGTGTGATCAGCAGCGAGCTGAGCACACAATCGTGTGTCAGCAGTGTGAACAGCAGCCTGCTGAGCACATAGTCGTGTGTCAGCAGTGTGAACTGTAGTGGCCTGAGCACTCAGTCGTGTGTCAGCAGTGTGAACAGCAGTGGACTGAGCACATAGTTGTGTGTCAGCAGTGTGAACAGCAGTGAGCTGATCACGTAGTCGTGTATCAGCAGTGTGAACAGCAGCGAGCTGATCACGTAGTCGTGTATCAGCAGTGTGAACAGCACTGAGCTGATCACGTAGTCGTCTGTCAGCAGTGTGAACAGCAGCGAACTGTTCACATAGTCGTGTATCAGCAGTGTGAACAGCAGTGAGCTGAGCACACCGTCGTGTGTCAGCAGTGTGAACAGGAGCGGACTGAGCGCGTAGTCGTGTGTCAGCGGTGTGAACAGTAGCGGACTGAGCACACAGCCGTGTGTCAGCAGTGTGAACAGCAGCGAGCTGATCACGTAGTCGTGTATCAGCAGTGTGAACAGCACTGAGCTGATCACGTAGTCGTGTGTCAGCAGTGTGAACAGCAGCGAACTGTTCACATAGTCGTGTATCAGCAGTGTGAACAGCAGCGAGCTGAGCACGTAGTCGTGTGTCAGCAGTGTGAACAGCAGCGGACTGAGCACACAGCCGTGTGTCAGCAGTGTGAACAGTAGAGAGCTGATAACATAGTCGTGTGTCCGCACTGTGAACAGCAGCGAGCTGAGCACGTAGTCGTGTGTCAGCTGTGTGAACAGCAGCGGACTTAGCACACAGTCATGTGTCAGCAGTGTGAACAGGAGCGGTCTTTTCACACAATCGTGTGTCAGTACTGTGAACAGCAGCGGACTGAGCACACAGTCGTGTGTCAGCAGTGTGAACAGCAGTGAGCTGATCACGTAGTCGTGTGTCAGCAGTGTGAACAGCAGTGAGCTGAGCACACTGTCGTGTGTCAGCAGTGTGAACAGGAGCGGACTGATCGCGTAGTCGTGTGTCAGCAGTGTGAACAGCAGCGGACTGAGCACGTAGTTGTGTGTCAGCAGTGTGAACAGCAGCGGACTGAGCACACTGTCGTGTGTCATCAGTGTGAGCAGCAGTGAGCCGCGCACCCAGTTGTGTGGCTGCAGTGTGAGCACACAGTCGTGTGTCAGCAGTGTGAACAGTAGAGAGCTGATCACACAGTCGTGTGGCTGTAGTGTGAACAACAGCAAGCTGAGCACTTAGTCGTGTGTCAGCAGTGTGAACCGCAGCAGACTGAGCACATAGTCATGTGTCAGCAGTGTGAACAGCAGCGGTCTGAGCACACAGTCGTGTGTCAGCTGTGTGAACAGCAGCGAGCTGTTCACATAGTCGTGTATCAGCAGTGTGAACAGCAGCGGACTGAGCACGTAGTTGTGTGTCAGCAGTGTGAACAGCAGTGGACTGAGAACACAGCCGTGTGTCAGCAGTGTGAACATTAGAGAGCTGAGAACGCAGTCGTGTGTCCGCACTGTGAACAGCAGCGAGCTGAGCACGTAGTCGTGTGTCAGCAGTGTGAACAGCAGCGGACTGAGCACACAGCCGTGTGTCAGCAGTGTGAACAGTAGAGAGCTGAGAACGTAGTCGTGTGTCCGCACTGTGAACAGCAGCGAGCTGAGCACGTAGTCGTGTGTCAGCAGTGTGAACAGCAGCGGACTGAGCACACAGCCGTGTGTCAGCAGTGTGAACAGTAGAGAGCTGATAACATAGTCGTGTGTCCGCACTGTGAACAGCAGTGAGCTGATCACGTAGTCGTGTATCAGCAGTGTGAACAGCAGCGAGCTGATCACGTAGTCGTGTATCAGCAGTGTGAACAGCACTGAGCTGTTCACATAGTCGTGTATCAGCAGTGTGAACAGCAGTGAGCTGAGCACACCGTCGTGTGTCAGTAGTGTGAACAGGAGCAGACTGAGCGCGTAGTCGTGTGTCAGCAGTGTGAACAGCAGCTGACTAAGCACACATTCGTGTGCCCGCAGTGTGATCAGCAGCGTGCTGATCACGTAATCGTGTGTCAGCAGTGTTAAATGTAGTGGCCTGAGCACACAGTCGTCTGTAAGCAGTGTGAACAGCAGCGATCTGAGCACGTAGTCGTATATCAGCAGTGTGAACAGCAGTGAGCTGATCACGTAGTCGTGTGTCAGCAGTGTGAACAGCAGTGAGCTGATCACGTAGTCGTGTGTCAGCAGTGTGAACAGCAGCGATCTGATCACACAGTCGTGGGTCAGCAGTGTGATCAGCAGCGAGCTGAGCCACAGTCGTGTGTCAGCAGTGTGTATAGCAGCCTGCTGAGCCCGTAGTCGTGTGTCAGTAGAGTGAACAGCAGTGGACTGAGCACATAGTTGTGTGTCAGCAGTGTGAACAGCAGCGAGCTGATCACGTAGTCGTGTGTCAGCAGTGTGAACAGCAGTGAGCTGATCACATAGTCGTGTGTCAGCAGTCTGAACAGCACTGAGCTGATCACGTAGTCGTGTGTCAGCAGTGTGAACAGCAGCGAGCTGTTCACATAGTCGTGTATCAGCAGTGTGAACAGCAGCGGACTGAGCACGTAGTTGTGTGTCAGCAGTGTGAACAGCAGTGGACTGAGAACACAGCCGTGTGTCAGCAGTGTGAACAGTAGAGAGCTGAGAACATAGTCGTGTGTCCGCACTGTGAACAGCAGCGAGCTGAGCACGTAGTCGTGTGTCAGCAGTGTGAACAGCAGCGGACTGAGCACACAGCCGTGTGTCAGCAGTGTGAACAGTAGAGAGCTGATAACATAGTCGTGTGTCCGCACTGTGAACAGCAGCGAGCTGAGCACGTAGTCGTGTGTCAGCTGTGTGAACAGCAGCGGACTTAGCACACAGTCATGTGTCAGCAGTGTGAACAGGAGCGGTCTTTTCACACAATCGTGTGTCAGTACTGTGAACAGCAGCGGACTGAGCACACAGTCGTGTGTCAGCAGTGTGAACAGCAGTGAGCTGATCACGTAGTCGTGTGTCAGCAGTGTGAACAGCAGTGAGCTGAGCACACTGTCGTGTGTCAGCAGTGTGAACAGGAGCGGACTGATCGCGTAGTCGTGTGTCAGCAGTGTGAACAGCAGCGGACTGAGCACGTAGTTGTGTGTCAGCAGTGTGAACAGCAGCGGACTGAGCACACAGTCGTGTGTCATCAGTGTGAGCAGCAGTGAGCCGCGCACACAGTTGTGTGGCTGCAGTGTGAGCACACAGTCGTGTGTCAGCAGTGTGAACAGTAGAGAGCTGATCACACAGTCGTGTGGCTGCAGTGTGAACAACAGCAAGCTGAGCACTTAGTCGTGTGTCAGCAGTGTGAACCGCAGCAGACTGAGCACATAGTCATGTGTCAGCAGTGTGAACAGCAGCGGTCTGAGCACACAGTCGTGTGTCAGCAATGTGAACAGCAGCGATCTGAGCACGTAGTCGTGTGTCAGCAGAAACAGCAGCGAGCTGAGCACATAGTCGTTTGTCAGCAGTGTGAACAGTAGCAAGCTGAGCACACTGTTGTGTGTCAGCAGTGTGAACAGCCGCAGTCTGAGCACACAGTCGTGTGTCAGCAGTGTGATCAGCAGCGAGCTGAGCACACAGTCGTGTGTCAGCAGTGTGAACAGCATCCTACTGAGCACGTAGTCGTGAGTTAGCAGTGTGAACAGCAGTGGACTGAGCACATAGTTGTGTGTCAGCAGTGTGAACAGCAGTGAGCTGATCACGTAGTCGTGTATCAGCAGTGTGAACAGCAGCGAGCTGATCACGTAGTCGTGTATCAGCAGTGTGAACAGCAGTGAGCTGATCACGTAGTCGTGTGTCAGCAGTGTGAACAGCACTGAGCTGATTACGTAGTCGTGTGTCAGCAGTGTGAACAGCAGTGAGCTGTTCACATAGTCGTGCATCAGCAGTGTGAACAGCAGTGAGCTGAGAACACCGTCGTGTGTCAGCAGTGTGAACAGGAGCGGACTGAGCGCGTAGTCGTGTGTCAGCAGTGTGAACTGCAGCGGACTGAGCACGTGGTTGTGTGTCAGCAGTGTGAACAGCAGCGGACTGAGAACACAGCCGTGTGTCAGCAGTGTGAACATTAGAGAGCTGAGCACACAGTCATGTGGCTGCAGTGTTAACAACAGCAAGCTGAGCACACAGTCGTGTGTCTGCCGTGTGAACAGCAGTGAGCTGAGAACATAGTCGTGTGTCCGCACTGTGAACAGCAGCGAGCTGAGCACGTAGTCGTGTGTCAGCAGTGTGAACAGCAGCGGACTGAGAACACAGCCGTGTGTCAGCAGTGTGAACAGTAGAGAGCTGAGCACACAGTCATGTGGCTGCAGTGTGAACAACAGCAAGCTGAGCACACAGTCGTGTGTCTGCCGTGTGAACAGCAGTGAGCTGAGAGCATAGACGTGTGTCCGAACTGTGAACAGCAGCGAGCCGAGCACACAGTCGTGTGGCTGCAGTGTGAACAGCTGCGGTGTGAGCACACAGTCGTGTGTCAGCAGTGTGAACAGCAGCGGACTGAGCACACAGTCATGTGTCAACAGTGTGAACAGCAGCAAGCTGAGCTCGCAGTCCTGTGTCAGCAGTGTGAACAGCAGTGAGCTGAGCACACAGTTGTGTGTCATCAGTGTGAACAGGAGCGGACTGTGCGCGTAGTCGTGTGTCAGCAGTCTGAACAGTAGTGGCCTGAGCACACAGTCGTGTATCAGCAGTGTGAACAGCAGCAGACTGAGCATGTAGTTGTGTGTCAGCAGTGTGAGCAGCAGTGAGCCGAGCACACAGTCGTGTGGCTGCAGTGTGAACAGCTGCGGTGTGAGCACACAGTCGTGTGTCAGCAGTGTGAACAGTAGAGAGCTGAGCACACAGTCGTGTGGCTGCAGTGTGAACAACAGCAAGCTGAGCACGTAGTCGTGTGTCAGCAGAGAGAGCAGCAGCGAGCTGAGCACATAGTCGTTTGTCAGCAGTGTGAACAGTAGCAAGCTGAGCACACTGTCGTGTGTCAGCAGTGTGAACAGCCGCAGTCTGAGCACACAGTCGTGTGTCAGCAGTGTGATCAGCAGCGAGCTGAGCACACAGTCGTGTGTCAGCAGTGTGAACAGCATCCTGCTGAGCACGTAGTCGTGTGTTAGCAGTGTGAACAGCAGTGGACTGAGCACATAGTCGTATGTCAGCACTGTGAACAGCAGTGGACTGAGCACATAGTTGTGTGTCAGCAGTGTGAACAGCAGTGAGCTGATCACGTAGTCGTGTATCAGCAGTGTGAACAGCAGCGAGCTGATCACGTAGTCGTGTATCAGCAGTGTGAACAGCACTGAGCTGATCACGTAGTCGTGTGTCAGCAGTGTGAACAGCACTGAGCTGATCACGTAGTCGTGTGTCAGCAGTGTGAACAGCAGTGAGCTGTTCACATCGTCGTGTATCAGCAGTGTGAACAGCAGTGAGCTGAGAACACCGTCGTGTGTCAGCAGTGTGAACAGGAGCGGACTGAGCGCGTAGTCGTGTGTCAGCAGTGTGAACAGCAGCGGACTGAGCACGTGGTTGTGTGTCAGCAGTGTGAACAGCAGCGGACTGAGAACACAGCCGTGTGTCAGCAGTGTGAACATTAGAGAGCTGAGCACACAGTCATGTGGCTGCAGTGTTAACAACAGCAAGCTGAGCACACAGTCGTGTGTCTGCCGTGTGAACAGCAGTGAGCTGAGAACATAGTCGTGTGTCCGCACTGTGAACAGCAGCGAGCTGAGCACGTAGTCGTGTGTCAGCAGTGTGAACAGCAGCGGACTGAGAACACAGCCGTGTGTCAGCAGTGTGAACAGTAGAGAGCTGAGCACACAGTCATGTGGCTGCAGTGTGAACAACAGCAAGCTGAGCACACAGTCGTGTGTCTGCCGTGTGAACAGCAGTGAGCTGAGAGCATAGTCGTGTGTCCGAACTGTGAACAGCAGCGAGCCGAGCACACAGTCGTGTGGCTGCAGTGTGAACAGCTGCGGTGTGAGCACACAGTCGTGTGTCAGCAGTGTGAACAGCAGCGGACTGAGCACACAGTCATGTGTCAGCAGTGTGAACAGCAGCAAGCTGAGCTCGCAGTCCTGTGTCAGCAGTGTGAACAGCAGTGAGCTGAGCACACAGTTGTGTGTCATCAGTGTGAACAGGAGCGGACTGTGCGCGTAGTCGTGTGTCAGCAGTCTGAACAGTAGTGGCCTGAGCACACAGTCGTGTGTCAGCAGTGTGAACAGCAGCGAACTGAGCATGTAGTTGTGTGTCAGCAGTGTGAGCAGCAGTGAGCCGAGCACACAGTCGTGTGGCTGCAGTGTGAACAGCTGCGGTGTGAGCACACAGTCGTGTGTCAGCAGTGTGAACAGTAGAGAGCTGAGCACACAGTCGTGTGGCTGCAGTGTGAACAACAGCAAGCTGAGCACTTAGTTGTGTGTCAGCAGTGTGAACCACAGCGGACTGAGCACATAGTCATGTGTCAGCAGTGTGAACAGCAGCGGTCTGAGCACACAGTCGTGTGTCAGCAGTGTGAACAGCAGCGAGCTGAGCACGTAGTCCTGTGTCAGCAGAGAGAACAGCAGCGAGCTGAGCACGTAGTCGTTTGTCAGCAGTGTGAACAGTAGCAAGCTGAGCACACTGTCGTGTGTCAGCAGTGTGAACAGCCGCGGTCTGAGCACAGAGTTGTGTGTCAGCAGTGTGATCAGCAGCGAGCTGAGCACACAATCGTGTGTCAGCAGTGTGAACAGCAGCCTGCTGAGCACATAGTCGTGTGTCAGCAGTGTGAACTGTAGTGGCCTGAGCACTCAGTCGTGTGTCAGCAGTGTGAACAGCAGTGGACTGAGCACATAGTTGTGTGTCAGCAGTGTGAACAGCAGTGAGCTGATCACGTAGTCGTGTATCAGCAGTGTGAACAGCAGCGAGCTGATCACGTAGTCGTGTATCAGCAGTGTGAACAGCACTGAGCTGATCACGTAGTCGTGTGTCAGCAGTGTGAACAGCAGCGAACTGTTCACATAGTCGTGTATCAGCAGTGTGAACAGCAGTGAGCTGAGCACACCGTCGTGTGTCAGCAGTGTGAACAGGAGCGGAATGAGCGCGTAGTCGTGTGTCAGCGGTGTGAACAGTAGCGGACTGAGCACACAGCCGTGTGTCAGCAGTGTGAACAGCAGCGAGCTGATCACGTAGTCGTGTATCAGCAGTGTGAACAGCACTGAGCTGATCACGTAGTCGTGTGTCAGCAGTGTGAACAGCAGCGAACTGTTCACATAGTCGTGTATCAGCAGTGTGAACAGCAGCCAGCTGAGCACGTAGTCGTGTGTCAGCAGTGTGAACAGCAGCGGACTGAGCACACAGCCGTGTGTCAGCAGTGTGAACAGCAGCGAGCTGATCACGTAGTCGTGTATCAGCAGTGTGAACAGCACTGAGCTGATCACGTAGTCGTGTGTCAGCAGTGTGAACAGCAGCGAACTGTTCACATAGTCGTGTATCAGCAGTGTGAACAGCAGCGAGCTGAGCACGTAGTCGTGTGTCAGCAGTGTGAACAGCAGTGGACTGAGCACATAGTTGTGTGTCAGCAGTGTGAACAGCAGCGGACTTAGCACACAGTCATGTGTCAGCAGTGTGAACAGGAGCGGTCTTTTCACACAATCGTGTGTCAGTACTGTGAACAGCAGCGGACTGAGCACACAGTCGTGTGTCAGCAGTGTGAACAGCAGTGAGCTGATCACGTAGTCGTGTGTCAGCAGTGTGAACAGCAGTGAGCTGAGCACACTGTCGTGTGTCAGCAGTGTGAACAGGAGCGGACTGATCGCGTAGTCGTGTGTCAGCAGTGTGAACAGCAGCGGACTGAGCACGTAGTTGTGTGTCAGCAGTGTGAACAGCAGCGGACTGAGCACACTGTCGTGTGTCATCAGTGTGAGCAGCAGTGAGCCGCGCACCCAGTTGTGTGGCTGCAGTGTGAGCACACAGTCGTGTGTCAGCAGTGTGAACAGTAGAGAGCTGATCACACAGTCGTGTGGCTGCAGTGTGAACAACAGCAAGCTGAGCACTTAGTCGTGTGTCAGCAGTGTGAACCGCAGCAGACTGAGCACATAGTCATGTGTCAGCAGTGTGAACAGCAGCGGTCTGAGCACACAGTCGTGTGTCAGCTGTGTGAACAGCAGCGAGCTGTTCACATAGTCGTGTATCAGCAGTGTGAACAGCAGCGGACTGAGCACGTAGTTGTGTGTCAGCAGTGTGAACAGCAGTGGACTGAGAACACAGGCGTGTGTCAGCAGTGTGAACATTAGAGAGCTGAGAACGCAGTCGTGTGTCCGCACTGTGAACAGCAGCGAGCTGAGCACGTAGTCGTGTGTCAGCAGTGTGAACAGCAGCGGACTGAGCACACAGCCGTGTGTCAGCAGTGTGAACAGTAGAGAGCTGATAACATAGTCGTGTGTCCGCACTCTGAACAGCAGTGAGCTGATCACGTAGTCGTGTATCAGCAGTGTGAACAGCAGCGAGCGGATCACGTAGTCGTGTATCAGCAGTGTGAACAGCACTGAGCTGTTCACATAGTCGTGTATCAGCAGTGTGAACAGCAGTGAGCTGAGCACACCGTCGTGTGTCAGTAGTGTGAACAGGAGCAGACTGAGCGCGTAGTCGTGTGTCAGTAGTGTGAACAGCAGCTGACTAAGCACACATTCGTGTGCCCGCAGTGTGATCAGCAGCGTGCTGATCACGTAATCGTGTGTCAGCAGTGTTAAATGTAGTGGCCTGAGCACACAGTCGTCTGTAAGCAGTGTGAACAGCAGCGATCTGAGCACGTAGTCGTATATCAGCAGTGTGAACAGCAGTGAGCTGATCACGTAGTCGTGTGTCAGCAGTGTGAACAGCAGTGAGCTGATCACGTAGTCGTGTGTCAGCAGTGTGAACAGCAGCGATCTGATCACACAGTCGTGGGTCAGCAGTGTGATCAGCAGCGAGCTGAGCCACAGTCGTGTGTCAGCAGTGTGTATAGCAGCCTGCTGAGCCCGTAGTCGTGTGTCAGTAGAGTGAACAGCAGTGGACTGAGCACATAGTTGTGTGTCAGCAGTGTGAACAGCAGCGAGCTGATCACGTAGTCGTGTGTCAGCAGTGTGAACAGCAGTGAGCTGATCACATAGTCGTGTGTCAGCAGTCTGAACAGCACTGAGCTGATCACGTAGTCGTGTGTCAGCAGTGTGAACAGCAGCGAGCTGTTCACATAGTCGTGTATCAGCAGTGTGAACAGCAGCGGACTGAGCACGTAGTTGTGTGTCAGCAGTGTGAACAGCAGTGGACTGAGAACACAGCCGTGTGTCAGCAGTGTGAACAGTAGAGAGCTGAGAACATAGTCGTGTGTCCGCACTGTGAACAGCAGCGAGCTGAGCACGTAGTCGTGTGTCAGCAGTGTGAACAGCAGCGGACTGAGCACACAGCCGTGTGTCAGCAGTGTGAACAGTAGAGAGCTGATAACATAGTCGTGTGTCCGCACTGTGAACAGCAGCGAGCTGAGCACGTAGTCGTGTGTCAGCTGTGTGAACAGCAGCGGACTTAGCACACAGTCATGTGTCAGCAGTGTGAACAGGAGCGGTCTTTTCACACAATCGTGTGTCAGTACTGTGAACAGCAGCGGACTGAGCACACAGTCGTGTGTCAGCAGTGTGAACAGCAGTGAGCTGATCACGTAGTCGTGTGTCAGCAGTGTGAACAGCAGTGAGCTGAGCACACTGTCGTGTGTCAGCAGTGTGAACAGGAGCGGACTGATCGCGTAGTCGTGTGTCAGCAGTGTGAACAGCAGCAGACTGAGCACGTAGTTGTGTGTCAGCAGTGTGAACAGCAGCGGACTGAGAACACAGCCGTGTGTCAGCAGTGTGAACATTAGAGAGCTGAGCACACAGTCGTGTGTCAGCAGTGTGATCAGCAGCGAGCTGAGCACACAGTCGTGTGTCAGCAGTGTGAACAGCAGCCTGCTGAGCACGTAGTCGTGTGTTAGCAGTGTGAACAGCAGTGGACTGAGCACATAGTTGCGTGTCAGCAGTGTGAACAGCAGTGAGCTGATCACGTAGTCGTGTATCAGCAGTGTGAACAGCAGCGAGCTGATCACGTAGTCGTGTATCAGCAGTGTGAACAGCAGTGAGCTGATCACGGAGTCGTGTGTCAGCAGTGTGAACAGCAGCGAGCTGTTCACATAGTCGTGTATCAGCAGTGTGAACAGCAGTGAGCTGAGCACACCGTCGTGTGTCAGCAGTGTGAACAGCAGCGGACTGAGCGCGTAGTCGTGTGTCAGCAGTGTGAACAGGAGCGGACTGAGCGCGTAGTCGTGTGTCAGCAGAGAGAACAGCAGCGACATGAGCACACAGTCGTGTGTCTGCCGTGTGAACAGCAGTGAGCTGAGAACATAGTCGTGTGTCCGCACTGTGAACAGCAGCGAGCCGAGCACACAGTCGTGTGGCTGCAGTGTGAACAGCTGCGGTGTGAGCATACAGTCGTGTGTCAGCAGTGTGAACAGCAGCGGACTGAGCACACAGTCATGTGTCAGCAGTGTGAACAGCAGCAAGCTGAGCTCGCAGTCCTGTGTCAGCAGTGTGAACAGCAGCTGACTGAGCACACATTCGTGTGCCCGCAGTGTGATCAGCAGCGTGCTGATCACGTAGTCGTGTGTCAGCAGTGTTAAATGTAGTGGCCTGAGCACACAGTCGTCTGTAAGCAGTGTGAACAGCAGCGATCTGAGCACGTAGTCGTATATCAGCAGTGTGAACAGCAGTGAGCTGATCACGCAGTCGTGTGTCAGCAGTGTGAACAGCAGTGAGCTGAGCACGTAGTTGTGTGTCAGCAGTGTGAACAGCAGCGGACTGAGTACACAGTCGTGTGTCATCAGTGTGAGCAGCAGTGAGCCGCGCACCCAGTTGTGTGGCTGCAGTGTGAGCACACAGTCGTGTGTCAGCAGTGTGAACAGTAGAGAGCTGAGCACACAGTCGTGTGGCTGCAGTGTGAACAACAGCAAGCTGAGCACTTAGTCGTGTGTCAGCAGTGTGAACCGCAGCAGACTGAGCACATAGTCATGTGTCAGCAGTGTGAACATTAGAGAGCTGAGAACGCAGTCGTGTGTCCGCACTGTGAACAGCAGCGAGCTGAGCACGTAGTCGTGCGTCAGCAGTGTGAACAGCAGCGGACTGAGCACACAGCCGTGTGTCAGCAGTGTGAACAGTAGAGAGCTGATAACATAGTCGTGTGTCCGCACTGTGAACAGCAGTGAGCTGATCACGTAGTCGTGTATCAGCAGTGTGAACAGCAGCGAGCGGATCACGTAGTCGTGTATCAGCAGTGTGAACAGCACTGAGCTGTTCACATAGTCGTGTATCAGCAGTGTGAACAGCAGTGAGCTGAGCACACCGTCGTGTGTCAGTAGTGTGAACAGGAGCAGACTGAGCGCGTAGTCGTGTGTCAGTAGTGTGAACAGCAGCTGACTAAGCACACATTCGTGTGCCCGCAGTGTGATCAGCAGCGTGCTGATCACGTAATCGTGTGTCAGCAGTGTTAAATGTAGTGGCCTGAGCACACAGTCGTCTGTAAGCAGTGTGAACAGCAGCGATCTGAGCACGTAGTCGTATATCAGCAGTGTGAACAGCAGTGAGCTGATCACGTAGTCGTGTGTCAGCAGTGTGAACAGCAGTGAGCTGATCACGTAGTCGTGTGTCAGCAGTGTGAACAGCAGCGATCTGATCACACAGTCGTGGGTCAGCAGTGTGATCAGCAGCGAGCTGAGCCACAGTCGTGTGTCAGCAGTGTGTATAGCAGCCTGCTGAGCCCGTAGTCGTGTGTCAGTAGAGTGAACAGCAGTGGACTGAGCACATAGTTGTGTGTCAGCAGTGTGAACAGCAGCGAGCTGATCACGTAGTCGTGTGTCAGCAGTGTGAACAGCAGTGAGCTGATCACATAGTCGTGTGTCAGCAGTCTGAACAGCACTGAGCTGATCACGTAGTCGTGTGTCAGCAGTGTGAACAGCAGCGAGCTGTTCACATAGTCGTGTATCAGCAGTGTGAACAGCAGCGGACTGAGCACGTAGTTGTGTGTCAGCAGTGTGAACAGCAGTGGACTGAGAACACAGCCGTGTGTCAGCAGTGTGAACAGTAGAGAGCTGAGAACATAGTCGTGTGTCCGCACTGTGAACAGCAGCGAGCTGAGCACGTAGTCGTGTGTCAGCAGTGTGAACAGCAGCGGACTGAGCACACAGCCGTGTGTCAGCAGTGTGAACAGTAGAGAGCTGATAACATAGTCGTGTGTCCGCACTGTGAACAGCAGCGAGCTGAGCACGTAGTCGTGTGTCAGCTGTGTGAACAGCAGCGGACTTAGCACACAGTCATGTGTCAGCAGTGTGAACAGGAGCGGTCTTTTCACACAATCGTGTGTCAGTACTGTGAACAGCAGCGGACTGAGCACACAGTCGTGTGTCAGCAGTGTGAACAGCAGTGAGCTGATCACGTAGTCGTGTGTCAGCAGTGTGAACAGCAGTGAGCTGAGCACACTGTCGTGTGTCAGCAGTGTGAACAGGAGCGGACTGATCGCGTAGTCGTGTGTCAGCAGTGTGAACAGCAGCAGACTGAGCACGTAGTTGTGTGTCAGCAGTGTGAACAGCAGCGGACTGAGAACACAGCCGTGTGTCAGCAGTGTGAACATTAGAGAGCTGAGCACACAGTCGTGTGTCAGCAGTGTGATCAGCAGCGAGCTGAGCACACAGTCGTGTGTCAGCAGTGTGAACAGCAGCCTGCTGAGCACGTAGTCGTGTGTTAGCAGTGTGAACAGCAGTGGACTGAGCACATAGTTGCGTGTCAGCAGTGTGAACAGCAGTGAGCTGATCACGTAGTCGTGTATCAGCAGTGTGAACAGCAGCGAGCTGATCACGTAGTCGTGTATCAGCAGTGTGAACAGCAGTGAGCTGATCACGGAGTCGTGTGTCAGCAGTGTGAACAGCAGCGAGCTGTTCACATAGTCGTGTATCAGCAGTGTGAACAGCAGTGAGCTGAGCACACCGTCGTGTGTCAGCAGTGTGAACAGCAGCGGACTGAGCGCGTAGTCGTGTGTCAGCAGTGTGAACAGGAGCGGACTGAGCGCGTAGTCGTGTGTCAGCAGAGAGAACAGCAGCGACATGAGCACACAGTCGTGTGTCTGCCGTGTGAACAGCAGTGAGCTGAGAACATAGTCGTGTGTCCGCACTGTGAACAGCAGCGAGCCGAGCACACAGTCGTGTGGCTGCAGTGTGAACAGCTGCGGTGTGAGCATACAGTCGTGTGTCAGCAGTGTGAACAGCAGCGGACTGAGCACACAGTCATGTGTCAGCAGTGTGAACAGCAGCAAGCTGAGCTCGCAGTCCTGTGTCAGCAGTGTGAACAGCAGCTGACTGAGCACACATTCGTCTGCCCGCAGTGTGATCAGCAGCGTGCTGATCACGTAGTCGTGTGTCAGCAGTGTTAAATGTAGTGGCCTGAGCACACAGTCGTCTGTAAGCAGTGTGAACAGCAGCGATCTGAGCACGTAGTCGTATATCAGCAGTGTGAACAGCAGTGAGCTGATCACGCAGTCGTGTGTCAGCAGTGTGAACAGCAGTGAGCTGAGCACGTAGTTGTGTGTCAGCAGTGTGAACAGCAGCGGACTGAGTACACAGTCGTGTGTCATCAGTGTGAGCAGCAGTGAGCCGCGCACCCAGTTGTGTGGCTGCAGTGTGAGCACACAGTCGTGTGTCAGCAGTGTGAACAGTAGAGAGCTGAGCACACAGTCGTGTGGCTGCAGTGTGAACAACAGCAAGCTGAGCACTTAGTCGTGTGTCAGCAGTGTGAACCGCAGCAGACTGAGCACATAGTCATGTGTCAGCAGTGTGAACAGCAGCGGTCTGAGCACACAGTCGTGTGTCAGCAGTGTGAACAGCAGCGAGCTGTTCACATAGTCGTGTATCAGCAGTGTGAACAGCAGCGGACTGAGCACGTAGTTGTGTGTCAGCAGTGTGAACAGCAGTGGACTGAGAACACAGCCGTGTGTCAGCAGTGTGGACAGTAGAGAGCTGAGAACGTAGTCGTGTGTCCACACTGTGAACAGCAGCGAGCTGAGCACGTAGTCGTGTGTCAGCAGTGTGAACAGCAGCGGACTGAGCACACAGCCGTGTGTCAGCAGTGTGAACAGTAGAGAGCTGATAACATAGTCGTGTGTCCGCACTGTGAACAGCAGTGAGCTGATCACGTAGTCGTGTATCAGCAGTGTGAACAGCAGCGAGCTGATCACGTAGTCGTGTATCAGCAGTGTGAACAGCACTGAGCTGTTCACATAGTCGTGTATCAGCAGTGTGAACAGCAGTGAGCTGAGCACACCGTCGTGTGTCAGTAGTGTGAACAGTAGCAGACTGAGCGCGTAGTCGTGTGTCAGCAGTGTGAACAGCAGCTGACTGAGCACACATTCGTGTGCCCGCAGTGTGATCAGCAGCGTGCTGATCACGTAGTCGTGTGTCAGCAGTGTTAAATGTAGTGGCCTGAGCACACAGTCGTCTGTAAGCAGTGTGAACAGCAGCGATCTGAGCACGTAGTCGTATATCAGCAGTGTGAACAGCAGTGAGCTGATCACGTAGTCGTGTGTCAGCAGTGTGAACAGCAGTGAGCTGATCACGTAGTCGTGTGTCAGCAGTGTGAACAGCAGCGATCTGATCACACAGTCGTGGGTCAGCAGTGTGATCAGCAGCGAGCTGAGCCACAGTCGTGTGTCAGCAGTGTGTATAGCAGCCTGCTGAGCCCGTAGTCGTGTGTCAGTAGAGTGAACAGCAGTGGACTGAGCACATAGTTGTGTGTCAGCAGTGTGAACAGCAGCGAGCTGATCACGTAGTCGTGTGTCAGCAGTGTGAACAGCAGTGAGCTGAGCACACTGTCGTGTGTCAGCAGTGTGAACAGGAGCGGACTGATCGCGTAGTCGTGTGTCAGCAGTGTGAACAGCTGCGGACTGAGCACGTAGTTGTGTGTCAGCAGTGTGAACAGCAGCGGACTGAGCACACAGTCGTGTGTCATCAGTGTGAGCAGCAGTGAGCCGCGCACCCAGTTGTGTGGCTGCAGTGTGAGCACACAGTCGTGTTTCAGCAGTGTGAACAGTAGAGAGCTGATCACACAGTCGTGTGGCTGCAGTGTGAACAACAGCAAGCTGAGCACTTAATCGTGTGTCAGCAGTGTGAACCGCAGCAGACTGAGCACATAGTCATGTGTCAGCAGTGTGAACAGCAGCGGTCTGAGCACACAGTCGTGTGTCAGCAGTGTGAACAGGAGCGATCTGAGCACGTAGTCGTGTGTCAGCAGAGAGAACAGCAGCGAGCTGAGCACATAGTCGTTTGTCAGCAGTGTGAACAGTAGCAAGCTGAGCACACAGTCGTGTGTCATCAGTGTGAGCAGCAGTGAGCCGAGCATACAGTCGTGTGGCTGCAGTGTGAACAGCTGCGGTGTGAGCACACAGTTGTGTGTCAGCAGTGTGAACAGTAGAGAGCTGAGCACACAGTCGTGTGGCTGCAGTGTGAACAACAGCAAGCTGAGCACTTAGTCGTGTGTCAGCAGTGTGAACAGCCGCGGTCTGAGCACACAGTCGTGTGTCAGCAGTGTGAACAGAAGCGGACTGAGCACATAGTCATGTGTCAGCAGTGTGAACAGCAGCGAACTGAGCGCGTAGTCGTGTGTCAGCAGTGTAAACAGCAGCGGACTGAGAACAGAGCCGTGTGTCAGCAGTGTGAACAGTAGAGAGCTGAGCACACAGTCGTGTGGCTGCAGTGTGAACAACAGCAAGTTGAGCACGTAGTCGTGTGTCAGCAGTGTGAACAGAAGCGGACTGAGCACATAGTCATGTGTCAGCAGTGTGAACAACAGCAAGCTGAGCACACAGTCGTGTGTCAGTAGTGTGAACAGAAGCGGACTGAGCACACAGTCATGTGTCAGCAGTGTGAAGAGCAGCGAGCTGATCACGTAGTCGTGTATCAGCAGTGTGAACAGCAGTGAGCTGATCGCGTAGTCGTGTGTCAGCAGTGTGAACAGCAGCGGACTAAGCACGTAGTTGTGTGTCAGCAGTGTGAACAGTAGCGGAGTGAGTACACTGCCGTCTGTCAGCAGTGTGAACAGTAGCGAGCTGAGCACACAGTCGTGTGTCAGCAGTGTGAACAGCAGCGGACTGAGCGCGTAGTTGTGTTTCTGCAGTGTGAACAACAGCAAGCTGAGCACACAGTCGTGTGTCTGCCGTGTGAACAGCAGTGAGCTGAGAACATAGTCGTGTGTCAGCAGTGTGAACAGCAGCGAACTGAGCACACAGTCGTGTGTCATCAGTGTGAGCAGCAGTGAGCCGAGCACACAGTCGTGTGGCTGCAGTGTGAACAGCTGCGGTGTGAGCACACAGTCGGGTGTCAGCAGTGTGAACAGTAGAGAGCTGAGCACACAGTCGTGTGGCTGTAGTGTGAACAACAGCAAGCTGAGCACTTAGTCGTGTGTCAGCAGTGTGACCCGCAGCGGACTGAGCACATAGTCATGTGTCAGCAGTGTGAACAGCAGCGGTCTGAGCACACAGTCGTGTGTCAGCAGAGTGAACAGCAGCGATCTGAGTAAGTAGTCGTGTGTCAGCAGAGAGAACAGCAGCGAGCTGAGCACGTAGTCGTTTGTCAGCAGTGTGAACAGTAGCAAGCTGAGCACACTGTCGTGTGTCAGCAGTGTGAACAGCCGCGGTCTGAGCACACAGTCGTGTGTCAGCAGTGTGATCAGCAGCGAGCTGAGCACACAGTCGTTTGTCAGCAGTGTGAACAGCAGCGATCTGAGCACGGAGTCGTGTGTCAGCAGAGAGAACAGCAGCGAGCTGAGCACACAGTCGTGTGTCAGCAGTGTGAACAGCAGCCTGCTGAGCACGTGGTCGTGTGTTAGCAGTGTGAACAGCAGTGGACTGAGCACTAGTCATGTGTCAGCAGTGTGAACAGCAGCGAACTGAGCGCGTAGTCGTGTGTCAGCAGTGTAAACAGCAGCGGACTGAGAACAGAGCCGTGTGTCAGCAGTGTGAACAGTAGAGAGCTGAGCACACAGTCGTGTGGCTGCAGTGTGAACAACAGCAAGTTGAGCACGTAGTCGTGTGTCAGCAGTGTGAACAGAAGCAGACTGAGCACATAGTCATGTGTCAGCAGTGTGAACAGCAGCCAGCTGAGCACGTAGTCATGTGTCAGTAGTGTGAACAGAAGCGGACTGAGCACACAGTCATGTGTCAGCAGTGTGAAGAGCAGCGAGCTGATCACGTAGCCGTGTATCAGCAGTGTGAACAGCAGTGAGCTGATCACGTAGTCGTGTGTCAGCAGTGTGAACAGCACTGAGCTGATCACGTAGTCGTGTGTCAGCAGTGTGAACAGCAGCGAGTTGTTCACGTAGTCGTGTATCAGCAGTGTGAACAGCAGTGAGCTGAGCACACCGTCGTGTGTCAGCAGTGTGAACAGGAGCGGACTGATCGCGTAGTCGTGTGTCAGCAGTGTGAACAGCAGCGGACTAAGCACGTAGTTGTGTGTCAGCAGTGTGAACAGCAGCGGACTGAGAACACTGCCGTGTGTCAGCAGTGTGAACAGTAGCCAGCTGAGCACACAGTCGTATGTCAGCAGTGTGAACAGCAGCGGACTGAGCGCGTAGTTGTGTTTCTGCAGTGTGAACAACAGCAAGCTGAGCACACAGTCGTGTGTCTGCCGTGTGAACAGCAGTGAGCTGAGAACATAGTCGTGCGTCCGCAGTGTGAACAGCAGCGAGCTGAGCACGTAGTCGTGTGTCAGCAGTGTGAACAGCAGCGAACTGAGCACACAGTCGTGTGTCATCAGTGTGAGCAGCTGTGAGCCGAGCACACAGTCGTGTGGCTGCAGTGTGAACAGCTGCGGTGTGAGCTCACAGTTGTGTGTCAGCAGTGTGAACAGTAGAGAGCTGAGCACACAGTCGTGTGGCTGCAGTGTGAACAACAGCAAGCTGAGCACTTAGTCGTGTGTCAGCAGTGTGAACAGCCGCGGTCTGAGCACACAGTCGTGTGTTAGCAGTGTGATCAGCAGCGAGCTGAGCACACAGTCGTGTGTCAGCAGTGTGAACAGCAGCGGTCTGAGCGCGTAGTCGTGTGTCAGCAGTGTAAACAGCAGCGGACTGAGAACAGAGCCGTGTGTCAGCAGTGTGAACAGTAGAGAGCTGAGCACACAGTCGTGTGGCTGCAGTGTGAACAACAGCAAGTTGAGCACGTAGTCGTGTGTCAGCAGTGTGAACAGAAGCGGACTGAGCACATAGTCATGTGTCAGCAGTGTGAACAGCAGCGAGCTGAGCACGTAGTCGTGTGTCAGTAGTGTGAACAGAAGCGGACTGAGCACACAGTCATGTGTCAGCAGTGTGAAGAGCAGCGAGCTGATCACGTAGTCGTGTATCAGCAGTGTGAACAGCAGTGAGCTGATCACGGAGTCGTGTGTCAGCAGTGTGAACAGCAGCGAGCTGTTCACATAGTCGTGTATCAGCAGTGTGAACAGCAGTGAGCTGAGCACACCGTCGTGTATCAGCAGTGTGAACAGCAGTGAGCTGATCACGGAGTCGTGTGTCAGCAGTGTGAACAGCAGCGAGCTGTTCACATAGTCGTGTATCAGCAGTGTGAACAGCAGTGAGCTGAGCACACCGTCGTGTGTCAGCAGTGTGAACAGCAGCGGACTGAGCGCGTAGTCGTGTGTCAGCAGTGTGAACAGGAGCGGACTGAGCGCGTAGTCGTGTGTCAGCAGTGTGAACAGCAGTGGACTGAGCACGTAGTCGTGTGTCAGCAGAGAGAACAGCAGCGACATGAGCACACAGTCGTGTGTCTGTCGTGTGAACAGCAGTGAGCTGAGAACATAGTCGTGTGTCCGCACTGTGAACAGCAGCGAGCCGAGCACACAGTCGTGTGGCTGCAGTGTGAACAGCTGCGGTGTGAGCATACAGTCGTGTGTCAGCAGTGTGAACAGCAGCGGACTGAGCACACAGTCATGTGTCAGCAGTGTGAACAGCAGCAAGCTGAGCTCGCAGTCCTGTGTCAGCAGTGTGAACAGCAGCTGACTGAGCACACATTCGTGTGCCCGCAGTGTGATCAGCAGCGTGCTGATCACGTAGTCGTGTGTCAGCAGTGTTAAATGTAGTGGCCTGAGCACACAGTCGTCTGTAAGCAGTGTGAACAGCAGCGATCTGAGCACGTAGTCGTATATCAGCAGTGTGAACAGCAGTGAGCTGATCACGCAGTCGTGTGTCAGCAGTGTGAACAGCAGTGAGCTGAGCACGTAGTTGTGTGTCAGCAGTGTGAACAGCAGCGGACTGAGTACACAGTCGTGTGTCATCAGTGTGAGCAGCAGTGAGCCGCGCACCCAGTTGTGTGGCTGCAGTGTGAGCACACAGTCGTGTGTCAGCAGTGTGAACAGTAGAGAGCTGAGCACACAGTCGTGGGTCAGCAGTGTGATCAGCAGCGAGCTGAGCCACAGTCGTGTGTCAGCAGTGTGTATAGCAGCCTGCTGAGCCCGTAGTCGTGTGTCAGTAGAGTGAACAGCAGTGGACTGAGCACATAGTTGTGTGTCAGCAGTGTGAACAGCAGCGAGCTGATCACGTAGTCGTGTGTCAGCAGTGTGAACAGCAGTGAGCTGAGCACACTGTCGTGTGTCAGCAGTGTGAACAGGAGCGGACTGATCGCGTAGTCGTGTGTCAGCAGTGTGAACAGCTGCGGACTGAGCACGTAGTTGTGTGTCAGCAGTGTGAACAGCAGCGGACTGAGCACACAGTCGTGTGTCATCAGTGTGAGCAGCAGTGAGCCGCGCACCCAGTTGTGTGGCTGCAGTGTGAGCACACAGTCGTGTTTCAGCAGTGTGAACAGTAGAGAGCTGATCACACAGTCGTGTGGCTGCAGTGTGAACAACAGCAAGCTGAGCACTTAATCGTGTGTCAGCAGTGTGAACCGCAGCAGACTGAGCACATAGTCATGTGTCAGCAGTGTGAACAGCAGCGGTCTGAGCACACAGTCGTGTGTCAGCAGTGTGAACAGCAGCGATCTGAGCACGTAGTCGTGTGTCAGCAGAGAGAACAGCAGCGAGCTGAGCACATAGTCGTTTGTCAGCAGTGTGAACAGTAGCAAGCTGAGCACACAGTCGTGTGTCATCAGTGTGAGCAGCAGTGAGCCGAGCATACAGTCGTGTGGCTGCAGTGTGAACAGCTGCGGTGTGAGCACACAGTTGTGTGTCAGCAGTGTGAACAGTAGAGAGCTGAGCACACAGTCGTGTGGCTGCAGTGTGAACAACAGCAAGCTGAGCACTTAGTCGTGTGTCAGCAGTGTGAACAGCCGCGGTCTGAGCACACAGTCGTGTGTCAGCAGTGTGAACAGAAGCGGACTGAGCACATAGTCATGTGTCAGCAGTGTGAACAGCAGCGAACTGAGCGCGTAGTCGTGTGTCAGCAGTGTAAACAGCAGCGGACTGAGAACAGAGCCGTGTGTCAGCAGTGTGAACAGTAGAGAGCTGAGCACACAGTCGTGTGGCTGCAGTGTGAACAACAGCAAGTTGAGCACGTAGTCATGTGTCAGCAGTGTGAACAGAAGCGGACTGAGCACATAGTCATGTGTCAGCAGTGTGAACAACAGCAAGCTGAGCACACAGTCGTGTGTCAGTAGTGTGAACAGAAGCGGACTGAGCACACAGTCATGTGTCAGCAGTGTGAAGAGCAGCGAGCTGATCACGTAGTCGTGTATCAGCAGTGTGAACAGCAGTGAGCTGATCGCGTAGTTGTGTGTCAGCAGTGTGAACAGTAGCGGAGTGAGTACACTGCCGTCTGTCAGCAGTGTGAACAGTAGCGAGCTGAGAACGCAGTCGTGTGTCCGCACTGTGAACAGCAGCGAGCTGAGCACGTAGTCGTGCGTCAGCAGTGTGAACAGCAGCGGACTGAGCACACAGCCGTGTGTCAGCAGTGTGAACAGTAGAGAGCTGATAACATAGTCGTGTGTCCGCACTGTGAACAGCAGTGAGCTGATCACGTAGTCGTGTATCAGCAGTGTGAACAGCAGCGAGCGGATCACGTAGTCGTGTATCAGCAGTGTGAACAGCACTGAGCTGTTCACATAGTCGTGTATCAGCAGTGTGAACAGCAGTGAGCTGAGCACACCGTCGTGTGTCAGTAGTGTGAACAGGAGCAGACTGAGCGCGTAGTCGTGTGTCAGTAGTGTGAACAGCAGCTGACTAAGCACACATTCGTGTGCCCGCAGTGTGATCAGCAGCGTGCTGATCACGTAATCGTGTGTCAGCAGTGTTAAATGTAGTGGCCTGAGCACACAGTCGTCTGTAAGCAGTGTGAACAGCAGCGATCTGAGCACGTAGTCGTATATCAGCAGTGTGAACAGCAGTGAGCTGATCACGTAGTCGTGTGTCAGCAGTGTGAACAGCAGTGAGCTGATCACGTAGTCGTGTGTCAGCAGTGTGAACAGCAGCGATCTGATCACACAGTCGTGGGTCAGCAGTGTGATCAGCAGCGAGCTGAGCCACAGTCGTGTGTCAGCAGTGTGTATAGCAGCCTGCTGAGCCCGTAGTCGTGTGTCAGTAGAGTGAACAGCAGTGGACTGAGCACATAGTTGTGTGTCAGCAGTGTGAACAGCAGCGAGCTGATCACGTAGTCGTGTGTCAGCAGTGTGAACAGCAGTGAGCTGATCACATAGTCGTGTGTCAGCAGTCTGAACAGCACTGAGCTGATCACGTAGTCGTGTGTCAGCAGTGTGAACAGCAGCGAGCTGTTCACATAGTCGTGTATCAGCAGTGTGAACAGCAGCGGACTGAGCACGTAGTTGTGTGTCAGCAGTGTGAACAGCAGTGGACTGAGAACACAGCCGTGTGTCAGCAGTGTGAACAGTAGAGAGCTGAGAACATAGTCGTGTGTCCGCACTGTGAACAGCAGCGAGCTGAGCACGTAGTCGTGTGTCAGCAGTGTGAACAGCAGCGGACTGAGCACACAGCCGTGTGTCAGCAGTGTGAACAGTAGAGAGCTGATAACATAGTCGTGTGTCCGCACTGTGAACAGCAGCGAGCTGAGCACGTAGTCGTGTGTCAGCTGTGTGAACAGCAGCGGACTTAGCACACAGTCATGTGTCAGCAGTGTGAACAGGAGCGGTCTTTTCACACAATCGTGTGTCAGTACTGTGAACAGCAGCGGACTGAGCACACAGTCGTGTGTCAGCAGTGTGAACAGCAGTGAGCTGATCACGTAGTCGTGTGTCAGCAGTGTGAACAGCAGTGAGCTGAGCACACTGTCGTGTGTCAGCAGTGTGAACAGGAGCGGACTGATCGCGTAGTCGTGTGTCAGCAGTGTGAACAGCAGCAGACTGAGCACGTAGTTGTGTGTCAGCAGTGTGAACAGCAGCGGACTGAGAACACAGCCGTGTGTCAGCAGTGTGAACATTAGAGAGCTGAGCACACAGTCGTGTGTCAGCAGTGTGATCAGCAGCGAGCTGAGCACACAGTCGTGTGTCAGCAGTGTGAACAGCAGCCTGCTGAGCACGTAGTCGTGTGTTAGCAGTGTGAACAGCAGTGGACTGAGCACATAGTTGCGTGTCAGCAGTGTGAACAGCAGTGAGCTGATCACGTAGTCGTGTATCAGCAGTGTGAACAGCAGCGAGCTGATCACGTAGTCGTGTATCAGCAGTGTGAACAGCAGTGAGCTGATCACGGAGTCGTGTGTCAGCAGTGTGAACAGCAGCGAGCTGTTCACATAGTCGTGTATCAGCAGTGTGAACAGCAGTGAGCTGAGCACACCGTCGTGTGTCAGCAGTGTGAACAGCAGCGGACTGAGCGCGTAGTCGTGTGTCAGCAGTGTGAACAGGAGCGGACTGAGCGCGTAGTCGTGTGTCAGCAGAGAGAACAGCAGCGACATGAGCACACAGTCGTGTGTCTGCCGTGTGAACAGCAGTGAGCTGAGAACATAGTCGTGTGTCCGCACTGTGAACAGCAGCGAGCCGAGCACACAGTCGTGTGGCTGCAGTGTGAACAGCTGCGGTGTGAGCATACAGTCGTGTGTCAGCAGTGTGAACAGCAGCGGACTGAGCACACAGTCATGTGTCAGCAGTGTGAACAGCAGCAAGCTGAGCTCGCAGTCCTGTGTCAGCAGTGTGAACAGCAGCTGACTGAGCACACATTCGTCTGCCCGCAGTGTGATCAGCAGCGTGCTGATCACGTAGTCGTGTGTCAGCAGTGTTAAATGTAGTGGCCTGAGCACACAGTCGTCTGTAAGCAGTGTGAACAGCAGCGATCTGAGCACGTAGTCGTATATCAGCAGTGTGAACAGCAGTGAGCTGATCACGCAGTCGTGTGTCAGCAGTGTGAACAGCAGTGAGCTGAGCACGTAGTTGTGTGTCAGCAGTGTGAACAGCAGCGGACTGAGTACACAGTCGTGTGTCATCAGTGTGAGCAGCAGTGAGCCGCGCACCCAGTTGTGTGGCTGCAGTGTGAGCACACAGTCGTGTGTCAGCAGTGTGAACAGTAGAGAGCTGAGCACACAGTCGTGTGGCTGCAGTGTGAACAACAGCAAGCTGAGCACTTAGTCGTGTGTCAGCAGTGTGAACCGCAGCAGACTGAGCACATAGTCATGTGTCAGCAGTGTGAACAGCAGCGGTCTGAGCACACAGTCGTGTGTCAGCAGTGTGAACAGCAGCGAGCTGTTCACATAGTCGTGTATCAGCAGTGTGAACAGCAGCGGACTGAGCACGTAGTTGTGTGTCAGCAGTGTGAACAGCAGTGGACTGAGAACACAGCCGTGTGTCAGCAGTGTGGACAGTAGAGAGCTGAGAACGTAGTCGTGTGTCCGCACTGTGAACAGCAGCGAGCTGAGCACGTAGTCGTGTGTCAGCAGTGTGAACAGCAGCGGACTGAGCACACAGCCGTGTGTCAGCAGTGTGAACAGTAGAGAGCTGATAACATAGTCGTGTGTCCGCACTGTGAACAGCAGTGAGCTGATCACGTAGTCGTGTATCAGCAGTGTGAACAGCAGCGAGCTGATCACGTAGTCGTGTATCAGCAGTGTGAACAGCACTGAGCTGTTCACATAGTCGTGTATCAGCAGTGTGAACAGCAGTGAGCTGAGCACACCGTCGTGTGTCAGTAGTGTGAACAGGAGCAGACTGAGCGCGTAGTCGTGTGTCAGCAGTGTGAACAGCAGCTGACTGAGCACACATTCGTGTGCCCGCAGTGTGATCAGCAGCGTGCTGATCACGTAGTCGTGTGTCAGCAGTGTTAAATGTAGTGGCCTGAGCACACAGTCGTCTGTAAGCAGTGTGAACAGCAGCGATCTGAGCACGTAGTCGTATATCAGCAGTGTGAACAGCAGTGAGCTGATCACGTAGTCGTGTGTCAGCAGTGTGAACAGCAGTGAGCTGATCACGTAGTCGTGTGTCAGCAGTGTGAACAGCAGCGATCTGATCACACAGTCGTGGGTCAGCAGTGTGATCAGCAGCGAGCTGAGCCACAGTCGTGTGTCAGCAGTGTGTATAGCAGCCTGCTGAGCCCGTAGTCGTGTGTCAGTAGAGTGAACAGCAGTGGACTGAGCACATAGTTGTGTGTCAGCAGTGTGAACAGCAGCGAGCTGATCACGTAGTCGTGTGTCAGCAGTGTGAACAGCAGTGAGCTGAGCACACTGTCGTGTGTCAGCAGTGTGAACAGGAGCGGACTGATCGCGTAGTCGTGTGTCAGCAGTGTGAACAGCTGCGGACTGAGCACGTAGTTGTGTGTCAGCAGTGTGAACAGCAGCGGACTGAGCACACAGTCGTGTGTCATCAGTGTGAGCAGCAGTGAGCCGCGCACCCAGTTGTGTGGCTGCAGTGTGAGCACACAGTCGTGTTTCAGCAGTGTGAACAGTAGAGAGCTGATCACACAGTCGTGTGGCTGCAGTGTGAACAACAGCAAGCTGAGCACTTAATCGTGTGTCAGCAGTGTGAACCGCAGCAGACTGAGCACATAGTCATGTGTCAGCAGTGTGAACAGCAGCGGTCTGAGCACACAGTCGTGTGTCAGCAGTGTGAACAGGAGCGATCTGAGCACGTAGTCGTGTGTCAGCAGAGAGAACAGCAGCGAGCTGAGCACATAGTCGTTTGTCAGCAGTGTGAACAGTAGCAAGCTGAGCACACAGTCGTGTGTCATCAGTGTGAGCAGCAGTGAGCCGAGCATACAGTCGTGTGGCTGCAGTGTGAACAGCTGCGGTGTGAGCACACAGTTGTGTGTCAGCAGTGTGAACAGTAGAGAGCTGAGCACACAGTCGTGTGGCTGCAGTGTGAACAACAGCAAGCTGAGCACTTAGTCGTGTGTCAGCAGTGTGAACAGCCGCGGTCTGAGCACACAGTCGTGTGTCAGCAGTGTGAACAGAAGCGGACTGAGCACATAGTCATGTGTCAGCAGTGTGAACAGCAGCGAACTGAGCGCGTAGTCGTGTGTCAGCAGTGTAAACAGCAGCGGACTGAGAACAGAGCCGTGTGTCAGCAGTGTGAACAGTAGAGAGCTGAGCACACAGTCGTGTGGCTGCAGTGTGAACAACAGCAAGTTGAGCACGTAGTCGTGTGTCAGCAGTGTGAACAGAAGCGGACTGAGCACATAGTCATGTGTCAGCAGTGTGAACAACAGCAAGCTGAGCACACAGTCGTGTGTCAGTAGTGTGAACAGAAGCGGACTGAGCACACAGTCATGTGTCAGCAGTGTGAAGAGCAGCGAGCTGATCACGTAGTCGTGTATCAGCAGTGTGAACAGCAGTGAGCTGATCGCGTAGTCGTGTGTCAGCAGTGTGAACAGCAGCGGACTAAGCACGTAGTTGTGTGTCAGCAGTGTGAACAGTAGCGGAGTGAGTACACTGCCGTCTGTCAGCAGTGTGAACAGTAGCGAGCTGAGCACACAGTCGTGTGTCAGCAGTGTGAACAGCAGCGGACTGAGCGCGTAGTTGTGTTTCTGCAGTGTGAACAACAGCAAGCTGAGCACACAGTCGTGTGTCTGCCGTGTGAACAGCAGTGAGCTGAGAACATAGTCGTGTGTCAGCAGTGTGAACAGCAGCGAACTGAGCACACAGTCGTGTGTCATCAGTGTGAGCAGCAGTGAGCCGAGCACACAGTCGTGTGGCTGCAGTGTGAACAGCTGCGGTGTGAGCACACAGTCGGGTGTCAGCAGTGTGAACAGTAGAGAGCTGAGCACACAGTCGTGTGGCTGTAGTGTGAACAACAGCAAGCTGAGCACTTAGTCGTGTGTCAGCAGTGTGACCCGCAGCGGACTGAGCACATAGTCATGTGTCAGCAGTGTGAACAGCAGCGGTCTGAGCACACAGTCGTGTGTCAGCAGAGTGAACAGCAGCGATCTGAGTAAGTAGTCGTGTGTCAGCAGAGAGAACAGCAGCGAGCTGAGCACGTAGTCGTTTGTCAGCAGTGTGAACAGTAGCAAGCTGAGCACACTGTCGTGTGTCAGCAGTGTGAACAGCCGCGGTCTGAGCACACAGTCGTGTGTCAGCAGTGTGATCAGCAGCGAGCTGAGCACACAGTCGTTTGTCAGCAGTGTGAACAGCAGCGATCTGAGCACGGAGTCGTGTGTCAGCAGAGAGAACAGCAGCGAGCTGAGCACACAGTCGTGTGTCAGCAGTGTGAACAGCAGCCTGCTGAGCACGTGGTCGTGTGTTAGCAGTGTGAACAGCAGTGGACTGAGCACTAGTCATGTGTCAGCAGTGTGAACAGCAGCGAACTGAGCGCGTAGTCGTGTGTCAGCAGTGTAAACAGCAGCGGACTGAGAACAGAGCCGTGTGTCAGCAGTGTGAACAGTAGAGAGCTGAGCACACAGTCGTGTGGCTGCAGTGTGAACAACAGCAAGTTGAGCACGTAGTCGTGTGTCAGCAGTGTGAACAGAAGCAGACTGAGCACATAGTCATGTGTCAGCAGTGTGAACAGCAGCCAGCTGAGCACGTAGTCGTGTGTCAGTAGTGTGAACAGAAGCGGACTGAGCACACAGTCATGTGTCAGCAGTGTGAAGAGCAGCGAGCTGATCACGTAGCCGTGTATCAGCAGTGTGAACAGCAGTGAGCTGATCACGTAGTCGTGTGTCAGCAGTGTGAACAGCACTGAGCTGATCACGTAGTCGTGTGTCAGCAGTGTGAACAGCAGCGAGTTGTTCACGTAGTCGTGTATCAGCAGTGTGAACAGCAGTGAGCTGAGCACACCGTCGTGTGTCAGCAGTGTGAACAGGAGCGGACTGATCGCGTAGTCGTGTGTCAGCAGTGTGAACAGCAGCGGACTAAGCACGTAGTTGTGTGTCAGCAGTGTGAACAGCAGCGGACTGAGAACACTGCCGTGTGTCAGCAGTGTGAACAGTAGCCAGCTGAGCACACAGTCGTATGTCAGCAGTGTGAACAGCAGCGGACTGAGCGCGTAGTTGTGTTTCTGCAGTGTGAACAACAGCAAGCTGAGCACACAGTCGTGTGTCTGCCGTGTGAACAGCAGTGAGCTGAGAACATAGTCGTGCGTCCGCAGTGTGAACAGCAGCGAGCTGAGCACGTAGTCGTGTGTCAGCAGTGTGAACAGCAGCGAACTGAGCACACAGTCGTGTGTCATCAGTGTGAGCAGCTGTGAGCCGAGCACACAGTCGTGTGGCTGCAGTGTGAACAGCTGCGGTGTGAGCACACAGTTGTGTGTCAGCAGTGTGAACAGTAGAGAGCTGAGCACACAGTCGTGTGGCTGCAGTGTGAACAACAGCAAGCTGAGCACTTAGTCGTGTGTCAGCAGTGTGAACAGCCGCGGTCTGAGCACACAGTCGTGTGTTAGCAGTGTGATCAGCAGCGAGCTGAGCACACAGTCGTGTGTCAGCAGTGTGAACAGCAGCGGTCTGAGCGCGTAGTCGTGTGTCAGCAGTGTAAACAGCAGCGGACTGAGAACAGAGCCGTGTGTCAGCAGTGTGAACAGTAGAGAGCTGAGCACACAGTCGTGTGGCTGCAGTGTGAACAACAGCAAGTTGAGCACGTAGTCGTGTGTCAGCAGTGTGAACAGAAGCGGACTGAGCACATAGTCATGTGTCAGCAGTGTGAACAGCAGCGAGCTGAGCACGTAGTCGTGTGTCAGTAGTGTGAACAGAAGCGGACTGAGCACACAGTCATGTGTCAGCAGTGTGAAGAGCAGCGAGCTGATCACGTAGTCGTGTATCAGCAGTGTGAACAGCAGTGAGCTGATCACGGAGTCGTGTGTCAGCAGTGTGAACAGCAGCGAGCTGTTCACATAGTCGTGTATCAGCAGTGTGAACAGCAGTGAGCTGAGCACACAGTCGTGTGTCAGCAGTGTGAACAGCAGCCTGCTGAGCACGTGGTCGTGTGTTAGCAGTGTGAACAGCAGTGGACTGAGCACTAGTCGTGTGTCAGCAGTGTGAACAGCAGTGAGCTGATCACATAGTCGTGTGTCAGCAGTCTGAACAGCAGCGAGCTGTTCACATAGTCGTGTATCAGCAGTGTGAACAGCAGCGGACTGAGCACGTAGTTGTGTGTCAGCAGTGTGAACAGCAGTGGACTGAGAACACAGCCGTGTGTCAGCAGTGTGAACAGTAGAGAGCTGAGAACATAGTCGTGTGTCCGCACTGTGAACAGCAGCGAGCTGAGCACGTAGTCGTGTGTCAGCAGTGTGAACAGCAGCGGACTGAGCACACAGCCGTGTGTCAGCAGTGTGAACAGTAGAGAGCTGATAACATAGTCGTGTGTCCGCACTGTGAACAGCAGCGAGCTGAGCACGTAGTCGTGTGTCAGCTGTGTGAACAGCAGCGGACTTAGCACACAGTCATGTGTCAGCAGTGTGAACAGGAGCGGTCTTTTCACACAATCGTGTGTCAGTACTGTGAACAGCAGCGGACTGAGCACACAGTCGTGTGTCAGCAGTGTGAACAGCAGTGAGCTGATCACGTAGTCGTGTGTCAGCAGTGTGAACAGCAGTGAGCTGAGCACACTGTCGTGTGTCAGCAGTGTGAACAGGAGCGGACTGATCGCGTAGTCGTGTGTCAGCAGTGTGAACAGCAGCAGACTGAGCACGTAGTTGTGTGTCAGCAGTGTGAACAGCAGCGGACTGAGAACACAGCCGTGTGTCAGCAGTGTGAACATTAGAGAGCTGAGCACACAGTCGTGTGTCAGCAGTGTGATCAGCAGCGAGCTGAGCACACAGTCGTGTGTCAGCAGTGTGAACAGCAGCCTGCTGAGCACGTAGTCGTGTGTTAGCAGTGTGAACAGCAGTGGACTGAGCACATAGTTGCGTGTCAGCAGTGTGAACAGCAGTGAGCTGATCACGTAGTCGTGTATCAGCAGTGTGAACAGCAGCGAGCTGATCACGTAGTCGTGTATCAGCAGTGTGAACAGCAGTGAGCTGATCACGGAGTCGTGTGTCAGCAGTGTGAACAGCAGCGAGCTGTTCACATAGTCGTGTATCAGCAGTGTGAACAGCAGTGAGCTGAGCACACCGTCGTGTGTCAGCAGTGTGAACAGCAGCGGACTGAGCGCGTAGTCGTGTGTCAGCAGTGTGAACAGGAGCGGACTGAGCGCGTAGTCGTGTGTCAGCAGAGAGAACAGCAGCGACATGAGCACACAGTCGTGTGTCTGCCGTGTGAACAGCAGTGAGCTGAGAACATAGTCGTGTGTCCGCACTGTGAACAGCAGCGAGCCGAGCACACAGTCGTGTGGCTGCAGTGTGAACAGCTGCGGTGTGAGCATACAGTCGTGTGTCAGCAGTGTGAACAGCAGCGGACTGAGCACACAGTCATGTGTCAGCAGTGTGAACAGCAGCAAGCTGAGCTCGCAGTCCTGTGTCAGCAGTGTGAACAGCAGCTGACTGAGCACACATTCGTCTGCCCGCAGTGTGATCAGCAGCGTGCTGATCACGTAGTCGTGTGTCAGCAGTGTTAAATGTAGTGGCCTGAGCACACAGTCGTCTGTAAGCAGTGTGAACAGCAGCGATCTGAGCACGTAGTCGTATATCAGCAGTGTGAACAGCAGTGAGCTGATCACGCAGTCGTGTGTCAGCAGTGTGAACAGCAGTGAGCTGAGCACGTAGTTGTGTGTCAGCAGTGTGAACAGCAGCGGACTGAGTACACAGTCGTGTGTCATCAGTGTGAGCAGCAGTGAGCCGCGCACCCAGTTGTGTGGCTGCAGTGTGAGCACACAGTCGTGTGTCAGCAGTGTGAACAGTAGAGAGCTGAGCACACAGTCGTGTGGCTGCAGTGTGAACAACAGCAAGCTGAGCACTTAGTCGTGTGTCAGCAGTGTGAACCGCAGCAGACTGAGCACATAGTCATGTGTCAGCAGTGTGAACAGCAGCGGTCTGAGCACACAGTCGTGTGTCAGCAGTGTGAACAGCAGCGAGCTGTTCACATAGTCGTGTATCAGCAGTGTGAACAGCAGCGGACTGAGCACGTAGTTGTGTGTCAGCAGTGTGAACAGCAGTGGACTGAGAACACAGCCGTGTGTCAGCAGTGTGGACAGTAGAGAGCTGAGAACGTAGTCGTGTGTCCGCACTGTGAACAGCAGCGAGCTGAGCACGTAGTCGTGTGTCAGCAGTGTGAACAGCAGCGGACTGAGCACACAGCCGTGTGTCAGCAGTGTGAACAGTAGAGAGCTGATAACATAGTCGTGTGTCCGCACTGTGAACAGCAGTGAGCTGATCACGTAGTCGTGTATCAGCAGTGTGAACAGCAGCGAGCTGATCACGTAGTCGTGTATCAGCAGTGTGAACAGCACTGAGCTGTTCACATAGTCGTGTATCAGCAGTGTGAACAGCAGTGAGCTGAGCACACCGTCGTGTGTCAGTAGTGTGAACAGGAGCAGACTGAGCGCGTAGTCGTGTGTCAGCAGTGTGAACAGCAGCTGACTGAGCACACATTCGTGTGCCCGCAGTGTGATCAGCAGCGTGCTGATCACGTAGTCGTGTGTCAGCAGTGTTAAATGTAGTGGCCTGAGCACACAGTCGTCTGTAAGCAGTGTGAACAGCAGCGATCTGAGCACGTAGTCGTATATCAGCAGTGTGAACAGCAGTGAGCTGATCACGTAGTCGTGTGTCAGCAGTGTGAACAGCAGTGAGCTGATCACGTAGTCGTGTGTCAGCAGTGTGAACAGCAGCGATCTGATCACACAGTCGTGGGTCAGCAGTGTGATCAGCAGCGAGCTGAGCCACAGTCGTGTGTCAGCAGTGTGTATAGCAGCCTGCTGAGCCCGTAGTCGTGTGTCAGTAGAGTGAACAGCAGTGGACTGAGCACATAGTTGTGTGTCAGCAGTGTGAACAGCAGCGAGCTGATCACGTAGTCGTGTGTCAGCAGTGTGAACAGCAGTGAGCTGAGCACACTGTCGTGTGTCAGCAGTGTGAACAGGAGCGGACTGATCGCGTAGTCGTGTGTCAGCAGTGTGAACAGCTGCGGACTGAGCACGTAGTTGTGTGTCAGCAGTGTGAACAGCAGCGGACTGAGCACACAGTCGTGTGTCATCAGTGTGAGCAGCAGTGAGCCGCGCACCCAGTTGTGTGGCTGCAGTGTGAGCACACAGTCGTGTTTCAGCAGTGTGAACAGTAGAGAGCTGATCACACAGTCGTGTGGCTGCAGTGTGAACAACAGCAAGCTGAGCACTTAATCGTGTGTCAGCAGTGTGAACCGCAGCAGACTGAGCACATAGTCGTGTGTCAGCAGAGAGAACAGCAGCGAGCTGAGCACATAGTCGTTTGTCAGCAGTGTGAACAGTAGCAAGCTGAGCACACAGTCGTGTGTCATCAGTGTGAGCAGCAGTGAGCCGAGCATACAGTCGTGTGGCTGCAGTGTGAACAGCTGCGGTGTGAGCACACAGTTGTGTGTCAGCAGTGTGAACAGTAGAGAGCTGAGCACACAGTCCTGTGGCTGCAGTGTGAACAACAGCAAGCTGAGCACTTAGTCGTGTGTCAGCAGTGTGAACAGCCGCGGTCTGAGCACACAGTCGTGTGTCAGCAGTGTGAACAGAAGCGGACTGAGCACATAGTCATGTGTCAGCAGTGTGAACAGCAGCGAACTGAGCGCGTAGTCGTGTGTCAGCAGTGTAAACAGCAGCGGACTGAGAACAGAGCCGTGTGTCAGCAGTGTGAACAGTAGAGAGCTGAGCACACAGTCGTGTGGCTGCAGTGTGAACAACAGCAAGTTGAGCACGTAGTCGTGTGTCAGCAGTGTGAACAGAAGCGGACTGAGCACATAGTCATGTGTCAGCAGTGTGAACAACAGCAAGCTGAGCACACAGTCGTGTGTCAGTAGTGTGAACAGAAGCGGACTGAGCACACAGTCATGTGTCAGCAGTGTGAAGAGCAGCGAGCTGATCACGTAGTCGTGTATCAGCAGTGTGAACAGCAGTGAGCTGATCGCGTAGTCGTGTGTCAGCAGTGTGAACAGCAGCGGACTAAGCACGTAGTTGTGTGTCAGCAGTGTGAACAGTAGCGGAGTGAGTACACTGCCGTCTGTCAGCAGTGTGAACAGTAGCGAGCTGAGCACACAGTCGTGTGTCAGCAGTGTGAACAGCAGCGGACTGAGCGCGTAGTTGTGTTTCTGCAGTGTGAACAACAGCAAGCTGAGCACACAGTCGTGTGTCTGCCGTGTGAACAGCAGTGAGCTGAGAACATAGTCGTGTGTCAGCAGTGTGAACAGCAGCGAACTGAGCACACAGTCGTGTGTCATCAGTGTGAGCAGCAGTGAGCCGAGCACACAGTCGTGTGGCTGCAGTGTGAACAGCTGCGGTGTGAGCACACAGTCGGGTGTCAGCAGTGTGAACAGTAGAGAGCTGAGCACACAGTCGTGTGGCTGTAGTGTGAACAACAGCAAGCTGAGCACTTAGTCGTGTGTCAGCAGTGTGACCCGCAGCGGACTGAGCACATAGTCATGTGTCAGCAGTGTGAACAGCAGCGGTCTGAGCACACAGTCGTGTGTCAGCAGAGTGAACAGCAGCGATCTGAGTAAGTAGTCGTGTGTCAGCAGAGAGAACAGCAGCGAGCTGAGCACGTAGTCGTTTGTCAGCAGTGTGAACAGTAGCAAGCTGAGCACACTGTCGTGTGTCAGCAGTGTGAACAGCCGCGGTCTGAGCACACAGTCGTGTGTCAGCAGTGTGATCAGCAGCGAGCTGAGCACACAGTCGTTTGTCAGCAGTGTGAACAGCAGCGATCTGAGCACGGAGTCGTGTGTCAGCAGAGAGAACAGCAGCGAGCTGAGCACACAGTCGTGTGTCAGCAGTGTGAACAGCAGCCTGCTGAGCACGTGGTCGTGTGTTAGCAGTGTGAACAGCAGTGGACTGAGCACTAGTCATGTGTCAGCAGTGTGAACAGCAGCGAACTGAGCGCGTAGTCGTGTGTCAGCAGTGTAAACAGCAGCGGACTGAGAACAGAGCCGTGTGTCAGCAGTGTGAACAGTAGAGAGCTGAGCACACAGTCGTGTGGCTGCAGTGTGAACAACAGCAAGTTGAGCACGTAGTCGTGTGTCAGCAGTGTGAACAGAAGCAGACTGAGCACATAGTCATGTGTCAGCAGTGTGAACAGCAGCCAGCTGAGCACGTAGTCGTGTGTCAGTAGTGTGAACAGAAGCGGACTGAGCACACAGTCATGTGTCAGCAGTGTGAAGAGCAGCGAGCTGATCACGTAGCCGTGTATCAGCAGTGTGAACAGCAGTGAGCTGATCACGTAGTCGTGTGTCAGCAGTGTGAACAGCACTGAGCTGATCACGTAGTCGTGTGTCAGCAGTGTGAACAGCAGCGAGTTGTTCACGTAGTCGTGTATCAGCAGTGTGAACAGCAGTGAGCTGAGCACACCGTCGTGTGTCAGCAGTGTGAACAGGAGCGGACTGATCGCGTAGTCGTGTGTCAGCAGTGTGAACAGCAGCGGACTAAGCACGTAGTTGTGTGTCAGCAGTGTGAACAGCAGCGGACTGAGAACACTGCCGTGTGTCAGCAGTGTGAACAGTAGCCAGCTGAGCACACAGTCGTATGTCAGCAGTGTGAACAGCAGCGGACTGAGCGCGTAGTTGTGTTTCTGCAGTGTGAACAACAGCAAGCTGAGCACACAGTCGTGTGTCTGCCGTGTGAACAGCAGTGAGCTGAGAACATAGTCGTGCGTCCGCAGTGTGAACAGCAGCGAGCTGAGCACGTAGTCGTGTGTCAGCAGTGTGAACAGCAGCGAACTGAGCACACAGTCGTGTGTCATCAGTGTGAGCAGCTGTGAGCCGAGCACACAGTCGTGTGGCTGCAGTGTGAACAGCTGCGGTGTGAGCACACAGTTGTGTGTCAGCAGTGTGAACAGTAGAGAGCTGAGCACACAGTCGTGTGGCTGCAGTGTGAACAACAGCAAGCTGAGCACTTAGTCGTGTGTCAGCAGTGTGAACAGCCGCGGTCTGAGCACACAGTCGTGTGTTAGCAGTGTGATCAGCAGCGAGCTGAGCACACAGTCGTGTGTCAGCAGTGTGAACAGCAGCGGTCTGAGCGCGTAGTCGTGTGTCAGCAGTGTAAACAGCAGCGGACTGAGAACAGAGCCGTGTGTCAGCAGTGTGAACAGTAGAGAGCTGAGCACACAGTCGTGTGGCTGCAGTGTGAACAACAGCAAGTTGAGCACGTAGTCGTGTGTCAGCAGTGTGAACAGAAGCGGACTGAGCACATAGTCATGTGTCAGCAGTGTGAACAGCAGCGAGCTGAGCACGTAGTCGTGTGTCAGTAGTGTGAACAGAAGCGGACTGAGCACACAGTCATGTGTCAGCAGTGTGAAGAGCAGCGAGCTGATCACGTAGTCGTGTATCAGCAGTGTGAACAGCAGTGAGCTGATCACGGAGTCGTGTGTCAGCAGTGTGAACAGCAGCGAGCTGTTCACATAGTCGTGTATCAGCAGTGTGAACAGCAGTGAGCTGAGCACACCGTCGTGTGTCAGCAGTGTGAACAGCAGCGGACTGAGCGCGTAGTCGTGTGTCAGCAGTGTGAACAGGAGCGGACTGAGCGCGTAGTCGTGTGTCAGCAGTGTGAACAGCAGTGGACTGAGCACGTAGTCGTGTGTCAGCAGAGAGAACAGCAGCGACATGAGCACACAGTCGTGTGTCTGTCGTGTGAACAGCAGTGAGCTGAGAACATAGTCGTGTGTCCGCACTGTGAACAGCAGCGAGCCGAGCACACAGTCGTGTGGCTGCAGTGTGAACAGCTGCGGTGTGAGCATACAGTCGTGTGTCAGCAGTGTGAACAGCAGCGGACTGAGCACACAGTCATGTGTCAGCAGTGTGAACAGCAGCAAGCTGAGCTCGCAGTCCTGTGTCAGCAGTGTGAACAGCAGCTGACTGAGCACACATTCGTGTGCCCGCAGTGTGATCAGCAGCGTGCTGATCACGTAGTCGTGTGTCAGCAGTGTTAAATGTAGTGGCCTGAGCACACAGTCGTCTGTAAGCAGTGTGAACAGCAGCGATCTGAGCACGTAGTCGTATATCAGCAGTGTGAACAGCAGTGAGCTGATCACGCAGTCGTGTGTCAGCAGTGTGAACAGCAGTGAGCTGAGCACGTAGTTGTGTGTCAGCAGTGTGAACAGCAGCGGACTGAGTACACAGTCGTGTGTCATCAGTGTGAGCAGCAGTGAGCCGCGCACCCAGTTGTGTGGCTGCAGTGTGAGCACACAGTCGTGTGTCAGCAGTGTGAACAGTAGAGAGCTGAGCACACAGTCGTGGGTCAGCAGTGTGATCAGCAGCGAGCTGAGCCACAGTCGTGTGTCAGCAGTGTGTATAGCAGCCTGCTGAGCCCGTAGTCGTGTGTCAGTAGAGTGAACAGCAGTGGACTGAGCACATAGTTGTGTGTCAGCAGTGTGAACAGCAGCGAGCTGATCACGTAGTCGTGTGTCAGCAGTGTGAACAGCAGTGAGCTGAGCACACTGTCGTGTGTCAGCAGTGTGAACAGGAGCGGACTGATCGCGTAGTCGTGTGTCAGCAGTGTGAACAGCTGCGGACTGAGCACGTAGTTGTGTGTCAGCAGTGTGAACAGCAGCGGACTGAGCACACAGTCGTGTGTCATCAGTGTGAGCAGCAGTGAGCCGCGCACCCAGTTGTGTGGCTGCAGTGTGAGCACACAGTCGTGTTTCAGCAGTGTGAACAGTAGAGAGCTGATCACACAGTCGTGTGGCTGCAGTGTGAACAACAGCAAGCTGAGCACTTAATCGTGTGTCAGCAGTGTGAACCGCAGCAGACTGAGCACATAGTCATGTGTCAGCAGTGTGAACAGCAGCGGTCTGAGCACACAGTCGTGTGTCAGCAGTGTGAACAGCAGCGATCTGAGCACGTAGTCGTGTGTCAGCAGAGAGAACAGCAGCGAGCTGAGCACATAGTCGTTTGTCAGCAGTGTGAACAGTAGCAAGCTGAGCACACAGTCGTGTGTCATCAGTGTGAGCAGCAGTGAGCCGAGCATACAGTCGTGTGGCTGCAGTGTGAACAGCTGCGGTGTGAGCACACAGTTGTGTGTCAGCAGTGTGAACAGTAGAGAGCTGAGCACACAGTCGTGTGGCTGCAGTGTGAACAACAGCAAGCTGAGCACTTAGTCGTGTGTCAGCAGTGTGAACAGCCGCGGTCTGAGCACACAGTCGTGTGTCAGCAGTGTGAACAGAAGCGGACTGAGCACATAGTCATGTGTCAGCAGTGTGAACAGCAGCGAACTGAGCGCGTAGTCGTGTGTCAGCAGTGTAAACAGCAGCGGACTGAGAACAGAGCCGTGTGTCAGCAGTGTGAACAGTAGAGAGCTGAGCACACAGTCGTGTGGCTGCAGTGTGAACAACAGCAAGTTGAGCACGTAGTCATGTGTCAGCAGTGTGAACAGAAGCGGACTGAGCACATAGTCATGTGTCAGCAGTGTGAACAACAGCAAGCTGAGCACACAGTCGTGTGTCAGTAGTGTGAACAGAAGCGGACTGAGCACACAGTCATGTGTCAGCAGTGTGAAGAGCAGCGAGCTGATCACGTAGTCGTGTATCAGCAGTGTGAACAGCAGTGAGCTGATCGCGTAGTTGTGTGTCAGCAGTGTGAACAGTAGCGGAGTGAGTACACTGCCGTCTGTCAGCA
The DNA here is from genome assembly GCF_030028105.1 of Mobula birostris. NCBI lineage: Eukaryota > Metazoa > Chordata > Chondrichthyes > Myliobatiformes > Myliobatidae > Mobula > Mobula birostris. The sequence goes on along the minus strand of NC_092375.1, from coordinate 137,876,163 downwards.
GTGTGAACAGTAGCGAGCTGAGCACACAGTCGTGTGTCAGCAGTGTGAACAGCAGCGGACTGAGCGCGTAGTTGTGTTTCTGCAGTGTGAACAACAGCAAGCTGAGCACACAGTCGTGTGTCTGCCGTGTGAACAGCAGTGAGCTGAGAACATAGTCGTGTGTCAGCAGTGTGAACAGCAGCGAACTGAGCACACAGTCGTGTGTCATCAGTGTGAGCAGCAGTGAGCCGAGCACACAGTCGTGTGGCTGCAGTGTGAACAGCTGCGGTGTGAGCACACAGTCGGGTGTCAGCAGTGTGAACAGTAGAGAGCTGAGCACACAGTCGTGTGGCTGTAGTGTGAACAACAGCAAGCTGAGCACTTAGTCGTGTGTCAGCAGTGTGACCCGCAGCGGACTGAGCACATAGTCATGTGTCAGCAGTGTGAACAGCAGCGGTCTGAGCACACAGTCGTGTGTCAGCAGAGTGAACAGCAGCGATCTGAGTAAGTAGTCGTGTGTCAGCAGAGAGAACAGCAGCGAGCTGAGCACGTAGTCGTTTGTCAGCAGTGTGAACAGTAGCAAGCTGAGCACACTGTCGTGTGTCAGCAGTGTGAACAGCCGCGGTCTGAGCACACAGTCGTGTGTCAGCAGTGTGATCAGCAGCGAGCTGAGCACACAGTCGTTTGTCAGCAGTGTGAACAGCAGCGATCTGAGCACGGAGTCGTGTGTCAGCAGAGAGAACAGCAGCGAGCTGAGCACACAGTCGTGTGTCAGCAGTGTGAACAGCAGCCTGCTGAGCACGTGGTCGTGTGTTAGCAGTGTGAACAGCAGTGGACTGAGCACTAGTCATGTGTCAGCAGTGTGAACAGCAGCGAACTGAGCGCGTAGTCGTGTGTCAGCAGTGTAAACAGCAGCGGACTGAGAACAGAGCCGTGTGTCAGCAGTGTGAACAGTAGAGAGCTGAGCACACAGTCGTGTGGCTGCAGTGTGAACAACAGCAAGTTGAGCACGTAGTCGTGTGTCAGCAGTGTGAACAGAAGCAGACTGAGCACATAGTCATGTGTCAGCAGTGTGAACAGCAGCCAGCTGAGCACGTAGTCGTGTGTCAGTAGTGTGAACAGAAGCGGACTGAGCACACAGTCATGTGTCAGCAGTGTGAAGAGCAGCGAGCTGATCACGTAGCCGTGTATCAGCAGTGTGAACAGCAGTGAGCTGATCACGTAGTCGTCTGTCAGCAGTGTGAACAGCAGTGAGCTGATCACGTAGTCGTGTGTCAGCAGTGTGAACAGCACTGAGCTGATCACGTAGTCGTGTGTCAGCAGTGTGAACAGCAGCGAGTTGTTCACGTAGTCGTGTATCAGCAGTGTGAACAGCAGTGAGCTGAGCACACCGTCGTGTGTCAGCAGTGTGAACAGGAGCGGACTGATCGCGTAGTCGTGTGTCAGCAGTGTGAACAGCAGCGGACTAAGCACGTAGTTGTGTGTCAGCAGTGTGAACAGCAGCGGACTGAGAACACTGCCGTGTGTCAGCAGTGTGAACAGTAGCCAGCTGAGCACACAGTCGTATGTCAGCAGTGTGAACAGCAGCGGACTGAGCGCGTAGTTGTGTTTCTGCAGTGTGAACAACAGCAAGCTGAGCACACAGTCGTGTGTCTGCCGTGTGAACAGCAGTGAGCTGAGAACATAGTCGTGCGTCCGCAGTGTGAACAGCAGCGAGCTGAGCACGTAGTCGTGTGTCAGCAGTGTGAACAGCAGCGAACTGAGCACACAGTCGTGTGTCATCAGTGTGAGCAGCTGTGAGCCGAGCACACAGTCGTGTGGCTGCAGTGTGAACAGCTGCGGTGTGAGCACACAGTTGTGTGTCAGCAGTGTGAACAGTAGAGAGCTGAGCACACAGTCGTGTGGCTGCAGTGTGAACAACAGCAAGCTGAGCACTTAGTCGTGTGTCAGCAGTGTGAACAGCCGCGGTCTGAGCACACAGTCGTGTGTTAGCAGTGTGATCAGCAGCGAGCTGAGCACACAGTCGTGTGTCAGCAGTGTGAACAGCAGCGGTCTGAGCGCGTAGTCGTGTGTCAGCAGTGTAAAGAGCAGCGGACTGAGAACAGAGCCGTGTGTCAGCAGTGTGAACAGTAGAGAGCTGAGCACACAGTCGTGTGGCTGCAGTGTGAACAACAGCAAGTTGAGCACCTAGTCGTGTGTCAGCAGTGTGAACAGAAGCGGACTGAGCACATAGTCATGTGTCAGCAGTGTGAACAGAAGCGGACTGAGCACACAGTCATGTGTCAGCAGTGTGAAGAGCAGCGAGCTGATCACGTAGTCGTGTATCAGCAGTGTGAACAGCAGTGAGCTGATCGCGTAGTCGTGTGTCAGCAGTGTGAACAGCAGCGGACTAAGCACGTAGTTGTGTGTCAGCAGTGTGAACAGTAGTGGAGTGAGAACACTGCCGTCTGTCAGCAGTGTGAACAGTAGCGAGCTGAGCACACAGTCGTGTGTCAGCAGTGTGAACAGCAGCGGACTGAGCGCGTAGTTGTGTTTCTGCAGTGTGAACAACAGCAAGCTGAGCACACAGTCGTGTGTCTGCCGTGTGAACAGCAGTGAGCTGAGAACATAGTCGTGTGTCAGCAGTGTGAACAGCAGCGAACTGAGCACACAGTCGTGTGTCATCAGTGTGAGCAGCAGTGAGCCGAGCACACAGTCGTGTGGCTGCAGTGTGAACAGCTGCGGTGTGAGCACACAGTCGGGTGTCAGCAGTGTGAACAGTAGAGAGCTGAGCACACAGTCGTGTGGCTGTAGTGTGAACAACAGCAAGCTGAGCACTTAGTCGTGTGTCAGCAGTGTGACCCGCAGCGGACTGAGCACATAGTCATGTGTCAGCAGTGTGAACAGCAGCGGTCTGAGCACACAGTCGTGTGTCAGCAGAGTGAACAGCAGCGATCTGAGTAAGTAGTCGTGTGTCAGCAGAGAGAACAGCAGCGAGCTGAGCACGTAGTCGTTTGTCAGCAGTGTGAACAGTAGCAAGCTGAGCACACTGTCGTGTGTCAGCAGTGTGAACAGCCGCGGTCTGAGCACACAGTCGTGTGTCAGCAGTGTGATCAGCAGCGAGCTGAGCACACAGTCGTTTGTCAGCAGTGTGAACAGCAGCGATCTGAGCACGGAGTCGTGTGTCAGCAGAGAGAACAGCAGCGAGCTGAGCACACAGTCGTGTGTCAGCAGTGTGAACAGCAGCCTGCTGAGCACGTGGTCGTGTTAGCAGTGTGAACAGCAGTGGACTGAGCACTAGTCATGTGTCAGCAGTGTGAACAGCAGCGAACTGAGCGCGTAGTCGTGTGTCGGCAGTGTAAACAGCAGCGGACTGAGAACAGAGCCGTGTGTCAGCAGTGTGAACAGTAGAGAGCTGAGCACACAGTCGTGTGGCTGCAGTGTGAACAACAGCAAGTTGAGCACGTAGTCGTGTGTCAGCAGTGTGAACAGAAGCAGACTGAGCACATAGTCATGTGTCAGCAGTGTGAACAGCAGCCAGCTGAGCACGTAGTCGTGTGTCAGTAGTGTGAACAGAAGCGGACTGAGCACACAGTCATGTGTCAGCAGTGTGAAGAGCAGCGAGCTGATCACGTAGCCGTGTATCAGCAGTGTGAACAGCAGTGAGCTGATCACGTAGTCGTGTGTCAGCAGTGTGAACAGCAGCGAGTTGTTCACGTAGTCGTGTATCAGCAGTGTGAACAGCAGTGAGCTGAGCACACCGTCGTGTGTCAGCAGTGTGAACAGGAGCGGACTGATCGCGTAGTCGTGTGTCAGCAGTGTGAACAGCAGCGGACTAAGCACGTAGTTGTGTGTCAGCAGTGTGAACAGCAGCGGACTGAGAACACTGCCGTGTGTCAGGAGTGTGAACAGTAGCCAGCTGAGCACACAGTCGTGTGTCAGCAGTGTGAACAGCAGCGGACTGAGCGCGTAGTTGTGTTTCTGCAGTGTGAACAACAGCAAGCTGAGCACACAGTCGTGTGTCTGCCGTGTGAACAGCAGTGAGCTGAGAACATAGTCGTGCGTCCGCAGTGTGAACAGCAGCGAGCTGAGCACGTAGTCGTGTGTCAGCAGTGTGAACAGCAGCGAACTGAGCACACAGTCGTGTGTCATCAGTGTGAGCAGCTGTGAGCCGAGCACACAGTCGTGTGGCTGCAGTGTGAACAGCTGCGGTGTGAGCACACAGTTGTGTGTCAGTAGTGTGAACAGTAGAGAGCTGAGCACACAGTCGTGTGTCAGCAGTGTGAACAGCAGCGAGCTGAGCACGTAGTCGTTTGTCAGCAGTGTGAACAGTAGCAAGCTGAGCACACTGTCGTGTGTCAGCAGTGTGAACAGCCGCAGTCTGAGCACACAGTCGTGTGTCAGCAGTGTGATCAGCAGCGAGCTGAGCACACAGTCGTGTGTCAGCAGTGTGAACAGCAGCCTGCTGAGCACGTAGTCGTGTGTTAGCAGTGTGAACAGCAGTGGACTGAGCACATAGTTGTGTGTCCGCAGTGTGAACAGCAGTGAGCTGATCACGTAGTCGTGTATCAGCAGTGTGAACAGCAGCGAGCTGATCACGTAGTCGTGTATCAGCAGTGTGAACAGCAGTGAGCTGAGCACGGAGTCGTGTGTCAGCAGTGTGAACAGCAGCGAGCTGTTCACATAGTCGTGTATCAGCAGTGTGAACAGCAGTGAGCTGAGCACACCGTCGTGTGTCAGCAGTGTGAACAGCAGCGGACTGAGCGCGTAGTCGTGTGTCAGCAGTGTGAACAGGAGCGGACTGAGCGCGTAGTCGTGTGTCAGCAGTGTGAACAGCAGTGGACTGAGCACACAGTCGTGTGTCTGCCGTGTGAACAGCAGTGAGCTGAGAACATAGTCGTGTGTCCGCACTGTGAACAGCAGCGAGCCGAGCACACAGTCGTGTGGCTGCAGTGTGAACAGCTGCGGTGTGAGCATACAGTCGTGTGTCAGCAGTGTGAACAGCAGCGGACTGAGCACACAGTCATGTGTCAGCAGTGTGAACAGCAGCAAGCTGAGCTCGCAGTCCTGTGTCAGCAGTGTGAACAGCAGCTGACTGAGCACACATTCGTGTGCCCGCAGTGTGATCAGCAGCGTGCTGATCACGTAGTCGTGTGTCAGCAGTGTTAAATGTAGTGGCCTGAGCACACAGTCGTCTGTAAGCAGTGTGAACAGCAGCGATCTGAGCACGTAGTCGTATATCAGCAGTGTGAACAGCAGTGAGCTGATCACGTAGTCGTGTGTCAGCAGTGTGAACAGCAGTGAGCTGATCACGTAGTCGTGTGTCAGCAGTGTGAACAGCAGCGATCTGATCACACAGTCGTGGGTCAGCAGTGTGATCAGCAGCGAGCTGAGCCACAGTCGTGTGTCAGCAGTGTGTATAGCAGCCTGCTGAGCCCGTAGTCGTGTGTCAGTAGAGTGAACAGCAGTGGACTGAGCACATAGTTGTGTGTCAGCAGTGTGAACAGCAGCGAGCTGATCACGTAGTCGTGTGTCAGCAGTGTGAACAGCAGTGAGCTGATCACATAGTCGTGTGTCAGCAGTCTGAACAGCACTGAGCTGATCACGTAGTCGTGTGTCAGCAGTGTGAACAGCAGCGAGCTGTTCACATAGTCGTGTATCAGCAGTGTGAACAGCAGCGGACTGAGCACGTAGTTGTGTGTCAGCAGTGTGAACAGCAGTGGACTGAGAACACAGCCGTGTGTCAGCAGTGTGAACAGTAGAGAGCTGAGAACATAGTCGTGTGTCCGCACTGTGAACAGCAGCGAGCTGAGCACGTAGTCGTGTGTCAGCAGTGTGAACAGCAGCGGACTGAGCACACAGCCGTGTGTCAGCACTGTGAACAGTAGAGAGCTGATAACATAGTCGTGTGTCCGCACTGTGAACAGCAGCGAGCTGAGCACGTAGTCGTGTGTCAGCAGTGTGAACAGCAGCGGACTTAGCACACAGTCATGTGTCAGCAGTGTGAACAGGAGCGGTCTTTTCACACAATCGTGTGTCAGCACTGTGAACAGCAGCGGACTGAGCACACAGTCGTGTGTCAGCAGTGTGAACAGCAGTGAGCTGATCACGTAGTCGTGTGTCAGCAGTGTGAACAGCAGTGAGCTGAGCACGTAGTTGTGTGTCAGCAGTGTGAACAGCAGCGGACTGAGTACACAGTCGTGTGTCATCAGTGTGAGCAGCAGTGAGCCGCGCACCCAGTTGTGTGGCTGCAGTGTGAGCACACAGTCGTGTGTCAGCAGTGTGAACAGTAGAGAGCTGAGCACACAGTCGTGTGGCTGCAGTGTGAACAACAGCAAGCTGAGCACTTAGTCGTGTGTCAGCAGTGTGAACCGCAGCAGACTGAGCACATAGTCATGTGTCAGCAGTGTGAACAGCAGCGGTCTGAGCACACAGTCGTGTGTCAGCAGTGTGAACAGCAGCGAGCTGTTCACATAGTCGTGTATCAGCAGTGTGAACAGCAGCGGACTGAGCACGTAGTTGTGTGTCAGCAGTGTGAACAGCAGTGGACTGAGAACACAGCCGTGTGTCAGCAGTGTGAACATTAGAGAGCTGAGAACGTAGTCGTGTGTCCGCACTGTGAACAGCAGCGAGCTGAGCACGTAGTCGTGTGTCAGCAGTGTGAACAGCAGCGGACTGAGCACACAGCCGTGTGTCAGCAGTGTGAACAGTAGAGAGCTGATAACATAGTCGTGTGTCCGCACTGTGAACAGCAGTGAGCTGATCACGTAGTCGTGTATCAGCAGTGTGAACAGCAGCGAGCTGATCACGTAGTCGTGTATCAGCAGTGTGAACAGCACTGAGCTGTTCACATAGTCGTGTATCAGCAGTGTGAACAGCAGTGAGCTGAGCACACCGTCGTGTGTCAGTAGTGTGAACAGGAGCAGACTGAGCGCGTAGTCGTGTGTCAGCAGTGTGAACAGCAGCTGACTAAGCACACATTCGTGTGCCCGCAGTGTGATCAGCAGCGTGCTGATCACGTAATCGTGTGTCAGCAGTGTTAAATGTAGTGGCCTGAGCACACAGTCGTCTGTAAGCAGTGTGAACAGCAGCGATCTGAGCACGTAGTCGTATATCAGCAGTGTGAACAGCAGTGAGCTGATCACGTAGTCGTGTGTCAGCAGTGTGAACAGCAGTGAGCTGATCACGTAGTCGTGTGTCAGCAGTGTGAACAGCAGCGATCTGATCACACAGTCGTGGGTCAGCAGTGTGATCAGCAGCGAGCTGAGCCACAGTCGTGTGTCAGCAGTGTGTATAGCAGCCTGCTGAGCCCGTAGTCGTGTGTCAGTAGAGTGAACAGCAGTGGACTGAGCACATAGTTGTGTGTCAGCAGTGTGAACAGCAGCGAGCTGATCACGTAGTCGTGTGTCAGCAGTGTGAACAGCAGTGAGCTGATCACATAGTCGTGTGTCAGCAGTCTGAACAGCACTGAGCTGATCACGTAGTCGTGTGTCAGCAGTGTGAACAGCAGCGAGCTGTTCACATAGTCGTGTATCAGCAGTGTGAACAGCAGCGGACTGAGCACGTAGTTGTGTGTCAGCAGTGTGAACAGCAGTGGACTGAGAACACAGCCGTGTGTCAGCAGTGTGAACAGTAGAGAGCTGAGAACATAGTCGTGTGTCCGCACTGTGAACAGCAGCGAGCTGAGCACGTAGTCGTGTGTCAGCAGTGTGAACAGCAGCGGACTGAGCACACAGCCGTGTGTCAGCAGTGTGAACAGTAGAGAGCTGATAACATAGTCGTGTGTCCGCACTGTGAACAGCAGCGAGCTGAGCACGTAGTCGTGTGTCAGCTGTGTGAACAGCAGCGGACTTAGCACACAGTCATGTGTCAGCAGTGTGAACAGGAGCGGTCTTTTCACACAATCGTGTGTCAGTACTGTGAACAGCAGCGGACTGAGCACACAGTCGTGTGTCAGCAGTGTGAACAGCAGTGAGCTGATCACGTAGTCGTGTGTCAGCAGTGTGAACAGCAGTGAGCTGAGCACACTGTCGTGTGTCAGCAGTGTGAACAGGAGCGGACTGATCGCGTAGTCGTGTGTCAGCAGTGTGAACAGCAGCGGACTGAGCACGTAGTTGTGTGTCAGCAGTGTGAACAGCAGCGGACTGAGCACACAGTCGTGTGTCATCAGTGTGAGCAGCAGTGAGCCGCGCACACAGTTGTGTGGCTGCAGTGTGAGCACACAGTCGTGTGTCAGCAGTGTGAACAGTAGAGAGCTGATCACACAGTCGTGTGGCTGCAGTGTGAACAACAGCAAGCTGAGCACTTAGTCGTGTGTCAGCAGTGTGAACCGCAGCAGACTGAGCACATAGTCATGTGTCAGCAGTGTGAACAGCAGCGGTCTGAGCACACAGTCGTGTGTCAGCAGTGTGAACAGCAGCGATCTGAGCACGTAGTCGTGTGTCAGCAGAAACAGCAGCGAGCTGAGCACATAGTCGTTTGTCAGCAGTGTGAACAGTAGCAAGCTGAGCACACTGTTGTGTGTCAGCAGTGTGAACAGCCGCAGTCTGAGCACACAGTCGTGTGTCAGCAGTGTGAACAGCAGCGAGCTGAGCACACAGTCGTGTGTCAGCAGTGTGAACACCATCCTGCTGAGCACGTAGTCGTGTGTTAGCAGTGTGAACAGCAGTGGACTGAGCACATAGTTGTGTGTCAGCAGTGTGAACAGCAGTGAGCTGATCACGTAGTCGTGTATCAGCAGTGTGAACAGCAGCGAGCTGATCACGTAGTCGTGTATCAGCAGTGTGAACAGCAGTGAGCTGATCACGTAGTCGTGTGTCAGCAGTGTGAACAGCACTGAGCTGATCACGTAGTCGTGTGTCAGCAGTGTGAACAGCAGTGAGCTGTTCACATAGTCGTGCATCAGCAGTGTGAACAGCAGTGAGCTGAGAACACCGTCGTGTGTCAGCAGTGTGAACAGGAGCGGACTGAGCGCGTAGTCGTGTGTCAGCAGTGTGAACAGCAGCGGACTGAGCACGTGGTTGTGTGTCAGCAGTGTGAACAGCAGCGGACTGAGAACACAGCCGTGTGTCAGCAGTGTGAACATTAGAGAGCTGAGCACACAGTCATGTGGCTGCAGTGTTAACAACAGCAAGCTGAGCACACAGTCGTGTGTCTGCCGTGTGAACAGCAGTGAGCTGAGAACATAGTCGTGTGTCCGCACTGTGAACAGCAGCGAGCTGAGCACGTAGTCGTTTGTCAGCAGTGTGAACAGCAGCGGACTGAGAACACAGCTATGTGTCAGCAGTGTGAACAGTAGAGAGCTGAGCACACAGTCATGTGGCTGCAGTGTGAACAACAGCAAGCTGAGCACACAGTCGTGTGTCTGCCGTGTGAACAGCAGTGAGCTGAGAGCATAGTCGTGTGTCCGAACTGTGAACAGCAGCGAGCCGAGCACACAGTCGTGTGGCTGCAGTGTGAACAGCTGCGGTGTGAGCACACAGTCGTGTGTCAGCAGTGTGAACAGCAGCGGACTGAGCACACAGTCATGTGTCAGCAGTGTGAACAGCAGCAAGCTGAGCTCGCAGTCCTGTGTCAGCAGTGTGAACAGCAGTGAGCTGAGCACACAGTTGTGTGTCATCAGTGTGAACAGGAGCGGACTGTGCGCGTAGTCGTGTGTCAGCAGTCTGAACAGTAGTGGCCTGAGCACACAGTCGTGTGTCAGCAGTGTGAACAGCAGCAGACTGAGCATGTAGTTGTGTGTCAGCAGTGTGAGCAGCAGTGAGCCGAGCACACAGTCGTGTGGCTGCAGTGTGAACAGCTGCGGTGTGAGCACACAGTCGTGTGTCAGCAGTGTGAACAGTAGAGAGCTGAGCACACAGTCGTGTGGCTGCAGTGTGAACAACAGCAAGCTGAGCACGTAGTCGTGTGTCAGCAGAGAGAACAGCAGCGAGCTGAGCACATAGTCGTTTGTCAGCAGTGTGAACAGTAGCAAGCTGAGCACACTGTCGTGTGTCAGCAGTGTGAACAGCCGCAGTCTGAGCACACAGTCGTGTGTCAGCAGTGTGATCAGCAGCGAGCTGAGCACACAGTCGTGTGTCAGCAGTGTGAACAGCATCCTGCTGAGCACGTAGTCGTGTATTAGCAGTGTGAACAGCAGTGGACTGAGCACATAGTCGTATGTCAGCAGTGTGAACAGCAGTGGACTGAGCACATAGTTGTGTGTCAGCAGTGTGAACAGCAGTGAGCTGATCACGTAGTCGTGTATCAGCAGTGTGAACAGCAGCGAGCTGATCACGTAGTCGTGTATCAGCAGTGTGAACAGCAGTGAGCTGATCACGTAGTCGTGTGTCAGCAGTGTGAACAGCACTGAGCTGATCACGTAGTCGTGTGTCAGCAGTGTGAACAGCAGTGAGCTGTTCACATAGTCGTGTATCAGCAGTGTGAACAGCAGCGAGCTGATCACGTAGTTGTGTATCAGCAGTGTGAACAGCAGTGAGCTGATCACGTAGTTGTGTGTCAGCAGTGTGAACAGCAACGAGCTGATCACACAGTCGTGTGTCAGCAGTGTGAACAGCAGCGTGGTGAGCACGTAGTCGTGTGGCAGCAGTTTGAACTGTAGTGGCCTGAGCACACAGTGGGTGTGTCAGCAGTCTGAACAGCAGCGGACTGAGCGCGTAGTTGTGTGTCAGCAGTGTGATCAGCAGTGGACTGAGAACACAGCCGTGTGTCAGCAGTGTGAACACTAGAGAGCTGAGCACACAGTCATGTGGCTGCAGGGTGAACAGCAGCAAGCTGAGCACACAGTCGTGTGTCTGCCGTGGGAACAGCAGGGAGCTGAGCACATAGTCGTGTGTCCGCAGTGTGAACAGCAGCGAGCTGTGCACGTAGTCGTGTGTCAGCAGTGTGAACAGCAGCGGACTGAGCACACAGTCATGTGTCAGCAGTGTGAACAGGAGCAAGCTGAGCTCGCAGTCCTGTGTCAGCAGTGTGAACAGTAGTGGCCTGAGCACACAGTCGAGTGTCAGCAGTGTGAACAGCAGCGGACTGAGCGTGTAGTCATGTGTCAGCAGTGTGAACAGCAGCGGACTGAGAACAGAGCCGTGTGTCAGCAGTGTGAACAGTAGAGAGCTGAGCACACAGTCGTGTGGCTGCAGTGTGAACAACAGCAAGCTGAGCACGTAGTCGTGTGTCAGCAGTGTGATCAGAAGCGGACTGAGCACATAGTCATGTGTCAGCAGTGTGAACAGCAGCCAGCTGAGCACATAGTCGTGTGTCAGTAGTGTGATCAGAAGCGGACTGAGCACACAGTCATGTGTCAGCAGTGGGAACAGTAGCGTGCTGAGCTCGCAGTCGTGTGTCAGCAGTGTGAACAGCAGCGAGCTGAGCACACAGTCGTGTGTCAGGAGTCTGAACAGCAGCAGACTGAGCGCGCAGTTGTGCGTCAGCAGAGTGAACAGCAGAGGCCTGAGCACGCAGTCCTGTGCTGTCAGTGTGAACAGCAGCGGACTGATCACAGAGTCGTGTGTCATCAGTGTGAGCAGCAGTGAGCCGAGCACACAGTCGTGTGTCTGCAGTGTGAAGAGCAGCGAGCTTAGCACACAGTCATTTGTCAGTAGTGTGAACAGCAGCGGACTGAGCACACAGTCGTGTGTCTGCAGTCAGAACAGCAGCGGACTGAGCACACAGTCATGTGTCTGCAGTGTGAACAGCAAGGGACTGAGCACACAGTCGTGTGTCAGCAGTGTGAACAACAGTGGTCTGAGCACACAGTCGTGTGTCAGCAGTGTGAACAGCAGCGAGCTGAACACACAGTCGTGTGTCAGCAGTGTGAACAGCAGCAAGCTGAGCACGTAGTCGTGTGTCAGCAGTGTGAACAGTAGTGGCCTGAGCACACAGTCGTGTGTCAGCAGTGTGAACAGCAGCGGACTGAGCACGTAGTCATGTGTCAGCAGTCTGAACAGTAGTGGCCTGAGCACACAGTCGTGTGTCAGCAGTGTGAACAGCAGCGGACTGAGCTCGTAGTTGTGTGTCAGCAGTGTGAACAGCAGCGAGCTGAGCACACAGTCATGTGTCAGCAGTGTGAACAGTAGCGAGCTCAGCACACAGTCGTGTGTCAGCGGAGAGAACAGCAGTGATCTGAGCACACAGTCGTGTGTCAGCAGTGTGAACAGTAGCGAGCTGAGCACACTGTAGTGTGTCAGTAGTGTGAACAGCAGCGGTCTGAGCACACAGTCGTGTGTCAGCATTGTGAACAGCAGCGAGCTGAGCACACAGTCGTGTGTCAGCAGTGTGAACAGCAGTGGACTGAGCGCGTAGTTGTGTGTCAGCAGTGTGAAATGCAGCGGACTGAGAACACAGCCGTGTGTCAGCAGTGTGAACAGTAGCGAGCTGAGCACACAGTCGTGTGTCTGCAGTGTGAACAGTAGCGGACTGAGCACACAGTCGTGTGTCTGCAGTGTGAACAGCAGCGAGTTGAGCACGTAGTCGTGTGTCTGCTTTGTGAGCAGCAGCGAGCTGAGCACACAGTCGTGTGTCAGCAGTGTGAACAGTAGCGAGCTGATCACGTAGTCGTGTATCAGCAGTGTGAACATCAGTGAGCTGATCACGTAGTCGTGTGTCAGCAGTGTGAACAGCACGCAGCCTCTATGTCGTGTTGATCAAGCCCACAGCCTCCCGAATGCTCCAGAGCTCATCCAGCTTCAGCTCTACTTCCTTAGCACATTCGGAAAGCAGCTACAGCAGGATCCACTTCTTGCAAGTGTGTTGTTAAAGACACTTGTGGCCTCCTTGCCTACCAATATCCCGAAAGAAGAGCACTTCAGTCGTCTGCCTGGCTTCCCCATTGCTCTAACTGTCCAATAAGAAAGAAAGAAAGAAAATTTAGATGAAGAGAAATCTACCCTCAGCCTTCTCCTCTCCTCGCCAGTCTCTATCAGACAAAGCCTGATCTCCTCAATCTAACACTGGCCCACTCACAGAATGGCCACTCTATTTAAACTTAATCCATTTCTATTTTTACAAGGATGTTGCCAGGACTTGAGAAACTGAGTTACAGAGAACGATTGAATAGGTTAGGATTTTATTCCCTGGAGCATAGAAGAATGAGGGGAGATTTGATACAGGTATATAAAGTTATAATGGGTATAGGTAGAGTGAATGCTGCAGGCTTTTTCCACTGAGGCAAGGGGAGAAAAAAACCAGAGGACATGGGTTAAGGGTGAGGGGGGAAAAGTTTAAAGGGAACATTGCGGGGGCTTCTTCACACAGAGGGTGGTGGGAGTATGGAATGAGCTGCCAGATGAAGTGGTAAATGTGGGCTCACTTTTAACATTTAAGTAAAAATTGGACAGGTACATGGGTGAGAGCTGTATAGAGGGATATGGTCCAGGTGCAGGTCAGTGGGACTAGGAAGAAAAATGGTTCAGCACAGCTAAGAAGGGCCAAAAGGCCTGTTTCTGTGCTGTAATGTTCTATAGTTCTATGGTTCTACTTGCCCTTGCCAAGTGCCTAATTAGGCATGAACCAACATCTCCAAGAGAACTGCGGGGTGCAGATTGGCCAACTGCCCCCAGTCACTTCTTCTGCAATCTCTCTCCTGCTATGCACAGCCCAGCATCTCAAAGGGAACTATGGCATGTAGAAAGTCCCGACTGAACCACTCACTTCTTTTGAAATCTCTCTCTCATTATGCTCCAACATCTTTTTGGGAACTATGTTGCACAGAATGTCCCAACTGCCCCACTCACTTATCTTTAAATCTCTCTCCTGCTTCACAATCCAATGCCTCTCGGGAACTGTGGTGTGCAATATGTCTCAACTGCCCCCGCTGGCTTCTTTTGAAGTCTCTCTCCCACTACACAGTCCAACGACTTCTTGGGAAATGTGGCACGCAGAAGATCAGTGAAGCACTTTATTAAATTAATGATTGTAATTTTCTGCTTGCCTTCTGTTGTTCCAAGATCTGACTGAAAGATATTCCTGGAATCGTTAAACCAGCCCTTTCCAGTCCTCCTCATACTGGGCATGTGGTTCCATTGATAAAACAGCTCAAGTACTAGATATCCAATCACAAACAAGAGGGAACCTGCAGATGCTGGAAATTCAAGCCACGCACACACAGTGCTGGAGGAACTCAGCAGGCCAGGCAGCATCTATGGAAAAGAGTAAACAGTCGACATTTCAGGCCGAAACCCTTCGGCCGGACTGGAGAAAAACGCTGAGGAGTAGATTGAAAAGGTGGGGATGCCTACCCCGAAGAAGTTTAAATCTTCCCTTTGACAAGAGTTCAGTGAAACCCTCTCTCTCTGCTCCCCCTCTGTGATCTCTGCTGCCCTCTGACTCTTCGAGCACATGCTTACCCAGACCTGCTACTACAGTCACGTATCCTTTCTGGGAGCACATCTTCTCCACCAGCTTGTACCACATGGTTTGTCACCTTGTGTTTCTCTCTCCCCTGCTCCCACCTTTTAAATCTACTCCTCAGCTTTTTCTCTCCAGTCCTGACGGAGGGTCTTCAACCCGAAACGTCAACTGTCCTCTTGTCGTAGATGCTGCCTGGCCTGCTGGATTCCTCCGGCATTTTGTGTGAAGTTCTGGGTGTTTATAGTTTTTAATTACACATAAGGACAAGAAGATGATAGTATTGAATGAGATGGCACTGCATGGCAGTGAGAATACTGCATCTTCTAATTGCAAACTGGTCCTCTCATGCTCTCAATAATTAGTTTAGACAATGGCTAGCAAGCACCAAGCCTTCATCATAGAACATAGAACATAGAATAGTACAGCACAGTACAGGCCCTTCAGCCCACAATGTTGTGCCGACCCTCAAACCCTGCCTCCCATATAAGCCCCCACCTTAGATTCCTCCATATACCTGTCCAGTAGTCTCTTAAACTTCACTAGTGTACCTGCCTCCACCACTGACTCAGTCAGTGCATTCCACGCACCAACCACTCTCTGAGTAAAAAACTTTCCTCTAATATCCCCCTTGAACTTCCCACCCCTTACCTTAAAGCCATGTCCTCTTGTATTGAGCAGTGGTGCCCTGGGGAAGAGGTGCTGGCTATCCACTCTATCTATTCCTCTTATTATGTTGTACACCTCTATCATGTCTCCTCTCATCCTCCTTCTCTCCAAAGAGTAAAGCCCTAGCTCCCTTAATCTCTGATCATAATGCATACTTTCTAAACCAGGCAGCATCCTGGTAAATCTCCTCTGTACCCTTTCCAGTGCTTCCACATCCTTCCTATAGTGAGGTGACCAGAACTGGACACAGTACTCCAAGTGTGGCCTAACCAGAGTTTTATAGAGCTGCATCATTACATCGCGACTCTTAAACTCTATCCGTCGACTTATGAAAGCTAACACCCCATAAGCTTTCTTAACTACCCTATCCACCTGTGAGGCAACTTTCAGGGATCTGTGGACATATACCCCGAGATCCCTCTGCTCCTCCACACTATCAAGTATCCTGCCATTTATTTTGTACTCTGCCTTGGAGTTTGTCCTTTCAAAGTGTACCACCTCACACTTCTCCGGATTGAAGTCCATCTGCCACCTCTCAGCCCACTTCTGCATCCTATCAATGTCTCTCTGCAATCTTTAACAATCCTCTACACTATCTACAACACCACCAACCTTTGTGTTGTCTGCAAACTTGCCAACCCACCCTTCTACCCCAACATCCAGATCGTTAATAAAAATCACAAAAAGTGGAGGTCCCAGAACAGATCCTTGTGGGACACCACTAGTCACAATCCTCCAATCTGAATGTACTCCCTCCACCATGACCCTCTGCTTTCTGCAGGCAAGCCAATTCTGAATCCACCTGGCCAAACTTCCCTGGATCCCATGCCTTCTAACTTTCTGAATAAGTCTACCATGTGGAACCTTGTCAAATGCCTTACTAAAATCCATATAGATCACATCCACTGCACTACCCTCATCTATATGCCTGGTCACTTCCTCAAAGAACTCTATCAGACTTGTTAGACACGATCTGCCCTTCACAAAGCCATGCTGACTGTCCCTGATCAGACCATGATTCTCTAAATGCCTATAGATCCTATCTCTAAGAATCTTTTCCAAGAGCTTTCCCACCACAGACGTAAGGCTCACTGGTCTATAATTACCCAGACTATCCCTACTACCTTTTTTGAACAAGGGGACAACATTCGCCTCCCTCCAATCCTCCAGTACCATTCCCGTGGACAACGAGGACATAAAGATCCTAGCCAGATGAGATCCTCATTGGGATGAGAACTGGGGTGTCACATTGGGGTGGGGGGGGGGGGAGCGGCCATTAGAGCTGCTACTTCACAGCTCCAGGAACCCAAGTTGAATCTTGACCTCCAGTGCTGTGTGTTTTTTTTTCCACATTGATGTGCCTGTGCATACCTTCCACATGCAATAGTTCAAAGTTCAAAGTAAATTAATTATCAAAGAACATATATATCTCCATATACTACTGAGATTCATTTTCTTGTGGGCATTTACAGGAAAATAAAGAAGTGCAATAGAATTCATGAAAAATTATGCTTAAACAAACACTAATAATTAATGTGCAAAAGAAGACAATTAGTGCACATAATGAAAAGTAAATAAATAATACTGAGAACATAAATTGTAGAGTGCTTTAAAGTGAGTCCATAGGTTGTGGAATCAGTTCAATGCCGAGGTGAGTAAAGTTATCTGCGCTGGTTTAGGAGCCTGATGGTTGTAGGGTAATAACTGTTCCTGAACCTGGTGGTGTGGGACCCGATGGCAACAGTGAGAGAAGTGCATAGCCTGTGTGGTAGAGTCCTTGGTGATGGATTCTATTAATTCATCCTTCGCTGAGAAAAGCAAATTTATTCAAACTTTGAATTCTTTGTGATAAGGAGTGGTAACACTGAATCCTGTGAGCACTTGCCCTGCCGTACATGGCATCTTATCAAATCTCTTCTAAAAATGCAAATGCTCTATACATACAGTTCCATCCTTCCAGCATTCTCGCACATTTGTTAAACATGATTTTCCTGGCATAAACCAATGTTGATTTGGTTTGATTGAATTAATCTTTTTAAAGACTAGTTAGTTCCTATCTTGATTATTGACTTACAACTTCTTGTCAATAAAGTTGTTAAATTGAACCTTAATGTTGAACGCTGCCTTCTTAAGGCACGTGGCCAAGTGGTTAAGGCGTTCGTCTAGTTATCTCAAGGTCGCTAGTTTGAGCTTCAGCTGTGGCAGCCTGTTTGTGCCCTTGAGCAAGGCACTTAATCACACATTGCTCTAATATCTGTGCGAGGAGTGGCGCCCCACACAGACTTCCAATCTGTGCCTTGTAAGGCATGAAAATGCCCGACACAGGCCTCTCATGGTCTGAGTCGACGTTCCCCTTAAGCCACCGCCCCCTGAAGCTGTCCTTAATGATGGGGGTGTTTCAAAGTTCAAGGTACATTTATTATCAAAGTATGGATACTTTCTATAACTTTGACATTCATCTCCTTACATGCTGCCACAAAACAAAGAAACCCAATCAAACCCATTAAAACATAGGAGAGTGTCAAACACCCAATGTGCAGAAAGAAAACGCAAAAACGTAGAACTAAGCAAATAGCATTCTGAACTGAAGTTCACAAAAGTGAGTCTGCAGCCACTGTAGCTGATCCAAAAGCCCGTTAGTTTCAGGACACAGTCTCAGGTCCACACTGTGACGACTAAACCTCACGGAGCGGCGAGCCGAACATCAGCCCACCACTTGCCTCCAGCCCCGACACCCTGACCTTTTCAATCTGGCCCAGCATTTAAGTCGGCCAAACAGCGGGTC
Organism: Mobula birostris; assembly: GCF_030028105.1. NCBI lineage: Eukaryota > Metazoa > Chordata > Chondrichthyes > Myliobatiformes > Myliobatidae > Mobula > Mobula birostris. Next base: position 137,858,411 of record NC_092375.1, on the reverse strand, counting down.
GCCCCTCATTCTTGGGCCCGAGCCCAGGTCCTGTGGCCTCACCTCCGCTCGCCCGTGCTCCCATGATAAAGGTGGCTGAGTCTGCGTTTCTGTGCAGCCTCTTACGACTCTGAGTGTTGGAGCCCCTGTACCAGACTGTGATGCAATCAGTCTGAATGCTCTCCAGTGCACATCTACAGAAATTTGCATGAGACTTTGATGATATACCAATTACCTAATGATTCAGAGCTGCTGGCATGTCTTCTTTGTGACTGCATCAATGTCTCCCAGAATCAGAATCAGAATTAGATTTATTATCACTGACAAAGGTCATGAGATTAGTTGGTTTGTGACAACAGTGCATAAAAATATTATAAGTTACTAAAAGAAATATAAACAAAATAAATAGTACAAAAAAGAGAGCAAAAATTGAGATAATGTTCATGGGTTTGTGGTCTGTTTAGAAATCTGATTAGTACTGAGGGAACGATGGTGTTGAACGCTGAGCTGTAGTAAATGAACAGGAGGCTGAGATAGGTACTGCTGTTGTCTAGGTGGTCCAAGGCTGTGTGGAGAGCCAGTGAGATTGCATCCGTTGTAAACCTATTGTGGCGGTAAGTCTCCCTTTTCTGAAGGAAACCAGGAGTGGTTTTCCAATGCATTTTGCTACACTCCTGGGTGAGCTTGGCTTCAGTATCTCTGCAGCCACTTCCATTAAAGTATTAGACATCACATTTAGATCTCGGTAATAGTTTATCGAGATAATCTAGGGCATTTGCAACACAATTTCACCTAGGCCTAGGACAGTGAATGGTTTCATCACTGACGTCTGCTGACCGGGGATATGCTCCTATGGAGCACTATGCATGCGGATACTTCATAAACACAAGAGATTCTGCAAATGCTGGAAATCCAGAACAACATAAAAACAGAGAAACATAGAAAATAGGTACAGGAGTAGGCCATTCGGCCCTTCAAGCCTGCACTGCCATTCAGTATGATCATGGCTGATCATCCAACTCAGAACCCTGTACCTGTCTTCTCTCCATACCCCCTGGTCCCTTTAGCCACAAGGGCCATATCTAACTTCCTCTTAAATATAGCCAATGAACTGGCCTCAACTGTTTCCTGTGGCAGAGAATTCCATAGATTCACCACTCTACATCTCACCCTTCCCTTTTTTCCCATTGCCCATTCTGGCTCCCCTCTTAACCCTACTCATCTCCTCACCTGCCCATCATATCCCTCTGGTTTCCTCTCTCCTTTCCCTTTCTCCAATGGTCTACTGTCCTATCGTATCAGATTTATTTTTCTCCAGCCCTTTACCTCTTCTACCTATTACCTCCCACCTTCTCATTTCACCAGCTTCCCCCAGCCCCCAACCACTCACCTTCCCCCTCCCTGGTTTCACCTAACACCTGCCAACATACTCCTTCACCTTCCCACACCTTTTTATTCTGGCTTCTACCCCCTTCCTTTCCAATTCTGATGAAGGGCCTGGATCTGAAATGCTGACTGACATCTCATAGATGTTGCCTGGCCTGCTGGGTTCCTCTAGCACTTTGCATGCACGTGCTTCAGTTTGTCCTTGGAAACACGCCATAATCCAAGGGTTTGCACTGCACATAAGCAAACTCAATTGGCAATTAAAATTAGGTTGAAAATATTTGAGTTCCCCTTTCAACTCCAGGGGGATTCCAGCACCTGACTGCTGAGACTGTTGGACAGCTTTCATTTTACAAAACTGAACATTGCCTGTCATCAGAATATTTGTGCAATGCAAACATCTCATTAAGTAAAATTACAATGGCTTCAATAGAGTTTGCAGATTCAATGATTGATAGACAGATTGGAGAGATAAAAGTCAAAAATTCTTCATTTATGCCAGGAGATGAGCAAAGCTTATTTTGAGTATTTCTAAAGTCCTTCAAATCCTCAAGGATTAATTTAGGTTCTGGATGTTGCCCAAACATTTCATACTAAAAACCTGGGCACCTATGGCAACCCCCGAACTTGCTCTGATAGCTCTGTTTCCTTCAACCGTATGACAATATTGTTTCAATCAACTATACTTACACTTACATCCTGGTATGAGTTTATTAGAATAGACCAGATGTTTGAGGAATATATTTTTGTCCATCATTTTAATTATTTTCATAATTTCCCCCTTGTCTTTTGACAAACCCAAAATAATTATAGAAAGCTACACTTTGTACTGTGCATGTGGTTTAAAAAAAAACCTGGAAATGGAGGTAACAGCCAAATGCCAAGAGACGTTAGTATATTATGTAGCTCCTTGGGGATGTGTAATAAATTCTGCACTGAACTCCTGAATGGTAATTAATCCAGCAAGCAGAAAGGAGGTACTGGAGATGAACTCAGTGTAATTCCTTCTCTCTTGCATAATTTCTGCTGGAAAAAAAGTTTGTACTTGATTCTAATTCCAACCTTGTATTGCTAAGGACATAATTCTCTACATACAACCAGAAGGCTCATTGGGGTAAAATAATTGTGCATGAAGGTAACTGATTGCAAATCTTGAGCAGATGGATGGAGTGGAGAGGTAGAGGGGGTTGTTGGGGAAGAGGTGCAAAAAATTGTTGACATTTGAATAACATTTCCAGAGAAAAGGAGACTAACTTCTCACTGTTTCGACGTCACTTATTTTGACAGCAGCGTACACTGTTGTCTCGATGTTCTGATCTCTGTAGCGCTTCAATTGGCGAAGGCAGCAAGGAATCAGATCGTCCACAGGGCCGCACCCTTGAAGGCACATGCCTTCCAAGCTGCTCCTGGAGATACCGAAATTTGCTCGGCCACTCAGCGAGCTCTGAGAGTGGGAACCCACCACCATGAAGAAACACAGTTTGATTGCAGTTGTAGGTCACGAACTCCGATGGGACCACAACCACCTTGAAAGAAGAGAGCATTAAAGAGAAAAAGTTTAACTGTTTTGCAGAGGGACTGGAAGAAATCACCCTCTTTAACTCCTTTAGCTCCTCCTCCAAATTTGCTGCTCGGTGCAGGAGCACCCTAGGTTTTAAGATACAAAATCTCCACTAAAGCAGCTCACTTGGCTTTAGCTAGAATCTCTGTGTCATAGATTTCTGTTTTCTTAATATCAGCCTCTAATTCCAAAGGATCACCCAGCATCCAGTGATGTCATCAGGCAAGCTGAGTAACCAATCACACTGGAGAATTCTTGAGGCGAGCAAGCTGAGGTATAAGGAACATAAGTTTTAATCAACATTTTAGAGGATGTGAGATGTAGTTTGAAACATGTACAAGAGATTCAAGTAGAAGCTGAAATATCATAAGCAAACATACTTGCAGTATATATATTTTTAATTATTTTTAACCAAAATTATCTGAGGGAAGAGACAGAAATAACATTACATTTTTATATCGCATGACTCACACAGCAAAGAGCAATATTTTCATGGATGGATGTGTATGAAGTTCTGCTTAAAACACCAAATTCTGAAGTCTGTGCTGGAAAAACAAGTTATAAAGCTCTAAGGCAGTGGAGGAGGACGACAACACAGAACCGTACTAGGTCTATGAGACGAGAACTAGAGGTTACAGGTTAAGGGTGAAAGGTGAGATGTTTAAGGGGAACGAGGGGGAACATCTTCACTCAGAGGGTGGTGTGAACGTGGAACAAGCTGCCAGTGGAAGTGGTGGATGTGGGTTCAATTACAACACTTAGGAGAAGTTAGGATAACAGCCTGGATGGCTTGGGTATGGAGGGCTGATGGGACTAGGCCGAATGACAGTTCAGCATGGACTAGATGGGCCAAATAGCTGTGGTGCTCAATGGCTGTCTGCCTATATGACATGGAAGCACTGACGGAAATTTTGAACTCTAGTGTCTATCGGCTAGTGCGTTGGTTATGGGTCTGGGTTTCAGCTCCACAGCATCATCCAAAGGAATTAATAGTCAAAATGTCAGGCCAAGACCCTTCATTAGGCCTACCATAGACCTCTCTGTCACTTCATTCTCCACCAGATCCATGCCATCAACCCTCAGTTTTTCTCCTTCCTCACATCCAGGAAGCATCATAAGCTCACCTGCCTCAGCAGTCCTGATGAAGGGTCTCGGCCTGTAAAGTTGACCGCTTATTCCTCTCCATAGATGCTGCCTGACCTGCAGTGTTCCTCCAGAATTTTGTGTGTGTTGCTCAAGATTTCCAGCATCTGCAGAATCTTTTGACAGGTAAATTCTGGCAGCATTTTATTACATTACTACTGCCCACAAACATTCTCCTTCTGCTTTATCACCACAAGTCTATTCCCCACAATGGCTTCCCTCCTGGCCTTGGTAGGAGGGGAGGGAACGTCGACTCAGACCTACAAGGAGCAGATTGGAAGTCTGTGTGGGGTGCCACTCCTCGCACAGACATTAGAACAATGTGTGGTTAAGTGCCTTGCTCAAGGACACAAACACACTGCCACAGCTGAGGCTCGAACTAGCAACCTTCAGATCACTAGACGAACGCCTTAACCACTTGGCCATGTGCCCAATCCATGGTAACATGTTGCATATGGTGGACCAGCACCCACTGGGAGCAAGCTGAAGACTGAGTTCATTTATGGCCAATCAGAAAAAATACAAGACTTTCAACGGCCTCATCTCTACAGCTGTAGGACTATCTGGTTGTTCAGAGAGCACTCTGACCTCTGAATGTACAGGTTCAATCTCCATTCTTAGACTTCAATTTATAATCTGGGATGACCTGATTTGGTGAGTTGTGATGTGTAACCAATTGTTTTGCTTTTGCAGAAACCTGCATGTGGTGAACCTGCTCATCCTGACCAAATAAAAATGGTTAAGTAATTCATCCCTGGTAACTGGAAGTGACTAACTCAAATAGTTCACCCCAAACCCCAATTTCCGAAGTCTGTACTGGAAAAACGTTACAAAGCTCCTAGCCTGCGGACAGCATTTGGGGAAAACTAATGATAGTGCAACAGGCAAGGTCAATTTACTTGATAAAAGAATCCATTTAAATCAAAGGAGAATAAAATATCTGAGATGCTGTTACCGAAACTAATTCTAATAAAAGCAAGATAGTGTCTCTTGAAAAATACAGTTAGTAGAGGACAGGTATGTACATAAAAGCTGTTTTAGTCACTTCCATTATTATGCAATATCAAATTATCCAACTCTACACTATCTACTCATTCTTTATCATTGTATCAGGAGTATCCATTTTTGCTTTCCATCTATTTTTTCCTGCTCTATTTTTGGATAGTCTGATTGATATTACACAGATTCTTTTACATTATCATCATATTGCATATACAAAGAAGCTCAATCTAAATGTCTCATTATTTTGCTGTTTCAAAGAATTCCCTTTGTTCCACACATTTACCTACCCCACCTTCTCTAGTATACCTAAACTAAGCTGCTTCTTTTTTTTTCTCTGTTTTGATAACAGCTCTGGATATAGAATGTTTACTTGTTTTTCTCCCCACAGATGCTGCCTGATCTGCTGGGTGTTTTCAGCATTTTCTGTTTTTATTGCTCCCAGTACTCTGAGGTATATTTGTTGCTGCTCCATGGAGATTCAATGCAGTGAAGGCAAATTCTATCACCAGATTTCCTTCAACCTTCTTGGACATAGAGTGAATGGTCTGTGATGATAAAGTGCTTTTTACAGTTACAAATTCAGAGGCCTGGCTGCCAATTGGTATACAGTATAACACATACAGTAAAGGTTGTAAATGATGGTGGTTGAAGGTAAATATCAGCCAAGGCACTTAGGACAGCTCCATTTGGAAAGAGAGTCATGAGATCTTTTACATCTGCCTGACAGTAGAGACCTTGTTTTAACATCTGACTGGGAGGCAGATTGGCACAGTTGCTTCATTATGCCAGACTTTCATGGTTTCTGTTTGAATGGAGTTTGCATATTCTCCCAGTGGATGTCCTCCAAGTGCTCTGATTTCGGCCCGCATCCCAAAGTCATGTGGGTTAGTGGGTTAATTGGCTGTGAATTGTCCCTATTGTGTGAGTGAGTGGTAGAATCTTGAATGAGTTGATGTGAATGTGGGGAAAATCTTTTTAAAATCTTTGCAGGTTTAGTGTAAATGGGTTAATGCTCATCAGGGATAAAGGCCCAATTTTATTTCTGTTTATCTCTATGACACAAAAAACAGTACTTCTGATTGTGCAGAACTTCTTGATACTTCAGTAGAGCTTCCCTTTAGATCTGTAGATACAAGAGATTATAATTGGTGGACTAGAGCAGCAAACAATCTGCCGGGGGAATTCAACAGACCAATTTAAACCTTGTTGCAACACACATCAAAGTTGCTGGTGAACGCAGCAGGCCAAGCAGCATCTGTAGGAAGAGGTGCAGTCGACATTTCAGGCCGAGACCCTTCGTCAGGTTGCTCAGTTCTTCTAATAAAAATCCAATCAGAGATCTACCAACTAAGAAAGAGAACTACCAAGCAATTGGAGACCTACCAACTAAGTCCTGGGTCACATCTTTGCTTACTTCTGCACTATCTATGATGTACATAGTACCCACTGACTATCATCATTAAATTTCAAGAACTATTGTACTCCCTCATGATGGAATAATTAAACAAATGAATATAATTATGCAAAAGCTTGAAAGGTAGCGAATAAACTTTATTCTAGTTACCATGCCAACACTGTTACAAAATAGACTCATCAAGTCCAGACAGTCCAGAAGCAATGATTTAACTGGCACTCTCTTGTGAGCCTTGTTCCTTGAAGCCAATGTTTCATGTTGTGCCTGGCTTGTTGGGAGAAAAGATTTGAAATGTACTAGGCACTGGTTACAAAATTAGCTCCAGTCCTTCTGTTGTCATAAAGAATAACAGCCTCTCAATGTTCAGTACATTCACCATTTTCATCCTTTTGCACCATTGAAAAAGCTTTTGAGGAACCTTGGGGGATGTTAACTTCCATATTAACTGATTTCACATCATCATATATTCCAGTGCTACATACCTGACAACATATCAAATCAATCTCCCTGAGCCTTTGGCATTTAAGTCTCATTTTTTTCTCATTAACTGTGTCACATCTGGGTATCTGATCAACTCTATGTGAAACGTTGAACAAACTGATCGAGACTTAGGCCCTCCAACATATCCAAGGATCCACTTTATTCACCATATACACTTACATGTGTTAGGAATTTGCTGTGGTGTGTTGGTCAGGAGGCAACACGCAACAAAAAACAACAGCATTCAACAGTTACAACAAATAAAGAATTATATTAAAAAAGTCAGAGGTTAAAATGCAGATATGGAATAAAGTGTGCATAGATACATAAATGCCAGCATGTATTTACAATGTAAATGGCATCATTGTAACCGCTTATTATAATGACCCCTCTAGACTAACTCTAGAAATTTCCACAAACAACACTGCAACCCAACACTCTACTTAAAGAGGTAGCAGCCATAAACTGACTTTTACCCATTTGCAATCAACTTTATGCTTACTTGCAAGCAAATTAATTAAGGAGGGCATGGTGGGACACCTGATGCAAGATTCTGACATGAAAACATCAGCCATCCTTATGCCCCTCGATGATGTTGACGTAGATACTGCTTGACTTTCTACGTTCCTCCAGCAGGTCATTTGTTTTCTGCTCCAGATTCCAACATCTGTTGCCTGTTGTGTTTTCCATCCCTACTTTCTTCCTCTGGAGTGTTGCCTTGCAGATCATAAGGGCCAATATCAGATCCTAACCTACTTTCTGCTTATGGTAGTGAACTGTGCTGTGTTGGTGTGAATTACAAGCTTTATAGAAGAAACACTGTCGAGCCTTTCACATGAAAGCAAATTGGTTTTAAAGTTAACTCATAGCTGTGTTAGTCGTATTCTCCAAGGTAGCTTTATGCAGACATTGAACATTTAAGGATTGATCAGGTTTGCAATGAATGTGTATAAAATTAATTACGTTCTCTGAGCAAGTGATTCTGTGAGATATCTCTCCTTTTTACCCATAGGTTGTCCATCTACCTTCTTCCTCTGTGTGTTACCTCACAAACCTTATAGACCAATACCAGTTCCTAGCCTGACTGCAATTCCCCACCTGATCCTGGTGCCAGTTACTACCCACTGAGGCTGTTCCCTTCTGATTCCTACCTTTCCTCACTTTCCACCATCGCCAACTCAAAGCAGGAGGTGAGTTGTATGTCACCCAGCATTCCTGCACTCCAGGGCATGGGCTGTGCGGGGACTTAGAATAGTGGGGTGGGTGTAAGGAACAAACTCCTTTGCATTGTCCCAGAATGTGAACGGATGAACTTTGGAAACTCAAACTTGAAAGTGGAGTACAAGGTTAGTGTCATGATTGTTAGCAGAGTGGAGGAACAGAGAGATCTTCGGGTCCAAGTCCGTAGATCCCTCAAAGTTGCTGCACACATTGATAGGGTGGTTAAGAAGGCAAATGGTGTGCTGGCCTTTAACATTCAGGAGATTGGAGTTCAAGAGCCAAGAAGTAATGCTGCAGTTCTGTAAAACTCCGGTTAGAACACACTTTGGAGTATTGTGCTCAGTTCCGCTTGTCTCATTATAGGAAGGATGTGGAAGCTTTAGAGGAGATGCAGAGGATATTTATCATGATGGTGCCTGGATTAAAGAAAGATTGAGAGAGCTAGGGCTTTTCACTTTGGAGAAGTGGAAAATGAGAGTTGACTTAATATATGGTGTAAGATTATGACAGACATAGATAGAATAGACAGCCAGCACCTTCCCCAAGATGGCAATGGCCAGTACTAAAGAACTTCTGTTTAAAGTGAGTGTGGAGGAAAGTTTAGGTGAGATGTCAGAGGTAGGTTTTTTTCACACACAGAGTAGTAAGTGCATGGAACTTCATAAGTGCATGTTAAGTGGTGGTAAAGGCTGATACAATAGGAACGGTTAAGAAACTCATAGATAGGCATATGAATGTAAGAAAAATGGAGAGTTATGGGCTGTATAGGAGGGAAGGTTAGATAGACCATGGAGTAAATGGAGAGTAATGGGCTGTATAGGAGGGAAGGTTAAATAGACTATGGAGTAAATGGAGAGTTATGGGCTGTATAGGAGGGAAGGTTAGATTGACAAAGGAGTAAATGGAGAGTTATGGGCTGTGTAGGAGGGATGGTTAGATAGACCATGGAGTAAATGGAGAGCTATGGGCTGTATAGGAGGGAAGGTTAGATAGACCATGGAGTAAATGGAGAGTTATAGGCTGTGTAGGAGAGAAGGTTAGACTGACGATGGAGTAGGTTTATATAGGTCGGCACAACATTGTGTGCTGAAGAGACTGTACTGTGCTGTACTGTTCTATGTTCTATGTTTTATGAAAAGGGTGGGTGCTGAAAATCTGGATGAGTGGAGCCATGCCCTTGAACAGAGATCCTACAAAAAGTAGTGGATACGGCCCAGTCCATCAAGTGTAAACCCCTCCCCACCATTGAACACATCTACTTGAAATGCTGTCAGAGGAAAGCAGCATCCATCATCAGGGACACCCCACCACCCAGACCATGCTCTCTTCTTACTGCGGCCATCAGGAAGAAGGACAGGAATCTCAGGACTCACGCCACCAAGTTCAGGAACAGTTATTACTCCTCAACTATCAGGCTCTTGCCCCATCATTGAAATGGACTGTGGACTCATGGACTCATCATTGAAATTGACTATGAACTCACTTTCAAGGACTCTTCATCTCAGGTTCTCAATATTTATTGCTTATTTATTTATTATTATTATTTACTCATTTTTGTATTTGCACAGTTTGTTGCCTTTTGCACACCGGTTGAACGCCCAAGTTGGTGCGATCTTTCATTGATTCTGTTATGGTTATTATGCTCACTAGAAAATGAATCTCGGGGTTGTGTATGGTGTTTTGATAAGAAATTTACTTTGAACTTTGAACTTTGAAAAGCATGCTTTATCCACATGATCGGGTGGAAGGTGACAGAGGATGCTGCTGTGGAGAGTGAATAGAGTCTTACCACTTCATTGGACCTTGTGCCCTGTGCATATTCTTTCTCAGAATCAAGATGAGAAATTGGATGCTCTTTGCCAGACAGTTTGAAGAAATAAATCATTTTTAAAAATGCTGATGATCAGTCAGCACTTCACCAGCTGCCATAATGAAGCAGCTATTAGCCACTTGGTTAGGACTCATCTTCAAAATTAATTGGGAATAATTGCCATTGCACAATGGTGCAAAAGAGGCATTAAGGCAGCGGTTCCCAGCTGTTTTTGTGCCATGGACCCTTACAATTTACTGAGGGATCCATGGACCCCAAGTTGGAAACCCCTGCACTAAGGGATCATGAAGGGTCTCTGACCTGACCTGACAGCCCCCTTTGTCCAACTTGTCTAGAGGCAACCAAGAATCCTATCTAAGTGAGTCCCAAGTTGACCATTTCTCTTTCTACAGATACTTCTTGACCTGCTGAATATTCTTAGCATTGCCTGCTTCGATTTCACATTTCTAGCAGCTGCATCATTATTATTGATTTTCGTTAAAGAATTACCCGTCAGTTAAACACTGAAAATGCAAACCAAGATCTCCAATGACTGCAGGCTCTAAAGCTAGCTGTCCTGATTTAGGGGTAAACTTGGACAAGGACTATTTTATTTTGAGTGTACATTTTTAAATTGGTCTACAGACCTTGCCAACTACTTTGCCATGGGATGTTGCCGGTTCAGTATGGCCGGGTCTCTTTCTGTACTTCGGAAAGTGTGCCATAGTAGTGCAGATGATAGAGCAGCTATCAGAGACCTAGGTTCGATCCTAACCTGTGGTGATCTGTGTGTGTTTTCCCCTGTGACCACATGAGCATCCCTGGCTGCTCCAGTTAACTTGCACGTCCCAAAGATGTGTGGATTGGTAGGTTATTTGACCGATGTATGTTGTATCTGGAATGTGTGTGGGTAAGGACTGGAATCTAGGGAGTTACAAACAAAATGTGGAGAGGGTAAAAGTGGCTTAGGGAAGAATGTGAACTAACAGTGGTTGTTTGACAGTGTAGATTTGATGCACTGTTTCTACGCTCTATCTCTCTGTGGCTCTGGGACTCCGAGAGGAAAGGGAATACAATATAGAATGAATTTGGAAATAAAAAATCAAAAAGTACAGAAAGAAAGTAATGATTATATGTATTCATTAGAGAACCATTTGTCAGTTTGGCCAAATGCAGTATTTTATGAAATCTGTTATTAACGAAAAAGATGTCTTTCAATTCACCATGAGCTTTCAATCATTTGTATTGTGAACATTTGATTACATCACTCCCTTGATGGGCTATTGTGAATGAAGTACAATTTAGTACCCCTCCCATTTCAATCATAAAGGCTTGGTTACAACTCCCTTTTAAACAAGTGTCACGTACCCCGTGACGGGAATAAAAAACCAGCAGAAATAGAAAACACTTTGGAGTCCAGTATTGCTATAAACTAATAATATTTATTAGTAACTATGCAATACAGTAATATATAGATAAATCAAACAGGTTAGCAATGATTATATCTATAAGTAAATCAGTAAGTGTGGAAATATATGTAAGAAAAACCAAACTTCTTTAAGTCTAGGGGTAAGAAGATACAGTCTTACGATGATGAGTAAAGTTCAGTTCAGTTCATGGTATTTAGTTGAGTAGTGATGGAGAGAGCGAGAGAGAGGGAGAGGTTTGAGTCTTCAGGTGAGCTGACGTCGTCAATCTTCTCGTTGTCCTTTGAAATCCTTTAAAAATCACCGACTGTGACTTTAACAAAGGGGATCGGTTTTCTGTGGTGGAGTAATCAGCCAGGCAAGGGTGGACACATGGACAACTCCCCACCAGTCAACCCCTTTCCCTTTCACTGCAAGAGTGACTGATCGATCCGCATGATCAATCCTCCAAAACCCACTTTTCCTGCAGGCACAACAATGCTCATTCAGTGTCCAAAACATGTGTCTGAGGTCTGTATCATCTGACCTCCTATTTTATCTTCCCGTGCTGAGCATCAACTGTCATTCAAATAATTGCTCCTTCCTCTCTCTGTGTAAGAAATGCAAGCAGGTGATGCCCTTGAGAAGTATCAATACGCTGCCGGAAATCATAACATTGAATGCCTATCAAATAACACTGCCTTCGGTCACCATAGCAACTTACCAGCTGCTCGGTGCCATCTCTCTCTCCAACTCAGCAGAAATCCAAAAGTTACCCAGTTCTTCCTCGTACTTTAAAGTGACAGTCCAACAGTTAGTCTTTGTCTCTCTCTCTCTCTTCAAAACAACATGTCGATGTTAAATAACTCTCTCTCTCTCTTTTCAAAAGCACAGTCAATAGGGGTAAACGAGCACAGGTCATAGGGGTAATTCAGGATCCTGTCACACAAGTAAAACTCAAGCATTTATGAAGATGCAATTTACACTAGCAGGCTCAAAGCCAGTACAGTTTTACAATGTAGACAAACGTATCCTGATTCAGATTAATTCATACACCGAAACACCCATTAAAATGTGTTGCTTATGTTAACAACCAACACAAGCCCCCAAGGATGTGCTGGGGGCAGCCCACAAGTGATGTCACACATAGTCATGCCAACATAGCATGTGCACTATGTTCCGCAGAACAACACAAGCAACGACAGCAACAACAACAGCAAGAAAACAAAACAGGAAGACAAGCCCTATCCCCCTCACACACAAACACATAGGTCTCCAAACCCAGGACAGACCACCGAAGTCCGGTCATTGGCCCTGACTCACAGATATTGGGCCTCCAGCACCCAGTCCCTGGCCTGGACTCGCAGACTCAGACCTCAGGCCTCCGGATTCGGTGACCCAAGAGCTTTGAACATTGGGCCTCGACCTCTAGACTCATTGACTTTATTCTTTGACCTTTAGGTTTCAAACTTTGGTTTTGATCCCCAGGACTTGCTTTCATCCTCACAGCCTGTGACCAGGACCCCAGAGATTGCTGACCTGTAACCACAGAGCATTTTGACTTGTACTCTGATCACTAGCTCCTACCCCTGACTCTCTTTCACTGCCCCAACCTCTAACTCCCCCTCATCATTGTCCCTGAACCATAGCCTAACCCGCGACTCTGTGCGCTGTCCCCGAAAGCATCCCTATGAATCTAAAAAACATCTCTGTTTGAGCCACAACCTGGATGGATACTGCAGCTCAGACGCTTGGCCAGACATTTTTTTTTGTGTATTTGTATGATATTTTGAAAAGCATTGAAGGCAGGGCTTTTGTCAGTAACTCAAACCTTATGTCAGAGCTGAACACGTTTCTGTACGCTGCTATCTTGCACTGTTGTAGCTAGGATCATGCTCAGTCAATGGAAGTCGGCAGGGTAAGCATGCAAGAAACATCTATATCTATAAATACCATCACTTTCTTTCAAGCTGCTTTTTTTCTGCAGTTCTCTGGAATAGTTGTCCTGCAATGTTAACAGAATACCACCTGCAGGAAGTGATGGAATGCACAGTACAACGCCAACTAACCCTATGTATGCCATAAACTGCTCGACCAGACAAGCAGGTTTCACAGAAAGAAGAGGTAAATTGGCATTTTTAAAATTAGAAAGAAAATCTTTGTTAGTATTTCAATATGTTAATGGATGTGTGGGGTACACGAAAGGAAAATCAAAAATGTTTGTCTACCAATGTGCGGTACAGGGAAACTGAAGCCGTCTGTCATTTCAGAAGAGACGGATTCATTCCAGTTTGTTAAAGGAGTCTTGATCATTTACAGTTACTGCAAGCACACTGAAAAGGAAGCAATAGGAAATCCTGAGACTCCTGGCTATTGAGAAATGTAGGGTTCCCCATAAGACAACTCCAAGAGAGATGGCAATGGATTCTGCGGGAGTGGCTCAGCTAGCAGAGCTGCTGCCTCTCAGCGCCAGGTACACAGGTTCAATCCTGACCTCTGAATTGAATTGAAATGACTTTATTACTTACATCCTTCACATACATGAGGAGTAAAAATCTTTACATTACGTCTCCGTCTAAATGTGCAATTTATAGTAATTTGTAGTAAGTAGTGTGTGCGACAGGACAGTCAATATAGCATAGAAATACAATTGTATCAGCGTGAATCAATCAGTCTGATGGCCTGGTGGAAGAAGCTGTCCCGGAGCCTGTTGGTCTTGACTTCTATGCTGCGGTACCGTTTCCCAGATGGTGCTACTTTTGTGGAGTCGGTACACTCTTCCTGTGTCCTGGCCTCCTCCCACATCCCAAAGGCATGCGGCTTGGTGGGTTAATTGGTTGCAGTCGCTGCTGTGCAGGTGAGGAGTAGAATTCATAAGCAAGTGGGGAGAATCGGTTACAGAGAAATATTAGTGGAGAATGGGATTGTTCTGTGAGCTGGCATACACTCAGTGGGTTGAATGGCCTCCCACATGATCAAGGAATGTGGAATGTAAGCTCAGTACTAAAGGGAATTGTTGATACACTTGCAGTCTGTTCACCAAGGGCTGGTGGTAGCAGCTCGAAATTCCACATAAAAATGGAGAGCTATGTAAGAGGGAAGGGTTAAGTTGATCTTGGAGTAGGTTAAAAGGTCAGCTCAAAATTGTGGGCCAAATGGCCTGTACTGTGCCAATGTTTGTTCCAGACTACATCCCTTCCGTTCCCAAGTAATTTCCTATGGCCTTCCTCCAATCCTAGACCACCTTCCTTCAAACTTTTGTAACCCCTCACAGCAACTCCTAACAAATTAGACTCGTTAGCTATCCCTGGCTAACAGCCACATGACTCAGCAATACATGGGTACGGTGAGATGGCCATCTTCAATAAGCAACACACGTCTAGGGTCGGTACGATTCGGGTTCAACCAACAGGAAAGTTGGGATCTTCTATTAAGCGAACAAAGATTATGGTGAATGCTGCATAAATACTGTCCCATGCAAAGTTATCATTTGCCAGGAAACAACAGACCTTACACTGGCATAAAATTAATGTGGAAGTATGTTTACATATATTTCAACTTGAACCAACAGTTAAAAGAAAAAGTGACCCATTACAGTTAAACAAGTCCAGATGTGCACATAAGCGTTGGAGCTTGTTGCTGAGTAGTCGGGTGCTTCGCTTTAATTACACACGGCACTGAACCCACATTCTGGTTGAAGGACACCAGCCACGGTTCAAACTTCCCTTGAAGACAGTTACAAGATGAATTGGCTAACTCAGAACTATTGGCACTTCCTCCTTGGATCATTCGTCTGCACAAAGCACTTCTTACAACGGGGTTTCTCCTTCAGTCAGGGTTCTGCAAGCATCTTTCCTTGTGACCTTCTCCCACCTCCTCCTTCTTCCAACACCTGCCAACAAAGAGCCAAAACCAACCTACTGTCTCCTAGAAATCTGATGCCGCCAAGCTCTCTCGAATGTTCCATGGCATCCCACTGGACAGAACGTCATCAGGCCAAACCCACGATATTCCTAAACTGAGCAAACTACTCATCTTAGCAGAAACCAAAATACTGGACTGTGAAGCTTAATTAACAGAACGCACTGAAAAGCTGCAGAAAATAAATTGCCTACAGCATTACAGTAGTAATACAATAAAACATGTTCTTAACCAGGGCATTACACTTTGAATAGCACTCTCCCAGCTCCTGTCCTCACTTTGCTCACCTGGAAATACCTCCACCAATTCTGAACAGGCTTCTTCCAGTCCTAGCTCAATCACCACTGAACCTAGACTGCAGCCTTCCAATCCAAGGCCATAGACCATCATCCAATTATCCTACAACAATCCTGGGCCACTCTCCACCAGTTCTAGATCACTGTCCTCCAATCTAAGACCACTAGACAACTTCCAACTGTGCCAAACCAGTTTCCTGCAATTCCAGACCAAATTCTTCTAATCCTAAATCAGCCTCCTTCAAGCCCAGTTTTTTCCACTACTACCCCTTGCTCCACCAATTCTAGAATACAATTTTAGACCACCATCCTATCAATTCTCAGCTATCCCTTGCTTACTAATCAATTGGATAACACAAAATACAGCTTTTTGACTTCTGATCAAATGCATTTTAAATACATAATTTAGACAAAAACAAGATTATAGTTTTACAAAAGAGACTGAATAAACCCCACACCAGTTTTCCCAACCCGATTACATGTACTTGCCTGTCATCTGTTGGCCTCCATAGAGATAAATACAGTCCCTCAGTAGCACTTACAAATACTTGCCCCATTACAGTTTGTAGAAGCATTTCCTTTAGCCTTTAAGGCAAACTAGTGTGAGTGAGGAGATGGAATGACTAAAATTACTGATATACTGGCAACTTCCATCTTAATTGGGAACAGACAGGATAGGTAGGATTAGTAGGGTGTGGAAGGACTTGCTAAGTGAGGACCTTCTATGCCTCATACAATTGTCCATCCCTTGCTGAGTGTTCAGTAGATCTGTCACCAGGTTCGGATATGGCCCAAGTGCGGAGTGAGAGACACTGAAGTGGGTCGATATTTCACAGACTTTAATACAAACAGTGTTAAAGGGAAAAGAAAACAATAAATGCTAGACCAAAACAGGGCCGTTAACTAAAATTCTCAAATGGAAAACGAAGCCTACCCTGCAGTTGAAAAGAACAACTAAGAATAAAATGAATACCATCAGTCTTCAGAGTCAGTTGACTCGACAGTTCAATTTCTCAGGCAAGACGGAATGCAGGCAGCGAAGCGCTGCTGTGTCCAAGTCTCGACAAATACTACGACGGAGAGAATGGAGTTAAATACTATCACGATGAAATAATAATTAGCTGACACGTGCATATTCACGAGCACAATTGCTGAATCTGCTGCGCTGCTGAATCCATGGTTGTGACAAGATCCTGCCACAAACTTAAGAAGAAATCTTTGCAATTATATGCTGCCTTTCCCTTCAAGATGTCCTGGAAAACTTTGCATTTGGATAAATACACCCTGTAGCCACTTTATTAGATACACTTGCTCATTAATGCAAATTGCTAATCAGCCAATCATGTGACAGCAACTCAATGCGTAAAAACATGCAAGCATAGAAAAGAGGTTCAGTTGTTGGTGCCAGACGGAATGGTTTGTGTATCTCAGAAACCAGGAGGTCTCGTGGGATTTTCACGCACAACAATCTCTAGGGTTTACAGAGTATGATGCAAGAAACAAAAAAAAATCTAGTGGGTGGCAGGTCTGTGGGTGAAAATGCCTTGTTAATGAGAGAGGTCAGAGGAGAATGGCCAGACTGGTTCAAGCTGACAAGAAGGCAACAGTAACTCAAATAACCACGTGTTACAACAGTGGGGTGCAGAAGAGCATCTCTGAATGCACAACATGTCAAACCTTGAAGTGGATGGGCTACAGCAGCAGAAAACCACGAACATACTCTCAGTGGCCACTTTATTAGGTACAGGAGATACCTATTAAAAAGGCCACTGAATGTCGTCCTGAGATTTAATACAAAGGTGGAGGCCAAAGAATTCTGAGACAGTTCTTCCCCATTCTCCCAGATCTGATGCCACTATTTCAAAGAGTAAGTATCTGTTCCAGAGAGAGACAGTCAATCCTCTCTTAGTGTAATTTGTGGCTGCATGGGCAGCATTCTTGTCCTATAGTCACTGGATAACACTGTCAAGCCCCAGTCAAGAGCCTTGGACACAGAATCCTAGACTGTAACAAGAGGTTGGTATACTATTGGATACGATGCTAAACCATGGTCCATTTGGATTGAAATAAAATATCCCAGTAGTGTTACTTCGAGTAAGAAAAAGAAAATTTCTGTGATATCAAACTGTGTACATACATCTATTGATGCTTCTGGACACATCTTCAGTGATGTTCTTGGAATCATCGGGTGTTTCGGGTCTTTCAACATCATACAACCTCCTCCAGGTGACCCAGCCGGGGCTGATCAGACCCCAGCTTGTGTCCAGATGGCTAGCTACTTATGACTCCATGGCTCCCCTCTTTTGAGCCACAGCCATCTTGAGGCCTTCTCTGCCGCATCGGTGGTACTGAAGATGGCTCTCCTCTTCCTCTCTCCCTCGATGCCCAAAATGCTGAAGGCCCTAATTAAAGAATGGGCTATGAATCCCCTACAACCAACCTCCACTGGGAGACACCTCGCTCTCCATCCAGCCTGCTGACAGTTGCTGACCAGTCCTGCGTAATTATATATAAAGCACCATAAACAGAAATGATTTTGAATTTTGCTGAGCACAGATTGCCTTACATGTCAGCAACATTAACCGCTCTTTAAATATACTGATCTCTGGCTAATGCCATGGCTGGAAAGTGCTTTTTTTTTGTCATCCTAAAGTCATGAGTGAAAGTAAAACAGAAAATGCTGGAAACACACAGCAGGTCAAATAGTGACTGTGGAGAGAAGGAGAGAGATAATGGTTCAGGCTGAAAAACCTTTACCAGAACTGAGGAAAGAGAAAAAGCAAGTTAGCTTAATGTTGCAGGGAAGGTCGAAGAAGGATAAATAAGAGAAAGGAAATATCTGTGATAAGGTGAGGGGAGGGTTGCTATGGAGATAAATAGTTCTGCGTCACAATGCAATGTGTTGCAAATAGAAGGACCAGGCATGCTAATGGAGAGCGTGAAAAATACAGAGTGCGTGAAAAATACAGAGTGTGTGAAAAATACAGAGTGAACATTCAGAACTTCATTAAATAGTTTCATGGAATCTTAAGAGAACAAAGAAGACTTTGGTTTAATATCTAAAAGACAATTCCTCTGGTGGAACGGAACTCCTTTAATACTGGAGAGAATTATAGCCTATATTTAAGAACTCAAGTCTGTGAAATGGGAGTTAAACCCACAAACTTCTGACTCAGGAACAGGAATACTACCAACTGTGCTGAGGCTGAGTTAGCACAATTCATGCAAGCCTAAAATTACATAACCATTAAATTAATTTGTGGATTGCACGATGAATGTGCCACGCCATATGAACTGAATCTTTGTATCTAGGGGTGGATGAATTAAAAGTTCAAAGACAAATCAAGAAAATGAAAGGATATAAAAAAGGGTGAAAAATGAGGTAAGCATAGAAGGAGACTTTTCTAATCGATCCTACCAAACTATATCTGCGAGGCACAAACAAGAGAAAACCTGCAGATGCTGGAAATCCAAGCAATGCACAGAAAGTGCTGGAGGAATTCAGCAGGCCAGGCAGCATCTATGGAAAGGAGTATAGTCGACATTTCAGGCCGAGACCCTTCTTCAGTCCTGCTGAAGCGCCTCGGCCCGAAATATCAATTATACTCTTTTCCATAGATGCTGCCTGGCCTGCTGAGTTCCTCCAGAATTTTTTGTGCATTGCTTGCATCTGTGAAGCAGTGGATTCACTGGCTGCCCCTCTGAATTTTCAATGGGATTATATTTATAAGTACTGAGCTATCAGGTCTCCACTCCTTAACTCCCTCAAAACCCAAAACTCAATTAATCTCAGCTTTGAATGCTTTCATTGACTGTCCTTGAGCTAGGGAATGTCAAAGATACACAGCATTCAGAGAAGGGAAGAGCAGTTCCCTCTGATGTTGGGCCAGTATTAATGCATCAAGCATCACCAAAATGGGAGATTCTGGGATTTTTCTGTGCACCACTCACTTGCCCAGAGTGCTCTTTATCTCAGCTTGGCTTAGCTCACTCCTTCTGACACCATGCCTCTTAACTTTAGGCTCTTCACTCTGGAAACAAAATCCTATACCCAGGAAAAGATTGAAGGTCTAAGGTGAGACAGGACAACAAACTCCTTTATGTCTCCCAACAGTGTCGAACAGGCAACTGAAAAACCTCCTAGGTGTGGTAGCAGTAATTGTTAAATAGATGTAAGATTGACCAACAGTGAATGGCTATGAGAGTGACAAGGAGGTGATCAATCTTACATAACTTCTATCTGATGAATAAAGGATTTATGAGGTGCAAGAACATCGTCGGCATGAAGATGGAATAAAATGAGAGGCATCACTTATAAAGCCTGCGAGTAGTTGGCTCCACTGAAAAAGTTGTGGAGATGGCCTCTGGCTTAGAGGCTATATGCATATGATGTGATAAACTTGCAAACTCAGGACTCATAAACGTTTTCCCATTGAAAAGTGACAGGGCAGCACAGTGGTGCATCTAATAAATCCACTGTCTCACAGACACAGTGACTTGGGTTTAATTCTGAATATTCTGGTGCTGTCCATGTGAAATTTCCGCATTCTCTCTGTGGCCGTGTGGGCTTCCAGCAGATGCTCTATTACCTCCCCACCCAACATTGGTGAGACCTAATTTACAAGGATGTTGCCGGAACCTGAGGATCTGACTTATAGGGAAAGGTTGAAGAGGTTTAGGACTTCATTCTCTGGAGCATAGGAGAATGAGGGGAGATCAGATCATGAGGGCTATAGTTAGAGCAAATGCCAGCCGGCTTTTTACACCGAGGTTGGGTGAGACTAGAACTAGAGGTCATGGGTAAAGAGTGAAATGAAAATATTGAAGGGGAACTTCTTCACTCAGAGGATTGGTAGAATGTGGAAGGAGCTGCCAGAAGAAGTGACAGATGCGGGTTTGATTTCAACACTTAAGAGAAATTTGGATAAGTACATGGATAGGAGGGGTGCGGAGGGCTATGGTCCACGTGCACGTTGGTGAGACCATGTAGAATAATAGTTTGGCATGGACTAGGTGGGCCGAAGGGCCTGTTTCTGGGTAGTGGTGTTCTATGAATATATGCCTCTAAAGCGTGCAAGCTGATAGGTTAACAGGCCACTGTAAATTGCCCTCTGTATGTAGTGAATGGTAGACTCTGGAGAGAGTTGATGGGGATGTGGGAAGAATAGAGTGGGATTAATTAGCATGAAGTATTAATGGTTCTTAAGGCAGAGTCTCATCCCGGAACATCAACCTTGACGGCATCTAATACAAGGTTCTGACCTGAACCATTGGCCATCTATCTACCTTCGTAGATGCTACTTGGCCCACTGAGTTCTTCCAGCAGTTTGTTTGTTTATCTGCTCTAGAATCCAGGATCTGCAGTCGCTTCTCTCTTCATAGTGTAAATGGGTGGTTGATGGCCGGAACCTAACTGTTTGCATGCTGTGTCTTTTTCTATGTCTCTAATTTTTCTTGCCGATTTGCCCAGTTGGAGGTGCTAGTGGGGACAAGCTTCCATTACCTATTAAATACTCCCAATGGTGTGTGCCTCAAATAGCCTCAGATAACCAAGTCTAGCTCCTGGCCTTCATGTGTGGCTTAGCTACTAAGACCCATGGAACCATTTCTACTGACAGGAGAAGCGGCAAAAATGGATTACTGACACCTTAAAACTAGTCGCTTCAGGCAGATGAGGCTCATCAACTGTGGTTGGCAGCTCAGCTAGGAGAAGGAAAACTCTGATCTCAAGCCTCTGCTGCCTTGCGTTTATACCCCCTCTTCGGGAGTAAACCCTGAGGGAAAAATCCGGAGCTGGAATCCTTAAGGCAGTCCTACATTGAGTTCCATGCTTACTGGCAACTCCCGCGATGCTGCTGGAGCCAAACTGTATCGGTCTCTGCCGTCCCTCTGGCTTCATCAGATGCGTGGAGAGCGGGAGCCTGTTACATGGGCAACAGCCCAGTCTCGCGTGTCTAGACAGCCAGGATGCAATATCCATGGTCAACTCTGACCAACAGAGGCCCTTGTGAGTGAGTTGCAAAGAGTTGGCAGGACAGACTTTGAGGAGAATAGGCCATCCTGGTACAAGTTTAGTGGGACATCTTGCAGTTGAATGTCCAAACATATCCCCACCACACATCACTATCTCCAACCAACCATGTCTCGAGAGGCCAAAAGAAATAAGAACTTTATGATGACATTGAACGTCCAGGGGTTCAGAGTCCACGCAAGAAGAATCAAGATGTGGTGTGCTGGACATTGAATGATTATAAAACAGACCTGCTGTAGACCCACCATTTACCATTTCTAATCTAGCCCCTTTTTTTTGCCTGAAACTGCTGCCTTGAATCTTCTGCCGTGAATCTCATTCCCTGAAACTCCTGCATTCCATTCATACTGCTGTATTTCCTCTTCTGAAATAATGTGGTCGGTAGATCCACAGAAGGGAAAGGGTTGGGAATGGAGGTGACTGCAGAAGGAAGAAGGAGAGCCCACAAACCCCCTCACAGATACAGCATCGAGGAGGAGAGCCAACAAATCAAGATCAGATTGAGGAATCCCAGGCGAAGCGAGCCAGTTGATGGTGATCATCGTTTGCTATGTAGGTGCTAGTATTTGAAATATACTGAGAGAGAAGGAAAAATGGGCCAGTAAATGTCAAAAATGCTACATATCGCCCTGTTAGATATACATAAATAATGGTACATGAAAGAACAAACCCACCACCTTAAAGTTTTAGTTCAAGGGAACAGTGCAGACCATGAGCTTTGATGATATACTTATACCCAATAATTGGAATCAGGTTTCAATGGAAATCCTCCAGCTGCACTTTGTTATACCACTGAAAGCATTAAAAATGCTCCCTTTTTTTGATAAAATGGAAGCAGCAGCTGGAGCCATTTTAACTCTGATATTTGCGAGTCCAATAACAGGCGTAAGTGTGGCAAAATCTTTGAGGATTAACTGTGTCATAAGATGAATGGTTTTGTATGTATATGGCAGAGGAGCAGAAACGAGTATATAAAGAAGGTTAAGGGGAGGTTTGCTAAGTGTCAAATTAGTTAATGATTTATGAGTATTTTGCACTTAGATAATAAACTATGTGTGTAGATGCTTTGAACAAGGGAAAATTATCACAACACTCCTGTGGCCAACTGTTGCCATCAGATCAGATTTCTACACTGCCCGGTGCTCATACTAGCCCATTTACACATTACACATTGCCATTGTAACTTCCTCAAATCTTCCCCTAAATTAACTGCAGTCCATCCCCAAAGGCAGACGTTATACGTGTGCAGAAGGGGAATCTCACTGCTAAGCTGACTCCCATTATTCTCGTGAGAGTTTTGAGAGTTTCCAGGCTCATGTGTCACTTGGCCAACTTATTGCATTGATAAACTTTCATGGTTGCTCCACAAAAGCATCTCCTCCACACCAACATCTACACACATTTTTTTTTCTGCCCTTCACTCTAGGGTACTGACACGGGAACCCAGCCGGTTTTCATCCCACCGGATCTCCTCCCCTCCCTAATATCGACCTGCTGACGGGCGCCAACTGCAGATGAATGAGTTTATTCATCATCTTGCAGTTGGTTCTCATTAGCGGATGGTTCTATAGGCCCTTCCCGGTGAACTTTAGCACCTGGCATAGACTGGGCGGGCATTTGATGAGAGGTTAATGAGTAAATTCCCATCAAAGTAAGAGGTTCCTCGTTAGCCTCCCATCGGACATCTGTCCAGTCAGGTGCCAAATTCGCAGGGAAGGTCCTATTAAAGGCATCCATTAGTCTTGCGAGACCATGGATCTGCGCCTGGAAAGTCTTCACTCTCTAGGGCACAGGCCTGGGCAACGTTGTCTGGAAGACCAACAGTTGCCCATGCTGCAAGTCTCCCCTCTCCACAACACCAATGTTGTCCAAGGGAAGGGCATTAGGACCCATACAGCTTGGCATCAGTGTCGTCGCAG
The DNA here is from genome assembly GCF_030028105.1 of Mobula birostris. Lineage (NCBI taxonomy): Eukaryota > Metazoa > Chordata > Chondrichthyes > Myliobatiformes > Myliobatidae > Mobula > Mobula birostris. The sequence continues at coordinate 137,834,842 of NC_092375.1, read as the reverse complement.
AGCCATGTGTGATTAAGTGCCTTGCTCAAGGACACAACACGTTGCCTCGGCTGGGGCTCGAACTCACGACCTTCAGGTCACTAGTCCAATGCCTTAACCACTTGGCCACATGCCCACACAAAATAGAACTGAGCAAAAATAAGCCACTAGAGGAACACAGTGGGTCAGGCAGCATATGTGGGGGTAAATGACAGTCAGCTTTTTTGGTCAAGACCAGTCATATATATCAATGCATGAGTCAAAATTGAAATCCGCAGTGGTAGCGTTAGTAAGTTTGCTGCTGCACGGCTCCAGTGATGCTAGCTCAGGTTTGATTTCCAGTGCTGTCTGTATGGAGTTTGCATATTCTCCCTGTGACCTCATGGATTTCCTCCGTTTTCTCCAGAGACATCAAACGTATTCAGGCTCACTGAGTCAGCGTCGACCATCAACCACCCACTTACACCAGTCCCGTTTTATTCTGCCTGAATTCCCACCAACTCCCTGCAGATTTTACCACTGGTCTCTAGGGGAAATTTACACCAACCAGCACGTCATTGGGATGTGGGGGGAAGGGGGGGACCTACATGGCCGCAGGGAGAGCATGTACCTGAGGTCAGAGTTGAAACGAGCTCTCTAGAGCTGAGAGGAAGGGGTCCTACCAGCAGCAACAATAGCATGCACTCACCTGGCTGTTTAGAGAGGGCAAACCGACACCCAAAGCAGCAGCCGAAGCATTCTACTTGGCTAGAGGCCAGGGTTAAGAGAAATTATTAAATTGTTATCACAAGTCCCAGGAAGACAAGCATTACGTGCAGAAATTGAATAGAGGACACTCAGCAGGCATCCAATCACATTACAGAAAGTGCCTGCAAAGAAGTTGAAAACTGCATCAGGATAAGTACTTTTGGGCACTCACTATTAGTTCATTTGACTTTGAACACAGGCTTCAAATATTCACTATGCTTCCTAGAGACTGAAATAGAGTATTTTGAACATAGAACATCGCAACATAGTACAGGCCTTTCAGCCCATGATGTTGTGTCGACCTTATAACCTACTCTAAGGTCAATCTTACCCTTGTCCATGGCCCTCCATTTTTCTGTCATCCATGTGTCCATCTGAGAGCTTCCTAATTGCCCCTAAGGCATCTGCCTCTACCACCACCCCTTGCTGGGTGTTCCATGCACTCACCACCTTCTGTATAAAGATCCTGCCTTCTGACCCCTATACTCCTGCCTTCCTCTCCCTATACTTTCCTCCAATTGCCTTAAAATTATGCTCCCTGGCATTAGCTATTTCTGCTCTGGGGAAAAGTCTCTGGCTATCTGCTTGATCTATGCCTCTTACCATCTTGTACACCTCTATCAAGTCACCTCCCATCCTTTCTCAATCTAAAGAGGAAATCCCAAGCTCCTTTAACCTATCCTCATAAGTCGTGCTGTCTAATACAGACAGCATCCTGATACATCTCCTCTGCACCTCTCCAAAGCTTCCACATCCTTCCTATAGGATGTAGAAGCTTTATTGACAGAACTTCAAGTGGTCCTTTAGACTCTGTGGGACAGGGGTGGCACTGCAGGGGACAGGTGTCCAGAACGTCAGAAAAGGGAACACACACACACGTCAGTGCTGACTGTATACAGGTCTTGCGTGTATTTCCTACTGTGTGGTCGAAGTTCACAACTGTAAGGCAGTCACTGTTGGAGGCCTCCTTCACTGTGCTGGGTTCACCCACTGTCCACGTACCCCAGGGCGGGAGTGATTGCAGAAACTGCCCAAACTGTATCAAGTGACACCCAGGGCTGCAAGCTCCACCTCCCGTTGCTGGAAGTGGCAGCATCTGAGGGAAAGGGCTGGTCTGTTGCTGAAAAATAAGATTCTGTGAAATTCTTTTCAGAACAGGCTTTGGACTGAATTATAATGCTTCATGATAATATCTGTGTATATCTGAAATATAACAGTTCATGTGATCAGGTAGCCAGTTAATTAATGGCCAGGCTCCCATGCCAGAGGTCACCGATATCAGGAATGAAACTTAAAAATGCAGGCAAAATCAATAAAGAGGCTAAAGTCACTTATCTTATTATAATTTTATTATATTGTAATAAAATCAAAGTCATCCTTCAATCCTAAAATCACATAACCAGTATCAAAATTGAGTCTTTTAAATGGTCGGGAATAATCCCAAGGATTTTTTAAATGAGTCACACATGTAACCTTGGCAAACACAGGACCAAACTATCTCATTCTATGGAAGACTGTGTGGTTTTGAATAGGGAAATTTATTGCAGACTCATGTCCCAGAAAGTGCATGACCAATGGCAAATGAATTTGTCGACACAGGGATCAAATTCAAAAATGACCCACTTGAGTTGGTTTAAATTGCGTGTGTTTGTAAAACAGCAGGAAAAAAAAGTCAGGAAAGCCATTAAGAACCTCATCTATATATGGGGTGAACGGCGATTATATCAGTGGTCAGCTGGGAGTGGATGAATTATCATCATTTGGATACAGTTTGAGGTTGCGGTACACAAGAACTATCTGCAGGAGGAACTGCAGGAGAGGAGCAAGGAGAAAGGCCAGATGTCAGATGTTTTCCTTCGGACTGTGGGATCTGCCAGCGTTGTCACTCTCAGGGTGTGTCTCTAACCTGGTGTATTGTGATCATTAAGGTTATTGATGCTTCTATATGTCTCAACAGATTGGAGTTGGAAAACCTGAAACAGGTTCAGGGGAAGTCTCCAAGCAAAAATATTTCCAGCATATTGATGATAGAAACTTTGTCACCGTGGTGCATTTAGAGGGATTGCTGCCTCACAGCATCAGAGACTGAGATTCAGCTGGGTGCTGCCTGATTGTAGTTGGCACATTCTCCCTGGACCGTGTGAGTTACTTCCAGGAGCCCCCATTTCTTCCTACAACCTAAAAGTGTGCAGGATGGTAGCTGAATTGACTATCGTATTTTGCCTGCAGTGTGTACAGTATGTGAGTGACAGAATCTGCGGGTAGGATTAATAAATGGGTACCTGGTGGTCCATATGGGACGTGGTGGGATGAAGGGCCTTTTTCTGTGATTTGTTTCCCTGTGACTCTATTGCCTGTCAGTATAAATTTACACAGGACACTTGATTGTATTTAAACAGCGCAAACACTCCAATTCTACAGAATCTGAAAATGAGGTGCAAGACATTTGTAACACACATCAAAGTTGCTGGTGAACGCAGCAGGCCAGGCAGCATCTCTAGGAAGAGGTACAGTCGACATTTCAGGCCGAGGTCCTGACGAAGGGTCTCGGCCTGAAATGTCGACTGTACCTCTTCCTAGAGATGCTGCCTGGCCTGCTGCGTTCACCAGCAACTTTGATGTGTGTTGCTTGAATTTCCAGCATCTGCAGAATTCCTGCTGTTTGCAAGACGTTTGTGTTGGGTGTGAAGTTTGATAGCCTCCAAATTCAGGGGCATGGCCACAACATATGGTGTAATTCAGGAAGTCATAAGCCTCACTTTGGCCACTGATGATCATGGTTCCTGGGTAGAGTTTGTACTCGCCACACTGTTGATTGGTTCAATTTACCCAGCGTGCTTAATGGTGGCATGCAGCTTTTAAGGTCAAAGATGACTTGCTCTCACACCAGCAAGATGCCAGCATGTGTGTTCTTTTGACATAACGTAAGACCACAAGACTATAAGATATTAAAGCAGAGTTAGGCCACTTGGCCTGTCAAGTTTGCTCTGCCATTTCATCATAGCTGATCTAATTTTCCCTCTCAGCAATTTCCTGCCTTCTCCCTGTAGCCCTTCATGCCCTGACCATGGGTGTTGCATATACACTGCCTTGCTGTCAGGGCCCAAAAATTAAAAAGAACGCACAAAGCAATTGGAAACCATGGTCTGCGACCTGCAAAAATTTTCACTGGGTGCAGTTGCGGGATTGGGTTCATATCAGAGAATAAAACAGGGTGAGACAGAAATGCGGTTCATGAGTTCTGATGAAACGTCTTCAACCTGAAACGTTAACTGTTTCTCTTTCCATAGATGCTGCCTGACCTGCCGAGTATTTTCATTTTATTTGGAATAAGAACTGTAGTTTCACTGTGGTTTAGGATGTCAGAGAAAAAGGAAGGAAGGTTTCTATTTATTTAGCAGCTTTTAGTTACTTCATCCCAAGTGTGTGTGTGTGAAATGGCGGCAAGCATATAAACAGAGGGAGCAAAAGGGAAATGTGGGGTAGAGGAAAGGGAAAATGGAAGGGCTGACGGATTGAGGGTATAAGAGCGAGGCATTCATGAGTGATGAGGTGAGGCAATTGGTCTGAAGGAAAGAGTTCTGGTTTAGGGGAAAGAGGATTGATAAAGGTACAGTAAGAGTTCAGAGGAGTTAGGTGAGGGAAGGGTTTCATAGAACATAGAGCAGTACAGGCCCTTCTGCCCGTGATGTTGCGTCGACCTTTTAACCTACTCGGTGATTAAATTAAGCCCTCTCTCCATATTTCTATTACTCGTGTGTCTATCTAAGAATTGTCCCTAATGTATCTGCCATCCTTGACAGTGCGTTCCACAAGCTCTGTGTAAAATACCTACCTCCGACTTTCCTCAGTGAACATCCCTGGAGATCAATGAACCTGGGCATATTTGCAGTACAACAAGCATTTGGAAGAGCAAGGACGGATTACTCAGCATGGCTTTATGTATGGGAAATCATGTCTCATGAATTTGGTTGAGTTTTTATGAAGAGTTGACCAAGTGGATTGATGAGGGCAGGGTGGGTAATATTGTCTGTATGGACTTTCGTGTGGGAACGCAGGTGGGATGGTTGGTAAGTTTGTGGATGTTGCCAAAATTGGTGGGGTGGTGAAGAAAATTGCCTAAGATTACTGCAAGATCTGTGGACTGAGAAAGTGGGCCAAGGAACACCAGATGGAATTTAACTCAGACAATTGCAAACTGTTACATTTTGGCAAGTTAAACCAGGACAGGACTTACATGGTATATGGCAGGATCCTGGAGAGAATTTTAGAACAAAGAGACTAAAGGATACAAGTGTAACATGTACAAGCCTGAAATTGGCAACACGGTTAGACAAGGTGATGAAAGCTTTTGACATTCTTGTCTTCAAGCATTCTTGCTGAGAGGGCCTATGTTTACAGTGAGAGGGGCCTGAAGTAGGAGCAGGAGGAGGATGAGAGGAGGAAGAGAAATGAAGAAGAGGAAGAGGAGGAGGCAGAAGATAGAGGAAATAAAAGATGAGGAGAAGAATGAGGGAGAGAAGGAAGAGAAGAGGAGGAGGAGGAGGAAGAGTTAAGGGATAAGCAGGAAGTGGAAAAGGAGGAGGAGCACTATTTTCACAATTCAGTCCAATTACATCCTCATGGATCTTTTCTACATCCTTATTGGGTTAGTGCTGTCCTTTCTACAGTTTGGCGACCAGAACTGCACACGATATTCCAAGTGTGGTCTCCTCAATGTCTTGTACAGGTGTGACATGACAGGCCATGGTGTATGGAACGAGCTGCCAGGGGCAGTGGTAGAGGTGGGAATAATGATAATGTTTAAAATACATTCGAACAGGTATATCTATGAGAAAGGTTTGGAGGGATATGGGTAGAATGTAAGTAAATGGGACTAATTCAGGAGGTCTATGGGGACAGACACAGAGGAATAACCAAAGCTTAAGGGGCCAAGTAGCCTACTCCTGCTCCTATTGACATGTTCATGTGAACTATTTAGTTAGTAGCCTCCCTACTCCTGCCTCCACCTCCTCCTTCTCCTCCTCCTCCTGCTCCTCCTTTTCCTGTACATCCTTCTTCTATTCCTCCTCTTCATTCTCTTCTTCCTCTGCCTTAGACATAGAACAGTACAGCACTGAATGGGCCACTCTGCCCAAGATGTTGTGCCGATCTTACTGCCAATTTATACTAAATGCCCTTGCACCATTAGGCCTATTTCTGTGCTGTACAACTCTGTGCCTCTATGACAAGAGTGGACACATGACTCTCGGAATTGGCATGGCCCAGTGAATGCTTTCTCCTTCCAGCTCCTTCAGTATCTGTTCTTGTGCCCATGGTCTTATTGTCTTTTGACTTTCAGTTCACACCCCAATGCCGCTACGTCTGCCAGGCGGGACGTGTGCCCAGCACACACGTGCTTTGCAACAGCATACCACTGCTGTGAGCCTCACTCCCACATCTCAAATCCTGCAGACGCTGGTAGCTATTCCATCCCCGACCGCCCAGTCTTCAGGCTTTTGTCAAAGTCTATTCACTGGAAGGTTAGTGGGAGCTCAGATTTCTGCCACTGCATCTGTGGGTGCCTGCATTCAGCATCACTTGTACACTGTCACATCAACCAACAAACTGATACCCTAGCAGAAGTTATATCTAAATGTCGTATCTAAGAAAGGGTGTGCTGGCATTGGAGAAGGTCTAGAGGAGGTTCACAAGAATGATCCTGGGAATGAAAAGGTTATCATATGAGGAGTGGTTGATGGATCTGGAATTTAGAAGAATGAGGGGGATTTCGTTGAAACCTATTGAATGTTGAAATGCCTAGATAAATAAAATAAATGGGGAGAGGATGTTTCCAATAGTGAGTGAGTCTGGACCAGAGGCATGTCCTCTGAATACAAGGACACATCTTTAGAACAGAGATGAGGAGGAATTTCTTTAAATAAAGGGTGGTAAATCTGTGGAATTCATTGCCACAAATGGCTGTAAAAGCCAAGTCGTTGGGTATACTTAATGCAGAGTTTCATAGGTTCTTGATTAGTAAGGGTATCAAAGGTTAAGGGGAGAAGGCAGGAGAATGGGGTTGAGCAGGATAATAAATCAACTGTGATGGAATGGCGGATTTGACTCAATGGGCTGAATGGCCTAATTCTGCTCCTTTATCTTATGGCCTATGACTCAGATTCCTGAGGTTCTGCTCTGGGAGAAGGGAGTGTGGTCAGCTGAGGTATGAATAAGCAGTATGTCAGCATTCATGTCCCAACCGTTGGCACTTTGATGGTGTTCTGAAAGCCTTCCAGGCAGCTCATACTGAGATCATGCACTCTAAAGTTGGACAACAGAACAGCTGAAGATCATTCTCCAGGGACACCTGCCGATTCCTCACTTAGAGACAACATTCCTCTGCAATCCGGCCACCTATCACTCAGATTATGTTTAATCAAAGCTTTAAAACAGTCATTGCAATATGGCACTATTTAATTTATAAATCTGGATATTCGTTTTGCATTTATTTTTGTACCGTGGCCAAGTGAACGATGCTGTGGATCAATGCCAGAGAGCCACTCAGGAGCGTGAGACAGCTGCTGAATGGGCAATTAGAGTTATGTCACTAACGATGTATTTTAATTCTTGCAGACCCTAGGCAGAGGGAATATCTGGAATTCTCCGCCCCAAAGGGATCTGGAGACCACATGAGCAGGAGTATTTAAAGGGGAGATAGGCAAGTCTGTGAGGATTATGGGGAACTGACAGAGAGGAAGAATTGAGGCATAGGGGAGAGAGTGGCCTGTTCCTGCTGCTATTGACATGTTCAGGTGAACTGTCCAGTTAGTAGCCTCCCTACTCCTGCTTCCACCTCCTCTTTCTTCTCTTTCTCCTGCTCCTTCTTTCCTTATACTTCCTACTTCTATTCATCCTCCTCCCCTCCTCCTCATTCTCTTCCTCTTCCTCCTCCTCCTCTTCCTTCTCCTCCTCCTCCTCCTCCTCCTCCTCCCTTAGAGCATAGAAACATAGAAACATAGAAAATAGGTGCAGGAGTAGGCCATTCGGCCCTTCGAGCCTGCACCACCATTTATTATGATCATGGCTGATCATCCAACTCAGAACACCGCCCCAGCCTTCCCTCCATACCCCCTGATCCCCGTAGCCACAAGGGCCATATCTAACTCCCTCTTAAATATAGCCAATGAACTGGCCTCAACTGTTTCCTGTGGCAGAGAATTCCACAGATTCACCACTCTCTGTGTGAAGAAGTTTTTCCTAATCTCAGTCCTAAAAGGCTTCCCCTCTATCCTCAAACTGTGACCCCTTGTTCTGGACTTCCCCAACATCGGGAACAATCTTCCTGCATCTAGCCTGTCCAATCCCTTTAGGATCTTATACATTTCAATCAGATCCCCCCTCAATCTTCTAAATTCCAACGAGTACAAACCCAGTTCATCCATTCTTTCTTCATATGAAAGTCCTGCCATCCCAGGAATCAATCTGGTGAACCTTCTCTGTACTCCCTCTATGGCAAGGATGTCTTTCCTCAGATTAGGGGACCAAAACTGCACACAATACTCCAGGTGCAGTCTCACCAAGGCCTTGTACAACTGCAGTAGTACCTCCCTGCTCCTGTACTCAAATCCTCTCGCTATAAATGCCAGCATACCATTCGCCTTTTTCACTGCCTGCTGTACCTGCATGCCCACTTTCAATGACTGGTGTATAATGACACCCAGGTCACCTTGCACCTCCCCTTTTCCTAATCGGCCATCATTCAGATAATAATCTGTTTTCCTATTCTTGCCACCAAAGTGGATAACTTCACATTTATCCACATTAAATTGCATCTGCCATGAATTTGCCCACTCACCCAACCTATCCAAGTCACCCTGCATCCTCTTAGCATCCTCCCGACAGCTAACACTGCCACCCAGCTTCGTGTCATCCGCAAACTTGGAGATGCTGCATTTAATTCCCTCATCCAAGTCATTAATATATATTGTAAACAACTGGGGTCCCAGCACTGAGCCTTGCGGTACCCCACTAGTCACTGCCTGCCATTCTGAAAAGGTCCCGTTTATTCCCACTCTTTGCTTCCTGTCTGCTAACCAACTCTCCACCCACACCAATACCTTACCCCCAATACCGTGTGCTTTAAGTTTGCACACTAATCTCCTGTGTGGTACCTTGTCAAAAGCCTTCTGAGCATAGGACAGTACTGCACGGGACAGGCCATTCAGCCCATAATATTCTGCCTGCCTTAATGCCAATTTATGCTAAATGTCCTCACCCTGTCTTTCACCCTATCCCTCCATTCTCTTCATGTTCATGTTTCTATGTAAAATCTTCCTAAGCTCCACTAAACTACCTGCTTCCACGACCATCCCTGATAAACCGTTCCAGTCACCTACCATTCTTTGTGTAAAAACTTACACCTCTCATAGCATTTAAACTTCCCCCCTCTAACCTTAAAAGCATATCCTCTGGTGTTTAACATTTCCTCCCAGCGGGTCATCAAGGGAATGGCGGCGTAAGGAAAAGGTCTCTCGACAAAAAAGAAGGTAAACTGCCCCATAATCGAATTTAGACAAATACTTAATATTGCATAACTATATTAATAAAAGGGGCAAGGATGATGTCTAAGAACAAGATTAAAAAGTCCGCTCCGAAGGCTGATAAACATAAAGAGACGCAGCAAGGCGACGGGCCTAGCTCCCCCACGGCAAGCCAGGACGGAGATAATGAGGGGGAATCAGTGACTCTGTCCTTGATTCTCGGAGAGATTCGCGAGTTCCGACAAGATAACAGCAAGCAGCTGGAAGATATTAAAGGAGAAATAGTAAAAACTAACTCACGGATAGATGAAGCCGAAGCGAGGATTGTTGGAATTGAAGAGAAGCTACAAAACGCAGAGGAGGTGATAGCAGAAATGCTGAAGCTGCAAGACCAGCTCCAGTGGAAACTAATAGATCAAGAAGGCCGCTCGAGAAGGGAAAATGTGAGGATTTACGGAGTTCCCGAAGGAACTGAAGGTAAACCCGGATTGATGATTCCCTTCATGGAGAAGGCACTTAGAGAGAACCTTGATATACCGGCCGCAAAAGACCTGCAGATAGAAAGAGCTCACCGCACGTTGGCACCACAGCCCCTGGCAGGCGCCCAGCCCAGATCGATTCTGGTCAGATTTCTCAGTTACAGAACGAAGGAAGAGGTGCTTAAAAGGGCATGGCAAAAGAAAGGTTTCATGTGGAACAACTGTAAAATCAGTTTAGACCACGACTACGCACCGGGGATTCTTGCCAGACGGAAAGGATATATGGAAACACGGAGAGTCCTGAAGGAAAACAACATCAGATTCCAGACCCTGTATCCAGCTTGGCTGAGAGCCTTTTACGACGAAGGGACAAAAACTTACGCTACGGTGGAGGAGGTAACATTGGACCTGGCGGACCGGGAACTACCTATTAAAGTTATCACCCAACCAGAGTCGCTACTGGAGAGGATTCAGCAGAAGTCGTGGCAGTTAGTGCGGCGAGGACGCTCCACACGAACCAGAGTGTCAAACTACAAGGAAAAGCTGCAAATATTCAGACGCGAATGTACAGAGAACACAGATTAATTAAGAGAAATGACTGAAAAGAGTAAATCGGACTTAAAGGTAAAATGAAAACTGGTAACTGAAAATAAACTAGACGGAATAACTTGAATGATAGCAATATGGTCGAGACATAAATAGGAGAAAATTCTCTATGATTATTCAAACTGCTGAGGGCCCTCTAACACAGGGTGAAGATAGAGGTTATCCCTCTGAACTGAGGCGGGTCGGTGCTCAGGCCTCACTGTGGGAAGTCGGGAAAAATTTTCAAATGTTGCACGTTCAAAAATGTCTAGGGTGTGGTTATATGTCTTGGTTTACTGTTGAGAAGGGATTGCTTACTGTTTGGTTAGAAAAGGAGAGTGTTTTTTTTTCTACTAGAGAAAAATGCAAACTGAATTGGTAAAAATAATTTCCTATAATGTTAATGGGGTTTTGAATCCAATTAAAAGAAATAAGATTATGTCTAAATTGAAAAAAGAGAGGGCACAAATAGCTTTCCTCCAGGAAACACGTATGAGCCAATCTGAACATGGAAAATTAAAAAGAATGGGCTTTAAGCATGTATTTTATTCATCATATAAATTGAGTCACAAAAGAGGGGTAGTTACTTTAATATCAAGTACTCTTAATTATGAACATATTTCAGAGACTAGAGACAAAGAAGGACAGTTCGTAAAAATCACAGGAAGAATAGAAGGTACAGAAATAACATTGCTGAATGTTTATGCTCCTCCAGGTTGTGAATGGTCATTTTAAAGAAACATTTTTGACCTAATGGTCAGTTCTCAAGGGGTAGTAATTTGTGGAGGGGATTTTAATATTAGATTAAATCCTATATTAGATTCTTCAAGAATAGTTACTCAGAATAAACCTCTGACTCGGAAAGTGAATTCATTGATGGAGGAGTTGGGAATTATAGATGTCTGGAGGGAATTACACCCTACTAGTAAAGATTATACATATTACTCTTTTCCTCATTCAGCCTATTCAAGGATAGACTATTTCTTTATCTTTAATACAGATAGACTCAGGATAAGAAACTGTAATATTGCAACAATTGATCTGTCGGATCATAGCCCAGTCTCTATGTCTCTAATTCTGGAAAGGAAAATGAGGAAAACACTATGGAGGCTAAACTCACATATACTCAATAACCCGAAAGTAATGGAGAGATTAAGGGGAGAAATCAAAGAATATCTAGACCTTAATGACACAGGAGAAACATCACCAGTGATCTTATGGGATACATTGAAAACTGTACTGAGAGGGAAAATTATTTCCATTGCCACTCACATGAAAAAAATCAATGCACAAAAATTAGCAGACCTTCAAGGAAAATTAAAACAACTTCAAGTTGTAGATAGCAACAAAAGTAATTCAAATCGAAAACAGGAAATTAGGAAATTGCAAAGTGAAATTGACGATATTTATACGTTGGAAACTCAAAAAAATTTTCTTTACCTGAGACAAAAGAATTATGAAGTAGGAGGTAAATCAGCTAGATTATTAGCATATAAATTACGAAAACAACAAGCAGACAATACAATTCATAAAATAAAGAATCCAAAGACGAAGCTTGTGGAGAGTACAATAGGGAAAATTCAAGAGAGTTTTGAAACATATTATCGAGAGCTGTACTCCCAACCACAGGCCCCCAATGAGCCCTATATAGACAGTGTATTGAATTTTTTAGATCTACCTAAACTTACAGATTTACAAAATGAAAGTTTATTAGAACCAGTAACTGTCAAAGAACTGAACGTGGCCATCTCTAGGTTAAAGGCTGGAAAGTCCTCGGGTTCTGATGGGTTTACCTCAGAGTGGTACAAGTCCCTGAAGACACAGTTAGCCCCATTACTACTTAACACCTTTAATTGGATCTTGCAGAGAGGAGAAACTCCACCTTCCTGGAGAGAAGCGATTATTTCAGTTATTCCTAAAGAGGGTAAAGATAAACTAGAATGTGGCAATTATCGGCCAATTAGTGTTCTTAATTTAGATTACAAACTATTTACGTCTATATTAGCGCACAGATTGGAAAAGCTTTTACCTGGCCTAATCCATTTAGACCAGACTGGATTTATTCAACAAAGACAAACACAGGACAACATAAGGAGAACTCTGCACATATTAGAACAGGTTAATAAGAACGAGACGGAGACAATGGTAGTAGGATTGGACGCTGAGAAAGCTTTTGATTCGGTTAGTTGGGCATTCCTATACAGAGTGTTAGGAAGATTCGGCTTTCAAGAAAAGTTTATTAAAGTAATTCAGACTCTATATGACAGCCCTACAGCCCGAATTAAGATAAATGGGGACCTCTCTGACTCCTTCATCTTGGAGAGAGGCACTAGACAGGGATGCCCAATTTCTCCTCTCCTTTTTGCGCTATATATTGAACCGCTTGCCCAACTAATAAGACAGAGCGAAATCGTAAAAGGTATCAAGGTGGCAGGGATTGAACAGAAAGTGGCGTTATTCGCAGATGATGTTTTGGTCTATCTGAGTGAACCAGAAAAATCATTTATAGGATTGTTTACACTGTTGGATGACTTTGGGAAAATATCAGGTTATAAAATAAATGTAAAGAAAACGCAGGTTATGTCCCTAAATTATACACCATCCAAAAAATTGCAGGATACATATGATCTTAAGTGGGAAGCTAAATCATTAAAATATTTAGGAATAACCCTGCCGAAGGATCTTTCAACACTGTCACAGGTAAATTATGGGCCATTAATCTCAGAGATAAAAGCAGATATGCATAGATGGAATCTTATCCCCTTTTTAAGTTTAAATTCAAGGATAAATACTATAAAAATGAATATTCTTCCTCGGTTATTGTATCTTTTCCGTAATTTACCGGTGGAGGTAGATGATAATCAATTCAGGGAATGGGACAAATGGATTTCCCGCTTCATTTGGCAAGGAAAGAAACCTAGAATTCGATATAACACCTTACAGTTAGGGAAGGAAGGAGGAGGTATGGTTCTTCCTTGCCTGAGAAATTATTTTTATGCCTCACAGATAACCCCTCTGTTATATTGGCGTAATAAGGAATATAAGGCTAGATGGAAGGAAATAGAATTTGGATTAGTTGACAGTTTTCCTCTTCAGGCCTCAATTGCTGACAAAGGATTGATGGCCCAGTTGGAAAAATTTAAAAACGCTTGGATAAATCTTACATTAAAAGTATGGCAGAAGGTGGTTAATTCATGTGGAATTAATAACATGTTAAAACTCTTTAGATGGTGTGCATATGATACCGAATTCCTTCCCAACAGAGGAGATAAAAGATTTGAGCTATGGATAAAGAAAGGTCTTACAACCTACCTCTCATTTATAGATAAAAGAGTATTACAAAGTTTCCAAATCCTGCAGGACAAACATGGCCTAGAACATAATGACTTTTTTAGGTACCTTCAAGTACGAAACTATGTTAACCAGAGTTGTAGATATACAGACCTATCAACAGTAGAATTAGAATTTTTCAAGATTCTGAATTCGGCTTGCAGTTCAATACCTAGTAAATCAGTTTCTCGATTATATAATGCACTCTCCCATGCTAAAAATGTAAATACACTGTATATTAAAGAGAAGTGGGAGAAAGAAGCAGGGTTGGTACTTTCAGAGGAGGCTTGGGGGGAAATCTGCAGCTTTCAATGGTCCTCGACTAATTCTTTGACTTGGAGAGAACATTGTTGGAAAAACATTATAAGATTCTTCAAGACCCCATATCAGGAAAAATATAAAGATACAAATGTGATGTGTTAGAGAAGGTGCGGCTCCAAGGAGGCATATCATTTTCATATTTTTTGGGATTGCCCTAAATTAAGTCTATTTTGGGAAGGTATTCATAGAACATTAGTTAAGGTACTTAGGTCCCAGATACCTCTGAACTTTGAGACGCTCTATTTGGGGCATGTATTGTTTCTTGAACAGAAGGAAGATATAAAGTTGCTGCAGGCCCTCTTAGCGGCAAGTAAGAAATCAATCACTAGAAAATGGCTAAATTCAATACCACCTACATTAGAAGATTGGTACGAAATTATCTTGGAAATAGTTAAAATGGAAAAGTTGACTTACTCCCTGAGAACTCAAAAAGAAAAATTTTATCAAATCTGGAATAAATGGATTGAATATATAACCCCAATGCGAGCAGACTTTAGATGACTCTCCTAATGATTTATACTGCTCTTCTCATCAACACAGTAATATTGCTAACGTAAGCACCCCTAGTCTAAATGTTTGTTTTTTTTGTTTTCTTTTGGAAAATAGAGAATTAACACAAGTAAAGGGAAAGATTTGGGAAAGGGACAAAAAAATGAAAAAATTAAGTAAATAAGTACATAGGGATTGGATAATTATGTCTGCGGGCAGGAGCAAGCATGAACAAATTAGGATATAAACACCTACAATGGTTGATACATAGGCTTATATACAACATTTTGGACCAGTGGAAATGGTCCAGAAGGGTTATATGGAAACTATTATTACCATTTTTCTTAACAACTAATTCCATTACTTAGCCTAATAGGTTAGATTTACCACAGTACATAATTATCTATTTAAATGTTTATTTTCCTTTTATATCATCTCAATGTGTACTTAAGAATGTATAAATAATTGTAGTTTTATACACATAAAAAAATGGAAAAGGTTATATGTGTGAAAAAAGTACATGCTATTTGTGAATTCCTTATCCAAATAAAAATAAAATTAAAAAAAAACATTTCCTCCCAGAGAAAATATTCTGACTGGCTACACTATCTATGCCTCTCAATTTTAAAAACCTCTACCAAGTCTCCTCTCCGTCTATGACGTCCAAAGAGAACAACCTGTCCTTATGGTTCATACGGTCTAATCTGGATAGCATCTTGGTAAACCTCTCCTGCATCTTTTCCACAATCTCCACATCCTTCTTATAATGAAACAACCAGAACTGCATATAATACTCCAAGCATGGACCGACTGCAGTTTCATATAGCTGCAACATGAACTCCTTGATCTGATCCTCAACATGTTATCAACTATAGACCTGGATCCCAAAATCCCTCTGAACTTTATTGCTATTAAGGGATCTATCATTAACTGTATACTTTCTCCTTCCATTGGACCTCCCCGAGTGCAACACCTCTCACTTGCCTGGATTAAACTCCATTTCTCTGCACATTTTTGTAACGGATCTATATCCCACTGCAATCTCTGATAGTCCTTTACATTGCCCACAACTCCACCATTCTTAGCGTCATCCGCAAACTTGCAAATCCACCCAGATACATTTTCATCCCTTTCTTTCTTCCTCTTCTTCCTGTTTCTGATCCTTTTCCTGTTCTTCCCAGATTAGCTATATTAAAGATTAGCTCTGTTTGTTGCATGTACATCAAAACATTGAAACACAATGAAGTGCGTTGTTTGTGTCTGAAGATTGTGCTGGGGACAGCCCACAAGTATCGTCACACTTCCAACACCAACGTAGAATTTCCACATCTCTCTAACCACAACCATACATCCTTGGAATGTGGGAGACACACTACTGATTCCTTTTGAAAACACCAGGGCCATTCATAGAGTACAAAATCCAGCCAATACTTAAGGATTTAAAAAAACATTTAATTAACTCATTTAGCAAATTAGCTATTTCTTAAAACAACATTTTTTATGAAGAAGCCTGGAAGAGACCCAGGTGTTTGGCAGTTTAGAGGTGTGTCTGATAAAACTGCTGCCTCACAGATCCAGTAGCATGGCTTAAAACCTGATCTCAAGTGCTGTCCATGTGGAGTTTGCAACTGTGTGGGTTTCCTTTGGGTACTCCAGTTTTTATTCACATACTAAAGATATGTGAGTTGGTAGATTAATTGCCTTGTAGGGTAATGTAATAGGTGGAAATGTACATAATTCATAACCACCAACACTGAGGTCGGGTTCGTTTAAAGAGGCTGGTCTGATGTGATGACGCATTACATGAAGCTCTGGTACTGAGCTTTCTGTGTTCAGCGTTTGGAGTACATTACATGAATAGTTACAGTTTTTTCTGAAACATAAAACACCATTTTGTTTGTAAAAACCTGCATTGATGACCCCAATGGTCTGGGACGATTCCAGAACTGCTGGCGGTTTGGGAGCAAAATGCCGTTGCCTGGGTTGTACAAGCCGGGGAACAATTCGTGCTGCAAGAAATCTCCACTGACTACACCAAATATTTCTATATGGTAGTGTCACTCAGCAACTTCACAACTGCGAGAATGGTGAGTCTACTAGAACACTCACCTGAACACGATAAATACCGATCACTGAAAACTCACCTTTTACAGACTTTAGGACAACTGGAGTCTGAGAATGCTGAACAGTTGCTCTCTATGCCCGACCTCAGAGATACCAAGCCATTGGTGCTAATGGACCACATGCTGTCTCTCCTGGGAAATCACCATCCTTGTTTTATTTACAAAGAACTCTTCATTCAGCAAATGCCTGATCACATTCACTTAGCCCTCACTAATGCACCCGTGAAAGACTATAGGGAACTTGCTATAATGGCTGATAGTCTACACTCAGCCGGGCAGTGGTGCATCATTCCTCCTCTTCTGGGGGCCCGGTCAGTAAGGCCCCCAACATAAGGACACCATCACCTGTGAAACTGATGACACTGGGCCTGTGTTTTTACCACGCTCACTTTGGTACGAAAGCTTGGATGTGCCGACTGCCTTGCAGCTTTGACAGTCCCGGCACATTGAGACATCAGAGCTCTGTGAACACAGTGGTTTCCAGCTGCCAGGGTGGTCTACAGTTCATTACGGACATCCCCCCCAAAAGGTAGTACAGCACGCTTGACTGTCAACTTCTCCGTCTCTAGCCGGCTGTCCGCCATTTTTGTTTCCTTCTGGAGGGTCACCATTTCAAAGCATTCGTTGACCATAGACACTTCATTCACATGATGGCCAAAATATCAGTCCTTTGGTCTGCACGGCAGCAATGCCCACTGGCCTACATATCCGAGTTCACAACGGATATACAACATACCAAGGGGAAAAATATTGCCATGGCTGATTGCCTCTCAGGGCCAGCCGTTGAGGCCATTCACATAGGACTTGACTATGCTGGCACGGAAACCATCCAAGCTACTGACCCAGAGGTCCAGGCTTACCGAACAGCAGTCATGGGGCTGTGGTTGGCTGACATTAAGTTTGGGGAAGCTGGGGTTCTCACCTGTGCGATCTCTCAACCAGTCGCCCTCACACCATAGTGCCCGCAAACTGGAGGCGGACTGTTTTTGACTCCACGCATGGCCTCTCGCATCCGGGCTGCAAGGCCTCACAGAAACTGGTTCCTCTAAAGTTAGTGTGGCACGGCCTTGGAACGGATGTGCGTGACTGGACTGCAGCCTATGGGGAGTGCCAGTGCACAAAAATTAACTGTCGTGTTCATGCGCTATTAGCACCTTTCGAGGTCCCTGACCATGTCAAATTAGACTTTACTGGCCCGTTTCCCCACCCCCACCCCCCGCGGTTTCACACACCTCCTTACCATGGTGGACGGTAGCACCAGGTGGCCAAAGGTCATTCATCAACGACTGCTACAGACATGGCTCGGGTGCTCATCAGCACCTGAGTTGCTCGGTTTGGCACCCCATCTGATATGTCCCCTCACCGCAGTCCCCAGTTCACTTCAGATCTCTGGGCTGCAATGGTCCAAAACCTTGGTGTTAGGCTACATCACACCATGGAGTATCACCCGCAGTCCAATGGCCTATATGAGTGGTCGCACCGCTCCTTAAAGGCTGCTCTGAGGGCTTCCCTAATGGATGAGTTTTGGCAAGATCATCTCCTGTGGGTCCTGCTGGGGCTCAGATCACCTCCAAAAGAGGACCTGTAGTCACCTGTTGCTGAGTTGGTATACAGGCAGCTGTTACAAGTGCTAGGTGATCTTACTCCTGATACCATGACTGTCTGGTTGGCCTCCCAACAGCATTCCACCTTTCTTAGTAAATTAAATTCCTTGGCACCTACTCCTGCCTCCCATCATGGCATACGTCACTCTTGGGTTCCTTGTAACCTACATTCCACCTCGTTTGTTTTCGTCCACCATGACTCACACCAATATCCCCTTTCTGCGTTTTGGAACGGAGAGAAAAAACTTAAATTCTAGACAAGGGGCAAACCCGAATGAATTTCGGTAGATCACCTTAATCCAGCCCACCAAGATTTGGAGGATTCCGCTACCATACCTCTGCCGTCGTAACGTGACCATGAGCATGTCACCACACCTCTGGATGAGGCAGAGGCACCTGCTGTTCCTCCACCCATGGAACACAGGACTCGAGATGGGCTGCCTGTCCGAGCTCCAGACAAGCTCACAATACCAGTTTTAGTGATGTCTGGTGGGGCTGGGGGGCCGGCGGGGATGGCCTGTGTAGGGTAATGTAATTGATGGAAATGTACATAATTCGCAACCACCGACATTGAGTTGGGGTTCACGTTAAGAGGCTGGTCTGACGTGATGACGTATTACGCGAGTTCTGTTACCACGCTTTTTGTGTTCGGTGTTCGGAGTACATTACATGAGTTGTTACGGTTTTTCCTAAACATAAAATGCCTCACTGTGTTTGATTTTATTTTAGCACATTCCAAGGAGGAGTCACATCTAACTCTTTCCTTACAACGTATGGTGTGTTCAGAGATGCTGTTCTGCTTACCATTGCTGTAACATGAGGCTGTCTGAGTTACTGCTGTCTTCCTGTCAGCTTGAACCAAGGTGGTGATCCTCCTCTGATCTCCCTTATTAATAAGATGTTTTTGTCCATAGAACTGAATCTCATTGGATTTTGTTTTTGTTTCTCACACCAGTTTCGATAAATCCTACACTATTGCACATGAAAATCCCAGGAGATCGGCAGTTTCTGACATACTCAAACTACTCGTCTGGCACCAGCTATTATTCCATGGTCAAAGTCAGCTAGATCACATTTCTTCCCTATTCTGATACTTGGTCTGAACAGCTGAACCTCTTGACCATGGCTGCATGCTTCCATGCACTGAGTTGCTAACAAATGATTGGCTGATTAGATATTTGCATTTATAAGCAGGTGCACAGGTGTATCTAAATGGGTGGCCACTGAGTACAAGCTGCATATAGTGTGCGGGTAGGTGGTGGAACCCATGGGGCATTAATAAGCAAGTGCAACCCCACTCCCTACTCTGTAACTTGAAGCAGTTACACAACGCACCAAATACTTGTAGAATTATAGTAACAGCCCAAAGATACCACCCAACAACAACTTCTGGGAGACGGGAGACAGAGCCCTGATGTTTCAGGCTGCCTCTGCTGAGCTCATTGATTTCATTGGGAAATACACTGATCTGCTGGCACTTATTCCTAAGGCAGGAAGTGAACTGGTCGTAATGCAGAGTGTTGTCAACACAAACACTCATCTTTACATTTCCTACATTTATTGGATATTTCTTCGTAGAGTTTTGCCATTGCATATACCTTTGTACTTATTACCTTACAGTGCGTATTCCACTTTAATAATGCCTAATTACTGTACTTTATTTAGGCATAGCTTTAAAAAATATTGAGCATTTCCTTTCCATGTTATGGAATGTATTTCTATGTGATATGATATACATAATGTATTATATTCCATCTTGTAATTTTCCATCAGCATAAATTTTTAGTTTCTCTCTAAACATTCTGCAGTGAGATTTCATCTAAGACTGAGCATTTTGTTCATCTCATGCTCTTCATATTTATTCCTTAGTTATTTATATTATTGTTTCTTCTTTTTGCATTTGCACATTTTATTGTCTTCTGCACTTTGGTCGTACATCCTAGTTGGACAGTCTTTCATTGATTCTGATGTAATTATTATTCTATAGACTTGTTGAGTATGCCCACAAGAAAATGAATCCTAGGGTTGTATATGGTGACGCATATGTACTTTGATAATAAAACGTACCATGAATTTTGTGAAAGTTTGTTGAATCTACACTTATTGTCAAAATTCATGGTCCAAGCTTATGATGAATGATAACTTGCTTGAGTTTGTTTCTAGAGGATATTCTTGTATCAAGAGCATACTATCTTCAGTAATGGTTGAAGGGGAACTGACACAACTGAGGGACAGAAGCAGAGAGGAGACTGATGAACATAGTATAGGAACAAGAAATGTCATTCCTTATGAACAAGCACTCACACATTTCATACTTAGCTAGGAATGAATTTCTTCTCCTAGAGGAACATGGCCCATTAGAATTCTCTTCCCTAGAGACTTGAGGAAGCTAAACCATTAAACATGTGTGAAGTTAACATACAGGGTATCAGGGACTCTGGGGAAAAAGCACATAAAAGGAGAGGTTCACGAGAATGATCCAGGAATGAACGGAGTTAGTATATGAGGAGCGTTTGATGGCTCTGGGCCTGTACTCAGTGAAGTTTAGAAGAATGAGGGGAGATCTCATTGAAACATATCAAATCTTGAAAGGCCTAGATAGAGTGAATGCGGAGAGGATGTTTCCTATAGTGGGGGAGTCTAGGACTAGAGGGCACAGCCTCAGAATACAAGGACTTCCCTTTAGAACAGAGATGAGGAGGAATTTCTGTAGCCAGAGGGTGGTGAATCTGAGGAATTTGTTGCCACAGACGGATGTGGAGACCAAGTTATTGGATATATTTAAAGTGAAAGTTGATAGGTTCTTGATTAGTAAGGGTGTCAAAGGTTACAGGGAAAGTGCAGGAGAATGGAGTTGAGTGGGATAATAAATCAGCCATGATGGAATGGCAGAGCTGTGAATTACCCCTATGAACTGTGCTCGATTACCCCAAAGGACTGTGCTTTTGAAAAGAGAGAGAGAGAGAGATATTTAACACCGACATCTTGTTTTTAAAAGAGAGAGAGAGAGAGAGAGAGAGAGAGAGAGAGAGAGAGACAAAGACTGCTCACAGTTTGTTTATACTTTCTACAAGGACATTGCCTGCTTGTACGTTCTTACAGACAGAGAAGGGAGGAGCTGTTTGAATGACAGTTCGTACTCAGTACGGGGAGATAAATAGAAGGTCAGATGATAGACCTCAGACACATGATTTTGGACACTGAATGAGCTTTGTTGTGCCCACAGAAAAAGTGGGTTTTGGAGGATTGATTAGGCAGATCGATCAGTGGCTCTCGCAGTGTGGACAGGGCGTGACCGGTGGGGAGTTATTTGTGTGTCCAACCCTCGCCTGGGTTGATAATTCCACCACAGAAGAATGGTCCCCTTTTGTTGTGGTCACAGTCGGTGATTTCTAAAGGATTTTGGAGGACAACGGGAAGATCGACAGCGTCAGCTCAACTGAAGACTCAAATTCTCCCTCTCTCTCTCTCCATCACTATTCAACTCAATACCACGAACTGAACTGAACTTTACTCATCATCGTAAGACTATCTATTTATCCCTAGACTTGATGAAGCTTGGTTTTCATATATTTCCACACTTACTGATATGCTTACTTATATATAGTCATGGCTAATCTGTTTGATTTATCTATACTTATATTACTGTATTGCGTAGTTACTAATAAATATCATTAGTTAGTAGCAATACTGGACTCCAAAGTGTTTTCCATTTCTGCTGGTTCTTTAACCCGTCACGGGGTACGTTACAGAGCAGACTCAATTTTGCTCCTATCTCTTGTGGTCTTATGGTAAGTGGAGCTGATCAGATTAGCTATGACCTTATTGATGGGTGGAGCAGACTTGATAAGTCTTTTCTCCTGCACCTTCTCCTATTTTCACACTCCAATGTTCTCAGTTTTAAAGTGTGGTTGGCAACTCACATCAATCACTCATGTGAAGGAACAAGAACTGGCTAGTTAATTACAAACAATGACAGGAAGGCTCTCTGTCCATCTGTGACACTTTGATCTTTGCAATATAGTCACCTAAATCCATGTGATTTTCTGGAAGAAGTTAAAATCTCCTCCTCCAAATTAAAATATGTAGTCCAGAGAATTTCCTTCCAACTCTTTAGGGCAAACAGGAAAGCTTCAGGGGCCCTTTGAATCTCTGGACACTACAAAACAATTGTAGATTTTTGTTCTGTCCAGAGACTACAGAAGTAATATAAGACAATCTACTAACCTGTTCAGCTACTCATTAAAGGTTTGTAGCTGATTATGGCCTTGACATGTTTTGTTTTATTTATTTATTCTTAGAGATACAGTGTGGAACAGATCCCTCTGACCTTTTGGGCCGTGCCACCAAACAGCCAACAGATCTAACCCGAGCCTAATCACAGGACAATGTACAAACACCAATTAACCTGCTAACCGGTACATCATTGGACTGAGGGAGGAAACCAGGGCACCCTGAGGAAACCCACAACACACACGGGAAGGAACATACAAAATTGCTTACAGAGGACGCTGGAAATGAACTCCGAACTCCAGTGCCCTGAGCTATAATTGCATTGCGCTAACTACTACGCTACTGCGGTGCATCTGCCGATTTCTTCCACTGTTCCCTAGTCCTCAACTACCCACTGATGTCCAATCTAACTCTGCCATTGCCATTGGCTAATATGATGGAACTCCCTACATTTCAACTTTGTGGGTTACCTCACCTTACCAAATTCTACTGGTTCAGGAAGGCAGCTCAGTACAGAGGCTGACCAGTAGGTAAATTCTGACCTTACCAGTGCCTCTTGCATCTCATGAATCAATTACAGAAGCGTTTTCGCTCCTGTCTTGTCCTTCTTTCACTATCTAACTCAATTAATTATCCATCACTATAACTATTTCCTTCTTAATTTCAGCCACACCACTTCCAAAGTGAAGTGAATAAAGTCCCATTTAAGACTTCAAAACCATAGGAAGTAGGAACAAGTGAAGGTCATTCATTCTGCTCCGCTATTCAACATGGAGCGTTGTCACGGGAAAGCAGCATCCATCATCAGGAACCCCCACCACCCAGGCCATGCTCTCTTCTCACTGATGCCATCAGGAAGAAGGCACTCAGGAGCCTCAGGACCCACACCACCAAGTTCAGGAACAGTTTTCCACCCAAATATCAGGCTCTTGAACCAGTGGGGATAACTCCACTCAACTTTAGTCACCCCATCACTGGACTGCTCCCCCAACCTATAGACTCACCTCCAAGGACTTGTCATCGCATGTTCTCGATATTTATTGCTTATTTATTTATTACTTTTCTTTAGTATTTGCATAATTTTTTGGCTTTTGCACATTGTTTGTTTGTCCATCCTGCTGGGTGCAGTCTTGCTTTGATTCTATTATGGTTCTTGGATTTACTGAGTATGCCCACAAGAAAACAAATCTTGCGGTTGTATATGGTGACATATATAAACTTTGATAACAAATTTACTTTGAACTTTGATCTGAATCCACTTCCACATAACCCTTGATTGCCTTACCAGATAGGAAACTAGTTATTTCAGCATTAAATATACGCAAAATTTCTGGCTCTACAGCTCCGTAGCAAGAAGGTTCAATGACTCTAACCCACTGAGAGAAGAAATTGCTCCCCATCTCAGACTTAACTGGGCTATCGTAACCCGTAGATGAACCATGCCAGGAACATCATTAACAAGGGGTGCTTAAGTTACATTTGATTTAGTTGTTTTTATCTTGAGCAGCTTGCAGCTCCCAGAGCTCAGTAAACTGGCGAGTGAAGTGGAGGCAAGTTAAAGCAGCAGTTCGGTCTCCATCAGATCTGAATAAAAGCCCAGTGTCTCTGAGCTATTTGTATCTGTTCTTGAATCCACAACTGTTTCTCCATTTACTTCTGACTGGAGGAATGCCATGATCGCAAAGGGGTCCTGTTGTTCCTCTTGACAGAACAAGGAGCAGCTGCTGCGAATGGACTTACTGAGGTGGGCTGGTGTGCACATGTTCAGGGGAGTATCTAAGGCATACTCAGACGTGATTACAATAATGCCTGGGCCACATGGCAAGCTGAAAATTGCTTAATGACTACTCTCTGCCTTGATCAAGTGGCAATCCATTTTAAAGTCCAGCACAGAGCCCCATACCTAGCAACCTCTCAAGCCACACTATATAGAGTTTCGGTGTTAAACTAACCTCCCTCTCTGCTCCTCAGATCCCACCACACTATTCAAGGAAGACCAGAGGTTTCTTAATGATTAAACTTGTGGATAATATGTATTTCGTTATTTATTCCTGTTAAAGAGGACCATCAATTATTTCAGAGAACTCCATTAAGACTAAATTGCAACAGTAACTGTCTCTCAAAAATATTTTATTGGTTGAGGACATAACAGATACTGCAGAAATCCAATCTAATTTAAGGACATTCGAAGCAAAAGCAAATACAGATTGTAAACTTTGTGATTTGTTCGTAAAAGTTGTCAATACTTTCCATTTCCAAAAGCTTTGTTGGCAATGTTTACTGATAGAACCTTCTACCAAGCTCCCGATAAAGCTAGCATGCCATTCCCAGATTCTGACACATTGTCCTTAAACGTGGCCATCGATTGGCTGCCTTCACTCAGGATAAACATCCGGGGCTACAACACCTGGAAGGAGAGATATTGGGAAACTGTCTTGATGATTGCCTCCACCTTTTCTACATCAATGTACAATTAGTGTTGACCAGTCTATAGGGAGGTGAGTTCCAAAAGCAATGGGATGCTTCTGAAATTTTTTAGAATTACAAGTTTAAAAAAGAAATTGAGATGGTACACATTACAAGTAATTCATAGCTCGGGTAAGATATTATTCTCTTTGATTTTCCTCTCTCAGTGCAACAATTGCACTGAGAAGAGTATTGCCTAATGTTACCTTCTACAATGACAGGATAGACAGCTGATCTTCCTGTACAATGGGCTGCTTCAAGGTGTTAGTTTCATTCAGGAAGCCAAGAAGCATAAATTAGAAGGTAAGAAGATTCAAAGATTGAAAGTATATTAATTATCAAAGTATGTATGCAGAATACAACTGAGATTCATTCTCCTACAGGCAGCCACGAAACAAAGAATCACCATGGAACTCGTTCAAGGAAACATCAAACACCAAGAACGCAAGAAAAAAAGAACAAGTTGTGTAGGTGGCGAACAACACATCGAATATCGGACATCAAAGCAGCTGTATTGCGTTTAGTTCAGTTCAGCACGCGCCGCTAGCCAGTGCAGACTGCAGGTCCATTCTTCACTGAAATGCTTCAGCCTACATCGGTTACCCCAATCAAACTATTCAAACAACAAAAGTAAGTGGAATCCAGGAACACATACAACATGTCCTCAAAGACCCCAAAACAAGTCCACAACCTTGCTGATCAATCCTAGCAACATGAACCCCAACGCTCCTGCACTTTCCTCAACATTGCCGTTGGTCCATTTCTAAATGGGGAGAAAATTCAAAAACCCGAGGTGCAAATGGGACTTGGGAGTCCTTGTGCGGGATTCCCTAAAGGTTCATTTGCAGGTTGAGTCTGTGGTGAGGAAGGCAAACATGATGTTGGTATTCAGAGACTTCGTAAAGCACCGGTGAGGCCTCACTTGGAGTACTGTGAGCAGTTTTGGTCCTCTTATCTCAGAAAGGATGTGCTAACACTGGAGAGGGTTCAAAGGAGGTTCATGAAAATGATTCCACGATTGAGCATCTTGTCATATGAAGAGCGTTTGATGGCTCTGGGCCTGTATTCACTAGAATTCAGAAGAATGAGGAGTGACATAATTGAAAGCTATCAAATATTGAAAGACCTCAATAGAGTGGATGTGGAGAGACAGTCACAAACAAGGGAAAATCTGCAGATGCTGGAAATCCAAGCATAAAACACAAAATGCTGGAGGAACTCAGCAGACCAGGCAGCATCCACGGAAAAGAGTACAGTCGATGTTTTGGGTCAAGACCCTTCAGTAGGACTTGCTGAAATGTCGACTGTACTCTTTTCCATAGATGCTGCCTGGCCTGTTGAGTTCCTCCAGCATTTTTCGTGGATGTGGAGAGGATGTTTCCTATGGTGAGGAAATCTAAGACAAGAAGACACAGCCTCAGAAAAGAGGGATGTCCTTTTAGAATGGAGGTGAGGGAGGAATTTCTTTAGCCAGAGAATGGTGAATCTGTGGAATTTGTTTCCACAGGCAGCTGTGGAGGCCAAATCTTTATGTATATTTAAGGCAGAGGTTGATAGATTCTTGACTGATCAGGGCATGAAAGGATACAGGGAGAAGGCAGAAGATTGGGTTTGGGAAGTAAAGTGGATCAGCCATGACGAAATGGTGGAGCAGACTTGCTGGGCCAAATGGCCCAATTCTGCTCCTATATCTTATAGTCTTATGGACAGCAGCTAGCAAGAGAGAAAGGAAGACTAGTCAAACGCAGACAGACTGTGCCGAACACCCGCCCAGCCTCCGCTCTCATCCTCGTCGACTTCAACTTTGCTCAATGCCCCAATCGGAGAGAAGCAATGTAGTCAGTCATGGGCTCACACCCTGTCTCCAGGCTACCAGCCCTTCAGGTCGCACACTCCACTCCTAACCTCACCAAACTCCCTTGGAGACAGCAAAGAGCCAGATCACTCAATCGTCCCCAAAACACACCATTGCAGGTTTCCAATTGCATGCATCAAAGTTGAAAGAAGTTTTGTGAATTGTCAGCAGGATGCCACTTTTGTTCGGGCTGTTCACTGCCACCATTTTGCCTTGTGATTTCATTGGCTGAGGACATAACAGATGCTCTTGGAATCCAAACTAATTTAAGGACATTCAAATCAAAGGCAAATATGGATTGTAAATGTTGTAATTCTTCATAAAGGTTGTCAATACCTCCTATTTCCAAAAGCTTTGTTGGCAGTGTTCACTGATAGAGCCTTCTACCAAGCTCCCCACAAGTAAAGCAGTGCTAGCATGCCACATCCTGATTCTAATACACATCCTGGATTACAACATTGGAAAACTGTCTTGATGATTGTCTCCACTTTTTCTGCATGAATGTATGCATCAGTAGAAGCATAATAACTGAAGTGAGTGAGTGTCATTTCCCATGTAAATCAAGAAGCAGGACTTGCTACCCAAATGCAGAAAATTCCCATGGAAACTCATAGATTTGTGTAAGACAATAGATTGCCCTTGCAGTACATAGGAGTGCCAAGTGTCTCCTTTTTTCTTCAAGAGCTGTAAATCCTCTCCTACTCATCACAAGGTCATTTTTATTTCTTTTCTTTCCATTTGTTTCATTGGATGAGTACCCATGAAACCCCTATCTGACTCTTTGGGGCTTTCAGTATTAGAAATCGGAAAAGTAGCATCAGGACAAATAGGTAACACTGCACGTTCGATTATTGCTTTGTTTTCACTCCTCAATATCACATTACATGACATTAGGTGTATTTGAAACCATGGAGAAACGGGTTAGCAGTGAACTCCCCTTGGAAAAAACTGGTGCTTTTGTCTTCAAAAGGATCCAGGATCATTTGGAATTCATCCAAAAATCCTTAAGAAAAGGGAACTGTGTCTTCCTGTGTTTATAGTATCTTCAATGCAGCACTATCAAGATTAGAAAAAGATTTTCTGACCTAACTTTTTAGAAAATGATGCTAAGAATTATATGCCTGTTAGCTTGATACACACAGTCTATTCTCAACAAACTTACACTAGGTCTTCGAGGCTATAACACAATGTGCCACTGATAGCTGTGGTTACTTTTCATATGAGATATTTGGTACAGTGCAAGACAAGAACCTCACGTCTAATGGAGTCAAAGCTCTTGGGACAAAGGAGGAAGTAGTAAATTGGATAATAGATTGGTTAAATAATGGAGAACAAAGGGTAGTAATCAATAACACTAAGTTCCAAAGAGCAGCTGCAACTGAAGAATTATTTGCAGGTTCCTACTGGAGCCTCTGCAACTCATAATATTTATAAATGATGTTGATGAAAGTATTAAAAGTAAAATGTCTTTTTCCAGATGACACCAAGTAGTGCAGAAATCTGGACTTTGAAGGGGAGTGATAGAATTTAAGCAGAACAACCAAGCAGATGGCATGAATTGTAATATATTTTTATACTATAATTGTGAATATGGTTAAAAGATAGATTATATCATTGCATTGAATCAACAAGAACATCTGGTTTAATGGTTATGTTTCCCACTGATGCCTTGTCATCTTCCCCACGCAGAGTGAATCCAGAATATGGATTTTTAAAAAAGCAGTTATTGATAACTAGGTGTGGAAAGAAAACTGCCCAGCTGGAGTTCAATTCAGTGGAAATGATACAAGTTCGGCAGCACATTAGCATAGCGGTTAACATAACACTGTCACAGCACCAGTCAATTCTGCTGCTGCCCATAAGGAGTTTGTACATTCTCCCCATGACTGTATGGGTTTCCGCTGAGTGCTCCAGTTTCCTCCCACATACTAACGATGTCTGGGTTAGTAGGTAAATTGGTCACTTGCGTGTAATTGGGCTGGAAGGGCCTGTTACTGTACTATATCTCTAACTATCTAAAAAATATTTATAAATATCTAAAGGCACCAGAAGTAGGTAGTTTGATGTGCAACCTTTGAATTTTAAGCAACGAGTTCCAGAGCTGCTACTCAGGGGTGAAGTGCATTCTTGTGGTAGGATGTGAATGCTGGCTGCAGGTTCCCAAAGTGATTTAGACCAGCCTGACAATTGGTGTAGGCTGGCCAAATGATACTCAGGGTCGAGTCAGAAGGTGATCTGACGCACGGTTGGGAATTCTGAAACATGGTGTTGGATTATGGTGTAGAATTGTTATATTTCTGGGGGGGTTTTCTTGCAGTTTAACTTTTCTATGCTTGCTTGTAGTTTTATATAATTACTTATACGCACTCAGTGGCCACCTTATCAGGTACCTTCTCGACCTAATAAAGTGACACTGAGTGTGTGTTCATGGTCTTCTGCTGCTGTAGCCCGTCCACGTCAAGGTTTGATGTGTTGTGCATTCAGGGATGCTCCTCTGCACACCACTGTTGTAACCCATGGTTATTTGAATTACTGTCACCTTCCTGTCAGCTCGAACCAGTCTAGCCACTTTGCTCTAACCTCTCGCATTAACAAGGTATTATTCCCACATAACTGCTGCTCACTGGGTGTTTTTTTTTTGGTTTGTTTTTCACACCATTCTCTGCTCTAGAGCAGGGGTAGGCAACGAAGGTATTTTGACTGCCTCATGAGCAAATATTGGGATACTATGCTTATCCAGCCCGCGAGCAATTTTTCCTTATTCTGAGTGTTTCATGTGACCACACTGATGGACATGCATGGTGTCCTGTTACCCTGGCCCCAGGTTCCGTTTTGTTCCAAACCAAACACTGGTATATACGAATGATGGGAAGGCAGACTACCTTATTAATATGTATGAGATACTCTCCGTGCACGCGCAGGTGTTCAGCTGGGATCGTTCAAATTTGTAAACAGAAACAGCGTCACTGTGTTTTAACAAGAAATCCACGCTAAATATCCAGATATTTACATGTGCTACGATACTTGTTGAATAACTCGTATTTCAAAATAAAATTGAAGAAAAACATTCCAATGGCAATGAATGCAAAACGCAGGAAGGTAGACACTGAGTGATGAAATTTCCAAGACACTTGGATACTAAATTACTTCTTCATCGAGAAAGCTGGGAAACCAGTTTGTCTCATTTGCCTAGAAAATGTTGCTGTGAAGAAGGTGGCAAATATCAGGTGACATTACAGGACCCACCATAGTGGAAATTTGAACAAGTTTACTGGGCAAGCAAGGAAAGATGAAGTTGAGCAAATGAGCAGTTTTTGTTGGATATGGGGACCTCGCTTATTTCTTCAATGTACGCTGGCTTAGCCAAGAGTCAATGCTGGAAAGAGTATTTGCATTGCATGAAGAGGTGGCAATATTCCTTGAAAGCAAAAAATGACGATGCTTCACACTTTCGTGATCCTGATTGGCTTGCAACCTTGGCATTTCTTGTGGACACTACATCTCATTTAAATAACTTGAATTTACAACTTCAAGGAAAAGATCAGCTGATACATGAGATATACGGTCATATTGTGGCCTTTGAAAGAAAGCTGCAATTGTGGGAGTACCAGCTTCGAAAAGGAAATTGTGCACATTTTCCCACTTTTCAAAAAAGTAAAGCACAAGATCCAGGCATTTCTGTGAATATGGTCCAAGAATTGAGAAAAGAGTTTTCATCTCATTTTGCTGATTTTCGCTTGCATGCAGATGAGTTCCAGCTGTTTGCTACTCCATTTGATGTGGAAGTGGACACTGCATCAGAAATTTTTCAAATGGAATTGATTGAGATGCAGTGTGACGACATATTGAGATCAAAATTTCATTCTGAAGATGTGTCAATGCTTGACTTCTATAGAAAATATATTCATCCAAGTGGGGAGTATCCTAACTTAGTGGACCATGCAAAAAAGATGGCATCATTGTTTGGCAGCACTTATCTGTGTGAGCAATTATTTTCAAAAATGAAGCACACCAAGAACCATTTGAGAACAAGACTGACTGATGCCCATCTGGATAATGTCTTGCTCTTGGCATCAACAAGTCTGACACCCAATATTGAGAAGCTTTCAAGCAATGAACAGCATCAAGTTTCACATTGATTTATCGACTGTTTGCATTTAATTTTTTTTATTATACTTAATTTACCACCATTCAATGCATCATGTTCATATGTTTTATGTTTAAAGATTCTTTGTGTCCTTTTAAGATTCAAAAGATGCCCTGATTGAAATAAATTCCAACTAAAATAAGTTCTTTGATTACTAATTGGCATCCTTGGTTAAGCACAAATGATTTTCTAGCATGCATTATTCATTAATTTGAGGCAAAACATAACTAGATGTATTTAAATGGATAATACCCATATTTCAAGTTTTTAATGGCATTTATCTGGCCCACTGTCCGCTCATTAATAAGCGATCCAGCCCACAGAGGGAAAAAGGTTGCCAACCCCTGCTCTAGAGACTGGTGTGTATGAGAATCCCAGGAGATCAGCAGTTTCTGAGATACTCAAACCACCCCTCCTGGCACCAACAATCATTCCACAGTCAAAGTCATATACATTATATTTCAATCCCATTCTAATGTTTGGTCTGAACTACAATTGAACCTCTTGACCATGTCGGCATGCTTTTATACATCGAGTTGCTACCACATGATTGGCTGATTAGATATTTGCACTAACAAGAAGGTGTACTTGATAAAGTGACCAGTGAGTGTAATTGATCTGTGAATTTTCTGACAATTACTGTATAGTTGTTCTGAAAAATCTGGAATAATTTTGATTTTCTATAGCAGGTATCACACGACTTAAATCTGGCTATTTTATAGGTTAATTGTTATTACTGGAATTTTGTCATCACTAGACTGAGAGTAAGACAACCACAACCTTTACCTCCCTTTTGGTCTCTCAGCTTCCCTTTCTTTGTTTGTTCTTGTAACACTTAATGAAACTCCTTAGTGATAAGCTTTTTTGCCTCATTCTTGACTTCCAAAGACCCTATAGACGGCTAAAACATCAGGAACCAACAGTAGTGAGGGAGAGAAGTGATAACTGGAAGATTCAATGGCCACAAAGGGGCTTGGGGGGGGTAGCAGAAATCATGGCTAGGCCATGGCAAACATAGAAAGCCATTCCGGCTTGCAGGCATTTACCTGATCATCTCAGCCCTCGTCTCCTCCCTAACGAAATCTGGCTCACCCAATTGTCCGCAGTGCTACAAGCCCACGCCAACAATCAACTACCTTATCACGCCCCTTCCCATTTTATTCTCCCCACATTCTAATCGACTCCCTCCAGATTCTACCACTCATCTACACACAGGGATCAGCTTACAGCAGCCAATTGATCCACCGACCTGCACTTCTTTGTGACGTGGGAGGAAACCGCAGCACCCAGAGGAAACCTCAACAGTCACAGGGGAAACATGCAAATTCCACATGGACAGCACCTGAGGTCAGGACTGAGCCTGGATCTCTGGCGTTGTCATAAAGATATAGAGTTATACAGCACGGAAACAGGCTCATCATAGAATTATAAAGCACTACAGCACAGAAATGGCCCAAATCATCTGCACCAACCATGTTGCCAACTTGAGTTTGTCCTATCTGTCTGTGTTTGGCCCATATCTCTCTTTCTATGCATGCACTTGTCCAAATGTCTTATAAAACTTTGTACTTGCACTCTCCTCTGCCACCTCCTGTGGCATCTCGTTCCGCATACCATCATCCTCTGTGTGAATAACTTGCCCTCAGATACCCCTTTAAACATTTTCCCTCCCACCTTTAACCTATGCCCGCTAATCTTAGACTCTCCTACCTTTGGAAAAATACGGTGAACATTCATCTTATCTACACCCCGCATGATTTTATAAACTTCTGTAAGGTAAGCCCTTAGCCTCCTGCTCACCAGCGGGGAACAAAGGTATAGCATTTCCAACCTATCCAGTGGGTCGACCAGACGCTTCTCAGTGCTGTCCTGCATATAATAGAGCTGACGTGATTCTTCTGGCCCAAGATTAGTGGGGGGGGGGGGCGGGTGCACAACGTATAACTT
Source organism: Mobula birostris (assembly GCF_030028105.1). Lineage (NCBI taxonomy): Eukaryota > Metazoa > Chordata > Chondrichthyes > Myliobatiformes > Myliobatidae > Mobula > Mobula birostris. The sequence continues at coordinate 137,802,015 of NC_092375.1, read as the reverse complement.
ACACTACCTCTAAGAACCATCTTTGTTCCCACGGAGACAATGAGGATAAATAACCTCTGCATTATATCTTCTATTTTCCACCAGTGGATTGGGCAAACCTCTTTGCCCACTTCACTGAAACCCAAAGTGGGCAAGTTCCTTTGACATACTTTTGTCTTGCGACTTAACCTGTATGGGACTCCGGAGTCAGCCTTGAGGAGCTAAGGCCATGAATTTCCTCTAATTTGTTCAGGCTCCAATGCATTCTGTCAGAGGTTCAGTGGAAAACCAGTTACTGACAACATTACAACAGAAAAGCAGTTTCATGGCCAAAATATGATTCATGATTAACCAGGGAATACTTAAGTATTCTGTATAGTATAAGGAACTTTCCATCTAGATATGGAAGAATGGATTCATTCCGAAAGAGGGTAGGTGATCAGCTCAAGATCATTGGCAGGACCCCTCGGTACCAAGAGCCAAGTGAAGAGCTTTGCATACGTATGGGACATCAAAAAGCCCCGTAATAGCCAGTGAAGCAGACTTTGCTACACAGATTCTGTCACAACGTAGGAGATAATGCAGCCACACATGGTGAGCTCCCACAAATAACAACGCAACATTGACCAGATCATCCGAAAGGCAGCTTCTCTCTCAGTGCAGCACTTTCTCAGTACCACAATGAAGTCTCAGTCAGGACTTCTGTTATTAAGGTTCTGAGGTAGATCTAGAACCGGAGGCTCCTGAGTCATGACACCTACTGAGCCGTACATGGATTCACAAGGGATTCTGCAGGTCCAGCAACATCTATGGAAGGAAATGAACAGTCAATGAATAGTTAATCCTTCAGTCAAATAAACAATCAATATTTCAGTTGGAGATCCTGGTCTTAACTTCTGAAATGACTCCTGACCCTGCCCTGAGAAACTAAGGCCAGGAATTTTCTTCAAGTTTTTCCAACTCTAATGCATTTTGCCAGATATTCCATGGAAGACTCATGTGTGGAGAGCCACAGACTGGAGTAAAGATGCATTTGGAATCCTCCCTGCTTCCTTACTGCTTTGAAATTCTGAAAATGGAATATTATGTGTAACTATGATCTCCGTACACAAAGAAAAATACACCTCCCTGGGGTCAGTGTGACATGGATTCAGTAGACCGTTCTCTCAGATGAGAGAGTTACTCTATGAGGAAAACTAGCCAATACATTCAGGAGTCCAGGAAAATGTGAGATGGCTTCACTGAGGCGTACAAGATGCTGAGATGAACTGGTAACTTTGATAAATAGCCTGGTGGAACTCAACGGGTCAGGCAGAATCTATGGAGGGAAATGGACAGTCGAAGGTTCGAGTTGAGACTTTTCATTTAGACCACTGACTTCCTCCAGCTCTTGTTGCTCCTGATTCCAGCATCTGCAGTCTCTCTACATTCTCTCACTCCTCTGGATGAATAGACTGTTTCTTGGAAGGTATAGAACGAAAGGGACTTTTTTCAGGATACAGGGTCTGAGTGAGGGCTATCTACCTCAGGGTCAAGTGCATGCACCATAACAGAGTATCCTCAAGGGAGGCATCAATAATCATTTGCACTCATTGGGAATCAGAAGAGATGGAAGTGGACAAAGTGCTCTATGAGCACTTGACATCTTCCTTCCTCCCACAGCGCAATGAGTTAAAATGAATGTTCCCAGGAAATAAAAAATAACATTCCTCCATTTTTGGGAGTCGAAGCTGCTGCTTTCAATTTCCCATACCCAACTGAGTCTCCTTCCAAACTTGAGTTGAGGAAGCCAGTGTTCCCTTTAATGGAATTTCTCATTTACTCCCTGCTGGTTGGCAGACTGGCCTTTAAAAGGAAGCCTCAAGGTTTCTTCCGATTTCAAAGACGACTGGATTTCCCATCTAAGATGTGACCTGAGATATCAGGTCCCCATTTTATCACCCCAGTCTCTGGACAGCCAAAAAGACTTAGCTTAATCTTCTTGGCTGCCCAGAGATTGGTGTGATAAAAATGGGAACTTAAATCCTGAATTCTTCATGTGATAAAGCAATCGATTTATTGGAAAGATACTTTGCGTAACTACAGACTGATACTTCTAAAGAGATGAGTCAGTTTTCTGGTCCAGAAGATGAAATGTAATTTCTGGAAAAAATGATCCCGTTGAAGAGTGCCTACGGACACGATCTAATGACCAAGGCAGCTGGAAAGCACAATCTCATCACTCTCATTCCTCCAAATTCTTTACCTCCTCCCTCCTTCCCTCCCACTTCCCCAATCCCCATTGACTCTTTAACTCCCACAGCAGATTGTGACCTGTCACAATGATCGGTATTGAGTCTGGTGTTGTTTTGCTTCTTCTGGCTTTGCCATTAGTCACATGCATGCAATTTAGCTCCGGTGACTTGAACGAATTCCTAATGAATTGGATTGCATAATTAAACATGGCTGGTCAAGAGAAATGATTTTCAACATGACAAAAATTTCAGTCTGATTTATTTTCTCCAGAGGCCTTCGCCTTGAAGCTGGTGGCTTTCCTCAGTAGCATCAGGCACAAAATTGTTGCGCTGATGCCCAACTTGCACGGCCATTAAAGACAGTCAGAGAACTCCATATTTCTCCCAGCTGAGGAGAAGCTGATATTTTACTATACATCATCTTAATTTCTACAAGGCCAGGTTAACACAGAATGCTCAGGTTAACCTTGCGGTTAGTATTCCTCCCATACTGTAAAGGCAGGATAAAAGAAATTGGACAAGGTGCATTGTATTATGCACCAGTGCATCTGAATTATCAATGCCCACAATACATTGTTGGAGACACCACTCCCTCAGGTTATCAAGATCCTGGTTAAGTAGCAGTTTAGCTATTAGCAAGAAGCTATCAAATCAGACCAGAGTGAAGTTTCTGACTTTGACCTCTGTCTAATAGGCATTACAGCAGTGTAGCGGCTAGCGATCAGGATTCAATTCCCACTGCTGTCTGTAAGGAGTTTATATGTACTCTTCGTGACCATGTGGGTTTCCTCCCACATTCCAAAGATGAAAAGGTTAGTAAGTGTTGGGAAGTTGTGGCATACTATGTAGGCACCAGAAATATGGTGACACTTGCGGGCTGCTCCCTGCACACCTTTGGACTGGCCATTGATGCAAACAACACATTTCACCGGACACTCATTGGCCACATTACTAGGTACCTCCTGTACCCAAAAGAGAGACCACTGAGTCTACATTATTGGTCTTCTGCTGCTCTACCCCACCCACTTCAAGGTTCAACGGCTGAGTTGTGCATTCAGAAACACCACTGTTGAAGCACATAGTCATTTGAATTACTGTCACCTTCTTGTCAGCTTGAACCAGTCAGGCTATTTTCCTCTGACTTCTTCAGAATCAGAATCAGGTTTATTATCACCGGCATGTGACGTGAAATTTGTTAACTTAGCAGCAGCAGCAGTTCAATGCAATGCATAATCTAACAGAGAGAAAGAGAAAAAATAATAATAAATAAACAAATAAATTAATAATGCATATAGAATAGATTTTTTAAAATGTGCTTAAACAGAAATACCGTATATTAAAAAAAAGTGAGGTAGTGTCCAAAGCTTCAATGTCCATTTAGGAATCAGATGGCAGAGGGGAAGAAGCTGTTCCTGAATCACTGAGTGTGTGCCTTCAGGCTTCTGTATCTCCTACCTGATAGTAACAGTGAGAAAAGGGCATGCCCTGGGTGCTGGAGGTCCTTAATAATGGGCACTGCCTTTCTGAGACACCGCTCCCTAAAGACGTCCCGGGTACTTTGTAGGCTAGTACCCAAGATGGAGCTGAATAGATTTACAAACTTCTGCAGCTTTTTTCGGTCCTGTGCAGTAGCCCCTCCATACCAGACAGTGATGCAGCCTGTCAGAATGCTCTCCATAGTACAACTATAGAAGTTTTTGAGTGTATTTGTTGACATGCCAAATCTCTTCAAACTCCTAATAAAGTATAGCCACTGTCTTGCCTTCTTTATGACTACATCGATATGTTGGGACCAGGTTAGATCCTCAGAGATCTTGACCCCCAGGAACTTGAAGCTGCTCACTCTCTCCACTTCTGATCCCTCTATGAGGATTGGTATGTGATCCTTCATCTGACCCTTCCTGAAGTCCACAATCAGCTCTTTTGTTTTACTGAAGTTGAGTGCCAGGTTGTTGCTGTGGCACCACTCCACTAGTTGGCATATCTCACTCTTGTACGCCCTCTCAACACCACCTGAGATTCTACCAACAATGGTTGTATCGCCAGCAAATTTATAGATGGTATTTGAGCTACGTCTAGCCACATAGTCATGTGTATATAGAGAGTAGAGCAGTGGGCTAAGCACACATTAACAAGTCATTTTCACCCACTCACTGGATTTTTTTTTGTTGTTTATCACTCCAATCTCTGTAAACTCTAGAGCAGGGGTTCACAGACCGGGGTCCACAGACCCCTCGGTTAATGGTAAGGCTCCATGGTACAAAGAAAGTTGGGAACTTCTGCTCTAGAGTCTGTTGTGAGTGAAAATCCCAGGAGATCAGCAGTTTCTGAGATACTCAAGCCACCCTGTCTGGCACTGACAACCATTCCACAGTCAAAATCACTTAGATCACATTTCTTCCCTATTCTGATGTCCAGTCTGAACAACAACTGAACCTCTTGACCATGTTTGCGTGCTTTTATGCTTTGAGTTGCTGCCACGTGATTGGCCGGTCAGGTATTTGCATTAAAAATTAGGTGTACCAAATAAAGAGGCCACTGAGTGTGTGTATCAACGTAACAAATAAAGGTAATCTTTCTGTTTAAAACAGAATTGTTACTCAAATGGATAAGCACAGATACTGCAAAGAGTTTGATGGTATCCGAAATCACTTCAGTAGGGCATGTAAAACTGAATATTGCAGTGCCAGGGGATAATATGATATAACCATCAGGGAGAGATACATTGCCTTTCCAGTGCTAGAATTAGGTTTGATTCATTTCTGCTGGAGGGAATGAACTTAGGGGTTGTCTTATGTATCGTATTAACTGTAGACAATAGTCATTACTTTAAAGATCTCACCCCTTTAAGAATTGTGTCACATTATTGAGTGTGCTGGAGCAAAAATAGTAGAAAATTCCAGCAGTGATGTGTGAAGGCCAATTTCCACGTACTTTCAGCTCCCCTACGTCCCCTGTGTGTCAGTACATTCTATGGTGAACTTGTCGAAGAGTCACACACTTCATGGAGTAGGAGCCAGGGGCTATGTCCACCTGGGAAACGGTGGCTGAAGGAAAAGTTCTGTGAAGGAGTTTGAGGAGCCAGGGCCAAAGTAGATTTTGCTGCATACTGGAGGGAAGTCTGGATTGCTTGTCAAGTTGTCCCTTGTGGCATGGCACACAGTCAAGCTGAGGAAAGAGCTGAAGGCACAGTTTAACTCGATGGTTTTGATTCATGACAGCAACACTAGAAAATAATGGAAGCATTCAACCAGTCAGGTAGCATCTGTGCAGAGAAATTAAGGCTTCATATCAAGTTCCTTTCATTAGAACTTGTTTCTCTAGTTAATATTTCCAGCATTTTTCTGTCTTATTCCAGACTTCTGGTATCTGTTGAATTTTGTTCTAGAAATGAAAGAGCTGTCCCACTGGGCCAGGCTCAGCCTAAACCAGAGTGGGACCAGTATCCCAGCAAAACAATTAACTAGTCTAAACAATAGGATTTCGAACTGAAAACTAGAGAGAGCATTCCTATTATCCTATTGTTATATGTACATTTATGAATCTAGGGTGAAAAAACAAGGTAATGATAAGCAGGGACAACATGAAGGGACAAAGAATTGAATGAAAATGATACATCAGTAATTCTTCCCATCTTCAAAAGATATGTCCCGCCTTGCTAACACTCATTAACAAGGTTAATTAACTCAATTAACACAGACTGTATCAAACTATATGTTGCAATAAACATGTGACAGATAAACTTGAACCTTGAACCTTGAATCTCTGAGCCTTGATTGGGTGACATCACAGCCCCTGGGCTGCTGTCCTTATTGCCTGGGCATTGTCAAATGCCCCCTTGAGATTCAGTTTCTTATGGTGGAGTAGGCATCTTTGAAAGCACACATTAGATCCCACAACCCTTGGAAGCCACATCTCCTCCACAGCCGTACCATGCGCACAATTTTCAGCCACCATCTCAGATCTGCAATAAAAAACTGTGGCCTATTCACCTGGGTGCTGATTCTTGATATTAAACACCTACAGCGAAATATATGCAGCAGACGGGTGGTTGGGATGTGGGGAGTCCATACCATTCAGCCACATTAACCAACTATCCAAAGTCTGGTCACCTGTTTCGATAGGACAAGCAAGACTGTCATCTTCAGATGAAAGAAAGAAGGGTTTTTCCCTTAAAGAATGTTATTTTCAATTTAAAAAAAAATCCTCCTCCTGCAAGTTCACCCTAGGACTCAGCGGCACCACTGAAGAAGTCTCCAGCATAAATTAAAACCTTCCTGACTCATACTAAAAAAGGCATGGTGACTTAGTTTGCTTGTTATTCATGCCCCATAAACACTGGCAACCACAACATGGCCATAAAGTACCCCCAATATCTCACAAGAGGTAAACAAAATTGACTTCTAAAGAAACGTTTTGATAGCTCTCATTGCCAGTCACCATAATAGCACCATTCAATATGCAAAGGAATTATACACACGCCAGGTGGACCAACATGTTCACACCATGTTGAGAAGTGTAGTTTGAGGATTGGAGGGAGGCGAATGTTGTCCCTTTCTTCAAAAAAGGTAGTAGGGATAGTCCAGGTAATTATAGACCAGTGAGCCTTACGTCTGTGGTGGGAAAGCTGTTGGAAAAGATTCTTAGAAATAGGATCTATGGGCATTTAGAGAATCATGGTCTGATCAGGGACAGTTAGCATGGCTTTGTGAAGGGCAGATCATGTCTAACAAGCCTGATAGCGTTCTTTGAGGAGGTGACCAGGCATATAGATGAGGGTAGTGCAGTGGATGTGATCTACATGGATTTTAGTAAGGCATTTGACAAGGTTCCACACGGTAGGCTTATTCAGAAAGTCAGAAGGCATGGGATCCAGGGAAATTTGGCCAGGTGGATTCAGAATTGGCTTGCCTGCAGAAAGCAGAGGGTCATAGTGGAGGGAGTACATTTAGATTGGAGGATTGTGACCAGTAGTGTCCCACAAGGATCTGTTCTGGGACCTCTACTTTTTGTGATTTTTATTAACGACCTGGATATGGGGGTAGAAGGGTGGGTTGGCAAATTTGCAGACAACACAAAGGTTGGTAGTGTTGTTGGTAGTGTAGAGGATTGTCAAAGATTGCAGAGAGACATTAATAGGATGCAGAAATGGGCTGAGAAGTGGCAGATGGAGTTCAACCCAGAGAAGTGTGAGGTGGTACATTTTGGAAGGACAAACTCCAAGGCAGAGTACAAAGTAAATGGCAGGATATTTGGTAGTGTGGAGGAGCAGAGGGATCTGGGGGTACATGTCCAAAGATCCCTGAAAGTTGACTCACAGGTAGATAGGGTAGTTAAGAAAGCTTATGGGGTGTTAGCTTTCATAAGTCGACGGATAGAGTTTAAGAGTCACGATGTAATGATACAGCTCTATAAAACTCTGGTTAGCCCACACTTGCAGTACTGTGTCCAGTTCTGGTCGCCTCACTATAGGAAGGATGTGGAAGCACTGGAAAGGGTACAGAGGAGATTTACCAGGATGCTGCCTGGTTTAGAGAGTATGCATTATGATCAGAGATTAAGGGAGCTAGGGCTTTACTCTTTGGAGAGAAGGAGGATGAGAGGAGACATGATAGAGGTGTACAAGATAATAAGAGGAATAGATAGAGTGGATAGCCAGCGCCTCTTCCCCAAGGCACCACTGCTCAATACAAGAGGACATGGCTTTAAGGTAAGAGATGGGAAGTTCAAGGAGGATGTTAGAGGAAGGTATTTTACTCAGAGAGTGGGTTGGTGTCTGGAATGCACTGTCTGAGTCAGTGCTGGAAGCAGATACACTAGTGAAATTTAAGAGACTACTAGATAGGTATATGGAGGAATTTAATGTGGGGGGTTATATGGGAGGCAGGGTTTAAGGGTCGGCACAACATTGTGGGCCGAAGGGCCTGTGCTGTGCTGTACTGTTCTACATTCTATGTTCTATAATGCTGTAAGATCCAGGTTTAATTCCTGGTGAGGTCCGTAAGGAGTTTGTATGTTCTCCCCACGACTGTGTAGGTTTTCTCCAAGTGTTCTGGCTTTCTGCTACATTCAAAAGACATATGAGTTAAGGTTACAAACAAGAGAAAATCTGTAGATGCTGGAAATCCAAGCAACATACACAAAATGCTGGAGGAACTCAGCAGGCCAGGCAGCATCTATGAAAAAGAGCACAGTTGATGTTTCGGGCAGATACTCTTCAGCAGGACTGGAGGGAAAAAGCTGAGGAGTAGGTTTAAAAGGTGGGGGTGGGGGAGGAGGGGAGAGAAACACCAGGTGATAGGTGACACCTGGAGGGGGAAGGATGAAGTAAAGAGCTGGGAAGTTGATTGGTGAAAGAGGCAGAAGGCCATGGAAGAAAGAAAAAGGGGGGAGGAGCACCAGTGGGAGGCAATGGGTGGAGAAAGAGATAAGGTGAGAGAGGGAAAAGGGGATGGGAAATGCTGAAGGGGGAGGTGGGGGATTACTGGAAGTTTGAGAAATGGATGTTCATGCCATCAGGCTGGAGGCTACCCAAACCGAGTATAGGGTGTTGTTCTTCCAACCGAAGTATGGCCTCGACACGACAGTGGAGGATTAGATTGCATCACCAAGCATCTACGCTCCATTCGCCAGAACAAGCAGGATCTCCCAGCGGCCACCCATTTTAATTCCACTTCCCATTCCCATTTCGATATGTCCATCCACGTCCTCGTCCACTGTCGTGATGAGGCCGCGCTTGGTGGTTGTGAGCGTGCCATGTTGGTGCCGGAAGCGTGGGACACCTGTGGGTTGCCACCAGCATGTCCTCGGACTGTGTTGGCCGTTGACGCAAACAACACATTTCACTGTGTGTTTCAGCATACGTGTGGTAAATAAAGCCAATCTGTAAATGCTGTCTGTGAACATTATCCACAGTGTCTTGTTGCCCTGAGTTTAACGTAATAACCTTTGCCAAGGAATCTGCTAATTAACCTCTTCCATCTGTCTACACATATAATGACAGCACTCTTTACTTTGAAAAGAATTCAGTTTATATCAACGTTTATGCAAGTACCTGTGTCTGGCTCTTTTACTACCCACTTCTACTTCTGTATTCTTAAACAGAGTATGTGTTTGCATGAAGCACACTACTCAACATGGTGTGAACGTATTGGTCCTCTAGTGTGTGTATTAATCCTTCACAAGTTGAAGGGAAGGAAAATTTTCTGATGATGTGCCTCTCTGATTCTGTGTGGTATTGAGTTTAAAAGAAGGAGGGGGGACCTCACAGAAACATTTTGAATGTTGAAAGGCATGGACAGAGTGGATGTGGCAAAATTGTTTCCCATGGTGGGGGAGTCTAGTACGAGAGGGCATGACTTAAGGATTGAAGGGCGCCCATTCAGAACAGAGATGCGAAGAAATTTTTTTAGTCAGAGGGTGGTGAATCTATGGAATTTGTTGCCACGGGCAGCAGTGGAGGTCAAGTCATTGGGTGTATTTAAGGCAGAGATTGATAGGTTCTGAGTAGCCAGGGCATCAAGGGTTATGGTGAGAAGGCGGGGGAGTGGAACTAAATGGGAGAATGGACTAGCTCATGATAAAATGGCGGAGCAGACTTGATGGGCCAAATGGCCTACTTCTGCTCCTTTGTCTTATGGTCTTATGGTATTATGGTATTATCTTCATCGGGATAAGGTCCAACATCAGTGCAGGACTGGTGAACTAAGGAGCCCGAATATGGATCAAGATTATTTAATGTCATTTCAAGTAGATGAGTCTAAAGGAGAATGAAATAATTGTTACTCCAGATCTGATGCAGCCACAAAAAAAACACCACTGGCATAGATACTACGTAGCCTCCTCCCTGAGGGGAATGGGATAAACAGTCCATGAGCAGGGTGGGTAGGATCCTTCACGATGTTATTGGCCCTTTTCCAGCACCTTTCTGTATATATGTCCTGCTGCCAATAATGCGTTGGACAGCTTTGGCTATCCGTTGCGGAGTCTTTCTGTCCACTGCAGTGCAGTTTCCATACCATGCTGTGGTGCAGCATGTTAGGATGCTCTCTACTGCGCATCTGTAGAAGGTCATGAGTATTGATGTGCATAGTCCAGTCCTCTTCAGCCTCCTCAGAAAGTAGAGGTGTTCCTGATTACGTAGGATGCGTTCTGGGTCAATGACAGGTTGAGCGAGATACGTGCTCCCAAGAGTTTGAAACAACCTGCAGATTCTACTGCTGTGTCACCGTTGTAAAGAGGGCTGTGAGTGGTGCGAGTTCTCCTGAAGTCGATAACCATCTCCTTTGTCTTTTTGACATTGAAGAAGAGGTTATTTACCTGGTACCAGGCTCCAAACTCTTCCACCTTCTCTCTGTAGTCTACCTCATCGCTGTTGGTGATGAGACCCACCACTGTTGTCTCATTGGTGAACTTGACAATGTGACTATTCAGGTGTTTGGCCGTGCCATTATGTGTGAGCAGAGTGTACAACAATGGGCTCAGCACACAGCCCTGAACGGATGCCCGTGTTGAGGATGATGGGGAGGGAGGAACGGTTGTCTATTGCTTAGAAAGTCCAACACCCAGTTACACAGCGGTGCACTTAGACCAAATGTTTTGGGGTTTGTTCACCAAGATCTGTGGGACGTTAGTGTTGAATGGTGAACTGAAATCCAGAAACAACATTCTGACATAAGTGTCCTTGTTTTCTAAGTGTGTCAGGGCCAAGTGCGTGGGATCTGTCACACAGCAGCTCTGTCGGTAAGCATATTGGTGAGCATCCAGTGTGGTGGGAAGGGAGTTTTGATGAGTGCCATAACCAGCCGTTCAAAGCATGTCATGATGATTGGCATCGGTTTATTTCATATTGTATGAAATAAACATCATTAGAAAGGAATTGCTCCTCTCGAACAGTGCAAAGAGACAGCTGCATATAAATAGCTGAAGCAATCTGGCTGATTGGCCGCCAAACATGTGTTATCTTTTGGTTACATAAAGTAGTATCTTGATATCATTAGTAGCATCCTAGTGGCAAGTGCTTTAATTGTAGATTTAAAATGCCATGACTCTTGTGGTTGCTTTCAAAAATGACTTTTGAATAGAAGGTTCCCATATGACTGTTTTACATGATCTGTATGGAATTTCGCAAAGTTTATTTTCATGTTGCCATCTTTTCTTAATCAGTCATCTTGCCATTCTCTCCTGGCCTTTTACTGTGGTGTTATGTTAACTTTCACCACAACTGGGTGACATGAGGATTTGGGAATACACCCACAGAAGGAATGAATTTGCAGCACAGACTCTGATACCACCCACCCCCCCCCCGATTTATTGGTTTGGCTACATCCTTTTGCAGGATCCCTCACTCGAGGTGACACTACCCAGCTAGCAAACTGCCTTTTCCGAAAGCTCCCTTCTGGAAAATGCTATAGGGCTATTAAAACAAAAAAACTTCACGCCGTGTTGAAAGTCAATCTGATCCACCGTTCTAGTTAGCACCCCACCCACTATAAATACCTTAAACTACATTTTTAATAATGGTGTTTAATTATGAATGCATGCTGGTGTTTATGTATTCATGCACATCTGTATTCCACACCTGTGCTTCTTATTTATTTTGATATAATTCTTCGTTTTGTATAATTGTTAAATATTGTTCCATGCAGAGCCAACACACCGCACCAAATTCTCAATACATATAAATGTATATGGTAAATTAAGTTGATCCCTTGATCCTTTTCCATCTATGGCCAGGCAGCGTGAGTTTAGATATGGCCTAGGGCCAGGCTGCTGGTCTCTGGGACAGGTAGAAGGTCTGGCGTCACCTTTTAAAAGTTTGCGCTGACCAAATTTGGGCAGGGCAAATTTGTGGGTGGAGTTGTCACTTTTTTTTAAATTTCCAGCAAAGAGTAGGGAAACAGTCTGGGAATCCTAGAAGCCAATGATTAAAGTTAATGGTGCTCATTTTGTCATTTAGTCTTGGGTTATGTTTTTGGCAAACAGTAGTTTCTTTTCCAGTTCTTTGGCTTCAGATGGCACAGATGTGAGTTGCCACATTCCAAACCTCCAAAACCTAGAAAAGAATGGAACATAGCTGCTGGGCACTATCCTGAGTTACTATTTTGGTGGGTTACTATCCCTTGCTATGAGGAACTGCTCTCTCCACTTCAGATGAGAATTGGAGTTCAGCAGCAGGGAGTTTGCTGTCTTCTACAGCTGAAGACTACTGTAGGACCATCAGGATCTCATTGTGCCAACAGGAGGCAGGAATGGAGGATATGGCAACCTGTAATGATATCCTTATTGAATGTTTCCAAAACCCAAGTTTCATTAGAGGCCCCGCAAGGTTTTACTAGTAGGATAACAAAGGAACCAGCTTAAAGATAAGAAGCAAGTCATTTAAGACCAATATACTGTAGGTTTTAATTTCTTCTTACATAAAGTAATGAATCTCTGTTCCAGACAGTTGTGGAGGTTAGATTATAACAGATAGTGGAGAGAGGTAAATTTTTGCAAGATCAGGGCTATGAGGAATAGAGAAGTTGAGGCCTGGGGTAAATCAGCCATAATCGTATCGAATGGCCGGCTGGCTTGAAGCGCCAAAAGGCCTAAGGCCTGCTCTTGCTCCTATTTCCTGTGTTCTAAAGAAGGCCAGCAAAAGTGACATGAAGTGTCACAGGTCTGCATTGGCTATAAAATAATGACCCATTCAACCTTAGCATTTGTAGACACCTGAATCACAATCCTTTTCTCGCTACATGATAGTCCAAGGAAACTCTGAAAGAAATACTGGAAAAGTGGAAGCTTCCCTTTCATGATTGTCAAAGAGCGTGTGCGTACATTTGCCATAAAACGAGAAGATTTCCACTAAAATAGTGATTTTGTTATTAGAGTTTTCATGGGAGATGCAAAGTGCTGTGTGAATTACGATGACAGTGATCACTTACTCGATTAACAAATGGCTCTTTGCTGATGGCATTAATTGTCACTGATGAAATTATAATGTGTTCTATTCTTGCCTCTACGAGTGTATGTTTTGCAGATTGAGCAAAAATTTTGCAGCCATACTTAATAACCTGCAACACCAACAGTAACAGTTCAAAGTCAGTCAAAAGGGAATTTCGTATCAACCTACATATATGTCACCATATATTACTTTGAGATTCACCTTCTTGCAGGTATTCACAGGAAACATTTTAAAAATACAATAGAATTTATGGAAAACTATACATAAACAAAGGCAGACGAACAACCAGTGTGCAAAAGGAGACAAATAGCGCAAATAAAAAAATAAATAATCTCAAAAAATTCTGCAGAGTAACACACACACAATGTTGGAGGAACTCAGCAGGTTAAGCGGAAAGAAAATAACAGTTAAAGTTTTCGGCTGAAGCCCTTCGTCAGGACCCTAAATAAATAATATTGAGAACATGAGTTGACCAGTCCTTGAAAGTTAGTCTATAAGCTGTAGAATCAGTTTAGTGTTGAGATGAGTGAAGTTGTTCACACCGGTTCAGGAGCCTGAGGTCATAGGGTGATAACTGTGGCTGAGCCTGCTGATGTGGGGCCTGAGGCTCTTGTACATTCTGCCTGTGAAGAGGGGCATGACCTGGAGGATGGGGGTCCTTGATGATGGATGCTGCTTTCTCGTGGCAGCGCTCCTTGGCAATGTTCTTAATGGTGGGAAGGGCTTTGCCTGTGTTAAACTAGATTTCTGCAGGGTTCAAGGAGTAAAATGGATGAGCAGAGCCTCGGATGGGAAGTACCGTGAAACCATACAGAAAGTTCATCAAAGATTGAAAACTTGTATGTTTTTCTTTATATATATATATATATATATATATATACACACACATATATATACACACACATACATATACATACATACATATATATATATCAGAGGATGGGGTCTTTGCAGGATGAACCAGCAATTGACCGTGCATCTCTAATTGTCCTTGGAGACGAACCTGAATTCCACGGCTGCAGCCCCAGAGGTGTGGGCATTTCAAAACTGTGGTTAGGGAGGGTTTTGACTTTGAATAGTGAAGGAATTGTGAAACATTTCCAAGCCAGGATGGGGTCTGGTTTGGAGGACAGCAATGGTGGCCTCCCACACTTGCGCTGCCCTTGTCTTCTCACTGGTAGGGGTCATGGGTTTGGAAGGTGAGCTTCTGCAGTACATTCCTGTGGGTGTTACAATCTGCTGCTAACGTGCATTGCAGGCAGCTCACAAATGACACATTTGACTGTACATATGATAGCTAAATCTGAATCTGAGTCTGAGTCTGGGTGTGGAAGTGAATCAGTGGTTGCACATCAGGTGCCTGCCAGGCAGACAGCGTGGTGCTGGGCGCTCGAAGCGTTGTTGAAGCTGCACTCATCCAGGCAAGTTCGAGAGTGTTCTATCACACTCCTAACTCCAGCCTTGTAGGTGATGGACAGACTTTAGGGAGTTAGCAGTTGAGTTGCTCACCAGAGGAATCGCAGCCTCTGATCTACTGTTGCAGCTACATTATGTATAAGGCTACTCCAGGTCAGTTTCTGGTCAATGGTAACTCCCAGGTTATTGAGAGGGGATTCACTGATGGTAATGTCATTGAAGGTCAGGGGGTAATGGCTGGATTTTCTCTTAGAGTCATAGCGTCATAGAAGAGTACAGTACAGAAAGAGGCCTTTCGACACACCTAATCCTTGCCGAACCATTTAAACTGCTTAGTCCCATCGACCTGCACCCAGGCCATAACCCTCCATACCCCTGCCATCCAGGTACCTGTCCAAACTTCGCTTAAATGTTGAAGTTGAAATTGCATCCACTGCTTGTGCTGGTAGTGCATTCCCCACAGTCACCACCCTCTGTGAAGAAGTTTCCCTCATGTTCCCCTTAAACATTTCACATCTGCCCCTTAGCCCATGATTTCTAGTTTTAGTCTCACTCAGTCTTAGTGGATAAAACCTGCTTGCATTTACCCTGTCTATACACCTCATAATTTTGTATACCTCTATAAAATCTCCCCTCAGTCTTCCAAGTTCTAAGGAATAAAGTTCTAACCTATTCAATCTTTCCTTACAACTCAAGTCTTCCAGTCCCAGCAATATCCTTATAAATTTTCTCTGTACTCTTTCAATTTTATTCAAATCTTTCCTGTCGGTAGGTAACCAAAACTGCACACAGTACTCCAAATTAGGTCTCACCAATATTTTAACTTAACTCCCCATCTCCTGTACTCAATCCCTTTATTCTACCGCACTCCTCGGTGCCCTACCATTCATTATGTAAGACCTACTCTGGTTGGTCCATTGAAAGTGCAACACCTCACACCTGTCTGCTTTAAATTCCAACTGCAATTTTTCAGCCCTTTTCTCCAGCTGTTCCAGATCCTGCTGCAACCTCTTGCTGTCCACTACACCCCCAATCTTCGTGCCATTCACAAACTTGCTGATCCAGTTAACTACATTATGCATCACATTTTAAACACTTTTCTTCCTCATTTTGCCACAGTGGAAGGCGTGAGAAGCCATCAATGTTGCTGTGTTGTTTGGTACCCTCGAACTCTATGTCATAACAGCGACCTCCTAGGAACAATGCCCAACGTAACAATCATCACTGAAATTCCCCTCACTGTTTGAAAATGGACACAAGGGGTTGGTGATCCGTCACTAGCATAAAAGTTTGTCTGTGGAGATAGTGGTGGAACTTCTCTATTCCCCAAGCTAGGACAAGGGCCTCTCAGACAATCTGTGCGTAGTTGTGTTCTACACTCGTCGCTGATCTTGAAGCAAACACAATCGGACATTTAGATCCATCTCTCATAATGTATGACAAAATGGTTCCAATGCCATTAGGGGACACATCGCATGCCAGTCTGATGGGCAGGGATGGGTCATAATGGGTGAACAGTTCATTGGATATTATTAGTCTCTTTGTTTCCTTGAATGCTTTTTAACCTCTTTCTGACCATTACCACTTTGCTTCTGTCTGTAACAGTGTGTTCAATGGATGCAGCACTGTAGCAACGTTTGGGTGAAACCAGTGGTAGTAGTCTACAAGGCCAAAGTATGACCTGAGTTGTGACACATTTTCCAGTTTGGGTGCCTGTAGCACTGCTTCAGTCTTCTCCTGTGACTTATGTAAACCATGCTTGCCAATGACATGTCCACAATATGAGATTTCATTCTTGAAAACCTCCCATTTCTCTCTCTTTGCGCGCAGACCATACTCACTCAGCTTCGTAAGCATTTTACCAAGGTTCTGGAGGTGTTCTTCATCATTTTTGGCAGACACGATGATGTCATCAAGGTAACATTGTGTTCCTGGGATAACTTGGAGCACTCGTTCCATTGCTCTTTGCCAAATTGCCGGAGCTGATGCGATGCCAAAGAGGAGACGATTAAACTGGAACAGTCTCTTGTGAGTGTTGATTGTGAGGAATTTCTGCTTGACTCCTCAACCTCCATTTGCAGATAGGCTTGTGAAAGTTAGTCTTTGAAAACCTCTTTCCATCTGCCAAAGATGCAAAAAATAGTCTTCTATTCATGGCAGGGGAGAGTGCATAGTACGCAGCACAGGGATGATGCTCACCTTGAAATCCCCACATATGCAAACAGCTCCAGACTTCCCTTTCTTGATCACCGGGACATTGGACATGGCCCATTCACTCCACTCCACCTTGGAGAGAATTCCAGATGCCTCCAAGCTCTGCAGTTCAGCATCCACTTTAGGACGTGGTGTGCAAGGCACTGGATGTGCTATAAGGAGTCTTGTTGTTGCTGTTTCATCCAGTTCAATTCTGGCCTACATGCCTTTGACTTTACCAATACCATCCTCAAACAGCTTCTCATTAGCATTAAGTAGCTGTGCCAGTCTCTGGTTGATGCTACCACTTGGGCTGCTGTTGCCTGCTGATATCACACAGAGCTTTGACTCACTGCCAGTCTAGTTGGATTTTTTTCAACCATTCATGTCCAAAAGTGTTGGCCCTCCACATTTCAACACGTAAAGCTCTAACTGTTGTGTTTGGCCTCCATGCATCACATTTACTTTTAGTTTGCCTCTGGGAGATACTTTTTCACTTGTGTAAGTCTTCAGCATCACTGAAGTCTTCTCTAATGGTATCTTAGAAAACAGTCTGTTGTAGTCAGCCCCTGGAATTACAGACAAAACTGACCCTGTATCCAGCTCCATTTTCAATTTTACACCGAACACATCTATTGTGATCCAGATGATTTTGTGATCTGCTTCAGTAATACTATGCAGTTCTAGGCATGACAGCTCACCTTTGTCATACTCTGTGTTGTCTAAATCTGTTTTACATTTGGTAACTTTTATGCATTTGCTTAGTTTTGTGCTTGAGACATTTTACCGGGTTTTCCTTTTGTTTGCCTTGCACATTCTCTCTACGTGACTTGTCTGTGACACTTTCTGCAGACTTTTTCTTTGAACCAACTATCATTTGCATCATGGGAGGATTTGCCACATCGATAACATTTTTGGCTTTTTACACCATTCAGGAACATTTTGTGCATTTCACATTCTAACCTTCTTTTCTGTAGTTCTGCTGCAACCTTTGCGGCAGTCTCTAATTATATTGCAATGGTCTATGTTTGTTCTAAGGTTAGTTCTCTTTCGGATAATAGCCTCTTTTGAATGCTTTGACTGTGCATGCTACATACAAGCCTGTTTCTTAATGCATCAGAAAGTCCATCTCTGAAGTCATAGTACTGGTAAAGTTTGCATAGTTTTGCAATGTATTTAGAAATGCTTTTATCTTTTGACTGGTTCATTTTGTAAAATCTAAATCTCTCAGCTATTACCAGCAGTTTAGGGCTCAACTGATTTTGTAAAATTGTACCAATTTTGTTGAACATCTTGCTTGCTGGCTTTTCAGGGGTTACAAGGTTGTATTGTTACGTGACCACTGTTTCGTACGGTGGGTGTCACTTTAAAAATGCTTGAATGAGGCAGGACTATGACATCAGTATAACAAGCTGCGACAGACCTCTGGGATTTTCAGAAGGAAAGAGAGACAGAGAGACAGAGAGAACAGGAAGTTCGGACTGCAAGCTGCTGGCAGTAGTTTGCTACGAATGGGTAAGTCTGATACTTTCCCATGCCCAAAAGATTGGATTGTTTTATGGATTGGACGTGGGACTGTCACTTCATATAATCCATACGTGGATTTTTGTTGGAATATCCTGTGGGACCACTGTTGTTAACCCTTACCTGGATTCGGGTGTGTTATGTGGTAACCACTTGTGCGAAGGGATATTCTGTGACAGTCACCTTGTGGTGTTTCTGTGTGGATGTTGGAACGACTCGACAGAAAAGGTCTTCGGCGACTGTTACCCTGCGTGGAACCTGTGGAATTTCTTCGTAATCGCCTTCTCCCTACATTTTAACGTGGATTTACAATCTCTCCCCTCACTCATTTATTCCGTGGATTACTGGACCCTTTTCTACTTTGCCATCTTTAGACCCTAAAAACTGTTCCTAAACTTGACGGTTTGGGAGCCACACACACACACACATAACACTGTTAACTTCTGATTATTTCATTTAAGTTTCCATATTTTTGAGTAGATACTAATAAAGACAGTGGTTTTAACATTAAAACCTGACTCCGACTGTGATCTATTGCTGCTGGTACGTAACAATATAAGAGACTGTACATTTTTGGGACCATTAAGCTAAGAAGTGTAGGGGCTTTCTTTTGCTCCTCCACATTGTTCACATGACAGTACAGTTCCACCCTCTCGACATACGACTCCCAGTCTTCCTTAGCACTATCCAATTCATCAGCTTTCCTGACTGAAGCCATCGCCACGTTATTTTCACTTTAAATGTTACTATGCACTGTACTCACGCCTTTGTTAGCATCCGTGATGACCTTCTCTGTACTGTCTAACTCTTGCTGTTTCATCCTGTAATCATGCCATAACTGTCAGTGTAGTTTGTGATACTTTCTGACATTCATGTTCATACTCATTGACAATTCGTCATGTCTGAGCACAAATACATATCAATTAATAAAAGCACGCAGATGGGAGATGGCTTTAACTGGTGTATTCACGTTGCAGTGAGAGGCAGAGAGAGAACAATGTGTAGTGCTAAGTGGGGGGAGGCTCATTGCTGTAAAAAAATAGATCCATACATTACAATGATCACCAGATGGGTTGATGGAGCGACCATTGCACTCAATGGCGACTTCTTCTATCTCATCGGTGGAAACGCTGTAATTTCTACTCTTAATGTCCTCTTTTCCCTTTTCCAAGGGCTGCCGAAGACCCTGACCTCGAGCTACATTGAACCTTCAGCTCTTTGTGGTGATGGGACCCGATCCCAGGACTCACCCACGGGGTTTCGAGGCTTCGTGGCCCTGGGGCTGAGCCGGGTCTATGCAGTGCCACCGAATGAAGCATCATGGGAGAAAACAGAACATCGGGATCAGCAAGTCAGCTGCCGGGGGGCTCTGTCATCACATCATGCTCTCTCTCGTTGGTGGAAGAGAGTTTGTTGCCAATTCTCAAGTCAGAACTCGGAAAAAAAGTGACATGGCAGACTTGAACACCATAAATCAGCAAATTGTTTGTTTTTGTTTGTTTTTGTTGGTCTCCCCTCTCATGAAAGGGTGATATCTCTCTGTCCCTTTACTAGGGAGAAAGAGAGCCTGTGGTATGTCGAATTGTCAATGAACAATTAATTTTTGTTGATCTGCAGATCACGGTCTTTCTTGGGGGCTTTGATATTTCTTGATTGATTGGTGGAGAGTGCTGATGATTTTTTCTGCTGAACTGGGGGAGGGTCATTGGTTTGCTGTTGCTTGTGCATGGGAGAAGGGAGTAGGGGTTTTAGGGTGCCAGCATTTTTACTGTCACTCATTCTTTTGGGCACTGTTCTGTTTTTGTGGATGTCTGTGAAGAACGAGAATTTCAGGTTGTATATTGTATACATTCTCTGCTATTAAATGGAACTGTCGAACTATTGAAATAGATGCAAAGTGTTCCCCTACACAAACTTCTGTCACCTGCTCTGTCTCATTCCCTATTCGACGATCAAGTATCGCACACTGTCTCATTCGGACTTCTATGTACTGATTATGGAAACTTCCCTAAACACATTTGACAAACACCATCGTGTCCTTTTACATTATGGGAGTCCCAGTCAATATGCAGAAAGTTAAAATCATCTATTATCACAACCTCATGTTTCTTGCAACAGTCTGCAATCTCTCTACAAACTTGTTCCTCTAAATCCATCGGACCGTTGGGTGGTCTGTAATATAGCCCCATTAACATGGTCATACATTTCCTAATCCTCAATTCCACCCATAAAGCCTCACTAGATGAGCTCTCCAGTCTGTCCTGACTGAGCACTGCTGTTACATTTTCCCTGACTAGCAACACCACCCCTCCTCCTTTAATCCCTCCTGCTCTATTATGTCTAAAACAATAGAATCCTGTAAAATCCAGCTGTCAGTCTGCCCCTCCTTCAACCAAGACTCACTGAAGGTTTCAATATCATAATTCCATGTGCTGATCCACGCTCTAAGATCATCTGCCTTTCCTACAGTACTTCTTGCATTGACGTATACACAACTCAGGACATTAGTCCCACCATTCTCAACTGTTTGATTCCTGTCTTTGAGGTCTTAACAACATCTGTCTCCACAACCACTCCACTAATAGTTCCCATCCTCCTGCAACTCTATTTTAAACCACCCCCCTCCACGTACAGTACTAGCAAACCTTCCCACTCGGATATTCGTTCCTGCCCCCACCTCCTGTTTAGGTGCAAGCTTACTCTTCCCTGGAAGAGATCTCAAAGATTCAAAAATCTGATGCCCTCTCTCCTATACCAACTCCTTAGCCATGTGTTAAGCTGTATGATCTTCCTGCTTCTGGCCTCACTAGCACGTGGCACAGGCAGCAATCCTGAGATCACAGCCCTGGAGTTCCTGCCCTTTAACTTAGCAGCCAATTCCCTAAACTCATGTAATATGCTGTAAGGTTTCACTGCTAATGTAATGGTTTCTCTGTAGCAGCAACGCTTGGGTTATGACTAGAGATAGAGATTGGGTTTTGTAATGCGGGGGCTACCCATTGAGAGAAAGGTTGTTCTTTCTTGTGAGTCTGGAGGAGATTTTCGTGGTCTTTTGCCGGGGAGAGATGAGGAGAGAAGACACAAATGGAGAGAATTGGTAGCCCACCAGACGGAGTGGACTTGGAGCGAGGGACCGAAGGTCAGCAACGATCGGAGGAGGTCGATGGTGGAAGACGGGCTTATCGGTGAGCTCCAACATTGCGCATTCATGAGAATGAGCCCATTTTCTGGGGTTTTTTTGTTTCTTTACTAACCCTATAGTCAAATTAAGAATTATAAACCTCAATTGTTTAATCACATATTGTGTACTGTTTGATACTTCGGGGTACTGATCTGTAACAGGGGACACATCGTGCAGCATCCACCCAAACAAGATTTCTTAAGTTTGGCCGGGCCGGGGGCTATCACCCCCTATATTAAGCGGTTAGCCGAAGCAAGAGCGACACTCACTTTGCAGAACCTCATTCTTCTTCTTACCTATATCACTGGTACCTATATGGACCACGACCTTAGGCTGTTCACACTCCCACTTAAGAATCCTGAGAACTTGATCCGAGATGCCCCGGACCCTGGCACCTGGGAGGCAACATATCATCTGGGAACTTTGTTCTGGTCCACAGAACCTCCTTTCTGTTCCCCTAACTAACAAACCCTCTATCACCACAGCTCGCCTCTTCTTCCTCCCTTCTCTTCTGAGTCACAGAGCAAGACTCAGTGCCAGAGACTTGGCTACTGTGACTTTCGCCTGCTTGGTCATTCCCCCCCCAACAGTATGTTGTTGAGGGGGGGTGGCCACAGGGGTACTCTGCACTGGCTGTCGAACCCCTTTCCCCTCCTGACTTCACCCAGTTTCCTGTTTCCTGCACCTTGGGGTGTAACCATCTCTCTATATGTGTCACAACCACAGATTCGGCAGCTCAGTAGATGCGGCAATTGTGCTTGTGAATTTGCACGTGTCAGCTAATTATTGTTTAATCGTGATAGTATTTAACTCCATACTTGTTGTTGCAGTGCTTGTCGAGACTTGGACAGAGCATAGCAATGCTTCGCTGCCTGTTTGCTTTCGGCCTTCCCTGAGAAATTGGACTTTCAAGTCAACTGACTCTGATGACTAGCGGTATTCATTTACTGTTTAGATGTTCTTTTCAGCCTCAGTGTAGGCTTCATTTCCCATTTGAGAGTTTTAGTTTTCAGCCCTATTTGGCCTAGCATTTATTGTTTATTTTCTCTTTAACACTGTTCGCAATAAAGTTTGTGAACTATTGACCAGCTTCCGAGTCTCTCACTCCACACTTGGGCAATATCTGAACCTGTAACAATATGTCCTGTCTATCCCAAATGATCTGGAGTTCAGCCAGTTCCAGCTCCAACTCCTTATCCTGTTGGATATATTTTCTGTGACATGAATGTTACTTGTCACCTATCACCCAGGCTTTGGTTATGGGTTTATTCACTAGCTGAGGAGTGGCGAGTGATGTTGAGCATTGTGCCATTATCAACACACAACCCCGCTATCAACTTGGCAAAGGAAGGAAGGCCATTGATGGATCCACTGAAGGGGATTAAGCCCAGGGCACCACCCTGAGGAACTCTAGCAGGGGGCGTCTTGTGGCTGAGGTGACTGATCTCCAAACAGCACAACCATCTTCCTTTGTGGTAGAAATGATTCCAATCAGCAGAGTGCTTTTCACTGATTCCAACTCACTCCAGTTTAGCCAGGGCTCCTCGTCTGCAGAAGGTACTGAAGTGGCTGTGATTACCGCAGGGTTAATAACCTGAACTGCCTTAGTTAAATAAAATTAAATATAACAAAATTACATCACTATGCAATGCAGTTTTAACTTTGTTTCGGTCCGTGCAGTTTAGTTTCACATGAGTTTCTGGGACACATCCGTTTCTCAAGTCAGGCAGCCAGCACATATGTATAAAACATTTCATCATTAGTTTACACAATGCCTGGGAATTCTCCAATACCACCTTTATCCAACAAACATACACATGCATTGCCAGAAAGAACAGCAAATTAACAAGCCCTTGGTTGTTGCTAATCCAGGGGCACCAAGGTCAACCATACAGAAAGTTCTGCTGGCATTGCTATGGTGCGTGAACGTAACACAGGTCTAAGGTTAAACCAGCGGTATTTCCAATCTGTATGGCACAGCAGCTCACCAAATCATCTAGGCATCTCTCTGACATGGTAAAAGCAGGCAGACATTGAATCAGCATTTAAAAGACCATAAGACATAGAAGCAGAATTAGCTATTTGGCCCATTGCGTCTGCTCTGCCATTCCACCGTGGCTAATCTAGTACCCCTCTCAACCCCATTCTCCTGCCTCCTCCCCACAACCTTTCACACCCTTACTAATCAAGAACCTAACAATCTCTGGTCTGAGTGACGCAATGATTTGGCCCCCACAACCACCTGTAGCAATGACTCCTACAGTTTCAACACCCGCTGGCTAAAGAAA
The DNA here is from genome assembly GCF_030028105.1 of Mobula birostris. Lineage (NCBI taxonomy): Eukaryota > Metazoa > Chordata > Chondrichthyes > Myliobatiformes > Myliobatidae > Mobula > Mobula birostris. Next base: position 137,778,252 of record NC_092375.1, on the reverse strand, counting down.
TTCCTCCTCATCTCTGTTTTAAAGGGATGTCCTTCTATTATGAGGCTGTGTCTTCTGGTCCTAGAGACCCCTGCTATAGGAAACATCCTCTCTACATCCACTCTGTCTAGGCCTTTAAATATTCGATAGGTTTCAATGAGATCCCCCCTCATTCTTTTAAATTTCAGCGAGTACAGGCCCAGGACCATCAAATGCTCTTCATGCATTAACCCTTTCATTCCCAGGATCATTCTCATGAATCTCCTCTAGACTGTCTCCGGTGGCAGCACATCCTTTCTTAGATAGGGGGCCCAAAACTGCTCACAATACCCCCGTGCAGTCTGACAAATGCCTTACAAAGCCTCACCATCACATCCTTGCTTTTATATTCTAGTCCTCCTGAAATGAATGCTAACTTTGCGTTTGCTTTCCTTACCACCAACTCAACCTGCAAGTTAATCTTTAGTGAATTCTGCACAGAAGAGGGAAGCTTTATCCTTTGGGGAAAGATGAACAGCTGAAATCCTCTGTCTTGTAAACCCTCAATGCATTTATATGTGTGTAACATTAACATTTAGAGAAAACAATCATCATCATTATTTTCAATTCTTATCACACCCCATCCTCAACGAAGGTATACCATCTTGCCATTGCAAGCAAAGTTTTTTACGAAGCAGACAGAGGGATTCAATAGATTACTGACAGGCACTTTTTATGATGCTGTTTACATACTGGTATTTATGTTTTTATGCACATTTTATTCCACACCTGGACTTTAACCTCGAGCTTTATTTTTAAATAATAAATAATCCTTTGTAATGGTTAAATGTTGATTTTGTTGCATGTCCTGCCAGCAAACCACAGCAAATTCCTAATTCATATGAATGTCAATGGTGAATAAAGTTGATCCTTGATCCTTGACACGATTGAAGAAGTTTACAGTGGTGATAATTTTACAAGAATTCACAATTATATCTGCAGCTTTGCTGTACAGTCCTCCGCCTGTGCTGGGCAAGCAGACCAGTATTGAAAGTAGATAGAAAGTTATTTGTGCAGAACATGCTCTATAGTAACACCACGGTGTTGCAGTCTGACTCGAACATCTGGAAGTTGAGTAAAACATTCTACGCTACCAGGTAATACATTCACTACACCTAACTCTTCTGTCAATTATACAATGGGTCAATAGACAGGAAAATAATCCAATTGTCAGCTGACCCACGATTCTATCCAAAAGATTAAACTCAGTCGACGTGTGGGAGTGGAGGGAGAATCATCTTCTGTAACGTGTGCTGAAGGTTTGGAATGCACATTTGGGTTTTCAGAAAGGAAAACTTGAAGGAAAGAAAGAGTTGCAAGCTGCAAGTAAAGAGTGTGGCATTGGTGTTCCCCTACATGCTCTCAGCTCTTTGATGGGCCAAATGTTCCCTTTCTGCACTAGGCTTATACTTTGTGCTTTGAATCTCTGAGGCTCCGGACCTAATGAGAGCAACTGGGACCTAGTAGGTAAGTACAATGATCAGCATGGGCACGATGGGCTGAAGGGCCTTTTCGGTGCTATACGACTCAATGACTTTGATGTTTTGCTTATCATTTTTATTTTACTTTCTCATCACTTCTCTTCCTCCCTCTACAAATCTACCTAGAGCTCTCCCACCATGTGACGTAAAGTTCACAGCTACACTGGAATCTTGACAAGCCAGGGACACCTTTTCCTACTTGAACCTTGGACTAGATGCAAGTCTGAATGAGGACATAAATTTGCACGAATCCCCACTGCTATAATGCAGCTAAACTTGGTTATTCTACTAGGCTCTACTTTGCAGAAGGAAAGTGCCAAAGAGATTTGAGTTGCAACATTCACTGGAAGAGTTTCACTGCTCAGCCTGAAGTCTTTGCTTGCAGTGAGCACATTTGTAACTGTGATGTGAAGGAAACACAGATTTGCTTGTAAATTCTTAAACAACTTGTATTTAAAAAAATGAAGAATGATCTTCATGTAACAAGAAACAGTGACCTAATTTTATATATTTTCCACCTTTGCCATTGGGATGGTGACATCTGGATGCAGCTGACCTGTCCTCTGCTTTTAACTTTGGAAACTTCTTCTCTTAATGCCCTTACATAGGCCAGCAGAGAACAGGGGAAAGCCATTGCATCAGAGTTGGGATTGCTGAGCTCTGCAAGTTTTTCCTTCCTATTGTGCCGCAAATGAAAGGAATTGGCACTTAAAGTAGCAAGCCTTTAGTATCCTGTTAGTACAGTGCAATAGATTTAGAAATTGGGTATTAATTGTTTTTTAATAAATGTTGCAATTCATTTGATATATTAGAAGCAGAAATGTCTCTTGGTTTAGTTTAATTCTACTTTCCATTTTTTTTATGCAATGTACCTTCCAGTTTTCTTCATTTATATTTCATTAACATTAAATTTTCTTCATGACACCTTTCCTTCAGCCTTTCTGTTTATTGTGGCTACTTGAGGTTAAAACGAGGCATTCAGTGATATTTCCGCACAGCAAGCATGACTTGGTCAAAGGGGAGATTCCAGTCTTGACAGCTAAATACGGAGCTGGAATTCAAGATTCAAGCTTCAGGTTTATTTGTCATGTGTGCATCAAGGCATACAGTAAATTGCGTTGTTTGTGTTAACAACCAAAACACCCCAGTGTGTGCTGGCAGCAATCCGCAAAGATCACCATACATTCCAGCGCCAACATAGCATGCCACAAAGCTCGGCAGAACAATACAGGACTTAACAGTTAAAAAGCAACAGCAAAAACAAGCCCTGTTCCTCCCTACCACCCATGCACATACACAGAACAGGCCTCCATCTCCAGCCTCCAGCAGACACGGACTCAGGACCACAGGCACTAGGCTTCAGCACTCCCAGGGCACTCGCAGAGATTCACAGGCTTGGCTCCAACCGACGGAGCTTGACTTCCAGACTTCTGGTTTGTCTTCAGGCCTCAATCCTCAGCATCGATCCCAGGGCACGCCGATGTCCGAACACCAGGCCGCAAAACCTGGAATCACCACTGGCGGGATCCCAAACCCTAGGCCTCAAGCTCTGATCTCATTGATTCACAAACCCAGGGAGTCATCAGACCTTGTTCCTCTTGTCCACACGGAAATCCGAATCCGGAACCCACCAATAACTTGCTGACCCTGGAGGAGACACCTGCCCTCGTCCACTTTGGTCTACCGGTCCGAGACCCGACCAGGCATGCTAGCCCGGTCTGCAGGTGCCCCATGACTGCATCACTACCCTTTGAACATGGAGTAGAGACTTAACACTTCAGCCTGTCATCTAATTCCTCTATTTTTTTCTGCACATCCCTGTCCCTAAGCCTAAACCTGACCCCAAAAAACCATCTCCACCAACACAAAAGAACGCTAAAATAAACTGAAATTGAATCATGGAGGTCGCAAACATGAGGAAATCTGCAGATGCTGGAATTTCAAGCAAGACACATCAAAGTTGCTGGTGAACGCAGCAGGCCAGGCAGCATTACTAGGAAGAGGTACAGTCAATGTTTCGGGTCGAGACCCTTCGTCAGGACTAACTGAAGGAAGAGTGAGTAAGAGATTTGAAAGTTGGAGGGGGAGGGGGAGATCCAAAATGATAGGAGAAGACAGGAGGGGGAGGGATGGAGCCAAGAGCTGGACAGTTGATTGGCAAAAGGGATATGAGAGGATCATGGGACAGGAGGCCTAGGGAGAAAGAAAAGGGGGAGGGGGGAAAGAACCCAGAGGATGGGCAAGGGGTATAGTCAGAGGGACAGAGGGAGAAAAAGCAGAGAGAGAAAAAGAATGTGTGTATATAAATAAATAATGGATAGGGTACAAGGGGGAGGTGGGGCATTAGCAGAAGTTAAAGAAGTCAATGTTCATGCCATCAGGTAGGATGCTACCCAGATGGAATATAAGGTGGGATTCCTCCAACCTGAGTATGGCTTCACCTTGACAATAGAGGAGGCCATGGATAGACATATCAGAATGGGAATGGGACGTGGAATTAAAATGTGTGGCCACTGGGAGATCCTGCTTTCTCTGGCGAACAGAGCGTAGGTGTTCAGCGAACCGATCTCCCAGTCTGCGTCGGGTCTCGTCAATATATAGAAGGCCACATCGGGAGCACCGGACGCAGTATATCACCCCAGCCGACTCACAGGTCATAGTCATAGTCATACTTTATTGATCCTGAGGGAAATTGGTTTTTGTTACAGTTGCACCATAAATAATTAAATAGTAATAAAACCATAAATAATTAAATAGTAATATGTAAATTATGCTAGGATATAAGTCCAGGACCAGCCTATTGGCTCCGGGTGACCTACCCTCCAAGGGAGGAGTTGTAAAGTTTGATGGCCACAGGCAGGAATGACTTCCTATGACGCTCTGTGTTGCATCTCGGTGGGATGAGTCTCTGGCTGAATGTACTCCTGTGCCCAACCAGTACATTATGTAGTGGATGGGAGACATTGTCCAAGATGGCATGCAACTTGGACAGCATCCTCTTTTCAGACACCACCGTCAGAGAGTCCAGTTCCATCCCCACAACATCACTGCCCTTACGAATGAGTTTGTTAATTCTGTTGGTGTCTGCTACCCTCAGCCTGCTGCCCCAGCACACAACGGCAAACATGATCGCACTGGCCACCACAGACTCGTAGAACATCCTCAGCGTCATCCGGCAGATGGTAAAGGACTTCAGTCTCCTCAGGAAATAGAGATGGCTCTGACCCTTCTTGTAGACAGCCTCAGTGTTCTTTGACCAGTCCAGTTTATCGTCAATTCATATCTCCAGGTATTTGTAATCCTTCAACATGTCAACATTGACCCCCTAAATGGAAACAGGGGTCACCAGTGCCTTAGCTCTCCTCAGGTCTACCACCAGCTCCTTAGTCTTTTTCACATTAAGCTGCAGATAATTCTGCTCACACCATGCGACAAAGTTTCCTACCGTAGCCCTGTACTCAGCCTCATCTCCCTTGCTGATGCATCCAACTATGGCAGAGTCATCAGAGAACTTCTGAAGATGACAAGACTCTGTGCAGTAGTTGAAGTCCGAGATGTAAATGGTGAAGAGAAAGGGAGACAAGACAGTCCCCTGTGGAGCTCCAGTGCTGCTGATCACTCTGTCGGACATACAGTGTTGCAAGCACACGTACTGTGGTCTGCCAGTCAGGTAATCAAGAATCCATGACACCAGGGTAGCATCGATCTGCATTGCTGTCAGCTTCTCCCCCAGCAGAGCAGGGCGGATGGTGTTGAACGCACTGGAGAAGTCAAAAAACATGACTCTCACAGTGCTCGCTGGCTTGTCCAGGTGGGCGTAGACACGGTTCAGCAGGTAGACGATGGCATCCTCAACCCCTAGTTGGGGTTGGTAGGCGAACTGGAGGGGATCTAAGTGTGGCCTAACCATAGGCCGGAGCAGCTCCAGAACAAGTCTCTCCAGGGTCTTCATGATGTGGGAGGTCAAAGCCACCGGTCTGTAGTCATTGAGGCCACAGGGGCGCGGCGTCTTCGGCACAGGGACGAGACAGGACGTCTTCCACAGCACAGGAACCAGGAACCAGGAACAGGTGAAGTGTCGCCTCACCTGGAAGGGCTATCTGGGGTCCCGAATTGTGGTAAGGGAGAATGCTAGCTCTTCTTTCAGTTAGTCCGGACGAAGGGTCTCGGCCTGAATCATGGAGGTCACAGCTTGGAGCCATCTTCTGCTGAGGGATACGTTCTGGGGGATTTGACCAATAAATACGTGTTAGACACGTGGGTCATGACCAAAGGATAAATGGCTGGAGTCGCTTCGCACTTTAGTGCAAATGCGTTTATTAGATGTGTCAAAATTCAAACTTGCAAAAATAGCAAAAAGGAAATTGGCAATACTTACAAAAAGATATCTACCAGAAAACACAATAGTAGCTCTGTAGCTATTCTTCCAGTGTGAGCTCAAGGCAGCCCCTATCTCTCACCCTTACGGAGGGCAAACAGCTTTTTTATTTTGGTACTAGGATATACCATCTTTAATTACCAACAAAGTTAACTTAGGACTATACGTGAATTAGAATATGAAACACCCCCAAAGTAGTTACAGTCATATTACAAAATAAACAGAAGTCTCACTTTACACTGCACGCTGCCAGGATAATCAAGGACACGACCCACCCAGCCAACACACTTTTCGTCCCTCTTCCCTCCGGGAGAAGGCTCAGGAGCTTGAAGACTCGTACGGCCAGATTTGGGAACAGCTTCTTTCCAACTGTGATAAGACTGCTGAAGGGATCCTGACCCGGATCTGGGCCGTACCCTCCAAATATCCGGATCTGCATCTCGGTTTTTTTGCACTACCTTACTTTCCATTTTTCTATTTTCTATTTATGATTTATAATTTAAATTTTTAATATTTACTAATTTTTTACTATTTTTAATATTTAATATTCGTAATCCAGGGAGTGGGAAGCGCAGAATCAAATATCGCTGTGATGATTGTACGTTCTAGTATCAATTGTTTGGCGACAATAAAGTATAAAGTATAAGTATCTACCTTAAATACAGCATACAAAAAGAAATCTACACGCTTGCACATCCCCATTACGAAAGAAATGGAATATTCGGCCATGTATGGCAGGAAAGGCACTGCAAGGCCGACCCGAGTGCATCAGCTCGGTTTAGGACCCGCTATCAGGATATACCAGGGAAGATACTAAAGTGCGTACACTCAGTACAATGACAGCATCATGGCAAGGCAATGCTTGTGAGTGTGTGTGTGAATGCAAGTGTGTCAGGGGTGCATTCACAAACTGCTCTCTGTCACGTTGGGGAAGAAGGTGCCTGAAATGACTGTTGAGTAGAGTAGTTTGTGAGGAGGTGTATTCATTCCACTGTTTAAATTGGGCTTCCACATGCTCCTAATGTAAAACACTTGAAGTTCTCAAACCTTATCTCCTCTTTGAAGAGTCATGGGTCAGGAATGACCAGATGTGGACGCTGCATGTCTTCAAGGAGATTTTGAGAATATCATTGAATCTGTCCCTTTTTCCAGTTGTTAATCATTTCCTGTAGCTGATAATGTAAATAGCAGTAGCCACAGTGTTGGTTGGGCTAAGTACTTTGGCTTGCTTGGCTTTTATTTGTCCTGATGACTTTGGCCAGACGTGGTGTTTTGCAGCTACTTGTTAATTAAAGGTTTTTTTATCACATGTTAAGGTAAGGAATAGCTTCAAAAAGGAGTTAAACCCAGCTTTTCCTCAAGTTACATTGTGAATAACTGGGGTCTGATCGTGGGCAGGCCCCCTGAGAACCTCATAAAACAGCGTCAATACTGAACTGAATCCATGCCCAGGGTGAGACTCCCCCTGAGTCTTTTTTCTCCTTTAAGATTGGCATGCAACAGCAGACTTACACTGCAGATTTGCGTTGATGTGAAATAAAAAACATTCTTCCTGTAACAGATTTTTTGTTGCATTTTGTTCTAAAACACCAATCCATTAAATTATTCCTTACTTTATAACCTATAAATAGGAAATGTGGGAGTATATTCATGAGTAGTTTTATATTGCAAACATATGTGAATGCATGAAAAAGCACACAATTACTAGATACCTTTTCTAAAGGTTCCTTTAAAATCACATTTCTTCTAACTGACTTATTATTTTAGAAAGACAATCTTGCTCTGGTATGAACACTGTGGTTTCCAAAAACCTAGTCTATTTTTTCATGCCATTTTGTAAAATTATATTTTTTGGACGTCTATCCTAGTCCTCAATTTCTTTTCAGAACCTACTGAAATGAGGGGGACACAATGCAACCTGTACAAAGATGTTTTGCCCCAAAACTAAGAGAGTTATTAACGCACCCCGTTTACAGCCTTCCTTGCCCCTCAACCTGTCAATCTAACAAAGACAGGTGACACTCTGTGGGAGATTTCTGAATGAGAACTTGGATCGAGGGTGGGCTTCAACCTTTGAGTGCTACTTATTGGAAAGTAACTCCTGAACAGTGGAACACCCAACTAAAGAACTATCCCAAGACAGAACTGGAGAAAAACCATAACACAGGGGAACATTCAGCCCATTGTGCACATGCTGGTCAACTAGGAACAAACAGCTTAATTCCACCTTCCACCATTTGATCCAGACTTCTGCAGGACACATCAATCATCAAAGTTTAGGATAAATTTATTATCAAAGTACATATGCTCCATGTTACCATACATTACCTTTCGATTCATTTTCATGCAGGCTTTGACAGGAACAAAAGAAATACAATAGAATTTATGAAAAACTGTATGCAAACAGACAAAGACTGACAAATAGCCAATGTGCAAAAGAAGACTAATTGTGCAAATCAGAAATAAATATTGCGATCTTGAGTTGTAAAGAATCATTGGAAGTGAGTCTGTAGGTGGTAGAGTCAGTTTGGATTATTGGTGATTATCCACACTGGTTCAGAAACCTGCTGGTTATGTTGTAATAACTGTTCCTAAGCCTGATGATGTGCAACATAAGGCTTCCGTACATCGTGCCTGATGATAGTAGCAAGAAGAGGGCATGGCCTGGGTGGTGGTGATAGATACAGCTCTGGTGTGGCAACACAACATGCCAATGGTCAGAGGGACTTTACCTATGATAGACAGGGCTGTATTCACCACTAGGTCAACTGGGTTAATCGTGGGTTGATTGGCCTTTGTATGTTGCCTCTATTGTGCAGTGAGTGGTAAAATCTGGGAGAGTTGATGAAAATTCAGAGAGAATAAAAAGAATAGGATTAGTATAAATCGGTGGTTGATGGTCAGAACAGTCCTGATGGGCTGAAGAGCCTGCTTCATCTCTCTACAACTCTAAATGCGGATCCAATACTCTAAGTATGATGAGGATTTCTACCTCTACCACCCTTTCAGACACCGAGTACCAAACACTCACCACCTTCTGGGTCTGAATATTGTGCCTTTTCTCACCTCTAATACTGTCATCAAATACTTAAAATATTTTTGTTTAAGGAAATAGGTGCTTTCCAGTAACTCTGTCTGAGCCCCAGCATTTTATATACCTCAGCAAATTCTCCCCTCAACCACCTCTGTTCCAAAGAAAAGAATCTTCGCTTGTTCCTTCTTTCCACACAGGTATCATTTTCCAGTCCTGGCAACGTTTTTGTAAATCTCTTGTGAACTCTCTCCAGTGCAATCAAATCTTTCCTGTGATGTGGTGGCCAGAACTGTATCCACTGCTCAAGTAGTAGGGCCTAGCTGCTGTGGTACGATGTTTTAGCAGAGCCAATGTGAAAGCTGATGTTGACTATATTAAATACATCATCCTCAGTGATACTCCTTGATAGTTTAGCAGTTAGCATAGCAGAACCAGTGACCTGCATTCAATTTGCCACTGTCTGTGAGGAATTTGTACCTTCTCCTGGTGACCATGTGGGTTTCCTCCAGTTGGTCCAGTTTCCTCCCACATACAAAGATTAGTAGATTAATTGGTCTCAATTGGGTGGCATATGCTTGTTTGGACAGAAGGGCCTGTTGCTGAGCTGTATCTCTAAATAAAAAAGTACCTCCTCAAAGAATTCAGTCAAGTTAATCAGACATGACCTTTTCTTAGAAACATAGCAAATAGGTGCAGGAGTAGGCCATTCGGCCCTTCAAGCCTGCACCACCATTCAGTACGATCATGGCTGATCAACCGACTCAGAACCCTGTACCTGCTTTCTCTCCATACCCCCGATCCCTTTAGCCACAAGGGCCATATCTAACTCCCTCTTAAATATAGTCAATGAACTGGCCTCAACTGTTTCCTGAGGTAGAGAATTCCACAGATTCACCACTCTCTGTGTGAAGAAGTTTTCCCTCATCTCGGTCCTAAAAGGCTTCCCCTTTATCCTCAAACTGTGACCCCTCGTTCTGGACTTCCCCAACATCTGGAACAATCTTCCTGCATCTAGCCTGTCCAATCTCTTTAGAATTTTATACGTTTCAATCAGATCCTCCCTCAATCTTCCAAATTCCAGGGAGTATAAGTCTAGTCGATCCAGTCTTTCATCATATGAAAGTCCTGCCAAATCCCTGTTGATTGTTCCCAATTGATCTGTGCCTTTCTAAACAAAGGTTCATTCTTCCCTTAATATTCTTCTTCTTCTTAAGCCCAATACCCATAACAGGGCATAGGGCACCGACAGCAGATCACCAGAGTACTCTGTCCTTGGCCAGTTTTTCACGTTGACATCGTCTTCATCCTTCCTCTTCCAGGGATGAGGTTTTTGGAGTTCTGTTGGTGTTTCTGTAGCTCTGGGTTTTTACGGATGGGGTTGCTTGCCGCATGTCCAACCCTCCTCTTTTTGCAGCGGGGATTGGGACCACTGACGGTGGACTATTCCCTTAATATAAACCGCAAAAGTTCCCCACCTCTCAAGTTAAGCTAACAAGTCTGCAAGTACTTGGTTTATCCTTACCTATATTAACAATGGAATGTTAATAGTCCTCCAATTGCCCGTTACTACTCCTGGTACCGAGGAAGGATTGCAAAGTTGTAGTCAGAGCCTCCACAATTCCTTCCTTTGCTTCATTTGACAGATTGGGATAAGTTTCATTTGGACCTGGTGACCAATCCATTTTCCAAGGTGATAACTTCTTTAACATGTCCTTGTTTACTACATTTATCCTATTTATCCTATCCAATATTTCATACTCTTTCCACTTAATTACAGCATCTGTGTTTCCCTACCTCTTTATTCCCTGTGCAAGCAATAGATATATCCATATCTAACCCAGAAGCACAATGACCATTCAACATTATACAATTCGTTGGTGAATGTGATCATGGAAATATTATTAGATCAGTTCAAATATTTGAGGATCAAATGTTTTAAAGGAAGGTACTTTTGGAAAATGAATGGTGCATTATTAGACGAGGTAACTGACACTGCATGAACAGAACTGTGTGCTTTGATTGTGGGTGGTAGTTGAGGAAACCAGTGATTTCTGCAGTTCCCTGCAGCTACAAGCATTCTTTATAAGTGGACCAGATGGTTCCTTGGATCACCATGATCACTCACAAGAACTCAAAGCACAAGAAAAAAGGAGTAGGTGGAAGCCACCAGGCCCCTATAGCCTATCCCATTACTCAAAATGACTCATGGCTGATATATCCCAGGCCTCATCTCCTTCTCTATGCCAGCTTTCATAATGTATCTGCATCCTCTTTAAATACCTCCAGTGATCCAGCCTCACAGCCTCTGGGATAGAGAATCACAAAGATTCATTGGCCCCTGTCAGAACAACTTCCCACATGCCTCAGTATTAAATGAATGCCTCCTTATCTTATAGTTGCGCCCCCTCATTTAGGATTCTTCCACGAGATGAGACATCTCCACATCTACTTTGTTTTCCCCCCTAATCACTCAGTGTCCACTTTATTAGGTCACCTGTACACATACTCATTAATGACAGTATCTAATCAACCAATCACGTGGCAGCAACTCAAGGGATAAAAGCATGCAGATGTGGTCAAGAGGTTCAGTTGTTGTTCAGACCAAACGTCAGACTGGGGAAGAAATGTGATCCAAGCGACTTGGGCTGAATGTTGGTGCCAGACAGGGTGGTTTGAGTATCTCAGAAGCTCCTGATCTCCTGGGATTTTCATGCACAGCTGCCTCTAGAGAATGATGTGAGAAACAAACCATGTCCTGTGAGTGGCCGTTCTGTGGTCGAGAACACCTAGTTAGTGAGAGAAGTGTAAGGTGACAGTGCTGAGGGCAAGTGACAACTTCCTGTGCTGAACTAAGGCTGAGGCTGTGGGCCTGCTCCTGGCTTCATGTTTCATGTCAGGGGACTCACTTTCATTCTACATACTACTTTTATTGTTTGCACAATCTCTTTTCCCCCTTTCTCTCTCTGCACATTGGGAGTTTTTTAATGGGTTCTTTTGGGTTTCTTGTTTTGTGGCTGCCTGTAAGGAGACGAATCTCAAGGCTGTTTAATGTACTTTGAACTTTTGAAGTCACGGAACAAAGACTACCTTGCTTCAAACTGACAGGAAAGTGACACTGACTCAAATAACCATAACCAACAGTGGTGTGCAGAAGAGCATCTCTGAACGCACAACACATCAAACCTTGAAGTGAATGGGCTACAGCAACAGAAGACCATGAACATACATTCAGTGCTGCTTTATTAGGTACAGAATATATCTAGTAATGTGGCCATTGAGTGTATGTTTCAATAGGATCACACATCACTTTTCGAAACTCCAAAGAACATTATCTAACCCTTTCAGCAGTTCATGAGAGAACAACCCTCTCATCCCAGGAACTAGCATTGTAAATGAGTAGCCTTGTGATGGATGGGATGCAGCGTTCAAAGCTTAGCTCTGGGTCAGCTACTAAGGTGCAAGGTTCTCTTGCTCTGCCCATGATGAGTGTAAAAGTTGGGTGGGCAAGGAGCATAAGTGATAAAGGAGTTGAAATGAGAGAAGCTGGAGATGGTGCAGAAAAGATTCATACATATGTTACCAGGAATGGTAGGCTTGATATATTGGGGGAAACTGGATAGGCCAGGACTGTTTTCCCTGGAGTGAAGGATGCTGAGGGTAACTTTACAAATATTTATCATAAGGGGTATAGATAAGGAAGTTGATCAGTCTTTTTCCCATGGTAGGGCTGTCTAAAACTAGGGGACATAAGTTTAAGATGAGAGGAGAAAGATTTAAAGAGGGCGTGGGGGAAGTTTTTCACACAGAGGTGCTGGGTATATGGAATGAGCTGCCAGAAGAAATGGTAGACGCTAGTATAATTACAAAAGCCTTTTCAACAGGTACATGGATAGAAAAGGTTTAGAAGAATATGGTAGGTAAACAGGACTAACTCAGGAAGGTATCTTGGTCTGAGTGAATTAAGCTAAAGGACCTATTACCATGCTCTATAACTCTATGACTATGATTACATTGATCCTGATTGGAGGAAATTGAAATCATTATGCTTCAGGCAGTTTGATAGTGGGGCTGACTGGTATGATAGGAACTTAGGTTTAATGGAAGCTCTTTACCTGTAGACAATGTCCCCTACTGATGGTACAGGAGTAAGAAGCATCTCTCCCATTGGAGCTGTATTAGCAGTGAGCAGACTAATACAGCTGACACCATATGAGGGTAGTCCCACCAGAGAGATGGTATGGTCCAGCAGATGGTCAAGGAGGAATCGTGGAACACAACTACAATTATTGGAGTCTTTGTTCCATATCCTTAATCTTCTCTTCTTTGAAACATGAACAGGAAGGATAGTATCAGTGGCAGTAATAGATATATATGATACGTAATGCACAAGAAATAATGCTTCTCATTGCAGCCACCAGGACAAAGGTACAGGAGCCTCAGGACTCACACCACCAGGTTCAGGAACAATTATTACTCCTCGACCATCAGGCTTTTGAGTCACAGGGGATAACTTCACTCAGCTTCACTTGCCCATCACTGAATTGTTCCCACAACCTCTGGACTCACGTTCAAGGACCTTTCATCTCATGTTCTCAATATTTATTGCTTTTTTTCTTCCTCTTTTCGTTGTTTTTTTTGCACATTGTCTCCTATTGGGACAGTCTTTCATTGATTATATTGTGTTTCTTGTATTTACTGTGATTGCCGCAAGAAAATGAATCTTAGGGTTGTATATGTTGACAAATGTGTACTTTGATAATAAATTTACTTTGAACTTTGAACAAGAGACAGTCTGCAGTGTATTAAACAGGCAGGGATGCATCAAGGCTCAGTTACAATTGTAAACCACAAGAGCAAAGTCTGGATAGTTAGCAGAATCATCTGAACTGCAATATGTGTTGTAACTCAAAGCTGACCCTGTGGCGTACTGTGTAATATATAGCATACAGGATTATTAGACCACACAAATAGTCAGAGATAATAGGATTTATTTCCTTAAGTAATGTCACAACATCTGTAAATTTTGCATTGACAAATTAACAATAATTCCACAAGGCTGGAAGTCCATAATTCATTGTGGTGTTGTGCCAGGTTTAATGTAGGATGTGTTCAACTATGCATCAACAAAGGGTAGGAGGCACGTGGAGATGGCTGCATGCTTAAGGTGCATGGCGGTAAGCAGGAACCACAGCCATATCGTTACCCTAGATCTTCCGAGAAATACTCTGCAAAATGTTTACAGCACATTTTGGTTGTATACAAAATAAACAGCAAATGATGTGAATCATATTTGGTGTTAGAAATCAGATTCAGATTCACAACACCTTTAAGCCATAGGGAGGGAAGTAAACAATAATATTAGATTTTCTGTGTCCCATGACCTTATTATTGCACCATTCTTTCCTCAGCTCTAGAACTCTGCTAAAGTGTATTTGACAACTTTATTTTCTGTTTCTCTCACCCTCTACCTATGTTAACTAATAATGGAATGGCAAATATAGAGAACTACACTCTGGGACAGAATAAAGTTCCTCCAAACTGTCAACTAGTTTCCAAACTGCTCCTCCATTCTCCCATCCTTTACTTGGAAACTACCTGGTTAACTGATTTCCAATGTAACCAGGAGTAATCACCTTAGCAAAGAAATAAACTTTCAGCAAGCACCTATAGCTCATCCTCCAAAGTACCCCAGGATACCTTAATTGCTAGCAAGGCAGCTCGTCTAGACCCAAGAGCTTGGTGGAAGTCAGTAGGTAGACATGGCTCGAGGGTGAGAAAGAGTTGCAAGCTGCCCGGTGGTCTGTCAGCAATCATGTTTCCTGCAGGTACATTCCCAGTTTCAGATCCTCCCATTAGCTCTGCTTTCAAAAGGAAAACATTGTGAAGATCGTAAACCTGTGGAAGGGGGTGCAGTGAGTTACAGACATAGAGTCATAGAGCACTACAGAACAGAAACAGGCCTTTTGGCCTGTCTCATCTCTGCCAAGTTATTACTCTGTCTAGTCCCATTGACCTGTACCTGGACCATAACCCTCCCATCCATAGGTTTATCCAAACTTCTCTTAAATGTTGAAATCAAACCCACATCCACCACTTCTGCTGGCAGCTCATTCCATACTCTCACCACGGTCTGACTGAAGAAGATGCACCCCCCCTCCATGTACCCATTAAATATTACACCTCTCACTCTTAATCTATGACCTTTAGCTGTAGTCTCACCCAACCACAGTGGAAAAAGCCTGCTTGCATTTACTTCATCTATACCCCTCATAATTTTGTATATCTCTGCCAAATCTCTTCTCTTTCTCCTATGCTCCAGAGGAAAAGTCCTGCCACTATGGTTGAAGGCCATGCTGTTGACACAGCTGCGCTGGGCAGGGCACGTCTCCAGGGCACGATCATCGCCTGCCCAAGATTGTGCTGTATGGTGAACTCTCCACTGGCCACCATGACAGAGGGGCACCGAAGAAGAGGTACAAGGACTCTCTGAAGAAATCCCTCGGTGCCTGTCACATTGACCATCACCAGTAGTCTAATCTAGCTTACGATTGCGAGGCCTGGCGACACATCATTCACCAGTCTGTCTCCTCCTTCGAGAACGCACGCAGGGCTGGCATTGAGGACGAAAGGAGAAGGAGGAAGAACCGTGACACAGCAGCACCAAACCCAGAACAGAATTTCCCTTGCAGCCGCTGTGGCCAAGCGTGCCTGTCCCATATTGGCCTCGTCAGCCACCAGCGAGCCTGCAGCAGACATGGGTAGCCCCCTTTCTAAATCTTCTTTCACGAAGCCAAGCCATGAAACACAGTGTCTCTGGAGACCCTTTAGAAATTGAATGCAACTGATGATTGTCATGGCATGGCCATTCTGGCTCATCCCTTGGAGTCTCTGCTAACCCAAGGAAACTCAGAGTGGAAGTCCCACTGCATTCGCCTATCCTAGTCCCATTGGAAGAGGAGGTCGAGCAAAGATAATTATGTGCCTGTGTAATGTGGAGATGATGGTGGATATGTGCTGAACTCAATGCATGTAATCACCTTGGTTTTCACTCACGTGGTTACAAGAGCACCTCCCGCAATTGATTCTCTTCCCACTTTGGGAGCTCCCCAGCAATCCACCCATAGTCCCATCCTTTCCCTTACCAACAGCTTGCCACTTGGAGACTTGACTTAACATTCATTTTCAGCGGAAATCTTTTCCACCATTGTCTTAGCCTCATCCAGAGTTTTCCCATATCTTGTCCAGCACCCAGGCTTGGGGATGTGCTGTAATTTCACTGAACTGAATCTGGGAAAGTCATATCCATCACCTTCAGTCTAGTCACGAACTCTGACCCCTCGCTGGCTGCCATCACTACCTTCATTCCTAGAATTCAAAGTTCAAAGTTCATTTATTTTCAAAGTATGTATAAGTGAGCAAATATTTTCTTGCAAGCATTCACAGTAAAACAAAGAAATACAATAGAATCAATGGAAAACTTCACACAAAGGCTGACAAACAACCAATGTGCAAAAGAAGACAACCCATGCAAATACAAAATAATACTGTTAATAATAAATAAATAAATAAATAATACTGAGAACCTGAGCTGTAGAGTCCTTGATAGTGAGCCTATAGGTTGTGGAATCTGTTCAGATTTGAGATGAGTGAAGTTACCCACACTAGTACACTATAACTGTTCCTGAACCTGGTGGTGTGAAACCTAAGGCTCCTGTACCTCCTTTCTAATGGCAGCAGCGAGAAGAAAGTGTGACTGGATGGTGGAAGCTTCAATGATGGATGTTGGTTTCTTGCGGCAGTGCTCTTTGTAGATGTGCTTATCAGTTTGAGTTAACTGGCTCCATTCCCTGGAATACCCTCTACAAACCCATCATTGCCTTCTGCTCTTTTATCCTCCTTAGAATCTCTGTCCGGCCTACTGTTTCCTTGGCCAACATTATTTCTTTACAGTGCTGCAAACAGTCTTTGGATAGCCTTCTATACTGCAACATTATAAACATATCCCTATTCTACCCAGTACATTTTGTCTGTGATTCACAAATTTTACAACCATTGCAGAATCCAACAAAAACCAAGGACTGACCAAGACCAGGAAAGGGTTCGTGCAGCGAAGATGGTAACTAATTGTGGTCTGAGTGAGAACAAGGTGGTGGTCTGCGCATGATAGAGGGTTGCAGACCTGAAACGTTGACAGTTTCTCTCTTCAGCTGCCGTTTGATTCACTGAGTATTTCCAGCATTTCCTGTTTTAGTTCCATAATGTGGAATATTTGCAGAGTTCGAGAAAACCAGCTCTTCAATCAACCACTGGCAGGAAACAAAAGTAAACTCCTGCAAAATCTTTAATTCTGTTTAGTTTTTGATAAAAGCACACACTCCGAGCTTTTGGCATGCCCTTCAATTAAAATGGACTGTATTTTTTCATTCAACAACTGTGTAGGGTGATAACCACATTGGCTTCCTACAGCGATCATTAGAAAAATGCCTCTTTCTTGGGGAAAGCCAATAATTATATAAAGCAACTGTCCAGATTTTCTCCTATAACAATGAATATGCCATCAATAACATGGACAAAATTTATTGTGGCAAATAGTTACAAAACCACAACAGACATGTAATTGCACTAAATACTGCAATCTACTCTTCAAACTATCTGTTAGCCTCCCCTCAAGAAGTGGAAAGGTTTTGAAATGTGAGAATGGGCTGAAGTAGACAGGGGTCGAGCCATGAAGCAAACTAGGTTCATTATAAGAAAGGGGAGCAGACGGTGGTGTTACTACACTGCATCAGTTCAGTTTAATACAGCTAGCCTCGCAGGTTCACTCGGTCTGCTCACGACCACAATTTCTGTGCTCCTTGTCGCAAGCAGCAGTAGAAAACCCAACAGAAAGTACCACCTAATGCTAGACACCAACTCCTAAAGGTGTGGTGGAATCTTAGAATTACTGCAGGATACAGGCAGGCTACATCCACCCAAATGAGGTGTACTGAGAAACCCACTGGCATATCCAATGGATGGAGTCCTGCAGAACTCAGAGGAATCTCCAGATAGTCTCCAGTTTGCTGCAGTGTTCCATATTGTGCCTGGGTAGTCTACAATCCAAAGGCATGAGCATTCCCTTCTCCAATTTTAAGTAAACTGGGCACTCTTTGTCCTTTTTTCTCATCCCATTCCACCTATTTTCCCCTCTGACCATCCTTGCTCCAGCCATATAAGAACCATTTAATGGCTCTGGGCCTGTACTCGTTGGAGTTTAGAAGAATGAGGGGGCACTTCACTGAAAAAGATCAAATATTGGAAGGTCTAGATGGAGAGGATGTTTCCTATAGTGGGGGAGTCTAGGACCAGAGAACAGAGATGAGAAGGAATTTCTGTAGCCAGAGGTGGTGAATCTGTGGAATTCATTGCCACAGACAACTGTGGAGGCCAAGTTATTGCGTACATTTAAGGCAGAGGTTGATAGATTCTTGATTAGTAAGGGCATTAATGGTTCAGGGAGAAGGCAGAGGAATGGGGTTGAGAAAGATAATAGATCAATCATGATCAAATGGTGAAGTAGACTCTGGGCTCAATGACCTAATTCTGCTCCTATGTCTCATGGTCTTATAGATCACTCTATTTCTTTCCCCTCCCCCACCAACTCCATCTACGCATCACCAATGCACTCCTCCCACAGGGTCCCCTCACCTACCATTCCCAGCTGCCCGCCCTCCCTCTCTAATCTGGCACCATGCCCTGCCTTCCTTTCCTACCAGAAAACAGCTCTTTGCCACTTCCCAGCGTTTGTCCCAATTTCCACTCTCCCCTCCTCCATCCGCCTGTCACCGGGATCCCCCCATCATTTGCTCCATCCCTTCCCCTCCGTCTTTCAGTCCAGACGGAGTGTCACAAGCAGAAACGGAAGCAACTCGAATTCCCTCCACAGATGACACCTGCCCCCTGAGCTCTTCCTGCATCTTGCAGCCTCTAATGTTTCCACTTCACCATGCTTGATAGAGCATGGGGAGCGACATCATTGTAGTGGAAAGGCAGCGGGGATGTGTGGGCTGAAGGGCCTTTTTCTGTGCTCTATGACTAATCCCTTTGGCCTAGCTGACCCCTCGGCAGAATAGGAAGTAGACCCATGTTCTCACATTAGCCTTCTATGCTTTCAAGTCATTGTGTACTTGCTTCCTAAATGTTGTGAGACTACATTGTGAGAATGGTGAGGAAGAGAGGCATGGGGAATGAATAAGGCTGATCGATTTAGAGATTTGGTTTGGAATTATCCTCTGTGGTGCATTTTAGGTTCGGTTTGTGGTCTATGGATTATTAGTAACAGAGGGTGGGTTAGGTCTGGGGCAGTGAATAAGGAATTCCAAAGTGACTATTGATATTGGTAACTGATGAGTTGGCTACAGGCATGTAGACCTGAAGAGGGCTGTCATCACTTCCCAGCTCCCTCTTCATCCCCACCTCCCCCCTCATCTGGTCTCACCTATCACTTGCCAGCTTCTACTCCTTCCCCTCCCCCACCTTCTTATTCAGTCTTCTTTCCAGTCATGATGAAGGGTCTCAGCTCAAAACACTGACTGCTTATTTCCCTCCACAGATGCTGCCCGACCCACTGAGTTCCTCCAGCATTTTGTGTGTGTCGCTCAAGGTTTCCAGCATCTGCAAAATCTCTCGTGAGTATGATTCCTCCCTGCCTCCTCTTTCACTCCCCTGCTCTTTATGTGCTCTCTGGATATCTGCTGCAGGGAGCCAGTCACTGATGATGAAGAGGGTGGTTAGCATCCCACTTAGAAAGAGCAGCCCAGTGGCACACATGCCTGGCCGTGAGCCAGGTTCGATCCTGACCTCGGGTGCTGTCTAAGTGGAGTTTGCACATTCTCACAGTGACCACATGTATTTCCCCCAAGTGCCTCAGTTCCCTCCAACCTCTCCAGAACACACAGGCTGGTAGGCTCACCAGCTGCTGTAAGTCCCCCCAAGCATGTGATAGAATCTGGGGTGCTGCCGATGGGAATGTGGGGAGAATAAAATGGGATTAGTTTAAATAGGTGTCTAATGCTCAGTATATATCTGTCAGACCAAAGGCTTATGACCATGCTCCTTAACTGAAACAGCACACAAGATTTATAAAAATATGCAGAACATGATGATAAAACTCAACACCAACTCAAAGTAAGCTTGTAATCATGTCTTGGAAACATTACAACCATGTTCTGGAGAGGAAATGGCTAATTTATTGTCGAGGCCTGGTATGTACTACATAATGAACGCACTGACCCATCCACTCAAACACCTGATTGAGGCGGTGAGCTCTGCCTTCTGAACACTTAAAGTAGAACAAACTGAGAAACAGGGCACTGTTACGTTTTGTAACTTCAAAACATTAAGCTGATTCAAAGGAAGACATGGAAGTCCAAAATGTGAGTCTAACTTCGTGTTTTACTTTAAGCGAGGCACACATGTATCACGTGATATGCTATGACGTAAGTAACTCATGTATTTATACTTAACTTGTAATCAATTATTTAAATGAACAAGAATGCTTAATCAACCTATATACGAGGGGTGATTGATAAGTTTGTGGCCTAAGGTAGAAGGAGTTAATTTTAGAAAACCTAGCACATTTATTTTTCAACATAGTCCCCTCCTACATGTACACACTTAGTCCAGCGGTCATGGAGCATACGGATCCCTTCTTTGTAGAAGTCGGCGTCTTGGACCTCCAGAAAGTGGCCTACAGCTGGAGTGATTGATAAGTTTGTGGCCCCGGGTAAAAACAGATGAGTTATACAGCTCTCGTTACATGCACATGCAGTTCAACTCTTTTGAGTGATTATACAGAAAGTTTGAAGTTAATAACTCATCAGGGGTGATTGATCAATTCGTGGCCTAAGGTAAAAGGAGATGAGTTATTAACCAAACTTTCTGCATAATCACTCAGAGTTGACCTACATGTGCATGTAAGGACAGCTGTATAACTCATCTCCTTCTTCCTTAGGCCACAAACTTATCAATCACCCCTGCTGTGCACACTTTCTGGGGGTCCAAGATCTGCATGCTCCAGGACCGCTGGACTAAGTGTGTAAATGTAGGAGGGGCCTATGTTGAAAAATAAATGTGCTAGGTTTTCTAAAATTGACTCGTTCTACCTTAGGCCACGAACTTATCAATCACCCCTGATGAGTTATACAGCTCTCGTTACATGCACATGCAGTTCAACTCAACTCTTCGAGTGATTATGCAGAAAGTTTGAAGTTAATAACTCATTCTCAACATTATCAGATTTTTCATCAACAGCGAGCAGATTAGTGCTCATTTTCAAATTACAACTTGACTTTTTAATCTTTCTTTCTTCTTTGTGCAGACCATTTATTTTTGCCTGCCTGACATACTCTTTGTATATGTCCAACTTCATTGCATTTTCTACAAGTTTCACCTTTAAATCTGATTTGATCTGGTGTATGTGAGCGCCTGTTACAACAGTATACAATTTGTTTGGCCAGACCAGTTTCTGGTTAGATTTTGCAATTTTGTTCACGCTCACTTCCATTCATGACTGCAACTCAGTTGTGTCTTTGTCTGCTGTTTCCATTGATACAGTGATTTCAACTGTTTTCTCAATGTAACCTGTGCCGTTTATGAAATGCTTTCTTGTATGATTCCACCAGCTAAATGACCTCTCTGTGCATCATTAAGCATATTATTAAACTGACAATGCTCAGACAACCTCTTCAATTCAGCCACATATGCCGAAATGGACTCCCCTTCTTTGTGACTCTGCTCATGAAACCTTAAGTACTTTGCAGTCAGCAATGGCTTCAGTTCTAAATGTTCCAGCATCACTTTTACAATATCTGCAGACTTCATTTCTGCTGGTTTGGTTGTAGCAGTCAAACGTCAAAGCAAACTGTATGCCTTTAAACCCAATGGAGTCAGCAAGATTGGTACTCTTTTCTCATTAGCCCTTTCATTTACTTCAAAATATTGTTCAATTTGCTCAATATATGTATTGCAGTTACCTTTTATGTAATCGAGCATGTCTATCTTTCCACTGTAGCCAGCCATTTCTGCTCTTTTTCAATGATTATTATCAGCTGGTACTCACTGTTTATGAACCCAGAATTCTTCCGTTTACTGGCTTTTTTTTTAAACATGGCAGTTTCTGCATGTGCAGGACTGTGTTATTTTACTCACCATACCTCGCTATGCTTTTTTTAGTTTGAAAGTCTCACTGCACTTCAACACGTCGATAGGCATCTCAGGGTTATTCTTAAAATGCCACGTTGCCACTGTTAGGTTTTGTAACTTCAAAACATTGAACTAGTTCAAAGGAAGACATCAGAGTCCAAAATGTAAGTCTAATTTTGTGTTTACTCTAAGTGAGACACACCTGTATCGCATCGTAGTGTCATGACATATGCAATTCACGTATTTACACATATAGCTTGTAATGGATTACTTAAATGAACAAGATGCTGAATCAACCAACATATATCCAAGATGACTCAAATATTACTTAAATATTAAGCACTCAACAAGCATCACTGTGGCATAGCGGTTAGCACGACGCTATTACAGCTGGGCACGTTTCGAAGTTTGGAGTTCAATCCCAGTATCCTCTGTTTTCCCTGGGTCCTCAGTTTCCTCCCACATTGGACATTGTAAACTGTCCTGTGATTAGGTTAGGGTTAAATCAGGTTTGTCAGTGGTTGCTGGACCTACTCCGCACTGTATCACTAAATTAAGTAATTCATTTATTATCTAAAAGAGGGGGTGTGGGGGGGGGGAACCATAAACTTCAGACCATGAGGTACGAGTGGGGTATGGGCCCATGTCATGTAGGAGGTAGTTGGCTTAACACTGAATATATTGCCAAATCCGTTTGGCTGCCTGCTGCATTTCAAAGTCTTCAGCTGGATGATTTCAGCTGCATTGCGTGTGTGTTTAAACCCTGTATCTGAGCAAATCTCAGGCACTGCCAAACACACTGGGAGGGAATATCAAAAATAGCTCTGCCTTTTGATCGCAGATGTACAGCTCTTTGAAACCTTATGATTCTTCTCTGAAGCTTGGGATGTAAAAGCAATTTTGTTTTCCCTCTTTGTTTTCTCTTTTCATCATCCAGCAAATTTTGAGCACGAGAAATCTAATCAGAGGTGGATGATACTGATTCATCAGTCTCTCAGAGGGCATCCTGCAAAAAGCAGCCTTGATTACTCATTAAATCCATAAACAAACAAACCTGTGAATAAACTTTCCCTGTTGAATGCAGATGGCAGACTGAGTGTTACAATTCAAGGGGACCTGATTTGATGTGCTAATGACAAAACAACTGAAGGATGATATTACTGGAGTTTGCTGTTTTTCAGGATATTTATATTTGTGTTTTGTGACTGATCCCATCCTACATCAGAGACATTGAGGATGCCCAATAATGACCATAGTTGGATCAACTAATACAAGGCAGGAACACTGCCTTGACCGCCCTTCGGAATCAATCCCACAACCCGAGCAAACACAAAGAGGCCTGGCAGTGCAGAAGGTAGGGCAGCTCCCTCACAGTTCTGGCCACCCGGCTTTGATTCTAACCTTCTGGAGCTGTTTGCACATTCTCCCTGTGACCAGTGGGTCTCCCCCCACCCCCAGATGCACTGGATTTCCTCCAACATCACAAAGTTGATAAGTTAATTGGTTACTTCGGGTACGTGGGGAGTTTATTTAGAAATACAGCCCTTCTGCCCAATGAGCCTGTGCCGACCAATTACACCCATGTGACCAATCAATCTAACCCATACGTCTTTGGAATGTGGGAG